>NC_142586.1:103319924-104567424 GCF_965207765.1 Zootoca vivipara
TGGTTTCTCTGTTAATATTATCTCTGCATATTTTAATGCTATACCTATCACTCCAATATATGTTCCTATTTTACTAATATAAAGAAAAATTGTGTAATGTTTATTCAAACCCTGCCAGCGACTCCAAGTCTCTTTGTTGGTTTTTCAAATAGTTTGTAAATAGCTCCAATTCTGCCTTGAAATCCTGATTGTCATTTTTCTCGTAGCTTATATGTTAACTTTGCCAGTTCTGCGTAACCCATCAATTTTTCTTGCCTTTTCCATACCTCTTCACATTCTGGGAGACCAGAGGGGAGGGAGCTGGTTGCAGCAGGAGGGGGAGACCCCGACATCTTCAGCAACCTGACTGATCTCTGTTTCTTGCCCCCCCCCCCGCCTCTGCTTCTGCCTCTGAGTCTGGACTGCTCTCTGCTCTCTGAGCCTCTTCCTGCTCACTAAACCCTGTTACTGCTTCAGTTTCTTCCTCTGACGATTCTTTGTTGTCACCACTCCTCTGCATCCAGCCGGTCCATGATATAGTGGTGACAGAAATCTTTTAACAGAGTTTAAAAATGCCTCTTTTCTATTTGTGTGTTGGGAAAATGCCCCTGAAACTCTGAGCGTCCTCCAGTATGTGCAGCCCTGGAAAAGGCATTTCCCCTCTTCTCCAGTGTGCTCAGCAACATATATCAGAATGATATATGCACACTAAACTTCTGGCAAAACACTAATCTTCTGTCAAGAAGAGTGAGACAGAGCAAGAAGAGCAAGTTAAGATTCATCACCAAGTCAATATGTTTAAGATTAGGATGTCAGTCTGTAATTGTGCTACTGCTGCAGTCATAAAATTACTTACTTGCAAATTCCATTGAAGATAACCAGGATACATAATAAAGGGAGATGGGAAAATAGCACACTAAAAATAAGCATTGTTCTTCTAGGAGTTCAGTTTCGGGCTTCTTACTTCTTACAACCTGAGCTCACACCTTCCAATCTTTCTTTCCGAGATCTAGTGTGGAACCCTGTAAATGGCACTGTAAGTATTTGCTCTCAATAAAAGCGAGATAAACTCTCTTTAGGGTAGCAGAACAGGGGGAAATTGGAGAAAACGTATTATGCATTAACATATTATGAAGTAAATGTAGCTGTAAAATGTAAAACTCTGGTCCCTGCCCCCTTTCTTTCAGATTCAGTCAAGGCCAACTCGGCTATCACTGATTGTGACCCTATGGAACTGTAAAGGGATTCCTTTTCCTGGAATGAGCATACAAGTCCTGAGTAGACATGTTCGACTCTGCCTTTTTGATGGTAACAGAGTGAGTTCTACAAATCACTTAACCTGAGCGGTTAAAATTTGAACTTCTTTCAATATCTTTATCACATTTATGAAATGGGAAGCATGTGTCTACTCAGTTGCCAACTGCTATTTTGTGGTGGATTTAAACAGTTGCTGCCTATAACTTATTTGCATACAGTTCCGTGTTCTGCATTTTAAAAGCTTATCAGGCTTCAGTTAATTTGTACCTGAGAAAGTATTCCAGACTTCTCCTTTCTGGCTACCTATCTTATATATGCAGCATTGCATGATATTTATCTGTACACGACCCATTGACATATTTAGGGTAGTAGTCTATGAAATTTAACTCAAAATTGACTCACTGAAATTAATGAACATGGCTAAGTTAGGTTCATTAATTTCAATAGATCTGTTCTGAGAAAAATGTTGCACACCACCCTAATGCCAAATAAGTGGATTAGTCTGCCATCCCTCCTTATCAGAGAGCTGATGGATAATAGACCTGATTGTTACTTGAACATGTACCTAGTGATTCCCAAAAGCAGGATTTGCATTGTTCTCCATTGCAGAGTGAAAGCATCACTTTGTGCTAGGCGGGATTCAGTGATCATATTTCTAAATTTCATGAGCTAAAGAAGGTGAAGGTTGGTCATTCAAACATCAGCTGATCTTGTAATGAAATAGTTCCCCATTCTTCATGGCATTAATCTACACTGCTGTCTTCAAATGTTAATTATTTTCTCGTTTTAGATACTGAGTAACATTCATACAGTTAGAGCTACGTGGCAACCTAAAAATCCCAAAACATGGACCTTTTCTCCACGGGTAAGAATACTGTGAGGAGATTATTGATAGATTTGACCTGGTAAATTTTGCATAACTTTGTAGGTTTGTGATCTGTAGTATGTACAATTAATTCTAGCGCAATCTGATAATAATCTTCCTCCCCACAAAAAAACCCCCCCAAAAAGCTTTAACCAAAATGCTAGTTAAGCATCACTTGCGATTCAGAGGAGGGGGAACTGAGCCATAGGAACACATGCCAAGTTCTCAGTTGCCAAGCAGAATGAATTTAAGTGCTATGAGGTTTGACCTCTGGCAACCACATCTTGGAACTGTTTTGATAAAATCCCGCTGACTTGAGGACCAAACTAGATAAGACAAAGGAAATTCATTTGCTGTTTCTTTTCTTTTTTTACAAAAATAGAAAAGCCGCTTGGATAGAGGGTCAGAGCACTGGAGAAGGAAGGGCAAAAGATTTCCTCACTTAAATTCTCCTCCCATCTCCTACTTGCTGTGCTAAGAATAAGATGAGCAAATAGCACCTGGGAATAATTTGGAACAGGAAAGCTGCTCAGGGCATTAATTCCCCCCCCCCCCCGGTCACTGTCGCTCACTTGCTTTGCATTTGGCACTAAATAATCACAAGTTACTTGAATGTGCTGAAGGAAGTGCCATGGGTTGTTCAGCAGGTGGCAGTGTTTCTTCTGAATCAGTGTTTAAATCACACAGCAAGTGGGAGCTTATGGGGTTCCAGAAGCAGCTGTCTGCAGGCAAATGCTTCAAATATGGATTTGCCCCTGTTTTGAAATTATATTGCATCTCAGTATTAACAAGTCTACTGGATACCCCTGAGGCATTGTTAAATTGTTTATCTCTGTGTATATTTGCTTGTTTCTCTTTGATCCACATATAGCAGTAGAAAGCCATGATGTTATGACAATGTGAGTATCCTCCCTGCCCCAACAGCAGCCAGTGAGGAAAAGTGCATGATGCGTTTCCATTGCCACACATTAGTGGTGAAGAGAACTCGCAGGGTTGCCATTTTTGATGGCATCCATCCATTCTTCAGCATATCTAATTTTGTCCTTAGCTTGTCTCAGTTCATGTACAGGAGGAATTTGTTGAGTGAAAGGAAGGCATTGAAGAGGTGCTGAATCCTCTGTCATTAAGCTGACCTTTGCTTGCTTGGAGCATCAGTTTAGAGCAGGCATCCCCAAACTGCGGCCCTCCAGATGTTTTGGCCTACAACTCCCATAATCCCTAGCTAACAGGACCAGTGGTCAGGGATGATGGGAACTGTAGTCCAAAACATCTGGAGGGCCGAAGTTTGGGGATGCCTGGTTTAGAGTTTGAACAAGGGAAGAAGGCTAAGGCAGATAAGGACACTGCAAAATGGATGTTCTTTGGAAGCTGGCGCTTACATCTTTGTGGAAAATAAAACACAATGCCCTCCTGGTTGTTGTATAGCTTGCTGATCACTGTAGGATTTAGTGTGTATTCCCTGGTTGTATCACTTAGTTGTGTGCAACATTTTCATACAAAAAAAGATGGCATGTAAAGATAGTGATTGGTGGTGATACTTGTGATTTAATTTAATAGTTTATTTCTGAAAGGAACGGAAGAATTCTATTGGTGTTTCAAGAGAATCTTGAAATAAAATGCTTAGATATATTTGCTGCTGCTTGTTTTTTACATTTTTAGGTCACTGGAATCTTACCCTGCCTGCTTGACGGTGATTGTTTTATTAGATCCAATTCCCCATCTCCGGACATAGGCATATTATTTGAACTTGGGATCACTTACATTCGGAATGTAAGTTCTCACAGGTGATTCAGTGCATGAAAATATTAGAAGACAGGCTGTCTGTTGGTATTTCTTTTATATACAAAGAGCTTGGCGACATAAACCACAGGAATGAAGTAGAAGTAGGTTTCACTATTACAAGAATTCCAACCTCCCATTAGGACTGGCACATAATTTATTAGTATGAATTGGCATTCTCCTGCTTGGTGAATTGGCTGATCATTAAGCTGTGTTGAGGTTAAGATTAATAAATCAAAAGTGATGGTTTCACAAAAGTGAAAGTGATGGTGAAGACTACCAGCCTATATTTTTTACCTTCCTTTTTGGGGTAGCTCATGAAATATTGAAGGGCATGCACATTAAGAACATAAGAGCAGCCTGCTGCACCAGGCCAAATGCACATTCAGTCCAGCACCTTGTTCTTAAAGTAGCTCACTAGGTACCTGTGGGAAGCCCACAGGCAGTGGCGGAGGAAGCCGCTCGGGCGCCTGAGACGGTGTGCCCAGGGGCGGGGCAAGCCACCCATAGGGGTGGGGCACACCGCGGGGCCTCCGGAGTCTGCCTGCCATCTCCCACTCAGCCACCCTACAGCTGGGGGGGGGGGGAGGCAGCAGGCGGTCCATTTGGGCAACGTGGAGCCTGCGTGCGCCCAAGCCACGCCGAGATGCTTGGCTCGGGCGTGCTGCAGGCTCCGCAGTGAGTACTACCCAACATTTTGTCACCCCCTTCAGGGGTGACACCCGGGGTGGACCACCCCCACCACACCCCTTCTGTCGCCCCTGCCCACAAGCAGGACTGGAGTTCAGTAGTGCTCTTTGCATTTGCCATTCCCGCAAACTTGGAGCCTGAGGCATACTGCCTCCAACCGTCCTATTGTCATCATAACTGGTAGCCATTGATAGCCTCATCCTCCATTAATTTGTCAAACCCTCTTTAAAAACCACCCTCGTTGATGGCCATTGCAACACATTTTAACTGTGTACTGTGTGAAGTAGTACTTTGTCTTGTCTGTCCTGAATTTGGTTTTATTGGATGGCCTTGTTTCTCTCTGGTTAGCCACTGAACCCAGTGCTCTATTATTGTAGAGATGACCAGTCCCTGAGGATTGCATGAAGAAAATACAAAACAGGGCTATCTGAGTATGCGAGCTTGATTGCCTTGTAGATACTGCAACCACTAAACCAATTCCATTCCTTTAGCTGCATTTATTGGTGCAATCAAACCCACCTAGCTTTGAGTGGCAGGCATTGATTATTCCTAGGGTGATGGCAGGGGGGAGGAAGGAGAGCCTGTCATTGCTGCTTCAGCTATACACCTAACATAGATAATGTGGGAAGAGTGGAGCAGATGGACCCAAGGGCTGATTATGTCCAACCGTTTTACATTTTAGCAACCTGGATAATTAGTTTCATCCACCTTATTTTCTAGTCAACAGGTGAGAGAGGAGAATTAAGCTGTGGCTGGGCATTTCTGAAACTTTTTGACTCAAGTGGACTTCCAGTTTCCTCCAAGTAAGTTTCCTTTGTGATTTGGGGAGGAGAAGCTAAATGGAGAGAAAATATAAAGATGCATCAAATTCACAGAGTTGGTTTATTATGTGTTTATTGCATTTGTATCCCACCTTCCTCCAAAGAGCTCAATGTGGCATACATAGGTCTTCCCCCTTCTCACATATTTGATCCTCAAAGCAAGCCTATCAGTTGAGTTACGCTGAGAGAGAGTGGCTGGCTCAAGGTCACCCAGTGAGCTTCATGGCTGAGTTGGGATTTGAACCCAGGCCTTAGCCTGACACTCTAACCGTTACACCACAATGGCTTTGCCTGCTTGGTTTTGCCTTCCGCAAGTTATTTGCCAGAGGTGAAAAAATGTGTTGCTGCATCAGTTAACTCCAGAAATTTCAGCAATCAAAGCTGATGATGTAACAACACAGGGATACTTGGTTTTGAGTGTCCATTATGGTACTACAGTACTCATAGCATTCATGAGCCATTTCATGCTTCACCTACAATCTCCTGATGAATATTATTCAGAAATAGGTGTGAAAGTTCAGGTGCAGCTTCCTGGCACTTGCCATGTGTCCCCTCTGTACAGCTGGCATTGTAACAGACACCAGTTTGCAATGCAAAGTGTGCGTAGACCTGATGGGTGTTTGATTGTGGCCATCATATTGTAGGAATCATATGTTTGGACCAATAACTGCACACATTTCCCAAAATGCTGCCAGTTCCAGAAGGCAGCAAGGTGCCAGTGCAGATGCCAGGGTCTTGATGCTGCCACAAGGTAGGCTGAGGAGGTATTTGGAAGATGGCTGTAACAGTCAGACAAAGGCTTGCAGTCTTTTCATCTTAACTAGCCCTGTGTAGTAACTAAGACACAGCAGGGGAATAATGAAGCTGCCCATTAGTTAAACTGCTGAGAGTTGGTAGGGGTGTTTTTTTTAAAACAGAGATTGGCATGTGGCTTGCTTCATATAGGTCACCTGGTGGAGAAGACTTTTTGAGTATGCTCTTAGTTTGCATGCCTTGGTGGGTCGCTGCTTGTCTGTTACTCAAGGGCCCCCAAATACTGAAGATGGCTGTGACACCAAACAATTGCTGTTAAAATATGGCAGCATTTTTAAGTTTAGGAAGCTGTCCTATAGCAAATTAGGCCATTTTTCTATCTAGACCAGTGTTGCCTATACTGATTGGAAGCAGCTCTCCAGGGTTTCAGACAAGAGACATTTCCAGTTCTACCTGAAGATGCATTTGCTTCCTATGTTGGCATTTAGTACGTTGCTACTTACCTTGACTTTTGGGGAAACCATTTAATATATTAAGTTGCATTGCCAGGTTTCCCCCCCTCAAAGTTGTATGGCAGCTGCTTCACCTCCTAAGCGTTTTGAATTCATATTCTTTTTTTATGGTGCTCCACACACCAATCCTGAATGCCAGTTTGCAGGGAACTGAGGATGAGAGAGATGCTTTCCCGAGACCCCCCCCCTTCCCACTGCAGGCCACCATTTCCATTTCTCTCCCCCCCCCCTCGTCCTGAGCCACTCCATGGAGAGCTGTAAATGATGTATTTGTGGAACAGATGAAACTGGAGGAGGATCAACAGCCCCTCTTCCCAAACACACAATTGGAAGTGTTTTCTGCTCCCACATTGGGCCTCTCTGGATGCTGGCTATGGTGACTTATCTCCTGGCTCTCACTCCTATCCTGCTGCTATTTCCCTAGTGCCTGCCAATACTTCCCCATAAAGCTAAAGCTTAAAAGAACTAAGCATAGCAGATAAAGATTCAGTTTAACAGTATTCATTTCACAATAATACTACATTGCTTTATATCAGAAGCACTTGCATTTGCAACATTTTCCAGATTTCCCATTCTTTGCCAACAGAAACATTTTTTCCGCCATTTTGCGGGAGGGGAATTAATTCTAGCAAGAGGAAATCTGAATTGCAACAGGCAACTTGGCTCTACATCAGGATCACAATATCAGTGGGATTTACTCAATGCCTTGGCTAATGCTCTCAACTATCCGTTGCATCTTCAACTGTGGCCCTCCAGATGTCATTCAGCTCCCATCAGTCCAAGACAGTGTGGCCAGTGGTTGGAGATGATAGGGATTGTAGTCTTAACAATTAGAAGACTACAGACAGTGTTAGAAACTGAGATAAGAAAGCTAGGAGTTAAATGGCCCCTTAAACCTAGGTTATGGGCACAACAGTGGAATGTCTCGGCGCGTTTTTTATAACAAGAATTCAAAGCTGAAAATGAGTGAACTGCAGCTAAAATATTATGTTCATTTTTCACAGGGTCCAGTACTTCCCCTGCCTACCTCCCTAATATTCTTAAGAGAGTCTCTTCTCCAGTCTTCAGAGAGTAGCTGGAAGTGGGGAGGCAGAAAAGGGTTCTCCTTTCCTTGCACTCTGCAGTTTTAACCTGAAATCTTAGGCGCAGTTCTGTGCCCAGAGTTCAGAAACTGCTCATGCTAATGAAATTCCCTGTTGCAAAATGTGCCTAGAATAATGGGAGTTTCAAACAGTGGCTGCAGATTCCCCATCCCTTGCTGAAACCTATACTCAAATCTCCCACTGAGTTCAATGGGACTCCTAAGTAAGTGTGATAGGAGCTCAGCCTGAAAGTCACAAATTAACACACATTCATCTCTTTCTTCTTCCAAAGTTCTTTATGGCCAGCTTTAGTGATGTTTACTTAATATAGCATCACATATGCCACATTTTTTTTTAAAAAAGAAAACCCTTTTCTATGCAAGGCAAGGCAGGACCAAAACTGACTAATGTTAATTAATGTCTTTTGCCACCCAAGCATTCTTGCCATTTCTGCATTCCAGGGGCTCGGCTCACAGAGGCTGTCCTTGAGAGGAACGTTTCTGATCATACCACAGATCCTTGAGCTGGGTTTGGATACTGCCCCAAGACTGAGTCATTGCTAGGCTTGTACTACATGTGTCTCATAGCCTGGGTGAATACTGAAACTTGATGTCATGTGATGTGTATGCAGCCTGTTAACTTGCCCTGAGACTGCTAAGCTTGTTAAACAAGTCTCACCCCCTAAATGATTTTAAAATGTGCTTGGTTTATTTTCAAAACTTTTCTTTAAAAAACCAACAACTTGCCTGTGGACTTCCTTTATGTCTGTTTTAGCCGTCCTTTCTAGTATCATTTCCACAGTCCTGAATAAAGCTTTCCTTAGCTTTGCCAAAGGGACTAAAATAATCTGATGGAGGGGGGTGGGGGCAGTATTTTATGCTTAATGCAGTTATTATAATTATTTAATTGCTTTAAAATATTCACAGTTTGCCAGCCTCACAAGGAAGGCTGTTCCCTTTTTTTTTTTGGAAGCTGCCTTATACCAAGCCATTGAGCCACCTATGAAATTTTATTAAGTCTTTTCATAACACAATAGAAAAACAAACCAATCTAAACAAAAACGAAACAGCAACAACAAAAAGAAAGAGATAGAAGAATCCAAAGTTCTTCCTCACAGGTATATATTAACTTTTGTCTCAGACAGAAAAAGGTGAGCCCTTCCAGCTCTCACCTGGGAGATTCCCATTTCACCTCCCCTTCTCTGCAAGGAAGGCTGTTCCCAAGAGGCTTTTCTACACAATTTTTCATGTGCAGCTTTATGCATTTTACAGTTTGGACATTTCCCCTGAGGATCATAATTCTATGGCAGAGATTGCCATTTCCCCAAGCTGGTTGCACTGTGTTGTGTAATTGGGGGGGGGGCAGAAAGTGATTCTTCTCCTACCAAGCACAACAGTAGATGGCTGTTGTGATGGTGTTGTGCTCTGCAGGTGTCTTGGGTGTATATAACTGGACACTGTCTGTGCCTTGAATTGTGAAGCATGGGCGACACATCCCTCCCCACACCTGCCTTCATAGCACCATCATTTTCTTCCAGTTTTCCTCCCAAGAGCTGGAGTGTTTGTGGAGCACTTAAGAATAATAATTCAACGTACTTGTCTCCCAAAACAAGATTGCCCCACAAAGCAACACTACCCACATCCATTGTATGGAAATTCCACTAGTGGTACAGGATGGGAGTACATATAGTCACCTGGCACCTAATAGGCACTTAATAAGCCATAATCTATGTACTGTAATATAACATTGGGGAGGGTCTATTTTTCATTGTGTATGGAGACCTTTACCACACGTGGGGAGCTGAGGTTGGAGTTAGTGCCTTGTCACATTGGACCCATGACGAACGGGGCTTGCAACTGAAGTCCCAGCTCTGTGCTGCAATGAAATCCCACTTTTTGAGTCACATTCAAAACAATATGTACCGTATCAAAACACACACACCACAATCTCAGTCTTCAGTAGGCAGCATTGTTACCTACAAAATGAAATGGAGGGCTGCACAGTACAAGTACCTCGGTTTATGAACACCAAAAGTCTGTTCATAAACTGAAGCGTTCATAAACTGAAGCGAACTTTCCCATTGAAAGTAATGGAAAGTGGATTAATCCGTTCCAGACGGGTCTGCGGAGTACTCGACCTGAAGCGTACTTAACCCGAAGCATGGGTGGTTCCGGAAGTCTGTTCATAAACTGAAGCGTTCATAAACTGAAGCGAACTTTCCCATTGAAAGTAATGGAAAGTAAATTAATCCATTCCAGATGGGTCCATGGCATTCGTAAACTGAAAATTCGTAAACCGAGGTGTTCATAAACCGAGGTTCCACTGTAATGGGGAAAGAACCCAAGACATGGTAGAAAAAAATGTATTGGTTTTAAAATATTAGATACATATCTCTTATAATCCAACAGTTGCATCATTGTTACTTATAGAATCTAGTCCAACTTCTGGCAATTCAGGAATCGCATCATGCAGTGCCTCTTCCAGTTTGAAATTCTACTGGACCCAGCTTAGCTTTGCAAATGTGTTAGCCGTATTATTGCTCTTTGTGTATCTTGGATAATTTCTGCTCCAACAATAAGAAGCCTACAGCCAGCTTTAGAGGAGAGGGCAGAACTGGAATGTAAGAAACGTTTTTGCATTGCTGAACTCTTCTTTCTCTGAATTCCAAGTTTGTATCGTTTCCGCTGAAATGCTAGGATGTGCTTGTGAAGCTGCACTTGCGGCCGGATGACCAAGTTGCAGCTACTGTGTGTGATGACTGGCACACAGTGAGGTGAACACCCATCTTCACATTGTGGCTTCTCTCAAATCCCCTGTTGAAAGTTGGCAGGAACAGAGAGGACGGGCAAGATGTTTCACTTGCATTCATCACTAAGGGTTAGGGAACCAGTATACCAGTACAGGAATTTCCACAAAGCATGTAATTCATGTCCGTCACTTCCAGACAGGAAATCATGTTGAATCAATCAATACTTCAGTATTTCAGTTGACGAGAACAGTAGCCAAATTGAAACAGTGCAAATTATAAGGTGCTGCCTGGCCAAATGATGAAATGTTTTAAAAATATCTCATTCTATCCAGAGGGAGGTTGATTAATGTTGAGCTGTTGTTGTTTATATTTTTATTTCCACCCTTCCTCCAAGGACATGAGGGCAATGTCCTCACAACAACCCCGTGAAGTAGGTCAGGCTGATAAATGATGAGGGGTTCAAGTTCACTCCCCATGCTTTGCGACTGAACAGAGATTTGAGCACTTATTTTATTGTCCTAAGTGCAGTTCTATAGCTGCTATACCAGCCTATTCCTCCTGCCCTTGAACTGTGTGCCAGCTGGTCATTATAGAAACAACGGTTTAGAAACTTGTGCCTGAGCTTTGGTTTTTATTTTCTTCTTCCCTCCCTGTCCCTGTCCCCTTGTATTAATTACAGTCATACCTCGGTTAAAGTACGCTTCGGTTTGAGTACTTTCAGTTTAAGTACTCCGCGGACCCGTCTGGAACAAATAAATCCACTTTCCATTACAATGGGAAAGTTCGCTTCAGGTTAAGTACGCTTCAGGTTAAGTACACTTCAGGTTAAGTACGCTTCAGGTTAAGTACTCCGTGGATTGTCTGGAACGGATTAATCACTTTCCATTACTTTCAATGGGAAAGTTCGCTTCAGGTTAAGTACACTTCAGATTAAGTTCAGACTTCCGGAACCAATTGTGTACTTAAACCGAGGTACCACTGTATATGCAGCCCATCTCACTGGGTTGCCCCAGCCACTCTGGGAGGCTTCCAGCAAAATACAAAAACACAGTAAAACATCAAACATTAAAAGCTTCCATATACAGGGCTGCCTTCAGATGTCTTCTAAGAGTCATAGAAGCATCCAAGGCAGCTTATGTCAACAATTCAATAAAAGCAGCAAGTAAAATATTAAAATAGAAACAGGAAACAGCAGATAATACAAAAACATCAGGGAGTTCGGGAGGAAAACAAGTCCAAATCAACCATCCTGTATGGCAGGCATCCCCAAACTGCGGCCCTCCAGATGTTTTGGCCTACAACTCCCATGATCCCTAGCTAACAGGATCAGTGGTCGGGGAAGATGGGAATTGTAGTCCAAAACATCTGGAGGGCCGAAGTTTGGGGATGCCTGCTGTAGGGGCAAAGGCCAAAAGTTAAGCAAGGACCATTTTGTGCTGGCAGCTTAATTTAAAGGAGACCTCCATTATAGCCCAGTATCTACTGTAGAATATACGACTAAGCCCAGAAAAGTGTTTTGTCAGGCATTGGGCTCATTTTTTGCATTTGTAAACACAATGCAAATAAGTGGTGCAAACTGGTGAAATATCTCTGATTTGCAAATTCAAGCATGCATGTTCATCATCTGATGTATACAGAGACAAGTAATGATTTGCACGTGTGAATGAGCCACCACAGATCTAATGTCACATTCAGAACTTTTCCTGTTGCCTCACATCGCCTCAAACCCGACACTCTTCAGTGGAGTCTGTTCACACATTCAACTGCAAGTCATTGAGTGATGAGAAATAAAGGGATGTATATATGTGCGCATGAAAAGAATCCGGCAACCCTGAGAATAAATGTGGGTTATCTGTCTTTCAGATAACTTTGGCTGCAAAAGAGCAACATCTCAAACCATTCTAAATTGGAGGTGCCCCGGCTGAATGTCCATATGATTCTTCTGAACTTTGAAGCCAGCCCAGTGTATCTTTAGGATGTTCTGTTCATCCCTATCTAGAAACTCAAAGCTAAAGGCAGGGCCGGCTCTAGGTAGAGTCCCGGTGGCGCAGTGCGCCAGGGTGCCGGGCTGGTAGGTGGGGCGCTGCGTGGCAAAGCCGCGCGGAAACCATGCTGCGCCCTGCGAGGGCGGGGGCACCGGAGCGATCTCCGCCCCTCAGCGCCAGGGCGCCCGACCTGCTCGAGACTGCCCTGGCTAAAGGATTCCTTTGTCATAATTTGACTGCCTTTTATCTGTAATTATGTGATCACTGGAAAGATACAAAAGCGGCACAGGGTCGCTTGGGGGCATTCTGTGCAGCTTAGATGAAAAACCCAGAGGGGGAACAGGATGAGTCGCTTCTGCATGGAGAAGTGAATTGTACAACAGCACCAGAGGTGAACAGGTCAGGACGGAATTCAAAACAGTAAATTTAGCACCAGTGGTTCCTGCCTTTAAATGACATTTGTGAATGCGCCCAGGGTGTATCTTTGACCTCAGAGAAGCTTTTCAGGTAATTTACCTGATGATAACTTGAGAGCCACAACCCAGAGAATTGTTCAAGTGTCTGCATGCCCAAAACTTTTAGTTTCCCACAGGGTGGATTGGATTTAAATCACGATTTAAATCACTGGTCAGTAAGACTTGATTTAAATCTTTTTTTCTTTTTTCTTTTTACAGAAACACTCATTCTTGCTGGTATAATCTTAATATTTACAACCAGATGAAGGTTTCATTTTTGGAATAATAAATTTTCAGAGTAGTTTTTACAGTTATATCAAAATTACTGATTTGGTTATACTATTACCGGTAGAAATACTTGGACAGATAGTTATGAAATTATTTTGAGGTTTAATAAGTTAACTGTTTATATTTGGACAACTTTTCTGCTGTACTTTATCGGAAGGAGAAAAATAATTCTTTCCTTAATAATAGTTTAAACAATTAATTAACTAAAACAATTAATTTAACATTATAGCATATGTATCCATGTTTGTTAACTGATGTGGTTAAACAGTTAAAAAAACCCCTTAGACTGAGTTTTAGCACACATGAATAACTTACAACAAATCCTTATTTCCTGATGAATAGCCTTTGGATTATAATGTAACTTAAATAGAAAACTGTCTTTAGAAAGATTTTTCCTCCGAAAGCATTTTTTTAAAAAATTCAATTTAAATAAAAAAAATCCATTTTAAATCCAAAAAAATCAATTTTAATAAATTTAAATTTAAATTTAAAAAATCCAATTTAAATTTTAAAAAAATCCTATTTTTTATTTTTTTAAAAAACACACATTGATTTTTATCCACCCTGGTTTTCCAAATGATAACCCTTCATGAACTACTTTTGAAATATATGAATATTTCCAGAGTGGCTTGTGATATACCTGGAGCGGGCAGTTGTAATGTATAAAAGCAAAGCATCCTGTTGAGCGAAAGCAAGTTGTGGTGAGTGGGTCTTAAGCAGCATTCTCAATCATTGCAACCTTGCAGTGGTATGGATAGTAGAAATACTTGGTTTTAAAAGGGGAAGGAAGGCACCCCAAATTGTTAGGATTTGTACAAATCCACTCATCCAGGTGGGATTCATAAATCGCCAAATAGCACATGAAAATGATTTATTGGATGCTGTTTTTATAGGTTAATATACATATCAACCTGGGATTTCCCGGTTTGATGGTCTTTCATTGGGTCATCTTTCATAGGACAGCATCCAGTAATTAGTTTCCATATATTATTATCAGGAAGTTGACAATGACTGTTTTGAGTGCGTTTGTGCACACCATAATTGTTTGGTTCAAAAGGTGACATCATATATCTCTATCTGTCTCTCTGACCCATTTCTACAACTGACAGGAGGGTCATGCCGCTGGTGGCCATACTGCTTTACAAAGTACAGATTCGTAAGGGTTCTAAAGGCTTATAAAAATAGAACTGCGCTATTTAGGGAAGACATATTTTTATGGAACCTTCAATGGATGCTTATCAAATTGAGCTGTTAATAAAAAATTTTTGCACTAGGTATTTTGTTGTTGTTGCCTTCGTTCAGAAAAGGCGAAATATTAAAACGGGTGATTTGCATAAAATACCTTTTGCAGCTTCAGGAAAAGGCACATATTTCTTTACTTTCATTTTTCACCTATGTCATAAAAGAACGCAGGTGTCTGTGCTTTGCATATTTTTCAGAACGTATGAGCTGCTTTTGAATGGTGGGACTCCCTACGAAAAGGGCGTTGAAGTAGACCCATCGATTTTGAGAAGAGGTAGAGCTTATCTTGTCCCTTATCTGAAACTGAAAACTATTTGGTATGCCCTATTGCCAGAAATCCTCTGTTATTTTATTACTTATTTATGAAATGCATGATGTTGCATAAGCACTGCACAAGTTCAAAACACAAACAGAACGGGCACGTCCATGCCAATCTAAGGAAAGGAATTATAAATAAGCAGTGTTAAAAGTGCCATTGTGTGCCTGTGGAAACTCTGATTGCCAGACGGAAACATGGCTGTCAAAGCCAAAGAGGAAAAGGAGGGGTTTAAGACATTTTTTTATAAGGAAGAAGTGTGATGTGTATTGGAATAATTAGAATTTTAACTGCAAGGGGAGGGTGAAAAGTATGACTTGATGTTTCTGATTTGGTCCTACTTAATAAAGTGAGCCACAGAGATCAGAATGAGAATAAACAGAGATAAACAGATGGAAAAAGTGCTGGAAGCAGAAACGAATGAATTACGTATTGGACAACATTTAAAAGTAATCCAAATACCGATAATGTTTGATTCTCTGCTTTATTTCTTTTTACTAAAGCCAGTGGCAGTGTTTTCCATAACATGATAACACTGAGGAAGCAGCCTCAACTTCTAGTGAAACTGAGGTCATTAAGCACCAACTCCAGAGCAATATTGAAGTAAGTGGGCAAAGTTTGCTGTTTTCTTATGATGCTTACATTGTTGTTTCAAGCTTTCTCTCATACACGAAACAAGTGTAAGAGATTTTTGGTGTATAATTTCAAAAAAATTAGATCCAAACTTGCAGTAAAGCTCTGTTATGAATGTGTGTGACAGGCTTCTGTCAACCATCAACTATTACCGTAAATACTGATGCATGTCAGCTGCCAGACTTTCTAAATACCGTACTATTGCATGCCAACTATCTAATGCAAAGTACTGGAGGAGAAAGAACAGTGTATTCCAAATGGTGACATAAAAGAGAAGATAGAATTATAGTAGATTGTAGTTTGAAGTAACATAATGCAATATGGAAACATTTCGAGCAAATGAAAAGTGTCCCCAGTTTGCATATTTTAATGTTTTTAATAGAAAATGCAAGGATTTCCTCCCCTTACCCTGTCCCGATGGGAGAGAATAGGAAATGCCTCTTCAAAGAAAATTTGAAAATAGAAATCTGATTTTTTTTTTACTTAATGGTGCCTGCCTAGGAACATAGGGGTTGACACAAATTAACTTTACATAAAAGAAAAAAAGTATAGAAGGTAAAATTCATGCCCCCTACAGTGTTGGACCTTTTAGTATGTTGTGTAATATACCCTAGAAACAGAGAGTATGCCCCTCTCCCATGGTTAGGCCTTGAGTCACAAAAGTGCAATTTAATGTGTGAATTGCTTAATAGCCAAGAAGATTAAAGCAGTAGTTCACAGTTGGTCAGAATGAAGTCCATCTTAATACTACAGGTGAAACTCGGAAAATTAGAATATCATCTCAAAGTGCATTTATTTCAGTAATGCAACTTATTATTATTTATTTTTCTTTTAATTTTTACAAATGCTTTCTTTTGGAAATTCCACAGTAATAAAACAAATAGTTACAATAATACAAAAATAAACAAAAATAAACATCGCTATTACATTTCATTAATTACATTCCATTTATAATTGACCCGCCTAACGACAAATAATTACAATTACAACAAACAAAGGCTTGGCATATCTTGCTTTGCATGTCATGCGTCTGTCTCATATATTGGTTTCACCTTTTAAATTGCGTTACTGAAATAAATGCACTTTTCTGCGATATTCTAATTTTCTGAGTTTCACCTGTACTGCATTCAGAAATCTTGCATGTTAAGATGTACTAAAATATTTCAGGAGTAATTTTTACTGACAACATTGTTTTTATTTGTTCTTTTTTTAAAAAAAAACCCAACAACAGTCTGCTACCAGAAGTATTAATTGGCAGCATGAGCTATATACACCTTTTATTATTTTATCGTCAGATTCTTGGTGATGTGCTCCTCCGGGACAGACCGAACATGCAAAATGCAGGTAAGGAAGTCTGGTAATGTTTGGGTGGAAAAAGCAGCAGCTGCTTTCTGTGCTTGCCATGTGTGTGAGAGAGGTGTCACACCCCACCATATAGCATGCACTCTGAGCTCCAAGTAATCTCTTCTTCTTTTGTAAAGCAGGAGAGGGCCAACTTCAGTTTGGCATAGTCTGCTCCACCAGTGCCACCCCCTTCCCCAAACCCCATGGTCCAGCATTTCATATAAATGAATGCATTCTCAGGAACTCTGAAACAGTTAAAGAAGTAACCCGCAACCCGCACTCTTCATTAAGAGCATAGGTAGTTATTGCAAAAATGCCCTACCCGGCACTGCAGTTGGTTCAGGCCTGGCTCGCCCATTGACTCTAGTGGCGTGTTGCGCCATGGCGCCTGGGCGATCGGGGGCGCTGAGGAGTGCCTCAGCAAGTGAGGGAGCTGCACAGCGGCCTCCATTTTCCCTCCACCAGCCGCGCCGGGAGAGCAGGGAGGTAAGCGAGCGGAACAGGGGCATTAGGACCCTGTTCCACTCTGCAGCGCCAGGGTCATCCCTCACCCCGGCGCTGAGTTTCATTGGTAGAGGCGATGCCACATGGCAGCACCTCTATCAATGAAACGCAGCGCCCTGTTGGCGGGAAGGAACGCAGCCCCTGTTGGTGCAAGGAAACGGCCGTGGACCCAGCAAGCGCCGGAGTCGCGGGAGATGGCCAGGAAGGCCCCGGCGCGGCCCGGCCTGCCCAGGCACCCCCGGCCCGCTGGGAGAAGGGAGCATGGCCATGCGGAGCAGCGGCGCCCCCTCCCCTCCTCAATCCGGCATTGGACAGGCGGGCGGCCTCCGGCACAGCGCGACCCCGCTGTGAGGTGCGGGGGCCGCTATGAGGCTCCCCCTGCCCCCGCCGCCCGGCACGCCAGGTAAGAGCTTTCATTTTTTTTAAAAAAAAGAGGGGGGCGCCCGAGGGTTCCCTGCACCAGGGTGCCCGATGACCTTAAGACGGCCCTGAGTTGGTTTGCAAGAAATCCAAAAATTAGCAGGGGTTACATGTTCAGTGAGAACCTGTGTTTTCTCTTTCACCTAAAAATGCTTCTGGTACAAGGGCACGACAATGGCTTAGTTATGGATGTGATGCTAAGCCAAACCCTAACTAACTGTGCAAGTACCTGTCATAAAAATTGCAGTTGCTTTGCTCCTCTGGTTAACATGCTACTCTGAGCTGGGCCATGGTTTGGCTTAGTGTTATGTCACAAATGGTTTTGCTTGTGGTTTGTCACACTCCAGGCAATCTATGAGCAGTAAGCCAAGAACAAATCTTGTCTAAATCTTGTGGTTTGTCTGATGTTTGTCTGTTTGTGTGACAAACCACAAGCCTACAGTAGGTTCAGACATAGCACTAAACCAAACCAGGAAATATAGCAGCGGCTGGGATAGGAGAAGAACGAAGAGCCATCATTCTGAGTGTGAATACTTGCATCCTTGTGTGCTCATGCTTGGCCATGGTTTAAATTAGCATCATGCATGAACCAGGCCAGTGTTTCTCAGCCAGTCTGAGTATATTTAAACAGCATGGGAATGACATTGTTCTGTCAGCAGCAGTTAAAACACATCCCTGCACAGTAAGTCAACATGTCCCTGACAATCCCCAGACATTTTCCTATGTTTCTTTCTTACAAATACATTTCTAGTGAAGTGAAATAAGGATGCAGCTATAAGAAGTGTTTCCACTGGAAATTATCAGTGCATTTTCCATGGAATCATGTGATCATGGTATGGATTTCAGATTGTGCCTTGACCTTTCCCTGGTTTTTTTTTTAAAGGTATTGTGTAAACTTCATGTTTTAATCTTAACAGGAGTCCTAATTTCAAGAATAATGTGGAACTTACTATATTTTTTGCTTTTTATAATTCAACCCGTTAAGAAAGGTGTAGTTAAAAGTCCTGAGACAAGGGAATGCATATTTATTTCCCCTCTTTAACCTACCTCCTGTTTGTCAAAGAAACATGTTCGCTTCTTTCAGGGAGAGCAGGCTTCCTCCAGAGTTGTTTTTTGCACTTTTGCATCTTACGACTCCATTCCTCCTATTGTAACATGCATACTACTTGCTGTGCCATTGTCATTTGTTGTTGTTTAGTCGTTTAGTCGTGTCCGACTCTTCGTGACCCCATGGACCAGAGCACGCCAGGCACTCCTGTCTTCCACTGCCTCCCGCAGCTTGGTCAGACTCATGTTTGTAGCTTCAAGAACACTGTCCAGCCATCTCGTCCCCTGTTGTCCCCTTCTTCTTGTGCCCTCAATCTTTTCCAACATCAGGGTCTTTTCCAGGGAGTCTTCTCTTCTCATGAGGTGGCCAAAGTATTGGAGCCTCAGCTTCAGGACCTGTCCTTTCAGTGAGTCCTTTCAGTGATTTCCTTCAGAATGGATAGGTTTCATCTTCTTGCTGTCCATGGGACTCTCAAGAGTCTCCTCCAGCATCAGAATTCAAAAGCATCAATTCTTCGGTGATCAGCCTTCTTTATGGTCCAGCTCTCACTTCCATACATCACTACTGGAAAACCATAGCTTTAACTATATGGACCTTTGTCGACAAGGTGATGTCTCTGCTTTTTAAGATGCTGTCTAGGTTTGTCATTGCTTTTCTCCCAAGAAGCAGGCTTCTTTTAATTTCATGACTGCTGTCACCATCTGCAGTGATCATGGAGCCCAAGAAAGTAAAATCTCTCACACTGCCTCCATTTCTTCCCCTTCTATTTGCCAGGAGGTGATGGGACCAGTGGCCATGATCTTGGTTTTTTTGATGTTGAGCTTCAGACCATATTTTGTACTCTCCTCTTTCACCCTCCTTAAGAGGTTCTTTAATTCCTCCTCACTTTCTGCCATCAAGGTTGTGTCATCAGCATATCTGAGGTTGTTGATATTTCTTCCGGCAATCTTAATTCCGGTTTGGGATTCATCCAGTCCAGCGTTTCGCATGATGAATTCTGCATATACAGGTGAAACTCGGAAAATTATAATATCGCCAAAAAGTGCATTTATTTCAGTAATGCAATTTAAAATTCAAAATATATAAGATAGATGCATGACATGCAAAGCAAGATATGTCAAGCCTTTGTTTGTTGTAATTGTAATTATTTATCATTAGGTGGGTCAATTATAAATGGAATGTAATTAATGGAATGTAATAGTGATGTTTATTTTTGTATTATTGTAACTATTTGTTTTATTACTGTGGAATTTCCAAAAGAAAGCATTTTTAAAAACTAAAATAAAAATAAAAAATAACAAGTTGCATTACTGAAATAAATGCACTTTTATTCTAATTTTTCGAGTTTCATCTATAAGTTAAATAAGCAGGGAGACAATATACAGCCTTGTCGTACTCCTTTCCCAATTTTGAACCAATCAGTTATTCCATTTCCAGTTCTAACTGTAGCTTCTTGTCCCACATAGAGATTTCTCAGGAGACAGATGAGGTGATCAGGCACTCCCATTTCTTTAAGAACTTGCCATAGTTTGCTGTGGTCGACACAGTCAAATGTTTTTGCATAGTCAATGAAGCAGAAGTTGATGTTTTTCTGGAACTCTCTAGAACTCTCAGCTGGAATATCATCACTTCCACTAGCCTTGTTATTAGCAGTGCTTTCTAAGGCCCTTTTGACTTCACTCTCCAGGATGTCTGGCTCAAGGTCATCAACCAAACTACCTGGGGTGTACGAGACCTCCATATCTTTCTGGTATAATTCCTCTATGTATTCTTGCCACCTCTTCTTGATGTCTTCTGCTTCTGTTAGGTCCTTTCCACTTTTGTCTTTTATTATGGTAATTTTTATACGAAATGTTCCTTTCATATATCCAATTTTCTTGAAAAGATCTCTGGTTTTTCCCATTCTGTTGTTTTCCTCTATTTCATTGTATTGTCACTTGTTGTTGTTGTTTAGTCGTTTAGTCGTGTCCGACTCTTCGTGACCCCATGGACCATAGCACGCCAGGCACTCCTGTCTTGCACTGCCTCCCGCAGTTTGGTCAAACTCATGTTCGTAGCTTCGAGAACACTGTCCAACCATCTCGTCCTCTGTCGTCCCCTTCTCCTAGTGCCCTCCATCTTTCCCAACATCAGGGTCTTTTCCAAGGATTCTTCTCTTCTCATGAGGTGGCCAAAGTATTGGAGCCTCAGCTTCACGATCTGTCCTTCCAGGGAGCACTCAGGGCTGATTTCCTTAAGAATGGATAGGTTTGATCTTCTAGCAGTCCATGGGACTCTCAAGAGTCTCCTCCAGCACCATAATTCAAAAGCATCAATTCTTCGACGATCAGCCTTCTTTATGGTCCAGCTCTCACTTCCATACATCACTACTGGGAAAACCATAGCTTTAACTATACGGACCTTTGTCGGCAAAGTGATGTCTCTGCTTTTTAAGATGCTGTCTAGGTTTGTCATTGCTTTTCTCCCAAGAAGCAGGCGTCTTTTAATTTCGTGACTGCTGTCACCATCTGCAGTGATCAAGGAGCCCAAGAAAGTAAAATCTCTCACTGCCTCCATTTCTTCCCCTTCTATTTGCCAGGAGGTGATGGGACCAGTGGCCATGATCTTGGTTTTTTTGATGTTGAGCTTCAGACCATATTTTGCGCTCTCCTCTTTCACCCTCATTAAAAGGTTCTTTAATTCCTCCTCGCTTTCTGCCATCAAGGTTGTGTCATCTGCATATCTGAGGTTGTTGATATTTCTTCCGGCAATCTTAATTCCGGCTTGGGATTCATCTAGTCCAGCCTTTCGCATGATGAATTCTGCATATAAGTTAAATAAGCAGGGAGACAATATACAACCTTGTCGTACTCCTTTCCCAATTTTGAACCAATCAGTTGTTCCATATCCAGTTCTAACTGTAGCTTCTTGTCCCACATAGAGATTTCTCAGGAGACAGATGAGGTGATCAGGCACTCCCATTTCTTTAAGAACTTGCCATAGTTTGCTGTGGTCGACACAGTCGAAGGCTTTTGCATAGTCAATGAAGCAGAAGTAGATGTTTTTCTGGAACTCTCTAGCTTTCTCCATAATCCAGCGCATGTTTGCTATTTGGTCTCTGGTTCCTCTGCCCCTTCGAAATCCAGCTTGCACTTCTGGGAGTTCTCGGTCCACATACTGCCTAAGCCTGCCTTGTAGAATTTTAAGCATAACCTTGCTAGCGTGTGAAATGAGCGCAATTGTGCGGTAGTTGGAGCATTCTTTGGCACTGCCCTTCTTTGGAATTGGAATTGGAATTGTCACTTATGTTGTGGCAAAGGAGTGCTAGGTGTTGGTGGGGAAACAAGGCTCTGAGAAAATGCTTTCTGAAAACTGGTTTTAGAAAATCCACCAAATTCATGGATGAGCAGAGATTGGTCCCATGCTGTCTGGTTCTTTCTCAATGCTCGGAGGTGTAAAATAACCGTTTTAGGAGCACCTGATATTTGCGTGACCATGCACACACACATCACCCCAAACTTGGAAGTTTATTTATTTCATATAATTTATATGCTGATTGATTGTAAAAGAAAACCCTCCAGGTGGTTTACAAAGTAATAAAACAATTAAAGCTAGAAAAAATCTCAAGCATGCTTTAAAACACACAAAATTAAAATACTAAAACAGATTAAAGTTACTTCAATAAAATTTTTTATGATGCACATACAAGTGGAAACCAACATTTCAAAATGAACTTTGCAGAAGCTTATAGTCTAAATTAAATATTGTAGAGTGTTCTGTTGCTACAGGTAATTCAGTCTTTGTGATTTAAAATACTGCTTTGGCTAACCCCCCCCCCCCAGGATATTAATTTTGTGGGCAATTCAACCACATTCTCCCTGTTTCTCCACATTCTAGCCTGTGTGTGTGTGTGTGTGTGTGTGTGTGTGTGTGTGTGTTGTAAAAAGTATCTTCAGTGGATGTTCAGAATCGTGAAAGGCCAAAACTGCCATTCACATTCTCCTGTGAATTGTTTCTGCCTCGCATTAAATGCTGCTAAATCTTTCCCAAATAACAAACACATTTTCAATCTCCCTTGCAGATTTGATTGGCAATCCAGTTTTGGCAACTTTCCCCAAACTCATGGAGCAGCCTGATCTCATGGATGCGCTCAGGGTGGGTGAAATGTATTGCTTCTCTTTCTCTTTGGCGATCACTCGTAGCCAAGTAAGATTGTCTTCTGTAAACATGGTTTTAACAATGAGTCCGTAAGTGACTGTGGAGGCCAATTCTGGATCCACATGTCCTTCCACAGTGGGGACATTGGTTTCCGGGCAGGAGTTGATCACGGTGTGGATTTGCCAAGCGTGCCTTCCTCTTAGCACGTTTCTCCCTTGCGTCCTGAGTTCGAGTGTCTTCAAAGCCCATGACACCTTTGGTAAAGGCTGTTCTCCAACTGGAGCGCTCGCAGGCCAGTGTTTCCCAGTTGTCAGTGTTTATACTTCATTTTTTTAGATTTGCCTTGAGACAGTCTTTAAACCTCTTTTGTTGACCACCAGCATTACGCTTTCCATTTTTAGGTTCGGAATAGAGTAGTTGCTTTGGAAGACGATCATCAGGCATTTCCACAACATGACCAGTCCAACGAAGTTGATGTTGAAGAATCATTGCTTCAACACTGGTGATTTTTGCTTCTTCCAGGGCATTACGATTTACAGTGTTGAAAGCCTTAGTGAGGCCAATAAACGCCGTACACAGGGGTTGGTTTTGCTCTCTGCATTTTTCTTGAAATTGTTGAGCGGTGAAAATCATGTCTACTGTCCCCCTAGAAGGCCGAAAACCATTTTGGGATTCAGGAAGGGTCACCTTGGATATTGTTACGAGATGGTTTGCTAAGATCCTTGCAAGAATTTTGCCGGCCACAGCTAATAGAGAGATGCCTCGATAGTCTCCACAATCAGTTCTGTCATCATTTTTTAAAGAGATTGATAATTTTGGCATCCCTAAAGTCTGCTGGGATTTCTTCACTTTCCCAGATTTTTTTGATGAGCTTGTGAAGTTGTTGTGTAAGTTCAATTCTGCCCACTTTGAAGATTTCGGCAGGTATCCCACCAGGTCCACTGGCTTTGTTGTTTTTCATTTGGTTAATAGCTGTACACAACTCTCCCAGATTTGGAGATACTGCAAGCTCATCTCTAACTTGTTTTTGCGGAATTTGTGAGTGGACCTCAGCAGCTACGGGAGAGTTGTGTTTGAGGAGATGTTGGTAATGTTCTTTCCAGCGCAGTGCAATAGTTTCTTTATGTTTTAGAAGTGTGATACTGTCTGCTGAGCGTGGGGACATATGCCATGATTTATTGGCCCATAGATGGTCTTTGTGGCTTTAAAGAAACTCTGTGCATCATGAGTGTCGGCTAAGTGCTGGATCTCTTGTGCTCTTTTTAATCCACCAGGTGTTTTTTAGTTCTCTGGTTCTTCTTTGAACCTCATCCTTAGCGTTGGCATAGGTTTTTTTTCTTAGTGGCACAGTTTCTATCTCTTTGCCAGATCTGAAAGGCCTTCCTTTTCTTGTCAACCATGCGTTCAATCTCACTGTCATTCTCATCAAACCAGTCCTGGTGTTTCTTGGTTTGGTATCCAATAGTTTGTTCACAGGCTGCAATGATGGATGTTTTAGTTGGTCCAGTGTTCCTCGATGTTATCAGGGAATTCTGAAAGTAGATGGTCCTTAAGAGTCATTTGGAAGCAATTCCGCTTAATGGGATCTTGAAGGGCTTGAGTGTTCATTTTGCGCCTTGGTTTCCTTCCTTGAAGGTATAATCTTGATAGCCATTGTGGAGCGTAGTAGTCTGTGATCTGTCCAGCAGTCGGCTCTTGTCATAGCTCTGGTAAGGAGCACATCACGGCGATCTTTAGCACGGACAGTAACATAGTCTAAGAGGCGCCAGTGGTTTGACTGAGGGTGCCTCCATGAAGTTTTAAATTTATTTTTTCTGTCGAAAGAGTGTGTTGGTAATAACAAGGTTGTGCGCTGCACATATCGTCAAAAGTAAGATTCCGTTCTGGTTGCTGTTGCCAATTCCTTCTTTCCCAATAGTCCCAGGCCACAGATTGAGATCTTGCCCAATTCTTGCATTAAAATCACCCAGGAGTATAATTTTATCTTCCGTAGGCGTCTCTGATAGGACGGTATCCATCTGAGAGTAAAAATTTTATTTAATGTATTCTTCAGCATCCAGTGTTGGTGCATAAGCACTTATAATAGTAGCCTGTTGATTTTTGGTGAGCTTTATTCGAAGGGTTGAGAGTTGCTCATTAATGCCGGTAGGGACTTCTGACAGGAGCTTCACAAGGTCATTTTTGATAGCGAAGCCTACCCCATCTATTCGATGTTCTTGTTCAGATAGACCTTTCCAGAAGAATGTGTAGCCTCCTTTTTCTTCCTTCAGTTGTCCCTTGCTTGCTCTTAGAGTCTCTTGAAGCGCTGCAATATCGATGTTAAAATGTCGCAGCTCTCTTGCAATGATGGCAGTTCTGCATTCAGGACGCTCGCTGTCTGTGTTATCTCACAAAGTCCGTATATTCCATGTTCCAAAGTTCAATTGTCTTTTATGACCACTAGGTGGTGACCCCAATGGGCGCGGTAATCCAGGCAGGGGGAAAGGGAGGCAGACTATGTTTAGGGCACCTTTTATAGCCCCTCCCCCTTTTCGGGGTGAGCAGAGTAGATCCTAAAAAGGGCTGCTCAGTCATGGATACAGCTGTTGAGCTGCTCAACTGCCTCGTTCCTTGAGTCAGAATGACTGAATCTGTATCCCCCACCCATGTGCCGGTTCATGACTAGGGGCTTCCAGATTTCACGATCCTGCCCCTGTTAGCATTTGCCGATCACCATGGGACTTTGGGGGTTTAGGTTGGGTTTTTGGAAGACACATGTGCGTGAATTTGTTTTATGTGTGTAGATCAGTGCACGCTGACCAACGCACAGTCTTCGCAGTAGGGCTCTGTTCCGATGGCATGAAGTAGTCACGAAAAACCAGTAGATTCCTATCTGTTGCAGCCTTCACCTGCCTTCACAGCCATTGTAACATACCACTTGTTATCATCTGCTTGTTCTTCCGTTGAGGACTTCTTGGATCATTCTTTGTCTAGCTCCTTCCCTTTGACCTTACCGCCTTGGGTGACCCTGCTGGGAGTACGAGATTCCCGACTGCTTCGCTCACAAGGGTTATAGGAACATGCAAGCCCACTCACCATGACAAGGTGATGATCCAGTGATGATCCAGCAAGTGAGGAAATGCATTGCATCACTAATCCAAAAGGACAGCTTTGAAAGCCTCTTTCTTTCTGGCATGGGAGAAGTGAACGCTTTTGCATGCCTAGATCCCACTGTTGGTTTAAACAGCTGCTCTGACGATGCTAAGCTTAGGTCAATAATGTGCTGAAAGCAAAGCAAACAGAAATAGAATTGAAATCCCCAAAGTCTTTGGAAAGAGGTGGCTTAGGAAGGGCTGGAATGCAGCAAAAGGGTGTGGTGGTGTGTTGAAAGAAAAATTCCGAGAAGTTTGACTTTCCTACAGTCATAATGGAAGGAGTGATTTCTGCCAACATCTCCGGTGATCTAACATGATTACGAATTCTCTGGGGAAAAGCTAGAAGGCCAGATCCTGTTTAGCTTCTTGGGGGTGGGAAACAGATTAAGGGAACAGGTTTAGTGGTATTCAGATATATTTTTTTTAAAAAAGATGTGTTAGAAAAGGGGTATCCAGCCTGGTCCCTGCATTAGAATAACTGAAAAGAAAAAGATAAATGGCCTGGATCCAGACTTTGCTGCTGCTGGACAAAAGGGAGGTGACTTAAGGAGGCTTTCTATATGAAGCCAAAGGTTTGATACAGACTCTATTATTCTTAGAGTAGAAGAACCACTGGAATCAGTGGGACATAACTTTGTCATATCTAATGCAAATCCCATGTATTTCACTGGGTTTGCTTCAAGGATAATTGAGTTTGAATCCAGCCAATTGGGTTTAACCTACCCCCAACTTTGACTTGGGTTATACTTTGAAAATCACCCTCAACACCCCCCCCCCCACTTTAAGAACCGTCCAGTTGGGCAGAAACCACCCATTCTCCTCCTTCCTTGGAGATTTTCAAAGGAAAGTCGCAAAGGCAGCTCCAAGGCATAGCTTCCATCTTTGAGCGGTTGTGATTCATAATGATTTTCTCATGTGCATCTCTCTCCACAATCCTTTTAATCCGCCACTCTTTGCTTGCATACGAAGTGTCTCAAAACTTTGTGCAGACCCCCAGAGTTATTCATTCATTCATTCATTTAGAGTGCCTGGGCAGAGAAGGAAAGCACGCTGAAGAGATCGGAAAAGGTAAGGAAATAAAATTGCTTTCTTCTGCACACAAAATATGTTTATTGCATAATTATATATTGAAGCTTCATCCTAGGCACAGGTGTGAACAGGGGTTTCCCAGCAGTGGCTCAAGGGGACTGCAGCTCCCCCTTGTACTTTGCTCTAGACCTGGGTCACCCTTGCCCCAAATCCATTGGGAAGGTTCTTCACCAATTCTGCGTAATGGTGTATTTTAGTTTTGGGGGGGTCGGGGGGCATGCTGCTGTAAGATTCTTGTGCAACCCAATAGGTTCTCATGTTGCCATGGGCTTGTGCTGCTAAGAGCAGAAGTAAGGATCTTTCTCATTGGTTTTTGTGGCAAGCAAAGTGTTGCTGCCCAGCTCTATCGGCTGTGCACAGGATAGTGCAGTAGCTGTGGCCCAAGCCTGAGTTTGTTTCTTAGTGGCTAGGGCACAAGGTGAGATCAAGCTGGCCGTCCAAATCCGATCCATTTATCAGCCCTTGAGCCTCAGTTTAAAATTGAAGGAGCAAATTTGCATGCAGCGGCTGTCAACTGTTGCAGCGCAGTGAGGGTTCAAGATGAACCATTTTGACATCACGGCAGCTTATCTGAATGCTGGATTGGAGGAGCACTCATTTACCGTTCTCCTCTGTTTAGCTGTTTATTTAGTTGGCTTTGCCTGCTGCTTTAAAGAATTGGTTTTTCATTTTACTGATGGCTTTTATAAATCTATCTGTCTTACTTGCGATTATAACATGATTGGTGGGGGAGGGGGGCAGACTAGGCTGCATCAGCATGAGGTGACTAGTGGCAATTCCGGCACAAGAAAATGAATCTGATTTAAGGAAGCCATCAAATAGTAACACATTTCATTTCTTTCCTCCTCCTCTTTAGAGAGATCGGGAATTTCTGAAGTCTGTATTCGTCCTGGTGTACCACGATTCTGTCTTCCCTCTTCTTCAGTCTGTGTTCCTCCCAGAGTACAAGTGGGCAGAAGAAGAATCTGAAGGCACTCGCTGGCGGATGATTGCTGACTTCTTGAAGAAAAACCGAGAAAGGGATGGAGCTCTGTCCTCTCTGCTGTCATCAGAAGGCCTTCACAAAGCTTTTGATGTTGCAGAAACAGCATATGATTTCCTTGGAGAGGCTAGGAAGAATAATCCTTTTGTATGAATGGACTTTAGTTTGAATGGACCTCTTCCAGACACCATGCCAAGGCAAATTAATTAAACATACTTGATGTTCTGGCCAAAACAGTCATATTTTTATATTTGTATATCATTTTTATAAATACATTGTATTAGTATTCTGCCTTTTTGTATTCAGATATGTTGGCTACTTTGGTGTTTTTTTTTAAAGGAAAAAATAAAGTATGTAAACATATATTTTTTAACTTTGATCAAACTTTTCTGTATCGTTTTTTACTGGGTTTCCTTAGGACAATGAATCCTATTGTTCATTTTGGAGCTTGTGTAACAACAAATGTCACTTGCTGTATTGTACTTAATTGCGGAATGTTACTACTAATCTTTGATATTTTACAAGAAAAGCAGAAAATGTCATAAAATTTGTAAACTTGTAAATAACTTGTAAATCTAAAAACCCCTCCCATTTCATCTTGATGTATATGTAAGCATCAATTCTATCATGAGTTTTGCTTTGAACATATACCAACACAGCTGGGTAAACATCATGTCAGCATTTTCTAGTAACTGGTGGAACTGAATATGATATTTGGCCACCTGCCAAGGCCTCATGGTTATTCTTGAAATGTACTGAAATTTCCCACTGCCCTTCAAAATTGGGTTTTTGATTCCTGCCTTGCAGGGGTTGGACGAGATGACCCTCGGGGTCCCTTCCAACTCTACGATCCTATGATCCCTTTTTTGGTGTCATCAAACATACAACTTCACCAATGTGAATAGAAATACTGGGGCAGCTTTTTAGACTGGGGGTGAGATATTTATACAGGCGTGTGCCCCCCCCCCCGATTTATCTGTGATTGACTTGCATTTATGTGTGGCACCAGGAAATAATACATTTCAAACCCAGAAATGGTGGGGGAGAGAACTGGAGAGTCCTTGTGGCTCGCGAGGAGACCCTCCCCTGAAGTCTGAAGTCGATGTCAGGCCAGAGGAAGCCCCGAAAGAGGAGGCACAGCAGGGCTTTGTTTACACCAAGGGTCGGCAAAGTTTAGTTCATGATCCCCCAGATGCTGCGGTGGGCCGGAGTGTGTGCGCACACATGCATGCGCAATCGCTATTTCCGGCGCTCCTTCCGGTGCGGAGCTGCAGGAGCTTCTTGCAGCCAATGGGAAGCCGGCCAGCATCGCAGAAGGCGGTCCCCGCTCTGCTCCACACCAGTTTAGAGCGGGCAGCGGGGGTCCCCGAGTGGGCTGCGGGGGTCCATGGGCTGGTTAAACGACTCCCATGGGCTGCAGTATTTTTGGTGTGGGTTGAAGAGAGTGCGGCAGAGAAGGTGTCTAAAAGCTGCTTAGAGACTGCTCCCCATTTTACATGATTTCACTTATGTGCAGAACGTAACCCCCACAAAAGTGTGGGGGTTACCTGTACAGTGGACGCTCGGGTCGCGAACGCGATCCGTGCGGGATGCACGTTCGCAACCCACAGTGTTCGCAACCCGCATCTGCGCACGTGCGGGTTGTGTTTCGGCGCTTCTGTGCATGTGCAAAGTGCGATTTAGTGTATTTGTGCATGCGCGCGTGCGCCGAACCCGAAATTACCCGTTCTGTTATTTCTGGGTTCGGCATGGAGCGCAACCCGAAAGGACATAATCTGCAGCGGACGTGACATGAGGTATGACAGTACCTTACAATGTGAGCTGCCTTAGAAAGAGCTCCCCGGATATTGTGTTGGCACCGATCTCATTGAAATGAGTGAGGCTTGAACTTTCCAAGGGGCATGGAGATTGGGCTGATAATTCACAATGCAATTATTTTTAGATGCTTCCTTAATGAGCCCAAGACAGGAATCTGACCATGGCACCTAAGTGGAGGCGAAACTAGTTCAGCAAGGCCAACCAGCAATAAGTCTTTTTGTTGGATGTCTTCCCAGTCAATTAACAACAAGACAATGGAGTCCTTCAGAAAGGCACGTCAGTCTTGCCCTTAAATTGTTTAGAAAATGCGCTGCTGTTATGTTAATGAAAGGCTTGACTCAACCCCAAACGTTAAATATATGTCTTCCTCTTTCCACACCAGGGTGTGTGGAGCTTGTGGGGATAGGATTACAGTCCTCAAGGCTATAAATTTCCCTATTAGTTTGGGGGTGCTTCACACATATTTTCCCCACAGGGTGCTGTGGTGGGTGGAGAGTGGGGGAGCACACGTGCTCGAGGATGAACACTGAATATTCTGGGTATGCATTTGGATCTGCAACAGGCATAGACAAACTCCGGCCCTCCAAATGTTTGGGACTACAATTCCCATCATCCCTGACCACTGGCCCTGTTACCTAGGGATGATGGGAATTGTAGTCCCAAACATTCTGGAGGGCTGGAGTTTGCCTATGCCTGATCTACAACAAGAGCTTTTAGTCTCTGGTACACAAAGCAAAATGGATACTCACTCATGCCTGATGGGTGTAATAAAAGAAAACCATGCCGTAGAAAAGGATACCCAAAGTTATGGGCCACAGCATGTTTAAAACAACAAAACTTCATGAGAAAAATATAATTGTTTAAAGGGCAGGTGCAGCCAAATTTTAAATATCTGTGTTGTTATTGCTGTCTGGCCATGGGTTGTCACCACTCATTGCAGTAGTAAATAAGGAGCTGAACCTGTTGGGTTGGAAAGGAGACAATCAGAAGAGGTGCCGACACTCCATTCTCCTTATTTTTTAAAAATAAAAAATATATACCATAAATCAGGCATCCCCAAACTGCGGCCCTCCAGATGTTTTGGCCTACAACTCCCATGATCCCTAGCTAACAGGATCAGTGGTCGTGGAAGATGGGAATTGTAGTCCAAAACATCTGGAGGGCCGAAGTTTGGGGATGCCTGCCATAAATATTTTGTGTGTGTGTGTGGTTTTTTTGCAGCCAACCCCACTCCCCACCCTGCCTGTCCCCATGTAAAACTACCTTGGGCAAAAGATTCCTGCATTGCAGGGCAGCTCCGCAATTCTATGATTCTATGACCACACAAAAAAGTTAAAAACAGACATCAATTAAACATTGTGGAGAGATGCCTTCCTAACTGCCTCCTCATATACCACAGGTTGTATAAACCTGCATGCTTTGACTTTTTGGCCTAGACTTTGCTTCCTTTAAAGCAGTGGAGGCAGTGACCAGGAAATAAACAAATCACACATTTGATTTTTTTATTGTTATTAAGGACTGTAGCCAATGTCAGTCCTACTCAGAGTAGACCTACTGCACACAAGTAACTTAGGTTCATTAATTTCAGTGTGTCTCCTCTGAACATAGCATTTTTGGATGCAGCTGTTAAGGACTATAAACTCCTTCAGCGTAGTCTTCGCTGTTTTTGTCACTGCTTGGAATAATGCTTGCTGAGTAGTAATTGCCATGGATGGGAGTAGTAGTAGTAGTAATAATAATAATAATTTATTATTTATACTCCACCCATATGGCTGGGTTTCCTCAGCCACTCTGGGCAGCCTCCAACAAAAGATTAAAAATACATTAAAACATCAGTCATTAAAAACTTCCCTAAACAGGGCTGCCTTAAGATGTCTTCTAAACATCAGATAGTTGTTTATTTCCTTGACATCTGATGGGAGGGTGTTCCACAGGGCAGGTGCCACCACCAAGAAGGCTCTCTGCTTGGATCCCTGTAACTTTGCTTCTTGCAGCAAGGGAACTGCTGGAAGGTCCTCGGCACTGGACCTCAGTGTTCGGGCAGAACGATGGGGATGGAGATGCTCCTTCAAGTATACTGGACCGAGGCCATTTAGGGCTTTAAAGGTCAGCACCAACACTTTGAAATGTGCTTGGAAACGTACTGGGAGCCAATGTAGGTCTCAAGACCGGTGTTATGTGGTCTCTCTGGCTGCTCCCAGTTTGTGCTGGGAGGGTGGCTGGTGCCTTTCTCTCTGATTTGTGGCATTTGTGTGGCCAGCGTTGGGGGCAGAATACCCAGCTGGATAGATTCAGGGGCTACTCCAGCAGGTCTGATGCCTTCTAGTTGGACATTTTGCTGGTGTTTGTTCATTTGCTGGTGTTGGTTTGCTCTAAGGAGCAGAGGCAAGGAGACAGAGGGCCAGGTCAATAATTCCATTCTTCAGCAAACCCTCTGCTGGGCTGGTGTGCCCCACCCTCCAGGAAGGATGGAGCAAGCACACTTGTGTGTACCATGCTTATTGGACAGAATGCTTCCCCATCTATATCTGATGGAGTTCTCTCTCTTCCCCCCCTCCCCCCCATTCTTTCTGGCAACAGTCGGAAATGCTGTGCTTAATTGCAGTACAAATCACTTCCCCTGTTAACTTTTGCTCCACAGTTTAGGGAAGGACTATGTAGGCAGGCTGAGTGCTTTGTTTACGCAGTGGATGAACGGATTCAAAGGCAGACCGCAGCCAGTTGCCGTAGCCATCCTATCAGTCGGAATGCCCTTGAACGAATCTCAGAACAACAGCAACGCTGAACTTGATGTGGAAACAACTCTTCCCTCTGGGGGCACTGACTTAGACTCTTATGCCTTTGAGGGGCTGCTACATGAGTGCTGATCTGCAGATAAGTTTCTTGTTTAGCACCTTTTATAAACCAGCCTCCAACCGTGCAAAATTCAGATTCCAGCATTCTTAACTTTAAAATACTGTTAATGAGTTTGTTTTATTGATTCACTTTTTTAAAAAGAGTTTTCTAAAGTTTGCAGTCTTTCGGAATAAACAGCAAACAGCTTGTAAAGATTTCTCTCCCCTATTGCGCCTAGAAGCTGAGTGAGCTTGCAAGGGAGTCCTAGCCAGGTATGATGGCCTTATTGGGAAGCCCTGGAATACAAAAGCCATTGAGCCTTGCAACAGAAACAGGTGTGTTTGTGTGTTGCCGCTTCCTCTCTCTCTTTTCCAGTAGGGCATATGATCGCCAAGCCCTTCCTGATCAGCTTTATTAACCTTAGAATAGTTGATGATTCTTCTGCAGTGATGAGTGGAGCTACCTGCCAAGCTGGAACAGGCTTCACCTTTGACGTCCAGTTGGGTGTGTCTGTGGATACTATTTTAAGCTTTGCTTGCAAGCAGAGCCTCAGAGATAACTTGAGTGTAGCGGAGCTGTACTAACTACAGCTATTCAGCCTGTACAGAAATGGATACCAAAACTTCAGGACAAGCTCCCGTCGGCACAGCGTCTGAAAATATTCCTTCTGGAGTGGATGTTTTCAGAACCATACCGTATGCCTTGATTCTGCCAGAGCTGGTAAGTCAAACGACTTCCTTTAATTCTAGTTATTTTATTCCATAAAGTATAATACTGTTCATGTATGCTCCTCGTAGCATTTATGCATGGCCGGGAGTCTTGGCTTCTGACATGGGCATGAAATATGCAGGTACACACACACACACACACACACACACACACACACACACACACACACACAATCCACAAAAGGAAATCCATTTTAATCTGTATTTTAATTAATTGCTTTTTATGTTTTATTGTAATTTTATTGGTGTGAGCCACCCTGAGCCCGGTTCTGACTGGGGAGGGCGGGGTATAAATAAAAAATTATTATTATTTATTATTATTATTATTATTATTATTATTATTATTATTATTATTATCATTGCACATCAAAACGTCTCCGTGCACATCTCACATACTGGATCAGGGAATGCAAGCTTAAAGCTGCTGCGGATCTGAATTTGCACCAGCGTGACGATCTGATTACTATCCATCTGCATCACTGTTGCTTTCAGTGGGATGTGTCCTGAAATTATTTTAAGCCTTTGAAATATTTTTGGGGCACCTATTCCAATTTAATCCAAGGATATTGATGTTGCAATCTGTTGGGATAAAACCTGGATGGCAAAGATCCCAAGAATTGGGGCTTTTGAAAAGGGTGGGGACTCAAAAGATGGGACCCTTAAGGGAGGATGCAGGAAACTCACAACTCCCTGGAAAGTACGCAGGTGCAGTGGAAGACGCCAGGTTGGTGAGAGCCAGTTTAGATCAGTGATCTTCCAACAACTGCGAGCATAGCACCTTGCCTGTATGTCTCTTGTCCTCTTTGTCAGAAAGGAGCTCAAGAGGTACCGCAGTACAGTACAGAAAGTGGAACCAGGATTAGTTTGGTAGTATTGCTCACTTGCCTATGTGAGGCAAAAGGAACAGAACTGGGTCATTTTGAGCAAGAGAAGAGAACAATGGTGTTTTGAAAGTGTTAGGTTAGGTTTTTTTGGCATTAAAATTGTGACTCTGATTTTCTGTGTCAATTACTTGGTTTGGAGACTGGCACTTTGGCATCAGGTTGCAGGGGGATCCAGAATTTTGGGGTCACATGGTAATGAAGCTGTTGATTGATACAGGTGAGAGGAGCAGGCAGATTTGTTGTTGTTGTTTAGTCGTTTAGTCGTGTCCGACTCTTCGTGACCCCATGGACCAGAGCACGCCAGGCACTCCTGTCTTCCACTGCCTCCCGCAGTTTGGTCAAACTCATGTTCGTAGCTTCGAGAACACTGTCCAACCATCTCTGTCGTCCCCTTCTCCTTGTGCCCTCAATCTTTCCCAACATCAGGGTCTTTTCCAGGGAGTCTTCTCTTCTCATGAGGTGGCCAAAGTATTGGAGCCTCAGCTTCACAATCTGTCCTTCCAGTGAGCACTCAGGACTGATTTCCTTCAGAATGGATAGGTTTGATCTTCTTGCAGTCCATGGGACTCTCAAGAGTCTCCTCCAGCACCATAATTCAAAAGCATTGATTATTCGTCGATCAGCCTTCTTTATGGTCCAGCTCTCACTTCCATACATCACTACTGGGAAAACCATAGCTTTAACTATATGGACCTTTGTAGGCAAGGTGATGTCTCTGCTTTTTAAGATGTTGTCTAGGTTTGTCATTGCTTTTCTCCCAAGAAGCAGGCGTCTTTTAATTTCGTGACTGCTGTCACCATCTGCAGTGATCAAGGAGCCCAAGAAAGTCAGGCAGATTTAAGTAACGGCAACTTTCGGGGCAGAGTTCTGCTGGCTGACATACAAAGCAGAGAGGTGCAAAATCTGCTGCACTACCACCCATCCCCAAACATATTCTCATGCACATTTATCTGGAGGTTAATCTGTTGATTCCAAGAGTTTCCTTTCAAGTCAGCATCCTTTGGGGTATGAGCCCATGATATGGAAAACACGGCAGAGCAACTCAAGAGCTGCATTTGCGTTCCCCGTGAGCTTTATGACGTGTGGACTTTAATGCTGTTGGACTTTGCCTCTGATAAGTGAAGGGCCTCTTGAGCGAAGGTTGCCTTCATCACAAATTCAGCAAATTCCAATAAATGCCTCAATGGTACTGATGACAAAGACTTCGCAAGAAGAAATCTCCGCGCTGGGAAATGGAAAGCCAGCGCTCCTGTGATATGACTGACACACCTTACTTACCTAATGGTTTTGGAATGCCCCATTAAGGAGTGTGGCAGGCAATGCATTTTCAGTTAAAAGGGTGACATCGAGGTGGGGGCAGATCAGAGGGACAGCGGCTGCTAACAGGCATGGGGGGGGAAAGTGGCAAAGCCTTGGAGCTTTGTTTTCCTCCGCAACCCTTTTTATACTCTGCGAAATGGGCAGTGTTCATACCAGAACTGTCAGGGAAATTCTGTGCACCACAAAAAGTTTTGACTTCTTTGTTTGGAAGATTGTGCAGACTAATGGATCCAAATGGCAAAGGTCTATCAGATTAGGAACACAGAAAGGTGACCTACTGTAGTGGGGCCCTCCAGACAGGGGTTTTGTTGCAGGTGTCTACTTTACCTACTGCAACATGCTATTGATGAAATGTTCATGCATTAGTGGTGGATTTATACTGGACTTGTCCACACATCATTCTGCTTTATTAGATGTTTTGCAGTGCTTCCCCAGTGGCTAGTGCATCTGGAGGGCCTCCCTTGCGATATAGTGCAATAAAAGGACAAAAACAAACAAACAATAACCAAACATTAGGAAGAACTTCCTGACAGTAAGAGCTGTTCGGCAGTGGAATTTGCTACCAAGGAGTGTGGTGGAGTCTCCTTCTTTGGAGGTCTTTAAGCAGAGGCTTGACAGGCATATGTCAAGAATGCTTTGGTGGCGTTTCCTGCTTGGCAGGGGGTTGGACTGGATGGCCCTTGTGGTCTCTTCCAACTCTGATTCTATGATTCTATGATTCAACTCAGGAACATCTGTGGTGCAGTTGCCCATACATTTTTTGTTGTTGTTTAGTCGTTTAGTCGTGTCCGACTCTTCGTGACCCCATGGACCATAGCACGCCAGGCACTCCTGTCTTCCACTGCCTCCCGTAGTTTGGTCAAACTCATGTTCGTAGCTTCGAGAACACTGTCCAACCATCTTGTCCTCTGTCGTCCCCTTCTCCTAGTGCCCTCAATCTTTCCCAACATCAGGGTCTTTTCCAAGGATTCTTCTCTTCTCATGAGGTGGCCAAAGTATTGGAGCCTCAGCTTCACGATCTGTCCTTCCAGGGAGCACTCAGGGCTGATTTCCTTAAGAATGGATAGGTTTGATCTTCTAGCAGTCCATGGGACTCTCAAGAGTCTCCTCCAGCACCATAATTCAAAAGCATCAATTCTTCGGCGATCAGCCTTCTTGATGGTCCAGCTCTCACTTCCATACATCACTATTGGGAAAACCATAGCTTTAACTATACGGACCTTTGTCGGCAAGGTGATGTCTCTGCTTTTTAAGATGCTGTCTAGGTTTGTCATTGCTTTTCTCCCAAGAAGCAGGCGTCTTTTAATTTCGTGACTGCTGTCACCATCTGCAGTGATCAAGGAACCCAAGAAAGTAAAATCTCTCACTGCCTCCATTTCTTCCCCTTCTATTTGCCAGGAGGTGATGGGACCAGTGGCCATGATCTTGGTTTTTTTGATGTTGAGCTTCAGACCATATTTTGCGCTCTCCTCTTTCACCCTCATTAAAAGGTTCTTTAATTCCTCCTCACTTTCTGCCATCAAGGTTGTGTCATCTGCATATCTGAGGTTGTTGATATTTCTTCCGGCAATCTTAATTCCTGCTTGGGATTCATCTAGTCCAGCCTTTCGCATGATGAATTCTGCATATAAGTTAAATAAGCAGGGAGACAATATACAACCTTGTCGTACTCCTTTCCCAATTTTGAACCAATCAGTTGTTCCATATCCAGTTCTAACTGTAGCTTCTTGTCCCACATAGAGATTTCTCAGGAGACAGATGAGGTGATCAGGCACTCCCATTTCTTTAAGAACTTGCCATAGTTTGCTGTGGTCGACACAGTCAAAGGCTTTTGCATAGTCAATGAAGCAGAAGTAGACGTTTTTCTGGAACTCTCTAGCTTTCTCCATAATCCAGCGCATGTTTGCTATTTGGTCTCTGGTTCCTCTGCCCTTTCGAAATCCAGCTTGCACTTCTGGGAGTTCTCGGTCCACATACTGCCTAAGCCTGCCTTGTAGAATTTTAAGCATAACCTTGCTAGCGTGTGAAATGAGGGCAATTGTGCGGTAGTTGGAGCATTCTTTGGCACTGCCCTTCTTTGGAATTGGGATGTAGACTGATCTTCTCCAATCCTCTGGCCATTGCTGAGTTTTCCAAACTTGCTGGCATATTGGGTGTAGCACCTTAACAGCATCATCTTTTAAAATTTTAAATAGTTCAGCTGGAATATCATCACTTCCCCTGGCCTTGTTATTAGCAGTGCTTTCTAAGGCCCATTTGACTTCACTCTCCAAGATGTCTGGCTCAAGGTCAGCAACCACACTACCTGGGGTGTACGAGACCTCCATATCTTTCTGGTATAATTCCTCTGTGTATTCTTGCCACCTCTTCTTGATGTCTTCTGCTTCTGTTAGGTCCTTACCACTTTTGTCCTTGATTATGGTAATCTTTGTACGAAATGTTCCTTTCATATCTCCAATTTTCTTGAACAGATCTCTGGTTTTCCCCATTCTATTGTTTTCCTCTATTTCTTTGCATTGCTCATTTAAGAAGACCCTCTTGTCTCTCCTTGCTGTTTTTTGGAAATCTGCATTCAGTTTCCTGTATCTTTCCCTATCTCCCTTGCATTTTGCTTGCCTCCTCTCCTCCGCTATTTGTAAGGCCTCGTTGGACAGCCATTTTGCTTTCTTGCATTTCCTTTTCCTTGGGATGGTTTTCGTTGCTGCCTCCTGTATAATGTTACGAGCCTCCATCCATAGTTCTTCAGGCACTCTGTCCACCAAATCTAAATCCTTAAACCTGTTCCTCACTTCCACTGTGTATTCATAAGGGATTTGATTCAGATTGTATCTTACTGGCCCAGTGGTTTTTCCTACTTTCTTCAGTTTAAGCTGGAATTTTGCTATAAGAAGCTGATGATCTGAGTTACAGTCAGCTCCAGGTCTTGTTTTTGCTGACTGTATAGAGCTTCTCCATCTTTGGCTGCAGAGAATATAATCAATCTGATTTCGATGCTGCCCATTTGGTGATATCCATGTGTAGAGTCGTCTCTTGTGTTGTTGGAAGAGAGTGTTTGTGATGACCAGCTTGTTCTCTTGACAGAACTCTATTAGCCTTTGCCCTGCTTCATTTTGAACTCCAAGGCCAAACTTGCCAGTTGTTCCTTTTATCTCTTGATTCCCTACTTTAGCATTCCAATCCCCTGTAATGAGAAGAACATCCTTCTTTGGTGTCATTTCTAGAAGGTGTTGTAGGTCTTCATAGAATTGGTCAATTTCCCTTTCTTCAGCACCGGTGCCCATACATTTAACTTGCACGAATTCAGCCTTACGTGCTTGGCCTAAAAAAATTAACGTGACTAGCGTCCAGGGGAACAAATGTTGGCAATCCCACCCACTATTGCACTCACCTGGGGAGAGAGTTCAGAGGTGCAGGGAGAGTGTTCCGCAGCCTTTGGGGGCTTTCATGCCTTGCTTGTGAGCTTCTCAGGGGCATCTCTTTGCCTTTTTAAGGAAATAAGTTGGATTAGATGGGCCTTTGGCCTTTCTGTTATGTTCTTATGAACCGTAATAGAATGTGGTGGTTGCAACTGAGAAAGTTAAATCCAGTCGAGTCTCACTGAAAAGCATTCCTCTTGTGCAGCTCCTTGTAAACATCAGTGGGGCTTGTGCAAGGAGGATCTGCACTAGTTTATGCCTTTAGTACAAAAGAGTATCTCTCTCTGTATTTTTCATTTCATGCAGACCACAGTACTTTTCTCAAAGAAAGATCCTAAATTTTATAAGCAAAATAACATTTTAGGTAAAGACACTTTAAAAAATTGTACACAACCCTGCCACAAGATCGAAGCAGCGAGCTTCTGACTTTAATCCCATGGGCTTAGATAATTAGGATTCTGCTAGTGGAAACATCCTCTGAGCAGAATGCTACCTGCAAGGTGGTCACACCAATGGAGGCAAAGTCCACCAATTCTCCCTTTCCTCTGTAGTCTATTGATCCTCCCCCACTAAAATGTGCCTGGGAGGTTTTGGGGACCTTCCTGAGAAGTATGGAAGAGGGTACAGATGCCTGCAGGCAAAAGAGGGAATTGGTGAAATTTGCCTCCACCGTTCTGCCCCCTCTCCCTGCCGCTGGATCTTGGCCCCATCTGTGAATGGAAGGAGCCCTTCCATTCACAGATGCTTGCTTAGAAGCTAAGCCGGAGTTTGATTTTTTGTTTTAAAACGGAAAGCCTGGTTTTTTACCTCTGCGTGACCCACCCTTGAGAACCTGTCTGGTTGCTTCTCAACAAGGGTGGGTCTGTGCCTCTCTTGAAAGCGATCCTTCCTCATAAGCCCTCAGTGGGGAGTGTAGGTCTGAGGGAGCAGAAGCTAAGAGATATACCTGTTAGAGGATATGAAAAGCTCAATGCCAGATTCCCCCCAGCCCCACCCCTTGTTGTCACTGAAATGGTAGCTCTGGCTCAGGGTAGGTCTCTGGGAACACCTTTGTGAAATATGTGCATATTTATAGCGGCTGCTCAAGTTGGTATGCAGGAACTGACATCCAAAGAGAATTGTGGGGCTAGGTTCTTCTTGAAGAATTAATGATCCAGAAGACTCATTGCCTGTTCATAATGAAATGTTTGAACAAATCATATGAAGTATGCCCTATATATAAACACAGGTGTTTATTTTATTTTTTATTTTCTCTCTGTGCCAATATCTGTCCCCTGAATTAGGCTTCACAGGTGTACATATTTTACCTGTACATTTTGCCCCACACCGTAAATAGCATCTTTTTTTTTTGACATGGGGATTAAATTGTCCTTCCCCATTGCCGTGCTCCCAATCCAACAGCCCAACACTTGTTGGTGTTATTAGTTTTTAAAAACTGCAGGGGATCCTATCTATGGATCTGTAGCACCATGATCTATTTGGGTGGTTGTTGCCAACCCAGCCAGAACACTGGAATCTACCAAGACAGGTCATTGGTCCATTTTGCTCAGTATATTGTCTATGTTGATTTACGGTAGCTCTCCAAAGTTTTGGTCAGGGACCTTTTTCAGCTCACTCTAGAAATGTCAGAGATTGAACTCACAGAATCATAGCCCATTCCCTATGGAACTGAGGGTATAAAATGCCTGATCTATCCTGTGTATAAACACCCTGCTCCCCTCCAGAGTTTCTCTGAATGCTGTGAAGTACACACTTAGCTCCTATGCTTGCAGATGTTGTCACTCACTTCATTTACAGTGTAAGATGCCCAAACCCAAATAGTGAATGGAAACTTTGCTACTCGGCATTAAGCTCATGGCACAACACGGTCATGGTCTATGCCATGAAGCCATTCGAGCGGATGAGTAGAATATCGGGTTTGCATCCTGCTCCTTTTATCAGCAGTTCTCATCTTATAGCAGAGCGGCTGGCTGGCTGCAGGTAGCTTTATGCCAATGTAGGGAATGTGGGGAAGCAGAAAAACAATCAATCTTCTGAAGAGCATCTAGGATGGGTGCAGAAAGATGTGACGAGAGAGAGAGAGAGAGAGTACATTCCACTGTTCAATTCCACTGTTCGGCAGTGGAATTTTCTACCAAGGAGTGTGGTGGAGTCTCCTTCTTTGGAGGTCTTTAAGCAGAGGCTTGACAGCCATATGTCAAGAATGCTTTGACGGTGTTTCCTGCTTGGCAGGGGGTTGGACTGGATGCCCTCGTGGTCTCTTCCAACTCTATGATTCTATGATTCTACACCCTTGAGCCATGAGGTGAAGCCACCTTCCTCCTAGCTTTCAAATGGAAACGAGACAGATCTTGGTGCTGGCTTGGTGGTCAATCTTGCCCCTTCTACATGCTTCAGGAAGGCTGCCCACCATTATTGTTTTTTTAAAAAATGATTTTTTAATAAAAGAAGGCTGAACGTTAAAGAATTTATTCACCTGTCCATTGCATTATTTCTTTATTTGTCTAATGAAACTTTTTGAAATGCAAAGCCTTAGTGGAAAGTGGAATGGTTTGTTGGTGACATCATAGGGACATAGTTCATCAGTGCCCATACAGGTCTTCTGCTGCAGATCTACAGATCACACAGAACACCCTTGCAAAGTCAATTCTGGAGAGGAATAGGTACATCCACAGTGCAATCCTATGCAGGTCCAGTCAGAAGTCGGTTGTGTTGTGTTCAGTGGGACTTAATGCCCAAGCAAAGGTGCCTAGGACTACAGCTTTAAACTGGCCAGAGGGAGACCCCATTCCAGGGCAGCTCCATTGCTCTATAAATGTTATATGTTTCTTCACCCACAGAGAAGTCAACAGTAGCTTTATTCACAAAGCAAAATAAATAAAACGTCTTAACTCAAAATCATATTTGTGCCAATTTGCACGGAGAATTCCCCTAATGCAGGCATAGGCAAAGTCGGCCCTCCAGATGTTTTGGGACTACAACTCCCATCATCCCTAGCTAACAGGACCAGTGGTCAGAGACGATGGGAGTTGTAGTCCCAAAACATCTGGAGGGCTGACTTTGCCTATGTCTGCCCTAATGTACTAATCCTTCTTTCAATGACTATTTCTGGGTGTTTATTAAGTTACTAAGAGAGCCAAGAACGAAAGTTTTCAGGGGGAAAGCCATGCTCTTTTTGTGTGTGGCAAAAATGACCAAGGTCACATGTACAACGAGGTTGTAGTCAATTAATTTTTTTGCTAAGAACGGACCCATTAAAATCAATAGACCCAGGTTACCTATGTCCATTATTTTCAGTGGGTCCCCATACATTTAAAACACCCCCTCCCCCAAAGACTCTCAAGAACTGTAGTTCACCCTTCATAGAGCTACAGTTCCCAGTTAACAAACCAAAAGCAAACACATTTGCTAGTCTTTAAGGTGCCACAGGACCCTATGTTGCTTTTGAATAAGGATGTGTGGTTGTTGTTTTCTAGATTTGTTTGCAAGCCTCTGTTTGTCCATCAGAAAAAAATAGCTGCAATGTACTCCCAAGAATCAAGTTCAATGACTCCTGGGTGGAGACCTTGAAAAGAGCTGAGAGAGGAAGAAAGGGAGGCTGGGTGTGGAGCCCAGGGTGAAGACACAGTGAAAAGAATCAGGATCACAGAGTTTGAGGGCATGTGTTGCCTTAGTAACAAGGCCTGAGAGAAGAGAACACCACTGCTGGGAGTTTGTAGTTAATGAGGCAGTCACACAGTGCAGAGATGGGCGACTGGTCGGTCCAAGACAGTTTTGTGGGGAAGGCACAGTTGTCCTTTGTGAGTTGACAGTAGGTTCATATTAATGATATCGGCTAAGAAATTTCCATGGACTGACTGGATGCAGAGGAATGGTGCGAGTAACCAGCTTGGGAACCCCCGAAGGAAGGCGGCTCAAATCTGGGGAGTGGTGGTGGGACAATGATGAGTGGGCGGAGGGGAAAAACTGGGGGGGGGGGAGGAAGTGCCAGAAGCTGAGGAGGTAACAGGGTTTAGTGAGCAGGAAGAGGCTGTGACAGAGCGACGTCCAGAATCAGGGACAGAAACTGAAGCAGGAGAGGAGGGAGGCCAAGAGGCAGAGATGAGTCTGGATTGTATGGGTGTCTCCCACTCCTGCTGCGACAAGCTCCCATCCCCCTTGGTCTCGCAGAACCAGAGGAGGCATGAAAAGGATGGAGGAGAGGTTAGATTCACGCAGACGCAGTCTCCAAATGCTTGGGGGAAACCCTGGAGAGGAGGGGACTATGGGGAGGCGGGGACCTTCAGTCTCAGCAACTGCTTCATGGGGGCAAGACTTGCCGGAGATGAGTTGCCTTGCTCATTAGGTCTGTGCAGATCATATTTTTGCTAATAAAGAGTTAATTCCAACTTGCACAGTGTGATTTACTGCTGGCTCGCTCCTGGCAGTCCTTAACAGCGCAAGGTTCAGCTCTTGGCAAAATTGCCAGGCAATTGCCTGAAAAGCAATAGCTAAGGATACGTCCCAGCAGCTCTGATCTGAATAACTGGGTGGGTACACCACTCCTTGTCTCAGATGAGAAGGACTCTTCAGCCCAGTTGCAACCCAGAGAGCTTGCACAACACTTTTAATCAGTGGAAGATCTTTCTCTTCCCTTCCAACTGAAAGTGGGCAAATCAGTCCATTTTGCTTCCTCTCAGTTTCTTTCCTTCTTCTCAGGCCTCAGTTCTCCATATCAGCTTGTGATTTTTTTTAAAGTCCTTGTGAAGATTCACCAGCATTTTGGTGCAAAAATTCTCCCAATCTGAACATTTTTGCATGCGCTTTTGCCCAAAACTCATTTTTGCAAAGCAATTTCCCCTTAATATAATGCCTTTTCACAGATGTGTGCATTTCATGACCCTACTACATGCATTTTTGCACACAGTACTTGGCTGGTGGGCTGCACTGCTAATTTCAAAATGCTAATTCGGAGTGGGCAGCTCTGTCCTGTACACTGTGAAATGGATTTTTACTTTATAATTGTAGAGATAATATGAGAAACATCCGTAATGATCTTTTGAATCGAAGCATACAGTGATTTTGAGGAACTTTTCTCACAAAGCTCTTCTTTATTTCATTTTTTTAATCATTCCCCCTGTTTGCTACTGTTCGACAGATGGGTAAAATCTAATATTTCAAGGTTGCTTATAAAGCGATCAAGCAGAAACTAACCTGCCGTTGACCTTATGAAGAATGAGAGAGGGTTTCGCAACTGCTAGGTGTGCACTCCAGTCTCACTTCCTGCACTCTGTTTAGAATATGGGTGGCCAACCCACTGTCCTAAAGATGTTGCTGGACGGCATTAGAAGAACCTTGCTGGTCTATTTGGTTCAGTATCCTAGTATCATTTTCCCCTGTTTATTTTTTTATTTGCATTTTCAAAAACAGGAACAGAGAGCTTGCTTAATCCCCCTCCCCTCCCCTCTCCCTGTCCCACTTACAACTTCATACCAAATACAGCATGTATACACATACCATCTGACTTCCCTTCCACCCTTTTCCTGGTTGGTTTGCTTTTCTACTACTCCGCATAATCCACATCTATTTAATCATCCAATTTGTTATCTATTAAAAACTCTTATCCATTTCAACTCTGCTGGATTTACTTGAGACCTGTTAAGCTACGTATTTGTTTATACTGGTTCTTAAAATAGTCAATAAACATTATCCATTCCTCCTTGAATTCCTTATCTTCGTTTTCTCTTATCCTGTTTGTCAGACCAGCCGGTTCAGCCTATTCGAACATTTTACACTGCCATTCTTCCTTAATGGGTACCATGCTTGTTCTTCACCTTTGTGTCAATAATGTTCTAGCTGCAGCCATGGCGTACAGCAGTGATGTCCAAACTTGGCTGTCCAGCTGTTTTGGGACTACAACTCCCATCATCCCTAGCTAACAGGACCAGTGGTCAGGGATGATGGGAACTGTAGTCCCAAAATAGCTGGAGGGCCAAGTTTGGCCATCACTGGTGTATAGTAATAAATGTATATTTATTACTATACGCCAGTGATTACTATATTATAAATATAGTAATAAACTATTTTCTTTTGGGGGGGTCCTCCATTATTACCATACCCAAGAGGAAAATCTCAGGTGTTTTGGGAAAGTTTTATTTTTTAAAAATATATATATTTAAATTAATTATATATAGTTTCCCGATATTCCTTAATTACTTTATAGGGCCACCACATGTGGAAAAAGGATCCCTCATTTTCCTTACACTTCCAACATAAACCCTTTTCTTTTTAAGACATTTTTGTCAATCTGGTGGGTGTTAAATACCATCTGTATCCTAGTCTCACAGTGACCAAGTAGATGCTCATGAGAAGCCCAGAAGAGTGAGTGCTTGCCATTTCTAGCAACTGGTTTTCAGAGGCACCAACCAGCACAGCTAGAGCAACATACTGTTATGAATTTGGAGGGGGACTCCTAAACCCTAGAAATTAATAAATGGTAGGATTGTGGTGATTTGGGACGTGAAGGGAGAAATACAAGCTGCAGAGGAATTCCTGGGCTAGCCTACCAGTATGCAAAATGACCTCCAAGCCAGGGCCATTAAGAAGCAATACAGGGCCATTGAGGGCCATTGGCAATGGAAGATAAGTGCTCTCCCCCTTGCCCTGAGGTGTGAACAAAGACTGGAGGGGTTGGAAGGTTGCCTGGGTAATTGGGTGTGAGGCGATAGAAATAGAGTCCTGAGCAAGGGTTGCTGGGAAGAAGGAGGGAAAGAGGATAGATTGGGATCCATCTTGGACAGGCTGGCTGAAGGCTGGCTGGGAGAAATGCCTTAGATTCCAGGGCTGCGCCGCTGTGGGGGACAAGCCACAGAGGACCATTCTGTAAGATCTGGGACACCCAACCCCCCATGCAGACTGAAGGTGTACATAGGTGAATAAGACATATTTCTTAAAGCTACGGCAGTCTCCGCCGGGTCTCAATTCTCCGAAGGAACACAGACCCAGGTGAGTGCCTCGAACTCCGTTGCTTGGAAGAGAGAGAGGGGAGGCACCCAGTTTTTGTAACAATACACATTGTAGCTTGAAGCCATTGATAGCTTTATCCTCCTAATTCTCCTTTAAAGCCATCCAAGTTGGTGGCCACCACTTCATGTTGTAGGAACCAATTCCACCATTTAACTAAGTGCTGTGTGAAGAAGCACTGGCTTTTGTCTGTCCGGAATCTTTCAACATTAAAGTTCCTTGGACGGCTCTGGGTCCTAATCCTATGAGAGAATGAGGAAAATGTCTCTATTCCCACTTTTCCTGCACCATGCATAATTTTATGCACCAGTATTTTATGCACCCACTAGAGGTCAAAGAGAACAACAATTACCAGACCTTTAGAAGGCATCTCAAGGCAGCCCTGTTTAGGGAAGCTTTTAATGTTTGATGGATTTCTGTATTTTAATGTTTGATGGATTTCTGTATTTTAGAATTTCTGTTTTGTTGGAAGCCGCCCAGAGTGGCTGGGGGAACCCGGCCAGATGGGCGGGGTATAAATAATAAATTATTATTATTATTATTATTATTACTTACCGTAGTTTTAAACTACAACTCCCAGAATCCCCAGTGACGGGTCGTGTTCGCTTGGGCTGATGGGGGTTGGAGTCCAACAAATCTACACAGACAGAACCGAAGCAGACTGATGTGGCATGAAATGGATACAGCAAGGCTTATAATTGTGTCTTCCTTTCTCCGTCTTTGCAGATCTTTGGCTGCTGGGTCTGGATCCTCGTAGCGGCTACCAAGGTGTACTTCCCTTTGCTGCAGGGATGGGTCATGTATGTCTCCCTCAGTTCCTTTATCATCTCGCTGATGCTTCTAATGTCCTACCTGTTTGGCTTCCACAAAAACTTCGCCTCCTGGAGAATCCTGGTAAGAGGTGGGACACACACAGAGTTTAGGCTATGTATAGGATGCAAATTTAGAAAACATAGAATCATAGAGTTGGAAGAGACCACAAGGGCCATCCAGTCCAACTCCCTGCCAAGCAGGAAACACCGTCAAAGCATTCCTGACAGATGGCTGTCAAGCCTCCGCTTAAAGACCTCCAAAGAAGGAGACTCCACCACACTCCTTGGCAGCAGATTCCACTGCTGAACAGCTCTTGCTGTCAGGAAGTTCTTCCTAATGTTTAGGTGGAATCTTCTTTCTTGTAGCTTGAATCCATTGCTCCGTGTCCGCTTCTCTGGAGCAGCAGAAAACAACCATTTACCCTCTTCTTTATGACACCCTTTTATATATTTGAACATGGCTATCATATCACCATGTTCTTTATTTATTTATTTGCTATTGATTTATTGAATTTATACTCCGCCCTATACCCGGGGGTCTCAGGGCGGTTCACAGAATAAAATCAAGATATAAAACCACAAAATACATAATAAAAATAGAAGGTGTATAATGAAGGCGAACTTCCCCGGGGGGGGGGGGGAGCTTTCCACAGATGGGGAACCACTGCCCATTCTTGTGTTGCCACCCTCCGGAACTTGCTAGTCATGATGGGTTTGCCACCAGAATTATGTCGGACACTGAAGCTTTTCCTAGGTTACACCGCACATTTAAAGTCCTCTGATACCATGTTAATAGTCACAGCTTCCTCCAAAGAATCCTGGGAAATGTAATTTGTTAAGGCTACTGAAGTTATTAGGAAATCCTTTACAGAGATACCACTCCCCAAAACCATAACAAACTACAGTTCTCAGAATTATTTTGGGGGAAGCTATGAGTGCTAAAGTGGTATCAGAGTGCCTTAAAGATTTGGTGTGGCTGTGACCCAGGCCAGTGGCTCCCAAACTCCCCCCCCCAGCCCAATTGTTGAAGGTCTTGGCACACCACGTAATTATTTTGCGCTTGTTTTAGCCGTTGTAATGCACTGTTCCAGATGTTGCGTGATCTTTAATTGCATTTTTAAAATTTATTCTTTGATTTCTTATAGATAGTATTTCACGGCATTGCCATTTAATTCCACAGAATGTAAATAAGTAATGCAATGAAATACAATGTAAAGAAATGAGAGCAACAGTAAAACTACAATTAAAAATCAATATGAATGCTTTAATGAGACGGGTGTGCCGTCTCCCATCTCCAACCACAAACGCACAGGCATGCCCTAAACCAGGGGTTGGCAAGGCTTACCGGGCATGGGCCAGATCACTCCCGTGGAAATCTTCCATAGGCCGGACTAGCTCAGCGCGACGCCGAAAATCGTGTCTGCACATGTCTGCAGTGCTGGAAATAGCTTCTGCGCATGCCCAGATGCCGAAAACTGCGCCTGCGCAGAAGCAATTTCCAGAGTGGTGGAAGAGAGTCCCTGCGCTGTGCTGTGCCAGTTTAGCGCAGCGCACGGGGACTCACTGAGCGGGCGGCTCAGTTTGGGGGGCAGCTCATGGGCCGGTTAAGCGACCCTCATGGGCTGTTTCTAGTCCATGGGCCTTAGGTTGCCAACTTCTGCCCTAAACCACAAGAAGGAAACTCATGGGCTACTGGTGAGTTTGGAACCCCTGACCTAGGCAAAGCCATAGGTGCCAACTCCCAGATTGAAAAATCTGGGATCGGCACCGGAAGTCGCGCTGCGGCTGTTTTGGAACTGGACAGAGCAGCACCGGAAGTTGCTTCTACGCATGCTCTGTGCATTTCCAAAATGGTCGCAGCACCAGAAATCGCTTCTGCGCATGTCCAGAGACTCCAGACATGCGCAGAAGGAGCCTCCCCGGGCCGGTAAGAATCTGGGGGATTTACGGGGTTTTAAAAAATCTGGGCTGCCAGCGGGAAACGGCTGGAAAAACGGGGGTTTCCCAGGGAATATGGGGGAACTTGGCAGCTATGGGCAAACCACCAGCATCCAGCATAGCTCTCAGGGCTGACCCAAGTCAATTTGGCAGTTGAGGTGAACCACAAAATGGCACCTCCTCCTTGACAGGGAAGAAGGGGTGGGTGAAGAGCTACAGCAAGAACAAGGCCAGAATAAAGATCTGCACCGGGCCCTGCTGTCCCTGTGGATCCTTTTATCTGAGGCAGTCACTTCACCTTGCCTTATGGGTGGGCCGCCCCCCAGTGCTATTTTTCTAGAAAAAAGAGGTGTCGGAACTCACCATGAACACCTCTCTCATTCTCTTATAATGGCAATGGCACCCACCTGAGAGGTGCTGGTTCCTGTACCCTCTCCTCGTGACAAATAATATACTGCATCTTCTAAACCTGCACAATGTATATAGCATAGACAGCAGAATTGAACTTTTCACTTTTTAAAAGGCCCTGATCTGGACACGAACCTGTTGTTCTTCTTCTATTTTTTAGGATAGCCTTTACCATGGAGCTACTGGCATCCTTTACATGAGTGCTGCAGTCCTTCAGGCCAATGCAACGATCCGCTCAGAGACAGAAATAGTGAACCCAGATATTTCGCCCCTCTACTATCAGCTCAATGCTGCTGCTACGGTAAGATAACTCTTATGTTCTCCACCAGGTGAATTTGGTTTGGTATGTTTTTGAATGTGGGGTCAAGGGAGAGGCCAAGTTCAAGTCAACCTGCTTCTGCTGCGGACTCACCATGTTGCTGTGTGTTAATATCTCTTAGCCCAGGTGTGGGGAACCTTCAGATGTTGCTGAACGACAACTCCCACCATCCCTGGCCGGCGGCCACGCAGTGCTGGGGCTGATGGAACCTGTAACTCAGTAACATCCAGATGGCCAAAGGCCACACCTGTCTTAGCCTTGGTGAAACCCATCTGTAAAATGAGTGCAATAGTTTGTGGGATCACCATGACACTTATTGACAGGCTGCAAAATATTCTGCCAACTGAAAGGGCGTATCTTTCAACCAGTAATAAACACCGTCCAATTGGGCTTCTGTTGATTATATACCCAGTGAATTGTTTTGTTAATATAATGACCACCACATTTTACCTTACTTTGGTTCTTTCAAAGGCAGAGACGCCACTTACTGCTTCTTTGTCCAAATATTCACCAAATATTCTTTGGTGTTCAACCTGTGATCTTTTGCACTGAACGAAGTCAATTTATCTGCCAGGATAATCCTGAATCACCATGTAAAGAATATGGTGTGTGCAATTTTTGCTGTACGTTCTCTACAGCTCCCCAGGTCATCCGCTGTCCTGCAAGTTCTTCCAACCAGCAGTGGCTGATGTCCATTGGAGCTGGTAGGGCAGAATATAGGGAGCCCAAACAGTAGATGGAGCCAGTCAAAGACAAGCAGAGCCAACTAATTCTGGTTTTGTCTCCATCCTCCTCCCTTCTGAGTTCTTCCTGACATTGAGTCTAAGGAGCAGGAAGCTGACAGAAAATGCCACCCTCAGACTGGCTGTAAGAAGGTCAAGGCTGGCTGGGAACAGAGCTGAGTTTGGTGGGGCAGTACATCATTCACTTTTTTTGGGGGGGGGGGGAGAATTGTAAATTTCAAGTTGAAACTTGGCAGAAGAATGTGATGATATTCGTATGCAATGCTAAACCACGGTTTAGTGCTAGGAGAATGAGCCTGTGCAAGTCTTGAACTTGTGCACTCCTCCCTTTTGCATACCCATGAGGAAGGATTCAGAAACTTCCTCTTCCATTGTAGACTAACCACTGGTTATCATGACATCCAAAGCCAGGGAAACTATGGTTAGCCTTAACTATGATTGGCTAAAGCAAGGCATCTTCAAACCACGGTTTATGAAGCGGTAGTTTTACTAAACCATCGTTGTGATTAAACACACTTTATACTGTTGTTAGTCACAAATGGAGGCAGGAGCTCCCGGTGTTTCTGCGCTAGAAGAGGGAAGGGAGAAATGTGCTAGCCCAAGCCTCTCACAGGCTCATCTGTAATGTTAAACAGTGGTTTAGCAAATTGAGGAAAGGCAGCCTGTGTGTATACTCCAAAGACTCTCTGATTTTCTTTGTATGAAGGACTCACCGTTTTAGTACAATAAATTTCAGTGAGTCTTGATGATACCCACAGGAGTTTAGGAGAAAGTTTATACCACTCAAGATTTAAGGGGCGAATTGTTGGTGCCTTGCTGTTTATGCCTCATCACATTAGAATAGATTGCATCCATTTCCCACTGATTAGCTCAATTAATAAATATGCAATGTTCATCTGATAGGTTGTTTTTGTTCATTGTCATAATTTCCTAATTTCCTAATTAATTCTAATCAGGTAGTGCATGACACACTTTGGTGGGTAAACATTTGATAGCTGCACCTACTTAGTTGTTCCCATGAAATTATGATGACAAGTGGCTCCAAAGTCACAGCCCTTCATTGCCGCTGGAATCTAAGCATTTGCCTTGGAGCAATCAGGGCTGACTATGGGTGTCTCTTTCATTTTCGTGGGATGTGACATCCGTAGCCATTTGGATTTGAGGTAGGAAAGGGCCGTAGCTCCGAGATATGAATGTGTGTTTCGCATGCAAAAGCTCCCAGGCTCAATCCTCAGCTTCTCCGGGGAGAGCTGGGAAAGACTCCAGGTATTCTGAAACCCTGGGGAGCTGCTGCCAGTCAGTGGAGGCAGTACTAACCTAAATGGACCAATGGTCTAACTCAGTATAAGGCAGCTACATTAAGTTCTTATGTAGTGTGGTGAAGGCAGATTTGAATGTGGTGAGAGAAAGGAAAACTTGAAGTTTTGTTTTGGTGAAGTTGCTTTGGCCTTCAGGGTATACCTGGGAATCTTACCCAAACTATGTAGCACCAGAGTTTGATTTGCTACCTATGAGACAAGGGCTGGAGAACTGCAGGCAATTTGGGGAGCACGCAGTTTGTAAATAAGAAAGGGAAGGGATTCCTGACCTGGTTGCCATGCCAATGAGGACATGCCTTCTGAGTCCACGATGCCCTGTGTGGGATTTTGGAGGACCAGTTAGAGCTGGGGGACTTGTGTGTTTGATCATGGCAAAGCCATGACGCCACCCCAGAGCACTCTTCAGTCCTTGACATGAGGCCTTAATCATTTCGATCTGCGGATGTGGCACTTTCACAAGTGCCACAAAATGCCTGTTCTTCCCCAGTGAGGAACTGATCTATCACTGTGTTTTCACCTCCACTCTAGGACCCCTTGCTCATTGATATGCATTATTTCTGGCACTTGCTAAAATCCATTTTGTTTAAGTAAACTGACTTGTATACGTGAAACTGATGTGCACTTTAATAGGTAGTTTTCTTTCTTTATTTCATAATGTGCGTTTTTAAACTATTGGTTTTATTCATATTTTGAATCGTTTTTAGGTCACCTTGCCCTTGGCTCCTGTCTTTCACAGATAATCTTAGTGTGTATCTTACGCTTTATGTAAACCGGTTAGAGGTTTTGGCAATCAAGTGGTGTATTCCAAATTTCATTAATTAAATAGATAAGGTGAATCTAGCCCACGTCAGGCTGCACCAGCCTCTCCCAGCGCAGGGAATCAAAGGTGATGCTTTTGGATGCCTGACTACCACACTCCCTTTCCATCTACTTTATATAAGAGAGATAAACTATCAGAAAAACAACAAATGCTTCCAATATCCTCTCCTCAGAAAAAAATGACCCAGGGCAGCTGGGAGGGCAAAACCATGTGCGTTATACTCTAATCATCTCTCTTCTCCTTCCCTTTTTCTCTTTTTCAGTTCTTTGCATTCGTCACCACGCTGCTGTATATTCTTCATGCCTTCAGCAACTACTACCAGTGAAAACTGCCGGGAACGTATATAACATAAGGCCTAATTTCCCCTACATGGAATCCGTGTCCCAAAGCAAATCCACATTTGCGTAAGGACAGAGCCCAGTTGAAATTGTGGCCGTTCATCACCCAGCGCCTTCTCATTTTAGGTGAAAAAGATATTGGGTTTTATTTCAACCTGCCATTTCACTCAAGCTGTGTTGTGTAAGAAACTGCAGTAGAAATATTACCACCCAATCCTTGATTATGACAGTTATCCAGAGTCATGGTCTGTTCCCCAGAGTTGTGCCTTGGAAAACCTGTGTAAACAATACACCAATTTTTCTAAATCAGTGTGTGTTTGGGGGGGGGAGGGTCTTCTTCAAAGTACTTGTATGATTTCCAAACCCACTCCTCTGGTGATGAAGCCAGAGCAGACACATCGCAGAGGATTCTGCAATATTTTCTAGGTGGGCACACATCATAAGAGGCATTGGAGTCTGTGGAGCCCTACCGTTGCCCAGCTTAAACTCAGAAATGTGCTCTCAAATGTGTCTCACAATCTCCCGCCTCTGCGTGTCACAGGAAACATGGGTGGCAGCGGGCAAACTGTCTTTCAGGGAGGCTTGTCTGAGACTATATTTTTCTGACTAGGTTCCTTTGAGAAGCTTCCAGACAATTCCAGAGTTTCCCTGAAGAACAGTTTGAGAACTATTCCCTCAGGGGAATGTTTCGCCTGACTATGACCGCCACAAACAAACGAATACCGTTGTCCAGATGACCATTAAGAAAGATTCATGTGTTACTTTCAGATGCTGTAGTATTGTCACGTGGTATTTTTACCTCATCAAATGCCTGTGGGACGTATATTTTGAAAATGTTCCTGCAAGTGGCAAAAGATTTTATTTACTTCAGGGGATGAATGAATATAAACTCTGGGTTGTCATCCTGTCACAATGATATTGCTGGGTCAAAGAGCAACATGTGAATTGCCCATTCAATACTGCTGATATATGCTAAAGGTTTTTCTGTCCTTTGTTATTACAGAGAATGTTTGTTTTTATGGGGAAACATGAAGTAACTTATTGGTAAATCTGTGTGGTTTTTATATATATATAAAACAGTTTTGTTCTCCGTTTTATAATGCTATATTAGTGAACTACCTTTTGCTAGGACAATATGGCTGACTGTTCTCTCTCTCTGTGATTGGCTCACTTGTGTTTCTTTTGCTGTTGCTGTAAAATAAATCTCACTGGAGATCTGCCTCCCACTATATCTGTGTTCCTGCGTATGTAGATGCAGATGTAGTAGATGTAGATGCAGATGCAGAAGATGTAATTAAGTACATGTTTTGCCATGAACTTTAAACTGCCACAGAAGAACTGTGAGGGTTGTAGGCTTGTGGGGTCCATTAGGGGGCCAGAACATTCTAAGAATCCATCTAGACCAGGCATAGGCAACCTTGGCTCTCCAGATGTTTTGGAACTACAACTCCCATGATCCCTAGCTAACGGGGCCAGTGGTCAGGGATCTTGGGAGTTGTAGTTCCAAAACATCTGGAGAGCCAAGGTTGCCTATGCCTGATCTAGACCATTACATATTTCCAAACACAAGTACTGTAAGCCACGGGTCACTCCCAGAAAAGGGGAAGAAATTCAGTTTTGTTTGCGTTTTAATGAGAAACTACCTGATTTGCAAGTTCTTCAATAAATACAAGAACCAAAACACAGCTATCCATCTGAAATGGCCCCTCTCTGAATTTTGCGATACATCCGCGCAACCAGAAGATGTGTACAGAAATACATGTATTAGGGGAAAGTGTGTATAAATAGGGTTGCCAGACTCAATAGAGGACAGGACTTCTGTGCCTTTAATTGCCCTGCTCTCTTTTGAGTCTGGAAACCTTAGAGAGAAACCAGCAGACCCTTTGCTTGGAAATTAAACAACCCTGGCAACCCTATTTCTGGAACTCTCTAGCTTTCTCCATAATCCAGCGCATGTTTGCAATTTGGTCTCTGGTTCCTCTGTCCCTTCGAAATCCAGCTTGCACTTCTGGGAGTTCTTGGTCCACATACTGCTTAAGCTGATTTCTCAGGAAACAGATGAGGTGATCAGGCACTCCCATTTCTTTAAGAACTTGCCATAGTTTGCTGTGGTCGACACAGTCAAATGCTTTTGTGTAGTCAATGAAGCAGAAGTAGATGTTTTTCTGGATAGGGTTGTCAGACTCTAAAGAGAAACCAGCGGACCCTTTGTTTCAAAAGAGAGCAGGGCAATTAAAGGCACAGAAGTCCTGTCCTCTAGTCTGGCAACCCTATGTATATTCATATATTAGTGAAAGTAACATACACAAATACATTATGTTAGGGAAACCCACTTGCAAAAATGTGTCTATTAGTCAAAACTGCATACAAAAACAGTTTTGTTTTTAAAGAGAAAGTCACACTAAAATGCTGGTGAATTTGTGAGGATTTTATATATATATAAAAAAACAAAACAACTTGCGAATTTCTGCTTAAATGTGAAGAACTGAATTCAAGATTTGGAAAAATGAAAAACTGACAGAAACCTACATTGACATATTTGTCCATTCCCCATCTCTGCTGGTGGTATCTGCATGATTCTCGATAAAGGAGGAGAATGAAGACACACAGAAGTTTGGGAGTTATTTCTACACGTCTGCCTCTGAGATCCAGGAGGGCTTTATATCGAGCCGAGGGAACTTTTTTGGAGCACCCCAACTCTAAGGTTAAGCTGTGCTTCCAATCCGTGCAGGCGTGCTCATTCTTTTTTGGGCCTGGGGCCACCTCTGGAGATCCAAACCACTGTTGTGAGCATCAGAAAATAGATCAATCTCTATTTCAGAGAAGAAAAATGGGCAGTGCTCAGAACACCACTCAAACAACAGACAAAACAACTAGTGGGACCGATTCGGATGGTCCGCCCCCGCCACCTGATTCCTGCAGCCCGCTGATTCGTGCAGCCAAGAGAGAGGTGGAGGTGGCAGTGGAAGAGCCATAGGGATTAGTGGCTGGTTGCTCCCTGCCAGCGCCCCCGAGAGGCCGCTGCCCCCTGGCGCAACACGCCACTAGGCCCTATGGTAAAGACGCCTCTGGGCGTAGCTGAGTAAGATTGTCTTCCATGAACACAGTTTTAACAGTGAGTCTGTGACTGTGGAGGCAAATTCTGGATCCACACGTCCATTCACAGTGGGGACATCGGTTTCCAGGTGGGGGTTGATCATGGTGAAGGTTTGCCAAGCGTGCCTTCCTCTTAGCGCGTTTCTCCCTTGCGTCCTGAGTCCGTGCTTCTTCAAAGCCCATGACACCTTTGGTAAAGGCTGTTCTCCAACTGAAGCGCTCGCAGGCCAGTGTTTCCCAGTTTTCAGAGTTTATACTACATTTTTAAAGATTTGCCTTGAGAGAGTCTTTAAACCTCTTTTGTTGACCACCAGCATTACGCTTTCCATTTTTAAGTTCGGAATAGAGTAGTTGCTTTGGAAGACGATCATCAGGCACCTGCACAACACGACCAGTCCAACAAAGTTGATGTTGAAGAATCATTTCTACCACATTTCTAAAAGACAAATGAGCTATTCCACTGTGCTGGAAAGAACATTACCAGCATCTCCTAAACAGGATAGCTAGTGCCGTGCCCTTCATAGGTTGTTGGGCTCCAATGCCCCAGACAGCATGGTCAATAGTCAGAGATGCCAGTGCAGTGTAGTTGTTGATTGTAGGACTAGCACATGGGTGATGCTGCCTTAGGTGACCTTGGGCCAATCTACCTCACAGGGTGGTTGTGAGGATAGCAGTAAGAGGGCAGAAACAATGTGCGCTACCTTGAGCTCTTTAAAGGGAATATAGTTCCCTTTAGAATACTGTACAGCTAACACTAGTAAGTTGGTGGGTACCACACATTGTGGGTACCACACATTGGCTATTGCTGTTCTTCAGTGTCTAGCAAACTTGTGATATCTCTTCTGCAAGCACCGATCTACCACCGTGCAATTAACTGAACTGGCCACTGGGTGTCTGTAGTGCTCTGTTCAGACACTGAAAGAAGACAATGTTTTTCCCCCTGGCTGGACTCTGCTTTGATGCAGTTCCTGTGAGAAATATGAGCCGCTCTCTCTAACCAGAAGCGGGCTCCTTTAATTCTGCCTTTAGGGCCAGTTTTCACTTTGCAGGATAAGCAGAGCATAGATACCTTGCAGGCCCTTATCCAGAAATGTTGCAGTGAGGACACACACACACACACACAAACACACACACACACAGAGAGAGAGAGAGAGCGAGCGAGAGAGAGAGAACCTGGTTGTTTAATGGATGGAATACTGTCTGGATGCTGCTTTCCTTTCTATTTCCACAAATAAAACAGGAACCTAGGCCCCAGGTCCATCTAGCCCTACCCGGAGATGCCGGAGATTGAACCTGTGACCTTCTGCATGCAGAGCAGATGCTCTACCACCAAGTCACCTCCTCCTCCTCTTCCCTGCAACATGTAAGGAATGGCATGGAGTATTTCAGGGCAGGTGTCTTCCAGAAGCTCTTCCAGGACTTACAGCCAAGATACCAAACACACACACCCCCCCAGCAGCCCTGGAGTTGTTTTGCACAGTACTTGCCAGCGTTAGCAACATATCAACCCCTTGTGAGAGAGATGGTGACTTTCATGGTTGGATAGGGATTTGAACCCAGGGCTCTCCAATCAATCTGCAGCACTCCATTAGCTATGCTAAACTGGCTTATCCAATTTTAGGTGGCATTCCGGGCGATGATGTCCCTAAGAGTTTTGGAATTCCGAAAGCGAAGTTATTTGGGAACTAGAAAGTACACGGAGTTGTGATGTCTAAAGACGATGTGCATTTTCTTGGTGGTCTATGGGAATGTTTGGATGTTTATCTAAATGTAAGATGAATATGTCTGTCTTTGACCAACTGCACACCTGATCCAATATGCTTTCCCATGACTGCTTTCTTCATCTAGTTCAGAGGTGGGGAACCTTTGGCCCTCCAGGTGCTGTTGAACTACAACTCCCACCTTCCCTGGCCATTGGCCATGCTTGCTGCAACTGATGGGAGTTTTAGTTCAGTAGCATCTTGAAGGGCCAAAGGCTCCCCACTCTTGAGCGAGTTTCATCATCACCACTGCCATCATTTGCATGCCACCTTTCCATAAAAAACCATGCTCAAGATATCTCAAAATGTCAAAAAGTTTACATAATTCGCTAATATTTACAATACTGGTGCTTAGCTAACACTGGCTGGCCAAGAGACAGGCATCAAGGAAAGGGGTAATGACAGTGTGCCATCTGCTTGGGAATTGGGCTGACAACCTTTGAATCATTCCCTGAACTTTCAGGATTTTGATGTGCAGCAATAGCAGGTGATCCACGCCAGGAGCAGGCTAGGCTGGAATTTTCTTTTCCAGGCATCTGGGAACCCTATCGCTGGATGCAGCCACAGACTGAACCTCTCCCTTTCTGTCCTGGGGAATGTGGTTGGCCCAGTCTAGGACTTAAAACTATGCAGATGGCAGCGATAGAGACCAAAGCACCTGGAAGGAAGGGACAGCTATTTACTGGAAGGGCAGCTTAGCAAAGGAAGGCGGGACCCGAGTCTCAATAAAGATTAAAGTTTTTTTCAGTCTCTTACATAGTGTATGTGCAAGGTTTTTGTGTCAGCATCACATGGGTAGATTCTCTTTCTACCGTATTCCATTCTCTCCCTCCCCACCTCTCTTCTCTCCTAAGGTTGCCATACATCTGGAATTTCCCGGACATAGGTGGAATTCGGCAGTCGGAAACAGCGTCTGGGCAGAAATTGCCGAAATGTCCAGGAAAATCTGGACATATGGCAAACCATGTTAGAAGTGTAGATTTTGGAAATTTTCCTCTAAAATAGCTTTAAAACTTTATTATTATTACTAGTTGACCCTCCCACGCGTTGCTGTGGGTTATCCCTGTGGCTGCCCCACCCTGTGATGATCCATGACGTGTTGCTGTGCCTGACTCAGGGTCATAGCTGTCAAGTTCTCCCCCTTTTTAAGAGAAATTCCCTTATGCTGAATAGGCTTCCTCACGAGAAAAGGGAAAACTTGACAGCTATGCTCAGGGTCAATGTTTCCCAGGAAAGGGGGAGGATGTGTCCGTTTTCCCCGGACTATGTGTTTTTTCCTTCCCCTCCCTGTGGTTGTGTCTCATCCCTGTGTTTACTCCCATCCTGTAGCGACCCATGCAGTATCCCGTCCCCCCTCCCCCTCCCTGCGGCTCCCCCCACCCTACGTCAGCCCATGACCTATTTGGGCCCCTCCCCCTGCCCCACCCAGGGCTCCATTCTGGATAGTATTTAAAGGACTGTAGAGCTGAGGCCTAGTCTGTAAAGTGGAGCTGAGGCCTAGTCTTTAGGCTGTAAAGTAGAGGCGAGGCCTAGTCTGTAGGCTTTAAATTAGAGCTGAGGCCTAGTCTGTGGGCTGTAAAGTAGAGCCGAGGCCAATTTTGTAGAGCAGAGCCCTCGTTTGTAGGCTTTAGAGGCGAGGCCTAGTCTGTCGGTCTTGGCTTGGGCTAGTATTTAAATGCGAGTTGAGCCCTCTGCCCTGTATCTCCATTCCTTGGCCCCGGCCTGACTCTGTGGGTTGTCTGGTAATGGCCGCCTTGGTGGTTTCAGTTGCTCGGTTGATGACATCATTATTTGGCGCCGCCCTTCAGACAGTGCGCAATCTGCCTTTCTATTGGATGCTGCCGGAGTCTTCAAAGCTTCTGCTGGTGATGTATAATTTGTGCACCACTTTTTTGTGTTTAATCATTATTTTAGGTATGAAAGGTGTGCTTTTTTGGAATTTTTAAAATGCCAGATCCCTCCCTGATGGGCAAGGTATGATTTGTCCTAATTTGATGCAATTTGGTTTAGCGGTTACAGAGGAAGGGTGTTACATCCGCACACGCAGTGGGAACATATATAGAGAGAGAGATTAGTAGTATTAGTACTGGTATTAGTAGATGTTTTGCAAAAGAAGAAGCAGCAGCAGCTCAACAACTTTGACAAAAAACTTTTGTGTCCGGATTTTCACATTTTGAAATATGGCAAACCTATTCTCTCCCAACCTGATTACAATATTATTGTATCACATCAAATACTGGTACATCAAATACTGTATTAGTGATATGTAGAAATGACTTTATGATCTAAAAACAGAGACGATGCATCTACTTTTGTAACCCACAAATCTTTAATAAAAACAATTTTTTTAAAAAAAGAAACATTAAAGAAATCAGCTTGAAGGAGGAACACCGTTTTCAGGTGAAAGAAATCTGTGTGAACAACAGATTTTTCCATTTGAAGAGAGAGGAGAGAATACACTTATGTTATTTAAGATTTCATACCTGGTTCCGGTTACAAGGGATGTGGCAACTCTTTTCCTGTGAAGAAAAGTTATATCACCTGGGGCTTTCTAGCGTAGAGAAAAGGTGAGAGGAAGCAGGGTAGAGATGTGTAGAATTATGGATGGCTTGATAGAGGTTTTCTCCCTCTCTCATAATGCTAGAATTTATGGGCATCCAATGAGGCTGATTGTTGGAAGATTCAGGATTGAAAAAACAAAGCCCGTCTTCACTCTGCACATAACTAGTTAAGCTATGGAATTTTCTCCCACAAGAAGCAGTGATTGGACATCAACTTGTATGCCTTTAAAAGGGGATTAGACAAATTCATGGAAGGGATAAGGCTATCGGTGGCTAGGAGCCATGATACACATGTTCTACCTCCTTGAGGCTGTGGGTCTCTTGTGTACCAGTGGCTGAAAATCACAGGTGAGCGGAGTAGCTGTCACATGCAGGTCCTGCTTGGGGTTGGAGTGGGTTCCCATAGACATTTGGTTGGCAAAAACAGGATGCTAGACTAGATGGCCCATTGGCCTGATCCAGCAGGCTCTTCTTAGTTTCCTGGCAGTGCTTGTAGTTATTTTCCATCAAATTTCCCTTCATGCTCCATTCCCTCTCGACCATGTTTTCTATCAGGAACTAGTTATCAGACAGAACAGGTTTTGTGTACTAAAAATGTAAAATAGTCTGACACACAGAAATTACCAGTACAAACCCTTGGCAGAGGTCAGCAAGTAAAGACCAAGACCTTTCAGACCTGTGATCTGATCTCCCAACTCTTGATTCTTTTTTTTTAAATAGAAAACATCTGTTGGGTGATTAAAAACCAGGACTGTGGTGCTAGGTTATAGCCACCACTTTCATTTTGGGTATAACAGTACCTGTTTACCCTTGTAGTGGAAGTGTTTCTCAATATGAGCGAGGAAATGCAGGTGTGTGTTTCTGTGTGATAGGTAGGATTATCAGTCAGGAAAAAAGGGAGAGTGATCAGCTGCTGATTGTTGCAGAGCAAATAGTAAATAAAAGGACAGCCAAAAGGCCGAGAAAGAGTGTGCGGAAGGAAAGGGGACTAGCTGCATGCTGATTTTTAAAAGAGCCCTTCCAGAATACATCTTGTAGCCATGACAAACCTATAAGAAGGAAATGTTAGAAAATATGAAACAACAGTTAAAGTCCAAACACAGCTGCATGGCCCAAAGTCAGGAAGGGTAGAAGTTGTGGTCCAAGGTCATCCAGAGATCTCCCCTTTGCTTCTCCATACTGGAGACAATGGTGACCCAGATGAACCAACGGACTGACCAAGTATATAAGCCAGTTTCCTCCCAGCGAAGTAGAGCACGGAGCACTGTGCAAAGAGAAAGGGATCAAAAGTCCAGGTGGGAAGCCACCCTAGTACTACATGCTTATCTCAAAGAGTCGCATTAGCCAAACACAAGTGGGTTGAGCTTTCTGACTACACCAGGAGTAAGTTGTGTCAAATCAGACGATGGCACAACATAAAGGGGCCAAGAGGGAACTGGATGGCAGTCCAGGGAGTGGAGTGCTGGACAAACAAGTGTCAGATTTATTCAGGGGCCCCGGGTACGTTGCTGTCAATACCTCCTGCCCCATGGCCACAAAAACACAGGCTTGCTCCCCGTCTCCTCCTCCTCCTCCTCCTCCTCCTCCTCCTCCTCCTCCTCCTCCTCCTGCTGCTGCTGCTGTAGCAGCAATACCATTCCCTGTTGGCTGCCTACTGGCCAGCATCTTAGCAGTTGGGTTGATGGTAACTCAACAGTATCCCTAGAGTCTCAGGCAGGGGTCCATACCCTGAGGCTCATCTAGCCCAAGCCACTGTAACTCAGGAATCTCAACTCAAGCATCCAACCTCTGCAAATTAAAGGAAAATGACCCTATATTAAAAGACACCCCAAGACAGGCACCCCCAAACTGCGGCCCTCCAGATGTTTTGGCCTACAACTCCCATGATCCCTAGCTAACAGGACCAGTGGTTGGGGAAGATGGGAATTGTAGTCCAAAACATCTGGAGGGCCAAAGTTTGGGGGTGCCTGCCCCAAGAGAAACGGCCAATGAGGTCTGCTGTGCTGTAATCTTGGCAACAGCATTAGATTCTTACTCTCTGAGGAAAAATGAATTGGTGCCTGATGATGTACAGTCAAACCTCGGTTCCCAAACGCCTCCATTATCGTACGTTTCAGCTCCTGAACACTGAAAACCCGGAAGTGCAGTGGCGGAGAGCAAACACACTGCCCCCAGGGACGTGGTGCGCGTTATGGGGGCGGAGCACGCCATGCGCAGGGGCGGGGCACACGTTTTGGGGGCGGGGTGCGCCACCTGCGGGGGTGGGGTACCCAGTGTGGGCAGGGGGCAGCCGCAACAGCACCCCTGGGATTGCGCTGCCCAGGGTGGCGCACCCTCACTGCCCCCATCTTCCTACACTAAGCGGCTTCTGCTTGAGTGCAAGAAGCTCTTGCAGCCAATTGAAAGCTGCACCTCGGTTGTCAAACATTTTGGAAGCTGAATGGGCTTCTGGAACAGATTACATTCGACAACCAAGGTTTGACTGCATTTCAAAAGCTGTTGCAAGAGAGGTGTTGTTTGCTTGCACTTGGGAATGAATCCGTCAGCACCTGACAGATGCATGATCTAATGGGACCCTCCTCTAAGTAACCAACAGTTGGTGAAGTGAGAGGGCCTTTACTGTGGTGGTACCCCTCACATTTGTTTCATAGCTTTCCCTTTTTTCGTGAGGAAGCCTATTCAGCATAAGGGAATTTCCCTTTTAAAAAGGGAGAACTTGACAGCTATGAATTTTGTTTGTTTGTTTGTTTGTTTGTTTGTTTGTTTAAGCAAGCAAGCAAGCAAGCAAGCAAGCAAGCAAGCAAGCAAGCAAGCAAGCACTGCCTTCTCATAAAATAGAATAAAAATAAAATAATAAAAAATAACTAATCCTAACCCTAACCCTACCTCCAACCCTAACACTGTCCCTGACCCTAACCCAAATCCTACCCCTACTTGACTTTAACCCTACCTTATACCCTGCCTCTACCCCTAACCCTAACTCCAACCCTACCCCTAACCCTATCCTACCCTTACCCCTGACCTGAACCCGAACCCTAACTCTAACCCTAACTCCAACTCCAACCCTAACTCTAACCCTAACCCTACATCAAACCCTGACCCTACCCCTTCCCCTACCCCTAACCCTCAGGCACGGTTCACCAAAAGCAGTGAGGCAGCTTCTTCCTTTCCCCCTAAGTTGTTGTTATTTGTACTGTAACTGCCACCTCACAAATAGCAACAGCAGAAGCAGTGGCCCCCATTTTGCACCCCCTACAATGTCCTGATTCTCTGGTGCATTGTGTGGGGAGAGGGGAATGGTAGAATATTCTGCAAAGTAGCCTTCCCATTCTTGATCTGGGTAGGGTGAGAAAAATGATAATCTTAGAAATTTTTATCAGAGAGAGATTTTGGCTGAGCTCTAAAATGTACATCAGCAATATTGTAGGAAGATGGAGAATCGGCTTAAAGTGTCACGTGTAAGGTTGCCTGCCTGTTGTGCGAGTTGTTTATAACGTGAATCGCGGCTGAATTAAGAGTTGACTGGGCTCAGTCTTCAAAACGTTCCAATTTCCCCACTCCAGTAAAAGTTAGTACCCCCCCCCCAATAAATCCATCACCTGTTACAAAGATCCATCTTGCTGAGGTTCAGTTTTGGTCTGTTAACTCACTCCTACCTGCTTATCCTATTTGTGACATCATTCATGACAGAAGAATGTCATGTTTGCATTCGGCTCCAGCTATCTCCATGCCAACAGCAAGTGGGCAGTAGTAATTCCTTGCAGCTAGAGAGCCATCAATGCCTGACAACCCAACACATTTGATTTTATATTTGCTCCCATAACCTAAGTCTAGATCAGACTTTTGTGTAACCCTGCAAGCCTGATTCCAAAAGCTTATAAACTAGTCAATCCAATGAATCCTTTATGGATGAATCCTGACCCAATACTATTCGATAATTTCTGCTCCAAATTGCCCCCACTTCCTTCCATCTGTTCACAGCATTTAAAATATTTAGAAATCATTTTGAAGTGTTTAATATCTCCAGATCATTCTTCATAATTGTTCTTCAGGTTTCTTTGCCCCTTGCTATGCAGAGGTGATATGCAGATATGCAGATATGCAGATGACACAACCTTGATGGCAGAAAGTGAGGAGGAATTAAAGAACCTTTTAACGAGGGTGAAAGAGGAGAGCGCAAAATATGGTCTGAAGCTCAACATCAAAAAAAACCAAGATCATGGCCACTGGTCCCATCACCTCCTGGCAAATAGAAGGGGAAGAAATGGAGGCAGTGAGAGATTTTACTTTCTTGGGCTCCTTGATCACTGCAGATGGTGACAGCAGTCATGAAATTAAAAGGCGCCTGCTTCTTGGGAGAAAAGCAATGACAAACCTAGACAGCATCTTAAAAAGCAGAGACATCACCTTGTCGACAAAGGTCTGTATAGTTAAAGCTATGGTTTTCCCAGTAGTGATGTATGGAAGTGAGAGCTGGACCATCAAGAAGGCTGATCGCCAAAGAATTGATGCTTTTGAATTATGGTGCTGGAGGAGACTCTTGAAAGTTCCATGGACTGCAAGATGATCAAACCTATCCATTCTGAAGGAATTCAGCCCTGAGTGCTCACTGGAAGGACAGGTTGTGAAGCTGAGGCTCCAATACTTTGGCCACCTCATGAGAAGAGAAGACTCCCTGGAAAAGACCCTGATGTTGGGAAAGATTGAGGGCACTAGGAGAAGGGGATAACAGAGGATGAGATGGTTGGACAGTGTTCTTGAAGCCACCAACATGAGTCTGACCAAACTGCGGGAGGCAGGAGTGCCTGGCGTGCTCTGGTCCATGGGGTCACGAAGAGCCGGACACGACTAAACGACTAAATAACAACAAATGCAGAGGTGAATACTTCCCTAAAGAGTTTGTTTAGTACTGGGGTTGGGAAGGTTAATAAACGTCTTAATTCCCAAGCTCTTGTTCCCCTGTGGTAAAAGTCAATATAGCCCCCAAATAATTCATCACCTGTCAAGAGGAGCCATTTTGCCAGAGTTCAGACATGGTTTGACCATTAACTGTCTGTCAAGACTTCTGAGCTTATTCTTTTTGTGACATCACACAGAACATCCTTGTTTCTATTCTGCCATGCTATCTCCATGCCAACAGCATTTGGACAGTAATAAATCTCTGTTGTGGCTAGAGAATCATTGATGCCTCGCTATTCAGCAAAATAATTTAGATTTTTGCTCTCATGACCTAAGCTTGATTTTCAGTTGTGTGTAACTTGAAAGCCTGCTTCTAGAAGTTTATAGACTAGTTGATCCAGTGAATCTTTATAAACAAATTCTGATCCAGTGTTACTCCACAACTTTTACTACCGGTATGAGTAAATTCATCTCCCTCTTCCATGTGTTCAATTTTAGAATACAAGCCCCACTTTGAAATGTCCAGTATCTCCGAATTGTTATTCAAGCTTCTTTCTCACATCCTATGATGCGGCTGCTGGAGGCCCAAATAATTCTATTGAGTACTGGGCTTAAGAAAACTTTAAATATTGAAAATCTTCCCCTATGGAAAAAGTCAATATAGCCCCAATATAAATTCATCACCTGACTTGATGATCCAGAACTTGCCAGAGTTCAGACATGGACTGACTGTTAACTGCTTCTAACTCTGCCGAGACTTTTGAGCATAACCTGATTGTGACATCATGCGTGACATCAGAATGTCCATGTTTGCATTTTGCCCAGGCTGTCGCCACGCCAACAAGGGAAAGCCAGTAAACCTTTGCAACTAGATAACCATCAGTCTTACTAACCAGTATCTGAGGTTTATTGCTTATGCTTCCTTGACCCTTCTGTTTATTATGTAGGAAAAAGTAGGAAAAAGTGGGCCCCCAAGTGATTTTATTTGGTATGGAGGGGTGGTTGCTCAAGCAACCGCTTCACCGTTTTGTTGTTTGAAGAACATTCATGAAATACATGAAAAAGACGCTGGAAGAGGTGGATTATATATTGGTCAACCAACTGGAATGAATGGCAAATCTGTGGCAGCACTGCCACGGGTAGCTGAGTACATGAGACCTGAACTGCAAGGCCCATTGTGATCCAAACTGTTTTTATTTAGTGTTGGTGCCAGGGGCGTAGGTGCCATCATGGAGGGGGGTGACAAATTATCAAGGAACAATTACTGCCCTACTAGGACGGTACATAGATACTGCTCCGGCGGGAAGGTAAACGGCGTTTCCATGCGCTGCTCTGTCTCACCAGAAGCGGCTTAGTCATGCTGGCCACATGACCCACATGAGCGCCACAACTCCAGAGTCATCCACGACTAGACCTAACGGTCAGGGGTCCCTTTACCTTTACCTTTAGGGCGGTTCATAAAAACTTTTTTTTTTTAAAAAAAAATGCCTGCTCCAAAGCTCCTGTCTTACTACACTAGGGATTATATAGCTATATCTGAAATTTCATGCATATCAGTTAATATCTTGACCCTCCTCCAAGAAAATAGCTGTTTACTTGGCCGTTTTCCTGTGTTGTGAAGGCTGAAATTTCAATTCAGACACACACCCCAGTCTTCCCTGCATGAAGCTAGGACCCCCCCAAAAGCAGTTGTGTTGTGTAATTAAAAGAAGATGAGAAAAATCAGCAAAGCAGTTCTGTGGCTAATTGAACAATTCCTTTAAATAGGGTCTATTAATGAAGTTCACACTTTTGACAACCAGTCTGATGCTTTTGCAGAAAAATATTCTAGACACAAGGCTTTTATTCTTTTATTCTCAAGGCTAAGTACAGCAAACTGGCTCCCTGCCTGTTACGTTACATGCGGGGAAACCCGTGTGGGGTTCCTCTCTCTGTAAAGTCTTCAAGCTGTTCCTGCGCACACCTGACAAATCTGCCCCATTGTCAAAATTTATCTTTCCCCCCATCTCCAGCCTCCACTGTTGTGTGTCCTGGCTGATGGGGAAAATAGAAGATGGATGGCCATCGGTCAGGGATGGTCTAGTTGAGATTCCTGCATTGCCCCAGGGGTTTGGCTAGAAGACCCTCAGGGGTCCTTCCAACTCTACAATTCTCTGGTGCAGGCTTATGCAGAGTTTTAGGTACAGGTTGGATGCAAGGGGTGCATAGGATTGCAGCTCATCTTATGGACCGTCGGCTCGGGAATAAGTCCCACTGATCAAGATGAGACTAGATTGCTGCTGTGCAGTCCTGTTTTTTAAATAAATATTTTCCTTTTCAGATAATACAGAGCATGGTGAAATCACAATAAAGCGGTCTGCTCCTCCCTCCGCCGCTGCCGCCGACAGCGGCATTGATTCAGAATATTCCCCCCCCCCCTAGATTTCCTCCTCTAAAAACTAAGTGCGTCTTATGGTCAGGTGCTTGTGGAGCGAAAAAATACAGTACCAGACTTTTAGAAGACATCTGAAGGCAGCCCTGTTTAGGGGAGCTTTGATGTTTAATAGACTATTGTATTTTAATATTTTGTTGCATCTTCCGTGATGATCCTTCGATGTCCTCTTTGTGGCTTGGGGCCCCTGGCAATAAACAACATGTGGTGCAGTCTCTACTGAGAGATGACTCTCCTGTTCTCACTAGAGATATGGTACAATTTTTGACCAGGATCTTTGAAGTTAAATCTGGGGTAGTTTGGCCTGTATAATAAATAGTGATTGCCGAGGATTTCCTCTTTACTGTATGTTTTAGAATTATGGTATAACACATATGGACGGTCTATATGGTTTTTATTGTCTTATATATGCCAATAAAGGTGTTGAATAAAATTTGAATTGAATATTTTGTTGGAAGCCGCCAGAGTAGCTGGGGAAACCCAGCCAGATGGGTGGGGTATAAATATATTATTATTATTATTATTATTATTATTGTTATAATTATTGTCATCATCATCATTATTATTATCATCGTCATTATTATTAATTATATCATATATTTAATATTAATATATTTTCTTTCAAACTTCAATAAAATTGATTGAAATAAAAATCTCATTTATTTAAATAGGAGAATTAATATTTTCCATATTAATCAATGGAATTTCTATGGTTTTGACTGGATTGTGCTGGTATATATTTTTCTACCCGGGGTCAAGCATATTGGCAATGCAGCTACAGTAATGGCTCAGCTCTATTTGAGTTCAAATAGTTCAAAACTATGGGAAGGAAATAAGAATAATGTAGCCGACTTTAAATGAAAGCGTAAGTTACCAAAATGGTCATGTGAACAATTGAAATCTTTTTCTTCTTCTAAAAATGAGGCCCTTAAAAAAGCGTAATTTCAAACAGTCACCAATGGGATGCAAGGAAACATTTCAGCATTTCAAAATCATTGTTGAACTTGCAAGCAGAATCCCTTTGTAAATCAGTTCACAGTCCCAAGAACAAAAACCCATTCTGCTGTAGTAGCCTGCTTGGGGTTTCCCCAGAATTCTTCCACTTGAGTAAATAAAATATGATTCTCAATCCACGTTGGTTAATGCACAAGTTCAGTCTCTCTGGAACTTTTCTATTCCGCCTTAGTTGTGGGTCAGGAACCCTAGTCCCAAAACAGTTGCTTCTGCAGCCGCTTCAAAACACAATTTCAGGATTCTAGCTGCTTCCTCTCTGGCACATGAGCCATGAGTCTTTACCTGGGGGTGCAAGAGGTGCGGGACACCCAGGTGCCGAATTCTAAGGGGCGCCTGGCACCCGTTGCTGAAGCTGCCTAAGCTATTAACTATCTACCTGTTATGAAATAATAATGTTGATCAAGCTAGAAAAGCAGAATACATATAGGTATTACCGAAATGTATGCCCACTGTTTCACTAAAGGACTTTCGACTTTGTGCGCTCATTTACCAAAGACGCACCGCGCCAGCGGCATCACTTGTCATTCACAATGGCAGCGCTTGTCAGACTTGAGGGCGCTGGGTGGATCTTTGCACCCTGGTGGCAACATATGCTAAAGACTTCCCTGCACATGAGAAAACTCCACCCGCCTTCCATGTGCTATGCACTAGAAAACACAGACCTCACTGTTGACACTAGTGTTACACGCCACCCCAATCTCCACTGAGCGACTGCACGAGATCCCAGGGGCTGCAGCACTTACCCAGGGTTGTGCTTCCACTGGGAAGATCGAGCCACAGCGGAAGCCGGTGCCTTTAAGAAATATGGTTTATTAACACAGATTTACACCTGGAAATCTGCAGTGGATGGGGTGCTGAACATTATACCCCAAGAGTGTCCCCTTGTTACCCCTCTCATAGGTTCAGCAAGCTTGGTTCCAAAGCAACGGTCTATAATGGCCCCCGGTCTCGTAGTGCAGCTTCCTATAGCCGGAGCCAAGATGACCTCCAGGTCCTGCATCATGGACTTCTGGCCTGCTCAGCAGCTCCTAGAGGACTGACCTTTGCTCTTCTCCTCAGCACACCTCTTCCCCCCAAACCCAAGCTTCCTGTAAAACAACACTTTCCCTTGTCACATGCATAAGCCGCCTCAGGGATTCCTTGTCCGGCACAGTTCTGTAGCTTGCATAATTTCCCCTTCTTATACCCAAATGTTAGCTAGATTCTGACATTCATTCATTTATTGGGTTTGGCGGGCGGGCGTCTCCCCATGAACTAATAACAATATGGTGTGAAAGTAGCCTCAGAAGAGTTCAGCAATGTGGGTTTTGAATTACACTCGCTGCACCTGCCCTTCGGATACGATCGTAAGGTGCTTGCAAAAGTGTGTGACAAAAGATGTCACCCTTCAGAGCAGCCTTTCACTCTTCCCCGGGCACAAAAACAGAAGAAGAGGCAGGTCCTTCTGCTTAGCTGGCCCCACCTATATGTTGAGCTCCTTACCTGGAGGGCGGGCAGCATTCACATAGGGAAAAGGTTAAGAACTCAGCTACTCAAGAAGAGCAAAGGGAAAGAGCATTTGGCTTCGAAGGGTGAGGACGTGTGTGTGGTGAGTTTTGGAAGGGAAGCGAACCAGAAATATGTCTTCAACAACCACCGGTTCCAGTTTACCCAGCGGCATGAAGGTCCTGGCTACTTTCCCTGATATTCTGGCCATCCCTGAATTTGTAAGTATGACTTTCCGCTTTTAAAAACAGAACCTGGTAACTAGGACATTCCAGTGCAAACCTAGGAACATTTACTTAAGTCCGGCTGTATCAAACAAGGCATTCCCCCCTGCAGCATGTGTCTTGGGATTGTGGCTTCCGTTTCTTAGCGACTTTCTGAGCAAAGTGTCTAGATTTTTTCCAGGTTTGGTTAGCTCTCCCCCTTGTTCTTTCATTTACTGGAACATTTACAGTACTTTTCACTATGGTCCCTTTCTTTAAAAACATCAAATTAGACTGGTTATCAAATATTTAAAAAGAACTGGGAAAGAAACTACACCCAAATCCAGACGCTGATGGGATTTGAGGGGTTTAAATTCTGCTTCTAAATATTTTGCCTTGTTTCTGTGCATATATATATTCTGAGAGCATGCTAACTTATTTGACCTTCAAGGGTATATTCTGCTGCGCAAATCCGTGCATGGAAACAGGTGTACCTCATGCAGGTGTGTGTAGCATTCAAGCAGCTAATTAGTCAGGTGAACTGGTGGCCTATGTAGTAGAGCAAATCTTCAAGGTCTGGTGAGCATGCAACTTACTGGGAAGGCACGGTTTGTTGCTCTCTGGCATGAAGAGAGCTGGCAGGTTACTCAGTTACTCTACTTTTCATGTTGATAGAAACCCATAGTGCAAGTGCAAAGTTTGGGCAGTGTAGAGCTAGAAAAACGGCAGAGAATTAGGCTGCTTCTGTCCAATGCTATTTTGCAGGTGGGATCTAGTTGATCGTTGGCAAATTCAGGATGCATAATAAAAGTGGATTTGTGCTGTTGTTAAACAACAACAACAGATTAGTTGCACAATAACAGCCATGTTTGGTGGTTAGGAAAGTGATGGGAAATGCAGAACTCCAAGTGCCCCGGTTTCTGAATTGATCCCGGAATGTCCCACTTTCCCTTAGGATGTCCCTGTTTTCATTGGAGAAGTGTTGGAGGCTGTGGAGTTATCCAACCCCCGAGCCGTCTGAAGGCAATCCTGTATAGGGAAGGTTTTTTTTGTTTTTTTGTTTTTAAAGTTTAATGTTTTATTATGTTTTTATATATGTTGGAAGCTTCCCAGAGTGCTGGGGCAACCCAATAAGATGTGTGGGGTATAAATAGTAAAATTATCATTATGGAATGGGACGTCCCTGTTTTCACCAGAGAAAGGTTGAAGGGTATGGAAATGCATTGGAAAGTGTGGATTGCTGAGGTGATGTCATATAACCTCTTCACAAGCTGATTGGCATAAACGCTCAATAACAATGGATGTTGTATCACCTACCTGCAAATTTTGTGCAAGCAAACAAGAATTAATGAATGCTCAAATTTGGAAGAGACTTAAGTGATGGTGAGGGGTTAAGCAGGAATGGCAACTCACCCAGCTCTTACAGTAGCTAGCTTAAAAAGTAAAGGTAAAGGGACCCCTGACTCTGGGGTTGCGGCGCTCATATTGCTTTACTGGCCGAGGGAGTCGGCTTACAGCTTCCAGGTCATGTGGCCAGCATGACTAAGCCACTTCTGGTGAACCAGAGCAGTGCACGGAAATGCCGTATGTGTGTGGAGTTCCTATAACCCAGGCCAAGAAATAAATTCAGACATGACTCAGATTTTTGCTTTGGTTTTTGGCAGAATTTAGGCCACAACTTTATTGATTACAAATCAAGTGAGTGGTTGCATAGGCTCTGGTTCCAAAGCTACCTAGAGTAGCGCTGACTCAGGACGCACCTTGAGTCAGCATCCAGGTTCACACCTGGGACGGGGTACCTGACTGATGCCTGCCAGCCAGGCCCTGATTCCCCCCATGTGTGCCCAGAACTATGGTGAGGGCACACCCCGCTTGGGGGAATACCAACCAGTAGTCCAATGGATTCCTTTGGGAGGAATACCCGGGGATAGGGTGGTATCAGTTCATTCCTCCCCTATCAGCATGAACCAGAGCTTATCCACCAACCTTACAAGGTGTGACGAATTGCTAAGCGGCCGGCAAAACCCAAGTGGCAACAGCCAATCAGCCAAGTGGGGAAAATTCCTGCCATCCCCACGACACACGATGGCATAGCAAGGTCAAGCGCAAGCCCTAAAATTAGGGAGTGGTGGGCGGGCATTCTAATGCATGAAGCAGGAGAAGAAGCCTCTTGACGGCTCGGGCAGGTGGTCCATCTGGCTCCTTTGACTGACATGCCCTTAGTCCAATTGCACCCCACAGATGGACCACCAATAGGGTGTTGTGGCTGTTCCAATTGTCCCCGCCCCAACACCTAGTCCTGGTTGTCGGGCCCACCACAACACATGCCCTCTCCTGCAGGGAGGACCCGATTTACCTTCCCGCCAGAGCGGTACCTATTTATCTACTTGCACTTTGACGTGCTTTTGAACTGCTAGGTTGGCAGCTAGCTTAAATTACAGTTAAATCCTCTAATATTAGCCTCATTGAGTTCAATGAAAAACATGGCTATTGCAGCCTTAGGGGACAATGCTCCCTTCCATAACTTTCCATGCCAGGAAAGCATTTATTGCCCTTCCATCTAGCCCTTCTTTCAAGATGCTCCAAGTGGCAGTCTTCTCTCTTTCATTTATAATCACAATAAACCTGTGAGGTAGGTTAGGAGGAGAGTGTGTCAGCCAGTGAGCTTCACGGCTGGGGGAGACTTTAAACCTGAGATCCCAACACATTATCTATTACAGCTGAACAGCTGGGTTCTACTTGGGCCTTGAGCAGTGTGAAACAGGCAGAAATTTTGGCACCAAAGTGAAAAGGTTGCAGCTATTGACTTTTGATCTGTTGTGTTACATGTCTGAGGTACAGGAGCCCAGCTGAATAGGAGCCCCAGGACTGTTTGAAGAGCTCATTACATCTGCCTGCTTCTAGAGCCTGTTATTTTACCTAAACTTTTGTGCCTCTTATCAAGGCTGCTAATATACCTTTAAAACATATTCAAAGCACTTTCTTTCCCTCCAAGCATTCTGGGTACTGTTAGTTTACCACACACACACCTAAGCTGCAATTCCTAGTGACCCTTCACACACTACAGTGTCCAGTGCTTTAAAGGTAAAGTTTGTACACAGTCCTATGTGCCTACCTCTGTTGCAGCCACCGGATGTGTGGTTTAAACAATACATGATTGTTTATTCATTATTTGGCACCTTTTCAGCTGTAAAAGGTCCATGTATGATTTGGGGTAGGGCCAAGGTATGTGTGAGGAGGTCTAACAATTTGCCCTCATGCTGATCCCCCACCGCTGTCCAATTTAAGGCCATTTTAGATATGACAAATAAGCACACAAGAATGCTAGTTGTGTGATTATTGTCACGTCTGCTTTGGCCCTTAAAACAATCCCTCATATAAAATGATAACAATGTTAACAAAATGAATGAATGGAATCCAGCCATCTTACCTATGTATATAAAGAAACTAGGCATAACAGATTGCTTGCTGCTAAAAGGAAATGGATTTGCATAAGTATCTATGTTTTCTTTTACAAGCAATATATTGCTTGATATTGTTGATGCTGCGATTTCAGAGGTAATTTGTATATTGGTTTAAAGAACTAGATTTATATTTCTTTGAGAAACTAGGTGGCCACACCGACTGCAGTGTGAGGAATGCCAAGCTTGCCCAGGCAATCTGTTTAAAGGGAAGGGCATAAGAGCCAGTTCCTAGGGGCCTAGGTCCCTTCTGCTCCCCCTCGCCAATAAAATATTTGAGGGGACAACACACCCCATAGTGGATGGGCATTGCCTTTCAAATAGTTTGTGTGCACCATGTCTTGTGATCGATTATGCATGGTGAACCTTACCTGCCTGTCTCTCCCCCCCCCAATATTTTATTCAAATTGCTACCCCGTCGGGGGGGGGGGCTCTGTTAAATGTGACCACAGAAAGGTTTAATGGAGGAGGGTAGGTGCTTCACCCAGCAGTTTAGCAAGCTCTGTTAAACCTTGATGCAGGCTTGGCTTGTTGCAGGAGGGGAGGCAGAAGTGCTTGGGGCAACCTGTTAAGGGGTGGGTGAAGTGTGAAATAGTTGGGGGGGGTTGGGGGGAAGGGGCGATTGCTAAATGGATAGGTGGGGTTGGTGAGCAGAGGGAGCAGGGGTGGCAGACCCTAGTTAAACATACATATTTTTTTTAGAGAGAAGGTTTTGCATTAATATCAGAAGGTCGGCGGTTCGAATCCCTGTGACGGGGTGAGCTCCCGTTGCTTGGTCCCAGCTCCTGCCAACCTAGCAGTTCGAAAGCACGTCAAAATGCAAGTAGATAAATAGGAACCGCTACAGCGGGAAGGTAAACGGCGTTTCCATGTGCTGCTCTGGTTTGCCAGAAGCGGCTTAGTCATGCTGGCCACATGACCTGGAAGCTATACGCCGGCTCCCTCGGCCAATAATGCGAGATGAGCGCGCAACCCCAGAGTCGGTCACAACTGGACCTAATGGTCAGGGGTCCCTTTACCTTTACCTTTACCTTAGGAATATTGAATGGTTTATATAGCAGGAGTGTGGCATCATTTGCTATCCTTGATATTATTTGCTATTCCTTGATACCCTTGCTATCCTTGATATCATTTGCTATCCTTGATATTCTATTATTATTTAAAGTTTGTATGGCTGTAAAAAGTAAAATGAAAAGAAAAGGATTCCTCCTTTGAACCTATTGTCAGCAGCTGGTGAGAGTGAGTTGAATAGATGGATATCTTTGGTCTAACATGTCAAGGGGCCCGGAAGATCAGATTTTGGGAGCTCTCTCTGCAGAAGTCCTTTGTCCCATCTAGTTTGGCTCTAACCACCAAGTCAGCGCAGTGTTTAGCCATCCCTTTCATTGGGGGAGTCCCCCACCAGCAAATCTGGGTCCACTTGGTTACTGCTACAACAGGTTAAACTTTGGGGGAATTCCAACACCTTTGCCAGTGCTTTTGTCTTGGGTTGCTAGGGGTTGGGAGGATGGGCTAGTGGAATATCTGCTTAATGTTGTCACCTCTGCGGACAGTACCTGGACCTTTAACATCTGGACAGCATGCAGAAATTGAGTTTTTGTGCACTTTCTGAATGGAAACTTCCATCTTGGGGGAGGACCTCTCTCTCTTTTTTTTGCACAGTTGTCTAAGTGACTTCTGGGTCTGTTTTTTGTTTTTTTTAAAATACAGCAACCCTAACCCTAGCTTTGCACTATAAAAGTAAAGTAGGGCATTTCTACGCAGCTTTGGGATGTGATCTTGCTGTCAAATAGACGTGTGCACTCCTTTGCAGAGTCCTCCATTTGTAGGGCAACTGGAGGGCAGTCCTCTATTTTGAAGGATTACCCAGCCCTAATCTGGTTTAAGGACAGAAACACCTAAGGAAGGAAGGCCATCTAGATAGCAAACACCTTATCTGGCCACAGTTTTCCCCACTGTGGTGCAATGTATTGTGTTTCTATTTAAATGAGAGCAATTATTTTGAATTTTGCATCTATACATACAGATCTTCCAAGCATGGGCATAGCTTGGATCCTCAGTTAGCTACATATTTTTATTGATTATAGGGGGGGCAGGTGTCCCTCCCTGCCCCCATCTACGCCCATGCCTCCAAGTGTTCCTATTTTCCAGGGACAGTCCTGGATTTACAGAAGGTGTCCAGGTTTCTGATTTGATCCTGTAATAGATCAAATTAGTATGGTTTCAACAACAACAATTTATTTATACCCTGCCCCAGCCACTCTGGGCAGCTTCCAACATATATAAAAACACAATAAAACATTAAACATTACAAAAAGCTTCCCTCTACAGGGCTGCCTTCAGATGTCTTCTAAAGGTTGTATAGTCACTTATCTCCTTGGCTAGGGAGGTTGCAAAACTCCACACCCTCCAACATTTCTCCATTGAAAGTAGAGACGTTAAGGAAAAGCAAGACATTCTGAGATCAAATCAGAAAGCAGGATGGCTTCTGTAAATCCAGGTCTGTCCCCAGAAAACAGGGACACCAAGAGGGTCTGTAGGTGTGGGGCAGGTAAAGACTAGACTGAAAGGCGGTATGTGGAAAGCCTAATGCACATTGCCAGCAATCAGCCGAGTGGGTAAGGCCAAACCAGCATTTGATGCAACCCCCACTGTCTTTTGATTGCACCCTCTGAGGACTGTACATTTGACTGCTCCACTTTACTGTTATTACATGTAGGAAGATGGGAAAGGAACCAAGAGGTTACGATGCATTTCTGGAGGGCAAAACAAATGTAGTTATCATCCTGGCAATCCTGTAAATCTATTTTAATAGCCTCTTAAATGGTTTTTATGGCTTGAGAGCCCCACACAATACACAGAGAAAGGAATGCAGAGCTAAAAGCAAACTCAAAACAGGGCTGCCTTTTCTGAGAAAGGGAGATTGGCTGGAGGGAGGAAAGATCTGTGCCAAATGGGTGAAGAGTTTTATGCCTGCCATAGATCGTGGGGGTGTCCCCCATGTCTCTATTACATCTTCCTATAACCTGGGGCCTTCCAGGTGTTGCTGAACTACAACTCCCATCAGCCCTAGCCAGCATGGCCTATATGGCTAGGGATGATGGGAGTTGTAGTCCAACATCATCTATAGCAGGGGTGGCCAACCCCCAAGAGACTGCGATCTACTCACGGAGTTAAAAACTGGCAGTTATCTACCTCCTTTTGGGGGGGTTCAGGTCAAAGTTGTTGAGCTTTGTTTAGGAAGGAGGAAGGCCCATTTTTGGAGGGTTCGGGTCAAAGTTGTTGAGTTTTTTCAGGGAGGAGGTAAAATGTTGAGCTTTTTTAAGGGGAGCCACAGTTGTTCAGCTTCTTTGTGGGGGAGCCAATTATCTACCAGTGATCTACCGCAGACGTCCAGTGATCTACTGGTAGATCACAATCTACCTGTTGGACATGCCTGATCTATAGGACACTAGGTGATGAACTTGGAAAAGTTCTCAGAACAAAGCTGTCTCTGGAATGTACAAAATGCGTACCAACACCCAGCCGAGAGAGAGAGAGAGAGAGAAAGAGAGAGAGAGAGAGAGAGAGAGAGAGAGAGAGACTTTCTGGAGGGTAAGAGCAAAAGGATGACCAATCTGTGTGCCTGTTGCAACAGCCCATAGCTCCCAGCACGCCCAGTTCTGTTTCCCTCTGTTAAGCAAACTGATAAAAATACACCAGAGCCCTATTGTGGAGATAGCAAGAACTAAAGCTGGAGCAGGTGTTGCCCACCCAAGGAAAGATTAGGGAATGGGTGCAGAAATTTTGCAGCTTAAAATCCACTTCCCACCCAGTTGACACAATAGCAGAGAATCTGATAGGGAGGGGAGATTAAGCAGAGGGTGGCTGCGAGGGAGAGAGGAGAGCCCAGTGGCTCCAGAGCTTGTGGGGAGGGGAGAGGAGGATTAATGGCCCGGTGGCTCTGCGTTGTGCAGCGGTTGCCAGAAACCTGTTAAACCAGGCTGCCTGCCAGGGAACAGAGACTCCAGCCCCCCGCCTGCAGCATGTAAAAAGAAGAAAAATATTAGAAAGCTGTTGAAAAGGGTGGTGGTGGGGTTTGTCCATCGCTGGCTTGCGTAACTGCGAAGGCCTCCTTCCCTCAGGGACCTCTGTCCCTGTCCCCTGCCAGCTAACCCAGGAAGGGATATGGGGTCGTGGTGTGCAGCTGAATGAAAAGGTCAGGGTCCAATGTGAGGCAGCTGTAAAGAAGGCAAGTTCCATGGGAGGCTTTCATGAAGGAAAGGTGGCAAAAATATAACTTCCAATATCTCAAGGCCTTTTATACAAATCTATGGTGTGTGGCCGCACTTGGAACCCTACCTGCCTGCAGACTGTCTTGCCAGACTGGTGCATGCTCTGGTTATCTCCCGCTTGGACTACTGCAATGCGCTCTACGTTGGGCTACCTTTGAAGGTGACCTGGAAACTACAACTAATCCAGAATGCGGCAGCTAGACTGGCGACTGGGAGCGGCCGCCGAGACCACATAATACCGGTCTTGAAAGATCTACATTGGCTCCCAGTATGTTTCCGAGCACAGTTCAAAGTGTTGGTGCTGACCTTTAAAGCCCTAAATGGCCTTGGTCCAGTATACCTGAAGGAGTGTCTCCACCCCCATCGTTCTGCCCAGACACTGAAGTCTAGAACCGAGGGCCTTCTGGCGGTTCCCTCGTTGCAAGAAGCCAAGTTGCAGGGAACCAGGCAGAGGGCCTTCTCGGTGGTGGCGCCCACCCTGTGGAACTCCCTCCCATCAGATGTCAAAGAGAAAAACAGCTACCAGATTTTTTGAAAACATCTGAAGGCAGCCCTGTTTGGGGAGGCTTTTAATGTTTAATGGATTGTTTTATTTCGTTTTTCTGTTGGAAGCCGCCCAGAGTGGCTGGGGAGACCCAGCCAGATGGGCGGGGTATAAATAATACATTATTATTATTATTATTATTATTATTATTATTATTATTATTATTATTATTTTGTACAGTTGTGGTCTCCTCACCTCAGAAAGGATATTGCAGAGCTGGGAAATGGCAACCAAAAATGATCAGGGGTGGGGTGGGGTGGGGTGGAGCAACTCCCTTATGAGGGAAAGCCACTGCATTTGGAATTTTTTAGTTTAGGGGAAAGGAGACTGAGACAGAGTGTGATAAGAGGTGTGTGAGATTATACACGGGCTGAATCTAGACACATCAAAGAAGCGTTTCAGATAAATGCCTTGTAAACTTTGTACGAGAAATCGGGTTGGCAAAAGCGGAACTCCACAGCGCCATCTGTTGTCACATAAACAACACATGCAAAGAGCCTTTTCTTTGCCAACGTAGCTGAGTCCATATAAAAGCAGGTGGAGGAAGTTTTTTCCTCCCTTTCCCATATTGTGCTAGAACCTGGGGCCATCAAATAAAGCCGAATGGTGGCAAATTCACGACAGAGAAAAGGAAGTGGCTCTTCACACAGCAGGAAAGCAAATAATGCGATTTGCCACCAAAAGGTGCGGTGGTGGCTACCAGCTGGGAAGGTTTTAAAATGGGACTAGACAAATTCGTGGAGGATAAGACTATCCGTGGCTACTAGTCGTGAGGAAGCTTTGTTGCCTTCACTAGCAGAGACACCGTGACTCTGAATGCTGGTTGCTGGAAAACCCATAGAGAACAGGGCTGTTGTGGTTTTCCCATGGTCATCTGACTGGAAACAGTAGGAATCAGGATGCTTGTTTATATAGGCTTTTGGTCTGATCCAGCACAGCTCTTCTTAAATTCTTAATCTCTAAATGAGTTTCTGGTTGAACATCTTAATGTGAAGTTATAGGGAAGGCGAGATGCTCAAATCTAGTGAGGAGGCGCCATTTTCTGGCCTCATAGCTTACCTGGCATAAAAACCGGGGGACAAAATGGCCTCAGGGACGGAGTGGCTGCACCAGAGAATTGACACAAACAAAAAGTTTAAGCCTGCAGTAAGGGACCCAGGTGGCGCTGTGGTTAAACCACTGAGCCTAGGGCTTGCTGATCAGAAGGTCGGCGGTTCGAATCCCTGTGACGGGGTGAGCTCCTGTTGCTTGGTCCCAGCTCCTGCCAACCTAGCAGTTCGAAAGCACGTCAAAATGCAAGTAGATAAATAGGAACCGCTACAGCGGGAAGGTAAACGGCGTTTCCATGTGCTGCTCTGGTTTGCCAGAAGCGGCTTTGTCATGCTGGCCACATGACCTGGAAGCTATACGCCGGCTCCCTCGGCCAATAATGCGAGATGAGTGCGCAACCCCAAAGTCGGTCATGACTGGTCCTAATGTTCAGGGGTCCCTTTACTTTTACCTAGCTACCTGGTGGCCCTCCAGATTTTGATGGAATTCAATTCTTATAATCCGTGGCTTGATCAAGTTGGAATCCAAAAGAGGAGACTGAGAAGAGATCAGGCAGCCATCTTCAAATATCTCAAGGACTGTCACATGGACAACGGAGCAAGCTTTTTTCTCTCTCCTGCTCTTGAGGGCAGGACTCAAACCAATGGCTCCAAATTACAAGAAAGGAGATTCAGAAAGAACTGATCGGGAGACCAGGAAGAACTTTCTGACAGTAACAACTGTTTGACAGTGGAACATTCTCCCTTCAGAGGGTGTGAACTCTCCATCCTTGGAGGTTTATATGTAGAGGTCGAATGGTCATCTGTCATGGATGCTTTAGCTGAGATTCCTGCATCACAGGGGGTTGGACTAGATGACCCTTGGGATCCCTTCCAACTCTACAGTTCTATGATTTGATAAACATCTGGAGGACCAAAGGTTCCCTACTCCTCCTGTTCCAGAGACCTCTTGCAAATCCCCCAAACGTATGTAGCATTGCCCAGAAATGTCTTCGGAAGCCCCCATTCACCTTGCCATATGTCATCCTGTCCTGATTCTACCCTCCTCACTGCACTCGTCATAGAATCGTAAAATTCTAGTCCAGGCATGCCCAACAGGCGTAGAGAAAGTTGGTAGAGATATATTTTTCTAAGGGAACTTTGTATGCCTGTTTGAAGCAGTGGCGTAGCTAGCCGTTCGGGTGCCCGGTGTGGCGTGTGCGTCCTGCAGCTGGGGGGTGGGGCGAGCTGCCCATGGGGGAGGGATGAGCCAAGGCAGGGTGTGTTGTGTGGAGCCTGTCCACAGCCTCCCGCTCAGCTGTAGGGCGGCCGAGGCGGTGGGCAGATGCAAGCCCCGTGCTGCTCAAAAAAGCAGTGCAGAGCTTGCAGGCAGTCCACCCACTGCCTCTCCCTCAGGAGAGACGCATGGCTCAGGCATGCTGCAGGCCCTGCAGTGTGGCGCCCAGTGCCCCCCACCTCACCTAGCTACCAGTGGTGTGGGAAGGGGGGTGCAGTGGGTGTGGGAGGTTTTTTTTTGTTTTTTTTAAATAAATATGTGATGCAGCAGCTAAGAAAGCCAATGCAATTCTGGACTGCATCAAGGGAAGTAATAGTACCACTGCATTCTGCTCTGGTCAGACCTCACCTGGAGTACTGTGTCCAGTTCTGGGCACCACAGTTCAAGAAGGATACCGACAAGCTGGAACGTGTCCAGAGGAGGGCAACCAAAATGGTCAAAGGCCTGGAACCGATGCCTTATGAGGAACAGCTTAGGGAGCTGGGTATGCTTAGCCTGGAGAAGAGAAGGTTAAGGGGTGATATGATAGCCATGTTCAAATATATAAAAGGATGTCATATAGAAGAGGGTGGAAGGTTGTTTTCCGCTGCTCCAGAGAAATGGATACGGAGCAATGGATTCAAAATACAAGAAAGAAGATTCCACTTAAACATTAGGAAGAACTTCCTGGCAGTAAGAGCTGTTCAGCAGTGGAATTTGCTGCCAAGGAGTGTGGTGGAGTCTCCTTCTTTGGAGGTCTTTAAGCAGAGGCTTGACAGGCATATGTCAAGAATGCTTTGATGGTGTTTCCTGCTTGGCAGGGAGTTGGACTGGATGGCCCTTGTGGTCTCTTCCAACTCTATGATTCTATGCCGTGAGCCCAATTTTATTTCTTTATTTTAAAAACATATTTTTCCATGTTGTCACCCCCCCTCAGTGATTACATCTGGGGCAGACCGCACCCACCACCCCCCCTTCCTACGTCACTGGTCTGAAGTATTCATTGCTAGCAAATGAACCAACCTGCCCATGATCTGGCAACATGCCCTGCAGCAGATATTAAGCTTGCTTCCCTATAACCCAGAGAGCCGTTCCTGCATTTGACACCAGTCATTCTTGTCATACCACGTCACTCAGAAGTATCCAAATGCAGCATGTGGCTGGGGAAAAGCAGCCCAGTCCAGTTTGTGTGTTGAGTCAAAGCACAGTGTTGCACAAGAAGAGGCGCTGCGGTCACAGGGAAGCTCTAGAACTGGATACAAATTCATACCATAACATGGAGCGTCCGTAACATGAAAGAGCCCTTGGGACCATAAACTACTAAAGAGAATTTATTGTTGCCTAGACCAGGCTTCGCCAGCCTGCTACCCTCCAGATAGGTTGGCCTGCAGAACCCATCAGCCCCAAGGAGCATGGCCAATGGTAATGGATGATGGGAGCTGTAGTCTAGCAGCTTCTGGAGAGCACCAGGTTGGGGAAGGCACTACAGGCAGCCTTCAGGTAGAGCACCTGCAGCCACGAAGGCTTATGGTGTAATAAGACTGTCACTCTTAAGGTGCAAAAGGACATGGTGCCCATAATTCATCATCCCTCACCACTGGTCCTGCTAGCCAGGGATGATGGGAGTTGTAGTGCAAAAACAGCTGGAGATCTAAAGAACAGCAGCCCTGGGTTCTCCTCTTCTATCATCTTCTAAAACAAGATGTATGATGTGATCAGGATGTTCTTCTGAAGACTGTTTTCCAGCACGGGGAAGCCAAATGAATCAGGGCAGGGAAATATGGATGTTCTTACCTAGCGTCAACCAACCTGGTGCCCTCCAGATGTTTCAGACTGGGGCTGATGGGAGTTGGGGTCCAAAGCACCTGGAGGGCACCTGGTTGGCAAAGGCTGATCTTAATTATGTATGTCTCAGAAGGGGCCGATGGGGCTTGTCAGCCTGGGAAGGTAGCCTATCTAGGAGAAGGAAAACTCTGATCCTAAACCTCCACTGCCTTGCAGGACATCTTCGAGAGAAGAAAAGGCTATAAGGAGTAATCCCTACAATAGACATGTCCAAAGTCTGTTTCAGGGGCCTAATTTAGCCTGCAGGTCGATTTAATCTGGCCCCCGTGGCAGTATATGTCCCGGGGCAAAATCCTAAAAAAAGCTCAGCAACTTCAATCCTAAAGAAAGCTCAACAACCTTGGTCGGCCCTCACACATGTGCACTTCATCAAATCTGGCCCTCTTTGAAAAAAGTTTGGGCACCCCTGCCCTACACAAATCCTGAGTGAAGTCCCTAAGGCAGTTGGATGGTGTCTTAAACCCCAAGGAAAAATCTGAACATGGAGAAGAAAAGGCTAAGGAGTAAACCCTACACAAATCTGAAGTGGTTGGATGGTGCCTTGTATGCCTCCTTCCAGCAACTCCTGCAGCCAAGCTGGTGCCAAATGTATTGCTCTGCTTCCCTTTTTAGACCTCATCAGCGAGTCTTGTCATCTGGTCAGCCCAGGACCTCCACACGCACTGCCCAGGCTTCCATCCTAGGGAGGACAATGTGGTGGTTTGACTTCACCCCTGGAGGTACACTCCATTGTCTCTCGAGACCGTCAGACGGATTCCAGCAACAAAAGCAACATTGTCTTGGAACCAAGAGACATTGCCTTACCCTTCAGCACCGCAAGAAAGAAAGAAAGAAAGAAAGAAAGAAAGAAAGAAAGAAAGAAAGAAAGAAAGAAAGAAAGAAAGAAAGAAAGAAAGAGGAACATTCTTTGTTATTTCCCTATTTCCACACCAAGGGTTTCCTTGAGTTGCTTCCCTCTCTCCCAGCTGCTGCACATGGCTGGGGGTGCCTTTCTGCCTGCAGTATTCATTAACTCCGCATTTGCTCTGCCTTGCGCTGGCTTCTCGGGTAATGTGTTGATAAATTGACCATTTCAGATTCCTCCGCAATGGATTTGCATGTGATTTAAAAATAGCTGCTGCTTGAGTGTATTCAGCAACGTTTCCTCTCTGGGGGGTGGGAAGGGAATCAATTTCTCTCCCCATCCCTGCTGCCCAGATTTAACTTCTAAAGAGGATCGAACCCTCAGTAATTATGAACTGCATCCTTAACATGCCTTTAAATCATGTGGATGGCATCTGCTCCGTGTGCACAACTGTACATGTTCCAGGGGCATCTCTACATGATGCAGAGGTGGACAACATGGTGGCTTCCATATATTGGTGGTGGGCTCAGCTCCCATGAGCCTCAGTCAGCATGGCCAATGGCCAGGGATGATGGAAATTGTAGCCCAGCATTATCGAGGGACAGGTTCATGTTGGCTACCCTGAGGGGTAAGGGCCATAGCTCAGTGGCAGAGCATCTGTTTTGCATGCAGAAGGTGCCTGGTTCAACCCCCAGCATCTCCACCTAGGTCTGGGAAGTCCCCTGCCTGAAACCACTGAAGAGTCGCTTCCACTCACTCATTATAGGCAAGTGTTTCCCAAATTTGGAACTCCAGCTGTTTTTGGACTACAACTTCCATCATCCCTAGCTAGCAGGATCAGTGGCCAGGGATGATAGGAGTTCTAGTCCAAAAACAGCTGGAGACCCAAGTTTGGGAAACACTGGTATGTAGACAATACTGAACTAGATCAGTGGTCTAATTCAGCAAAAGGCAGCTTCTAATGCTCCGATGCTGTTATAAGGAACACATGTAAAGTGAAGAGGAGGAGCTGCCGTCTTGATGCCACTCACCTTCTACATGCATGTTTCAGATGTTCAGTAGTTGCTCCCATAGTTGATGATTCACACGTGAGAGGGAGGTAGCAGTTGTCGACATCCGTCTGTCTCGAAAGACAGTGGAGTGCGCCTCCAGGGGTAAAGTCAAACTGCTGGAGAATCACAGCACCTGCTGTGGCTGCAGAGACCGGCGATTCATAACTGCTGCCTCCTGTGTTGTTTTTGCTGCGTTAGAAGTACTGAAGTGACCTCATTGGGGTGCAAGCCTGGGCAGTGTGCATGGAGGTCTTCGGCTGCCCAGATGACAAGACTCGCCGATGGGGCCCAAAGGAAAGCTGAGCAATACATTTGGCACCAGTTTGGCTGCAGGAGTTGCTGGAAGGAGGTGTACAAGGGGCCATCAACCACTTCGGATTTGTGTAGGGTTTACTCCTTAGCCTTTTCTTCTCCATGTTTAGATTTTTTTCTTGGGATTTACTCCCGAAGACTTTTTCATCAATGAGTATAAGGCAACAGAATTTTAGGTCCAGAGTATTCCTTCTCCTAGATGGGCTACCATCCCAGTTTGACAAGTCCCATCTGCCCCTGAGAGGTAGGCTTGGAGTATCCCCAAATGTTGTAGAGGGCTCCCTCTCTAAAGTTTTTTTTTTGTACTTCTAAAGTAGAGAGAGAACCTTCCAGACAGTCTAATGAGGACTGAGCGTTCACAGTGGCCACAGAATGCTGACCCCCTAATAAGGTGAGACAGGGCCATCTTAGGCACCTTTGGCGTCCTGGTGCCGTGGTGCGACGGATCCCTCCGCCGCCCCCGCTGCCCCACTTTCCAGCGCAACGGGCGGGTGGCCGGGCTCAGCGCGCAGCACGGCCGCCGAGGTCACTGCTCCGCGGCGGGTGGGCTTAGCGCACAGCGCTTAGTGCTGCGCAGTGGAGCGGGCGGCGGGCGGGAGCAGCTGCGTGGCGCCCCCCCTGGCGGGCCGGCGCCGTGGCGCCCTGCGCCACCCAGCCTGGCCGTAGAGCTGGCACTGAGGTGAGATGAGGCAGTTGCCTCAGGGCAGCAGGCTGCAGGCAGCCGGGTGGGGTAGCAAGTCTGGCCTCTGTAGGGCATGCCTGTTCTCCTCCAGCTAGTGTACCCACAACTGTGCAACTATTAAGAAGAAGAAGAAGAGTTTTATCACTACCCGAAGGAGTCTCAAAGTGGCTAACATTCTCCTTTCCCTTCCTCCCCCACAACAAACACTCTGTGAGGTGAGTGGGGCTGAGAGACTTCAGAGAAGTGTGACTAGCCTAAGGTCACCCAGCAGCTGCATGTGGAGGAGCGGAGACGCGAACCCAGTTCCCCAGATTAGGAGTCTACCGCTCTTAACCACTACACCACACTGGCTCTCATTAAGCCATGTGCTCCCAGGTAGCAGATCAAGAAACTCAGGACCACTTGGGAGCAGAGAGTGCAACAGCCATTGAGATACATTTTAGTAGTATTGATGAAATATTCTACTGTGTTGCTTTAAACAACAACAACAACCCTCTTCACCAGGAAAGAAACTTGAAACCTGCATTGCCTGGAGCTGCTGCGCTCAGCCTCACCTGAGAAATGGTGGGCCAGCTTTTGTTTCCATACAAACAAGAAAGCACTTTTCATATTTAGTTAGTTTGCCAGCTCTTGAAAACGGTACCTGGGTTGGATCTGTGGAATGGGGTTTGGGATGGGGCCTGGTGCTGTTGGCTGATGTGAGAGATGGGCAAGTCTTTATCAGTTTTGGTTTCTCTGTTTTCCATTTTCCCAGTTAAATAAATTCAGTTCTCCACATTTCCATGTGAGTTTGTTTTTTAAACAAAGAAAAAAAAGGCACCGCGAAAATCCATCTGAATTTTAGTGCAATTTTCTCCTAATATACACATTTTTGTATGCCATTTTTGTATGCCATTTCCGTTAAATAGAATGCATTTGTTTGCATTATATTTCACTAATACAGTGGTGCCTCGCTAGATGAAATTAATTCGTTCCACGGGTCTTTTCTTATAGTGAAAAATTCATCTAGCGAATCCCATAGGAATGCACTGAATTTTTTTTTTTACTTCCCCCCCCATAGGAAAGCATTAATTGAATTTCAATGCATTCCTATGGGAAACCGCGATTCACTAGACGAATTTTTCGTAAAACGCATTCGTCTAGAGAGGTAACCTTCGCTCGAAAAATCCTTTCGTTAAGCGGAAATTTCATTAAGCAGGGCATTCGTTAAGCGGGGCACCACTGTATATGCATTTTAATTGACACTTTACCCTCCAATATACATTTTTGTACACGTTATATGGTTGGAGAACTGCATCGCAAAATTGTGAAGTGTGAATTTTGAAGGAAGGCTGCATTTCCATTTGTGTATTGTCTCAGAAAATGTGGATTGAATAGGTTTGCCTATTGAATTTCTCTCTTCCCTCCCCCCACCTATTGCATCGAAAAATTCAGAGTGATTTGTATTTTAACATGAGCCTATTTAACTGGCACTTCCTGAAACAACATGTGACCCTAAGTTTCAACTTCCCTTTGGAATATGTACCCCTCCGGGTTTTGCAATGCAGTTCGCCAGCCACAATGTGTGCATGAAAATGCATATCTGGTGAGACTATTGTACAACATGTAGTATATTGAGGGAAGTGCTTACAGAAATACGTATGTTTTTAAATGGTAGACTGATGTGGAAATGTTGAGAACTGAACTGAACATTGGAAAAAGAAGAAACTGGTGCCACCTTCAAACCAATGCTGTGAGACTGCTGGGCCCGTGACACCATTAAATGAATGAATGGGCAAGGCTTTAGCTCCATGATACAATGTTTGCTGTGAATGCAGAAGGTCTCAGGTTTAATCCTTGGCATCTCCAGGTACAGCTGGGAGAGACCCATGCCTGGAACTCTGAAGAGCTGCTCTTGTCCACTCAGACAGCCATGAGTTAGATTAACCAACAGGCACCTTCCTGTGCTCCCGGTTTGCCTTTACAGCCAAAACACCTCTCTCCTCTCTAGTGCACATGTCTGCATAAAGAGACGTGCAAAAACGAAAACAAATTTGCTGTCCATGCTCACTCGCTTTTCAAATACATGTTTCATTTTACAGTCATACTTCGGGTTACAGACGCTTCAGGTTGCGTCTTTTCGGGTTGCGCACCATGCGAACCCGGAAGTACTGGAATGGGTTATTTCCGAGTTTTGGCGCTCGCGCATGCGTAGAAACACTAAATCATGCTTTGCCCATGCGCAGAAGCACAACCTGCATGTGTGCAGATGCGGTGCTGCGGGTTGTGAATGCTGTGAGTTGCGAATGTGTCTCCCGCACAGATCATGTTCGCAACCTGAGTGTCCACTGTACTGACAATGAAACAGTAGGCAAAACAAAAATGAAACTAGGCCAACTTGTTTGTTTGGTCAGTTGGCACGATGAGTTGTTGACATGGCACTTGCTGACATGGCACAAATAGGGTTGCCATATTATTATTATTATTATTATTATTATTATTATTATTATTATTTAAAAAGGTGAAAATCCAGACACAAAAGTTGTTCAGTTTTTTTCTTCTTCTGCCAAAGTTGATGAGCTATTTGTTTGTTTGGGGAGGGGAAAGGGGTAGAGCTTTTTCTTCTTCTTTGGGCCACAGCTGGTGATCTTTTTTGCAAACACTAAAAAAAGAAAATGATGTTTTTGAGCTTTTTTTTTTTTAAAAAGCCCCCCCCCCAAAGATAATTTGGCATGGGTTGCCATACGTCTGGGTTTCCCCAGACATTTTAACCAGCGAATGAAAATTTCTGGACGCAGCTTTTGACAGCCAAACCCTGGCTATGTCAGGGAAATTCCAGACATATGGCAGCCCTAGAATGACATTAGCACGATGGACCTGATTGCTCCTGAAAAAGTATTACAGCCTAAAAGCAGACAGTGGCAGAGATGAGACAGTAGTGATCTGGCAGTAATTTTGTGTGCATGTGGTATGAAGAAATACACAGTTAGGCTTTGATTCACTTGGAGGTGGGGGTTCAGCCTATGTCCAGAAGTCCAGGTGTTGCTGGACTAGATTTCCCATCACCCTGACCATTGGTCATGCTGGCTGGGACTGAGGGAATTCAAGAATATCCAGACAATCACAGGATATCTGCTCCGAGCAGTAGTTCTGGAATGTGGGTATGCGAAAAGGGACTCATCCCCGGTGTTATGTACTGAGCTGAATCCTAGAACAATAGGATTCAGAATCAGCGGGAGCTACCCAATCCAACTCCAGGTGGAAGTGAATCCGCAACCTGATTGGCCTGCTGGAGCAGCCAATCAGGCGGCTGGCAGAAGTGAATCTGCTACCTGATTGGCCTGTAGGAGCAGCCAATCAGGCTGCAGGCAGAAGTCAATCCACAATATAATTGGCCCACAGGTGTAGCCCTGAAGTAGCCAATCACGCAAGGCCCATTGTGTAAATAATGTATATAAGCAGATGGTTTTGGGAAAAGAGCCATTCGTCTTCTCTTCTTCTCCTTGATGAATATGAGCTGAATAAAGAGCATGAAATTCACTCTCGACTCCGAGTATATTTCACTGGCGACGAAGGTGGGATCCTGATGAGCTGACCGCCACCACGCACTGCACCGCAGCACCGCCACCTGCTGCACCGCTGCATCGCACCGTGCATCCAGGCTTCAGCTCCAGGACCCAAGGAACCCAGAATGGCAACCGACAGCAGCTTCTTGCCATTCAAACCAGCATCAGGAGACTGGGAAGGGTACGCCGCCCGTTTCAACTTCCTCCTGCAAGCGAAAGAAGTCACCAACGATGCCATGAAGAGGGCGACATTCTTCAGCGTCTGTGGAGAGGAGACGTTTGAAATTGCCCGGGCTCTCCTTGCACCTAGAGATGTCGCTACCGTCTCTTACAAAACAATAATGGAACGGCTGAAGGAGCACTTTTCACCACAGCCCTCGGTGGTAGCTTGCCGAAATGCCTTCTACGCAAAGCGGCAAGCCCCAGGGGAAACCATAACTGGGTTTGTGACCTCCCTCCGCCAAGCCGCCCGGTTATGCAACTTCTCAGAGTTGGAGAACATGCTTCGTGACCGCCTCGTCGGTGGCCTGAGGGACGAGATGTTGCAACGACGCCTCTACGCCAAAAAAGACCTCACGTTCCAGATTGCTCTGGAGGAAGCCCTGGCAACCGAAGCCGCCGAGAGGTCAACGCAAGAGGCACGACCGGCCCTGCCATCCCAACCGAGGGTCTACCACGAAGACCTCACCGACGAATCCGAATCTGACAGGGAGGAAGTACACCGAGTACAGCGGCGCACTCAAGCAGCACACACACCACAGCAGCCTCGACGAGAAGGAGGGAACTGTGCAAGCTGCGGGGAGAACCACGAGAGGAGGACCTGTCGTTTCCGCAACGCAGAGTGCAGGCAGTGCAGAAAATTGGGACACATCGCCCGGGTGTGTCGGGCTCGACTCACCCGTCGACAAGCATCAGATGACCGACCCAGGAGCCCCAGGTCACACGGCACCATGCACCAAGGCAACTCGACGGAGATCACGGACTACCAGGTATTCCAGTTGCCCCATCCCAGCACAGAGAAAATTTATATAGAGGTACAGATAGAGGGAGCCCCATGCCGCATGGAGCTGGACACGGGTTCAACTCTATCCATAATCTCGGCCCGAACATTAAGGGAACTGTGCCCTAATGGGGGTCCCAAACTAAGGCCGGCCCCATTCACCCTCCGGGACTTCCAGAAACGTAAGGTCCCTACAATGGGGGTGGGGACCTTCAGGGTGCAATATCGAGGGCGAAAGCAACAATTGGACTTGCTGGTAGTTAAGGGCCCCTACGTTAGCTTACTGGGACTGGCATGGTTTGGACCTCTGGGGCTAGCCGTTACCGGGGTGAACCGCACTAGCTTACAAGTGGACGTGGACGCCATATGCAAAGAGTTTCCAGGGGTTTTCGATGGGGCATTGGGACGATATACAGGACCCCCCATTGCCCTACAGCTAGACCCCGCTGTACGACCCATCAGGCACAAGGCCCGCCGGGTCCCGTTCGCCCTGAAACCCCGCATAGACGAGGAATTGGACCGGCTCGTGGAGCAAGGAGTGCTGGAGCCGGTGCCCAACGCCCCCTGGGAAACTCCAATTGTCACACCCGTCAAGCCTAACGGTTCGGTCCGCATCTGTGCAGACTACAAATGCACCATAAACAAGGCTCTCACGGCCCATGCATACCCAGTGCCAGTGGTCAGCCATGTCCTCGCCACCCTGGCTGGGTCAAAAATCTTTGGCAAACTGGACTTGGCCCAAGCATATCAACAGTTGCCTGTGGACAAAGCCACAGCAGAGGCTCAGACGATTGTGACGCACAGAGGGGCATTCAGAGTAAAGCGGCTGCAATTTGGCGTTAGCGTGGCACCAGGCATATTCCAGAATCTAATGGACTCTCTCCTTAAAGGGATTCCTGGCGTCACCCCCTTCTTCGATGATGTACTGATCGCCGGGCCCACACCAGAGGAATTTGAGGACCGCCTCCGCTCCGTCCTGCACCGTTTCCAGACGGCGGGCCTCAAGGTGAAGCGGGAAAAGTGTTTACTGGGAGTGCCGCAGGTGGACTTTCTGGGATTTAAGGTGGACGCAGAAGGGGTCCATCCAACCGGTGACAAGGTACGGGCCATTTGTGAGGCCCCAGCGCCCAAGAGCAAGCCCGAACTTCAGTCATTCTTGGGACTATTGAACTTTTACCATGCCTTCCTTCCCCATAAGGCAGCGGTAGCGGAGCCCCTACACAGACTCCTAGATAAAAGGGCCCCTTGGGTGTGGGGCCAGCGACAAAGGGCCGCATTCCAGGCAGTCAAGGACTTGCTCGTCTCGAACTCGGTCTTGGCACACTTCGACGAGAGGCTGCCAGTGGTGCTGGCATGCGACGCCTCTCCCTATGGCATCGGCGCTGTCCTGGGACACCAACTCCCGGATGGAAGAGAGGTGCCGGTGGCATACTTCTCCCAGACGCTTGCTGCAGCCGAACGAAACTACTCACAGATTGACAAGGAGGGTCTGGCAATCGTGAAGGGCGTAAAAAAATTCCATGATTTCTTGTACGGGCGGCCCTTTACCATAGTGACTGACCACAAGCCGTTGCTTGGCCTGTTTGCCCCCGAGAAGCAGACCCCCCAAGTGTTGTCTCCACGTGTCCTCAGGTGGTCAATTTTCCTTGCCGGCTACCAGTATGCACTAATCCACCGCCCTGGGAAGGCGATGGGCCACGCAGACGCACTCAGCAGGCTACCACTACCAGAAACAGGCCCCGACCCAGCGCCTGCGCAAGAGGTTATGACCCTGGAGCTGCTTCCCGACCGACCCATTCAGGCACAAGAAGTTGCGCACCATTCCACAAAAGATAGGGTCATCTCCCGGGTCCTGGACTGGGTGTGGCGAGGATGGCCCAGCAGCAGCCCCGGGCCAGAATTCGCTGGCTACACAAACCGCAAACATGAACTGTCGGCCCACAAGGGGTGCCTGTTATGGGGAAGCAGGGTTGTTGTTCCCCAGCCCCTCCGCAAAAGGGTCCTCACAGCCCTACACGAGACACACCCAGGGGTAGTGAGGATGAAGGCCCTTGCCAGGAGTTATGTGTGGTGGCCGGGGATTGACAGAGAGATAGAGGCCTGGGTCCAACACTGCCAGACCTGCCAAGAATCCCGCCCGGATCCCCCAAGGGCCCCAGTCCAGCCCTGGGAGTCCGCCCGACATCCATGGTCACGCTTGCACGTGGACTTCGCTGGCCCCTTCCAGGGAAAAACATTCTTCATAGTGGTGGATTCCTACACCAAATGGCTGGAGGTCGCACTGGTACCGTCCACTTCTACGGCGGCAGCCATCCGGGTACTACGTAAGCTGTTTGCAACCCACGGGCTCCCTGACACCCTCGTCTCGGACAATGGAACCGCATTCACGTCAGAGGAGTTCCAGACCTTCACAGCGCAGAACGCCATCCGCCACATCCGCTCAGCACCATTCCACCCTGCCACCAATGGCCAAGCGGAGCGCATGGTGCGGACCACCAAGGACAGCCTCCGCCGCATAACACAAGGGGACTGGGAATACCGCCTTGCCGCATTTCTTCTAGCACAGCACAGCACCCCAAGCACAACGACGGGCCGGAGCCCAGCTGAACTACTCATGGGCCGGCGCCTTGCAACTAGACTGGACCGACTTCACCCCGACAGAGCTCAGGATGAGGTAGTGGTGGGGAAAGGCAGGAACCCCCGGACATTTGTGGCCCAGGACCCAGTGTATGCAAAGAATTTTGGGGCAGGCCCAGCATGGGTACCCGCCACAGTCACCAAGGTGACCGGTCCCGTGTCGTACGAGGTACTAACGGAAGGGGGGCAATGTTGGCGCCGCCACTGCGACCAGCTACGGCGACGATTCCCAGGAGGAACCCGGGAGGAGAGCGGGACAGAGGGGTCCCAAGGGGACAGCAGGGCAGTGAGGCCTGTAGAGCGAGAGGGGTGGGCAGGGGAAGCAGAAGCAGTAGGCACAGAGGGGCGCCCCGAGGCTGGAAGGACACCAGAACCAGAGTCACAACCTAGTGGTTCAGTGGCGCCAGACCAGACAGCCCCGGCACAGCCAGCAGCCTCGGAACACGAGCCAGAACCAGAACCCCTGACCAAGGAACACCCCAGGCCACAACGCACACGGAGGCGGCCAGCAGACCTTGGGGACTACGAATGCAACTTCCCGGGCAGGACTGGAACTTAGAGGGGAGGGGTGTTATGTACTGAGCTGAATCCTAGAACAATAGGATTCAGAATCAGCGGGAGCTACCCAATCCAACTCCAGGTGGAAGTGAATCCGCAACCTGATTGGCCTGCTGGAGCAGCCAATCAGGCGGCTGGCAGAAGTGAATCTGCTACCTGATTGGCCTGTAGGAGCAGCCAATCAGGCTGCAGGCAGAAGTCAATCCACAATATAATTGGCCCACAGGTGTAGCCCTGAAGTAGCCAATCACGCAAGGCCCATTGTGTAAATAATGTATATAAGCAGATGGTTTTGGGAAAAGAGCCATTCGTCTTCTCTTCTTCTCCTTGATGAATATGAGCTGAATAAAGAGCATGAAATTCACTCTCGACTCCGAGTATATTTCACCCATCAATACCTTTCTACCCAGTGCTCTTAATATGCAGCACTTTTAAATTAACTGATGCCACAGTCCTATACACACCTATCTGGGAGTAAGTACACTTTAATTTAGTGGAGCTTATTTCTCAGCAGACCTTGTGCTGTAAAGCTCTACCTGCTTCAATGGTCAATTAAAGCCCTGCTTTTTATAGTTTCTGCCCTGCTTAGGAGAGCATCACCCCCTGACCCCTGTATTTAGGTAACACCAAGTTATTATGCATGGCGTAGAGAAAGTTGGTAGAGATATCTTTTTCTCACTCTCTCATGGACGTCCAACAAAGTTGAATGTTGGAAGATTCAGAATGGACAATAGAAAGTACTTCTTCACACAACACATAGTTCAGCTTTGGAATTCGGTCCCCAAAGAAGTAGTGATGGTGATTAATGTGGTGTGGGCAGATTCACGGAGGATAAAGCCATCAAAGGTAATGCTCTACATAATGCCTCTGAATGCCAACTGCTGGGGATCATAACTGGGGCGAGTGCTGTTGTGCTCAGGTCGGGCTTCTGGGCTTCCCACAGCCATCTAGTTGTCCACTGTGAGAACAGGATGCCTGGCTAGGTGGTCCATTGGTTCCAGTAGTTGCTGGTGCCCATAGAGACTGGTAGAGCAGAAGACTTAGAACCCAATTGTAGTTGGTGTCAATGACAGTCAGAGCTGGCTGATTCTAGTTTTGACCCTATTGAGTTCTATCCTGGTAACACTGAGAATAAGGAGAAGGAAACTGATACAGAGGAATGTACTGGGTGTACATGAGCAGGCAGGCAGGTGGAGGCTGGTTAAGGGCAGAGTTTGGTGGGGCAGTACCCCATTTCCTCTAATGGACCCCCCTTCCACTGTTTCTTCTTATGTTTTTATCAGCTAACTAGGAAAAGTAGAACTCCCCTGAAGCACTGCCTGAGCCTCATTGTACATTCTAACAGCATATACTCTCAAATAAAAAAGAGAGAGAAGATCGTAGAAGTAACTAGTTGATTTCAGAAAAATCAAGCAATATTTACATAATTTACATAATTACAAGACATGGTGTGAAAGGAGGGAACATAGCCAAGGGACTGCAAAAAGCAAATTTCAAAGGTCTTACTTTAAGGCTGTTCAATGCATTTTGCTGTTCCCTAAAGAGTCTTACCCAATACAATATTTCTGAGTTGTCCCAATGAGAAAGAGAAGAAAGAGCTCTCTGGACCCCAAAGCCAGAGAAGTTCTGGCGGAGGAAGCTAATTCAGTATATTATTTTCTCTAGACTTCTAGAGATTTCCGATGGGCTTATGCGTCACAGATAACAAAGAAAGGAACTAAGTTCCACATTCTTTAACAAGGAACTATTAATGTCATCAAAAGCCTGATCTGGGAATATTAGCTTCCCCAGAGTCTTCCAAACAATGGATTTCCTTTAATTTCCAAAACAAAATCCTTAACTCTTAGGTCTTGGGGTTGACACCCCCCTCCCTATTGTCTTTGGAATTGCCTGACGATGAACTGCTTTAAACTTTCCTCACTCTCAAGAATGTTCCATCTCATCTTCATTCATTTATATCTCAAGCTGAAAATATTAACAGAACTATTGTTACTAGAGAATCTGCTAGATGATTTCTTTATTTTCTATTATCTTTTTTCCCCTGCGTATACAAATATGGTAGAGGACTAATTTATATGAGTGAAACTTCTGCGAGTGACAGAAAGATGGCTTAGTTTGAAAACAAAGCGAAAAGGGCAGAGATAAAAAAAATCATGACAGCGAATCAAGCTTGAGAGGAAAATAAATCTACCGCACCTTTTTAACATGTGCTATTACGAGAGATTGGCAGCGGTATATATAGACAAGTTGATTACGCCTCGGGATTCAGGGAAGCATATGATGCTGAAACAAGAGAGCAAAGGTTTTGGGGGCTAAAATGAATCTTATTTCATCAATATTGTCGTGCAATATGGGCAAAATTGGGGCCAGACAGGACAGTCACCTTATTACTGGCACCTGTAACTTTAACAGGAACAAGATATAATATTAGCAGATGCTAGTGTAGATCTCTAAGTTTCACCTCTCTCTCACTCCCTCCACCAATTCTGCATGTTTTGGTTGCATTTCGTCATTTCTTTTGCAAACAATCAAGATGTACATAAATTTTGTGAAGTAATAAATTGTTAGAGGCAAAGGAGGGCTTCTGGTCGCTTGGCAACCCGATTTGCTATCACGTTTTGCGTTGCTGGCTGGCAATGTTCATTCAGGGCTTCTGTATGTTTGCCAGCTGAGCATGGCGAGGTAAGAAGCACCTGAAAGCAGGGCTGGGCAACTGTTCCAAGTCCTTTCGTGTTTGTGGAAGGAGGGGCAGCTCCTGGCTATGATGCCACTGGTCCTCTCCTCCAGTGCACTCTGGCTGGGGACGTTTGGCACCCCACCCCGGCATTGCGCCTTTAGTTCTAAGAATAGTTACATTTGGACGGAGAGGCGTGGCACTCTCCAGCAGTTGGAGGGATGCCAGGAGCTGCTCTCAGACTTCCCTCTTGGTACCTCTTGTTTATCACCAACACCACTGTCAATGGCAATGGCAATTTCAGTTCTCTGAGTGCTGTTCCTTCAGAAGCCAAAACAGCACCAACCCACTGAATGGTTAAGGCGCATAACAATTGACCGTTGTGCACATTTACCAGCAGAATGCAGAATGACCGGAGAATATACGAAATTCATTTGATATATGCATATTTCCCAAGGTCTGTAGGGAAATAAGTATATTTACCAGGAAATGTGCACAGTTCCCTCTTAATGGAAGGATGAAGTGTACATTCGCCATGAGACTTGGTGAAAGTGCACAATGGCTGGTTGTTATGCACAGTAACTGCTCAACACACACATATAGAGAGGGAGGGAAAGAGAGGAACAGCCACTCTTGGGTTTGAACATCTATGCACCTAAAAGCATATGGCATTTTGTAAGCACTGAGAACATATTTTAATCTAGAAGTTAAAATTCTCTCTCCCTCCCTGCATATGCATCTTAGTGAGAGTGTGTATACATGTAAATGGACACCAAATACTAGTGTACTAATCTCATTCCATTTCCACCTATATTGCTGAATGTGTTTTGAGTTGCATTTATTCCAGATTGAATATAAGACCTTTCTAACAACACTTAAATTTTATTTTATTTTAAATGTTTACCATTTATTTATTCCATTTTTAAACCATCCATTTAGATACCAGGATGGTTGACAACATTAAAAAAAACAACCCCACTATAAAATTACAATATCCATATAATAACAATAACTAAACAACTGTTTAAAACTCTTTTATTATATACAGGTTTGTGCTAGAGGACCCTTAGGCCACCTTCCAATTCTACAATTCTATTATATCAATATATAGAAACGGCAGCAGATTTCACCAATAACCTAAAACTTTACCAGACTATCATTCCCTCTCAAAGGCCTGGATAAAAAACAAGTGTGAGTTTTCCTGGCCCTGCAGGCCCCATAGAGGAGGGACCGCCTGCACCCTCATGTTTTAATACTTTAAAAACCTATTAACCATGGCAGCCAACACAGAACAAGTGACTGCAAAATAGGCAATGAATCTGCAGCATTCTGCAAACCTGAGCCTTTGGACAGTGATCTATGGCATTAAATGGAGGGGTGTTAACAAGAAATATACCAGTATATATCTTTCCTCTGTGACATGTTGGAGGGGGACTTTAGGGTTGTACTGGGTGCTCCTGGGAAGCGTGGATCTATTGGTGGCAAGCAAACCTCGATTTCTAATAGTAGTAAGCCATTTGTTGATAGGGGCCCAGCAGTACTTAAATTCTCAAAGCTGGGAAGCAAAATTGCTGTTGCAAAACTGGCTGGATGCAGAGGAATTGTGGGAGGCACAAGCTGGGGAACCCCAAGGGAACCCCCAGGGGAAGAAGGCTCAGAGCCAGGGGATTGGTGGTGGGACAACAGTGAGTGGACAGAGGGAAAAGAGGGAGAAGACTGGGAGGGGGAGGTATCAGAAGCTGGAGAGGTCACAGGGTTTAGTGAGCTGGGAGAGTCTGTGGCAGAGAACAGTCCAGAATCAAGGGCAGAAGCTGAATCAGGACGGTAGGATGAGGGAGGCAGAGATGAGTCCGGCTTAAGAAGAGGCACAGGCATCTCCCTCTTCTGCTGCAACCCGTTCTCCTGTCCCTTGGTCTCCCAGAACCAGGAGACACACACTTTCCTAACAATATGTGAATTGAATCGGCCATCCTTCAAAAGTTGCACTTCTCTGCATTTTGCGATGGAGTTCTCCAGCCAAGTAATTTGAGGTCTTCCAGAACAGATCTGATTAACCCTTCTAAGGGCTGGTGACTGAACTACTTTTATTACACTTTATTGTAGGTTTTTGGCGGCCTAGTCTGGATCCTGGTGGCTTCCACTAAAGTTCACGATCCGATGAGTCAAGGCTGGGTGATGTTCGTCTCAGTGTTTTGCTTTGTAATTTCAACATTGCTTTTGTTTCTATATATGTGTGGCGCTCATGGAGGGAAGTCGGCTTGGGTTGCTGTGGTAAGTCTATTTGGAAATATTAAAACACCAGTATACTCCCCCACCAGCCCCAAATACAGTGCTCTTTATCCATGCATCAGATGTCACATGATCTAGATTTTGGCAGAGGAAAAGGGTGCCATAAAACTAGAGTTTAAACAAATTACAGTTTCCAGTGTTCAAACACAAAGCAGGAAACTGTGCTTTGTGTAAAAATGGAAGCCAGCGCTACTAAACTCCTCCCTGCGGCTGTGAAGTGCAGTGTGTGGGCCAGAGTGTGAGCACTGTGGAGTGCTTCTCATTATATCAGAACCAGCCTTAGAATGCCATGAGAAATACATTTAAACAGAGCCCAAAGTACCCACTCACAGAGGAGGCTACCTGCCAAATCTTATTATGAATCGCTGCTCTGGATTTGGCATCCATTTAGTTCTGAGGCATGCCCAGTTCAGAGGCCCTGGCAGATTCTTGTCCAGAAGTCTTACCTTCCAAGTTCCGGACTGCAGAATCCGGGACCGGCAGCCATTTGACACCGGAAGTTGCATCGATGTAACTTCTGGTGTCGCTTTGCCCTTCTGTGGGCACCAAAAATGGCCGCCGCCGGCTTCGAAAGTCGCTTGTACGCATGTCAGGAAGTGCGTCGACGCAACTTCCGGTGTCGCTCTGCCCATCTATGGGCACCAAAAATGGCTGCCGCCAACACCGGAAGTCACGTCTATGCACTTCCGGACATGCGTAGATGCGACTTTTGAAGCTGGCGGCGGCCATTTTTGGTGCCCATAGAAGGGCAAATCGGAAAGGAAAAAAATGGCCACCGGCAGGAGAAAATAACGGAGAAAAACAGGAGACGAAGTGATACGGGGGACCACCGGGGAAAGGTAAGTAAAAAGGGGGTTTTCCCAGGGAAAACGGGAGACTTGGCAGCTATGCCAGAAGTGCATGATCCTTGCGTGCTTTTGAAAAGCATGGCACCGACTCTGCTCAGAATGCAGCATGCATCTCCTCCTGCATACAAACTCTCCCTCTAAAGCTGTTAGTCATGGCAGCGTATCCTATAAAACGGCCACTAAGCAAAACAAACTTCTCACCAGTGTCAGGTATTCTCTGGCACAGGGATATGGTGGGGACACCTTCTCCTGCACTGGTCTTAGGGTCTTTGTGCTGTTTTCTTTTCCAGGATGCTTTCTACCAGGTAATTGCTTCTCTCTTCTACCTGAGTGCGGCAGTTGTGCAAGCCTATACTACCTATCACATGAAAAATTTTCCGGACGTTTTTAAATACTACCAAATAGATATTGCAGCAGTGGTGAGTATACAACTAGGGCTGGAACAATGATCGTTACACACCCACCCACACCCAAATGACTTGTGAAAACTGCAGAGGACAAGTGCCTTCTTAAAGAAGCATCACTACCTTCCCTGGGGCAAAGGATGAATTGCCTCTGCCGTGACACATGCATTAAATCACCTGAAAACAATATATGCTGCCTAAATAATAATAATAATAATAATAATAATAATAATAATTTATTATTTATACCCCGCCCTTCTGGCTGGGTTTCCCCAGCCACTCTGGGCGGCTTCCAACAGAAATATTAGAATACACTAATTTCTTAAATATTAAAAGCTTCCCTAAACAGGGCTGCCTTCAGATGTCCTCTAAAAGTCTGGTAGTTGTTTTTCTTTTCGAAATCTGGTGGGAGGGCATTCCACAGGGCAGGTGCCACTACCGAGAAGGCCCTCTGCCTGGTTCCCTGTAACTTGACGTCTCGCAGCGAGGGAACCGCCAGAAGGCCCTCAGCACTGGACCTCACTGGACCGGGCAGAGCAATGGAGGTGGAGATATATTGGACCGAGGCCGTTTATGTTTCCATTTGCATGCAAATGTGTGGTGAAGTGGACTAGGGCCTGGGAGAACAGGGTTCGAATGCCCACTCGGCCATGAAGCTCACTGGTTGGCCTTGGACCATATAGATTCACAAGTGACATTGAATTAAAGAGCAGCATCAACAAAGGAACCAATCAAAGTAAAGGATATAACTCCAGTCTCCCTCAGCCCAACTAGTTGTGTTACAAATGTACAGGAGCTGGGTTGCCCCTCAAGATTGGGTGGCCGGCGTGTGTGTGACATCACACACGCCATGGGTCGTGTGATATCACACACGTCTTCTAATGCCATGCAAGCCAGACCGGCCCGGCCTAGTGGAAGTCTGCACCAGCCTGCATGATGTCGGGAGATGCTGTGCAGGCCGGTGAGACCTTGTTCGGCGGTTTTGGTCTCTGCCCCCTCAATATTTGGGGGCTGAGCTCCCCGATAAAGAATATTGGGAGGGCTGACGAAAACCTCTGCCCCCTAGAGTTGGCATATCTGTACAACTCCTAGCATCCTAGCATCATGGAGCAATAAAAACCCATAGTTGCCAATCTTAAGGCAGTAAACAGGGCCCTCGCTTAGTCCTTTAGCAAAGCTCACAAACCAAAAAGGAAGAAATACCCCAGGACAGCCGCCCACACCCTTCCCCATCAAAAAAGAGAGAACAACACCTTTTAAAACCTACAACACACCTTTGATATCGTTCCAAGGGGTTGGGCATTTCCAATTCTAACCCCCACCCCCATCGATTTTACAGTTGTTATGAGGAGACCCACCTAAAACATGGGGCTATGAATCACCATAATTCACCTGGGAGGGGGAAATGGGAGCGACTGGGACCCCCCAGCTGTTTTAGTGGGATCCTTGACACACTTCCTGCCTTGATTTTCCAAGACAATTTACTGTCTCGCTCTAGTTTAGGCCGCATGGCTGCTTCTCTGCCATTCTAATCATAACGCCACAGTCCCCAGGAGCCTTATCAAAATAATAATAATAATAATAATAATAATAATAATAATAATAATATATTATTTATACCCCGCCCATCTGGCTGGGTTTCCCCAGCCACTTTGGGCGGCTTCCAACCGAATATTAAAAAAGTACAGCATTAAACATTAAAAACTTCCCTAAACAGGGCCGCCTTCAGTTGTCTTCTAAAAGTAAAATAGTTACTTATTGCCTTGACATCTGCTGGGAGGGCGTTCCACAGGACGGGTGCCACTACCGAGAAGGCCCTCTGTCTGGTTCCCTGTAACCTCACTTCTCGCAATGAGGGAACCGCCAGAAGGCCCACGGTGCTGGATCTCAGTGTCCGGGCTGAATGGTGGGGGTGGAGACGCTCCTTCAGGTATACAGGACCGAGGCCGTTTAGGGCTTTAAAGGTCAGTGCCAACACTTTGAATTGTGCTCGGAAACGTACTGGGAGCCAGTGTATCAGGACCAGTGTTATGTGGTCCCGGCGGCCACTCCCAGTCACTAGTCTAGCTGCCGCATTCTGGATTAATTGCAGTTTCCGGGTCACCTTCAAAGGTAGCCCCACGTAGAGCGCATTGCAGTAGTCCAAGCGGGAGATAACTGGAGCATGCACCACTCTGGTGAGACAGTCCACAGACAGGTAGGGTCTCAGCCTGCGTACCAGATGGAGCTGGTAGACAGCCGCCCTGGACACAAAATTAACCTGTGCCTCCATGGACAGCTGTGAGTCCAAAATGACTCCTAGGCTGTGCACCTGGTCCTTCAGGGGCACAGTTACCCCATTCAAGACCAGGGAGTCCTCCACACCTGCCCGCCTCCTGTCCCCCCAAAATAGTACTTCTGTCTTGCCAGGATTCAACTTCAATCCATTAGCCGCCAGCCATCCTCCAACCGCCTCCAGGCATTCTCACAGGGCCCAAAAGCGGCACGAAGGGCCCAAGCCGCTTGTAACGGAGAGACACAGTCCTGGCACAATGTCATCCATTTTGATCCATTGTGGCTGTCCTATCGTACTTATATAGTGTACCATAAATGCAGGGTGTGAGGCATACACAGGGCCTAGAGAAGCTGCATGCCTGAGGTAGGCTGGACGAGAGACAAGAGCAAGCACAGGAATACACACGGTAAAGTGGGAAATTATGGAGGGGAGAGATGCTCAGGATTGCTAGTTTTAGCAAATTGACATATTGAACCTTCTTTGTTTCTCTTCTAGGTTTTTGCCTATGCAGTCACACTGACATATGTGATCCACATGGTATTCTCGCTGCTGAGATGGAAGTCCTCTTAAAAAAATAATAATAAATCTCTGAATGTCTTTTTAAATTAGATTTTTGCAGGTGTATTTGGTCAGTCACTATCAAAGTGTATCTAAAGGATTGTCTTTCTTTGGAAAATTTGTATACACAACAGTGTACTTTTATTGTATTCTGACAAAAAAAATTAAACAAATCCTTGTGCATCTCTTTTTAGCTTAACTCCCCACCCCCCACCCCCTCCCCGAGTCTTGGTCAGATAGCTTGCGGAACCGAGGAAACTGGGAATATCTCTTAAATATATTTGTATTAAAAATGTCTTTTATGTAAATGGAGGTAAGGTTTGTACAATAAAAAGCTTCAAATAAATTGTCTGCTGTTCTCTTTTTCTAAAAAAAAAAACATTTCCCCACCTCCTGCATGAGCAGTGTAAGGTGGCCAACTTCTCAGGTGACACAAAATTATTTGATGTGAGGGCTCATCCACACTTCCGTTTGTCCTAAGATTTCGAGTCATGGGTCTGAGATGTCTGTCCGTTTCCCCTGGGAAAACCCACTCTTTACTGCTGAGTTGGAACAAACATCAGTCGGGTTTTCTGCATATTGGTGTTTGTTCCGATTCAGCAGGAAACAGCGGGTTTTCCTAGGGATGAAAAAAAGAACCTCTCGTACCTATGGCTAGAAGTCTCGGGGACTAACGGACATGCAGATGAGCCCTGGGAGAAACAAAAGCAGATTGCAAAGAGCTCCAAAAGGACTTCTCCAGATTGGGTGAATGGGCAACAAAATGGCAAAAGCCGGTTTGATATAAGTAAGAGGAAAGTGAGGTGCCTTGGGGCCAGAGAAGCGTGACTTCAAATATATGCTGATGAACGTAAAATGACATAAGAAAGGCACATCAAGTCCAGCATCCTGTTCTCACAGTGGCCAACTAGATGCCTCTGGGGAGCCCAAAAGCAGGACCTAAGTGCAACAGGACGTGTGATTCTCAGCAAGTGGAATCCAGAGGCAAAATGCCTCTGACAGTGGAGGCAGAATATGGCTGTTGTTGTGATTAGCAGCCATTGGAAGCCTTATCTTCCATGAAACCATCCAATGCTCTTCTATAGACATCCATAGACTGTTGGGTCTGAGTGGTTGGTGACTAACCAGGAAAGAGATTTGGGGTCATGGTGCATAGCTCAGCGAAACCATTGACCCAGTATGTGGTGGCTGTGAAAAAGATGAATTCCACTCCAGGGACCATTAATGTATGAGATGATGTTCTCAAGAGCAGTACCCCAATTATGGAATCCATTGAGCACTGATCTTGGCTGGGGGCTTTTAGGAATCTTTTTGACATCTTTACCACGGCATTTTGTTGATTCATGGGCAAGTGATGTGTTTTTCACTCTTGCTGTGTTGCTTCGTGATTTGATCTACTGCCCTTATTAGAATCATAGAGTGGAAGGGACCCTGAGGATCATCTAGTCCAACCCCCTGCAATACAGGAATATATGCAGCTGTCCCATACAGGGATCAAACCTGCAACCTTGGTGTTATCAGCACCACACTCTAACCAATTGAGCTATCCAGGCTGACGACGTTTTACAATATTGTACGGTGCTGGTGATGTACTGTATACTTTGATGTTGTTCCCTGCTCTGGGATTTATTATAATGAACATTTTATTTGAATGAATGAATGAATGAATGAATGAATAGATCAAAAATAAAACTGCCAACAACACATTGTCAGCCCACACTCTTCACTTTCCCTGCTTCACACCTCAAGTGTTTTTTTCCTGTTTGGAATATATCCCTGAACTCTGATAAAGCCTCTTGCTTGTCCAGGGGTGTGTGTGAATGTGTGTAGGAACTAGCCTGCTGTACAATGGCAAAAACTGACATTCATTCCTCTGCTCTATTTTTTGTCCACAATTGGTTCTGCCCATGAATGGCATGTGCCATTTGGCTGAAAAAGGTTCCTCAAACCTGTATTTCAACACAGCAGCCATCTAATCTGGGCTGCCTCCTTTGTGGTTAATTATCTTGGGTTTGGCAGCATTTCCTGCTAGATTCCCCAAATGCCAGGCATTTGGAAGAATTCTGTTGGGGGGCCTATAGCAAGCTATAATTTCATACCCTTTCAACAGTTCACTGATGAAAATAGGGATGCTCTATTCAATGATGATGATGATGATGATGACTGGGTTGCCCCAGCCACTCTGGGAGGCTTCCAACATAATAAAACATTAAACATTCAAAAACTTCCCTATACAGAGCTGCCTTCAGATGTCTTCTGAAGGTTGTATAGTTACTTATCTCCTTGGCTCGGGGGTCGGATAACTCTACCTTCCAACATTTCTCAGATGAAAATACGGACGTCCTAAGGAAAAGCAAGACATTCCAGGATCAAATCAGAAACCGGGGCAGCTTCTGTAGATCTTGGAGTGTCCCTAGAAAATAGGGACTCTTGGAGGGTCAGTTATTTGCCAGTCTATTGCCATGCTGGAAAAGGTCTGAGAGAAGCCCGTTCCACCCCTAATAGGTATGAATTATTACTGAACTTTCAATGACCCCGGAAAGGAAAGCCTCACTCTTCAAAGGACAGCATGTACACGCATTTGTGCAATAAATTCCTAAGGAGCCTGTGGGACAAAAGGGATGGCGTTATCTGGAGGTGAGCAGAGAGCATCCTTGTATGGGCTTCTTTTTTCTAAGGTGGAACCAAAGAGCCTAATAAATGCAGTGCGGTTTGGCTCCACGTCAGAAATATGCAATCAGAAATATGCAGCAAAACGGCTTGCGTGAGAGAATTCGAATTCCGGTGTCTTTTACACCCGTACACCTGTCAAAGGGCAGGTTCTCAAAACATGAAGGGTGGTTTTCTGGAGAGGTGTGTCCAGGGTCTGGCTCCGTCTCTGGAGAGCTTTTTTTCCTTTTGGTTTTGTTAAGAGAAGAAAAGAGAAGAATCCTTGGAAAAGACCCTGATGTTGGGAAAGATTGAGGGCACTAGGAGAAGGGGACGTCAGAGGACAAGATGGTTGGACAGTGTTCTCGAAGCTACGAACATGAGTTTGACCAAACTGTGGGAGGCAGTGCAAGACAGGAGTGCCTGGCGTGCTATGGTCCATGGGGTCACGAAGAGTCGGACACGACTAAACGACTAAACAACAAAGCATGCGGTTTTGTTTGAAGTAATCTCTCAAATACCTCTAAGACCAGGATTTGTCAAAAATAAAAAAGAGCAAAGAAGGAGCTCCCCAACTCCATTGAAAGACACATGGGGGAGAATTGATCAGCTCTGCCATGCCCCTGCCACCCATGAAAGGATCCTGCATGTGTATGTCTCCTCCACATGCAAGCAAGCCCCACAACAAATTTATGTGGAAGAGCATTAGCATTACACATCCTTACTCATCAAGTGTCCCAATTAAATCAGGACATCCTGTTTTACAGGGCCGTGCTCTGGCGTGAAAAATATTGTTCTGGTCCTAAAATAGCTCCCGAAGGGGATTTTGCATGCTTTCCTGGGAGCTGTGTTGTGGGCAATCTACTCCCCCCTCCCCCCCCTTTGCAGGATAATTTCCCCAGCTTTCTCTTCAGCTTTGAGCAGTGCACTTGTGGTTTTCTCGGTGTGCTTAATTTTTAATTTTTTTTTACTTTCCCCTTTTTAGCTCATACAAAAATTGTGATCGGATGAGATATGTGCAAAACCTATTTGTTCCCACTTATGTGTTTTGATTGTAGTAGGCATTAAATAATATGCACTGGAAGTGTCACGGCTTCTTTTGTTGAAAAGGTAAAGGACACCTGGACGGTTAGGTCCAGTCAAAGGCGACTATGGAGTTGCGGTGCTCATCTCGCTTTCAGGCCAAGGGAGCCGGCGTTTGTCCACAGACAGCTTTCCGGGTCATGTGGCTAGCGTGACTAAACCACTTCTGGCGCCACAGTGGTACCTATTTATCTACTTGCACTGGTGTCCTTTCGAACTGCTAGGTTGGCAGGAGCTGGAACAGAGCAACAGGAGCTCACTCAGTCACAGGGATTCAAACCACCGACCTTCGGATTGGCAAGCCCAAGAGGCTCAGTGGTTTAGACCATAGTGCCACCTGTGTTTATGTTGTATGATAAACGGTGTTTATGCCGTTGTTTATGTTGAATGATTGATTGATTCTCTGGTTTTCTGATTCTCTGCCATGAAAAGTGGACTATTGCTTATAGGAAGAAAGAACAAGAAAAACCCAGGGTTTCAGGGGTCTTTCGCTAAGTAAAAATCTGAGCCCAAAACCCTAAGTGTAAACACGCAGCCCTGGGCGAAATCGAAAAGCCTTTTGATCTGTATCTGTGAGGTTAGAATCTATAAGTGGAAACCTGCTGAACTGGCCAAATGAGTTCTTAAGGCCTTAGCTGCCCAGCTAACTATGAAAGAATTGAATATGCCCGTCAGCATATTAAAGAATGAACCCTGATACCATAGTGAACAAATGGATGGTCTTTCCCCCAACTCATCTGAATGCCACATCAACCTAGGATGGAGAGCAATAGGCCCAGGTTCTCTCTCTCTCTCTCTCTCTCTCTCTCTCTCTCTCTCTCTCTCTCTCTCTCTCTCTCTCTCTCTCTCTCTCTCTCTCTCTCTCTCGTGTGTGTGTGTGTGTGTGTGTGTGAGAGAGAGAGAGAGAGAGAGAGAGAGAAAGGGGGGGCAGGGGAAGGTGGAGAGAGTTTTGACTGGTGCTGGAAGCTGGAGACACAGAAGCTTGTCTTGTTCTGTGCTGGACCCCAAAGCTATGGATTGTGGATGCCCCTGGGAACCTAATGGGAAGGCAAAATCTGCTGGAGTGTTAATTCTGTAAGCCCCTGCATCCCATGCTCTGGTTGTATATGTGTTTAAATAAAGCCATATATTGTAAAATCACCAACATCTCTACTGACTTTTGATTTCAAGGAAACAGAATCCTGGGTAAACAGTGGATCTTCTGAAATGAGCTCCTTGCTGCTCAGAGACTGGTGTGTGTGTGTATGTATGTATGTATGTATGTATGTATGTATGTATGTATGTATTATTATTATTATTATTATTATTATTGTTAATATTATTCCTTGCCTTTCTAATATGTTACCTGGGGAGTTTACCACAAAATATTCAAAACACCACAAAATAAATAATACATTGAAACAAGCCCATCTCTCTCTTCCCCTGTGCTTTTAGATGACAATATCAGTCCTTGAGACCCCTGGCTCTGAAGCCCTGGTCCTCCTTAGCCCACTCAAGTCACGTTTTGAACATTACATCGTAAATGGAAAGCGCCTTCACAGCGAGTTGCCTAGGGTTTTCTGTATACCAATGCAAGCCGGCGCTTGCATTTTAGGGTACACAACAAAGGTGTGCAAACATGAATTATAGTAGTCTTATCGCTCTGTACAGCGACCATCTGTGGAAGAAGGGAACTGAGGGAAAAGATTTGGCATGCCACAGGGACTCTCGGCTCTCAGCTGTGTTTGAAGTAGCCCCACTAAAATGTAAAACAAATATTCTTCTCTTTGTACATTTGTTTTGCCTCCCATCTTAAGCAGTGCCCTCCCTCTTTTATTACCTCAGAACAACATTTTCTTCTGTCTGAATGAAAGAGGCGCCTACGTAGCAACTACATAAACCTGATTTATCACATGAAAACAAACTGGCATCTACTGCTGGATCCTATTTACTGTATATTCCTGCGTATAAGACTACTTTTAAACCCAGGAAAACATTCTGAAAAGTCGGGGGTCTTTTTATACTCCGGGTCGTATTTCTTATATGGCGAGTATATCCCAAACTCTATATTTTAACTGGAAAAAGTTGGTGGCCGTCTTATACGCCCAGTCGTCTTAAACGCTGGAATATACATACACTAAAGTGTAAAGTGATGGTTAAAAGCCAGTGCTGTCAACAATTCTTTTCCCAGCAGGTTCCAATACAGTACTTGCCTTAGGAGTGTTCATAGAATCATAGAATAATAGTTAGAAGAGACCACAAGGGCCATCCAGTCCAACCCCCTGCCAAGCAGGAAACACCATCAGAGCATTCTTGACATATGCCTGTCAAACCTCTGCTTATAGACCTCCAAAGAAGGAGACTCCACCACACTCCTTGGCAGCAAATTCCACTGCCGAACAGCTCTTACTGTCAGGAAGTTCTTCCTAATGTTTAGGTGGAATCTTCTTTCTTGTAGTTTGAATCCATTGCTCCATGTCCATTTCTCTGGAGCAGCGGAAAACAACCTTTCACCCTCTTCTATATGACATCCTTTTATATATTAGAACATGGCTATCATATCACCCCTTAACTTTCTCTTCTCCAGGCTAAACATACCCAGCTCCCTAAGCCGTTCCTCACAAGGCATCGTTTCCAGGCCTTTGACCATTTTGGTTGCCCTCTTCTGGACACGTTCCAGCTTGTCAGTATCCTTCTTGAACTGTGGTGCCCAGAACTGGACACAGTACTCCAGGTGAGGTCTGACCAGAGCAGAATACAGTGGTACTATTACAGTACTTCCCTTGATCTAGATGCTATACTCCTATTGATGCAGCCCAGAATTGCATTGGCTTTTTTAGCTGCGACAACACACTGTTGACTCATGTCAAGTTTGTGGTCTACCAAGACTCCTAGATGTACTGCTTTTCACATGTACTGCTCTCAAGCCAGGTTTCTCCCATCCTGTATTTGTGCCTTTCATTTTTTTGTGCCCAAGTGTAGTACTTTACATTTCTCCTTGTTAAAATTCATCTTGTTTGCTTTGGCCCAGTTGTCTGATCTGTTAAGGTGTTGAGGGGGCTGTTGACAAAATGGGCCACACCCCAGTTTTACCTGGCTGTGTTTGCAGCAGCAGGTGGCAATGGAGCTGTGGTCAGAACTGGGTGGCTTGAAGCTGCCTTTTACATTCCCCATAATTCCCTGTCAAGAGCCCAGGGATGCCGTGTGCTGTCCCTGTCTCTGTGCATCTTTCATGTCTACACGACCAGGCAAAATTTAATTGGTGAAGCTGGAAAGAGATGCTCGGATGGAAATTTCTGCCTGCCACGCTATCAGCAGTCAGGGGGACAATCTTGTTCAAAGTGCAGTAAAATCACTGCGCGTTTAGAAAGTGTTTGAGAGTGCTCAAAGGGCTTCAGTCATGTTGTCGCAGTGAATTCTTACAGCAGCTTTGTAAGGGAAGTCAAGATTAAGAACCCCATATTGCAGAAACAGGGCAAGCGAGGGCATGGAGGCGGAAAGCCAGTGACTTGCCTGAGGCTACCTGCCAAATCCACGGCAAGAGGAAAGATTTGGAATGAGAACTTCCTGGTTGACTGCCCCTACAGCAGCGGAACTGGAAAATGTTGTAAATGGGGTTTTTCCCTGCACAGTGCAAAATTGGTGGAGGAAGATGACTGGGGTTGAAGGTGGGGAGATTATGAATCTTTCTTGCAGGCTTTGGCACTTTTACTAGTGGTTCCGCTGTGGCGGGAAGGTAAACGGCGTTTCCGTGTGCTGCTCTGGTTTGCCAGAAGTGGCTTAGTCATGCTGGCCACATGACCCAGAAGCTGTACGCCGGCTCCCTCGGCCAGTAAAGCGAGATGAATGCTGTAACCCCAGAGTCGTCCGCGACTGGACCTAACTGTCAGGCATCCCTTACCTTTACCTTTATCTTCATGAATATAAGTCAGGGGTCTAGGGTTGCCAGACTCAATAGAGGACAGAACTTCTGTGCCTTTAATTGCCCTGCTCTCTTTTGAAGTCCAATACAAAACAAGCAGCACGCAAGGGCACCAGATTCAATCAAGTTTCAATCAAGTATTATTAATCCAAAGAGAAAACAATAAGAGAACCATATACAAGTGCTGACACAGAAGCCAAAATCAAACGTTAAACAGATAGCATGTACAAATAAAAGGCAAACCAGTCTTTATAGTCTTTGAGGCTATATAGCGGTCAGCAAAGTGGCAGCAGGTCGAACGAGGTGTCAATGGTAGTAGACAGGCTGCCGGCGTTTTTTGCCTGTTTCGCCCATATGACGGGCTTCTTCAGTAGTTTCTCCTTGTGCTTTTATGTTTAGTGCATTCACTGGTGGTATAAACCAGGTCTTATTAGTATTCGAACTAAATCACTAATATACATATAAACAAAACAAATATCAAAGACAGTACTTACAATTTGTATGAAACCACTTATCTTGGCTTAGGCCACAATGCTCAGGTTCTTTTTCAAAAGGTTCTCTCATTTACATATTCACTGGTAATACAAATCAAATTCTAATTATTGTTTAAACTAATACAGCAATACAATTTCTAAAATACATGTACACATAAAGAGATACTTACATTTCTTGTATTCAGAGTATTTTTGGTTTGAGCATGTATTGACTAAGCAAAAATCCTGTGTTTGGAGCACACTTATATACAAAAAGTTGGTTCACAGGTGATAGTAATTAGAGATGACAATTAGGAGGGGGCAGAAGAATGTGAGTACTGATAACACTTACAGTATCTCTATGATTACTGTATGTTATACTGCTGGTGTGTTAGTTTAAATGAATACAGAAAGGTCAAGATCTGAGTTTAAACCGTCCGGTTGTAATGTCTTAAACATAAAAATCAATTTAGTTTCTTGTTGTCTCAATATTTTTGGGATGTCCTGCTTGTGGCATTTCTTGGGTGTGTACTGCCATAAGCCAAAAAAACATTAAATCGGAGTCACTGTGTTTCATTTGTAAAAAATGAGGTGTAAGAGGGGCTTCCATCACTTTATTGCGGATGCGTGATCTGCTCTCTTTTGAGTCTGGAAACCTTAAAGAGAAACCAGCAGACCCTTTGTTTAATTTCCAAGCAAAGGGTCTGCTGGTTTCTCTTTAAGGTTTCCAGACTCAAAAGAGAGCAGGGCAATTAAAGGCACAGAAATCCTGTCCTCTATTGAGTCTGGCAACCCTACAGGGGTCCCTTTACCTTTACCTTTAAGTTGTCATTATTCAGCCAGCGTTCTGGAATAAAGTACTCAGAAACCCGCTTCCTTTTCTACCACAAAAAACCTGACTTTTGTGGAAGATCCATGGATCCTCAATATTGTTACATGCCACCTCAATTTCTGAGCAGAAAGGCTGCAGGGGTTCCAGAGCTCACCCAGGGTTTGGTTTCCTTGGATTTCAGGTCGAGACTGGGGAGTCTTTTCAATATATGGATTTATTTGCATATATATATATATATATATATATATATATATATATATATATATACACAACCTCTCGCGGGACATCTTTTTTTGGGGGGGGGGGAGAAACCTGGGAAGCTAGCCCACCTAGGAGAAGGAAAACTCTGATCTTAAACCTCTGCTGCCTTGCTTGGGGAAGGTTTTAATGTTTGATAAGAATTTATTAATTGCAATTATTTGTGCAGATTCAGGATGTGTTTTGCATATTGCTTGCTATGGAGTATCAAAAGACTCCATAAATGTCTCGATTCTCACCTTCCACGCTAACACTTTAGGCTTACGAAATTCAGGCCACAAGCATTTCTTAGGATAGAAGCAAACGTTTAATTAAAACATACTGGAGATGCGAGGTGCTTTTGGGATAGGATTCACAGTGAAGTTCACTTTCTGAAGATGCCAGATTGATCAATCCCATCAGTGCATTTCAAACCCTGCAGATCAACACCCCCCTGTTTTATGTCAGTCTAGGGTCCCTCCTGCCCCATACGTCAGCTGTGCTGACTGTCCCTGGAGCGAAACTTGAATTGGCTGCTGTCTAGCAGATGCACAGAGCCAGAGAGCATGGAAGATGCTTGTCTCTGTGCGCTTCTCTGACAAAATATTTAACAGACTTTGTTCCTGTAGGGGAGTTTGTTCTGGCACTTAACTGACAAGCAGACAAATACCGCCCGCCCCCCCAAGCCTGTATAGGCTAGCGCTTGAGTTATATCGGTGGAGCCCAAGGGACATAACAGAACAGCTCAGTAAACTTTTTAAGAAGACCCATTGACAAGGCTCAGGGCAGATTCGAAACAGCAAATCCCCCCATTCTTTAGGCCAGAGGTCAGCAAACTTTCTCAGCAGGGGCCGGTCCACTGTCCCTCAGACCTTTTGGGGGGCTGGATTATATTTTTGGGGGGGAGGGGAATGAACGAATTCCTATGCCCCACAAATAACCCAGAGATGCATTTTAAATCAAAGCACACATTCGACTCATGTAAAAACACGCTGATTCCGGGACTGTCCGCGGGCCGGATTGAGAAGGCAATTGGGCCGCATCCAGCCCCCGGGCCTTAGTTTGTTGTCTACCCATGTTTTAGGCCCTGCAGCAAGGAGGAAGATTTCTGGGCAGATGGCTGAAGCCAGAATATAATGCATATATCTTCCAATAGTGAGCCATGAACTAATGAAGAAAATAGGCTCCAAAGGCGTACGGATGCCCTCCAAAGAGCTTCCTTGGTGGATCAGACCAAAGATTTACTAGTCAAGTGCCCTGCTTTCCACAGCAGCCAACCAAGTACCCCTGGGAAGCCCCCCCAAGCAAGAAATGAAAGCAGTAGCCCTCTGCTGCTCATGATCCCCAGGAACTGCTTCTGAATATGAAGTTCCTTGTAGTCACCATGAATAATAGCCACTGATGCAACTATGAACCAGTCATTTTAAGGGCAAATGTGGCCACCAGCACACCACGTGACAATGAATTAATTATGCACAACCAATTATGCAAACTTTCTTTCATCTCCCGTGGATCTCAAGCAGGGCGGCACCTTCCCGTTTCAGCCCAGGTGGAGAAATGGGATGGGCCAGTACCCTGTGGCATCTCACACCACATTTATCCAGGGACTAATCTATACTTGTGAGCTATAACGTTATAGATGCTTTATAAAATTGTGACACCAGGGGGCGCTGTACAGCAGTCAATGGAAGCTTACGTTAAGAGTTATATAACTTTTTTTTGTTAGCGTTTGTTGTTGTTGTTTTATAGAGCAGTATAGATCCAGCCCAGGTTGATGAGAAGCCTAACTGTCTTTGGCTAAGGTCCATCATACTCAAAGTACCAGTAGCATCCTCTCGCATTGTCCTGGATCTTTTCCCAAAGCAAACGGAGTTTAATTTAACGCAAAATTTGAGTGTGCTCATATCAGGAATAGTTTGATATTCCTACAGCCAAATTAGCTCCATATACATTGAGATTTGAACTGCTAGGGGGGCAGGAGCTGGGACCAAACAACGGGAGCTCACCCCGTCGTGGGGATTCGAACTGCTGACCTTCTGATCAGCAAGCCCTAGGCTCTGTGATTTAGACCACAGCGCTGCACAACCCCAGAGTCGTCCGCGACTGGACCTTTACCTTTTTACATTGAGATTAGCCCTTCATCTAGGTTCCACCTGTGAGGTTAAAAGGAGGGAACTCAGCCTTCTTATCACTGCCCGAGCTTTTGCAGACAGGGAGAGAACATTTGATACTTGCTTTCAGCCAGAGGAATGTGTCTTCTGGCCAGGGACAGATGCCAGCATAGCTGGGGAATTGGAAATCCAAAGCTGCCTGGCCACCTGAGGCTTAAATCACCTCTGATTGCCTCTTCTACTTTTATTCAGCCATTTGATCTGCATCTGCATAAGAAAGGAAAAGCAGAAGAAAGGCATTTATCTTCTTTTGGCAAGGAGCATTCTCCCCAATGCAGGTTTTACATTTGCATTACAAACTGCTCGGAGCAGGAGCTGCTTTCAGACTCCTGTCACGCTTGCAACCAACCCCGAGCACTCGTTCCTGCCAGCCATACCACCATCAACCTGGCTCATCCTGACAGCTGATTTTATTATATTCTTTAAAACGTTCTATAGAGTGCAACCGAACATCATAATTCAACGTCGAACCGCTGTGCTGTGCCAGACAGAAGCAGTCCATCTAGGTTAGTTTTCTGGCAGTTGAAGCCCACATGCCACAGAGATTATGGAGATAGCTCAGTCAGAAGAGCATGAGACCCTGAATCTCAGGGCCATGGGTTCAAGTCCCATGTTGGGCGGAAGATTGCAGGGGGTTGGACTAGATGACCCTCGTGGTCCTTCCCAACTCTACAATTCTATGATTCTATGTCATTTATCACCACCATCTGATAGTCAAAAGCGTATCGTCTTGGAACATGGGAGATCACATTTCTGGCTATTGGGGCTGGCAGACAGCAGTAGTTGCAAAAGACTCCTCCTCTCTGTATTCATATATCAAATCAATCAAATACTTTATTATGGCCATAGGCCCATATTTAGGTACCAACACAGAATAATATACATCATACAGCAGAATAAAATAGAACAGAAGAAAGTAAAATGAATTGAATTAATTCCATTCATATAAATCCTATCCCTATAAATATTTTAAGTTACATTTACAAGGTAGGAACAACATATCACTTAGTTCATCAGGTCACCACTATAAATCAAGCACTTGGACGGAGTAAGAAGTGTACTCATATATTTTTTAAATCTGCTTTGGCAAGTAGCCGTCATTACATGCTGTGGGAATGATTTCTTCAGGATAAGGACGTGCTGAGCTGTAATAATAATAATAATAATAATAATAATAATAATAATAATAATAATAATGTTGTTTAGTCGTTTAGTCGTGTCCAACTCTTCGTGACCCCATGGACCATAGCACGCCAGGCACTCCTGTCTTCCACTGCCTCCCGCAGTTCGGTCAAACTCATGTTCGTAGCTTCAAGAACACTGTCCAACTATCGCGTCCTCTGTCGTCCCCTTCTCCTAGTGCCCTCCATCTTTCCCAACATCAGGGTCTTTTCCAGGGAGTCTTCTCTTCTCATGAGGTGGCCAAAGTATTGGAGCCTCAGCTTCACGATCTGTCCTTCCAGTGAGCACTCAGGGCTGATTTCCTTAAGAATGGATAGGTTTGATCGTCTTGCAGTCCATGGGACTCTCAAGAGTCTCCTCCAGCACCATAATTTAAGGTGCTACTGAAGGATTTTTTTTACTTTACTTTTTTTTTTTTTGAAAAACCTTTATTTACTTATAAAATTTCAGAAAACAAAATACATAAGAAAATACATACAAAGCACATATTATTCAGTTACAAAAACAAAACAAAATATATATAGCAAATAAGCAATATTTTCGAATTGTACCGTTATGAAATCGGCCTCCGAATCTCGGTAATTTGAGATTTGATCTTTACAATTTTTATAATCTTGGACCGAGAGGCTCGAAATATAAAAGCCAGATAAGAAGAAAGCAGGAGCGGAAAGAAGACAAAAGAAAGGAGAGATCCCAGGTAAGTCAGTGATAAGGGGAGGAAAAGGGGGGGGTAAGACAAGGGGGGGTGGGATAAAATAAAGAGGGAGGGAAAACAGGGGGAGAGGGGGGGGGAGAAGGAAAGAAAACGAGAAAAGTAAGAGTAAGGAAAGTAAAGGTAAGTATGATGTAAAGTAGAATAGAGATGTGACTTCCAAACACTTATCATCGGTTCCCTCTCATTGTTATGTTCTATTAAGCTTCTCCTTTTCTTTTTAATTAAATATCTTTCTCTACTCCCATCACCTTATTTCTTATTCTCTTATGTCTCTCAATCTAAACATATCACTAATTTTGTGCTTAGTTTTTGTTTATAAAAATATTCATCCACATATTTCCATTCATCTTTAACTTTTTGTTTAGGTATCCTTCTGGTCACTGCGGTTAACTTTGCTAGTGTCATGTATTCAGTCAATTTTAGATACCAATCTTGAATGGTTGGGATCTTATCTCCTCTCCAATTTTGGGCGATCAGCATCCTGGCTGCCGCACACGCATAGAGTAGTATATTCCTCCTATCCGGTGGTATGTTCTCCGGGATCATGCTTAACAGCATGATCTCGGGTTTTTTCTCGAATGTAAATCTCAACATTTTTTTCAGTTCTTCATATATACTTGACCAATATGAGCTGATCTTACTACAGCTCCACCAGCAGTGGAAAAAGTCTCCCAACTTCTCCTTACATTTCCAGCATTTATCTTGATTGTTTCTGTAAATTTTTGCCAATTTGGCTGGTGTGAGGTGGTACCTATAAACCATCTTCCATATATTTTCCCTTATTGTCATACAAGCTGTAAAATTTATATCCTCGGTCCATAATTTCTCCCACTGCTTAACATAGATTACCCTCCCTATATCTTTAGCCCATTTTATCATTACCTCTTTTACTATCTCATCTTTCATGTCCCATTCTAATAAAAATTTGTAAATTTTTGCCAATGGTTTTTCCTGATTTTCCAATAATAATTCTTGTAATTTTGATCTTTTATCCTCAAATCCAATTACTTTATGTCCTTTAAAAATCGATTGCAATTGAAGATAATGTAACCAGCTTTGACAATATTGTTCGATTTGGTTATATGGTTTTAGCTCATATTGGTCATTTACTTTTCTAAGCAGTTCTTTATATGTCGGCCAATTACTCCCTTTGGGTTCCTTACTTGTTGCTGACATTTCTACAGGTGAGGCCCACCATGGAATTTTAGGCTCTAATAAGCATCTAAATTCCTCCCATATATCTAATAGGGGTTTTTTAAATACATGGTTTGTAAATGATGTGTATTCACCTCTTTTTTCTTTTAATAGGTGTGCATGCCAACCTCTGATGTTTTTAAAACCTTCCAATTTGAGTAGCTCCAAATCATCCAGCATGAACCATTCCCGCATCCAACACAGGCAAGATGCAGCGTAATACAATTTGAGATTCGGAACTCCTAATCCACCTCTTTCTCTTGCATCCGTTAATAATCTATATTGTACTCTTGCCTTCTTTCCTTGCCAAATAAAATTGTTTAGATCTTTCTTCCAAGTGTCAAATGTTTCTTTTTTTAATTTTATTGGCAGCATTTGAAACAAAAATATCAATTTCGGTAAAACCATCATTTTAATTGCGGCAATCCTGCCGGAAAGTGTTAGATTCAATCCCTTCCAATTATCCATATCTACTTTTATTTTCCTCCAAGTTTTAGCATAATTATTATCAAATAATTCCACTTTATTATTAGAAATAATGATTCCCAAATATTTAATTTTCCTCACTATCTCCCACCCGCTAATCATTTGTATTTCTTCTCCTTCTGCTTTTCTTATATTTTTAATCATCAATTTAGTTTTTTGGTTATTAACTTTTAATCCAGCTACTTTCCCATAATCCAATAACTTTCTTTTCAATTTGGGTAGGGTCTCCACTGGGTCTTCCAGCATTATTATCAGATCCAGCATTATTATCAGATCCGGAAAAAAATCCGAAAAAAAAATGGTCGGATTTTTTTTACTTTACTGTGAGACTAGGATACAGATGGTATTTAACACCCACCAGATTGACAAAAATGTCTTAAAAAGAAATTGTTTCTGTTGGAAGTGTAAGGAAAATGAGGGATCCTTTTTCCACATGTGGCGGTCCTATAAAGTAATTAAGGAATATCAGGAAACTCATGTTCGTAGCTTCAAGAACACTGTCCAACCATCTCGTCCTCTGTCGTCCCCTTCTCCTAGTGCCCTCCATCTTTCCCAACATCAGGGTCTTTTCCAGGGAGTCTTCTCTTCTCATGAGGTGGCCAAAGTATTGGAGCCTCAGCTTCACGATCTGTCCTTCCAGCGAGCACTCAGGGCTGATTTCCTTCAGAATAGATAGGTTTGCTTCTTGCAGTCCATAGGACTCTCATGACAAGAGTCTCCTCCAGCACCATAATTCAAAAGCATCAATTCTTCGGCGATCAGCCTTCTTTATGGTTCAGCTCTCACTTCCATACATCACTACTGGGAATAATTTATTATTTATACCCCGCCCATCTGGCTGGGTTTCCCCAGTCACTCTGGGTGGCTTCCAACAGAAAAATAAAATAATTGATTAAACATTAAAAGCCTCCCTAAACAGGGCTGCCTTCAGATGTCTTCTAAAAACCTGGTAGCTGTTTTTCTCTTTTCTCTCTTTGACTGGACCTCAGTGTCCAGGCAGAACGATGGGGGTGGAGACGCTCCTTCAGGTATACTGGACTGAGGCCATTTAGGGCTTTAAAGGTCAGCACCAACACTTTGAATTGTGCTCGGAAACGTACTGGGAGCCAATGTAGATCTTTCAAGACCGGTGTTATGTGGTCTCAGCGGCCGCTCCCAGACACCAGTCTGGCTGCCGCATTCTGGATTAGTTGTAGTTTCCGGGTCACCTTCAAAGGTAGCCCCACGTAGAGCGCATTGCAGTAGTCCAAGCAGGAGATAACCAGAGCATGCACCACTCTGGCGAGACAGTCTGCAGGCAGGTAGGGTCTCAGCCTGCATACCAGATGGAAGCAGAACAGGCAATCACGGGAAATGAAGATGCCAAAACAATAAGATAAACCACCATGACAATCTCCCTGATACGAGATGTAGTGTACAAACTTATAACTAATGAGGACTATTCCAAATTATTTATCGGGTATAATACTCCCAAACCAAAATCAAATGAAGAAACTTAAATGCTTATTAAATAAGCTATAAATCAATTAACCTAACGAGGGGCTGGCTATTTTCTCGTTTCATTGGAGCTGTGTTCCTCAGAGGGAAAAGATTAGAGATAGGTTTTTAATATCTTATAGTTTAAATAATATCAAAAGGAGCCAAACTCTCCACTGCAATTATGCCAAACTTTAACAAATACTAAATCAAACTGAGCAGCCTGGGAATTACCCCCCAAAAGGCTAAAGTTATTTCTATGTGAGGTTCGACAACCTACAACGATATTTAATGAAAAAGAAATTCTATTCTTGCAAGATTAAAGCACAGGCTGTTTCCAGCCCTCTAATGATAAGTTTTCAAACTAACATAATTTTGCAATTGACTCAGTGACATGATCCCAAATTCATTTTTTCAATTTATAAATGGTTTGAGAGAAGTTCCATATAAGTTTGTTATATTTAAGTTGCCTGGGACACACCCTAAGTCAGAATGGTGTTACTGCCCCTTTAAAGAACAGAGCCTCTCCTGGTATAAAAGGTCACAATTAGCTACATTCGGCAGCAGTCAGAATTATGTTGGTTTATATTATTGCATACCCAATGGAGCTGATAGACAGGTGCCCTGGACACAGAATTGACCTGCGCCTGCATGGACAGCTGTGAGTCCAACATGACTCCCAGGCTGCGCACCTGGTCCTTCAGGGGCACAGTTACCCCATTCAGGACCAGGGAGTCCTCCACACCTGCCCGCCTCCTGTCCCCCACAAAAAGTACTTCTGTCTTGTCAGGATTCAACCTCAATCTGTATAAAGAGGTGATTCATTTCTGTTTGTTTTAAACTTTCAGATCAGTCACCTCAAATATTTTATAATAGTAGACATAGAATAGTAGACACGCTCTAACCAGCTAAGCTATATCATTTTATATGAGTTGATGGCTAGAACTCAACCTGCTTTATAGCTCTCCGCATGCCTGAATAATCAGCTACCTGCTCAGCAATGGAGAAACTCCAATGGCAAAACGGAGCACCGTCTGCAGCAATTGTTTCTTATTATTTCTTGAGATCTAATTATTTCTTTCTGGAGTGTGGGAGGACGCTGCTTGAAACGCTCAGCAACAGCAATTAAAACAAATGCAAACCTCGGTTTCCCCACTAATTTGTTTAAAGTAATTAGCTGAACATAATATGGAGTGGGTTTAAAAATAAAAAATAAAAATCCTAGGTACAATGACTCAGCATGACCTTTTAAACTTCACTGATTCCAAACTGCGCCTTTCCTCCTATTCAGTCATTTCCACCAATTCCATGTAATGCTGCCAGAGCCATGATCTCAGTGGCAAAATCTGATAAGAGTCTCGGCAACAGGAACATGATCAACAAAACATTTTATGTGAGAATGTGGCAGCGGCACACCCCTTAAAAACAATTGGAATAAATTAATCTCCTCAATTATTTTTAAGGAATTCCCAAGGAAGTAGCCAATGACTTGACGGACAGTGCAACCCCAAGGTTGTGCTTGGATGCAAAGCACAGCGAATAAAGTTTTATCCAGTGCATGCCAGGCTCAATGGCCTCTGAACTGCATCACTTTAAATTGCAAGTTGGAGCAAATTGCAACTTTGAATGTTCTTCACACCGCTGCAGGTAGCAAACTCCATCATCTCAACCCTATGGCATAGTGGAGGGGGCACAAGGACGGTTGCCCTGGGTGCAAAATTGTTAGGGGATACAAAATTTCAACACCTCAATACAGCGACAAGCTTCCATCGCTGGGCTCCATTGAAAACGGCTTCTCCCCGTGAACCAGGAAGTGAACTCTCTGGACAACAGAACAACTCTTTTTAAAATTATTTCTGCAGTTGCAATATCTTGGGTGACGCAGACGCCAATAGGCAGTTGAATGCTCATGTGTACTCAGTCTGTTTGCCACCGTCCTCCATGCTGCCCCGGGTGCTAGCAACCCACGCTATGCCACTGTCTCAACCCACTGCCTTACAGAGATTAAGGCAGGCACCCCCAAACTTCAGCCCTCCAGATGTTTTGGACTACAATTCCCATCTTCCCCGACCACTGGTCCTGTTAGCTGGGGATCATGAGAGTTGTAGGCCAAAACATCTGGAGGGCCAAAGTTTGGGGATGCCTGGATTAAAGGTTTCAGAGAAGCCAGGGATGATGAATTTTGGGCTCTGCAGATGTTGCTCAACTTTAGCTCCACCATCCCTGAGATGGAGTCCAACAACACCGGGGGCCCAAAGTCGAAGAGCATTGCTTTCCCATCCCTGAATAAGCCATGTTCCTCAGTTCAATAGCTTTTTAATCTATGACCTCTGGAACAAGATACCGTAGTTCCCCTGCCTTTTGTCAAGGGGACAATGGAGTACAGAGAAGTGTGCCACCTGGTGGCTGCTGTGCGTCCTAAAGGAAACTGCAGCTCTTCTGGTCATCCATTTATTGCTTAAACCAGCCTAATCAATGGTTTGGGCGGGGTGGTAATCCAGCAATATGTGAAAAAGGCTGATGAAAAAGGCTTCTAAGCTGCCTTCCAAAATATATTTCCAAAATGTCGCATAAAATACAACACAAAAACGAAAATCAAGATTCACAACTGAAATAGTAAAATTGGCTTATCGCTTCAAACCGTCCATTCCACCGTAAGCTTTTGAAAGCAAGATCCAGAAACAGACATCTGTTGGGAGAACACAGAGGAGTGCCTCTTTCTCCCTGTTGTTCATTAGGCTGCCGGTTGAGCTGCTTCTCCATGGAAATATTACCAAGATGGGTCAATATGACATACGGTTTGTGGGCGGAAGTCTGGGGACTCTTGCAATAACTCCTCACCCCCCCCCCCAAAAAAAAATCTCTTCAAGGCTGGGCAGTAAATCGATGCTGGTTCATGATGCGACAGAAGAATGAAGGACTAGATAGAACACAAAGAACATGTGTATCATTTATTTTTTAAAAAAGTTCTGTACAGGAAAAATAAAGTACCTGAAGTTAGTTGTTGGCTCAAACTTCTTTTATATAAATTTATTTATTTGGTTTTTCAGATTAAAATTTTAGTCACACATCCAACATAGAAACAAGATTCCAAAGAATCTCATGGACTTCCCTCCTCCCTGTTGTGGGTCCTATTTTTAATCATTTCCTCCTGCATCTTTTATAACAATCCAAATCTTTTACCTCTCCATTGTGTCCAAAATTCACCATTAAACCACAAGTGTTATTCCAAACCTACTAACGATTTTATTTTTAAAAAAATAATTTTTATTAAATTTTCCAATTACAAACCAATCATATCAATTATTCCAAATTATACAAATACATATCAATTAAACCAAATATTATGCCAAATCATAAAATTTTTGACTTCCCATGCTTCAAAATCTGGGGATTCTGAATACTTGCTACCATCCTAGTCCAATTTCCAAATTCTTGTCCTTATACTCCATTATAGTCCCAATCTTTCCCAACAGTTCTTAATCCTACTAACCATTTTAACTGTTTGTGATGGTTTTCGAGATAAATTATAAATTTACGCCATTCCTTATTAAAATTATGGTCTTCCTGGATTCTTCCGGTCATTCTAGCCATTTCTTCTACCAGGTTCTTACCTTCTTTAGCCGGTCATTCAGGGAGGCTCCTGAAAGGTTGCTTTGTGCTGAAGCACAGCTGAAGTTCAAAGCACACACCTAGGCACACACCCTGCAATGGCCACACACAAACACACAGAGACCCTAAACTGCAAAACTCCCTCCCCAAAGGGGTGCATGCACCAACCTTTTGCCAGACTGTGTTCCTGTTCTCATACTGAGCATGTGGGTTTCTCCATCAATGCTGTCATCCGGGCTTCTTGAGACCAACGAAGTTTGTGCACCTATCCCCTTAAAAACCCACTGTTGGCTCCTCCTGCTCAGTTCTCGTTTGCTTCTCAGCATCTCAGATATCCAAAATGCCCTGCTCTCTATTGGATGCCAGGTTTTGACTCCCACCTTCCCGGTCATTCTGAACAGAGAAGAGGTGCAAGGAGCTTGTTTGTGAGCAAGGGCATCCACATCTGATGGAGGTGACTCCCCCCCCCCCGTTAATGGGGCACCCCATTTTGTGGTCCCGTCTCTCTCCCCTGCCCCGGTATCTGTTGGATACACTGCACAGCACACATTGTGTTACGGGTGCCTTATCATCGAAATTCCACCGGCTCTGAAAAGGTTGGCAACCCTCGATTCCCTGCTACTGCTGCTTTAATGGGGGAAGCCATAAAAACAGCTATTATTCTCATTCATCTTAATCCAGAAGCACAGTGCAGCGCAGGCTGCATGCCTACAGGAACATCTGCGAAGACCTTCTGCCTCTATTGAAATTAATGAAGCTTCCACAGCGGATGGGAGCGTTCCCAATACACATAGTTCAAATCACCTGCATTTATGAGAGTTTGCTGGATCGTGGTGGATGCATTTTGGAACGACTATTATGACTGTGGCCCAACTTCTCTCTTAACAATAGGTCTTGTTTGTTTGTTTGTTTTTAAAAACTAATTCCTTCAAGAGCAGACTTTCAGGTGTCTTTATCTCTCCTTTTCTTACACTGCTAACAGGACTGGGTAGTGCTTTTCTTGAGTACAAGGCATGTTTCTGACAAGTTTGTAGAATGCATTTCTTTAAAATAGTGGTGCCTTGAAGCTAAATCTGGGTTGCCTCTAACACTGTGCAAAGAGATGGTTATTTTTTTTTTCTTAGTGTGGCAGTGCCTAAACTTTGGAACTCCCTGCCAAGTGACAGAAGGGGGGAGGGCTTTGCTGTGTTTTCTTTAGTGCTGGCTTAAAACATTTTTTGTTCAGTCAATGAACGTAGAACGCCGACCTGTGTTTTAATCTTTTAATGCTAACTTCTGACTTTAATTATCTTGCGAATGTCTTCAATGCCTGTTTTTAAGCATCTTTTTAGCGACAGTTTTAAATTTTGTGCGTGGCCCGCTTAAAGGTTTTATTAACAGGCAGTATATAAATGCTGTGAAACAAATAAGGAGGCAGGAGAGGATTTTGTCACAACTTTATTTCTGCCACGTTGTTTGACAGTTCACCCCCGCCCCAAGTCATGCATGAAAACAACCTGTCGGTTGTAGGCTCTCCCACCCCTCCACAGCCTGGGTCAGCCGCAATAAAGCAGATGCAGTTATGAAATGTCAACCTTAGTATATATCTGTTGCTTGCCCTCAACAGAGAACTGCCCACTGGAGAGAGGCAGCCAAGCTGTTTTGAGCCCCTAAGTTAGAACGAAATCTTCACGCAGCATTGATCTTGGAATTTAATTCTAGGACCCTGTGTTGATGGTGCATCTTCCTCGCTTTTTGGGCATCTAAATACGGACCCGGTCTACGAAGCTGTTCTCCTCACATTTGCCCAGGCGTTCTTCTTCATTCCTAGCGCTGCCTTCACTTCACTGAACTCCAATTTGACATTGAGAGCTTCATCCTCGGGCTCCGGATCTTCTCTGATCGCCCCCTGGGGCTTTGCGACGACCACGGGAAGCGGGCCGCGTTCTTCACGGAATTCCACGACGTAGAGGCCTTTCTTATTGGCTAGGCTTTCGTGAGTTTCCTAGTTGGGGAGGGGAGGGGAGATACAAACATTTAAGCCACAAGTGGCTTGATCCATCCAATTTCAAACCTTAACCATCTAGGTATTCTGCATTGTTGTTGTTTAGTCGTTTAGTCGTGTCCGACTCTTCTTCTCTCGTATTCTGCATAGTTGGCTCTAAGGCTTTAGTGGCGAGATTGGCAAGTCCCCCCCTTTTTTCTAAACAAGAGAAGGGACGCTTTAGGATCCAGCAAGGATCTGCATGTGACTCGGAAACCGTTTTGTCTCATCCCTGTGTTTCCTCCCATCCTGTCGTGACCCAAGAGGTATCCCGTCCCCCCTCCCCTGGGTCATCCCTGTGACTCCCCCCACCCTGGCTCAACCCATGACCTATTCGGCCCCCCCACCCAGGGCTCCACTCGGCCTAGTCTGTAAAGTAGAGCCAAGGCCTAGTATGTAAATGCAAGCTGAGGCCTCCGCCCTGTATCTCCATTCCTTGGCCCCCACCCTTGGAAAAGGAACTGTCAGCTTCCGGGTTCTATTTCCCAGCATGCACTTTGGGGTGAGTTGTGTGTTCTGAAACACGGGGGTTTGGGGTTTTTACATGGCCCAGGTATGACACCTGCGTACGGAAAGTGTCTTAGGCTACTCTCTTATTTGCATGTGTCCAAATTTCAACGCTATCGGTCAAGCGGTTTCGTTGAACATTAGAGAGGAACGGACATGCCCAGTTTACATTTTTAAATATATAGAGATGTAGCTAAAAACATCCAGGTGATATAAAGCCAGAAAGAAAGCAAAGAAAAAGATTGTTTTCTGCTGCTCCAGAGAAGCGGACACGGAGCAATGGATTCAAACTTCAAGAAAGAAGATTCCACCTAAACATCAGGAAGAACTTCCTAACAGTAAGAGCTGTTCGGCAGTGGAATTTGCTACCAAGGAGTGTGGTGGAGTCTCCTTCTTTGGAGGTCTTTAAGCAGAGGCTTGACAGGCATATGTCAATAATGCTTTGGTGGTGTTTCCTGCTTGGCAGGGGGTTGGACTGGATGGCCCTTGTGGTCTCTTCCAACTCTATGATTCTATGAAACTCAAAACCATTCTTTTTGTTTTTTCAAGTCTCGTGATCAGCTCAATTAGCATGAATAAAGATTAAAGCTGATGCCCTAATAAGCCTTAACTGTGAGAGTCCGTGTTCTCAGGAAGGACTGAGTGCACGATCCCTCAGAACCTGGACTGGTTTACACACAACACTAAGCTAAACCATGGCTTCATGCAAACCCAGAGAGGTAACTAAAGCTGCTTTGCTTCTCTCTCTTGCCAGGCTGTTGCACTAACAGTTAATTATAGAATGACGCAATGCATGATTCCAACCCCCAGTGCATCATCTCTTAACCACGGAGAGCAAACTTTTTGGCAGAGGGCAATTTAGAATGCAAAGTGGCAATCTTGGCTCTCCAACTGACATGCATAGGATTGTACTGTAAAAAAAACAACATGAGCCACCCTGGATAAGACCGGGCACGTCTTACCTGTTTCGCTAATCCCTTGAAGAGCGCTCGGGTGACATTCAGTAAATTCCTGGATCCATAAAGCTTGGCGTACATGTCTTGAATCCCAATAAGTTTGCACATGGTAATGATAGCTCGGTGGCAGTGAAGACCATATCCTGGGGGGAGCAGTTAGTGAGCATTAAAGGAGTCCAGTAAAATAATTACTAAACAATTGCTTTGGGCATGGAATTGCACTACAAATCACACCATTTTGTTTTTTATTAAATTATATTTATTAGCATTTTCAACTTATGATTTCATTCACATCATCATATCCTATATAATAATGTCCAAGTTGTCCCTGCGTCCAAGCTGTCCCGTGTGTCCCTGGGGTACTGCGCATGTGCCCCAGGGATACAGGGATTGGACAGCAGAGACTGCGCGCGCGCACTCTCCCCCCCCCTCTGCCTCCTCCAACCGCCGCTCCCGCCGGACACTGCCTCACTGCAGGGCACGTCAGGGAAGCGAGGGTGGAGGCCGGCGAAGGCCTCCTCACAACCCTCCCTGGCCCGTGAGAGGAGCGGCGGTTGGAGGAGGGGGGGGGAGAGAGTGCACGCGTCCTTCCTGTCGGCGGCTGGGGGAGAGGAAGGAAGGAGGAGAAAGCGCTCCTCCGTTCCTGTCCCCCTGCCGCCGACAGCAAGGACGGGTCCCAGGGTTCGGAGAAGCGCTGCACAAGCGCTTCTCCGAACCGTGGGATGTCTGCTTCCTGTCGACGGCTGCGGGAGAGGAACGGAGGAGGAGAAAGCAGCGCTTTCTCCTCCTCCGTTCCTGTCCCCCTGCCGCCGACAGCAAGGACAGGTCCCAGGGTTCGGAGAAGCGCTGCGCAAGCGCTTCTCCGAACCCTGGGAGGTCTCCTTGCTGTCGGCGGCTGCGGGAGAGGAACGGAGGAGGAGAAAGCAGCGCTTTCTCCTCCTCCGTTCCTGTCCCCCTGCCGCCGACAGCAATGACAGGTCCCAGGGTTCGGAGAAGCGCTGCGCAAGCGCTTCTCCGAACCCTGGGAGGTCTCCTTGCTGTCGGCGGCTGCGGGAGAGGAACGGAGGAGGAGAAAGCAGCGCTTTCTCCTCCTCCGTTCCTGTCCCCCTGCCGCCGACAGCAATGACAGGTCCCAGGGTTCGGAGAAGCGCTGCGCAAGCGCTTCTCCGAACCCTGGGAGGTCTCCTTGCTGTCGGCGGCTGCGGGAGAGGAACGGAGGAGGAGAAAGCAGCGCTTTCTCCTCCTCCGTTCCTGTCCCCCTGCCGCCGACAGCAAGGACAGGTCCCAGGGTTCGGAGAAGCGCTGCGCAAGCGCTTCTCCGAACCCTGGGAGGTCTCCTTGCTGTCGGCGGCTGCGGGAGAGGAACGGAGGAGGAGAAAGCAGCGCTTTCTCCTCCTCCGTTCCTGTCCCCCTGCCGCCAACAGCAATGACAGGTCCCAGGGTTCGGAGAAGCGCTGCGCAAGCGCTTCTCCGAACCCAGAATTTTCTAGAGCCCGTTATTGAACGGGCTGAAATACACTAGTTACATCATAATACCATATAAAAGAGAACATAAGAAAAAACAAACAGAAAACCAATCTTGTATTAATACCTCTGTCATAACTTCGACTTCCCCGTTCCTCCCTTCCCTAGTCTAGTTATATCCCATATTAGCAATTTTCATAATTAAATGATTCCAAAATCACACCATTTTGAACCATCACAATTTGCACCTGAGCCTGAGATGGGTACAGATTGGCCAGGGGCTCCAAAACCTGATGAAACCGCCCAGTCAATTCCAATTTACCTTCTCTCCGCCCCTGCTGTCACTAAACTCTTTTGCACAAGTGTTTAAAACTGCGGGCCAGAACATCAGTTAAGTGGATCATACTTTATTTATACCCGAGTCCATACTGAACCACCGCCTGCCCAAATATAGCTTGCAGAGCTCCAGAGCCTAGACCAGGCGTCCCCAAACTTCTGCCCTCCAGATGTTTTGGACTACAATTCCCCTCATCCCTGACCACTGGTCCTGTTAGCTAGGGATCATGGGAGTTGTAGGCCAAAACATCTGGAGGGCTGCAGTTTGGGGATGCCTGGCCCAGACCTTCTTACACATCAGAGAATCGGACCCTAATCAGAGATGCACACAGATTTGGGCTGCGATGTTGAGTAGACCTGAGACAGGGAAAGAACAAGAACCACAGGAACTGAGAAACTATGTATTCTTCCTTAAGGCCTGTAAGAGGTTTTAATTCAAGCCAGAAGGCCATGGCACGGTGCACTGTATCACCTTTGTTATTCTGGAGGTGTAGGAGAGAAGGAAGAGAGAAAGGGAGAGCAAAGTCCTATCCAAATATTGCACAGCATGGAGATTAAGTGCATGTCTTCCCCCCCTCCCGAGACATTTATACCAACTGCACAACATGAGATTTATAGCGAGGTTTTTTATAGGCCTCCAATTAAGGGCACTACTTAAAAGGCATCAGCCACAAGTGCTGCAAAAGGAGGATGGCCCTTCTGAAACAACTGTGCTTTGGCGGAGGAAACACTCCCATTGAGCTGATCTCGGTAACAGTCTGGGTAGCTAGGAATGAGAAGCAGAACAGTGTAGGCTGTAAGAATGTGTCTGAGGAGCGGTCAGAGCTTTCAAGAAGCTTAAAATGGGAAGCTTGCATGATGGACTTTATGGAACTTGCCGAACTGACAGGGAGACTCCACGACCAGGAAGAAGAGATGGTGGAAGAAGAATGGAAGAAATTTAAATTATATTTGAAAAAAATGTAACATTTAATATTTTATAAACCTTAAGGGAAGTTGAAATAGGCTTTCGGGGTAGAATTAGGAATTATGTTTTGTGTTTTAGTTTTTGTATATGAATAAGGGTGATAAGTTTTTAATATGGATAATATTTTGACTTTGAGTAATTTTTAATATGGGAAACTGCTAAAGATGATTAAAATTGAAATTCAGATTTTTTGGGGGGCGGGGGGGATTCAGGGAAGTCACCAAAAAGAGGTAAAGAAAAAGTATGAAATTGTAAGAATTATTATGTGTTGGTTTTTTTTGGTGGTTTTTTTGTTTGTCTGTGTTCTTATAAAATGAATAAAATTTATCCTATATAATAAAGTCCAAGTGTCCCTGCGCCCAAGTTTTCCCGTGTGTCCCTGGGTCACTGCGCATGGGCCCCAGGGACACAGGGATTGGACGGAGAGACAATGGCCAACCGCCGCTCCGCCAACCGCCGCTCCGCCAACCGCCGCTCCGAAGCCCAGTCTCATGCTGGAGGTGCGCGGTGAGGCGGCGGGGGACGGCGCTTCCTCGGCGAACACAAGCAGGCAGACAGCCCGCCTGCTTGCCTTCCCCGAGGAAGCCGAAGCGGCAGTGGGCGCCGAGGGAAGCCGGCTTTGGCTTGGCGGTGGCGGGAAGAAGGGGAGGAATTCCTCCCCTTTTTCCCGCCGCCGCCAAGCCAGTCCCTGAGCCGAAGTGCGGCGCGGCGGGGTTTTTCGCCGTTTGCCTCCCCCTGGGGGGAAGGCAAACGGCGAAAAGCCCCCGCTGCGGACTGGCTTGGCCAGTCCCGGAGCCGAATTGCGGCGTGGCGGGGGCTTTTTGTCGTTTGCCCCCCCTTAGCTCGGGGAAGGCAAACGGCGAAAAGCTCCCCCCCCCGCGCCGCAATTCGGCTCTGTCCCCCGCGCTTTGGTTTGGGGAAGCAGGCAGGGAGACGCAACAGCCCGGGAAGCTGCGGGCTGTTGCGTCTCCCTGCCTGCTTCCCCGAGCCGTAGCGCATCGGGGGACAGCCGAAGATCGGCGGGCGCTGTTTGCTGGGGTTGACAAACCCCGGCAAGCAGCGCCCGCCGATCTTCGTGTGACAGGCGGTGGGGAATGCAGGCAGGCAAGAGAGCAAGCGCCTGCCTGCCTGCCTTCCCCGCCACCAGTCCCCCGGTGCTTCGTGTAGCGCTGCTGGGTGCCGACCCGGCAGGCCGCTTCCTTGATCTGGCGGCCTGCCGGGTCGGCGCTGATCAGCGCTGCGCGGAGCACCGGATCGAGGAGCCGGCATGCGTTCTAGCGCCCGTTTATTTAACGGGCTGAAGACACTAGTTTAATATAAAATAAAATAAAATGGGAAGCTTGCTACCAAAGCGACAGGATTTTGAATGGCATTCATTAATTTGGGTGGGAGGCAACGTGCTTGTTAACGGGAACAAGGCGACTTATTATTGAAAGCATTGTTCACTGCTTTGTTGCTAAGCAAACTCCCTGCGCTGCTTTCATTTGTCATCTGAATATGCCACTTGCTCAAAGCTTTTTTATTCTAGTTACAGGTAAGTAGCCATGTTGGTCTGGTATAGTCGAAACAAAATAAAAAAAATTCCTTCCAGTAGCACCTTAGAGACCAACTAAGTTTGTCATTGGTATGAGCTTTCGTGTGCATGCACACTTCTTCAGAAACACTGAAACAGAAGTCACCAGATGCCCACATATAGTGAGAGGGTAGGGAGGGGCCGGACATTCTATACAAAATCTCACAATAGCTGTCTTATTACAAAAGAATTTCAGAAATAGACTGGAAAGAGAAGTTGCTGAACTGCAATTTATCACCAAACTTAAAATAATGGAGAAACCTGGTCTAAATAAAGACATTGCATTTGGTCTTACAGGAAGAATTTACGACTGTTTACAATTGGTCCCACAGGAAAAGCAAGGGGTGAGATGGTTAAAGATAGCTTTATCATGTAGAATGAGATAAGAATCCAATGTCTTTATTTAGACCAGGTTTCTCTTTCTGAAATTCTTTTGTAATAAGACAGCTATTGTGAGATTTTGTATAGAATGTCCGGCCCCTCCCCACCCTCTCACTATATGTGGGCATCTGGTGACTTCTGTTTCAGTGTATCTGAAGAAGTGTGCATGCACACGAAAGCTCATGCCAATGACAAACTTAGTTGGTCTCTAAGGTGCTACTGGAAGGAACTTTTTTATTCTGCAAATCTGGTCCTACAGGAGGCTAAGGGAACTGCAATTAGTCCCGGATCCTCTGGCAGTTCATTTTCACCTTTGGGAGGGAAGGGAGCTCCAAGCCTCTCTCCCCATGACTTTGAAGCCAAGAGAGCTAGGTAACATAGGCCCTGTTTTGTACACTGCTGCCACTATTTCATGTTTAAGCGCTGCAGGATGTGCGTTAGATACCATAATGTCAGTGATATGAAGATTGCTTTTCGAGGCATGATTCGGTTATGAGACAGAAGAATGCTGCTGGAGGCAAGCAGGCAGATAGAGCTGGATATGTTTAGCCTAAAGAAAAGAAGAACTTAAAAGGGAGGGGAGACATGATAATGCTTTTTAAATATCCGAAGGACTGTCATGCAGAAGATGGGGTGGACTTGGTCTCTATTGCTCCAGAAAGCAGGACTAGAACCAGTTTGGCAATTGCAGAGAAGCAGACCCCATTTCAACACACACAGAGAGGAATAGAGGTCAGTGGCAGAGCACATACAGGAAGTCCCCAGTCCAGGACTTAGAATCTCCTGTTGACAGGTGTGTCTTCTCTCTTTACCCAATATATTATTCTCTTTATACGTTACTTAATTTAAACATATCACCAAATCAGATTTCATACCTTCTTTTGTTAAATAATCCTCTAATAATTTCCATTCATTTTGAATTTTCTGTTTAGGGATATTTCATATGGAGGCTGTCATTTCGGCCAGATTCATATATTCTATTATTTTGATTTGCCAATCATGCACCGTTGGGATTAACAAAGATATGGATGAAAAGCAAGTAAAAAGAGGAAATTAAAGAAATTAAAGAAACCGGTATACAGATAATCGGAAGTATCTTTTTAAAATTTGTTTCCCCCCCCTCTTTATCTTCCTTTTCTTTTCTTTTTCCTTTCTTTTTTTCTTTTCTTTCCCCCCCCCCCTTTCTTTTTCTGTTTTCTGTGCTTGTATTTTCTTTGGGAACCTATTTAGAATATGATTTGTGTTATACTATGATTGTGTTACATTATGTAATAGATTGAACAGGAAAAGGGAATGGACGGATGGATGTAAATTTAATTTGAGTATGTTTGAATATGAAGTGGGTGCTTATGCTTACGTTTATGTCCATATTTATATCTATATTTATGTTTGCAATTCTTTTTTGCGATTCCCCCCCCCCTGGTTTATTTCATTTTTTCTTTTGTATTTTGTAATGTTATTTTATGTATTGTTTTAAAATTTGAAAATAAAGATCTTTTTAAACTTAAAAAAAGAAGAAGAAACTCCTGCTGAAAGGGTCTCAGGGAGCAGAAAAACCTTGGCTGGAGACTCTTGAGAGCTGCTGCCAGTCAGGGTGGACAATACTGGGGAAGTGGACCAAGCAGCCTGGACTGGCATAAGAACCTATCTATTCTTCCTTAAGGATCGTAATTCTTCTTCAATTCTTCTTAGGATCCGAACTCATTTCAAAAGTAACTCCTTGCCAGGCTGTGAAAACAGTCCGGTCCTTTAAACGACACCTGAAGGTCTCATTAAAACGATGCATCCTGGGCACAAATCTCTGCTAGGCTCTCTGCTGTGCACAACTGATCCCTACACAAGTGAAGGCTGCACTGCTCTCTTCATTTGAAGAATGTTCTGAATGGAAAATAGGAAATCCCTACTGGCACACACAGAGCGTGCTCAATATAAATGGGACACAGAAGCCCCATTCCAAAGGGGGGGGGAATCTGTGGCCTTGCAGATGTTCTTGAACTCTGCCACCTCCTGCCAATTGACCATACTGGTTGGGGCTAGGAATGTGAGAACATCTGGAGGGCTACCCCCCATTCCTGCCACATCTGTACAAAGCGGCAAATGAACAAATTTGGGTGTGTGTCTCCAGTGCTGAGGGAAAAAAAAGAATTTTCCGTAACCTCTAGCTCCACCTCTGCCTCCGGTCAGGTGCAAAGATTTAGCTCCTATCGCAAAGTGACCTGGGGAAGCAGCTGATTTGCCACGCAAGCTGGCCAATTCGCACCCGCTAAGAAATAACCCGCAGAAATGCCGTTTTTGAGTCCAAAGATGGAAAACGCGGAGCTTCCGAAATGGCAAATGTGGGACCGCTACCAAATGGAACTCTTGATAAATGGCCTTTCAGATATCGCTCAGACGTAATTATGTCGAAAACCTGATTCCATCTCCAAGCATGAAATTGATACTTTCTCAAAACAGCAGAGCAAATGGCTTTAGATGGCTATCGCTTGTTTTTCAATTATAGGGGTGGGGTGGGGGGTGTGGAAAGGAGGAAAAAAAGAGGGAAATATTAGAACAGCAAAGCCTGTGGCCTGCTAATAGACTTCCTTTCCTCCATTTACTGAGCACCGAGCTTGCCCTGCAGACTGGAATAATCTCGAAGAGCTGTCTTAATGGCTTTTTAATAAAATGCATTAGATCACACTTGGGTTTTTAAAAGATTTATTGGCCTGAGAGTCACATGAACTAGCACAAGTTAAAGAGGACTGGGTCATTCTAAGCAAAACCCCCAGCACAGAACCATGGAACTGTTGAGTCGGAAGGGACTCGAGCGATCATCTAGTCCAGCCCCCCCCGAATTCTCATTTAAAATGGTAACAGATTGTAAATCTGCAGGAACAATCAATGTAATGTTCCAGAAAGGAAGGGGACTTGAGGTTCCCTCTTGCATCCAAACCCATCTAAATACACTGATAAAAGAAAGAACTTCTTCACGCAGCGAACAGCTGAACTACGGAACTCGCCCCTGCAAGAGGGAGTGACAGCCACCCACCTGTATGGCTTTTAAGAGAGGATTAGACACATTCATGCTATCAATGGCTTCTAGTCATGGTGGGTGTGTTGCAATAGTTCTACTGTTAGAGGTCATATGCCTCTGAAAACCAGGTGCTGATAAACACGAGCGAGCAGAGTGCTGTTATGCTCAGGTCCTGCTTGCAAAAAGGGTCCTGTGCGAAAAAGGGGCTGGACCAGATGGGCCATTGGCCTGATCCAGCAGGCTCGCCTTGTGTTCTTTTTGTTGGAGATTCATTCCCCGTGTCTGCTGCCATGGGATTGTTGTCTGTCACATGATGGTATATGTTTTCATTCCACAGTGGGAAGTGACGAAGACAGGATGTTTGTGTTACTGTGTTTCCTGAAATGGGACTATTGTACTTTGTTCATTCTCTTTGCTGTCTGATGCTAGAGAGAGAGGGAGCCATGTTGCAGTGCTCCGTGTGTAAATAAAAGTAGATTAGCCAAATGCTGCGCTACTGAGTTCTGTTACGCAATTGCGCAAACTTTGCGGATCCCTAAGTGTGCTGATGTCTCCAAGGCATCAGTCGCTGTAATGTTCGGGCTGGAGAAAGCTTGTGAAGCTCCCGAACGATCTACTAGGAGGGAGAGAACATGCCAGCCAGGCATATGTCCCTACCAGGGTCCTACTCGAGAGTAGGAGATCCTGACACTTATGAAGTGCAAATTTCTTACCCTGGCAATCCAACACCTGTGCCATGAAAACCTGAATTCTGCAACTGGTGGCAATGACACAAACTGAACGTTTTACGCAATTAGTTCTTTCGCTAGTCTTGGGGGAGGCCGTGAGAACTGCCCCTCCACCCATGGCCAACTACTAGAAATCTTACTTAGCAACCTCTCTTGTATCCGAGGTTTCAGCAGGCAGTGCTCACATGCTTACAAGTCTGTTTTTGCAATCGTAAGGATTAGAATTTTGCTTTTTACTCCCCTGCAAAAAACCAAGGAGGGACAGAGATTCTCGGGAAGTTGAATCCCACACCCAATGCCACATGCCGTATTTTCCTGTACAAAAATTACAACAGACACACAACCCTGAAAAGGAAAAAGGGCTGTGTTTTGCTCTGGAATATTTTTTCGTGAGGTTAAGAGGAGTGGGGGCACTCGCTTTACAATCAGAGCTACACTGGTGTGGTTTGTGTGACTTTCCATTGGTATGACCCTTCGCATTTTGGGAAGGCATGAGATATATTTTTCGGTCCTTTCTGAAATACTTAAATCAGTTGCGCCAGAAGAAAGACCCCAAAAGGTGAAAAACTCATCGGATCAATAAACCCTGCTGTACTGGTTTGTTCTCCATATTCTTGCATTCGCCGCCTTCCCCTCTTCCCTTCCAGGAGATGCTCCAGCAGAATTAACGTTCAAGAGACAGCAAGAGAAAACGCGTTTCATTGCACAGGTGAAGGAGTTCACAGTCAACAGAATGATACCCGAGGCATCAGCAAGGATGAGCAATAGAACTTCCACTGCCACCCCGACCTTCCACATATGGGAATTCTTAATGCTTCCATTTGCCAGCTTGCGACAGCACTCCGGACCTAAGCTCTGCGCATTCAGCATTGCCGCCTGCCCACTGAACTTACGGGGGAATTAGAAATGCTGAAAAACTGAGAGTGCTGGGCTTCAATCCGGACAGAGCGACTGTTTCACGGTACAGGAAAGGTTATGTTAAGAAAAGAACACTGACCGCACCGATTTGGACAAGAGCGCTTCTAAATTCCGCATCCGTTGCAGCTTTCACTTACCCTTGTTCTGCTTCTTCATCCGGATGGTTGTTTTCTTAACAGTGCTTGCGATATCGTGATAAACTAGAAGAAAAAGTAAATGTTACAGTAAGAAGAGTGCTGCTGGGTTGGACCAAAGGCTCATCTAGCTCAGCATGAACAGAGGATCGAAGTGCAACAGCCCACTCCCCAGCAACTGTCATTCAGAGGCAAACTACCTCTGATACTGGAAGTAGTACTGCAATTCACTTTCAAGTGCCAAATGTTCAGAGTATGGTACATGAGACCTCCCTTGGGGTCCCTCTTCCAACTCTACGCTTCTGTGATTCGCATGGTCATTCCAACTTTTGGACGAGCTTTTGAGACAAGCAGACTAAAGCAGGCATCCCCAAACTGCGGCCCTCCAGATGTTTTGGCCTACAACTCCCATGATCCCTAATTAACAGGACCAGTGGTCGGGGAAGATGCGAATTGTAGTCCAAAACATCTGGGGGGCCGAAGTTTGGGGATGCCTGGACTAAAGGAATGGCAAGCTACGTCAACAGAAGTCTAGTGTCCAGATCAAGGGAAGTCATAGTCCCAACTCTATTCTGCCTTGGTCAGACCACACCTGGAATACTGTGTCCAGTCTGGGCACCACAATTTAATAAGGGGGATATTGACAAACTGGAACAAGAGCAGAGGAGGGCAATCAAGATGGTCAAGGGTCTGGAGACCAAGCCTTATGAGGAATGGTTGAGGGAAGTGGGTATGTTTAACTGGGAAAAGAGGAGATATGATAGCCATCTTCAAATATCAAAAGGGATATTTGGAAGATGGACCAAGCTGGTTTTCTCCTGCTCTGGAGGGTAGGACATGAGCCAATGGATTCAAGTTACAAGAAAGGAGATTCCAACCAAACATGGGGGGGGGGACTTTCTGGCGGCAAGAGCTTTTTGACAGTGGAACGGACTCCCTTGGAGGGCGCTGGACTCTTTTTCATTGGAGTTTTTTAATCAGAGCTTTGATGGCTGCCTGTTAGGGATGCTTTAGCTGCAATTCCTGCATTGCAGGGGGTTGGTCTAGATGACCCCTGGGGTCCCTTTGAACTCTACAATTCTATAAGAAGAAGTAATGCAACTAGATGGCTTTTAAAACCTTAGGTACTGTACAGTCTAAAACCTTGCAACTTACTTGTGTGATCTTCGTATCTTTCGATATAGTGCAAATAGTGGATAGCTCTGTTCTTCGCCTGGGGGGGGGGGAGAAATCCAAGAGGACACTTTTCATTAAGAAATGATTATGTCAGATGACTGTTTCCATTTTATGGCGAGATCAAATTTAAGATAAAAAGGAAGCGGCTCAAAAATAGAGCTATTTCTGCCAATTACGTACTGACCTGAAATGTAATTAGCTGGATAAATTAAAAGGGATCAAAATGCTATTATAAAGTACCACAGACTATGCCCAACCAAACTTGCCAGCCTACCTGCCCACACTGGAAATGTCAGCTATTTGGGGGGTCTAAAGGAACAAGGGAGGACAGGAACTGGAGGGGGAGGCAATCTACAACACAGCTATGCCCTCCTTTGGCAAAAGAGAGCAACAGATCCCCAACCGATTTGAGGCTGGCCTAGGTTTCCAGTGTCCTTCACATGGAACATAGGAATCTGCCTTCTACTGATCAGACCATGAGTCTATCTAGCTACAGCACCATCTACGCTGACTGGCAGTGGGCCTCCGGCAGGGAACCTTTCCCAGTCCTACCTAAAGATGATAGGGATTGAAAGTTGCAAGCGTTGCAGGTGCTCCCATCACTGAGCTACATCCCACCCACCCCGTCCCCCCAGTATGTTCTCATGCCGGGACAGAACCACGGCACTGTGTGCATTTTATGCAGAAATGCCAAGCGAAGGAAGACCAGATTTGAAGATTTGATGTTTACTTTTCAAAGGACATACTTTCCTCAATGCAATCATCCTGTCCGTTGCTTTTCCCAGTGCAAAACCTGAGGGATGCAAACAGATTGGTTAGTAGACAAATGCCACACGTGGAAATCTGCAAAGCACTTGCAAACAAGGAGGCCTCCTCATATCTCCGCACTTCACCCCACCGATGCAAGTGGTGAAGTGCTTTTGCATTTTCAGCTTTGCTCCCCCCCCCCCCGGCAAGGATGCTAAAACTGTCCAGAAATGTGCTCAAGGAATCAGGTGGCAGTTGCGAAATTCTTCACCTCTCCCTTCCGTCTGTGGAACGGCTTGCCAGCTTTCACAAAAGGGAGAAAAAACCTTACTAAATGTGCCCTTGGCACTTGATCAATCTACTTTCCATGCAATTAAACGGCACAAGTCTTGGCTTTCATGAAACAGTGTGCCACCGGGAACCACAGAGCGTAATTATAGAATTGTGGTGTTGGAAGGGACCCCCTGCAACGCAGGAATCCCAACTAAAGCATCCATGACACATGGCCACCCAACCTCTGCAAATTAAAAGCAAAGGACCCTGTATTAATCTACACCCCGAGAACACAGCCAATGAGGGTGGCTTTGCTGCTGGGCTGTAATCTTGGCAACAGCATTAGATTCTTACTCTCCGAGGAAAAATAAACTGGTGTCTGGTGGTGTATTTTAGAAGCTGCTGCAAGAGAAGTGTTATTTCCTTGCTAAGTTCGTATTTAACAATGTTCCAAAGAAAATTGCTGACAGTCAAGAAAAAGCCCGCTTATCAGCAGTCTTTTTAAACAGGGGCAGCCAAACTTTGTGCGCTGCAAAGGCCGAACTGTCCTTTCGAGTCAGAGGACAGGAAACAGCCTTCCACTCTGGGGCAAAACACTCCTCTCCTGACCAGTTCCTTGGCCTTTCCACGCTTCAGGCAACACTCTGTTCTATCTCCTTGTAGAAAGTCTCCCCCTTCCACCCCTTGGGTGATGAAGATCGAAAATAACTTGGGCATGAAACACGGAAGATGATAGACAAAAGCGCACATTCAAGGGCTGCGGCCAACACAGAGCACAAACACTGGATGGAGACGCGCACACAAAAGAAACAGAGACGCAACTGAAAAGAAGTTATAGAAAAATAGTGGGTAGTTACGGTTATGAAACGAACAAAAGCTGCCCCCTGAGAATGAAGTGCTCACTTACCAGCAATTCCATTTCCATTTCCAACCGCCACCAGGGCACTGATAGATCTTTTCCTTCCTTCCTTGGCTGTCATATTAAATACGCTTTTCAACTGAAAGAGAGAGGGAGGGAGGGAGAGAAAAATGCAGGCAAGGTTTAAGATTGTTTATAAGTTAAAATAAAAAGGATGTTTGTGGTAAGGTAAGACTGTTCTGATGGATGCTGCCTCTTTGCAAATCAGCATTCATCATTTTGACAGTTCTCTTGACACGAGTGGGTTCTTGGGAGCACTGTCATTTTCTGAGTGTGTGTGTGGAGGAGGAGGACAGGCAGATGGGAGACTCCTATGCTGCCTTCCTAAAATGGTATGGAGATCTATTTGGCCTTGTGCGCATTGCATTTTATTTCCGTGTTAGGCCTTGTTTCTCTCTCCTTATTGGTGTTAAATGATTAGGTTAGTTTAAACCAGGGGTGCAGGGATCTGGGGCCCTCCAGTCCCCATCAGCCCCAGGCAAGGGATGATGGGGCTTGAAGTCCAACGACACCAGGAAGGACACAAGTTCCCCATTCCAGGTTTAAAACTCTTATTTGCACAGGGCTACCTGTTTATAGTGCTACCTGGGAACGGTTGTCCATTTGATGCTGTAAACCCCTTCGAATACCATCTTGTGGAATGGAGGCATAAGAATAAATTATATGAACCGACATGTCTGGATCTTTTTTACCATCCATGGAGAATTTCTGTGCACATCCGCGCACCCCCCTTTAACGTATCTCTGCATCAACACACCTCTTTTCATGGTCGCCAACGTATCAGTTCAGAATGAAGCTGTAAGGATCGTGGGGTGGTTGCTCACGAGTAACCACACAGGACTCCAACCTGGTTATTTACAGGTTTATTGTGCATACTATATACAGTGAAGAGCAATGAGTTTCATGGCTGCCCTAGTCACTAGCAGAATCCGGGAGTGCCCCCTTCCGGTTTTCTACCCCAGCATAAGAACTTGGGCACCCCTAGCCTCCGCCTCCCCTCCTTGCGTTTCAGTCCCCTGCGCAATTGGGGCAACAGAAGCAGCGTCTCCCTCTCTGAGCCCTCTTGGCTAAGGTGGTGCAAGGGCTCAGTCAGAGGCAACATCCTGGAGCCCTCTCTCCATGGTGCTGAACGCCTCCTTCTCCTCCCTGCTGGAGGTTTGACTGCTCTCCTGGGGGATCCCTGTAACCCAATCTCCTGCTTCCCTCCTCCCGTGGACCCTGTGGATGCCCCCAGCAGAAACAAAGCAAGGGAAAACAATCAGATCTGTTCAGATGCACTACTTATAAGGGCTGCAGGATTCCACTTGCAGAACCGAGACTAAATGCAACACAGAATTCTTCTTATTCTTTTAAAAAGTCACCCAGGACCCTGCATGGATGTACGGGCAGGAGAGCAGGCTGGTGGATGCCTTTCGTTTGATTTCTGTGAGGCCGGTTCAGTGGTTAGCCATAACCTCTCTTTGCTAAGGCGTCTGCTTGGTTAAGAAACCAGACGCGAGACATTTGAAGTTTCCTTCCCTGCAATACTTCACTCAAGCTTCACACTTCATTTCTAACCAGTGTGCTAAAGAAATATCACTGCGCAGGATAAAAAACAATAATGCGGTGAGACATCAAACCCTGCTCTATTTTGCTTTCTAAGTTGACATGTTCCTAGAGTGCTCTCCCAGCGACAGGTTAATGTGCTGTGTCATTTGAGGGAGGAGATCTCAATTTATTTATTTTTCAGTTGGCAGAACAGATTCTGCTTGAATCAGCAGCGGCAAAGACTTGTGTGCTAAAATGCAACTGATGGGAGCTAGAGAACTGCCACCAGATTTCCAGAACACAGAAGACAATGTATTTATTTAGATTTTATATGCCAGCCTTCATGACTGATCCCAGAGTGCATCTCTGTCTGTCTGTTGTTTTGCTTAGCTCCAAGCTTTTCTGATCAATGTTGGCTTGTTCTGAGGCCTTTTTGCTAGATGAAAGGACGTCTTACTTTGAACCAGTCCCTTCACGTTCTGAAGGTGTTTGTAGCCATTCTCCTACAAACCAGTCCTTTGGGGCTTTGGCCTGTAAACAACTTGGAACAGATTTTGGCTTCTAGCTTTTGCTTGTTCCCAGGTGAGCTTTACACTCACAATTGTCTTACTCAGAGTAGATCCACTGAAATTAATGGACCTGTTAATAAACAGCTTAATAAACATTAATAAACATTAATGTCAATGGGCCAACCTTTGTCGAGCCTAGTTGAATACCACCCACTTATTTTTCCCCTTCCCCAAGATTCATTCATGTATGAGCATAAAAATAACGAAGAGAAATCGGAAGCACAGCACAGCAAATCTGCTGTACAGACGTACCTTGGTTCTCGAATGTAATCTATTCCAGAAGTCCGTTCGACTTCCAAAACGTTCGAAAACCAAGGCGTGGCTTCCAATTAGCTGCTGGAGCTTCCTGCACTCACTCGGAAGCTGCGGAAGCAGCGTCGGACATTCGGGTTCCAAAGAACGTTCACAATCTGGAATACTCACTTCCGGGTTTGCGGCATTCGGGAGCCAAAACGTTCGAGTCACAAGGCGTTCAAGAACCAAGGTACGACTGTATATTTTGGAAAGTTGGTTGCTTGTTGGCTAAGTATTTGGACACCTCTTAAGAATTTTGGTTCCTGAGATAAAGCAGCCGGTTTCCCCTCTATATTTAGACACAAATGGGCCCCGTTGTAAACCAAGACAGCAGGCTGATCCTTTCAAAACTGCACCAATTTTTGTGTTTCTTTGAATTCCCAAACAATGGTAGATATGAGGCTGCTAGTCTCTTTCATAAACCAAAATGGTCACTACCCCCTCTGAAGGAAATGAAGAACCTCATTGTTGCTACCCATTTATTTTCAAGTGTAAGACATGCTCTGCTTCCTGCAGATCTGGATGCTAGGATCTTCTCTGCTTCAGAAATGAGTATTCACCAGCAATGCACAATTTCCGATACCAGCCTTTGTGCAATGGAACTGGAAGGAGCATTTGCTGAATCATTCAGATTAAATAGACACATTTCCTAGCTGAATTAAACTAACCACCCCCCCCCCCCAGCTTCATCCAGCACCCAGCAACCGTATCCATAAAGTTAACACCTCCCCCTCAAAACACGGCACATCGGAAGCGTTCTTGATGATTTGTTTCTAGGATTCTGCACTGCTTAGAGATGCCGTAACAGGGCACCACGCCTAAATGTACGCAATGATATGAAGCAGGCTGCACGTGCATTCTTTGTAGCTGCAGGAGGGAGGAAAAAGTAAAGGAAAAGATCAACCCGAGGGAGGATTTCAGCAGATATTATCTGCTGACCTTTGCCAATGAGATCCATGCATCACCGGTGCTGTTTCAACAGGAGCACAGCTGAATCAACAAGTACTCTGCTACTGGAGAGTCTGCATTTGGCTCTCCCGATAAGCTATCTGGACAACCCAGATCCATGGGAAGTCTGGGTTTTATTACTACGAAAGCTTTTCTCCTTTATTTTTTAAGCGTTTACTGGTAGATATCTGACGTTCATAGGCTGATTTATGGGAGGAAGACAACCCTCAAGGCAAGAAAAAGGAGCTTTTTGAAAATCCCCTCTCTGCACACTTGGGTCACTGCGGAAGAGTACTGCTCTCGATTTCCGAACTGGGCTAAGAGATTGGGAGCAGCATAAGGAGACACAGGATCACATGCTCTCCAGCATGACCCGCCCCCCCAACTCAAGGCACAGTCAAGGGTTACATCAATAACTCCACAATAGCAACTGCAACAAGATAAAAACTACCTAGTTTCTACAATAACACAAGCAGCCTGGTTTCTCTTTACTCCTCTTCTCCACCTACCAAAAAACCTATGTGTACGACCTAAGGATGGAAGCAGACCCAGCCAACAGCTAGATTATTTTCAAATACAGCGGTGGGGGAAATCAACATTTGACTGATACTTGGAAACAACAGCTGTTTTCTCCTTCTTCTCAGCATCTGCAGATCCAACCAGAAGCCTGCATAGCACCTAATAGAACCTCATGCAAACACCGGCGATCTCTTTCCGACATTGCATTTAGTCACTCACAGCCCTTGGGATGCAAACTCCACAATTTCAACACCAGCCACTACCCCTTGCTTTGCTTAAAGGTAAAGGTAAAGGGACCCCTGACCATTAGGTCCAGTCGTGACCGACTCTGGGGTTGTGCGCTCATCTCGCATTATTGGCTGAGGGAGCCGGCGTATAGCTTCCAGGTCATGTGGCCACCATGACAAAGCCGCTTCTGGCAAACCAGAGCAGCACATGGAAACGCCGTTTACCTTCCCGCTGTAGCGGTTCCTATTTATCTACTTGCATTTTTGACGTGCTTTCGAACTGCTAGGTTGGCAGGAGCTGGGACCGAGCAACGGGAGCTCACCCCGTCTCAGGGATTCGAACCGCCGACCTTCTGATCAGCAAGCCCTAGGCTCAGTGGTTTAACCAAAAGAAGAACTCTGGAGAACTCAAAGCCTTGCACGTTATCCTGCAATGTTTTGGTTACGCTAATAAAAGGATTTGCCCTAACACAGATTTTGGAAGCGACAGTGTCAATCACGGTTAATGCTAAGCAAGTTTTTCATGTCAATCAGAGCTTGAAGGTTAGGAAACCCTAGTTAAGAGGTCCAGCTGCCTATTGTTAACCAGTTTTGGAAGATGAGGAAGAATTTATGCTAGCTGTCAGGATCAGATTCCAAGGTTTGCTCTTGAGCTCTTAACCACTGGCCAGGTTTCCTCTTAACTCGGGTTTCCTTACTTCCAAATCCAGGAAAACGAGGCTTCCTCCTTTTTTCCCCAGAAGGTGGCAACAGCAGCACATGGAAGCGAGTCAGGCTACTGGAGGGGAAAAACCACATACACACAAAATTACTCCTGTCAGCTGTTTCTGTGCAGCTCTGAAGGGAAATGTGCCCAGTCACCCATCACAATCAGACCCATCACATCTCTCTTAAAACTCTGTAAAGGCCTTTCAAGCTTGATAATGTGCACAGGCATCCATGGACTGTTACTTCATCAACTGTCTTGACATCAAACAATGCATTTTTTTTTTTAACCTACTGAGCTCTGGCAGAATTTCCTCTCTCTCTCTCTCATTCTGGAGTAGGCAAAAGCAGCTAAAATGCCCCACTGCAAAGCAATATCGATTTTGCAACTTGTACCGATATATATTCTCATTCACATATATTATATGAAGAATACAAAGTCGGTGTACAGTAAAATATCCGCTTTGGGAGTTGCTGGTTGTAAAAAGGAGGGAGTGTGCTCTCGCACTCGGGTCCTGCTTGTGAGCTTCCCATGGGCACTGTGAGAACAGGAAGCTGGATTCTTATGTTCTTATGACAGCTCCCTATGTAAGTATAAGCTATGGTTGTTGGTTTTTTTTAAAAAAAAGGGGGGGTGAGGATAAGATGTGCATTGCTACGGTCTGCTGAAGGAAAATCAAACTGTCTCCTTTCTATGTGGCTTTCATTTGGTACCTAGCTCAGCTGTTATCACGAGACTCTTGATCTCAGGGTTGTGGGTTCGAGACCCATGTTGGGCCACAGATTCCTGCATTGCAGGGGGTTGGACTAGAGGACCCTCGCGATCCCTTCCAACTCTACAATTCAATGAATTCTAAGTATGGTGCTATGTGGTGTAACCACCTTAGTCGAGCTATGAAAAGGGAGGTGGGTGAGGAGAAGACAGACAGACACACACATCAATGCAAACTTAATCATGCCACAACTGCTCAGCCTGCCAACCAAAAAAGGAAAGAAACAGTAATTATTTCATTTCTTCTTTGACAGGAGAGCCACACACCAGGAAGGCAATGCAGACCATATGCTATTTGGCACTGTGGTTCACAGATCCTGGACAGAATGACTCCTAGAGCCAACAGCAAATGGTGACTCTTTTCTTCTTCCTCTTAACAGGCACCATGGTTTAAACTCAGCAAATACAGCCTGAGGGTTCTTTAACGTCTCACGGTGTCTAGATCAGAGGCAGAAGGACGGATAGCTCAGTCAGTAAAGCATGAGACTCTTGACCCCAGGGTCGTGGGTCCGAGCCCCATGTTGGGTGAAAGATTCCTGCATTGCAGGGGGGTTGGACTAAATGACCCTCGTGACCCCTTCCAACTCTACGATTCTATGATATGGGCTCCAGCATGGCTGTCCTGCTTTGGACAAAAACAGCTGGAGATCCAAGTTGAGAAACACTGGCGAAAGGTTTAATTTACCAGCACTGCAGAAATATGAAGGGAGAAACAAGGTTTGTAAAAGGACAGCAAAAGGTTACTTTAAGGTTACTGCTTAAACTATTTTATTCCATCTTCTGGAGAACATGGGGAGAAATCTATATTTAATTAGGGGAAGCAGGCAGGCATGATTATGAAAATGCAGGTTACAGCTTTCGTTGACACTAATAAGCAGGTTAAGTGCTGCTTCGTGTTATTGCCATCAATAAACTTTGGCATGTTCAGTCTCCCATTTCAAACAATGGAAAAGAGAAATGTAGGGATCTGAATATAAGGTTCTATTATCAACTAATCAGAGTCTCTGGAGTTTCAACCAGCAATGTTTAGGTCTTTTAGGAGCCAGAGGAACCAACAGGGTTGCAACATCAGCACCTGTGATTGGTCGGCAGAATGCTTTCTTTGGATTGGGCATGCCTGGTACAACTACTGAGCATTCAGCCGACAAATCAGCACCTTCTGCACTTCAGGCTCAGCCCAAATTCTTGATTTAGCTGTGGCTCATGTAAAAAACACTAGACCACTCTCCTCTCTTCTCTCTTCTCTTTTCTCTCTCTCAGCTGTTTGGAGCCGACAGTGCACCCCTTTGAAGTTGTCCATCTGCAGGCACAGTTTGGCATCAAAGCATACCCCAAAATTGATTCCCACCTCCCACCCCCATGCAGACAGCCTGCAGAGGAAAAAATCTCCATTTGGAGGTTCAGCTTGAATTCATTTTTAGCATTATTCCCATTTCTCCCGTAACATGCTCTTCAGATGTTCCCACCAGCAGTAAGCCTTCAAGATTTGGCAAAAATCAAAGAAAACACACCCAACATACCAGACCCTCTGCACAAATGGAAGTTTCATTAGAGAGAAGACCCAAAATCTCAAAACATGGCCAAGGGAGTGAACGCTTAGCTCCTCAGATAGGGGTTTTCAGGACCCATCCTATTACCATGACTATAATTCGTTTGAAGTGTTGTGGCCTGCCCTGGGACCTGGAGGCGAAAGTGGGCAACTACAGCATACGGATATAAAAAGAGCCCTGCTGGATTAGGCCAAAGGCCCATCTAGTCCAGCATCCTGTTCTCACAGTGACCTTTGCAGAGCCCCAAAACGGGACCCGAGTGTAACAGCATCCTCTCCATTTAGGATTCCCAGCAAGTGGCATTCAGGGACATACAGGCATCCACCCAATTACACGTGTTCAACTCACACGCAACTGCACACGTGCGCAGGGCTTGCTCTTGGGATGGCGCAGGCAGCGCGGGAGCTGGCGATGGCCATCATCACCCGAGGGCCCAAGCTTGTCTCTGCTGCTATCACTTTTTCAAAGCCTCACCTGGCCACTTTTTGGTACTGGCTCCCTCAACTCCTGCTGAAATTCCTAAGGCTACTGATGGCATGAAACGATTGTTGAAGAGCACACAGTCCGACCGCATCAAACAGCTCGCTGTCAAGGAAGCTCTAAGGAATGGCTTGGTGGCTGCTGAAGTGCTGGTGTGGCGAAATCATAGGCAAATGTGGCCTGGTTGGCTATGATGTTTGGAAGTTTTTTGTTTAGTCCTAACCCAGGTGGCGCTGTGATTAAACCACTGAGCCTAGGGCTTGCTGATCAGAAGGTCGGCGGTTCGAATCCCTGTGACGGGGTGAGCTCCCGTTGCTTGGTCCCAGCTCCTGCCAACCTAGCAGTTCGAAAGCACCCAAAAAAGTGCAAGTAGATAAATAGGAACCGCTCCAGCGGGAAGGTAAACGGCGTTTCCATGTGCTGCTCTGGTTTGCCAGAAGCGGCTTTGTCATGCTGGCCACATGACCTGGAAGCTATACGCCGGCTCCCTCGGCCAATAATGCGAGATGAGCGCGCAACCCCAGAATCGGTCACGACTGGACCTAATGGTCAGGGTCCCTTTATCTTTACCTACAAATACCATTCAGATTGGGGCAGAATCAGATGATGGCGACGTGAATGCTGACAAGGATCCCTAAAATACTCCTTCTCTTCCTCCTCCTGTGGGGGTGGGGGTGGTAGGGTGGGCACCAGAGGTAAAACATAACCATTGTGGCTAGCGGTCACCAAATGCTTTTGTAGAACAGCAGATAAGCCCAGCTACCAAGGAAATGCCAGCTTCAAAATTTGCCATTGCTAAGAGGACAGTTGCTTAACTGCTCAACACACCACCGGGTCCTTAGGATACTCTCCTTTCATTTGCCTTTGAGCAAAATCCCAAGGGACTTCTTTGTGCTTTAATTCCACACACTGGCTCACTTACTATTCATTAAGGTTTGCTTGTCTTGCTCAGCTGCTGTTTAAATTGCTAGCTCCGCAATTTCGCAAGCCACTATCAAGCGCTACTTTTATGTCACGGGCACAAGGGTGGGCAAGGACGTTTCTGGCCGAATTGTATTTTAGGGGCTCGAGGGCGAAGCCACACGCACTGGGCCGCAAATGAGAAAAGTCTGACGGTACAAATTAAGAGATGAGTTCGTGCCGCTGTTTAAAACGGAACAAGATGCCAGCAATGGCAAGCAACCCTGAATGCAAATATTAATATCTTCTTGCACGAGCTAGACGTGCTAATCAGTGTTTACAGAAGGATAGCATTAGGATTCATTGTTCATAAAGCACTAGTAATGCTGCTTTGGCATCTTTGTTCACAAAGGGGCTTCTTCTACGGTATAATTAATTTTCAGGGAAACACTGATTAGCGTAGGCCAAAATTCAAGCACTCTGGTGTGCTCCCCTTCCCTTGCTAACAGAAAGGGAAGCAAGCAAGTTGAGAGGGGAGCCTCCTCCCCAACCCAGATAATTGTGTACAAACTCCTACCACCTTATCATATGCATTATCCAAGACCTAGAGCACAGAGCACACATTTACTGCAGAAGTTTGGGTTACTGTGAAGGATTCTTAATTACCTGCTGCAGCCTATGGCGAATGTCTCGCTCCCAAGGCACTTGAAACATAATGCTTTGCCTGCCAATAGCGTAGGAACCCAAGGACAATCACATGCCCCCTGCCATTCTTAAAAGCCCTGCTGCACCGATTTAATTCTAACAAAATTGCCATTGGGGCAGCTCTCTTTATTACTTAATATAAACTAGCAGTCGCCTGCTTGGTGTGAAATTTTAAACTTAAATCTTGAAGCCGAGCTGCCCGTGAGGGTGGAGGAAGGAGCCTCATAGGTGCACTGGAACTGCCACTTTGCAACTGGGAAGGAGTCTAAACAGAACAAGAGGCTTGCATAATTTGCCACAAGGTTTCCTGATCAGATCCATCCTCCGTGGACAGGATGCTTGCTAGAAAGGAATGTGTGCGTGTTGCTCCATACAAGCTTCTGCTTAGAACATGCCTACATGTGTCATTTAGCTACCAAGCTAGGCTAATGGTGCTGCTACAGCTCGGGACCAAAATACTTAAAAACCTGCCTCACTTATTATATTCCCATCCAACAGCTGTGCTCTGCAGGAGAGGACCTCCTGGAGATACTACCACATCATTCCTTTATGATGTAGGAATTGGGTCTTTAGTGTGACAGCACCGATTCTTAAGTCCTCCTTCCCGTTTACACATCAGAGAGGCCTCCTGAAGTCCTTCCTTTTCCAACAAGCCTCTTAAGTGGATATTTTTTTTAAAAAAAATCTCATTCTCTGCCTGCATTGAATTTGAAACTGCTTTCATATATGCAATGGCTTTAACTGGTTGTTGTTTTTTTACACAGGCAACAGGTTTTTTTAATGTAAGAAGTGGCTTTCTTTAGGATTTTATTGCACCGTGAAATCGCTTCGAAGTACTTCACAGGAAGCAATTCATAAACGAAATAAACAACCACGACAAATATAATATATGCACAGACTAGTTTCAGAGCTGCTTAACTGCCATGGCTCCCCACCAATGTGCCCTGGGGAATGTAGCTCCACGAAGGGGCCATGCATCTCCAACACAAAGTCCTCCTTCTCCTCACTCTACGATTCACAGGGAACTGCCTTATACAGAGTCAGACAGTGGTCAACCTAGGTCAGGACTGTCTAAGCTTACTGGCAGCAACTCTGCAGAATTTCAGATCAGGGTCTCTCCTAGCTCTGCTGTCAGGGACTGGCTGGACGCTGAGGAATGATACCTGGAAAGGAGTGGGCACTGGGAGAAGCAGGGTTGGAGACCGACATGGGAGAAGGGATCTGTAATCTGGGGGAGCCTGTAACAGCCAGGAGACGAGAGTCAGAGGCAGGAGAAACTGCAGAACTGGAGAGCAAGTGCAGGAGGAGGGAGAGGTTAGGCTGGTGTGAAATGAAGGGCTTCCACACCTCCTCCTGCTGCCACCACCCCTCCTGTTACACTGCCTCCCAGGCCCTCCTTCTTCTTCACCTTTGGCGATCACTCCTAGCCGAGTAAGATTGTCTTTCATAAACACGGTTGTAAGCGACTCTGGAGGCCAATTCTGGATCTACACCGTCCTTCCACAGTGGAGACATAGATTTTCCGGCAGAAGTAGATCACGGTGAGCGTTTGCCAAATGTGTCTTCCTCTTAGCTCATTTCTCCTTTTCGCCCCAAGTCCCTGCCTCTTCGAAGTCCATGGCACCTTTGGTAAAGGCTGTTCTCCAACTGGAACGCTCACAGGCCAGTGTTTCCCAGTTGTCGGGGTTGACCACCAGTATTTCGCTTTCCATTTTAAAGTTCGGAATAGAGCAGTTGCTTTGGAAGACGATAATCAGGCATCTGCACAACATGACCAGTCCAACGAAGCTGATGTCGAAGAATAATTGCTTTGACACTGCTGAACTTTGCTTTGACACTCAGCGACCGGGCCTCTCTGTTGCGGCAACTGCCTCATCAGATGCACACCTAGGAGTAGCTGAGAGACGTCGTAGGACTGATGGACATGCTTTTTCCTAACTTGTAAGTGTACTTTTGACAATAGAGTTAATTCCTCACCCTGGACATTCCTGGGATCTTCTGCATGCAAAGCAGATGCTCTATCCCTGCCAGGCAGTATAGACAATACTGACTTAGACGGACCAATTGCCTAAACTCACTACAAACCTCCTGTGTTGCTCCTCTCTAATCAGAAAAGGATGCTCAGATACTTATTTATTGTATGCTGGCAGCAATGGATCTGACGCCACTCTAGATATAGGACTGGATTTCTTTCTGCGATTAAAACATAAAAAGAATGGCACATACAGTTGACTAGATCCCTGTATTACTGTACGCCTGCTGTTTTGTACTTGGGAACCTGTCACTTTCCATTACTCACCCTCCTTTATTACTTGGAGAGAAGCACGCAGTAATCTTAAAAACCGAAGCATCTCAACCCGTGATGTCTTGTATTTATTTTTTTAAAGGATGGGGGAAAAAACCCAGCTTTACAGTTGCAATAAAAATATGATTCTCTACAGGTATATAAAACAAAAAAAGGGAGGTTTCACTGCCCATCAGAGTCAATTAGGTCTCAAAGTACTTCATAACGACTAAGTCAGCGCAGATCCGCAATAAAAGATCTGTGGCCCTGAGCAGCTTGCACAACCCAGCCCTTCTCTTTTGGAAGCGTCTTGCTATTCTAAAACCTATGGGGAGGAAAATGTAGCAGCTTGCTCAGTTGCCTGAGGGATTAAGGACTGAACATAACCCCCCCCCCCGGGCCGGCTTCCTCTCATCTTTCTGCTGAAGCTCCCTCCACGTCAAAAGCAGCTTCTTTGTAAGCTGCTCCCACTCTTAGGCTGAAGGAGGCATGCCAATTTCAGCGGTTTCATAGAATCGCAGAGTTGGAAGGGACCCCCCAAGGTCATCTAGCTCAACCCCCTGCAATGCAGGAATCTCAGCTAAACATCCATGAGAGATGCCCATCCAACCACTGCTTAAAAAACCTCTGAGGAAGGGGAGTCCACAACTTCCAGTCTGTTTCACCTATTTGCCTGGTCAGGAAGGGATAAATAGGCAGATAAATGAATTCAGATTTCACCAGAAATTAATAACAGGATTAATTTTTGTGAACGGATTTGTTCTTCTGCGATACACCCTCAACCAACCCCCAAAAGATGGGAATTTAATTATTTCCCTCGATTCCTTTTTGATTGACGCCTGAATTCATTTTTTGCGATACTGTATATATATTCCTGCATTTTTCTGTGGGTCGTTTCACCCACAGTGTTTTCAGAACTGATGTTTCAAGCTGTCCCTAAGGAAACATGCAAGTTTAAATGTTTTTACACAGAAAAAAGAGAGAAAAATTGCTTAGTGTGACTGACAACGCACTTCTGTGAGAAAGACGGTACTGAGGGTTTTTAGAAATAAGTTACTTTTTGAGACTGTACTCGCCAACAGTTCTACGGCGAGTAAAACTTAGTTGCAATAGCATCCCACACATTGGGCCTCAGAAATGTTACACCTGCGTAACATTAAAGTCAATGCATTGCAAGAAAGAAGATTAAGGATGTGTTGAATTGTACCCTGGACAGGAAGTTCACACACAGGACAAGGCAACATTAACTGATGTCTCTTTCTACATTCTTGATAGCCACAAGATAATGGGATGACTGATTGATGTATGGTGGTGGGGAAGAATGAGTTGATTTTCTTTTTTAAAAAAAGAAAAGGTTTTTTTTTTTAAAAAAAAGGTGAAATTTGTACTTTTTAATCTCATTTTCATTTTTAATTATTTTGCTTCCTGGTCTTTCAAGGATGCTTGGATTTAGTCCTTTACTATGGATTTTCCTTGCATTTTTTTTGCAGCTGATTTTTATGTGGCAATGTTTATTTTGATACTGATGAGGATGTTCTATTTAGTTAAGTTTCATAGAACATAGAAATTCTCTCCTTCCTGTTTTGTTATTTGCTGTTTATTTACAACCTCTGTTGTAAACTGCTTAAGAGTTTTGTTTAACTATGAGAGGTATATAAATGGCCCAATAAAAATGCGCCACCTCTGGATATTTCCAAGCGTCTCTCCATCTCACTGGTTTGAGGGAAACAGGTGTGCAATATTCTTTTGTTGTTATAAAACATAAAGCAGTATTGAAATGAAAAATAACAGCAGCAACAATAATAATAATAATGGCAACCCCCCCTCCCTTTAATGCTGCCCCCCATGCCACAGTTCTATAGGTATAATACAGGCATCCCTCAGGAAGACAGGCACATTGCAACAGGAAAAGCGAGCTCTTTTTATATACTCGCCAATGGGAGTATCTGTGTCTTTGGGCCTGCGAGTGGAGAAGGAGGCAATTTTGAACAGAAAAACAGCGGGAGAGGAAAGGGTTAAGCAGCTTCCTGTCCCTCTGCCATACTTCCACTTAAAATTACAGCCTCCCTAGGCTGCTTTTTGTTACAGAAGAGGAGAGGAAGTTGCATGCAATTGTACTTAATGCCTTCTTTGGCCATTGGGGGGGGGGGTCCAGGCACAGGAGTCCATATTCCAGCTCCCCTGTTACAGCAGCTCCTCTCTCAACCAGAGCACTGCAGGAGCCATGGCCATGAAGGTTAAACCAAATTAAATTTCATAGAATCATAGAGTTGGAAGAGACCACAAGGCCCATCCAGTCCAACCCCCTGCCAAGCAGGAAACACCATCAAAGCATTCTTGACATATGGCTGTCGAGCCCCTGCTTAAAGACCTCCAAAGAAGGAGACTCCACCACACTTCTTGGCAGCAAATTCCACTGTCGAACAGCTCTTACTGTCAGGAAGTTCATATGCATAGGGTTTCCATATTACTGTGCTTGAAAATCACTGCTGGCTGTGAGATCCATGGTCGGGGTGAGGAGATGTGGTGGCGAGAGGGAGAGGCAATCAGTAGTGGCTGGTGCGGTGGGGCAGAGCCACAGAGGTGTTGCCATGATGCCAACATCGCTACAGTTGAGTGGGTGGTGCTGGGGCCCGGTGGCAGCAAGGCTGGAGCTGTGCAAGCTGCATCTGTGAAACCAAACTGTGGAGCATCTCCCTGCCCCAGCGGAGCTGTACCCCTGTACCCCCCACTGTTTAAGGTAGGGGTCAGCAAACTTTTTCAGGAGGGGGTTGGTCCACTGTCCCTCAGACCTTGTGGGGGGCTGGACCACCCTTTCCTGAAAGCACCCCCCTCCTGAAAGCACCCCCCCTGCCACCACTCACGCTTCAGCCGCCAACGCCACCTTGTCTTTGGCAGTGTTGTTGTCATCCTCTGCCTTGGCCAGGGGTCTGCGGGGCGCAGAGCCCACGCCGCTGGCCTGGGCGGCGGAGACAGCCTCCCCGCCGTTGCCGCTTCCTCCCGCTCGGCTCTTGGCTATATGCAGCCACCTCAGCGGGAAGGAAAGGGCATTGCCCAGAGGCGTCCGCGGCTTCGGATTGGCTGCAGGAGCTTCCTGCAGCCAATCCGAAGCTGCGCCAGTGTCACGGAAGTCAGCACGCCCCTGCACCACGCCAGTTTAGCGAGGGGACTGACTGACTGGGCAGCAGGGTCCCCAAGGTTCGCAGGCCAGATTAATGAGCCCGGAGGGCCGCATCCGCCCCCCCCCCCGTCCTTAGTTTGCCGACCCCCGGTTTAAGTCAACATGCTACTGAGTACCAGCTCAGTACTGAGTACCACAGAGCCGAGGGCTTGCCGATCAGGTGGTTGGCGGTTCGAATCCCCGCGCCGGGGTGAGCTCCTGTTGCTCGGTCCCAGCTCCTGCCAACCTAGCAGTTCGAAAGCACGTCAAAGTGCAAGTAGATAAATAGGTACCGCTACAGCGAGAAGGTAAACGGCATTTCCGTGTGCTGCTCTGGTTCGCCAGAAGCGGCTTTGTCATGCTGCCCACATGACCCAGAAGCTGTACGCCAGCTCCCTCAGCCAATAACGCGAGATGAGCACCGCAACCCCAGAGTCGGTCATGGCTGGACCTAATGGTCAGGGGTCCCTTTACCTTTACCAGCTGCTGAAAACTGCAGGAGGGGGAGAGTGCTGCTGCACTCTGGTCCTGTCTTCATGCTTCTTACAGGTTGGCCACAAAGAGAACAGAATGCTGGGCTAGACAGACCCCTGGCCTGATCCAGTAGCTCTTCTTATGTGAGTCTTCACCCCATGCCAGCCTACCTACTGCTGGCAATCAGTTCTACTCACTCAACCAGCTCTAACAAGAACCAAGTGCAGCACATTGTGTTGTAGTTACAGAACTGAAAGTGCAATTAAGGTGCCAGGCCTCCTTTAGCACCCAGCATTTCACTTATTGCAATTCCTCCATCTGCCCACCCTAGAAATAATTGAAATTCTGCCAGAGGATACTGATGCTGCTTTGAAATTCAAATTTCAGCCCACGTGGAATTGCGATCCGAGTTGTTGCTAGGTGCCTTTGGTTTCTTCCCAGTAACAATAAGCGAAAACGGGCACACTATTGAAAACGCTCTAACCCTGGGTTCAACAATCTGCTGACCTCAGTACAAAAGTTAATTGCGTATGGGATGCAATTTCAAGCTGCTCTTGAAAGAGAGATCGCAACGCACATTCCGAAGAGGCGATGGAAAAGAAAGCAGGTTCAGAAAGGCTGCAAAATGTTTTATGAAATCTGAAATGCAGCCTCTGAGTATCTTCACTAATACTAAGCTATGAGCTAGTGGCAATAGGAACAGTTCACACAGTGTATTTTCTTTTCTTTTTTAGGAGTAGACCTATGATGTACACGTTTGCAAACAAGTACATCATACAGGAGCTGTGACCAACTGCAAATCCCCATAGATTACACATGCAAATTGAATCCTGGCTCTGGGCAAAAGAACGATGAGATGGCACACAAAAAGCAATGTTTCGGCATTCGAACAGGGGCAAGTGGTCACTCATTGAAAGTTTTTTTTAAAGCATTACACCGGCATTTCTGAAAGTGAAAGGTGGGTCCGTCAGGGAGATATGACACACCAGGCAAGGGAAGTGAAAATAAAAACCTCTGAATGCATAGTTTGTAAAAAGTCTATATATAAACAATCTCATATTTTTTCAAAGGAGGGTGTGAAGGCGGGTCGGTGATGGGCCTAAGAGAGGGGGCATGGCTGACAAAGAGATGTGCTTTGAAGAGAGTCCGCAGAGCCAGGCAGAGAGGCTTGCAGGGCTGTATTTGGTTATTGGGCCTGAATTCCTAGTCCCTGGATGACATGAATGCACCAGGTAGAAGGAATCCCTAGCTAATACACCTATGCAAACAAGGCAACGGTAAGGTGGGATGGATTCCAACCTACTTATTGCTTTTCCAAGAGCAGAGAGTCAAAAGCTGTTCTGTTCATGGCTTCGTTACCGGGGTGAAAGAACGCAAATTAGAAAAGACATTTGGAGAACCCCCCCCCCTCTCTCAAGCTTGGAACAGATGACTCTTGGGTCCCTTCCAACCCCATAATTCTCTAATTCTAGTGGCTAACCTAATGGTTGACTTTGCAGCTACGCAGCCTTTGAACTCTATCCAAGAGTCCTTTGAACTGGGCGTTGTAGCAAGAGCCAAAGGAATAGCACACTTTACTCCGCAGCTGCAATAACGCTACTTCAGAATTCCCCAGCTCCCATTACTAGTGAGTTATAGTCAAAGGATGATAAGACTAGAAGCATTTTGTGTTTAAGGTGCGAATCCCTGCAGATGTTTTGCAGCGCTTACCTCAATCACCCTGGAGTCGAAATCTTCGTATGTTTCTGTCGGTAAAGAAAATGCAAGTCAACTCACATACACATAAATGTATCATCTCCATATATATAACTGCATAAAAATGTTACCTCGCCTAGGTCTGATTCAAGCACAATCAACTCATGCAGAGTTCCCAGGGAAGAGGGACTGATGATTAAACCACTCTGAGTAGTATAGCTCTGTATAGCTCTCCTATCAACTCTCAGCACCCATAACAAACTACAGTTCCCAGGAATCTTTGGGGGAAGCCGTGACTGTTGAAGTGGCGCAATGGTGCTTAAAAGGGAATAGAGCAGATGTGGCCCAAATTTCAACTCCGCTTGTGCATTTGTGGCAAAGGGAAGAAGAATGGGCGAGACAAGGAGGGCTGTTTTATGAACGTGGTAAGTCCCAATGTTATTGTGCTCCTCCTGCTGCTTTCCCACTGCTATAAGCTCTGCAAAGTGTTAAAACTAGCATGCCACGTTAGGAAGTGAACAGATTGCGTACAGACAATGACATTTTTCGGCTAAATTTAGAGCTGCCTCCTTGCACGTGCTATTGGCCAAAGGGATACCGTATAAGCTGGCTGAGCAGTCAGGCGTAGATCGCAGAGTGTTTTAAGGTCTAACAGGAGCAGCCAGGCTAATAAACGGCTCACATGTACCGTGCCGACACCACAGTAGGGTATTGCTCTAGAAATGAGCACGCTGAATGACCAGCTATCAAACAGTTTGCAATGATTCAAATCAAACAAATAAACAGGCTCAGGTCTTATCCAACACATGCTGCTTGCACAGCGACAGAGGGAAGTTGTTTTTTGCGGTGGGTGGGATGGGGAGACGCACAACCACCCCAGGCGCTTCAAATCAAGTCATGTCTCAGAGTTAACAGCCACCTTGCTCTGCATTTCAATTGAAAAGGCTGCCAGGGTGGGAGAGCCTGTAATCAGTCAGATGCAATCACAGCAACATCTCTGAAGCGTTAAGGGAACAGCGCTGAGCCAAAGTACTTTAAACAGGCCAGGCTTCTAAATGCTGGCCACACGGCACCCATTCCCCCCCAGTTCTGCCCGCTGCAGGTGTTGAGGACTTGCTCCAGGAAACTGATGGGACTGCAGTGGATGTGCTGGAAATGAGGACGGCATTCTGCAAGGCACGTCCGGCATAGCTGCCAACTCCCACTGGCAGGCGGGCGGGCAGAGCGTGGGCAAGCAGCATGTCACATCAGACACATCGCTCTGAAACGCCAGAAACCTCTCTGAACCCAAAGCGCCATAGCTCAGCGGCAGAGCGCATGGTTTGCATGCAGAAGCCCCTGAGTGCCATCCTCAGCACCTCCGGCTCAAGAAGATAAATTGTCTGTCGGAGACCCTGGGAAGTCACTGCCAGCCAGAGAAGTACTTCTGAGTTAAACAGATCGACTGCCCGAGTCACTGTGTACAGCCTTCTATGGCTCTTTAGGTTGATCAAGGAAGGACCACAGCTCAGTGGAAGAGCATCTGTTTTGCATGCACAAGGTCTCGGGTTCAATCCTTGGCATCTCCAGGCAGGACTGGGGATAGCTCCTGCCTGAAACCCTGGAAAGCTGCTGCCAGTTAGTGTGTGCAGTATTAAGCTAGATGGACCAAATATATGGCAGCTTCCTAGGTTCTTGGTGTTGTTTTATCTGTATATTTTTCAATTGTCCATTGCAAACCGCGTTGAGCAGTCAGGCAGGTTGCCCACATTTTTTTTTTAAAGATACAGTACTCATAAGTTCAGATGACAATCATGGGAAAAAGGAAGTACCCCTTCTTTGAATTCTGTGATTTTTACATATCGGGACATAATAACAGCGACCTGTTCCTTAGCAGGCCTTAAAATTAGGTAAATGCAACCTCGGACGAACAACAACACATGACACATGACACTGTATAGTGTTTTATTTAACAGAAGAGAGTCTTGAGGGCTGGACAGAGATGCCTAGAGGGCCATACATAACCCCCTAAACCCGAGGTTCCCCACCCCTGATCAAACTGTAGCTTATAGAAACCTTTTCTTAAGGGAGTTATTAGCAACCCCAATACTGCCTTAAGAAAAGCAGATGTTCTACCACTGAGCTACACAGACATGCACGGAATGAGTTTTATGAAATAAATTAAACAACTAGAATGCACCTAGTTATCTCACCTCCAGTAGGACTTGGATCCGGGGGTCCTAGGCTGATACCTCCCCAAGATCTTCCAGTCCATCCTCTCTCCCTCTTCACCTTTATCTTTCTTTTCCTCTCCAACTCTTCCCGCAGACGGAGCCTTTCTGCTTGCAGCTTCTTCTGCTCCTCTTCATCCCGCTGATCAATGGCCTGGACCGCTCCTTGTTTCAGTATCGGAGTGTTGAGGCCAGGCCAGAGGAAACCTGAGCGTCCTAAGGCAGTCGGAGAGCACAAGAACGACTTAGGGTACTTCCTAGATCACAGCCGTAACTGTGAAATGAGCTGAAGCTGTACAACAAGCACTATCCAGTGTTAAGATTCAACTGCTTTTTAGGATGAGTGGGGTGCATAGCTGCCAAGTTATCCCCTTTTTAAAGGGATTTTCCCTTATGCTGAATAGGCTTCCTCGCGAGAAAAGGGAAAACTTGGCAGCTATGGTGGGGTGGGGTGGGGAGATAAACTACAATTAAGGAAAACAGCATGCACGAAGTATATTGATAATAAATACATTTTATTTCTCTGTTTGCAGATATATAACCTGCTTTAGCTGACAAAGCAGTGTGCACTGAGATAAAATACAGAAGAGGATGAATTCAGGGAACGAAATGCAATAAGCAATATTTATTTAGCCAACTTGGGTGTGGGTGTGTCCCATTTTAGGACTGGGGGACAGGATGTATTACAAAACAAATAAAATGCAGTATGCCCAGGTCTCGCTTTACTAACATCCGCTATGTGAAAAAATCACTTATACGAACATGCGGAATTAGTACCCAAACCTCGCTGTGCACACTGCAGAATCAAATATTCACACAGAGAGCATTTTTTAATTTCTTGTTTACACACCTCCTAGACTTAGCATTCTGTGGCTAACTATGTTCTCCCGGAGCTGGTTGTTTGTGTGTGTGTGTTTGTGTGTGCCCTCAACAGGGTTTCAAATTATTTATATGTATTACTTCTGCAAAACTTGGGGTCCCCCCAAGCATGCAGATACCTCTCTTTCGCATCTCAGCAGCCCTGGTTTGGTGTTGAGTGCTGATGGGAGTGGAACCAGAGTTCACTCTTGGAGGGACCCGATAAGAATAAAGAGGTTTCTGTCCTCTTGCTTATGTTGTGGATTTACCTTCACCAATGATCTGGCCTCTATTGAGATCCTTCTTCACCCTCTTCTTGGTCCTCTTCCCTCTTCCTTTCCTTCCACTGGCACCGCTCTCTGCCAAAACGCCTTTCCAGAGCTGATCAGCTGTCACTGAAACAGATATCGGACACAACTCATCCTAATTCTTAACAGCAGCAATTCAAGGGTGGGGTGGGGAAAACTCAGGTGTCATTTAATCTAAGGGATAAAAAACGAGGTCACGGGCATCTTGGGTCTGTAGCCTGACCTATTAAGGCTCTGGATGCATAATGATAAAGCTCACATCATCTTCACAACAATCTTTCATCATCATCATCATCATCATCATCATGGCTTGCTAAATATGAATGCCTACCAAATCATGAGTGTGTGTCCGGAAACATGGCTACGAAGATGGGCTGCAGTTGAGCAGACAAGTGGCTACCAACTTCAATACCCACTCATGGGAATGTAGGAATCTGCCTCATATGGAGACCATTGGTCCATATAGCTCAATGCTGTCTACCCTGACTGGAAGTGTCTCTCCAGGATTTCAGAAGTAGGGCGATCACAGCCCTACCTGGGGATGCTGAGGAGCTTCTGAATGCAGAGCAGATGCTCTGCTGAATTTCCCTCCTAACTGGCTTTACCCTCAAGGTTAAGATTACTATAATGAGGGGGCAGGTCCAGAAAGCCCAGGCCAGGTCCAGACAGGTCTTTCTCCATATGATTGCAGAGACATATGCAGACTGAGAATGACTGCACTGACGGTAGCCTGTGTCAAAAATTGCTTGCAAATTGGTCCACAGATTTCTTCCATCTACTCTTTGCTCAGCTTCCTTTTCGAGTAACACTTCCTTCTCAGACCCCAACCCAGACAGGGACTCTTATTTTCCTCTCACCTCCCCTGGCATCCTGTATCCTGTATTTAACTTATTTTCCTCCCTTCCCATCAGCCATGTGAATCATCACTTCTGAAAAGGGAGCAGCCATGCTCCCTCCCCAACCCAGCTTCCTCTCCATCTTCCACAGTCAAGGCAGAAAGGAAGGGAAACAGAAGGGAATCAATTCACAGCTTGTGGCGACAATGCCGCTAAGTGCTCCTTCCAGTCTCCTGCAACACCTCACACCGTGCCAGTGCCCAGCCAGCGTCAAAGGACATTGATCACTTCGTGTGATTTCCCCTAAATCCCCAGCTCTGAGCTCTTAACTAGCCACAGGGACACAGAAGAGGGCCTTCAAATGTTCGCCATGGAAACCAAAGCGTGCACGAGGCATTCGGCTCCTTACGGTTAACTATCACAAAGCAAAAAGGGCAGATTGTGACAAGAGACTGATAACACGTTGTGATGGCTGGATACTACCTCCAGGCTGGATGCTACCTCCCAAGATCGGAGGCAGCATGCCTCTGAATGACAGCTGCTGGGGAATTATAGGGAGAGAGTGCCCTGCCTGAGGGCTTCCCATAGGCATCCGGTTGGCCACTCTGAAAACAGGATGCTGCTTCTAGATAAGGCTTTGGTCAGATCCAGGAGGGCTTATCCAATCGATCCAAAGCATGGCCTTCTCTGCCAGCTCAGCTGGGACCATCTGTTATTTTGCCCCTCCTCTCAAAGTTCAATCACATGCAAAGGTGCCTCCTTGCACTTATTTTCCCTTCACACTTGTGTACTGGGTGTAATAAATGTTATCTTAAACCAGGTGTGGGGAAACTTTGCCCCACTATAGGTTGCTGCAGTACAACCCCTATCACCCCTGGCTATTGGCTATGCTTGCTGGGGATGATGGGAGCTGTAGTTCCAGTGGTGTAGCGTGGGCTTCTGGTGCCCGGAATGGGGAAAGTGTTATGCCCCCCCGTAGTGGACTGGGCAGCTGGGGTGGAGCTGCGGGCCAGAGGATGGGGTGTGCGGAGCTGGCAAGGCACATGGCTGCTGGCGCTGCTGTTGACAGTGGCTGTGTGCTTTTTTCTTCCTTCTGGCTTGGGCAGCCCAGAGGACAGAGAGCATGGCCATTGCGCCCCTCCAGAATTTTGCTCCTGGGGACATTGCCGCTCTGCCCCCCCCCCCAATGCTACGCCACTATGCAGTTCAGCAACATCTGGAGGGCCAGTAGTTCCCAACCCTTGTCTTAAAATACGAACCACGCTGAATACAAATAATAAGCAAATAAATAAAGAGTTGGGATCAACTTACTGTTTTTATATATATCAGGGGTGGCCAACTCCCAAGAGACTGTGATCTACTCACAGAGTTATAAACTGGCAGTGATCTACTCCCTTTCCCCCTTTTTTGAGGTTCAGGTCAAAGTTGTTGAACTTCTTTGGGGAGAACCAGTGATCTACCAAACTGCGGGAGGCAGTGCAAGACAGGAGTGCCTGGCGTGCTATGGTCCATGGGGTCACGAAGAGTCGGACACGACTAAATGACTAAACAACAACAAGTGATCTACCAGACGTCCAGTGATCTACCAGTAGATCATGATCTACCTGTTGGGCGTGCCTGACTGGGCTTTTGGCTTGATCCAACAGTACTTTTCTTGATGGTATCAAAAGCTGAGGAAAGGTCAAAGAAAACCACTCCTCCGTCCGTCTCCTAAGGGCTTTAACAAGCACAACTGAGGCAGCTTTGGTACCTGTCAGGGGACCTTCCTACAGGGAACCTCCCCCCCTCCCCCCGCTGACCAGCACTTCCCCCAGTGAGAGCAGCAGCAGCAGGTCAGGTGAGGGGAATCAGGAAGTTAGCAGGACGGAGGGGTCAGGACTCAGCGATGTTGGAGAGCCCTTGCGCCGCCTGGACCAAGAGGTGGAGTGGAACAGGCAGCCCCTTCCGGCGCCCAAATCAAGGCGCGCCACTAAACGTAAGGTCGGGAAGAGGTGTTTCGGGGTGCCCAAACTCTTATGCTGGTCCTGCAGCCGGAAACGTCCTCTCCCGGATTCTGCGAGTGACTGAGAGGTCATGTTTTCCGCTATCTCTGCACTGTAAATACTATGCACAATAAAACTCTTAAAGACAGAGCGGACTTGGGCGTCTTTACTCAAGAGTAGCCACAACAACAACAGCCTTACAGCACCCTATCCAGGCATGAAGCCAGACTGAAAAGGGCCCAGGTAAATTATATAAATGTGCCTGCAGTTGGATCACCACTGCCCACTTCAACGCCTTGCCTAAAAGGGGGATATTGGTGACTGGGTGATAGTTGCTCAGCACTTGTGGGCCCACACAAGTCTTCTTCTTATACCACCTACACATTCTCAGATTGCTACAAATCAAACTGATCCGCAATAACCTGACGAGATGGGGCTTTGGATGTTTCCTCAAGACTCACTCTGGCATCCAATTCTGCGTGAATCTGAGCAATTTCATCTCTGGCTACACATGTTAGGCCTCTGATGCACTAAGACAGTCTCATGGTTTCCATGGAGGACACGAAGTCCCGAGCGAGCACATCAGGATGTGTGCAGCTTAAGTATGTGTTCAACTCCCTCCTACTGAAATCAAGTTGGTACCCAGTTACATAGGCTCAGCTTCAAGGGTTTCAATGGGCAGGTTAAATGGATACAGGACGGTGGCCTGAGAGGGGAGAAAAGCTACGCAAATGTTGTTTCTGGTTATAAGCCGCAGCACCTGTCGTTTACAAGACTTACATTTGTTGAAGAAGCTGCTGTGCCTGCACGGCTGCACTGTCACGTCGCGGGGGCTGGAAATGTAGCAATGGGTCTGTAAAGCACATGCCAAGGTAGCATACTGATAATGGACTCCAGACCCTGGAATCAAGGCGTAGCCTGGGGAGAGAAGCAAAGAGAGGTTAACCTAACCAACAGGGATGTCACCCAGTTAAAGAAATGTTAGCTCAGGCACCCCCAAACTGCGGCCCTCCAGATGTTTTGGCCTACAACTCCCATGATCCCTAGCTAACAGGATCAGTGGTCGGGAAAGATGGGAATTGTAGCCCAAAACATCTGGAGGGTCGATGTTTGGGGATGCCTGTGTTAGCTGATAAATTAAATTAATGTAAATAAGATAATGCTTCTGAAGAAGAAAAGGAAGCACATTTTACTTGGTTTTTTTTTTTTGACAAATGCATGCACCTGCCTTCTTAGAAAAGGGGGAATGTCTCTTCTCTAAGACAATCCTGCCACTTGCCGTTTTTGCATTAAGAATGATGAATGATTTTTGAAACCCCGGCTGCCAAATTAATTGGGGACACTATTTTTAGATTTATTAACAGAAATATTAATAGGCTTTAGATCTATTAATCTAACTGATTTATTTATGCTGCATCCCCAATGTCAAATCATCCCCATAAGACAGTGGTTTTCAACCAGGGTGCCTTGAATGATGGTCAGGGGTGCCTCGAGCAACGCTGGCCTCTGTCCCTCTTTCCTTCCATCCCTCCTCCGATGCCCTCTTGCATCTCTGCCTCCCAGTTCTGCAGGCAAGGGGTGACATAGCTGGGCTCCTGAGCCCCACAGGGATGCCGCAGAAAGGATGTAGTTTGAGAAACACTGGGCTAGAGCAGGCATCCCCAAACTGCGGCCCCCTCCAGATGTTTTGGCCTACAACTCCCATGATCCCTAGATAACAGGATCAGTGGTCGGGAAAGATGGGAATTGTAGTCCAAAACATCTGGAGGGCCGAAGTTTGGGGGTGCCTGGGCTAGAGTGTTGGCCTAGGACCTTCAAGACGAGAGTTTGAATCCGCACTCAACCACAGTGCTCAATGGGTGAGCTTGCACCAGTCACTGTCTCTCAGCCTATGCTATGTTGTAAGGATAAAATGGGGAGGGGGAGGGGAGAACCGTGTATCTTGAGCTCCTTGGAGGAAAATGTGGTATACAAATGTAATAAATGAATGAATGCCTGTTGCTTGCCCTTGATGGTGCACCTTCCCATGATCCTTGTGTGTGGTTCACGCCTGAGCTTCTGGCTCACCTGGCCTAACAGCCAGCTCTCAATGGGCACTGAAACCCAATTGCCTGGTGCTTAACCCTTATTAAGACATGACGGGAGGCAAAAAGCCTTTGGTGAAAACAATTTCAACAGAATTATCATGATGGAGGGAGAGGGAGCCGATTCCAATGAGAAGTCCGATAGCAGAATCGGAGAAATGAGGCAAAGACAACAGTTTACAACAGCTGCCCAATAAAGAAATTGATTTTAGCTGGATGAGGATGGGGAAATGCACAGAAGGGCGATTAGAAGGGAAAGGAGCTACTGGATAATGAACACAAGAGTTATAAACACTGGCAGGTAACTGATTTCAGTGCTCTTTACATCACCAGGCACCACAGTAAACATCATCATTAGTCTTAACTAGGGTTGCCAACCAATTAAAAGACTTTTTGTTAATCAAGCACTTGCCTCAACACCTCTTAACCAACAGCGTTTTTGGATCCTCATAGCCTCAGTCTAGGTCAGGGGTGCCCAAACTAAGGCACGGGGGCCAGATGCGGCCCAATCGCCTTCTAAATCCGGCCCTCGGATGGTCCGGTAAAACACATCTCTGGGTTATTTGTGGGGCCTGCCTGGTGGTTTTACATGAATAGAATGTGTCCTTTTATTTAAAATGCATCTCTTGGTTATTTGTGGGGCATAGGAGTTCGTTCATTCCCCCCCCCCCAAAAAAAATATAGTCTGGCCCCCCACAAGGTCTGAGGGACAGTGGACCGGCCCCCTACTGAAAAAGTTTGCTGACCCCTAGGTGTTGTTTTGTATAGGTTTCTGCTAAGAAGTCCATGTTATGAATATTTTGGCAAGACCAGGAGTGGGGAACCTCTTTGGCTTCATGGGCCAGATCCTTATCAGGATTGCACTCACGGGTGATTAGCAGGACAGCAAAAGCAGATTTTGCAAGCCCTTATGGCTACCATGGGGTGGGGGAAGGGGGCGTTATTAGCTTTTGTTTGTTTCTCCTTGTTTTTATCATGTATTTTCTTTTCTTATATTGTATTTTTATGTTGTGACCCACCCTGAGATCTACAGATGAAGGGCAGTATACAATTAATAATAATAATGGGATAAACACCTACTGCCTGTTACACAATGTTCTGAGGGCCTCACAGCCCTTGCTACACTTGGAAGCCTTTTTTTAAAATAACAACATCGTTTTTATGTGGATACCTATCTAGATATTTGGATGATTTTTATTAATGTATATGTTTAAATTAAGATGGATGTATGAATGGTTACTGTATCTTAATATCAGCTTACTATTTCGGTTTTTTTCCTTCTCCTCCTCCCTCTTGGTCCCCCCTCCCTTTCCCACCATTATACTTTCTTTGTTGAAACATTAATTAAAAAACAAAAAACAAATAAATTAACCTATGAGACTTGTGTGTAAGCATAATACAACAACCCTATGAACTCTATTCTTAGAACACTTTGAGGGTGGCAACACCAGAAAGGGCCTTCTCGGTGGTGGCTCCCCACTTGTTGAGGGCTTTCCCTAGGGTGTTACATCTGGTGCCATCACATCCATGTTTAGGTGCCAGGCAAAAAAACCATTCTTATTCACTCAGGTCGTTGCTCCACAATTTTTTGACTTAGTGGAATAGGGTTGAACTGGATCTACTCTTTTATATATATATCTCATTGGTGAGCATTTTAGATTGTTTTTACTCTTGGCTTTCATGTTTTTATTTACTGTGTTTCTGTAAGTCACTTTGAGTTTCACCTTTCTGAAAAGAGCAACTAATAAATGAAAACAGCAACACTAATTAAAACACTTCACATAACAAGTTCAAATTTCAATAAGTTACAGTACAAGAATCACAGAATCGTAGAGTTGGAAGGGACCCTCAGGGTCTTGTAGTCCAACTTCCTGCAATACAGAAATGCTGATATGCTCCGCTCTTACTTTAAAAATAGACTTGCATTAAAGTTAGTTAGCTACAACACCAGGACAAGGCACGACTGGGTTTCGGGTGGGGGAAAATGAGGGCAAGATTCACAGCAAGTTTCAAAGACCCATTTTTGGATTAAATTTCAAAGAAGAGGACTGCTCTTTGCGGCTTCACATTAAAGCAGGAAGACTGAATGGATTGGCAAAGCTGGCATTGAAGAAAGTGATCTTCTCACTGGAGGAATCCTAGAATCCCAATGAGCTTTGGGATTCTCTGAAACACAACCGAGAACTACTGGTTTATAGCGAGTCGCTCAATATGCAGAACTAAAACGGGAGCAACAGAAATAGTTATGGCTGATGAATAACCACACAGGAAGGTGGAGGAACTCCCGCAGCTTCTGCCTGTTTATAAATTGCTCCCTTTCACCAGGACTGTGAAGAGAAAACACCTGGGCTGAAATAGCTGCAATGTTCTGGGAAAGTTAATGTATAAAGAAACCTGATTAAACTGCAAGATTGTAGCTCCAGAAACATCCAGTCCTATTAATTTTAATCTTCAGGCTACAAACTCCTTTACCTCAAGTTTTCTGTATCTTTTATCTGAACAGAATCTCAAAAGGCAAAATGTTCAATTGTGTTACAAGCAGAATTACACTGAACAAGAAGCCCCAAAGGAATGTACAGCCCGGTTAATCACAACCCTGCATAGTGCATGTTTCACCTCCTTTCAGGCACACAATTGCTCAAATGCCTTTTACAGTGGTACCTCTACTTACGAATTTAATGCGTTCCAAGCGCACATTTGTAAGTCAAAAAAAATTGTAAGTCGAATCCCATAGGAATGCATTGGGAGAAAAAATTCGTAAGTCGAAGCAACCCTATCTAAAAATTCGTAAGTAGAAAAAATCCTATCTAAACAGCATCCAAGATGGCGGACGGAGCTCCATTCGTAAGTAGAAACATTCGTAAGTAGAGGTACTACTGTACTTCAAAATATGGCAACACCTCAAATTAATGGGTGTCCTTTATTTCAGAGAATCCTAGCTCAGGGGTGCTTCAGGCTCTCAATAACAGATCTCCCTAAGTGGCATATGGACAACCCATGGAACTCATGGGGGTCCAAAGGACTCCGTCCCAGCCAATTGGCACTGGAAATAGCTGATCTGTACATTCTTCAGCTGCCCCGTGTGCTTATTGACCAGTCCAGAAGTTCCCAAACTGTAAGCTTCATTCTGGTGATCTGTGGATTTGTGATTGAAATCAGGAGATGGCATACCCATCACATTAAACATTCAAATTGGTTTTTAATTGTATTTTTATTGCGTCATTTCTTAGGTCATAGAATTATAGAACTGTAGTTGGAAGGGACTTTAAGGGTCATCTAGTCCAATCTCCTGCAATGCAGGAATCTCTGCTAAAGCATCCATGACAGATGGCCACCCATCTGCTTAAAAGCCTCTAGGGAAGGAGAGTCCACCACTTCCTGAAGGAGAATGTTCCACTGTCAAACAGCTTTTACTGCCAGAAAGTACTTCCTAGTGTTTAGTCAGAACCTCCTTTCTTGTAACTAAGTCATTGATGTGACTCCTACCCTCCAGAGCAGGAGGCAACAAGCTTGCTCCATCTTCCATGTGACAGCCCTTGAGATATTTGAAGACGAAATTAAAAGACGCCTGCTTCTTGGGAGAAAAGCAATGACAAACCTAGACAGCATCTTAAAAAGCAGAGACATCACCTTGCCGACAAAGGTCCGTATAGTTAAAGCTATGGTTTTCCCAGTAGTGATGTATGGAAGTGAGAGCTGGACCATAAAGAAGGCTGATCGCTGAAGAATTGATGCTTTTGAATTGTGGTGCTGGAGGAGACTCTTGAGAGTCCCATGGACTGCAAGAAGATCAAACCTATCCATTCTGAAGGAAATCAGCCCTGAGTGCTCACTGGAAGGACAGATCGTGAAGCTGAGGCTCCAATACTTTGGCCACCTCATGAGAAGAGAAGAATCCTTGGAAAAGACCCTGATGTTGGGAAAGATGGAGGGAACTAGGAGAAGGGGGCGACAGAGGACGAGATGGTTGGACAGTGTTCTCGAAGCTAAGAACATGAGTTTGACCAAACTGCGGGAGGCAGTGCAAGACAGGAGTGTCTGGCGTGCTGTGGTCCATGGGGTCACGAAGAGTCGGACACGACTAAACGACTAAACAACAACAACTCATATATTCTCTCAGTCTCCTCTTTTCCAGACTAAACATACCAAACTCCCTCAACCGTTCCTCATAAGGCTTAGTTTCAGACCCTCATATTACAGCTTGAATTCCACAGAATATACACAAAAGAAGCAATAAAAATACAGCTGCTGCAACAGGCAGAAAAATAATTAAGGGGTCTGCCAAGATCCTCAGCAGTGTCTGTGGAAAATAAGTCTCAGAACCACTAAGTCAGGTGACAGGGAAGGGGAGCTGTGGTGGCATCTCAATGCGGTGGAAGCTTCCACACACTGAGGTGGAGCAGGAAGAAGGGGTAGGGGAGGAAGGCTGTGCACGAGAGTGATTCAGGGTAATGGAATGCTGGAGTGGGGATTAGTCCCTGGTCCTTCCCATTGCCAGGCCTGCTCTCCATCTGAGGCCCTTAATCCACATGCTGCATGCAGCGCTTTAGGGCGATGAGGTTGCCCACTCTTGCCCCTAAGTAAAGAAAAGGTCCTAGCCTCTCCAACTGTAATTTGTTCTAACTCTTAAGAAAGTTATGTGAAGGAGCAGGGTCACTGTTGCAAACCGCATCAATATTTTAAGGGAGTGGGTAGTGTATTGTAGTAATATTTTTTATATATAAATAAAAGCCTACAATGTTAAGCAAATGTTGCTCATAAAAGCAAAGGAGGTTCTCCTACTGAAGGAATAGGCAAGCAGGTGGCCCTAGGGCAAACCCATGTGCCAGCATCACCTTCAGACTTAAGAACAGTCCTTCACTTCTACCATTTACTCAAGTGCCTTTCTAGCACAGATTTCATCGGCTACTTTAAGTGCTTCTGAGCCCCTCTCCCACTTTTGCAGCAGCTGCTGAATGGCCAAAACGCAGTATTAAATGTACTTGCACTAAGTTTTTTAAATAAATCAATGACCATGTGGAAAGGGTTCCAAATCCTGCATTATTTATGTCTCCTGTGAACAGATGCATTCAAATGGTTTTTATTCCAGTTCATGTTACAGTGGCAGCGAGGCAATATCAGGTAACACATTAAAAAGGTAAAGGGACCCCTGACCATTAGGTCCAGTCGTGACCGACTCTGGGGTTGCGCGCTCATCTCGCATTATTGGCCGAGGGAGCCGGCGTACAGCTTCCAGATCATGTGGCCAGCATGACAAAGCCGCTTCTGGCGAACCAGAGCAGCACATGGAAACGCCGTTTACCTTCCCGCTGTAGCGGTTCCTATTTATCTACTTGCATTTTGACGTGCTTTCGAACTGCTAGGTGGGCAGGAGCTGGGACCGAGCAACGGGAGCTCACCCCGTCACAGGGATTCGAACCGCCGACCTTCTGATCAGCAAGCCCTAGGCTCAGTGGTTTAACCCACAGCGCCACCTGGGTCCCTAAGTCTGATTCAAATGCAGCAAGATTCTTTTTTCTGTCACTTGTTCGCAACAGTTCAATCTTCATAATGTAAACTCAGAAGTAAATCCTACTGAGTTCAGCAGAGGTTACTCTGAGTAGGGTTAGGGTTGCAACCTTAAAAAAGAGAGACACGGCTATAGAACAAAACTTTTCCATGTAACGTATAGGAAAACCTTGCCAGTCTCAAAGTTCATTTCTTGAAAAGGGGCAATTTTATAGATCTGGAAGCAGGCAAGTTGGGGTGTATCATTCTCCAAAAATAGCTAGAATGGGTGTGGTGACATTTAAAGCAGAAATAACATAGCTTGTGAATGTTCGTAGTGTGCATTAACTCTCAAGTCAGCATATACTGTATAAGATATATAAGATTCCTGGGGCTATTGGGAGTTTCAGCTCAACAGCAGCAGTGGGTCACAGCTTTAAGTTCACAGCTGGGGGAGATCTGAACAGGAGACAGGAAGGGAACACATGCTTTGCATGCAAAACATTGTAGTTTAAACGTCCTTGGCATCTCTAAGGACGGCTGGAAAAGATCTAGGTTTAAAACTATGAAAATCCACTGCCAGCCAGCACAGCCAACTGGTTACCAATGTGATGACCTCCAGGGGTTGTTTGACTGCAAGTGAGCGTGGTTGTTGCTCAGGAATGGTGTAAGTTATAAGTCTTAACACCACATCTACTGAACTAGATGGATCATTGGCATAATGTGTCAGCCTCCTGCAGAGAAAAACTATGTACGTTTACTGGGGTGGGGGTGGGGGGCTATGTTAAACAGAGCAGTGTTAGAAACTCAGATATATAATCTAGGCGCCAAATGGCTCCTTTGTTTATGCCCTACATTATTCCTAGCGTGCTCTGGTCCATGGGGTCACGAAGAGTCGGGCACGACTAAACGGCTAAACAACACATTCCCCCACTCCAGCAGGGGCTGGAGGCGGTTTACAGATAAATATATTGCATACGTCAGCCCTGTTGTACTCAATGGGGTTTTACTCCCAGGTACACGTGCGATCCTATCCTATCTGCACGGTCGCTCGCGAGTGAGGAACCCTCGCGACGGGGACCTGTCTGGGGTTCCGCTGCCTGGCGGAACCGAGGACCACAAGGCCCAAGGCGGCGGCGATGGGAGGTGGCAGGATCTGGCCAGAGTCAGGCGAGGGGAACGTACGAGGTACACAAACCGCCGCCTCGAAGGGCGAGAGCAGCCGGAGGCCAACAGCTTCCCCACCCCGCCGAAGAAGCAAGAATAAGTAAAAAGGGGGCTTCACCTCTCCACGCGGCTCTGATGGCTCCGGCGTTGCAGGCTCTTTGAGCCACCGCAGCTATGGCGGCCGCCATGTTGTCGAAGATCCTCCTCGGCCACCGTACTTGGTGCCCGCGCGTTTGCCCGAGATCTTAAAATCTCCAGGACGCGGCACCCATCACCGGCTCCGTTTCGCGGCGGTCAGTGAGGTATGAGGGAGGGGACGAACCTCGACTCGCCTAGCCATATTTTCAGTATGCGCTGCAAGCAGTATCGAAGACAGCCTCTCCTTCCCGGTAGAGGGGGCCTTCCCGTTAGGACCCGACGACTCTTCCCCGCTCGTTAGGTAGAGGCAGCCCAAAGGGGGTTTTCAATACACTTCCGGGAGTGATTCGGAAAGGCGCTCCCGGAATCTCCCATGTGCGGGGCTTGCGAGGGGCAGTTGCCCGCGCAAGCTAACGTGGAAAATGCCAAAGAGGTAGATGGAGCAGTGTCGTTAAGAGGCTCGTTTTCAATTGGAGTGTTTCGAAAGCAGGACCAAAGGGGGTGCAAGGGAGCCTGGACTGTTTCTCTGGCTTTTTATTTATTTGAAACATTCATAAACCTCATAATTATTCTTAAAACTCTGTGTTTTGAACTGAAAAAAACAGTAAACAACATAATTAAAACAAAAATACAACATACACAGCGTGTACTCTCACTGTGTACAAGTTGTACAAGTGACAATAAAGTATTTCAACAATTTCAAAACCAGTAACACAGCTCATAAAATCATATACTGTAAAAACAAATCAAAGACAGCACAAAGCTATCCTGTGTGTCACTTTCAACCTGTCTTCCACAGCTCACCTGGAGTTCTGCCCCTCCTTCTCCCTGATAACTGACTCCCCCAGCCTGTCATTCAAAGTTGAAACCCTAACTCTGGCCTTTGCTTCTGCCCACTAGCACCCAGCAAGGAAGGGGCCCCACTCACCCATACCTTTGTCCCCTGCTAATGGCCGATCCAGTGGGTTTCCGTGTTTGGCAAAGTTTAATCAAACCTTGATTAATTCTAACTTTTACTAATTCCAGGCATTATGGGGAGGATCCGGCACTCCCACAAACCCATAATAATACATTTTGTTGGAAAACAGATGGGCAATGTGAGGTTATCTTCCTCACTCTGGATCTTTTGCATCAATCCGTTCTGGTAATGACCTCAGTGTTTGTGCTAAAAATATGTTTAATGCTTGCATTGCAAGGTGATTATATATATTAAAAAGTTGGTCCATCACAAATTATAACAGATAATTTCCTTCGACTCCTCCCAAACCCCCTGGTTATTTAGTTTTTATAACTAGTCTTAAGATTATGTGTATCTTATTGAGTTTATGCCCTTAATGGACACAACTGGCAAAAGCTGTGGAGGGAATGAAGTCCAATAACTGGTTGTTTCACACAACTGGTTGTTTCACAATAACTGGTTGTTTCACACAATCCCTTTCCCCAGCCTGAATGGATGACTGCTTAACTTCTGTACAGTACTGTATCTTGTTATGACAGATGCTTGTGGTGACTGGCTGGCAGAGCAATCTTTTCTGTATCAAGATGAATAGCTGTGTAATGTTTTGCTGCCTTAAGGTAGGGAAGTCAACCTCAAAACTGTTGAACCTTTTTTGGGGGAACACACACTTCCTGGTTCTATTGGCAAAAACTCAGACATTTTGCTGATTTTTTGAATCCCCCTCCCCCAATAGTTTCGCCATTTGACTGTACATGTCCAGAACATATGGCAAACTTGCTTACGGTTGCATTTGGGAGAGTCAGTGTAGCTGTGCAGAGCAATCCCAAAACCAGAAGAAGCCAGAATAACTTAAAGCGCTGTAATTTACCCTGTTTGCTGATAGCAGTGCCATTAAGAACACAAAGACAGCCATTAAGAACATTAAGACAACAAACCTAGACAGCATCTTAAAAAGCAGAGACATCACCTTGCCGACAAAGGTCCGTATAGTTAAAGCTATGGTTTTCCCAGTAGTGATGTATGGAAGTGAGAGCTGGACCATAAAGAAGGCTGATCGCCGAAGAATTGATGCTTTTGAATTATGGTGCTGGAGGAGACACTTGAGAGTCCCATGGACTGCAAGAAGATCAAACCTATCCATTCTTCAGGAAATCAGCCCTGAGTGCTCCCTGGAAGGACAGATCGTGAAGCTGAGGCTCCAATACTTTGGCCACCTCATGAGAAGAGAGGAATCTTTGGAAAAGACCCTGATGTTGGGAAAGATTGAGGGCACTAGGAGAAGGGGACGACAGAGGACGAGATGGTTGGACAGTGTTCTCGAAGCTACGAACATGAGTTTGACCAAACTGCGGGAGGCAGTGCAAGACAGGAGTGCCTGGCGTGCTCTGGTCCATGGGGTCACGAAGAGTCGGACACGACTAAACGACTAAACAACAACAAGAACAATTGACCAGGCAGATGTTGTCCTTCCCCCAGCTGAGAAGTGGATAGAAACAGAAGAACTGAAAGGGGGAGGTTGCCAGTATAATAGGGGGTGTGATGTCAGCACATTAAAAGAGGTGTCCATTTAAAACAGAGGTTTTGGAGCAAGGGTTTCTGGGAATAAGAAGGTAGGGACAGAACACCATGTGGCACTGGGTGGAGGAGGCTGCACGCGGAGACCTGGGAGCCTGGCTGGCTGGCTGATGCTTGGGACCCAAGCTTCCTGAACCTAGAAGAGAAGTGATAGATACTCCTGCAGTGCAATGTTCTGCTGCACTCCTTCCACTGAAACTCAAGTTTTAAATATGTGTAAAATAAGCCATCGTCTATAATAAAGTCCAAGTGTCTCTGCGTCCAGTCCATGTGTCTGTGGGATTGCGCTACTGCGCATGTACCCCACGGACAGCCGTTGGGACTTGGCTGTTGAGAGTTCGGATGGCCAGGCGGAACTCCTTCCAGCGCAGCCACCCTCTCTCCTCCTGAGCCCTGCACCATGGAGGAGGAGTGGTCGGGGGAGCAGATGAGACCGCTGCTCACAACAGTAACTGAAGAGCGACGGGAGGAGGGATGGAAATTGGCGCACGGCGGTGGCGGTTGCGCACGGGTGAGAGGGAGAGGGGGGGACGTGGAGGGAGGTGCTTGCGCCCCTTTATCTCTCCCACCTTTCCCACACACACAAACCGACAGTTGTCAGTCCTCTCTCTCTTTCTCTCTCTCTCGCCTCCCCTCAGCCCTCCCTTCCACTTCGCGCTCCCCCCCCTTCATCTCCGCAGCCAAACACTACGAACAACAACAGGAGCAATAATGTTGTGACACGTGGATGGAATTAAGAAGGTTTGCAGTACTGTACATGAAATAGCGGACTTGCAGTGGTAAAAGCATTTAACAAGTCTGTTTTTACAAATGTTTCAGCACATATGTTCTAGCACCTGTTAATTTAACGGGCTAAATGATACTAGTATTGGATAAAGACACGGCAGTCTCTGCCATGCCTCATTCCCAAGGAACACAAGCCTTCCTGGTTAAGTGCCAAGACCTTTGGAATCTTGCTGCCAATACGCAGAGATTGGGGTGGCCTGTAACAGCATAATTTGCCCAAAATGCACCTTTTGCAATGCAATTTCCCCTGATATGATGCATTTTTGTGTATAGAATCATAGAATCATAGAGTTGGAAGAGACCACAAGGGCCATCCAGTCCAACCCCCTGCCAAGCAGGAAACACCATCAAAGCATTCTTGACATATGACTGTCAAGCCTCTGCTTAAAGACTTCCAAAGAAGGAGACTCCACCACACTCCTTGGTAGCAAATTCCACTGCCGAACAGCTCTTACTGTCAGGAAGTTCTTCCTAATGTTTAGGTGGAATCTTCTTTCTTGAAGTTTGAATCCATTGCTCCGTGTCCGCTTCTCTGGAGCAGCAGAAAACAATCTTTCTCCCTCCTCCATATGACATCCTTTCATATATTTGAACATGGCTATCATATCACCCCTTAACCTTCTCTTCTCCAGGCTAAACATACCCGCTCCCTAAGCCGTTCCTCATAAGGCATCGTTTCCAGGCCTTTGACCATTTTGGTTGCCCTCTTCTGGACACGTTCCAGCTAGTCAGTATCCTTCTTGAACTGTGGTGCCCAGAACTGGACACAGTACTCCAGGTGAGGTCTGACCATAGCAGAATACAGTGGTACTATTACTTCCCTAGATCTAGATGCTATACTCCTATTGATGGAGCCCAGAATTGCATTGGCTTTTTTAGCTGCTGCATCACACTGCTGACTCATGTCAAGTCTGTGGTCTACCAAGACTCCTAGGTCCTTTTCACATGTACTGCTCTCAAGCCAGGTGTCACCCATCCTGTATTTGTGCCTTTCATTTTTTTTGCCCAAGTGTAGTACCTTACATTTCTCCTTGTTAAAATTCATCTTGTTTGCTTTGGCCCAGCTGTCTAATCTGTTAAGGTCATTTTGAAGTGTGATCCTGTCCTCTGGGGTATTAGCCACCGCTCCCAATTTGGTGTCATCTGCAAACTTGCTCAGGATGCCCTCAAGCCCATCATCCAAGTCATTGATAAAGATGTTGAATAAGACTGGGCCCAAGACAGAACCCTGTGGCACCCCACTAGTCACTACTCTCCAGGATGAGGAGGAGCCATTGATGAGCACCCTTTGGGTTCGGTCAGTAAGCCAGTTACAAATCCACCGAATGGTAGCATTGTCTAGCCCACATTTTACCAGCTTCTTTACAAGAATATCATGGGGCACCTTGTCAAAGGCCTTGCTGAAATCAAGATAGGCTATATCCACAGCATTCCCTTCATCTACCAGGCTTGTAATTCTGTCAAAAAATGAGATCAGATTAGTCTGACATGACTTATTTTTCAGAAACCCATGCTGACTTTTAGTGATCACAGAGTTTCTTTCTAGGTGCTCACAGACTGTTTGTTTAATGATCTGCTCTAGAATCTTTCCTGGTATTGATGTCAGGCTGACTGGGCGGTAATTGTTTGGGTCCTCTCTTTTCCCCTTTTTGAAAATAGGGACAACATTTGCCCTCCTCCAGTCTGCTGGAACTTCGCCTGTTCTCCAGGAATTTTCAAAGATTATTGCCAGTGGTTCTGAAATCACCTCTGCCAGTTCTTTTAATACTCTTGGATGTAGTTCATCTGGCCCTGGAGACTTGAATACATCTAAACTAGCCAAGTATTCTTGTACTACCTCCTTACTTATTCTGGGCTGTGTTTCCCCTGCTGAATCATCTGCTCCATATTCTTCAGGTCGGGAATTGTTTTCTTTTTTGGAGAAGACTGAGGCAAAGAAGGCATTGAGGAGTTCTGCCCTTTCTCTGTCCCCTGTTTGCATTTCACCATCTTCTCCTCTAAGTGACCCCACTGTTTCCTTGTTCTTCCTTTTGCCACGGGCATACCCATAAAAGCCCTTTTTATTGCTTTTAACCTCTCTGGCGAGCCTGAGTTCATTCTGTGCTTTAGCTTTTCTGACTTTGTCTCTACACGTGCTGGCTATATGTTTGAATTCCTCTCTGGTGATTTCCCCCCTTTTCCATTTTTTGAACATATCCCTTTTAAATCTTAACTCAGTTAAAAGTTCTTTAGATAGCCACCCTGGCTTCTTTAGGCACCTTCCATGTTTCCGTCTCATTGGTATTGCCTGAAGTTGTGCTTTTAATATCTCTCTTTTAACAAACTCCCAACCATCATGAACTCCCTTCCCTTTTAGTATTTCTGTCCAAGGGATCTCACCCAGCGTTTCCCTAAGTTTTCTGAAGTCGGCTTTCTTAAAGTCTAGGATTTGAGTCTTAGTATGCTTGGTTGCTCCTTTCCGCTGAACAATAAACTCCAGAAGAGCATGATCACTCCCACCTAATGATCCTGCCACTTCTACCCCACTAACCAGGTCATCACTATTGGTTAGGACCAGATCTAAAATGGCTGATCCTTATTTTCACTAAAATATTCCTTTGTACACACAATTTGCCACAGTGTATGCATTTCCATCATATTGATTTGCAGGAGAACCGCATTGCAAAATTGGGAAAAGTGCAAATTTTGAAGGATGCCTGCGTTATGCTTCACATACTGTTTTGGGAAATGTGAATTTGGTAACTGTTATGTACTGAGCTGAATCCTAGAACAATAGGATTCAGAATCAGCGGGAGCTACCCAATCCAACTCCAGGTGGAAGTGAATCCGCAACCTGATTGGCCTGCTGGAGCAGCCAATCAGGCGGCTGGCAGAAGTGAATCTGCTACCTGATTGGCCTGTAGGAGCAGCCAATCAGGCTGCAGGCAGAAGTCAATCCACAATATAATTGGCCCACAGGTGTAGCCCTGAAGTAGCCAATCACGCAAGGCCCATTGTGTAAATAATGTATATAAGCAGATGGTTTTGGGAAAAGAGCCATTCGTCTTCTCTTCTTCTCCTTGATGAATATGAGCTGAATAAAGAGCATGAAATTCACTCTCGACTCCGAGTATATTTCACTGGCGACGAAGGTGGGATCCTGCTGAGCTGACCGCCACCACGCACTGCACCGCAGCACCGCCACCTGCTGCACCGCTGCATCGCACCGTGCATCCAGGCTTCAGCTCCAGGACCCAAGGAACCCAGAATGGCAACCGACAGCAGCTTCTTGCCATTCAAACCAGCATCAGGAGACTGGGAAGGGTACGCCGCCCGTTTCAACTTCCTCCTGCAAGCGAAAGAAGTCACCAACGATGCCATGAAGAGGGCGACATTCTTCAGCGTCTGTGGAGAGGAGACGTTTGAAATCGCCCGGGCTCTCCTTGCACCTAGAGATGTCGCTACCGTCTCTTACAAAACAATAATGGAACGGCTGAAGGAGCACTTTTCACCACAGCCCTCGGTGGTAGCTTGCCGAAATGCCTTCTACGCAAAGCGGCAAGCCCCGGGGGAAACCATAACTGGGTTTGTGACCTCCCTCCGCCAAGCCGCCCGGTTATGCAACTTCTCAGAGTTGGAGAACATGCTTCGTGACCGCCTCGTCGGTGGCCTGAGGGACGAGATGTTGCAACGACGCCTCTACGCCAAAAAAGACCTCACGTTCCAGATTGCTCTGGAGGAAGCCCTGGCAACCGAAGCCGCCGAGAGGTCAACGCAAGAGGCACGACCGGCCCCGCCATCCCAACCGAGGGTCTACCACGAAGACCTCACCGACGAATCCGAATCTGACAGGGAGGAAGTACACCGAGTACAGCGGCGCACTCAAGCAGCACACACACCACAGCAGCCTCGACGAGAAGGAGGGAACTGTGCAAGCTGCGGGGAGAACCACGAGAGGAGGACCTGTCGTTTCCGCAACGCAGAGTGCAGGCAGTGCAGAAAATTGGGACACATCGCCCGGGTGTGTCGGGCTCGACTCACCCGTCGACAAGCATCAGATGACCGACCCAGGAGCCCCAGGTCACACGGCACCATGCACCAAGGCAACTCGACGGAGATCATGGACTACCAGGTATTCCAGTTGCCCCATCCCAGCACAGAGAAAATTTATATAGAGGTACAGATAGAGGGAGCCCCATGCCGCATGGAGCTGGACACGGGTTCAACTCTATCCATAATCTCGGCCCGAACATTAAGGGAACTGTGCCCTAATGGGGGTCCCAAACTAAGGCCGGCCCCATTCACCCTCCGGGACTTCCAGAAACGTAAGGTCCCTACAATGGGGGTGGGGACCTTCAGGGTGCAATATCGAGGGCGAAAGCAACAATTGGACTTGCTGGTAGTTAAGGGCCCCTACGTTAGCTTACTGGGACTGGCATGGTTTGGACCTCTGGGGCTAGCCGTTACCGGGGTGAACCGCACTAGCTTACAAGTGGACGTGGACGCCATATGCAAAGAGTTTCCAGGGGTTTTCGATGGGGCATTGGGACGATATACAGGACCCCCCATTGCCCTACAGCTAGACCCCGCTGTACGACCCATCAGGCACAAGGCCCGCCGGGTCCCGTTCGCCCTGAAACCCCGCATAGACGAGGAATTGGACCGGCTCGTGGAGCAAGGAGTGCTGGAGCCGGTGCCCAACGCCCCCTGGGAAACTCCAATTGTCACACCCGTCAAGCCTAACGGTTCGGTCCGCATCTGTGCAGACTACAAATGCACCATAAACAAGGCTCTCACGGCCCATGCATACCCAGTGCCAGTGGTCAGCCATGTCCTCGCCACCCTGGCTGGGTCAAAAATCTTTGGCAAACTGGACTTGGCCCAAGCGTATCAACAGTTGCCTGTGGACGAAGCCACAGCAGAGGCTCAGACGATTGTGACGCACAGAGGGGCATTCAGAGTAAAGCGGCTGCAATTTGGCGTTAGCGTGGCACCAGGCATATTCCAGAATCTAATGGACTCTCTCCTTAAAGGGATTCCTGGCGTCACCCCCTTCTTCGATGATGTACTGATCGCCGGGCCCACACCAGAGGAATTTGAGGACCGCCTCCGCTCCGTCCTGCACCGTTTCCAGACGGCGGGCCTCAAGGTGAAGCGGGAAAAGTGTTTACTGGGAGTGCCGCAGGTGGACTTTCTGGGATTTAAGGTGGACGCAGAAGGGGTCCATCCAACCGGTGACAAGGTACGGGCCATTTGTGAGGCCCCAGCGCCCAAGAGCAAGCCCGAACTTCAGTCATTCTTGGGACTATTGAACTTTTACCATGCCTTCCTTCCCCATAAGGCAGCGGTAGCGGAGCCCCTACACAGACTCCTAGATAAAAGGGCCCCTTGGGTGTGGGGCCAGCGACAAAGGGCCGCATTCCAGGCAGTCAAGGACTTGCTCGTCTCAAACTCGGTCTTGGCACACTTCGACGAGAGGCTGCCAGTGGTGCTGGCATGCGACGCCTCTCCCTATGGCATCGGCGCTGTCCTGGGACACCAACTCCCGGATGGAAGAGAGGTGCCGGTGGCATACTTCTCCCAGACGCTTGCTGCAGCCGAACGAAACTACTCACAGATTGACAAGGAGGGTCTGGCAATCGTGAAGGGCGTAAAAAAATTCCATGATTTCTTGTACGGGCGGCCCTTTACCATAGTGACTGACCACAAGCCGTTGCTTGGCCTGTTTGCCCCCGAGAAGCAGACCCCCCAAGTGTTGTCTCCACGTGTCCTCAGGTGGTCAATTTTCCTTGCCGGCTACCAGTATGCACTAATCCACCGCCCTGGGAAGGCGATGGGCCACGCAGACGCACTCAGCAGGCTACCACTACCAGAAACAGGCCCCGACCCAGCGCCTGCGCAAGAGGTTATGACCCTGGAGCTGCTTCCCGACCGACCCATTCAGGCACAAGAAGTTGCGCACCATTCCACAAAAGATAGGGTCATCTCCCGGGTCCTGGACTGGGTGTGGCGAGGATGGCCCAGCAGCAGCCCCGGGCCAGAATTCGCTGGCTACACAAACCGCAAACATGAACTGTCGGCCCACAAGGGGTGCCTGTTATGGGGAAGCAGGGTTGTTGTTCCCCAGCCCCTCCGCAAAAGGGTCCTCACAGCCCTACACGAGACACACCCAGGGGTAGTGAGGATGAAGGCCCTTGCCAGGAGTTATGTGTGGTGGCCGGGGATTGACAGAGAGATAGAGGCCTGGGTCCAACACTGCCAGACCTGCCAAGAATCCCGCCCGGATCCCCCAAGGGCCCCAGTCCAGCCCTGGGAGTCCGCCCGACATCCATGGTCACGCTTGCACGTGGACTTCGCTGGCCCCTTCCAGGGAAAAACATTCTTCATAGTGGTGGATTCCTACACCAAATGGCTGGAGGTCGCACTGGTACCGTCCACTTCTACGGCGGCAGCCATCCGGGTACTACGTAAGCTGTTTGCAACCCACGGGCTCCCTGACACCCTCGTCTCGGACAATGGAACCGCATTCACGTCAAAGGAGTTCCAGACCTTCACAGCGCAGAACGCCATCCGCCACATCCGCTCAGCACCATTCCACCCTGCCACCAATGGCCAAGCGGAGCGCATGGTGCGGACCACCAAGGACAGCCTCCGCCGCATAACACAAGGGGACTGGGAATACCGCCTTGCCGCATTTCTTCTAGCACAGCACAGCACCCCAAGCACAACGACGGGCCGGAGCCCAGCTGAACTACTCATGGGCCGGCGCCTTGCAACTAGACTGGACCGACTTCACCCCGACAGAGCTCAGGATGAGGTAGTGGTGGGGAAAGGCAGGAACCCCCGGACATTTGTGGCCCAGGACCCAGTGTATGCAAAGAATTTTGGGGCAGGCCCAGCATGGGTACCCGCCACAGTCACCAAGGTGACCGGTCCCGTGTCGTACGAGGTACTAACGGAAGGGGGGCAATGTTGGCGCCGCCACTGCGACCAGCTACGGCGACGATTCCCAGGAGGAACCCGGGAGGAGAGCGGGACAGAGGGGTCCCAAGGGGACAGCAGGGCAGTGAGGCCTGTAGAGCGAGAGGGGTGGGCAGGGGAAGCAGAAGCAGTAGGCACAGAGGGGCGCCCCGAGGCTGGAAGGACACCGGAACCAGAGTCACAACCTAGTGGTTCAGTGGCGCCAGACCAGACAGCCCCGGCACAGCCAGCAGCCTCGGAACACGAGCCAGAACCAGAACCCCTGACCAAGGAACACCCCAGGCCACAACGCACACGGAGGCGGCCAGCAGACCTTGGGGACTACGAATGCAACTTCCCGGGCAGGACTGGAACTTAGAGGGGAGGGGTGTTATGTACTGAGCTGAATCCTAGAACAATAGGATTCAGAATCAGCGGGAGCTACCCAATCCAACTCCAGGTGGAAGTGAATCCGCAACCTGATTGGCCTGCTGGAGCAGCCAATCAGGCGGCTGGCAGAAGTGAATCTGCTACCTGATTGGCCTGTAGGAGCAGCCAATCAGGCTGCAGGCAGAAGTCAATCCACAATATAATTGGCCCACAGGTGTAGCCCTGAAGTAGCCAATCACGCAAGGCCCATTGTGTAAATAATGTATATAAGCAGATGGTTTTGGGAAAAGAGCCATTCGTCTTCTCTTCTTCTCCTTGATGAATATGAGCTGAATAAAGAGCATGAAATTCACTCTCGACTCCGAGTATATTTCAGTAACTTTATGTTTAAATAGGAATGGTGCTGAATTACTCCCCTTACTCCCCTACGTTTCTTGCAGGACTGCCACCAGGAAAGAAAGCAAATGGTCACCTAATTCAGTAATTGCAGTCATGGTGGTTGTAGGAGGCCTCAAGAAACCATCCAGAACCTTTTCTTTTCTTTCTGTGGTTTGAAAAACAAAATTAAAAGGCGAGGCTCACAAAGCAAGAAAGATAATCCTCACTTTGTCATTTGAATGGCGAAGGAGGCAAATCTTAATTTAGCTGCCTCCTGTGTTCTCTCCCGTGGAACCGCATTTCTCGTTGATGCAGCTGAGACTTTGCCTGAAAGGGATTAAGGAAATCAGCCATAGCTTTGCTCCCGGTATTTTACATAATGGCGTAAAGTTTAACCAGTAAAAGTATCAAGAGGCGGTAATGAGGCTCTAGCAAAAGTAATAATTTCCACGATTTGTGTGTGGTGTCGTAAATTAACTTCAGATTAAAGGAGAGAAAAGGAGAGGTTGAGTTCGGAGTGGTGTGTTGCATGCTTAAGAGAGATTTTGCAGAAAGCTAGAAAACTCATGCCGGCTAGGTAGATGTTATGTGCGATGGAGCAATTTTAATGGAGCCCCGAGGTTTATTACCTGAGCTAGATCAGTAATGAAAGGACGTGGACCAACCTATCCTATTAAAGAGCAGCAAACCATGAGAGTACATAATGTTTGTATCTCAAGTACTTTGTGGTGTTTTTTTCCCCCAGCAGCTGGAGAAAATTCTAATACTAGCAAGCTCCCCTTCTCCAATAAGCCTTTGGAGAAAGTAAAGTTAGGGACAGATGCAGAAAGGGGAAGTAGAGTAGCTATATGTCCTGTTTTACAGAGGATAGTTCTCTGTTCGACAGCATCGCCTATTGAGACGGCTGTCCAGTCTAAGTCTGCATTAAAGGAGGGGAAACTCACAAAGGGGGACTGAGCAGCATATAGTCCCCACTATGGTGAGATGTATTGTATTTCTATTTAAATTATAACAATGGGGAAGAGAGATTTTGTGCTGGCCATCAGGCAATGGCTTTTTCAACCTCCAGCCCTAGGAGCCTTTCCCAGACCATAACTTTAAGACAGGGTCTCCCAGACTTGGGTCTCCAGCTGTTTTTTGGACTACAATTCCCATCATTCCTGACCACTGGAAGCTAGGGATGATGGGAGTTGATGTCCTAAGCCAAAGCAGGAGATTCGAGGATCAAATCAGAAACTGGGACAGCATCTGTAAATCTGTGACTGCCCTGGAAAACAGGGACACTTGGAGGGTCGGACAGTCTCTGTGGCTTATTTATAGAAGGAACAGTTCTCATCAAAGTTTTTGTCTTCCTGACTTGAGGGAACATGCATGATAGTTACTGTAGCTCCCTTTTGCCCTGTGCTTTTGTCTTCTTAAAAGGCCATATACTGTAGGGGATTGAACCTAGGACCTTCAGCATGCAAAACATGCTTTTGCATGGCTGTTACCTCGACAGGGATCTTTTCGGAGAGCCATGTTTGCACATTCATAGCTTTTAGATCATCACAGAAGTATCTCAGGTGCACTGCTGTTCCTTCAACACAATGCATCATTTAACAAGAAGAGAAAATAGCAAATGCCCATTCACTACTTTCAAAGGGATTAGCCAGCTTTGGGAGCAGTTCAACAGAGGCAACAGTTTTCTAATTTTCAGAAAAAGGCACAGAGGTTTCTAAAAAGTTGCGCTGTTCTTCATAATTTAAAGAAAAACCACAGCGTCGCGCCCCCCCCCCCAAGCCCGGAGTGCAGCACCTGTTTATTAAGACTCTACAATACGATCACAAAGAACCGTTCCGTTCTTGAAACATGCTGAGAAATTGTGCAGAATGAAAAGTAAAGATGATGTAGAAAGCATGGTAGCAACGGTTACCAACGTGCATTGTTGTCGAGAGCCTGAAAAGACGTTGGCTGCAGGAATGGAAAATTACAATCTGGATTATAGCATTTGTGCTCCCGTCCCATTAGTGGATGCTTTGCCCTCGCAGGCCACACTTTTTAGGGAGGGGAAAGAGGTTCTATTTAAATATACACTTTCCCACCATACACAACAGGAGGCGCATTGACTGGTTTTCAATGCGCAGGCTCAGAAGATGAGAGGAGCCTTGCCAGGTGAGGTTGATGGCCCCTTGAGTCCAACATCCCATTCCTACAGAGGCCACCCAAATGCCTACGGGAAGCCCGCTAGCAGGACTGTGGCAGAATAGCGCTTCCACATCTCTTTTCCACCTCAGTCAACTTCAGCGTCAGGAGGGCTTCTAAAATGTACAGGGAGGAGAAATCTGTCGCTCTCTAGATTTTGTTGGACTGCCATCTCCCATTAGCTCCACCTAAGGAAGGTGGGACCTGCCGATTTCAACTCAACTGTTTCTCAGTCCAGTTTTCCAGATTTGTGCATCAAGTTTGTTCTTTTTTAAAAAAATCACCAGCATTTTAATACGCACTATCTCCTTTCTTGGGCTCCTTGATCACTGCAGATGGTGACAGCAGTCACGAAATTAAATGACGCCTGCTTCTTGGGAGAAAAGCAATGACAAACCTAGACAGCGTCTTAAAAAGCTGAGACATCACCTTGCCGACATAGGTCCGTATAGTTAAAGCTATGGTTTTCCCAGTAGTGATGTATGGATGTGAGAGCTGGAGCATAAAGAAGGCTGATCGCCGAAGAATTGATGCTTTTGAATTATGGTGCTGGAGGAGACTCTTGAGAGTCCCATGGACTGCAAGAAGATCAAACCTATCCATTCTGAAGGAAATCAGCCCTGAGTGCTCACTGGAAGGACAAATCGTGAAGCTGAGGCTCCAATACTTTGGCCACCTCATGAGAAGAGAAGACTCCCTGGAAAAGACCCTGATGTTGGGAAAGATTGAGGGCACTAGGAGAAGGGGACGACAGAGGACAAGATGGTTGGACGGTGTTCTCGAAGCTACGAACATGAGTTTGACCAAACTGCGGGAGGCAGTGCAAGACAGGAGTGCCTGGCGTGTTATGGTCCATGGGGTCACGAAGAGTCGGACACGACTAAACGACTAAACAACATGTTTGGAGGGCAGCAACTGCACCATCAAACCCCTCTTTAAATGTTACGTTTGCCTTCACCCTGATGTGGTGATACAATCAGCTCATTGACCTCACCAGAGGTGCCACAAATGAACCCTAGCAAGTAAAAAGATGAGGAAGGGCCCATAAAAGAATCCAGAATGGCTCTGTTGCACGGTAATGATCAGGTTAGCAGTAAGTCCTTAAGAGGGATGTGTGGCTACCATTTATTGTGGTGTTGTTTGCGCGCACGTGTACACTCACAGCTGATTTTTCTGATGATAGGGATGGAGAATCACATCTGGGGCAGACCATTCCTGGGCCTTTTGAGGTCCTGAGGCACTGAAACTTGCTCCAGTATGCTACTTTGTGCAACGGGACCTACAAGGAAACCTATATTCCCCACCCCACCCCCAGCCTGCGCAGATGACGCTGTAAAATTAGATGTTGGAAAAGAAAAACAAACATAATTTTTGGTACCTGTTTCTGTGAGATGTGATGATTTGTACTTTAAACCCAGGCTCTCTTGTAAACACTTCGATATCGAGCTAATAAATAATGGGACGAGGACCAGAAGACACAAAGACATACTTTGTACAATGTGGGGGTTTGGGTTCTGTGTAATTGGCAGTTCCTTGCACTGCAATTCAGAGTCCCTGTCAAGAAACTGAAAATGTATATGCCTTGATGTGACAGATTTGGGTTGATAGCCTGAATTACTAAAGAAATAAAAATAAAAATGAATGCAACACATCTTTCTCTAGAACATTGTAGCATGTGTTTGGGATCTGTGATACCTATGTGATATGTTACAGGTTGGCCTGCGGGCTTGCTTTTCTGTAACAATATGGAATTGGGTTGTAGCTGCTCGTCATTGCCAGTGTCACAAGCCCTTTCCAATAGAGAGCTCTGACACTTGTGTTCTGTACATAGTATGCTTAGTGTTAAGGTTTAGACTTACAGTTGTAAGTTTAAGTTAAGTCTGCTGCAACTGGATTTCTTATGGACAGTGCCAATCCTGAATGTATTGGATTTGTGACCATTATGCTCATTTGCCTTCAGTAGCAGTAAAGCTCTGCTGGATGAAATATGATTGCCTTTGGTTGATTTTTTTTGGGGGGTGGATGCTGCAAAGTGTTTAAGTTTTTACTCTGCTAACTATATGTTGGAATCTGCTCTGGATCAATATTGAGTAGAATTCCATGACACAGACAACACGCTGAATGACAAGGAAGGATGGTGCTGAATTTTGTTGTTGCTTAGTCATTTAGTCGTGCCCGACTCTTTGTGACCCCATGGACCAGAGCACGCCAGGCACTCCTGTCTTCCACTGCCTCCTGCAGTTTGGTCAAACTCATGTTTGTAGCTTCGAGAACACTGTCCAACCATCTCATCCTCTGTCGTCCCCTTCTCCTTGTGCCCTCCATCTTTCCCAACATCAGGGTCTTTTCCAGGGAGTCTTCTCTTCTCATGAGGTGGCCAAAGTATTGGAGCCTCAGCTTCAGGATCTGTCCTTCCAGTGAGCACTCGGGGCTGATTTTAAGAATGGATAGGTTTGATCTTCTTGCAGTCCATGGGACTCTCAAGAGTCTCCTCCAGCACCATAATTCAAAAGCATCAATTTTTCGGCGATCAGCCTTCTTTATGGTCCAGCTCTCACTTCCATACATCACTACTGGGAAAACCTTTACTCAAGCGTAAATCATGGATCAGGTCAATGGCTCATCTAGTCCGGCATCCTCTTCCCACAGTAGCCGACTAGATGTCTCTGTGGGAAGACCACAAGTGGGACATACGTACGGTAAGTGCAACAGCACTCTGCCCCACCTGCAATTGCCAGCAACAGGTATTCAGAAGCAATACTGCATCTGACAGTAGAGGTAGAACATCGCCATCAGGCTAGCAGCTGTTGAGAGCTTTATCCTCCATCGATTTGGTGGCCGTCAGTGCCTCCTGTGGAAAATGACTCCATAATTTAACTATTCCTTACCATTAGCCATACTTACTGAGGCTTACCTTCTCTAGCTAAATGCTAGTTGACTGATTTCTTGATTGGCTTGCAACCTGCCACTTTCTGGTGGATTAGAATCATGAAATCATAGAATTGTAGAGTTGGAAGAGGGTTGCCATTTGTCTGGGATTTCCTGGACATATCCAGAACACTGCAGTTGCAAGCAGTGTCCGGGCAGAAATTGTTAAAAATGTCCGGGAAAATCCGGATGCACGGCAGCCCATGTTGGCAGTGCCGGTTTTTCATAAAAAATAGCTCAAAAACTTCTTTTTTGTGATTTTGCTAGAAAAAGCTCAACAACTCGTCTGTCTGCGTTTTCAATATGGCAACCCTATGTTGGAAGGGACCTTGAGGGTCACCATGTCCAACACCCTGTCATGAAGGAATCTCAACTAAAGCATCCATGAAAGATAGCCACCCAAACTCTGCTTAAAAACCTTGAGCGAAGACAAGTTCCCCACCTCCCCGGAGGGAGACTTAGTGTGGTTCAGAAATAAGGCGAGATACGGAGCCTAGGGGACAGCCTGGTCACATTTGCAGGCCACTGAAAAACTAACCTGTCGTTCTCAGGGGCTTCTGGTGCCCTTTCAGTGCTTTGGGTAGGTTGGAGAACTTTCACCACATTCCAAAATCCATTCCAGAATTTTGGGGAGACCAGATTTATTTCATTCAAGGATCTGTCAAACATTTCCAGTGAGGAACCCGTGGATGGGCTCCATCCACCCCATATCTTATTGGCTCTACTAGCTGGTCGAACATCTGGAAAGGGCAACATCTGGCGTGGAAACCAGTCTTCCAAAAGGTACCCTCCCCCACTCCCCTGCACTTTGGAGAACACTTCATAAATTCAGTATATTATTTGGCTTTGGAAGGCATCCTTACTTTAGGGTATGGTGTGTGTGTGTGATTTTGATGGGCTGCCCTTTCAAAATTAGGACACTGGGCTTAGCCATCAGTGCATCTATAAATATAGGCCTTTGGTTTAAAGGACCAAACAGATTTCCACAATGCGTTCTAACTTTCATTACGTGCAGGGGACCTGACCCACTTTCCTAAAATGAAAAGCTCTTCAAATTCCATGTATGACAACAGCTTCACAGGGATATCAGAACATTGCCAACAGAGCCTGTGATATCTGAACATCTCAGCCTGGGCCAAGTTGCAGAAGAAACTTGAGCAAGTGAAACATTTGATGGACTGGGTGCAAAACCTGTCCTGTGATTTGTGCTACAATGAAAACGAGATGATTGTTGGTTCCCTTTGCACCATTATTATTATTATTATTATTATTATTATTATTATTATTATTATTATTATTAATATTATTATTTGCATTAGAGCTGAGCCAAAATGCCCACCCCCTGCCCAACATCACCACCCCGTTTGCAAACTTCTTACTGCATTTTTGCTTAAGGCAGGGACGGGGAACTTATTGACCCTCCAAATGTTGTCAGTCTACAATTCCCATGCTGTGGGAATGTTGTGGATAGTAGGAGAGGATATATTGATTAAATATTATCCTTCCTCACTCACGCTGGTGAGCTAGTAGCACAGCACATTCCCTTGCACATTGCTGGAAGCTAGTTGATGGATTCGTGAGAATCATTTGAGTTGAGCATTCCAGTCTGGCTTGTCCAGATTGGATTGTTCCTGGTAAAGTTCCCTTTAGTTTCCTCTTTTAAACGAAGACTGCCTTGTCATTATTGTTTTTAATGACATGGCAGTCTTCTTTTAAAAGTAATGGTAAAGTTTACTTACATTCAGTTTACAGTATTGTCCTGAAAGCAGGCTTTATCTTGTAGTTACAGTTACATTTATAGAGAAAAGAAGTCTGAGCTAGGCCTCAGACTTTCTACCTTGTAGCTTCCACCCTCTGTAAGGATGAGCCATGCGCTGCTGGCTAAGAGCCAGCAGAGGTGTCCAAAAGGTGAAAATGGAAAAGGCGAAAAAGAGGAAGATGGTTGCGTGACTAGCCCTTTTATAGGGTCTGCTAGGGTCACACCCATCTACCTGTTCACACACAGGGGGAGGATGCTCCAGAGCAGGTATGACAGGAAGTCCTCCCTGTCTGGAGCAACATTCCCCTGTGTTTCCACTCTAGGAAACAGGAAATGTTGTATTTGACTGCTTCAGTAAAGATACATCCTACACATGCTGGGGGTGGAGGTGACTGATGGGTGTTGGTAGTCAGTCTAGCAGCATCAAGAGAGCCAAAGGTTCTCCATCTCTGCCCTAAAGAGTTTAGGGTGGTAAGCCTGACTCCACCCCTCCCAGTAATGCACTGGGAAATTCAGAAGTGCCAAAGAAAACTATGCTTCCTATCTGGGCAGAAACAGGAGAAATGCCACAGGGAAGAAATTGCAGCGGTTCCAAGAACAATCGCTGCAGCATCAAAAAAGATAAGTGGTGAAGAACAACGTGATCATAGGAAATGCTCTACTGACGACCCCCAGGAGTGAAAGAAGTTATTAAAAGAACTTTTCAGCTCATCTTTCTTTTTGTATGGTCCTTATGTGTGCACGCATGCTTAAAGAAAAGCTTTGGGTTAGTCCGTAACTTAATCATCTTTAATTTAAAAAGCAACATGATGGCTCATGTAAACTCTCTAATTGTCTCCTATGCGCTGTGAGTTGGACCACCTCTGCCCAGGTGTCGCTATGTGAACTGTGAAGTTATTCAAATTGGGAACACGGTGGAATCATTTTAATAGTGTTACACAGTCAATTGCTTCAGCCTTTGCAAATAATTGAAAATTATGCTCTCTTTAACACTATGTTTGAAATCTTTCATTAGAGAGTGATAGAAATTCACGGCAATTATCCCGCTCATTCAGCTCCTCTGCGGGTGCAAATTCATATGAGAGAATTGAGTTCATTGATTCTACTGATTGCCAAAGAGTTGGCAAATACAGAGAAACCTGCTTGATTGTAGGGTATTGGCTAACCTAACTCCATCTTGGATGTAAAATTTATATATTTTCTTCTGCTTTTCCTCTTGGTTAAGAACATAATTTTGAGCCTTGCTTTAGGGAATCCTAGCCTAAGTTTGCATAAGCTTGCAGTGTTTGGTTCTGGCACTATCTGCTTGTATAAAAACCATTTCTCAGTACTGCATCTCAGTTTAGAGTTGGGAAAATCCAGCTTTTGGGAGACTTCTATTTCTCTCGCAAAGCTACATTCCCCAGAGTTCCCTGTGAAAAGGGATTGTAAAACCACTCTGGGAATTGTAGTTCTGTGAAGGGGGTATCTTATCAACGCCCTGAACAAACGCCAACTCCCAGAATTCTTTGGGGGAAGTCATGTCTGTTTAAAATTTTATCCTAGTGCTTTAAATGTTTGGTGTGGATGTAGCCTCAGTATGGACAAAGTGTTGGCATAATGGTCTCCAAGGTTAGTAGGGATATCCAAGTTTGACCCTGAGAGCCCCCTCCCACTCTGAATTCTGACATCTTGTAAAATAGGGACGCCAGCCCTGGGTTATAGTCATTGTGATTAACAGCCATCAATAGCTCTGTCCACCATGATTTTTCCCCTAAGCCCCCTTTAAAGGCATGTACCTTGGATTCAGAACGCCTTGGTGCTCGGATGTTTTGGCTCCGAAACGCCGCAAACCCGGAAGTGAGTGTTCCAGTTTGTGAATGTTCTTTGGAACACAAACATCTGGCGGGGATTCTGCGGCTTCCGATTGGCTGCAGGAACTTCCTGCAGCCAATCAGAAGCTGCGCTATGGTTTCCGAATGTTTTGGAAGTCAAACTGACTTCCGGAACAGATTCCATTTGACTTCCGAGGTACCACTGTACAAGGAAATGAGAATAAAACATAGGGTTATATTCACACTAAGAGGAGTGTCCATCAATTCCACATCAATTCCATGGAAGACCTGTTTGTAGGAATGATGGCAATAATCCCAGAGTTTGATTGACACCATGAATGTTGATGAGTTTGTACTCTCCCTTTTATGGTTAAATCAGAAAAGAGGTTGCTTGGGTTATGGATAATATTATCTATTTGCCCGGGAGGGGTTGTTACATTTTTACAGCGAAATCTTAGGGATATTTGCCGAAAGTCCCACTGAATTTAATGGGGCTGACTTCGAAGTAATTGTGCTTTGTACTGGGAGCCTGAATTATTCATCAATTTCTTTTTTTATTAATCAATTTCAGTTTATGGAACCAATTTTGTAGCAGAGAGCCCTGTTAAGGCAGGAATGAGTAGTATCCCAGAGGCTTTAAAAAAAAACGAAAAACAAAACATTGAGTGTCTTCTGTGACCTCAAACATCATTTACTAGCATTTGTTTGTGGGTTGTTTTTAAATAAAATAAAAAATTCAATGCATTTATGTGACTTATTATTCTCTGTGGTGCTATCCTCTGAGACCTGCTGCTTCTCTTCGGCAGCTGGCTGGGTTTTATTTACGTTCATGGTCAGAGGTACAAACAGCATTCAAGGTTATCTTCTTCTTCTGCTGCTGCTTCCCAGCGCTGGCAATTTCTTTATGGAGGGAAGCCTGCTAGTTAGCTTGTTTCCATGGAAATTAGGAGAACATGGGCATGGTAAGAGAAGGGGTGTGGTGTCTCCCAGACCCAGTTCCTCGAGCTGGAACACTGGAACACAGAGCTGCCTTCTCTTGAGCCAGACCAATGGCTCATATAGCTCAGCAGCAGCAGCCAAGCCAGGATTTCAGGGTATGTTCACATTAGCGCTTTCAAAATCATTGCATTAATAGCTCATCTTTTCCTCCAAGGAGCTTGAGGTGATGTACATGGTTCCTCCGCTTTAATTTCCACAACAGCCCTGTGAGGTAGGTTAGGTGGAAAGGCAGTGACTGACCCAGATTCATGGCCAAGGGGGGATTTGAACCCTGGTCTGCCCAGGTCCTAGTCCAGGGGTAGGCAACCTAAGGCCCGTGGGCCAGATGCAGCCCAATCGCCTTCTCAATCTGGCCCACAGACAGTCCGGGAATCAGCGTGTTTTTACATGAGTAGAATGTGTGCTTTTATTTAAAATGCATCTCTGGGTGATTTGTGGGGCATAGGAATTCGTTCATCCCCCCCCCCCCATACAGTCCGGCCCACCACAGGTTCTGAGGAACGGTGGACCGGCCTATGGCTGAAAATGGTTGCTGACTCCTGTCCTAGTCTCTTCTTCTCCTTTGGCGATCACTCGTAGCAGAGTAAGATTGTCTTCCATAAACACGGTCTTAACAGTGAGTCTGTAAGTGACTGTGGAGGCCAGTTCTGGATCCACACGTCCTTCCACAGTGCATAGCTGCCAAGTTTTCCCTTTTCTCGCGAGGAAGCCTATTCAGCATAAGGGAAAATCCCTTAAAAAAAGGGATAACTTGGCAGCTATGCCACAGTGGGGCATAGGTTTCCGGGCGGGAGTTGATCACAGTGAGGGTTTGCCAAGCGTGCCTTCCTCTTAGCTTGTTTCTCCCTTTCATCCTGAGTTCGAGTGTCTTCAAAACCCATGACACCTTTGGGCAAGGCTGTTCTCCAACCGGAGCGCTCGCAGGCCAGTGTTTCCCAGTTGTCGGTGTTTATACTACATTTTTAAAGATTTGCCTTGAGAGAGTCTTTAAACCTTTTTTGTTGACCACTGGATTTACACTTTCCATTTTTAAGTTCGGAAAAGAGTAGTTGCTTTGGAAGACGATCATCAGGCATCCGCACTACATGACCAGTCCAACGAAGTTGATGTTGAAGAATCATTCCTTCGACACTGGTGATCTTGGCTCCTTCCAGTACACTGGCATTAGTTTGCCTGTCTTCCCAGGTGATGTGTAAATTTTTCCGGAGATACCGTTGATGGAATCTTTCGAGGAGTTGGAGATGGCCTTTGTAAGTGGTCCACGTTTCACAAACAGCACCCTAACCACTACACCGCACTGGCTCCCACACTTAGAAGGCAGAGAGGTTGTCTATTCCTGCTGCATTTCAAGCTGAAATTGCATGGTGGGCTTCACATCAGACAGGGAATGGGGACATGCACCATGATATGGCACCATGCAATTTTATATGTATGTAGTTTTACTGCACCAATGAGGGTATCACAGATAGTGGTGGGCATGGACCCTGGAGACAGATGCCCCACGTGCTCCTCCGCTGTGATCTTCAATTAGTAGTTACTGTTTCAGCCTCAGTTCTCCAGCTGCAAAATGGGGATAATCGGAACCTGCTTACCCAGGAAGTTTTGATTTATTTACATAAAAATCTATCCCCCTGCTTTCTAGGACTTGTACAGGGAGGCTTATAACCAGTTGAATCCCATTATGACCCAAAATATATTACAATGCAAACATGTTCAAATATATAAAAGGATGTCATATAGAAGAGGGTGAAAGCTTGTTTTCTGCTGCTCCAGAGAAGCGGACACGGAGCAATGGATTCAAGCTACAAGAAAGAAGATTCCACCTAAACGTTAGAAAGAACTTCCTGACAGTAAGAGCTGTTCGACAGTGGAACTTGCTGCCAAGGAGTGTGGTGGAGTCTCCTTCTTTGGAGGTCTTTAAGCAGAGGCTTGACAGCCATCTGTCAGGAATGCTTTGATGGTGTTTCCTGCTTGGCAGGGGGTTGGACTGGGTGGCCCTTGTGGTCTCTTCCAACTCTATGATTCTATGAAAATACATAAAATATAAAACATTAAGATCCATTTCAAAAGCAACAAAGGCTGAGGGGGTGTTTGGAACCCTGAACAGGAGCACTCCATGGTGCAACATTCTAGGGCGGGTTCCACTTCCTTTAAAACCCAGACCTAGTTAATCAGCCTGTGCTCAGAAGATTTTCACCATTTTTCTAGGCTGTCAAAACTTTGCCAAGAAACACAATTTCTTCTCTTCCTCTACTTAGCGCTGTGCGTGCATCTGCATGTGTGTAACTTGAACTGACTGGGTTTGCAGGTTTCCATAGTTACGCATTACATTTAACAAGGAGGGGGGAACGAAGACTGGAACAAATGGTGTTTATTAATATTCATATAATAAAGCCTGCCTACTTGCAATCAAATATATTGAAATATAATTGACTGTTTAGCTAGCTTCAGCCGCTAATGGTAATTCCTGTATTCATATTTGGGTATTTGATTTGTGCTCTGAGGATATTAATACAAAAGAGACAGGGTTTGAACGGCAATGTGGAAAAAGCCAGGAAAGTTAATGGCACACCTACTTTACAGATTGCCTACTAGGACATTAAATGTACACAAAGAGGGGGCTTAAGTCTTCCTGAGTGATTCTTCTGAGTCCATGTTACAACCCCCCCATGCAGAACACTGTTCAATCCATCAAGCAGCAGGATAGTTAGGTAGGTATTTAATGATGTCATGAAATAGTGAAAATCTTGCTTTACTTCAAACTCTGTGGAACACATCACCAGCCCGTAGCTCTAACATGTAGATGGTCATAGCAGCTGTAAAAGTGCTGAAGGTATTTCCAGTGGTGGAATAACATTTCCCCTTTGTGATCGGGGAGACGTATTCTACCATGGTTGATGTTCTTCTAGGCTACATCAACAGAAGTATAGGGTCCAGGTCAAGGGAAGGAATAGTACCTCTCCATTCGGCCTTGGTCAGACCACACCTGGAGTACTGTGTCCAGTTCTGGGCACCACAATTTAAGAAGGATGTTAACAAGCTGGAACGTGTGCAGAGGAGGGCAACCAAGATGATCAAGGGTCTGGAAACCAAGCCTTATGAGGACTGGTTGGGCATGTTTAGTCTGGAAAAGAGGAGATTGAGAGTACATACAATATTTTTAAATATCTAAAGGACTGTCACATGGAGGATGGAGCAAACTTGTTTTTTCCTGCTTTGGAGAATAGAATCTGCACCAATGGCTTCAAGTTACAAGAAAGGAGATTTCAACCAAACGTTAGGAAGAATTTTCTGGCGGTAAGAGCTGTTCAATGGTGGAAAAGACTCCCTTGGGAGGTGGTGGACTCTCCTTCCTCGGAGGTTTTCAAGCAGAGGTTGGATGGCCATTTGTCATGGATGCTTTAGTTGAGATTCCTGCATTGCAGGGGGTTGGACTAGATGACCCTCGGGGTGTTAGGAGTCATCCTACACACAAGTAGGACCTTGGCAAAGACACATGCCCGACTGGCATGTTCTCTCTCTCCTGGTCGATCGTTTGGGAGCTTCAAAAGCTTTCTCCAGCCCAAACATCACAGCGACTGATGCCAAAAAGCATTAGCATGCTTAGGGATCCACAGAGTCTTTGCAGTTTGCGTAACAGACCTCAGCAACTCAGCATTTGGCTAATCTATTTTATTTACATATAAACACACACGGAGCACTGCAGCATGGCTCCCTCTCTCTCTAGCATCAGACAGCAAAGAGAAAGAACAAAGGACAATAGTCCCACTTCACGGAACACAGTATCACAAACATCCTGTCTCCGTCACTTCCCATTCTGTGAAATGAAAACATATACCATCATGTGATAGACAACAATCCCATGACTGCAGACACGGGGAATGAATCTTCAACACAGGGTCCCTTCTAACTCTATAATTCTGTGAGCGATTTATTGTGGTGTGTTCGTAAATGCATCATCATATCTGCATTACAGACTCACCAGATATATAAAGCAACCACAGTCATGAGTGTGCTGGCCAAACACCTTGCGAGTGACATTTTAACTACATCTGTCACTCACTTCCCCATTTGCTTGCAACTTGGATGTTGGCAAGGAGTAAAGTGACATTTAACAAGAATTGTGTTCCCAGAAGGCAATGCATCTGTCACCATGGTAATGGGGGAGCAAAATATTTTCTTTTTCGGGGGGGGGGAAGGAAGAAAAGGCTTCACTCACATCTTAGTAAATTTATCACTGTGGCAATAATGCCACATTAGGGCGATAGTCATTTTATTTAATAGAATTCACAAGCCGCTTTTCATCAGAGGTCCCAAAGCGGTGTGCAGCAGTAGTGAAACAGTAAAATCATCAGACTAAAGCCGATTAAATTAAAATCAATTCCAAACATTTACAGCAGATCCCATACGAAATCGATTCCGTATGATACAGCAGAGGTGGGAACCTGCAGCCTTCCAGATTCTTCACAAAGAATTGTAGGGATGGAAGGGACCACGAGGGTCATCTGTTGTTGCGCTACAACTCCCATCTTCCCTGACCATTGGGCATGCTGGTGGGAGTTGGAGTCCTTTGGAGGGCACCACATTGGCTCCTGCTAATTTCAGCTTCTCCCAGCATCTCCCGTCTTCAGTTCTCCACATTTCGGTGCCAATTTGCAATTCCTTCCCTGCCCCCCCCCCAAGTTCTCCTGAAAACTCATCAGCATTTTAATCATGCTAATTATGTTGCTTTGAATGTATACTTTATTTTTTACTTTCTTCAGCAATGTTTTATTCCGGATTGTTTTATTTGATGTTTTAATATGTTGTTAACCACTTTAATGTGTTGTTAACCTCGGTCCAGTATACCTGAAGGAGCGTCTCCACCCCCATAATTCTGCCCGGACACTGAGGTCCAGCGCCGAGGGCCTTCTGGCGGTTCCCTCGCTACGAGAAGCCAAGTTACAGGGAACCAGGCAGAGGGCCTTCTTGGTAGTGGCACCCACCCTGTGGAATACCCTCCCACCAGAGGTCAAAGAGAACAACAATTACCAGACCTTTAGAAGGCATCTTAAGGCAGCCCTGTTTAGGGAAGCTTTTAATGTTTGATGGATTTCTGTATTTTAATATTTTTTTGGAAGCTGCCCAGAGTGGCTGGGGGAACCTGGCCAGATGGGCGGGGTATAAATAATAAATTATTATTATTATTATTATTATTATTATTATTATTATTATTATTATTTGAAAACCCTCCCTTAAAAATGTAAAGCGGTATAGAAATGAAATGAACAGCAACAACAACAACAAAAGTTTGCTCTTGCATGTAAAGTGAGAGAGCTCCAAATATGTCGGCTCTCAAGAGGGAGGCATGGGAAGGAAGGAAGGAAGGAAGGAAGGAAGGAAGGAAGGAAGGAAGGAAGGAAGGAGAGATCAGCAACCCTAGTTTTAACTCTGAAGGAAGATTAACACTAGACCAGGGGTCCCCAGACTACGGCCCCCGGGCCGGATGCGGCCCAATTGGCCTCCCAATCCGGCCCGCGACGACCCCCGCCGCCCGCTGCCGCCGCCCGCTCTTACGGCGCGCGGCGCGGCGGTGATCTTCAAAATCGGCAAAAAATCGCCGAAAATCCTTTGTGCACATGTGTATGGGCCTCTCCCGACCCAGAAGAGGTCATTTCCGATGCACTTCCGGGTTGGGGGAGGCCCATACGCATGTGCACAAGCGATTTTCGGCGATTTCCCCCCCCGACCATGTGCGTGTGCACATGCGCACGGGCACGCACTCCCCCGCCCTCCGGCCCGAAGCCCAGTAAGTCTGGGGACCCCTGCACTAGACAGTCTAGGAAGCTTAGGCGTTCCTATCTCTATCTCCCCTTTCTCATGCAGATGCATCAGCCTCCAGTACAAGCTGAATTGCATGCCAACACTTCCCACACATTGCAACCCATGGTTCACAGCAGACATCACGCCAAACCATAGTTTGTACTAACCATGGTGAAGCGCACACACCATGAACTGAGCTTCCAAATGTAGAGCAGGCAAGCTGCTTCTCTCCTTTTCTCTCCCATCTCTTCAGCTTCAAGCATCCCTAAGTTTACTCTCAATTGCAGTACCCCAGAAACTGTGGTTTGACAGCCAGTGCAGTTTCACATATAACACTGAATCGTGGTTCGCCATTACACCTGAATTACCACCTATGTCTTCACCTTTGTCATGAAGCCACCAGAAAGCGCTGCTAAGAGAAAAACACATATATTTGATTTAAATGCCTTATCGTGAATTTGGTTAATTGCTGAGTGAATTCCTTTAATGTGGCAAAAGAAAAATGCAGCTGCGCTTAATGAGTTGCTAAAATATTCTCTGGGCAAATCTCTCCCTGCCCTCCACTTCTGGATTGGCAGCAATTGCCGGTAGGGTTCTTTCCTAAAATATTCCAATTGAAAACTTGATGTCTATTATCGTCCAGACCTGCACAACACTTAGTTTCATTAATGTGAAATGCTAAACAATATTTATACTTATCAGTGGTTTGCAGCATGCCAATGAACACGCTTCAGCTGGCTGCTGTGAAACCTATTTGCCAATACTGAACGTGCTTGGAGGGAGGGCAGTTTCAGGTCCCAGCCTTGCCTCATGCAAGGAGGAGACCAGAGTGTGCAGTAAAGATGGGTAGAACAATGTGGTTCTGCTCTGAATTTGTCTGAGGGGACTCACTGGCGAGAGTCAGTCTGGTGTACTGGTTAGAGCGTTGGACAGGCATGCCAACTCTAGGGGGCGGAGGTGGCTCCAGCTCCCTCAATACTTGTTTGAAGATGGCCCAGCCCCCCAGTGTTGAGGGGGACCAGCATGACATCGTGGAAGTTTACACCAGCCTGCACGGTGTTGGGAGATGCCATTGGGGACTGGCACACCTGGCATGAGGTTGACTGGCCTTTGCAGCATCTTTCCACCCTACAGGGATGTGGCCTAGTGGAAGGCTGATGCTGTAGTCAGAGGAGTGGTAGGAGTTGATGTCCTCTCTTAAAAAAGAAGAAGTTGTGTTTATGCAAATATGACTTGGTAACAGGAGTTGGGATGAGCAAATTTCGTTCACTTTGTCAGGTGAGCAAATAGTTTTCTAAATAGGTCACATTTCAGCATTCTCCATGTGATATAAGAGGGTTTTCAGCTGCAGAAATAGCTCTCTCTCTCTCTCTCTCTCTCTCTCTCTCTCTCTCTCTCTCTCTCTGTGTGTGTGTGTGTGTGTGTGTGTGTGTGTGTAGCATGTCAATCTATCCCCCTTCTTTGTTCCTTAGGAAAGTAAACATTCGGTAGCCCCGGCTCCCCATGGGGTTTACTGCTCTCTCCCTCCCACTACAGATGTCACTTCCTGCTCGAAGGAATGCAGCGATTTATGTATATTATTTTCCTTCCTTTGGAGGAAAGAAAGACCTTCTGGTGGAAAAATGTAGCAGGGATGGAACAGATGGCGCAGCCTGACGTTTTAAAAAGCTAGCACATGTTATCGAGCACACTTTGTTGTCTCTGAGATACAAATTAATCCCACATTTGTACCAATGTAAAGTGCCAACTTGATTTTACTTTAAATACTTGCATGACAAAGATGATGGAAGACAGCGGTGAGGCTCGGGTTGGCTGCTATCTTGGTCATCGTGGCCAATGGGGTGCGGGTGGCGCTGTGGTCTAAACCACCAAGCCTCTTGGGCTTGCCGATTATAAGATCGGCAGTTTGAATCTGCACCATGGAGTGAGCTCTCGTTGCTTTGTCTCAGCTCCTGCCAACCTAGCAATTTGAAAGCATACCAGCACAAGTAAATAAATAGATATTGCTGTGGCAGGAAGGTAAACGGTGTTTCTGTGCGCTCTGGCATTCGTCACCGTGTCCCATTGCGCCAGAAGTGGTTTGGTCATGCTAGCCACATGACTTGTGGACATACGCTGGCTCCCATGGTCTGAAAGTGGAGATAAGCACCACACCCCACAGTCAATTTTGACTGGACTTAACTGTCCAGGGGTCCCATTATTATTATTATTATTATTATTATTATTATTATTATTATTATTATTAAAATCTGCATTCCACCCTTCACACAAAGATCTCAGGGTGTTTCACAGCATAAAATTACAATATAAAAACCACAAAATACATAGTAAAAATAAGAACAACAACAAACCAAGAATCCTCCCTCCCACAACACATTTTAAAGGGCATCTCAATAGCTACTCCTACCTTTTGCTGTTTGCACAGTAAAACCATGACAAAACAATAACTAAAAATACTAGAATTGCATCACTAAATTAACATTTCTATTTAAAAGCAAAGCAGCCCGGTCCATAAACTTAAGCAGGATGTTTCCTTGCTATCACGCAACACTTGCTTTGCAATGATAGCAAGCTATATGAAATGTGGGATATATTTAGCCAGATCTCCTGATATTTTGGGGACCCAGGTGGCACTGTGGTTAAACCACTGAGCCTAGGGCTTGCTGATCAGAAGGTCGGCGGTTCGAATCCCTGTGATGGGGTGAGCTCCCATTGCTTGGTCCCAGCTCCTGCCAACCTAGCAGTTCGAAAGCATGTCAAAAATGCAAGTAGATAAATAGGAACCGCTACAGCGGGAAGGTAAACGGCGTTTCCATGTGCTGCTCTGGTTTGCCAGAAGCGGCTTTGTCATGCTGGCCACATGACCTGGAAGCTATATGCTGGCTCCCTCGGCCAATAATGCGAGATGAGCGCGCAACCCCAGAGTTGGTCACGACTGGACCTAATGGTCAGGGGTCCCTTTACCCTTTACCTTTACCTGATATTTTTATTTAAAAGCATTTGTGGGGGCTCTGAACTGGAACAGAACTGTGCATGAATGATGGGCTAATAGCAATTGGGTGTTTCTGCATGAATATATTTGCTTGTGAGTGTCTGACCTGAGAAAGAGGATGGAGGTTGGTGCAGTGGGAACGCATTGGCAGAACCAACCCACAGCATGCTGACCTCAACACCGCTGTTCCCAGTAAGCGGCAGCAACACCACGACCAAGGCTCCCATCCCACTGGGTGAGCCATTTCTGCACCACTTAGAACTGTTTACAGTATATGCTAGGACGTAGAAGCCTCTGAGCCAAGATGGGTGAGCTACAGTGTGTGGTGCTACTGGAAAGCATAGACATATTGGGCATAACAGAAGCCTGGTGAGATGGAGAGAACCAGTGGGGTGGTACAGACAGCAATCACCTGCTGCAACCTGCTTATCGTTGGTACAAACTGAACCATGTTTGCAACCTACACAGCTGGGTCGCATCCCATTTTGGAATTTCTCCAGCAAATGCTTCCACCCTATTGCTGCTGCCCAAGGCAGGGGGGAAATGGACAGGTGTTTAGAGGGAAGGTATGGTGCCATATTAAAAATATGGCCTCCATCGTCCCTTAAGTTCTTTCAAAGAAGCCACAAGGACAAGGATCGTCCTGTCATCCTTTTCACCCACTAGCAACCACTGATGGGAGCCCTATTTCTGTCTGATTTCTGAAGTCGGCAGAGGCCAGAAGCTCCTTCTGAATCATTGCTCCTCGGTCCGATCTTCAGGGTGAGTTCTTATTGATCTTCACCTTTCCACCTCTCATTCTGGGCAGCCTCAAAGGGATCCAGCCATTCTGAACAATAAGAGAGTGAAGGTGATTGATGGTGTTGAAGTAATGTTCTGATCCAGAGGCGGAATTCATATAATTCTTTTCTTAATTTCCTTCTTTTCCACCCAGAGTATTCTCACAGATCATGGGCACATTCCAGCCAGGCAAAAGCACTCAACGAAGGTGTACAGCAGGGTTGGTTATGTTACTATTGGCATTTCAGGTTGCCAGAGCAGGATGACGTCCATCAGTCAACATTCTGTTAAATTTTACCTCAAGAAAACCAGAGAAGTTGGAAGGGAGCCCAAGGATCATCTACTCCAACCCCACTGCAATGACAAAATCCTCCAATGATGGAGAGTCCACCAAATGCATTATTTAACCAACAAACATCATGCGAAAGGCTGACCAAACTGCGGGAGGCAGTGGAAGACAGGAGTGCCTGGCGTGCTCTGGTTCATGGGGTCACGAAGAGTCGGACACGATTAAACGACTAAACAACAACAACCAACAAACAAAGCAATGGCATCTCATAGCTTCCAAAGTCTCTGGAGTCCAGCTGTTTTGTGTGAGGTTTCCTGTGAGCTTGTGAATTTGTGGGCATGATCCTGACAGCTGCAAGAGGGCAAAGCACATCTTACCAGCTTCTTCCTGGGGCTATTTTGCTTGGGACACAATTCATGAGCAAATTCTACAAAAAACCATGCTGTTCTCAGCCCAAGGTCCACATTCCCTTCTCTGTAAACATCGGGGGGGGGGGGGCATATGCCAGTAGTGGGTGGGGCCAAAGGCAAAACTGGGTAGAGCAAGGAAGATAACACTTCCCTTTGCACAGTAGGCTGCATTATCTTCTTGGGATTAAGGAAATAGCAGCACCAGTCAGAGCTGGTCAGGAGCTGGCTGTGTATACATTCTTTGCATAAATATCTGGGGAAGAAAGCCCAGAGCAACTATGAGATCAGATTTAGAATAATATTTTTAAAGTTTTTGTTAAGTGGAAGGATGAATGGTCAAACCCAAGGGTCAGCAAACTTTGTCAGCAGGGGGCCGGTCCACTGTCCCTCAGACCTTGTGGGGGGCCGGACTATATTTTTTTTTGGGGGGGGGGAGAATGAATTTCTATGCCCCACAAATAACCCAGAGATGCATTTTAAATAAAAGGACACATTCTACTCATGTAAAAACACGCTGATTCCCGGACCATCCGTGGGCCGGATTTAGAAGGCGATTGGGCTGAATCCGGCCCCCGGGCCTTAGGTTGCCTACCTCTGGTCAAACCCTTCCCTCCTTGTGAGTGTTGGCTCTTTGTCTGCTTCTATGGCAGAGATCTAATTAAACAGCCTGAGAAATGAAAGGGAGACACTGCACACACACCATTGTTGCACAAAGCAGCAAATGTACATAATTAATCACTCAATTAATCTGCCACCACCACACACTTGATGTCGACAGTGACTTTCATTAAATACATCCCAAGGTGCCTTAACCAGAGAAGTAAAATTTAAACAGCTCAAATATTTAAGGATAAATCAGGCTTGCAAATGAGATCTGAACTTAGATCTGAAGGCTAGAGGGAAAACACAAGAGTCAAAGGAATAGACATAAAATAAAATAAAAGGACAGAGAAGAACAAAAACTGAAGCGTTTTAATATGGGGGTGGGGGAGCTCAAATCCCATGTCTGCAACTAGAAAACTACAGAGAGATGAACAAAATTGTTTTTGTTTTTATCGGATTCCTTGGGGATATCAACAGAAGATGAAAAGCGGGTGAGGGAGGGAATGTAACCCCTGAACCAAGGAGATAAGTAATCCTACCACCTTTAGAAGACATCTGAAGGCAGCCCTGTATAGGGAAGTTTTTAATGTTTTATTATGTTTTATATATATGTTGAAAGCCGTCCAGAGTGGCTGAGACAACCCAATCAAATGGGTGGTGAACAACAACAACAACAACCACAACAACCACAACCACAACCACAACGTCATCCCTATTCATGTTGGAGGCAACCTGAGCCTGCAATGGAGGGGTGGACAGTCTTAACACCCAAAAAGAGTATTGCTTTCCCCATAGCCACAGCCTTGGAATCAAGCAGAAATCAGGCATGGTTCTCTCCCTCCCTCCCTCCCTCCCTCCCTCCCTCCCTCCCTCCCTCCCTCTCTCTCCCTCTCTCTCTCTCTCTCCCTCTCCGGCTTTTCAGCCTGCAGCTTTTCCCTCCAGCTTCTAGCTCCTATAACTCAACTCTCCACTCTGGCCTTTGTCTTTCTAACTAACTAACAGGCAGTTGAGGGGAGGCCCACCCATCTGTCCTAGGATACAGAGCCACTCCCTTTGTTACCTTAAGGACCCATACTGACCCATACAGTGGTACCTCGCAAGACGAAATTAATTCGTTCCACGAGTCGTTTTGTGTTGCGATAATTTCGTCTTGCGAAGTGCGGTTTCCCATAGGAATGCACTGAAATTTTATTCATGCGTACCTATGGAGGAAAAAGAAGCGCAAAAAAGGCGCCGACTCACCCGCCAGAAGTCTTTAAGGCTCTGGAGGGGGGAAGCAGGAGGAGGGCCAGGGGTCTCCTCCCGCCGCAGCTTCCACTCCTTCAGGCACTGCCGCTGTCCCCGCCAAGGGCCGCCTGGTGAGCCCCACTGCTGCTCCTGCTGGATTGGGGGAGGAGGGCAAGGCGGGAGCCGCGGAGGCCGCCATGAGTGTCGCACCACCGCAGGAGGCAGAAGTGGTGGCCGTGGACGTCACCGGCGGAGTCCTAAAGGTAAGCGGCGGCGGCGGCTTCCCTTCCCGTCGCGAGGCTGCTTCGTCTTGCGAAGCATGGCCATAGACGGCTTCATTTTGCGAGTCTCCAAAAAAATCCAAAACGCTTTCATTTTGTGGTTTTTTCGTTGCGCGAGGCATTCGTCTTGCGGCGTACCAGTATACTTAGCAGGCCATTACCAGATTTGCCTGGCTATTCCAGAAATTGAATCCACAGCTGGATTCAGGAAGCAGAAGGGAGGCTCAGGCATACAGCCTACCCACCCCCAAACTCATAACACTATGAACTATGCATCTATTTCACTTGTGCCGTTTCACTACCAAAAAAACAAACAAACAAAAAAAAAAACACCACTTGACATGGGTAGAGTGAACACATCCCAGAAGCTACAAAGGTGGTTCTCAAGGAATAATGAAATGACACAATATCCAGTTGGCCAGGATGGTAATGTAAAGGAAAAGGACCACTGGATGGTTAAGTCCAGTCAAAGACTGTGGGATGCGGCACTCATCTCCGCTTTCAGGCCAAGGGAGCCAGCGTTTGCCCACAGACAGCTTTTCCAGGTCATGATTAAAGGAAGCAATATAGGATTTCAAGGGAAAATAGGTTGGGAAGTCTATATAAGAGTATGATAAGATGATTAATGTATGCAAAACATAAAATGGGAAATGTATAAATAAATAAATATTTTTTTTTAAAAAAATAGAAGGGTGTGATATTGACCACCTTCTGAAAGGAAAGGCCACTGCTACAAGACAAAGGGGGTAAAAAACAGCAACAGAACGTTGCCTTTAAAAATAAATAAATCCTGGTTGTTGTCTGCATTATATTGGAGTAGACTTCTGAAGAACCAGAGGTGGAAATCAAATGAGCGCAAGGCATAGCAATGATGAGTAAGAGAGCAATGGCAGCTTGATGTCCTTAATTCATTTGTGCCAGAGAGCTCATATGCATCTGTTCCATTCGCTTCTTGTTGTTGTTGTTTCTTCTTCTTCTTTTTGCACGAGCAGTTTTAATTGGCTCATGTGCTTCTGTTGCAAATCGAGAACATAATTTAGGATGCCTGAAATCCTGGCAGGAGGTAAGGACCAAAACAATGTAGGTTAGTTTATAACCATATGCTGGGATTATCACTCTCCTTGGAAATATAAATAGCCTGTCTGCATAGGAACGTAACAGAGGCGAGTGCCGTCAAAGGAATGCTATTTGCAAGACAAAAAATGTTTCTGAGATTTGAAGAGGCAGTTATGACCCCACTTGGTCACCTTTCCCATCCCATCACTGTAAAAGCTGTTCTTTCCCCCCCCCTCCAGATTCCAAACTTCAAACAATGCCTGATAATTTGAAAGCCCAAATTATTCCCCAAACAACTAGTGAACAGTTGTGTGTAGACACCTGTGGGATAGAATCCCTCCATTTCTGGTGGTGGATAGTACACTTGATTCCACACACCCTGCCACACTCATGTCAGTTTGGGGCAGGTTATTTTAATGTGTTTATTTTTGGTTTTACCTTTTGATATTTTAATCAACAGGAAAAGATGAGAGCGTATTTATTTATCTGGATATATGCAATTCCATTACTATAATGTAAGCTTTTTTAAAAACAAAAGGTGTCCATTGACGTAAGTGGTGATGAATAAAATACTTTTCTCCCATCATTGGGTTTCCCCAGCACTAAAGATGGTTGCATCAGAGGAAGTTTATATTGTAACCTTAATAATAATAATAATAATAATTTATTATTTATACCCCGCCCATCTGGCTGGGTTTCCCCAGCTACTCTGGGTGGCTTCCAACAGAAAAATAAAACACAGTGATCTATTAAACATTAAAAGCCTCCCTAAACAGGGCTGCCTTCAGATGTCTTCTAAAAGTCTGGTAGTTGTTTAGAAAAAAAAAATGCATGGCTACACCCTCTTTCAGGTTCCCACTATTTCCCCCAGCTGGTTCCTCCCACCTTTCCGCTGCCTACAACCAGTCCATGAACCAAAAACAAACCCCGTGTTGCAATAAGAATCAGTCACAACAATCCAAACACAACACGTAGGCTAATAGTTAGTAGAAAATATATAATAGAATAATATCATTCAAATTATAGGAGAAAGCCAATCAAAGTTCTTATATACAATATAACAGAGTGGTTGCGAGGACCGTCAAGCTGTGTGTTCAAAACGGCTGTCTAAGGACAGTCTCACAATAGTCTTTCAAAAGTTTCAACGGAAGACATTTCAAAAGCCTCAAAAGGACAGTGTCTCTGGAATGATACTACTGTTTAGTAATAGTCTTTTCAGCCGATATTTTTCAACAGAATATGCAAGTAAGATTCATGCTAAGGATCAGTGCTTACTAGATACACTACACTACACTACACTACACTCTAGTGAACACTGATCCTTAGACATCTGTTTTGAACACACGGCTTGACGGTCCTCGCTACCACTCTTGTTATATTGTATATATGAACTTTGATTGGCTCACTCCTATAATTTGAATGATATCATTATTCTATTATATATTTTCTACTAACTATTAGCCTACGTCTTGTGTTTGTATTGTTGTGATCCAACTAGCCCATGACAGTAAGCGGCCGTCCTCTTGAGCCTTGTAAAATGCCCTGCAGATAGATCTATCTGTGGCCTTCGCTGGACTCCAGTGCCCATCTGTTCCAGCCAGCATGGACAACGATGAGGGATAATGGAATTTCTAGTCCAACAACATTCCTGCCCCTGACATAGACAACGCTACCCTTTTTGTTATTTTAAAACAATGCTAGTTTAATGTCATAAACAACTGAAACCCAAAGCTCTGTTTCAGAATTCTGCCCCCTTCCACTCTCTGCAAATTTAAGTAAGCTTTCCTAGAATTCTTCTTTAAAAAACCCACCAGCCAATGTGTATGCAGTGAACTGACATTTATCAATAACAATCTGTTCCTTCCAAGCCTCCATATGCCAAATACCTCATTTCCCCATTTTTGCTTGTTGTGAGAAATTTCACAATCTGTCCAATCCATCTAATGCATCACATAACATGCGGCAAGATGGACGGCTTGGAAAAAAGGAAATCTTTAAATCAACCCTTAATTGTTCTGCAGGATATTTCCCCCCCCCCGTCCATCACAACTGGAATTAAATAAATCTCACCTTTAGCCCCAAGTGCCAGGGTGCGGTGCCCAGAGCAGCCCAACATAAATGCATATATCAGGAAGCAGAATGAATCTGGATGAAGGTAACGAGATACTATCTGACTAATGAAGGTAGGAGACACCATCTGATGGATGCTTCCTTTCTGTTTTAGAATTATTTTTCCGTCATGCTATTCTGTTAAAGTTTATGCTAAGACTGCCTGTCAAAACTGGGAGCAGCTCTATCCATCACAGAAGACAGCCCAAGATTGCGTGTCCTCTCCATTTTAAAAGATGAAAGGCAGAATTATGTTAGATTGCTACTAAACTGAGGATTTGGCAAGCTCAGTTTCATCGGCCGTGGTTAAGGATGGGGGAGCAACTTGACTTGGTTCATGTTTCTAGGCCAGCCTACCTTGTTCATACATTCCAGAACAATATGTGGAATGAGACACAGGCCAGCTTTTGAATTTCAAACTTCAGCTTTTTGAACTTTTTAAAGTCTCTGAATTTTGTAGTGCTGTTGTCCAGCCAAGCAATGTCCAATAAATAAATAAATAAATAAATGCATAAATGAGGGCAAAGTGTGCAAAAAATAAAAATAGCATGTCTAAGAGAAAACTGGTTGGCAAAAAATGTGAATACTAGGCAAAATTACCTTAAAGGGTTTGTATATTAGGTGAATTTTCATCTTCTCTTCTCTTCTCGTATATTTATACAGTGGTGCCTCGCAAGACGAATTTAATTCGTTCCACGAGTCAATTCGTTTTGCGATTAATTCGTCTTGCGAATTGCGGTTTCCCATAGGAATGCATTGAAATTTCTTTTTTTGCCCATAGGGACGTATTAATTAAATTTCAATGCATTCCTATGGGAAACCGCGATTTGCAAGACGAATTTTTCGCAAAACGAATTCATCTTGCGAGTCACCATCAGATCTCAAGACGCATTCGTCTTGTGAAAAATTAGTCTTGCAGGGCATTCGTCTTGCGCGGTACCACTGTATAGCAGCAACTAGTAGGTTGGAATTAACAGGAACCAATTATTAGGAGCATCCCTCTTTCCCCTGTTTTCTTTTCCTCTATGCCAGACATATATTGATTCCCGTGCCTAGCCTTTTCTGCTATGGCAGGCTGGGCCAACCAGCTACGGAAAGGTTTCATTTGTCATTCTCGATTGCTGTTCCTCCCTCCTGTCTGCTGGATTCAGCCTTTCATTTGGCCTCAATCAGATAACTCAGTGACATGTTTGTTGACTTGGACTGATGCAACAGAAGACAAACATTAATCACCAGCCTTTCTAGGAAGCCAGGAAACTCCCTGGAAGGAAAGAGAAATTCCAAGAAACAAATCTTGAGTTGGATGAAAACAACAACAACAACAACATTGCTCTGCGTTAAATTTATATCACTGTTTGATACCTGATTTAGGTCCTGGTTAGTTGACAAATAAAAGTTCATCACATCTCTCTCTCTCTCTTTTTTTTAATAGGAGAAAATCTCACTGTATTCTTTTTTTAAAAAAGAAACTTTATTGAAATTATAAATTACAAATTACAAATCAAACAGAACTAATCAAACAACTCAGAACATATTTTCTGACATAAACAAAAGTCCAACAGAAATAAAAAGCAAAGAAATGGAACAAATAGAATTTCCTCCAAATACAAAATAATCACGTTTGAAAAACGAAAAACGAACAGAAAAAACGGAAACACACATGCAAAAATAACACTTCCACCCCACCCCCCCACCCCCTCTACCTCATGTGACTTCCAGCCTTCCCCTATATTTTGGTTTATATATCTTTGTTACAATGCATACTCTTTACTAAGTTTTCCTTTCCTTTCCTTTAGGTATTTTGGGGGGGCCTTTGATTGGCTAGTCAAATTGATAACATATCAAAATTTAGCAATAAAAGCCAGAGAAATAAAAGGGTTAAATGAGGAGAGAACGGAAAAAGATTGGGAAATGTTAAAACAATATTTAATGAAACAGGTAGAAAGAGTCGATCTCATAGCAGATGTGTGAAAGGCCCAAAAGTTCATCACATCTCTTAATGGTTGCGAATATTTTGTGAATGGGCAATTCCCCAGAAGGCTGGGGTCCGATGAGAGGTAGATAGATACAACTATTTCTCCCCTGTGTCAGTTTTGTGCATACCCAATGATAGATCCATCCCACAAGCACTCCAATTGGAAGAACAGCCTTTACCAAAGGGGTCATGGACTTTGAAGAAACACGAACTCAGGGCGAAAAGGAGAAACGAGATAAGGGGAGGGCACATTTGGCAAATCCTCACCTTGATCAACTCCCACCTGGAAACCTGTGTCCCCACTGTGGAAGGATGTGTGGATGCAGAATTGGCCTCCACAGTCACTTATGGACTCACTGTTAAGACTGCGTTATGGAAGACAATCTTACTCAGCTATGAGTGATCGCCAAAGGAGAAGAAGAGCCTATCCCATTTTTAATGTTTCAGTTTTTTTTAAAGACAAAAATTCACCTTCAAAGTGCATAGCATAGAAACAAACAAAAGCTGCCCAATTCCTGGACTGCTAATTGAAAATAGTCTTGAAATTCCACACCATTGAAATTCCACACAACGCCCTCCCAGCAGATGTCAAGGCAATTTTACTTTTAGAAGACAACTGAAGGCGGCCCTGTTTAGGGAAGTTTTTAATGTTTGTTTTTTTTATAACATTTTATTAGATTTTCCAATTAAACACATTTAAAAACATTAAACAAAACGAACAAACATTCAAAACAGCACAATACATACATCACTCTTTTTACTCTTCTCACAATCTTCTATTATAATGCTCCGCCGAGCTTGACTTCCCTCCCTCCCCTCAATAGGTTTTCTAATCAATTCTTATCTCGCAGTTCCTTTATATCTGCTCCTTAAAGTCAATTTGTAGGATTTATTTTAAACCTGCAAGTGTCTTTAAACTTCTACAGTTCTTTTCCATATAATCCACAAATTTACTCCAGTCTCTTAGAAACCTTGTCTCCCTCTGGTTTCGAATCCTGCTAGTCAGTCTCGCTAATTCTGCATATTCAATCATCTTTGTCTGCCACTCTCCAATTGTCGGTAAGTCCTGGGTCTTCTATTTTTGGGCTAGTAATGTCCTAGCCGCGGTTGTTGCATACAGAAATAAAGTATTGTCCTCCTTGGTTATCTCTTGACCTATCATTCCTAACAAGAATGCTTCTGGTTTTTTGGGAAAAGTGTATTTAAAAATCTTTTTCAGTTCATTATATATCATTTCCCAAAATTCTTTAACTTTTTCACATTTCCACCACATATGATAGAAATCTCCCTCCTTTTCATTACATTTCCAACACATTCTATTACTCATTCTATACATTTTTGCTAATTTCACTGGGGTTAAATGCCATCTATACATCATCTTCCAAACATTCTCTTTCAAGGAGGTACATGCTGTGAATTTTAATGTTTGATTCCATAGCTTCAACCACGCATCATATTCAATATTATACCCAAAGTCTTTTGCCCATTTTATCATTACCTCTTTCGTCAATTCATCTTTAGTATACCATTCTAACAATAAATTATACATTTTGGACAACAGTTTTGTTCTGCCTTCTAGCAACTCCATTTGAAATTTGGACCTTCTCTCCTCAAAGCCAATCTTTTAATCTTTTACAAATATATCATTTATTTGGTGATATTGCAACCAACTCGTCAAAGAAACTTTGACCTCTTCATAGGGTTTTAATTTCCAACCTTGTTCAGATTTTCTTAAAAGTTCCTCATATGTTGGTCTCTCCCCTTCCATATTCACCTTTTTTACTATGATTACTTCCATAGGTGAAATCCACCATGGAGTCTTAGTCTCTAACAGCATTTTATTTCTTTCCCATACTTCAAATAACGATCTTCTTATCACATGGTTCGTGAATCCTTTATGAGTTTTTTTTCTTATCATACCAAAGATATGAATGCCAGCCGGCTCTGTTGTCGAATCCTTCCAGATCCAATAAGTCCGTATTTCCCAATGCTATCCAATCTTTTTTCCAACAGAGACAAGACGCTTCAAAGTATATTCTCAGGTCTGGCATGGAGAATCCGCCTCTTTCTTTCCTATCAACTAGGGAAGTTTTTAATGTTTGATGCTGTACTGTTTTTAATATTCGGTTGGAAGCCGCCCAGAGTGGCTGGGGAAACCCAGCCAGATGGGTGGGGTATAAATAATAAATTATTATTATTATTAAGCTTGCTCCAGTGAGCTAGTTACCAGAGTCAGATCAAACATTTGGTCACCACCTACTGACCCATTGGGGGAAATTAAGAACCTAATTTTTAGTCATACGGGTGAATCCTAGTCGATCAGCAAACCTGATCACATCACTGAGGGCAAATGAAGCATGCTCCAGATGCTGGGCCCTGAATAGGCAATCACTTTCATTCCTTCTAATGACACTCCATCAGGGGAAGAAAAACAATTTGTGTGAAAATTGCCCTTCATTTCAGCCCAGTCATTGTATATTTCCCATGCGGGTTGGGGAGTGAAGCAGTCATCGGCTCATGCTGTGCATTGATTGGCACTCCTATACACCATACATCCCCAGATCACCCTTTTCCATTCCCCCAGTGGTATACACAATGATCATCTTCTCCTTCCTTAGCTGCTGCTCCAAGGTGGTAGCTTCCTTGCATTTATACATAGAATAAGATACAAAAAAATTAACATTAACAGCAGCAGTAATCCCCCTCCCCAACAATTCCTCAACCCAAGAATCTGTTCAGTAGCCACAACTTTTGTAGCTGGAGTCTGTCCGGGCCCCCCTGCCCTCCCAGGCCAGGTGGGAAATCCCATGCCATTTTAAAATGTGTTGGGGTGGTGGTTATTGGGTTGTTGTTATTTTTATTTTGATTATGTACTTTGTGGTTTTATATTTCTGATTTTAGGCCTAGGGGTATAGGGTATAGGGTGATATATAAATTCAATAATAATAATAAAGGACGGCTGTCTACTAGCTCCATCTGGTACGCAGGCTGAGACCCTACCTGCCTGCAGACTGTCTCGCCAGAGTAGTGCATGCTCTGGTTATCTGCCGCTTGGACTACTGCAATGTGCTCTACGTGGGGCTACCTTTGAAGGTGACCTGGAAAGTGCAATTAATCCAGAATGCGGCAGCTAGACTAGTGACTGGGAGTGGCTGCCAGGACCACATAACACCGGCCCTGAGAGATCTACACTGGCTCCCAGTACGTTTCCGAGCACAATTCAAAGTGTTGGTACTGACCTTTAAAGCCCTAAATGGCCTCAGCCCTGTATACCTGAAGGAGCATCTCCACCCCCATCATTCAGCCCGGACACTGAGATCCAGCACCGAGGGCCTTCTGGCGGTTCCCTCATTGCGAGAAGTGAGGTTACAGGGAACCAGACAGAGGGCCTTCACGGTAGTGGCACCCGCCCTGTGGAATGCCCTCCCAGCAGATATCAAGACAATAAGCAACTATTTTGCTTTTAGAAGACAACTGAAGGCGGCCCTGTTTAGGGAAGTTTTTCCATGTTTGATGCTGTACTGTTTTTAATATTCGGTTGAAAGCTGCCCAGAGTGGCTGGGGAAACCCAGCCAGATGGGCGGGGTATAAATTATTATTATTATTATTATTAAAGGCCAGCCAGGCAGGGAGCAGATCTTCCAGGACTCACAGCCAATATTATGGTGAGAAGAAGAGGAGAAAGCAGGCATCTGCTCTCCTGAAGTACTTAATGCCTTCACAATCACTTCAGATTGTGACATGGCCAGAAAGCAGCAACGGCTAAAAGAAATGAAGGGATCTTGCTCTGCGTTTTCTGCCTGCCTTTCACCTACTGCAAAATTATTGCAGACTCCCCAAAATAAACAGCTTTGCAATACCCCTCCCCTCATGGGGGTAGGATGTAACAGATCACCAATGAGAAGCCTTTGCTGCATAACCCTGCTTGGTTTTTCATGCTATCTGTCTGGAGTTTGCTCCCACGGAAGGGCAGAGACACAGAAGGAATTGAAAAGGCCAGTTCACTGCAGATTGATTTGAATTAGCCAAGTCAGTGGTCTGAAAGATTCATTTCTGCTGTTCCCATTTGTTTCACTTCTGAAATTTGTTATTTCCAAGCATCTCCTCCCCACTTCTGACTTGCCGCCCACCCACCCTGGCCTTGGAACCATCAATGTCACAATAATATATCTACTAAAAAGGCACAAGTAGCCTGCTGCAGCATTATTGGCTCCTATAGGTTGTCTAGGGAGCCTGCATTTTTTTTTTTTAAAAAAAAAGATGGTTAGATTAACACAGATAGGAGCTGATTCCATGTGTTGTGGCTGAATGATGGCTCCCTTCAGTATTAGCTGCAGCCAAATGAAGCTGATGCTTCCACTGCTGGGAATGAAATACATCTCCCTGCAGTGTGTGTGGGGGGGGTGTTTACATTTGTTAGTGAGCCATCTCTCAGGCCCTGAAAAATATCATCATAATACAACCTTTGCCAACCCAACTCCCAACCTTATACTGAATCAAACCACCAGTTCAACTAGCTCAGTTTGTCTACACTGATTGGCAGCAGCTCTCCAGGGTTTCAGACCGGAGTCTATCCTAGCCACGCCACGCCCCCCCCCCCGGGAAATTTTAACCTGGTACCTTTTATATGCCAAACAGCTACTCTACCACTGAGCTGTGTCCCTTCTCCTATGGGAAAAGGTTAAAACGTTTGGAGCGTTTTAAAGTAAGGTTACCAGATTTTTTTCCAATGAACCCGGGGACACTTTAAATGAATGAATGAATGAATGAATGAATAAATAAATACTACACGTTCGGTAGTATAAATAAATAAATAAATAAATAAATACTACATGTTTGGCGGTGGCAAAGGGGCGGCCGCTGCCTTGACCTCAACCGCCACGTTTTTCCTTCCTCCGAGGCTTCTATCTGCTTTCTCCATGAGCCTGGGCAGCTCCTGAGTTGATAATAATAATAATAATAATAATAATAATAATAATAATAATAATATATTTATTTATACCCCGCCCATCTGGCTGGGTTTCCCCAGCCACCCTGGGTGGCTTCCAACCAAATATTAAAAACAATACAGCATCAAACATTAAAAACAGGGCCGCCTTCAGTTGTCTTTTAAAAGTAAAATAGTTGCTTATTGCCTTGACATCTGCTGGGAGGGGTTTCCACAGGGCGGAGGCCCTGATGGTTCTTTGGTGGTGGTGCTGGTGGTGGGGAAGCAGTGCGCGGTGGGTCAGACATGGAAGGTGGAGAAGGAGGGTCAAGAGCGGTGGCAGCGGCGAGGCTCGGGCAGCACGATGCCTCCCTTCCCATCGGAGCAGCCCCAATCCCATTCCTAGCAAGCAGCAGGGGGCGGGGATCCCTCAGCTGGGAAGGGAGACTTCCCACTGCCTTTAAGAGCAGCCCCATCCCAACTCCTACTTGCGTGCAAGCAGGAGGGGGCAGGGATCTCTCAGGCAGTGCAGTGCCTCCCTTCCCATCAGAGCAGCCCCAATGCCATTCCTACTTGCGTGCAAGCAGGAGGGGGCGGTGAGCCCTCAGCTGGAAAGGGAGGCTAACTGAGAGATCCCCCCCCCTGCTCCTGCTTTCACGCAAGTAGGAGTTGGGAGGCTGCTCCGATAGGCAGCATGAAGCCTCCCTTCACAGCTGAGTTGCTGGGGCAGGGAAGGTGGAGGCAGCCCGGAAGCTCCACCACCACCACCATCAAGTTGCCCTCCCTCTCTCATAATACTGGAGCTTGGCAGTGAAATTCAAAGAAAGTGAACATTGGAAGCTTCAGGACAGACAAATGAAAGCATCTCATCACACAGCATATGTGGAATTCGCCCCCATGCTGTGAAATTTGCTCCCATAAGATGTAGTGATGGCCACCAACTTGGATAGGTTTGAAAGGGGATTAGATAAGTTCCTGGAGGATGACATAATGCCTGAATGAAGAAGTGTGCATGCATACGAAAGCTCATACTAATGACAAACTTAGTTGGTCTCTAAGGTGCTACTGGAAGGATTTTTTATTTTATTTTGTTTCGATGATGCCTACAGTATGGCTATACTGTACCTCCAATAATGGAGGCAGTTTGCTTCTGAATACTGGTTGCTGGGAATCCAAAGACCTGTCTTTTCTCTTTCTCTTTTCGTTTGCTTATGTTACTCGGTAAAGTGACGCTCTTGCTGGTGGCACTACCTGAACACTTCCTCTTGACTTCCTCTTCATTTTACGACCACAACACTAAGCCAACGTTAAGGAAGCTGCAAGGGTTTTGTCCCCTTAACTGAAATAAGGGTGTTCCACTCACTTCTCCTATACTATCCAGCAACAAAGCATGGCCAGGATGAGTCAGGAGAAAACAGTGGTCTGAACTCGGAGCAGGGAGCAGGGAGCAGGGAGCAGGAAGAAGACTGAAAAGTCAAGAAAAGCAGAAGGTTAGAGGCAGGTCCTTCAGCACCTTGGACAGATCCAAGGAAAGAGACAACTTATTCAAAGGCGTATTGGGTCAAGTCCTTGCATAGTTCTTGAACATCTCCGAGGCTCAAGACACAAGGACACGTGATTTTAGGTTAATGGGTAAATAAAGGCCACAACTTTATTGGTTATAGCATGTGAGTGGTATTGGCTCAGGCATTGGACGGGAACGTAACATGTGACTCCACCCGACTGGTTTGGAGACACTTAAAGGTTAACAAACAGTGGGAGGAGCTTGTTGATGCAAATACAACTGGAAGCTTCCCCTGACGTCACCAGGGGTCATGCCATGGCCCTAACCCCAGTAGGGCATCGGACGGGATCCACGACTGCTGGATCTCCTTAACGGGATACCCCTGGGAGGTAGGTGATGGCCTTAACCTGACCTCCGACACACAACACAGATACATCACATATTGAATAATCCAATGCCTAACCGCCAATACCAAAAGTTGTGATGAACTGCTATGAGGTAGGCGAAAAAACCAAGAGGCTGGTGCCAATTTGCCAAATGGATAAAAAAAAAAAACCTCCTACCAGGCCTCTTGGGCAACCAAGGCGACCAACCAAAGTCCACAGCAAGGTCCAAGCAAAGCACGCCTAAAGGGAGGGAGGGCGGGTGATCCGATGCAGGCAGAAGTAAAGTGAAAGATCCCCCGCCGCAGCAGCCCTTTAAATGGAGGTGGACTCCGCCCCCCAGTGAGCCCTATTGGCCAGCTGAGGGGTATGACGCGGCAGCGGGGAGGAGTTGGTGCAGGGGGCTGACCACGCCCCCTGCAGATGCAGGAAGCGGGCCCCGCACGCAACCCCTCCCCTCTGGAAGGGAGGAGCGGCCTTGCTGGGGAATGGAAATCTCCATATGCCCCACTGGTGCACTTAAGCCTGTACTAGAAACCAGGCTTTTAGTGTGGCAGCTCCAGCTCTCGGGAATCAGTCATCAGACAGGTACCCAGTGTTATTATGTTTAATAATAATACAGTTTTGTTTGAGAAGGCTTTCCCTGAGGTGTAGCCAAGGGCTCCATCCACACTTTGTCCTGGCATTTCTAGGCATGTTTTTAAGAGGTTTTTCTTTTGTGCCACCGTTTTATATCAGGAAAACCTGCTGCTTACCGATGAATTGGAGCAAGCATCAATCCACAGAAAACCCAGCTGATGTTTGTTCCGATTCAGCAGTAAACAGCTGGTTTTCCCAGGGAAAGCAGGAATCACAGAAGTGTGGATGAGCCCCAAGTCATGAATAGAAGATGGATTTTATACCTGATGGAATTGTTGTGTGGAGTTTGTATGGATGACTTTAAGGAGTTTAATAATTTGTTGAATTGGTTTTATTGTGTTTGCATGCTTTTTTCTGTTTTTGTGTGTGCACACCACTTTGATCACTTCACGCTGTGAAGTAGTCTATACCTTTGCATAACTGCCACCACCACCTCTCTCTGGACTCACTAACATGGCTTATCCATGCTACTTGAGCACATGCTTGTGTGAGTTTGCGCCTGGAATCCTTCATTAGGTTAATTGCCCGGGGTCGTCAGCTGATGGGAGCTAAAATGTTAGGAAATGCTTTCCTAATACATGGAAGAAATCACTTCGTGTGGTTGCGAATGCAAAATCTAATGGAACGCAGAGAAGATTAGATAAATTCGTGAAGGACAAAGCTATCAGTGGCTACTTGTCACAATGGTTCTGCTCTACAATGGAGGAAGCATGACTCTGGAAACCAGTTGTTGAGAATCACAAGTGGGGAGAATATTGTTGCGCTCAGGTCCTGCTTGTGGGGCTTCCCATTGGCAACTTGTGGGCCGCTGTGAAAACAGGGCACTGAACTAGGTGGGCCTTTGACCTGATCAAGCAGCCAGGCTCTTATGTTCGTACATCTACAGAACTCTCTTGTACAAGAGAAAGCAAACCTGTGCAGCCCTGTTTCCCAGACATTTCTTAGTGGGAAGCATACTACTGTATGACCAAACACCAGCACGTCTCGGCTTGCATAAGAGACGTTTGAAAAGCAAAGTGCTACCTTTTTGTTGAAACTGAATGCGCTCAACGAGAGCCCCATATACAGATTTCTGCTGGCGAGATTGAATCAGACAAGAGGGAAACTCAATTCTCAACAGAGCGGATGCTGCAGGTGTAGGTAGCAGATTGAATTTTACCACTCACCCCCCCCCCGGCCGCCCCGTTTCTCATCCCTAGCTTTATCTGTTGGATGCCTTATGAATCAAAAGCACCTAGCGCCGGCCTCAGCCAGGAATGGAAGTTAGTGTTTCCATTTCTTTTCATAAGTTCCCACAAGCCGTGTGTGCGTGTGCGTCTGACAATTAGCCTTTTCATTGCAGGCTTGGATTTGTCTCATGCACAGATACATTTCAAAGGCAGAGAATGCTGAGATAAGAAGGGCTACCCACTCCAGCTTCTCCAGGCTATTGGGTTTTGTTTTGCTTTTTGCTATAGACACACACACACACACACACACACACACACACACAATGTTGTAGTTGTCCATCAACTGCCAGAAAAAATATGGGAAAAGCTCCTGATGACAAGACTGGCAACGTAGCAACTTAAAGCATCGCAAACTGGGCAAAGAATGCTACTCCAAAAAGCTACTGAAAAATGCCTGGGATTGGAAGCTGCTCAACAAGCGAAAGCCTTTGCTTTAGCCTCTCCCCCCTTTCCCCTTGCAAATTATGCAGCAAGTCATGGTTGTCAAACATCAAGGGAGGCTGCAGACCTGATTATGCAACTGTTCTCTGCGAGACATACATGCGGCTTGGCAGGGCTGGCTCGAGATGCTAGTTTGCCTGCGGCAGAAGAGCCAAATGGCACCGCTCCTGACCCGCTAACTAACATGGCCCGCCAGGAAGTGCAATACCTCATTGCAACAAAGGGGAATCATGCAAGACCCCTGTGCTCTTCTGTAACTCCATTTTAATAGGGCAAGTGGGGAAGAATTTCCTAACTTTTTGGAACATGGGAAACTGCCTCACACTGAGTTGCATCTTAGCTCAGTATTGTCTGCACTGACCTGCTGTGGCTGTCCAGGGTTTCGGGAAGGCGTCTCTCCCAACTTTATCTGGAGATGCTGGGGATTGAACCTGAGACGTTCTGCATGCAAAAGCAGGTGCTCCAACCACTGAGCTATTGTCCTTCCCCGGATTGCATCCCCCTAGGTCAAAGCTGCTATCAAACTCTGCTCCACTTTGTCCAGCCATCAGTGTTCCCCCTCCAGCTGCTACGTTGTCTTCAAATCAAGGGTTGATTCATTAGCCTGCCTACTTATTGATGATTATGGGGGAAATTAGAGGGCATTATTAGGGGTGAGTCCACTTTCCGGAGACTTGCAAAGCTGCCTGCTCTGCATAGAAAACAGCTTGGAGGAACAGAAACATTTTTCAGCATCAGCATTTCCCTCCCAGGCTGCCTGTCTTCGCAGCACCTGCCCCAGAATAAAAGGCAGAAAGGGACAGGGGAAGCCTTTTCCTGAGCAAGCATTCCTTGAATTGCCACGGAGACTTGGGGAATTGGCTTCTATTAAAGTGAATAACAACGCCAGCCCAGGTAAGGGAGCCCTGCAAGCACTTAGAAATGTCTATGCCCAAGGCTCTTCTATCTTCCTTCCTTCCTGCCTTCCTTCCTTTATTTACAGCATTTCTATGCAGCCTTTTATTGACATACCCAGGGTGGCTCACAGCAAGATGGAAACCCTCATTTCCAATTACACACACACACACACACTTTCGAAGTCACAACAACATCAAAAGGTTGGCATAGGTGGCACAGCAAGGAAGCATTGCACGGGCATCAAAAACACGTCCGAGTTGGTGCCTGCTATCATTCAAAAGGCTGATCGCCGAAGAATTGATGCTTTTGAATTATGGTGCTGGAGGAGACTCTTGAGAGTCCCATGGACTGCAAGAAGATCAAACCTATCCATTCTTAAGGAAATCAGCCCTGAGTGCTCATTGGAAGGACAGATTGTGAAGCTGAGGCTCCAATACTTTGGCCACCTCATGAGAAGAGAAGACTCCCTGGAAAAGACCCAAGGAGAAGGGGACGACAGAGGACAAGATGGTTGGACAGTGTTCTTGAAGCTACGAACATGAGTTTGACCAAACTGTGGGAGGCAGTGCAAGACAGGAGTGCCTGGCGTGCTCTGGTCCATGGGGTCACGAAGAGTCGGACACGACTAAACGACTAAACAACAACAATCATTCAAAAGGGGAAATAGTTCCATAAACTGGGCTCCACCGCAAAGAAGGCTCTGAAGGGCATCATCCAAATTACTCGAAAAGTGGGCAGATCTCTATCAGAGAAGGTATTCATTCAGATAATCTGAGCACAAGTTGTTTAGAGCTTTATTTTTGTTGCCATCTGTCTGTCTCGAGAGAGAGAGACTGGAGTGCACTTCCAGGGGATGAAGTCAAACCACTGAAGTGAACTCTCTGGGAAGCAAGGCTGTGAAGTGTGTATGTAGGTCCTGGGCTGCCCAGATGACAAGACCTCATACACACACCCCGGACTCAAAGGAAAGGAAAGCAATATACTTGGCACCAGCTTGGTTGCAGGAGCTGCTGGAAGGAGGCATACAAGGTGCCAGTCAACCATCTTGGCGTACAAGGTGCCAGTCAGCCGGCACTCCAGATTTGTGTAGCGTTTAGTCCTTAGCCTTTTCATCTCCCAAATCTATTCCTCAAGGCAGTGGAGGATTACGACCAGAGTTTCCCTTCTCCTAGATGGGCTGCCTTCCCAAGCAGATGAGCCTCGTCTGCCCCCCACTTCCCTCTGCAGCACATGGGGCACAGAAAACCTTTAAAAGTTGACCAGGCAGCAAGCTGACAGCTGACACAGATCTTTCAGAAGTGGCGTCACAAGCTCATGGTAGATAAGCTCCACTCAGCAGCACAATGACTGTGTTCTACTCCAGTTGTAGCTCCCGGACCAGCCTTAAGGGCAGAGCCACATAGAGTACATTACAGTAATATAACCTTGAGGTTATCAGCGTGAGGCTCATTGTCGCCAGGCAGGCTATCTCTGTCTAGGAGTGTCTGAAGATGGTGAAAGGCGGTCCTAGACACCATGCCACTAGCTGGATCAAGACAACATGTTGCTGAATAATTCTTACCATCCCAGGCTATGCTTCCCAAGACTGGTGTTATTTGTAGTTCAGCAACATCTGGAGGGCCAAAGGTCCTCCACATCTGGTGTAGACCAGCGTTTCCCAACCTTGTGCCTCCAGCTGTTTTCGGACTACAATTCCCATCATTCCTGACCACTGGTCTTGCTAGCTAGGGATGATGGGAGTTGTAGTCCCAAAACATCTGGAGGCGCAAGGTTGGGAAACACTGGTGTAGACAATCCCAAGCTCATTGGACCAGTGGTCTTGACTCCACATGAGGTCACTTCCTACATTCCCACGCTTTTGCGAATGGGTTTTGGCTTGGAAGGGGTTAATGAAAACTCAATATTGCAGGAGTCTCGTTTCTAAAATAATATTTTAGTGCAATCTCTAACACATCCCACTGGTTTTTTGTTGTTATTGCAACAATTTTATTTATAAAATAGCCATTTTGCTCCATTCCAATTTTGGGCTGTTTTTTGCCTTCTGCACCCTCAGACTTAACAGGTACGTTTCTGGAATACTATTTTTGATGCGGTGCAAGTTCTCTTAATGGGGATTGTATTCCCTACCACGTGGAACATCTGGAAGTCTCTACAGCAGGGGAAGCATGGAGGCAAGGGCTGCACAGCTCAGTGGTTAGACAAAGCATCTGCTTTGCATGCAGAAAGTCCTTGGTTCAATATCCAGGTCAGACTGGGAGAAAGACCCAGTCTGACCTGGAAAGCTAGACGGAGCAGTGGCTTGATTCAGTATAAGACAGCTTTCTCTCTTCCTAGGTTGAAGGGGAAACAGTTCATTCTCAGCTCTGGTCATGTTTGATCCTTCCTTGCGGTAGGCTGGCTTGTTCGGTTACTAGCAGCAAACGGGAATTGCTCCTAAGATTGCAAGAGCCAGCATTTCCAGAAATATTTCTGTGGGCTGGGGCTACTGTCCAACCTGATAAGGCAAATATTGATGCAAACCAATAATAATAACAATAACAACCAGAGGAAAGTAAGGGAAAAGCAGCAACTGTCAGAGCATAACCCCATTACATCCTGGCCATAATGGGCTCTGAGCCACGAGTTCAATACCAGCTCCCCAAATGTGTCCCGCTGCCCTTTAACAAAGACATAAAATCGATTCAGAGGCAGAAAGAGTCCATCTGGAGAGAATATGCTTTCCTCTGCCTTTGCCACCTGAGGTTATTGCCTCGACTTCTGTTTCCCACCACCAGCTTGGCACACAGATATTTAACAGGGGAAGAAGCAGTGATGCCATCTCAGCAGGGGGACAGGGAACAGGATAAATCCCCGCAAAACAAATACAAGGGGAGGCTAAGGCAAACAAGAAGCAACGTGCTAAAAAACATTTAATTTTAGCATATTGCTAAGAATGTTAAAACAAACAAATTTCTTTAAATACTCGCAAAGCATTAGTAGAATAGTAGCCAGGGATAGGTTCCGTTCTTAAGGAAATCAGCCCTGAGTGCTCACTGGAAGGACAGATCCTGAAGCTGAGGCTCCAATACTTTGGCCACCTCATGAGAAGACTCCCTGGAAAAGACCCTGGTGTTGGGAAAGATGGAGGGCACAAGGAGAAGGGGGCGGCAGAGGATGAGATGGTTGGACAGTGTTCTCGAAGCTACCAACATGAGTTTGACCAAACTGCGGGAGGCAGTGGAAGACAGGAGTGCCTGGTGTGCTCTGGTCCATGGGGTCACAAAGAGTCGGACACGACTAAACGACTAAACAACAACAATAGCCAGGAATACGGTTGGACCTTTAGATGACAGAGAATGGCTGAAGGAGGATTGGTGGAGGCACTTCTTGAGAAACTAAACTTTTTGCACTGTTGGTCAGATACCTTTGTCTGAATCAATTTTCCCACAGAGTATAAGAAGTAACAAGGGATGTAGTTCTAGAAGCAACAAGTGGTAAATAACCAAGTCACCAGGATGAGACTGTTTGAGTCAATAGTTTTATGGATCTCTCTGGAGCTTATCTATCTATTTATCTATATCTATATCTATCTATCTATCTATCTATCTATCTATCTATCTATCATCTATCTATCTATCTATCTATCATCTATCTATCTATCTCTATCTATCTATCTATCTCTATCTATCTATCTATCTATCTATCTATCTATCTATCTATCATCTATCTATCTATCTATCTATCTATCCATCCATCCATCATCTAGCTATCTAGCTATCTTAGACTGGCTATGGTTTAGTCCTCCATTAAGCAGTCCAGCTTTAGTGAGAAGTTGCACATTTTGGTTTGACTAATGACATCATCAATCATCATCATCACCATCATCATCATCATTATTATCTACCCCGCCCATCTGCCGGTAGCTGGGTTTCCCCAGCCACTCTGGGCGGCTTTCAACAGAACATTACAAACCGAATAAAACTTCAAACATTAAAAACTTCCCTAAATAGGGATGCCTTCAGATGTCTTCTGAAAGTAGGATAGTTGTTTATTTCCTTGACATCTGATGAGAGGGCACCACTACCGAGAAGGCCCTCTGCCTGGTTTTCACTTTTCAGCTCTCCTAAGGACTCTTGGGCATACAGCAAGGAACCCAAGGGCTATGTTCTACCTGCACTGCTGGAGGCAGGATGCCCCTGAATACCAGTTGCTGGGGATCACAAGTAGGGAGAGGGCTGTTGCACTCAGGTTCTGTTGGGAACGCAGGTGGCGCTGTGGTCTAAACCACTGAGCCTCTTGGGCTTGCCGATTGGAAGGTCGGTGGTTCGAATCCCCATGATGGGGTGAGCTCCTGTTGCTCTGTCCCAGCTCCTGCCAACCTAGCAGTTCGAAAGCACACCAGTGCAAGTAGATAAACAGGTAGCATTGTGGCGGGAAGGTAAAAGGCATTTCCATGTGCTCTGGCTTCTGTCACGATGTCCTGTTGTGCCAGAAGTGGTTTAGTCCTGTTGGCCACATGACCCGGAAAGCTTTCTGTGGACAAATGCCAGTTCCCTCAGCCTGAAAGCGAGATGAGTGCCGCAACCCCATAGTTTCCTTTGACTGGATTTAACCATCCAGGGGTTCTTTACCTTTACCTTTTACTCAGGTTCTGCTAGTGGAATTCTCATAAGCATCTGGTTGGCCACTGTGAGAACAAGATGCTGAACTCGATGGGAACCTAGAAAGCTACCTTGGGCTGAGTCACACCATTGGTCCTCCTAGCTCAGCATTGTCTACACTGAGTGGCAGTGGCTCTTTGGGGTTTTCAGGTAGGAGCTACTCCCAGCCTTACCTGGAGATTTGGGAAGTTCTGCAGGTGCTCTGCCACTGAGCCCTTCCACTTTGGGTTCTTCTTATTGAGATTGTTAATATTGCACATGTGGATGCCACCGGATGAACAAAAACCGACTCTTGTATCAAAATAAACATTTCTCCAGTCCAAAAATATGGTTAAAAAAGAACTATATTTTTTTAAATACTGCATAAGGCAAAGCAACTTAGATTGCAAATAACTTTGCTAAAATCAAAGGTCTGTCTCTTCACCATTGCAACCTCTAAGTCAGTGTTTCTCAACCACTGTTCCGCGGCACACTAGTGTGCCGCGAGATGTTGCCTGGTGTGCCGTGGGAGAATTACTTTATATATAGTCAATATAGGCACAGAGTTAATTTTTTTAACATTTTCTAATGGTGGTGTGCCTCGTGATTTTTTTCATGAAACAAGTGTGCCTTTGACCAAAAAAGGTTGAGAAACACTGCTCTAAGTAACTGCAGTTGGTGTTGAAAGGGGATATTGCCTCTCCTTCCAGAGGCAGACTTTGGTCTTTCAAATTTCAGCGGTCCCCTGTGCGAGGCCAAAGTTTGGCACCCCCTGCCTCTCGCCTTCTGTTCTGCTCAATTCCATACATTGTAATTGCAACGCCCTGTGGACCCCCTCGGCTTGGCAGCCTGTGTGGTGGAGCCAGTCACACTGCTCTAAATCTGCCTCTGCTCCTCTACCGCAGGTTCTTGCAATTCAGAGTTCTCCTCTCCTTACCTTCCAAGTCCCGGACTGCAGAATCTGGGACCGGCAGCTGTGTGACACCAGAAGTTGCGTCGACGTAACTTCCGGTGTCGCTTTGCCCTTCTATGGGCACCAAAAATGGCCACTACCAGCTTCAAAAGTCGCTTCTACGCATGACCGGAAGTGCGTTGCAACTTCCGGTGTCGCTCCGCCCATCTATGGGCACCAAAAATGGCCGTCGCGGACACCGGAAGTCGCATCTACGCACTTCCGGACATGCGTAGATGCGACTTTTGAAGCCGGTGGCGGCCATTTTTGGTGCCCATAGAAGGGCAAATCAGAAAAAAATTGGCCGCCGGCAGGCGAAAATAATGGAGAAAAACGGGAGACGAAGTGATACGGGGGACCATCGGGAAAAGGTAAGTAAAAACGGGGGTTTCCCTGGGAAAACGGGGTACTTGGCAGCTATGCTCCTCTCTCCCTTCCTCCTGCCTCAGAGCCTGCCAACCCAAGCCCAAGGCTGTGTGGCTCAAGACATTGGGTTGCATTTGCCCCATAGGCCAGACGTTTCCTATCCTTGGTATTTAGTGCATTCAGAGTTAATGTAGCTGTGAATGCCAGCTGGGTGGATGGGGTCGTGGCAGCAAGTAGCAGGCCTTCATCTGCTGCTGGTAGGTTTCAAGTATCTGTCTGGTCCCTGGACAGGATACAGGATTAGGTGGAGTCTTGGTCTGATCCTGCAGGGCTCTTCTCCTGTTCAGATGCCACGCTCTCTTTGTCAGAACATTGATGCTTCAGCACTTCCATATCCACCCATACAGGCCAGGATTTTTTCAGACGCTGGCTGTGCTGCATAATAATACCCGTTGCAAAGCTGTTGCTGCCATTCCACGTTTCGGTTCTTAGCTTTCTTTTGTCTGAAATATATGCTGATAACAACTAAAGCAAGTTGTTTTGCTTATGCCATCAAAGAAAGATGGATTTCTCTCCCCAGCCATCCTTGCAGTTCTGCAGTGGACATTTTTAATTGCATGTGCAGAGACAAGGATAGAAATTCTGCAAAGGCAGCGTTTCTGTCCATCTTTTTTATCTTTTTATTTATTTATTCTTGTGATGAATCCCTTATTGAAAATGCTAATCTCCAAATCCTCTCCTTTATAATTAGGCGGCTCTCTCTGCTGTCACCATAAAAGCAGCCACTCTGGGCCCACTGACATTGCAAATGCTCATTCCACATTAAGAGAATGTCCAGGAGCAGAAAAAACCCCCACATAAGCACCAGAATGGGTGTTATGCAATTGATTTAGGCTTGTCAGTGTTTGTCTTTCCAGCTCCTTGACAAGAGCTCATATTGCATAACATTAACATAATAACTTGCCAGAAACATGAAAACGTTATATACCCTTTAGTGAAAAATGCAATTCTCCCCACCCTACATTGGTGACCCCCCTGGTAAGCAACTGCCTCTCGTGCAAAGTAGGATTTCTGAAATATGCCATCTGAGTAATTTGATCACTAATCATTTACTACATTTACAATCTGCCTTTCCTCCAAAGAGTTCAAGACATTTCTCTCTCCCTTTATCCTCACATCAACCCTGTGAGGTAGGTCAGGCTGAGCGAGTGGCTGGCCCATGGCCACCCAGTGAGCTTCCAGGCTGAGAGGGAATGTGAACCCAGGTCTATCCAAACCCAAGTTGCCCACTAAAGTCATCCTGTGTGGGGCCAGCCCAGAGCCTGAGAATACTTCACTGTCAGGAAGATATTCCAGTCTGCAGTCTGATGGATTGCCACATGGGGCAGCATGGCTTGTTTAAACCACAGTTCACTGTTATATCCAAACAGGGAAACTCCTAGTTTAATCCTGGTTAGCACACAGCCATTAAATCAGAGTTTCCTAGTTTAGCTGTAATTATGGAAACTGTGGTTTGATTAAGGTGTTGTTGTTGTTGTTGTTGTTGTTGTTGTTGTTGTTGTTGTTATTTTAGTTGACCTGCACCAGGATGAATTATTATTATCTTTAAATCATTTTATTAGTTTTCCAATAAAAACATCCAATTAACAAATCCATCAAATCATAATCCAATTAAAAATGAAAAAACAGCCAAATTACAATGCAAATTATTAATTATTAAAAATTTTCAGGCTTCCCATAGTCTGGACCTCTGAAGTATATCTCCAATATTTCAATTTCTGCCTTCTTCTTGTTGTTCTCATATTTCCCACATTCCGATCTTGACGCTTTAAAGTTCCCCGTCCCTGGCTATGCGATTCTCAATCATGTCAAAAATCATATATCCTTTCATCCGTCGGGTACAGCTTTATTTGTGTGTATTTTTTTTTTCAACTGTCTATTTACCAGCACAGCTTTTCATGACTTCATTCCAATCTTCCAATCCGGGCTGTTGTCCAAGCCTGTTGTTTGAAGTTTAATGATGCAGTAACTTCCAAGTTGTTAAATTGTAACTGTTCATGATAATTTCCCAATGTTAAAATATTAAGCATACTGTTTGCAATATTGCAATGTAAATGAACTTTATCCTACAGATATAAGTCATTTGGCGATCAATCAGCTTTCCCGGAGACCACACAACTCTGGGCCCTAGAAGGGGGGCTGCTAGACACCCATTTAGCCTTCTCTCTCACTCATAATGAAGAAATTATGCCAACAGATGTACTATATGTTGTCCCAAATTGTTATCTCAAGTCATTATAAAGTCAGCTAGCAAGTATTTCCCACTTCCCTCAAAAAAGGGAGGAATTTTTCAATGCTGCGTCATACTAATGAGCACCATCTTGTTTTTTCTTTTATCTTTATCAAGTCTGTGCAGTTGAATACTTAATTAAAAAAAGAAGTTCATCTGTACTCAGTTTTTTTTTATAAAAAAATAGGTTTCTTATTGAGGCTTGGCATAGAAAAACAATTGTAGGTATAGAAAAGTAGAAAAAGGAACATACCAATTTCATCCGTAAATCCAAACACCATGATGAGAATCTCTTTGATGTCCAAGCTTAAACACCAGGGACTATGCAATTCTGCAGATTTTTTTCTCAGTCTTCTTCTGTCCAGACTATGTCTGTTTATTGTCCAAATCTAATTATTTTATCAAACAGATATTTCTAGCTTGTGAGAGTGACTTCGTAGAGTACCAGCCATGCCGTGCTCTGGGACCCAGTGTCCTGCCGCTTGCACCTTGGTGCCAGCTGACAATCTCGGACAGTCTGCGGGTCTACGAGACAATCCTCCCCCACCCTGGGGAGTCTGCCAGGGCTAATTACCCCCATATCAACCCTGAATTACTGGCATGGCTGAGGTCCGATCATGTGGGAGTCAGCCATTTCTCACCTCTGGAAACAGGAAGCCCTTCACCAGGATGAATTATAACGATTTAGAATTCAATATTAAAAACAAACAAAAGAAATTACAGCCACAGGAACAGGGTGAGTCCTTAGCTCAAGTCCATGTTGCAAATGATTAAAGTTTAAAGGTTAAGGTAAAGGACCCCTGGATGGTTAAGTCCAGTCTCATTGCACACCGTTTTATGCAACCCAGCGGATTTCAAAAGAAGTAACTATGAACATGCACCATGTACATCAGACATATCTAGTTCCTTGGTTGCCGGAGCTGATGTCTAATTAAATATGGGGTTGAACAAAAATGTGCTGACAGAGAGGACTGCTCTATTCGTATCAGCAGTTTCTTCTTTGCAGCAAACGAGTTCCTGATTCATAGAAAGCATATCCTGCCCCTCCTTGAAAGCAGCTCATAATTTCGAATATAATTGGCCAATAAACAAGCACATGAATGAACAGTTTAATTTACAGGTTAGAGATCATCTTCCCACTTCCGCCTTTGAAGGTGTCATGAAAGATAACTGTGTGTTTGCATTTTGAGTGGGCAAACGGCTAAGCCGGTTTGCAACCTAGTTTGCTAAGCTGGTTTGCAACCTAGGAATGTGGACAGGAGATGCTCTTTATTATTCAAATGAATTTCCTCTGCATGGGCACATTCATGCCAGCACAGTATTTTTATTCTGTAATTATCATTTCTATTCCTCTTCCCACCCTCCTTTTATCACTATTAAATATTCATTTGCAAGATGCTACTTTTCATTGTCTTGGTAGGCTGTGTGACCCAGCCTCCAGCTGAGTATGGAAACCCAATATGGAAATTGGATCTGTTTGTTTAACTCACCTACTAACTGGTAGAGCTCTGGTGTGATCCTGCCAGGGACTTCCTTAACCTTCAGAGGCACCTGGATGCTACGTGTTGGAATCATAAAGTCATAGAGTTCTACCTCAGTAGCAGAACATCTGTTTTGCATGTGGAAGGTCCCAGGTTCAATCCAGGTGCGGGTGGTGCTGCGGTCTAAACCACTGAGCCTCTTGGGCTGGCCAATCAGAAGGTCAGTGGTTCGAATCCCTGTGATGGGGTGAGCTCCCGTTGCTCGGTCCCTGCTCCTGCCAACCTAGGAGTTTGAAAACACGCCAGTGCAAGTAGATAAATAGGTACCGCTGCGGCGGGAAGGCAAATGGCGTTTCTATGCGCTCTGGTTTCCGTCAAAGTGTTCCATTGCACCAGAAGTGGTTGAGCCATGCTGGCCACATGACCCGGAAAGCTGTCTGTGGACAAATGCCAGCTCCCTCGTCCTGAAAGTGAGATGAGCGCCGCAACCCCATAGTCGCCTTTGACTGGACTTAACCATCCAGGGATCCTTTACCTTTCTCCAGGTAGAGCTGGGAGAGATTCCTTGTCTGAAATCCCAGAGACCTGCTGCCAGAAAGTAAAGTAGATGGACCAAGGGTTTGATTAAGCCTGGGCAATGTGTATTGAGGTCCTGGGCTGCCCAAAAGACAAGACCCCCCCCCGGCCGCCCTCAGCCTTACTGATGTGGTCCAAAAGGAAAGCACAACAATACATTTGGGACTAGCTTGGCTGCAGCAGCTTCCACAAGAAGGCATACAAGGTGCCAACCGACAATCTTGGGGACCTTAAAGACCAACTAAGTTTTTATTTTGGTATGAGCTTTCGTGTGCATGCACACTTCTTCAGACACTTCTTTCGTGTGTGCATGCACACGAAAGCTCATACCAAAATAAAAACTTAGTTGGTCTTTAAGGTGCTACTGAAGGAATTTTTTTATTTTACTTCGACCCAGACCAACACGGCTACCTACCTGTAACCAGAATCTTGGGGACTTCACTCTAGATCTGTGTAGGGTCTACTCCTTAGTCTGTGCTTCTTCCAAAGATATCCCACAAGGCAGCAGAGGTTTAGGATCAGAGTCTTCCTTCTCCTAGATGAGCCACCTTCCCAGGTTGACGAGCCCCATGTGCCCCTCACTTCCCTCTACAGCATGTGCAGAAACCACTTTCTTGACCGTTGGACCCACTATTGGTCTCGCCACTCAATCCAGCAGAGCCTGTCTTTGCGTGCAGGGCGAAGTCCCTAACTCACTGAGGGTTTGAGACCCATCGGCTATCCTTGCCTGGTTTAGCCAGCCAGTCAAAGCTGTTCATGGGTTGCAGCCACTGTCACACACTGACTGACAGCTTCCAGGAGCCACATGTGAGAGCTGAGTGCAGGGTGGGGATCAAAAGTGGGCAAACTACCCCAGAAGGAGCACAGCGTGTCCCCAAGCAGGTATATTACCCATCCCCTAAAGCCCCACACACGCCAAACAGTATATGAAGTTTGTTAAATAAAAATACAGTAAATGCGAACTCAGGACTGGTCGCAGGTCTTGGCATCGTTGGCCGTTTTCCAAGGTCTGCACTGCAGTACAGTAGATACACCATGATCAACTCCCGCCTGGAAACCAATGTCCCCACTGTGGAAGGACGTGTGGATCCAGAATTGGCCTCCACAGTTACTTACAAACCCATTGTTAAAATCGTGTTTATAGAAGAGAATCTTACTTGGCTATAAGTGATCACCAAAGAAAGAACAGTAGATGCAAAATAGATGTTGAAGTATAGGTGGGTACCCACAAGGCAAGACACAGTGATAACAGCAAAAACCTGTATTGAATTACAGAACTGAACAACAGGGAAAAAGCAAGTGGTTATATACATTTCTGAAGGTCTGGCCCACTCCCACTCCCAACGCGATTGGCTGTCTAAACTTCCAAGCTGTGAATTATGATTCAGAGTTTAAGGGCCAATGGCAGAGGCCCAAATCCTGAAATGCTCTGTGATTGGATATCATGTATCGAATCAGGAAACAGGGGCTCGGAATCTTTAGTCCAGACTCAAGCTCAGGCAAACACAGACCACTGAATACATTACAGGTGTGTGATGATCTTGCCTGAAGGCGGATTCTGGAAGTGGCTTGTTTATCATGGCATCCAACATGAGGTTGCATGCTGCAGACTTGGTGAGGAATGACAAGCCATGTGAAGTGATGGGGAACGGTGACCTTCCAAGGCGAAGTGTGTACGGAGTTGCAAATAACTCACTCCTGTTGCCCCTTATAGTAGCAGCAAGGGGGGGGGGAACCATCTGGGAGAAATTGTTGGAGAATCCATCCCTCATGTAGAGAAATTCATTGAAATGGTCCCTGCAGTTTCTCTGCCCACACCAATATGCCGGAGACATTCAAGAGGCCATTTGTGCAGTGCTCAAATCTTTCTCTTCCATTTCTGGTTAGAAACATAAAGGGGAAGGCAACTGAGAGTGGGAGTGTTTTGAACTAGATTCAGGCTCCCAAAGGTCTGGGGTCTAATCCAAACTGGGATGCTGAGAATTCAACTGCTACTTCAAACTACAAAACTATGAGAATGAAAGAATGTGAGTGGGTTGATGCATGCGCTACCCAGGAGCTCTCATTTTGCTTCTTAATTAATCTATCTCACACTTTAAAAAACCCCAAAAAACAACACCCCTCTCTCTGGGATCTGCATATAGAAGGATTAAAAAGGAAATTGTAACGAGCCAGCCATTTTATGGAAACAGCAGGTTAAAAAGCAATTACACTGGGAAGAGGCACGTTGATACAAAACAAGAGTTGGAACTTTGATCCTGATTACAAGCTGAAGAGTGCCGGAAAGAAAAAAGAGACCAAGCTTAATCCTGGCCTTGTGTACTCAGATGAAGCTCCCATATATCTAACAGGGCCTCTTTTATTGTCCTCTTTGTCCTTATTTAAAACTAATTGGGCTTGTGTAAGACTTTGCCCAGTGCAACAGCTCTAGAACAGCTGCACTTTCCTGAGTTGCAGCTCCGGGGCAGCATCATGGCTTGAGAGAGTTCGTCTTTTCTGGTCCTTCTCCCTAGTAAATATTTTCACCTGTTTTAGGAGAGATTGGAGAGACGCCTTTAACAACTCATGCTACCCCCCCCCCCCAGCTCACCAGAGAGAGTGAAGGAGCATGGAACCACACACACAACCCTACACCTCATGGTGAATCAGTTTCTCTGCGGTGGCGGCCGGGTTTTCCTTGAGGGAGAGGGAAGGAGCAAGCAGCGCCTGGATGAGTTCTGGAAGACCCTGGGATCTGGCAGGCTGCTCTAAAAAGACAAGCAGCCTCTACAGGCAAGAGGGGAAAGGGAAGTAGAGTCCAACCACTGACCCGACTTCCATATCCTCCAACATTCCTCAGATGAAAACAGGGACATTTCTCACTCCCCCAAACTGATGCTCCTCAACCCTCCATGTTCCCCACTCTGAAAAGCCACACACGTCTTCTGCATATTTCATTTAATTTTTGGTAGATTTACAAAAAGAAAAGCACAGATCAATAAATTTTAGGAAGGGCAGCAGCGGAGCTTCATGCTCCGCCACCGGGGGTGGAGAGCACCCCAGTGACGTGGTGCGCGTTCTGGGGCTGGGGCGCGCCATGTGCGGTGACGTGGCGCGCGTTTTGGGGTGGGGCGCGCTGTGCGCAGTGGCGTTGCGTACATTTCGGGGCGGGCGTGCAATTTGGGGGCGGGGCGGGCAGCGGCGATGGCGCCCCTGGGATCGCGTCGCTCAGGGCACATCGCCCCTACCGCCCCTATCTTCCTATGCCCCTGAGGAAGGGGCAACATTAGACAAAGATGCACAAACCATTTTTAAAAAATAAAAAATCAGTACTCCTTTCACTCTACTTCACTTTTCTTCTTGTCCAGGGCGGCCCTGTGTCAGGGACTGGGCAGAGGAGGAATGGTGGATACTACCTCCCCAGCCTGACCCTTCCAGAGAAGGAGACAGTTCAGAATTACAACAGGGGTTTGAGGGAGGTCACAGCTCAGAGGGAGATGAGGGGGAAAGCTGGGAAATAATGGGAGAGTAGGAAGAAGAATCACCAGAGGAGAGACAGCTGACAGACTCTTTTTTTAAAAAGACAATTTATTAAATTTTCCAATTAAACACATTTAAACAAAAACAAACCATACAACTTCAAACACAACACAACACAACAACACATAAACAAAATAAGCACAAAATTTGTTCATTCTAACATCTAATCAATTATTACAATTTTCTTTGCTCTGCCGAGCTTTGACTTCCCTCCTTCCCCCCAGTCGGTTTTCTTATCCATTCCTATCTCACAGTTGCTTTATTCCTTCTACCTAAAGTCAATTTGTAGGATTTATTTCAGTCCTGCAAGTGTCTTTAAACTTCTACAGTTTTTCTCCATATAGTCCACAAATTTACTCCAATCCTTTTGGAACTTTGACTCTCCCTGGTTTCGGATCCTGCTAGTCAGTCTTGCTAATTCCGCATAGTCCATCATTTTCGTCTGCCACTCATCAATCGTCGGTAACTCTTGGGTTTTCCATTTTTGGGCTAACAAAGTCCTAGCCGCGGTTGTCGCATGCATAAATAATACTTGATCTGCTTTCTCTATCTCTTGTCCTACAAGTCCTAATAAGAAAGCTTCCGGTTTTTTGGGAAAGGTGTATTTAAACATCTTTTTCAGCTCAACTCAGTGTCTTTAGAAGTATCTGAAGAAGTGTGCATGCACACGAAAGCTCACACCAATAACAAACTTAGTTGGTCTCTAAGGTGCTACTGGAAGGATTTTGTTTTGTTTTGTTTAGAAAGCAATGCAGACCACCCCCCTCTTCCAGAACCTGGCAGGCATTGAAAGTAGGAGAGCAGAGAGCTTAGAGGCATTAAGAACTTTCCAGCACCCGTTGTGATGACTCATGAGGAAGTGGGAGAGACGGAGGGCGTGGGGTTTCACTCAGAGCAACACCATTACTCTGAGAGGCTGCATTTCTAAGCCTCTCTCTGTAAATATTGTATAAAAAGCACTGGTAAGAACTTTCATTGTCTTATCCGTTCCTGGCAACCTGTCGTGGGGGGTTGGATCCTCTGACGCCTGGCATCCTACTCTCTGCCTGCACCTCAGAGCTGGTGCGTCACACGAGGCTGGGCCATGGTGGCAGCAGCCTCTCCTCCTCCTACAAGCTTCCCAAGGGAGGAGGCCCACAATGGCAGAGACAACAGGGTGCTCCCTTGCCGTCACCACAGCTGCCATCGTCATCACTCAAGTCACAACAAGCGCTGGCTCATCCTCCTTCCTGAGCTCGGCAGCAGTGGCGGTGAAGGAAATGGGAACGTTCCCAGATCAAATCAGAAGCCAGGATGGCTTTCGTAATTCTAGGACCGTCCCTGGAAAATCAGGACACTTGGAGGGTATGTAACTCCCGTCGAGTCAGCTTTTGACCCAGAGCTGCGTCTTTATATTCTTGGCCTCTGCTGGGCTGCCTTTCATGGAGAGCCAGAAGCGAGAGACTGGCTGGGCACAGATCATGCGGGGGGTGGGGTGGGCGGCAGGAGGGTGGAAAGCATTCAAGCTTAAAAATATAACATTGCCTGGGAGTTGGCTGGCTGCTGCACTGAGCCAAGAAGAAGCCCCTTCTCTGAGAGAGGATGTGTTCAGCAGCTCTTTCCAATATTTTGAATTGCTATGGTTTTTCTGAATTGTATTAATGAATTTATTGTTTGTTGTCTGCTTAAGTTATATGTTTACTGCATTTGGTATTACAATCGTACTTTGGTTCTTTAACGCCTTGGTACTCATACGCTTTGGCTCCTGAATGCTGGAAACCTGGAAGTAAGGGTTCTGGTTTTCAAACATTCTTTGGAACCTGAACATCTGACGTGGCTTCCGCAGCTTCCGCAGCTTCCGCAGCTTCCGCAGCTTCCGCAGCTTCCGCAGCTTCCGCAGCTTCCGCAGCTTCCAATTGAGTGCAGGAAGCTCCTGCAGCCAATCGGAAGCCACGCCTTGGTTTTTGAACATTTTTGGAAGTCGAACGGGCTTCTGGAATGGATTATGTTCGAGAACTAAGGTACGACTATATAGTGCTTACAACGCTCCCTTTCCTAATGCCAGTGTGGTGTAGTGGTTAAGAGCGGTAGACTCGTAATCTGGGGAACCGGGTTCGCGTCTCCGCTCCTCCACATGCAGCTGCTGGGTGACCTGGGGCTAGTCACACTTCTCTGAAGTCTCTCAGCCTCACCCACCTCACAGAGTGTTTGTTGTGGGGGAGGAAGGGAAAGGAGATTGTTAGCCGCTTTGAGACTCCTTCGGGTAGTGATAAAGCGGGATATCAAATCCAAACTCTTCTTCTCTTCTAATGCTCCTGTGAGTACTGAGAGCCGCTTTGAGCACAACATTTGTTGCTGGAAAAGCAAAACAAATCAAAATCACACTGGTGTTTCCCCAGCAACTAGGGAACATTGTCTCAGAACTATCTTCATTTAAAAGTAGGTAATGTCCTTTTTTAAAGTTACGAAGACCTTTTCAGGCTTTGTTATTTTTATTGCTTCTCTGCATTGTTTTAATCATCTGTTCTTTTATTATATTGCAATATTTCTTTTCTTCTTGTGACGGACTTTCATTTCATTCTGTTTGTTCTTCGTTGCCTTTATGGTTGCATTGCAAAGAAAGGTGGGGGTGTTTTTCATTTCATTTTTTCGAAAGCGAATAATTCCCCCCCCCCAAAAAAAAACACCAGCGGGGTTTAGGGAAAGGGCATATGGCAGGATTTCTCTCCTGCCTTGGCTACTTGCTGTTGTTGCAAACATAGGTAATGAAAGGAATGGCTGCATAGCATTAACCCCATTATTTTTGAGCTAATCAAAATGGCACCACATCATTACCATTCTGGAGCATCACAGAAGAAAAACGAAGGCAGCATGAGAATTGGAGTTAGGCAAAGAACAAGGAGATTTAGAGGGAGCCATTTTTAAAAATTATTATTTATTTAACGTATTTATATTGGGACTCGAGGCAGCTTAACAACATTAAAATGTGCTGTTACAAAATGCAAAGCAATAAAAATGAAGTGCATTTAAAACAATAGCTAAAATACATTCAAAACATTTTAAACCAGCATTAATGTATAGTTTGCTCTGACAGCAACCCAGTGGTCAGCATCTGCACCTTAGGCTGTCTGAAAAAAGGTAAAAAGGTAAAGGACCCCTGGACAGTTAAGTCCAGTCAAAGGTGGAGTTGTGGCACCCATCTTGCTTTCAGGACAATGGAGTCGGCGTTTGTCCACAGACAGCTTTCTGGGTCATGTGGCCAGCAGGACTAAACCGCTTCTGGTGTAACGGGACACCATGACGGAAACCAGAGCACACAGAAATGCCGTTTACCTTCCCACCGCAGTGCTGCCCATTTATCTACTTGCACTGGCATGCTTTCGAACTGTTAGGTTGGCAGGCGCTGGGGCAGGAGCTCACCCCATTGCGGGGATTCGAACCGCCAACCTTACGATTGGCAAACCCAAGAGGCTGAGTGGTTTAGACCACAGCACCGCCACCTGCTGATCAGCATCTGCACCTTAGCCTGTCTGAATAGGAAGGTCTTAGCTTGCTGGCAGAAGGATACCTAAGAGGGAGCCAATCTAGCTTCTCTTAGGAGTATACCTCCTAAGGTCCAGTGCCGAGGGCCTTCTGGCGGTTCCCTCACTGCGAGAAGCCAAGTTACAGGGAACCAGGCAGAGGGCCTTCTCGGTAGTGGCACCTGCTCTGTGGAATGCCCTCCCACCAAATGTCAAAAAGAAAAGTAACTACCAGACTTTTAGAGGACATCTGAAGGCGGCCCTGTTTAGGGAAACTTTTAATCTTTAAGAAATTAGTGTACTTTAATATTTCTGTTGGAAGCCGCCCAGAGTGGGTGGGGAAACCCAGCCAGATGGGTGGGGTATAAATAAATAAATAAATAAATAAATAAATAATAATAATAATAATAATAATAATAATAATAGGAGGGAATCCCACAATGTGGGAGCAGCGACAGAAAAAGCTCACTCTTGTGTCATCGCCAATGATGCCTCTGATCATAGAAGCGTAGAATGGTAGACTTGGAAGGGACCCCAAGGGCTCTCTAGTCCAGCCCCCAGCAGTGCAGGAATCTCAACTCAAGCATCAATGTTATCTTAACATCCAGGCAGGTTTGTATACATATGTTGGTTGTGTACACACTCCCATTTACTCTTTATCCAGAGCATGCTGTTTTGGGAAGTGGTGTGTGGTATCTGCAGGGTTAGCCACAATCTGTACCTCTCCTGTCTCCGTTCCATCATTTCATATGAAATGCTGCATTTTGATGCAGCCCCCCCCCCCAACAAGTTTCAATCCACATAGAGAAAAGAACGACCCAGCTGTGTTTTAAGCTGGCAATGTGTACCCAGCCAATGATTCAGCAGAGATCAAGAGAGGTTTTCTTTTTTTTTTTTTAAGGTAATATAATCAGCCTCAAGAAAAACACAGCTTTGGCAACCCCCCTTCAATTTATCCATGTGCAATATTTGATATCTTTAACCCAATTTATGTGTAGCACTTTATATTATTTAACCTGCTGTACCTGAAACGTTTGTGTCTGATGAAAGGTCATTTTCAAAGCCCAAACTGATCAAAAATGATCTGTGCTCTTCTGTGTCGCAAGAATGCGCAGTCGGATGAGCACTAATTCCAGCTGAACGTAAGGTTGGGAGAGTTTGCATTACATGAGTCGACAGAGGGCTTTGCTTCCGACGAGGCTTGGAAAAGTTGGTGTCATTAAACAGGCTACTTGAGAATTAACTATTAAACTATTAATCGCTATACCATTATTTATCAGCGAAGTAGCTCTCACTAATTCACCATATGTCCCTCCTACCCTGACAGTATACAATACGGTTCCTGGTTGTTGGTTTTTTTGGGGGGGGGAAATGTGCTATTTCGGCTTTTTTCTGCTGTTTCTGTTTACATAAGAGCATCACATATGGAGGAGGTAGCAGATTGTTCCTTTTCCTTTATGACTTGCATTCATCATGTATTTACAATGTAGTAATCATTAAGTAATATTCTCTGCTCTAGTTGCAATAAAAATTGACCACAACGAACGTATCATGATGCATTTGTCCACACTTCCACTCAGGGGTGTACCCAGGATCAAAACTAGGGGGGGCAGGCAAGCCATGGTCGTTCAGGTTGTGACATTTCAGCATGGAAAAGGCGAATGAAACCAAAATTTTAAGAAAATTGTATATAATTATAGCAGTGCTTTATTATGGTAGTTATTACCATTATTTGCTTGAAAAAATGTTAATTTTTATTCTAGTTACATGTCTTATACTAATATCATCTTTCTTGGGTTTGAAGAAAACCTGTTCAAAACTTTCGTTTCAATCCAATCCTGATTTTCCTTGAAGAATTTCTGATGGACGCTTATCAAACACAACCCAGTCAGTCTGTCCTCATTGTACTTCTGAGCCAGGTTTCTACCCTTAAAAATTTAATTTTCTACAGAAATTACTTACCTTACCTTTTTGGAACCAGTTTCTTATATCCATTTAGGCAGTCTCAATGTTTTCTAAATGTAAATAAGGTAAACTAATAGCGGGCAGCTCAGTTTAGCGACGGGCGGCTCAGTTTAGTGACGCGGAACTCACTAGACCCCTCTAGAAGATTCCCTCTTCTCTCTGCTAGAGCCCGCTAGAGACCTCTCCCTCCCTTGAATCCCAATGGATGGCTGACATAGATTCCTCTACCAGTCGCTAGGTGGCTCTAGATACTTCTCGGTTTTTACACCATTTCAGTGTGGTAAACAACTGATTATTCGCAATCGCCCTAATTTTGTTTCGTTTCATCACTTTATAATCAGTTAAATTTTTTTTTGCTTCTGGGGGGGCCAGCTGCCCCCTGCCCCTCTCTGGGTACGCCCATGCTTCCACTGCAGCTTCATGTTTAGAAGTCAGTGATATTTTCTACTTGGTTTTCTTAGATGCTTTCTGTGACGGTCCGGTCGGCGGGCGTCAGGACCAGAGGCAAGATGGTGGTGAAGAAGCAGGGTCGAGGAGCAAGGCAGAGGCGAAGGTCCACGGGGCACGAAGCAAGGTGAAGGCGAAGCAAGGGTCCAAGGAGCAAGGCAAAGGATCCAGGAACAAGAAGCAAGGCGAAAGTCCATGGGGCAAGAGCAAGGCGAAGGCGAAGCAAGGGTCCAAGGAGCAAGGCGAAGGATCCAGGAACAAGAAGCAAGGCGAAAGTCCACGGGGCAAGAGCAAGGTGAAGGCGAAGCAAGGGTCCAAGGAGCAAGGAGCAAGGCGAAGGATCCAGGAACAAGAAGCAAGGTGGCAGCAAGGCAGGGGTCCAAGGAGCAGGAGGCCAGATGCAACCAGGCAAGGATAGCGTTGCTGTGGCCAAGAGCTGAAGGGAAATGCTGGGCTTTTATCCCTCCCAGCTCCTGCCACCAGGTGCAGCGAGATCTCAAGTGGCCTCACCTGGGTGACTACTCCTTGCCTCTCCAGCACAAGCTGAGGACTTCACCTGTGTGGCCACGCCTTGCTTCTCCAGCACAAGCTGAGGCATGCCCCAGTCCTGCAAAGCACTACAGGCCCCAGAGCCTGACTCCTGCCCATACTCCTGACAGTACTCCCCCCCATAGGGAAACGGGGTTCCAGCCCCGGTCATGGCCCAGGCTTATCTGGGAACTTCCGATGGGAGGCCCGAACCGTGGCGGGTGCGTGCACGAAGTCAGCTGGTTCCCAAGCTCGGTCCAGGGACAACTGAACCTTATCCCCAACCTGGAACGCAGGCCCCTGCTACCGCCGTCGATCCGCTTGCGCCTTATAGTCCGCTTTGGCCCTCTCTGGGTGCTGTACCAGATCGGCTTGTGTCTCCTGGATGTGGGAGACCCGATCATTGGCGGAAGGCACGAGAGAAGCCGCAGGGGTGCAGGGATGATTGTGTGGGTGGTACTCTTGGAGGGCCCCAAGTTCAGGAGCCGACAAGTTCAGGGGGCGGCGTCCGGTGCAGTGACGTTCCAGGGACAGCCGAGCCTTATCCTCAACCTGGAATGCAGGTCCTTGCCACCGCCGTCGATCCGCTTGCACCTTATAGTCCGCTTTGGCCCTCTCTAGGTGCTGTGCCAGGTCGGCTTGTGTCTCCTGGATGTGGGAGACCCGATCATTGGCGGAAGGCACGAGAGAAGCCGCGGGGGTGCAGGGATGATTGCGTGGGTGGTACCCTCGGAGGGCCCCAAGTTCAGGGGCTGACAAGGCATAAATGCGGCCAAAGGGTATCTCTGCTCCCGGCTGCAGATCAATGGGGCAATCATAAGTCTGATGGGGGGGGCAAAGTCCCGGCCCCTTTCTTCTCAAACACGTCCACCAAGTCCCGGTAGGGCTCCGGGAGTATCCGGACATCCAGAGATGCTATTCCGTCAGGGGCAGTCCCCTGTAAGGTGGAAGAACTAAGGGCCGGCTGGTGAGGCGTCCCCGGCGCTGGTGGCAATGGAGGTAACACTGGGGGTTGAGCGCAGACATCCTGGCAGAAGGATGATGAAAAAGACAGTGTCCGCTGCGCCCATGAAATGGCGGGGTCATGCCGGATCAACCAGGGACTACCCAGGACCACCGGGAAATTAGGCGTCTGGATCAGGTCAAAGACTAATAGTTCCTGATGTCGGGGTGCCACTAACATGGCCAGCGGGCAGGTCTCACGGGTAACGGGGCCGGAAGCGAGGGGAGTTCCATCCAACCCAACCACTGGAACCGGCGAGGCTTTCGCCACTGACGGCACTTGGTATTTTTTGGCGAAATTTATGTCCATGAAAACGCCAGAGGCTCCAGAGTCGATCATCGCCTCCAGGGTCAGCGTGCCTCCCTGGGGAAGGAGGAAGCAAACAGGGAGCAGGAAGTGGGGTGCACGAAGGCTGGGTCCTGACTGAACCCCTCCTAGTTCAGCTGGGGCCTGACGTTTTCTTGGCGCGGACCTCTTCGCCGGGCATTCTGCTGCGAAATGGCCCCTTTCCCCACAATACAAGCATAGTCCAAGGGTCCGCCTCAGACTCTTCTCTTGGCTAGAGAGGGAACAGCGGGCTGCGCCTAGTTGCATGGGCTCCTCTTCCAACCCCCCTGCAGCGCTAGCCCCCGGAGGGTCCCTGGACCCGCATTCAGAATCCCTTTCAGAAAGGCGGGTGTCAATATTAATACACAACGTGATAAAGTCTGCCAGGGCTGCCGGGGAGGTCACCCGTGCCAGTTCGTCTTTGATGCGGGGATGAAGTCCCTGATGAAAATAGAACCGACGGGCTGCCTCATTCCACTGAGTGTCCGCAGCCCAGCGCTGGAACTCAGCGGCATATTCAGCCACTGGGCGGGCCCCCTGCCGGAGTTTCTGCAGGGCCATCTCCGCTGTCTGAGCACGATTCGCCTCCCCGAACATGCCTTCCAGGGCGGCAATGAAATTGTCCAAATACCCCAGCAGAGGGTCATCGGCCTCAAGGTATGGTGTAACCCAAGCAGGGTTCCGGTTTCCGCCTGCAGGAATGGCGGACCTGTTTTCCATCTCTCTGACCTTCGTAAGGAATTTGGCGGTTGCTAGGGGAGTAAATGGCAACCCCCTACCCTCTCCGGGGGTTACGGAGAGGGGCCGCTGGCCCGCGATGCCCCCAGACCCACTCCGACTGTTTTTGGAGTGGGGGGAGCTTGGGCTGAGCACTTACGAGGGCCAGGACTCCCGGACGCTAATCTGCATGGCGGGGATTTCCATGGTTAAAGAAGATAATTAGGCTTAAATCTATGGACATACTTCAGAAGGAGGGGAAAAAGCGCTGTTTACTGCTGAGAAATTTATGCTGCTGAGGGAGAGGAGTCAAAAGACTGTACTGCATCTGGAAGAAGGATTGATGGGGACGGAGCGATAAGGGAAGTGAGTTTTTATTTTTTTTTCTTCATATTGTTGCCTCGTACCTTCCCGGACGCGATGTCCTGGCTTGTTTGGAGTGAAAGAGAAGCAAAAGACTGTGTGAGTTGAACTTTATAACTGTTGTTACTGAGCATATTTTTTAAAGATGTGGAGTTGCCGATGAGAAAAGCCCCCCCCTAGTCGGACGGAAGGAGTTCTGGACGCGTTCGGAGGATTTATGAGCTGTGACGCACTTTAAATTGGAGCAGCGACCTGAAGCTAAGTTCAGCTATAGGGCAAGGAGACCCATTAATTTACCAAGAGTTTATGGTTTGATGTTTGGGTCTCCTGCCTGGAAAAGCTGTAAATTCTATAATGATCGTAAATCTTCATGGCTATGAGAGAAAACGAAAGTGATTTGAGCTTTTTAAGATGGCGCTACTTCGAGCTGCTTCGACGCAACAGGGAGCTCCATTAAGAAGATTTATGGGGAGGCTGGACTGATTAACTCACACAGGAGAAAGAACATCTGTGAAACTTTGTTTGATATTTATCTCAGCAGCTGGGAAACAATCGGATGAAAGTGGAAAACATCTATGTGACTGTAAGGGGAAGATCTGGATTATTATGAACTTGGAGGACGATTTGAACTTTAGAAAAAAGACGGCAGTGGACAGTTGCGAGGAATTCCCAATTTCTTGAAGCATGGGAACCCAAATAAAAAATTCTTTAGATGATTTGGCATAACATTCGGTTTGATTGATATATATATGTGTATAATTTGAAATATTGAATGTGATATAATTGGTTTTAATTGGAAAATTAATAAAAATATTTTTTTTAAAAAAAAAAGTAACCCAAGCAAGGGCCGGGCCCGTGAGCAGACCCACCATAAAGCACACCTGGCTCCGTTGGGTTGGAAAGTCCGCAGCACAGGTGGCGAACAACAGCCGGCACTGATTTACAAAACCCCGCAGGGCGCCACGCTCTCCCCCGAACCTCTCTGGCGATGGGACGGGGGGAGCCCGTTGGGCTGGGGCTGCAGCAAGGGCCACTCGAAGTCCTTGCACCTCCCCCTGAAGTGTAGCTACCTGCGTGTGGAGGTTCAGCAGCACAGCGGTGAGGTCTGTAGGCCAGGCTTCGTCCATCTTGCACCCTGGCCGGGACGGGGTTTGGCCACAGCAAACTGTCACGGTCCGGTCGGCGGGCGTCAGGACCAGAGGCAAGATGGTGGTGAAGAAGCAGGGTCGAGGAGCAAGGCAGAGGCGAAGGTCCACGGGGCACGAAGCAAGGCGAAGGCGAAGCAAGGGTCCAAGGAGCAAGGCAAAGGATCCAGGAACAAGAAGCAAGGCGAAAGTCCACGGGGCAAGAGCAAGGCGAAGGCGAAGCAAGGGTCCAAGGAGCAAGGCGAAGGATCCAGGAACAAGAAGCAAGGCGAAAGTCCACGGGGCAAGAGCAAGGCGAAGGCGAAGCAAGGGTCCAAGGAGCAAGGCGAAGGATCCAGGAACAAGAAGCAAGGTGGCAGCAAGGCAGGGGTCCAAGGAGCAGGAGGCCAGATGCAACCAGGCAAGGATAGCATTGCTGTGGCCAAGAGCTGAAGGGAAATGCTGGGCTTTTATCCCTCCCAGCTCCTGCCACCAGGTGCAGCGAGATCTCAAGTGGCCTCACCTGGGTGACTACTCCTTGCCTCTCCAACACAAGCTGAGGACTTCACCTGTGTGGCCACGCCTTGCTTCTCCAGCACAAGCTGAGGCATGCCCCAGTCCTGCAAAGCACTACAGGCCCCAGAGCCTGACTCCTGCCCATACTCCTGACACTTTCAAGCAGCCCCAAACAACTCTCTTGCCCAGGGCCCCCCAAACCCCATGGCCACCACTGGGATTGTGTATACCAGGCATTCCCAAACTTCGGCCCTCCAGATGTTTTGGACTACAATTCCCATTATCCCTAACCACTGGTCCTGTTAGCTAGGGATCATGGGAGTTGTAGGCCAAAACATATGGAGGGCCGCAGTTTGGGGATGCCTGGTGTATACCTTCTAACACTGGGGTGTAAAGGGAGGGGGAAGGGGTTAATTTTAAAGAGAGGGAGTTGGCAAGCAGGTGGTGGTTAAGCTGTGTTGGCAAGTGAAGAAAGCAGGGGTGCAGCCCCTAGTATTTATATACAGTCAAACTTTGGTCGTCGAATGGAATCCATTCCGGAAGCCCATTCGGCTTCCAAAATGTTCGACAACTGAGGCGTGGCTTCCGACTGGTTGCAAGAGCTTCCTGCACTCAGCGGAAGCCATGTCGGACATTCGGCTTCCGAAAAACATTTGAAAACCAGAGCATTTACTTCCAGGTTTTTGGAGTTTGGGAGCCGAAATGTTCTAAAATGGAGCCGTTCGGGAACAGAGGTTTGACTGTATTGTTACAAATGTTGGGTGCCTGCCCCTCTCTCTGCCGAGCAGTGGCAAGAGCCCATGGAGTCCCAGGCACCCACACAGGGTCTGTGTTCCTTTGGAGAATGGAAAACACAGCGGTGACTGTCATGGCTTTAAGGAATATGGTTTATTCACCTATTTACACCTTCAGGTCTTAAAGACAATCCTTTCAAGAGGGGCTGGTACCCCACAGCAGCACAGGCAGCCTTCGGCCAGCCTGCCCAAGATGGATCACAGCTCTTCTTCCTCCTCCTGCTTCCCAGCAGACCTTGCTCCAAAACTCCCTTTTACTGCCCCCTGAAACACACAGTTACCCTGGAAACCTTTCAAACCCCTTCCTCTGTTCATACCTCAGGGCAAGGGGGAAAGGATTTCTCTTGTATTGTTAATGACCTCTGTTGTTCTTTTAATAGCCATAGCTCAGTCAGGTTGCTTTGCAAAAGCATTCATTCATGTCCCAAATAATCAAAACCCTAGCATTTATTACATTCTAGGGTTTTTTTTGGGGGGGGGGAGGTGTCCCTGCCCTTAAATCTATAACAATATATTTACATGAATTCCCATTGGAAAATACTAGAGCAGAATACAACACAAAAACATAATAAGCCACACAAAACTTGCTTCCACAAGATGTGGAATTTAGAAAAAAAATCATGGAGGATAAGGGCTTATCCACACCTCCTCTTTAGCCCAGGGAAATTGTTCTTCAGTGCTCAGCTGGAGCAAACAGAATTTGGGCTTACTGAGGATGTTTGTTCTGATTTAGAGCTAAAGAGGAGGTTTTCACTGGGAAAGGAGTGGGGAAAGGGGAAAACCACTTAGACCTGTGTTTTCTAGGCATGGGACATGCAGAAGTGTGGAATAGTCCTAAGTCTATCAATACTTACAAGTCATAATAAGCATAATGCTTCTGAATATTATAGAATCATAGAACTGCAGAGTTGGAAGGGACCCTGAGGGTCATCTAGTCCAATCCCATGCAATGCAGGAATCTCGACTGAAGCATCCGTGACAGATGGCCAGCCAACCACTGTTGAACAGCTCATACTGTCAGAAAGTTCTTCCTGATGTTAAGTCGGAATCTCCTCTCTTGTAACTTGAAGCCATTGGTTCGGGTCCTACCCTCCAGAGCAGGAGAAAACAAACTTGCTCCAGCTTCTATGTGACAGCCCTTTTGATATTTGAAGATGGCTATCATACCTCTTCTCAGTCTTCTCTTTTCCAGTCTAAACACACCCAGCTCCTTCAACTGGTCCTCATAAGGCTTGGTTTCCAGTCCCTTGATCATCTTGGCTGCCTTCCTCTGCACACGTTCCAGCTTGTCAACATCCCTCTTAAATTGTGGTGCCCAGAACTGGACACAGTATTCCAGGTGTGGTTTGAACAAGGCAGAACAGAGTGGGACTACGTCTTCCCATGATCTGAACACTAAACTTCTGTTGATGCAGCCTAGAATAGCATTAGCTTTTCTTTTCTTTTTTTGCTGCTCCATCACACTGTTGACTCCTGCTAAGGTTGTGGTCCACCAAGACCCCTAGATCCTTTTCACATGTACTACTGGCAAGCCAGATGTCCCCCATCTTATATTTGAGCAGCTGGTTCTTCCTGCCTAAGTGCCAAAGCTTACATTTGTCCCTGTCAAAATTAAGTTTGTTAGTTTTGTCCCAGTTAAGGTTAGTTTTGATCTGTTAAGGTCATATTGAATCCCAGTTCTGTCTTCTGTGGCATTGGCTATATTGGCTGCTGGGAACTGCAGGTAGGGAGAGGGGGCTATTGCCCTCATGCCCTACTTGTGGGCATCCCTGGGGCATTTGGTTGGCCCCTGTGTCAAACAGGATGCTGGACTAGATAAGTCTTCTGATCCAGACGGGCTCTTCTCATGACCTTATCCCTCCTCTTATCATCACCTTTCTCCGATGCCTTTTTTTATGCCATGCGACAAGACCACTAGTTAGCAGGCAGCTATAGGCAGCTGAAATTATTTCCCCAAGGAGGAAAAGTCTCCTATAATGAAAAGGCTGGTCAGGTAAATTTACAAGCCTTCTGCTCGGATGGGGGAATGGTAATAACAAGGTCAAGTAAACAAGAAATCGCAGCAGCCAAGGAAGCCTCAGTAGCGTTTATTGCTAATTGCCTTTGGGGGGTTTGTTTAATGGACTATGTGGTTTTGTCCCGATTAGTTCCATGTGGGGAGCTGTGCAAAATAACTCTGGTTTAGCTTTAATAAGGCCCTGTCTATGCTGTGCATTTCAAAGCCGCATCATACCACTTTCAATAGCCATGTCATGTCCCAAAGAACCTGGAGAACTGCAGTTTGTTAAGGGTGCTGAGAGTTGCACCCTGGGCAAACCGCAGTTCCCAGGACTCTTGGGGTGTGTGTGTGTGTAAGCCATGATATGCATAGTGCAGGTGGGATGAAGGAAAGAAATGCATGGGGGTATGGCTCTTACCACCCTGTGGCAACAAGTTACAAGGTTGCCATGAATAATAATAATAATAATAATAATAATAATAATAATAATAATAATAATAATACTGTAGATGACTGCAGATGGCGACAGCAGTCACGAAATTAAAAGACGCCTGCTTCTTGGGAGAAAAGCAATGACAAACATCTTAAAAAGCAGAGACATCACCTTGCCAACAAAGGTCCGTACAGTGGTACCTCTACTTACGAATAACTCTACTTAGGAATGTTTCTACTTACGAATGGAGCTCCGTCTGCCATCTTGGATGTGGTTTAGATAGGATTTTTTCTACTTACGAATTTTTAGATAATGTTGCTTCTACTTACAATTTTTTTCTCCCAATGCATTTGATGGGGGATTGTTATAAGAATTTTGAGGTCATATATATATATATATAATAATTGTTCATAAAACATGTACATGAATGTACAGAAACATGTCTGAAGCAGCACAGGAAAACAGGCCTGACTGACACCATTTTGACTCTCTCTCTCTGACCAGGTGTTCCTCTGCAAGGAAGAAGTGGGGTGGGGGGAACCTTCTCATTGTCTCAGGAATTAAAATGATAACCCTGGCATCCTGATACCTGAGTGCCAGACAAAAGGGTGTGATTAACTTGGCTGGGAAACAGGGAAATGTAAATATCTCTCAATTTTGTTGATTAGGTTTTGGGGGCAGGGGGCAGGGTCCAGACTGCTCAGATTACTGCCACCAGACCTCCCCGTTCATGATGTACCTATGATGAATCTAGGGAGAGCGGTCTTGGGCTACACCCCTTCTGTGACATATGGATGATGCTTCTGGGGGGTGGGCTGAAACCAATTTCAAATTTCTTTTTAAGGGCAAGACACCTCTGTTTGGGGTCCCTTCCTTGTTCTCCTGCGTGAGAGGAAGGACCCTGTTGCAACAGCGAAATAAAAGTGCCTTGCTTCGTACGTCCTGGTTTGGTCTCTGTTATTTGGTGGGCAGGAGACGCTTAAATTCGTCTGTTTGCCTGGATCCTTGGGCTCTCCCTGGGTCAGGATCCATTTCTCTGGGTTCATAGGAACCAGCTTAAATTTTACTTCACATTCCTATGGGATTCTACTTACAATTTTTTTCGACTTACGAATGTGCGTTCGGAACGCATTAAATTCGTAAGTAGAGGTACCACTGTATAGACAGCATCTTAAAAAGAAGAGACATCACCTTGCTGACAAAGGTGCGTATAGTTAAAGCTATGGTTTTTCCAGTCGAGATGTATGGAAGTGAGAGCTGGACCATACAGAAGGCTGATCACTGAAGAATTGATGCTTTTGAATTATGGTGCTGGAGAGACCCATGGACTGCAAGATCAAACTTATCCATTCTGAAGGAAATCAACCCTGAGTGCTCACTGGAAGGACAGATCCTGAAGCTGAGGCTCCAATACTTTGGCCACCTCATGAGAAGAGAAGACTCCCTGGAAAAGAACCTGATGTTGGGGAAAATGGAGAGCACAAGGAGAAGGGGACAACAGAGGGTGAGATGGCTGGATAGTGTTCTTGAAGCTACAAACATGAGTTTGACCAAAGTGCGGGAAGCAGTGGAAGACAGGAGTGCCTGGCGTGCTATGGTCCATGGGGTCACGAAGAGTCAGACATGACTAAACGACTAAACAACAACAACATGGCTTTTACCAGCTATTTTTCCAGAAAAAGAGATACCAGAACTCACCATGAACACATTCCTCATTCTCTTAGTATGGCAGTGGTGGCCACCCACCCGAGAGGTGGCGGAACTGAGTTCCAGAGAGTTCCAGCTGGGAAAAAAAAACCCCTGACTTTTACCACGATGAAAAGGTTAGCTCCTTTTCACCCGCCCTGGCTCGCATTTTGCTCAGTGCTCATCAGTGACAACATGTCACACTACATTTAGAAGAGGTGTCTCTTCTGCCAGCCACGGGACTCTATTTTGAAGGTATTTATCAAAGACTCTGGAACAACATCTGTCAGCCAAGTTGTATTTTATCCATTTAGCACCTGGTTGGAGAATGCTGGCAGATAGCAAAGACGGGGAGTTTGCTTTGAAGAACGACTAGTGGTTGCTTATCTTATCTCTGCCACTTAGTGCTGGGTCCCATTTTAACTTCAAGCTTCCACTCCCTTATAACTGGCTTCATTCCATTAACTTGTTCCTTTAACAATAAGCTATGTATTCTGGGCCCAATTCTACTTTAATCCTTATAAGGGAGGGGGAATGACTATGAGCACCAGGGCTCATATCTCCACCCAGCTACGAAGCTCATTGGATGATCTCTTGGGCCAGCCTCTCAGCCTAACCTACCTCATGGGATCATTGGATTGCATTTAGAAAAAGGTGGGGGAGAATCATTTATGCCACCTTTGAGTGGACTTAACCGTCCAGGGATCCTTTACCTTTTTACCTTCTCAGCCTGTGTACGCTGTGCATGTGCATTCAATTCCATTTCTGAAGTAGCCTGTGCTGTTTGTATTTTTTTTTGTAAAGCTGTATTTTTTTTTGTAAAGTTGCTACCAGAGGTGGACTTTGGTCTTTTAGGTTTCAGTGGCACCTGTGTGAGCCCAAAAATCAGCGCCCCCAGCCTCTTGCTGTCAGGAGTATGGGCAGGAGTCAGGCTCTGGGGCCTGTAGTGCTTTGCAGGACTGGGGCATGCCTCAGCTTGTGCTGGAGAAGCAGGGAGTGGCCACTCAGGTGAGGCCTCAGCTTGTGCTGGAGAGGCAAGGAATGACCACTCAGGTGAGGCCACTTGATATCTCACTGCACCTGGTGGCAGGAGCTGGGAGGGATAAAAGCTCAGCATTTCCCTTCAGCTCTTTGCCACAGCAACACTATCCCTGCCTGGTTGCATCTGGCCTCTTGCTCCTCGCTCCTTGGACCCTTGCCTTGCTGACGTCTTGCTCCTTGGACCCTCGCCTTTGCCAACGCCTTGATCCTCGACCCTTGGACCTTCGCCTTGCCGATGCCTTGCTCCTTGACTCCCAGACCTTCGCCTCTGCCTTGCTCCTTGACCCTGCGACTGCCTGCTGCTGGACCCTCAACCCTGCACCTGTTTCTGCTTCTACACCACCATCTTGCCTCTGGTCCTGACGTCCTCAGCCAGGGCTTCAACCGCCCGCTGACCGGACCGTGACACTTGCCTTCCGTTCTGACTACAACATAATTTAAATGCCCAGTGGCATCCCCTAGGCTTGGCACCCAGCGCAGTGGAAACACTCACACTGCCTTAAATCCACCTCTGATGGTACATTCATTTGGGAATACGTATATACATAATCATAGCATTATAGAACTGGAAGGGACCACAAGGGTCATCTAGTCCAACCCTCTACAATACAGGAATCTTTTGTGGCTTGAACCCATGAGCCTAAGACTAAGAGTTTCGTGTTCTACCGACTGAGAAGGGCGTCAAAAAATTTGGAGGAGTATTGTGTCAGGAGTATGGGCAGGAGTCTGGGGCCTGTAGTGCTTTGCAGGACTGGGGCCTGCCTCAGCTTGTGCTGGAGAAGCAAGGAGTAGCCACTCAGGTGAGGCCACTTGATAACTCACTGCACCTGGTGGCAAGAGCTGGGAGGGATAAAAGCTCAGCATTTCCCTTCAGCTCTTTGCCACAGCAACACGATCCCTGCCTTGTTGAATCTGGCCTCCTGTTCCTTGATCCTTTGTCTTGCTCCTTGGCCCTTCAGCTTGCTCCTCGACCCTTGGACCTTCGCCTTGCCGACGCCTTGCTCCTCGACCCTTGGACCTTCGCCTTGCCGACGCCTTGCTCCTCGACCCTTGGACCTTTGCCTTGACGACGCCTTGCTCCTCGACTCCCAGACCTTCACCTCCGCCTGCTCCTTGACCCTTGGGCCCTCGCCTCTGTGATGCCCTGTTTCCCAACCTTCGGTTCCTTGACCCTGCGACTGCCTGCTGCTGAACCCTCAGCCCTGCACCATCAGGACCCCGTTCCTGCTTCCACACCACCATCTTGCCCCTGGTCCTGGTGTCCTCAGGCAGGCCTGCTACTTCCTGCCGACCAGACCATGACATATTGAAAGCATTGCTCCCATTTGCACGTTAGTTTGGGAGGTGTGAAACTGCTCTCTTCATGCTGCAAATCCCTGATCTGAATGCAAACCCTCAAGAAGGAACAATTGCCCATGGTAGGGCCGGCTCTAGGCCCGCCCCTGGTGGCGCGGGGTGCCAGGGCGCCAGGCCACCAGGGGCGTCTCTGTGCCCTCTGAGAGGCGCGGCTGAGGCTGCCCCAGGCGCGCCTCCGCTGTTCAGCGGCTTCAGGCCACTCTGCAGTGGCGTGCGGGCCTGGGGCAACCTCCACCGCGCGCAGGGGCGTCGCAACAGGGGGCGGGCAGCACCCCGTGGCCCAGGGTCGGCCCTACGGCAGGCTGGGTGGCACAGTGCAGCTGCGCCCCGGCGCCCGCCCGCCCGCCTGCCGTACTGGGGAACGGGGTGGGGTGGGGCGTGCCGGAGGGACCCGTCGCACCAGGGCGCCGGGCATGCTTAAGACAGCCCTGGCCCATGGTTTTGTGCTACTTTGTTGGAGAGTGGGGAGTGGTGGAAGATCTGACAGCTGTTCTCACAACAGTGGCCTTTCAGATGTTGTTGGACTCCAAATCCCATCAGCCCCAGCCAAGTGGACCAGTAGCCAGGTATGATGGGGGCCGGAGTTCAACAACATCTGTGCTGCCGCAGGTTCCCCACACATGCCATAGCTCTAAAGGCAGGCCAGCTTAGCCCTTGATATATCCTTGCATTTCATGAGAATAAATCTTCCACTGAAAATGAAAAAAACCCCTTAGTTTTTATTGATATTTCTTATTTATTTAATCAACGGATATAGCATAATAACATATTGAAATAAATGCGTGAGGGACAGGGGATATCGCGAAGTCCCTCCCCTCCTGAGTTCAAGCCCATCCCCGAGCGCAGGGGAAAGCAGGGAGAGTTCCGATTCCAGTGGGGAAGCAGGAAGTCGTGTCCGAGGCTCAGACAAGGTAGCGGAGCCAGGGTCCCAGGTGGGACAGGAAGGGGCAAGCAAGGGGGGCAGACCCATCCCCCCAACTCCGGAATTGCGCAGAAAGCGGAGAGGGAAGAGGATGGGTCTACCAAAGTTGTTATGTTGGAGAAAAACGCGCCAAACGCCATTCGGAGGTTCTGATTCAAGCTGAGAAGATGTGTCCTTGTAAATAGCATTGCCTTCAGCACTGTAAATACGCAGCACCAATAAAAGATAAAATGCAGAGCTGTGTAGAGTCGTTACTCTGAAGTAGCCCGCTCCGGCCACTGTGACAGCAACCTCCGAATCTTTTTTTGGGCTACTTTGGAGTTGCCGGGATGAGCGCGCCAGAAGCGGAGAAATGGCGGCAGATCGCAGAGAAAGCCCAGCAGGACCTGCAGCAACTGGCGTTGCAGGCACAGGGAGAATTAAAGGCAGCTAAAGAAGAGACGCAGAAGGTCCAGGAGGACAGGCAACACCTTGCGGAACAGGTGAGAGCGCTACAGGAGAAAGAGCAGCAGTTAAGAGCGGTAGCGGTGGACCTCCAGAACAAGCTGGATGCAGAGAAAAACAAGGGAGGAGGGGGAGCCCAACTCCAAGTGCTGCCAGGAAGGAGAGCAGGGACCCTAGTAAGCAAGTTCAATGGAGACCCGAGGGAATATCATGGCTTTGAGACTGAGATCGTGTATGCTCTTGAGCTGCACCATGATGAGTTCCCTGATGATGGGCACAGAGTAGCGTTTATAGTGGAACACCTTACCGGGGCAGCCAGGGAGTGGCTTAGACCGTTAATCGCGACAAAAAAATCCTTGCATGAAGGATGTCAAACTATTTTTAGGGGCTTTAAAAACAATGTATGCATCTGATAGCCATATGGATCAGACCAAAGAGGAACTGCATAATTTACGACAAGGAAAAATGACAGTTCGCGAATATTGGTCAAGATTCACCATGCTGGTGCACAGACTGGGGTGGGAACTGCACTCGCCTCCGATGGAAGCGGCGTTCTACCTGGGGTTGCATGAGGATGTGAAAGATGAGCTCTCGAGAGGTCCAAAGCCCAGTAATATGGATCAGCTGAGCAAAGTGGCTCTGGCGGTGGGGGTGAGACAGGAATCCCGATGGAACGACAAGCAGCCAATGCGCGCAAAGCGAGCTTGGTTCCCACGGTTGCAGGAGAAGCAACTCCCCCAACAGCCATCTCAGGCCATGCCAGGGGCCAGCCAAGACCAGGAACCCATGCAAATTGATAGCGCGCGCGCGGGGGGGCTTTTCAAACCCCAGCGGCGCCAAGACGCAAGGAGGGAAGAGGCGGGAATTGCTTTCTCTGCAACTCCCCTCTGCATCTCGTCAGAGACTGCCCACATCGCAGGGAATGGCAAGGAAAGGCGGGAACGGTTGTGCCCTCCCCCACTGACGCAGCACCACAGCAGGGAAACGAGACAGCCTGGCTGCAGGAGACAAGGGGCAGCAGCCAGGCGCAATCAGCAAACAACAGCCCCAGCCCACCCACCCGCACAGCGAGGAGCAGCGCCAGCCCACCCCCCCCAGAGCAGGGGTGGTTCTAGAAGTGACGCTAACGCTCCCTAATGGGTATCCCCTGACGGTCCTCGTGTTAATCGACTCAGGTGCCTCTGCCAACTTCTTTTCGAGAAACTTTGCAGAAGCGCACCAGATCCAACTTCTGCAGCTGGATTTTCCCCTGCACGTCTCCACCATTGACGGCAGGGAGTTGCTGGGAGGGGCCATCACCCACCAGACCCCCCCCATGAGAATGACGGTGGGACGACACTCAGAGACACTGGCATTCAACGTCACCACCATCTCAGACCCCCCCATCGTCTTGGGCATGAGCTGGCTAGCGCGCCATGACCCCTCCATCAGTTGGCACCAGAGATGCATCACGTTTGGATCGGACTTTTGTCTGGAACATTGCATGCAGCACCAACCAGGGGAGGGGCCTCCAATAGCCACGGTGGCCACCATGCACGTCAAGGGGGGTGAGGCGATACCCAAGCCGTACTGGGACCTGCAGGAGGTCTTCAGTGAAGCGGAATCCGACCACCTACCCCCGCACAGGTCGTTTGACTGTCAGATCAACCTGGTGCCAGGGGCCACGCTACCCCCAGCCAAGCTGTACTCCATGTCAGATCAGGAGCTGGAGGATCTGCGTGCGTTTATAGACAAGAAGGGGGTTCATCAGAGAAAGCAAGGCAGCAGGGGGCAGCCCGGTCTTCTGGGTGGACAAGAAAGACACGCAACAGCGCCGTCTTGTGGTGGATTTTAGACGGCTGAACAACATGACAGAACCGGTGGCTTTCCCAATGCCCAGAGTGGACGATCTGCTGACAGCGGCACGCAGGGGCAAGATCTTCACCAAGCTCGACCTGAGGGGGGCGTACAACTTGATCAGAATCCGGGAAGGCGATGAGTGGAAGACCACGATGTTCATGCCTCTGGGCTCTTTTGAATATCTGGTGATGCCCTTCGGTTTGCAAGGGGGCTCAGCATGCTTCCAGGCCTTCATGCACCACGTCCTGGGGTCCCTCCTCTTCAAGAACTGCTTGGTCTTCCTAGATGACATCCTTATATACTCCAATGACCCAGTGCAGCATGTAAAGGATGTCAGGGAGGTGTTTCAGCGCCTGAAGGAGCACCACCAGTATGTGAAGCTGGAGAAGTGTAAGTTTCACACCAAAGAGGTGGACTTCCTGGGCTACAAACTGTCAGACAAGGGGCTAGCGATGGACAAGGACAAGGTGCAGGCCATCCTGGACTGGCACAGCCCCAGGACGCGCAAAGATGCCCAACGCCTACTAGGCTTCGCCAACTTCTACAGGAAGTTCATCAAGAACTTCTCGCGGGTTACGGCTCCCATCACTGACTGCCTGAGAGGCAAGCAGAAGTTCAGGTGGTCACAGGAGGCGCAAGCAGCGTTCGAAAGCCTCAAGAGGGTGTTCGCTTCAGACCAGAACCTGTTCCACGTGGTGCAGGATGCGCCCCTACGCGTGGAAACCGACACTTCAGACATAGCTTTGGGAGCGATCCTGTTGCAACTGGATGCCAACAGAGAGTGGAGACCCTGTGCCTTTTCCTCCAGAAAGCTGACACAGCCAGAACGCAACTACACGGTGTTTGATAAGGAACTTCTCGCGATCCATTCTGCGTTTAAACACTGGAGACATTTCCTGGTGGGCGCCAAGCACCCCATTCAGGTGTGCACAGACCACAAGAACCTGGAGTTCTGGAGAACAGCCAGGGTGCTCAACCAGCGGCAGATACGGTGGGCAGAGTTCTTCTCGCACTTCAACTTCTCCATCCACTACATACCGGGGGAGCAGAACGTCAGGGCGGATGCCCTCTCCCGCAAGCCGGAGTACATGGAGGAGGAGTTGCCACCAGCACCCCGGCACATTTTCCCCCCATCAGCATGGTCCTGCGGAGCAGCAGTGGTGAGCGAGGCAGAACTCACAGCACTGACGGCAGCAGATGAGTTTGCCACCCGCATCTTCAGAGAGCTGCGAGGGGGGAGGGAGCAAGCAAAAGACTTTGAGGAAAGGAGGGGGTTGCTTTTTTACAGGGGAGCCCTGTACCTGCCCACCAACCAGCTCAGAGGTAAGGTCCTCAAGCAGATGCATGACAACCCGACGGCGGGTCATTTTGGAAGGGACAAAACCACTCACCTAGTCATGAGACACTTCTGGTGGCCAGGGGTGCGGGAAGATGTTCGGGACTATGTAAGGGGCTGTGACACCTGCCAGCGAGCAAAGGTGGTCAGGGCAGCACCAGCAGGGTTGCTGGAGCCATTAGCCACACCGCACAGGCCGTGGGAAGTAGTGTCCATGGACTTCATCACAGACCTGCCGTCGTCCAGGGGCAAGACCGCAGTGTTGGTGGTGGTGGACCTCATGTCCAAAATGTGCCATTTTATACCGTGTGCCAGGGCGGTCTCTGCAGAAGAGACAGCCAAACTGTTTGTTGACCACGTATTCAGACTGCATGGATTACCTTTAAGAGTTATTTCGGATCGAGGCCGCCAATTTGTTTCCAGGTTCTGGAGGCAGCTCATGAACCTCCTGCAGGTGGAGGTCAGCTTGTCGACGGCTCGGCACCCGCAGACCAATGGTCAGGCGGAGAGGGTCAACGCCATTCTGCAGCAGTACCTGAGATGCTACGTCAGCCAGAGGCAAACGGACTGGGTGGATCGCCTGCCACTGGCAGAATTTGCCTACAACAATGCAGTGCACGTCTCCACAGGGGTGTCGCCCTTTAAGGCCAACTACGGGCGCGACCTCAGATCTTTCCCGGAGAGGGAGGGGGAGGAGGAGGAGGAGGGCCCACAGGCAGAGGATTGGGCAGAGGAACTGGAGACGGTGCACCAGCAGCTCAGAGAACACTTGGAGAGAGCCAAGGAAGCGTACAAGAAGGGGGCAGATCGCCACAGGCGACAAGGGGAGGTCATCAGGGTGGGGGACAAGGTTTGGTTGTCCTTGGAGGGCCTTCCCACCAGAGGGAGGTGCAAAAAGCTGGCACCCAGATGGCTGGGCCCCTTCACGGTCACGCAACAGGTCAACCCGGTTGCCTTCAGGCTGGCACTGCCAGAGGACATGAGGGTGCATCCAGTATTTCATAGATCGCTGCTGTCGCTGTATAGGGAAAGCAGCAGGCTCCGAGACAGCGAACAGACCCCCGAGGGAGGGGGGAAGAGGGGAGGCAGGGAGCAACTCAATGAGGCCACGGCCATCCTTGATTCAAGGAGAGGGGTGGGGGGCCTGGAGTACCTCATGGCATGGGAGGATGCCCCGCCTTCCCAGAATGAATGGGTCCCGGCCACTCAGATACAGGAGGAATTGTTGGTGGAAGAATTTCACGCCCTCTTCCCACACAGACCCAAGCCCTGGCACATGGAAAGGGAGGGGGAGGGGGAGGGGGAGGAAGTAGTGGAGAGCAGTTCACCATGGGGATGGGAAGCGGAGTTTGAGGACCAGGAGGAAGAAGTATGGGTGTCTCCGAGGTCCACCCTGTCAGAGGAAGAGGCAGACTGGCAGCGTATTTTTACCCCCACCAGCTCTGACGCCACAGACTTTTTGGGATTTCAGTCCTCCCAGGCGGAAGGAGGGAGCTCGCGGGACTGGGGGGAGGTGTTCACACCTACGGGCTCGGAAAGTACAGAGTTTTTAGGCTTTCAGTCGTCACCGACACCTGGGGAGCCCCCTGGGAGGGGAGAAGGGGAGCTTGGGAGGGGGATGGATGTGAGGGACAGGGGATATCGCAAAGTCCCTCCCCTCCTGAGTTCAAGCCCATCCCCGAGCGCAGGGGAAAGCAGGGAGAGTTCCGATTCCAGTGGGGAAGCAGGAAGTCGTGTCCGAGGCTCAGACAAGGTAGCGGAGCCAGGGTCCCAGGTGGGACAGGAAGGGGCAAGCAAGGGGGGCAGACCCATCCCCCCAACTCCGGAATTGCGCAGAAAGCGGAGAGGGAAGAGGATGGGTCTACCAAAGTTGTTATGTTGGAGAAAAACGCGCCAAACGCCATTCGGAGGTTCTGATTCAAGCTGAGAAGATGTGTCCTTGTAAATAGCATTGCCTTCAGCACTGTAAATACGCAGCACCAATAAAAGATAAAATGCAGAGCTGTGTAGAGTCGTTACTCTGAAGTAGCCCGCTCCGGCCACTGTGACAAAATGTAATAAGAAAACAATACAATTACATGAAAATGAAAATGAACACTCACATACATAAGATACAAATTTGGGTCACCGCACTCAAAATCCCTGGGAAAAGGAATAATTGTTGATATAGCAGGATACCATAACTGAGAATATTGTAAGACCTCGAGGACAACATCCTGACAAAGCAAATCGTAAAGTCCCCTTCCAGTTGATTAGAATCCAGCTATATAAACAGTTATCCAGATAAGCACTTGAGTTTGGTCTTAATCAAATGTGATAAAGTTAATTGCATGTTACATCTTGGATGTGTCCGTCCCCCCGCATGGAGCTGTTGATTAGAGTTTTGCAAATAATTTGCTATGGATCATTTGTTCAATTAACTTAGCTTCTCCTTCTGCCTCCATAAAGTGCATGAAGTGATTGCGTCTTTCAGAGAAGCTGCTGGACAAATACACAGCGATTCCTTTATACATTTTTTCCCCACCCTCTGGAATTATGGCAGGCAGTTCACAACGAGATGCTTTCTGTTCAGCATTCAAGTCTAGATGTCCCATTGGTTACACTAGTTCACGGGTGTCAAACACAAGGCCCGGGGGCCAAATCCGGCCCACCAGACCTCGTCATGTGGCCCGCCGAGCGCCCCAGCCAGCGCGCCCCAGCAGCAGGACCTTGCTGCTGAAGCGCCGCGCCGACAAAGCGCCGACAAACAGCTGTGGCCGGGGGGGGGGGAGAAAGGCGGCCGGAGCAGCGCCACACGGAGAGTCCCGAGCCTCTGCGACGCAGCAGTGCTCTGTAGCACTTTGAATCCTCCTCCTCCTGCCACGGCTCGGCGCCTGGAAATGGCTGCTGCTGCTGCTGAAGCACAGACAAAGCACCCAGCAGCACCGCGTGGAGGAGGAGGATTCAAAGTGCTACAGAGCACTGCTGCGTCCCAGAGGCTCGGGACTCTCCGCACGGCGCTGCCAGGCACCGACCCGGCAAGCCGCCTCCTCCCCCTCCTCTTGCCTCACCTCCTCCTCCTGCCGCGGCTCAGCCTCACGAACGTGCAACTCTGAGGCTTTACGCACTTCTCCTAAAACGGACACACGCTGCCTCACGCTGCACGGGAAATGCTTTTTGCCCCTGGGTCCCTTCGCGCTCTTTTCTGGCGCTGAATCAAGGCGGCGACCCCCCCTTCCCTTTCTTTCTTCCTCTCTCTCGTTCTTATTCTCTTTCCCTCTCCTTCCTTCCTTCTTTATCTCTGTCTTCTCTCCCTCTTTCTTTTTCTTTCCTTCTTTATTCCTTCTTTCCTACTCTTCTTTCTCTCACCTCTTTCCTTCCTCTCTCCCTCCTGCTCCCTCTTTTCTTTCTTTCTTCCTTCCTTCCTTCCTTCCTTCCTTCCTTCCTTCCTTCCTTCCTTCCTTCCTTCCTTCTGTCCTTCCCATCTTTCTTCCTCTCCCTCATTCTTATTGTTTCTTTCCCTCTACTTCCTTCCTTCTTTCTCCCTTTCCGTCTTCTCTCCCTCTTTCGTTTTCTTTCCTTCTTTATTCCCTTCCTTATTTCCTACTCTCCTTTCTCTCCCCTCTTTCCTTCCTTCCTCTCTCCCTCCCACTCCCTCTTTTCTTTCTTTCTTTCTTTCTTTCTTTCTTTCTTTCTTTCTTTCTTTCTTTCTTCCTTCCTTCCTTCCTTCCTTCCTTCCTTCCTTCCTTCCTTCCTTCCTTCCTTCCTTCCTCCCTCCCTCCCTCCCTCCCTCCCTCCTCAGAAACATAGGATGCTGCTTTATACTTCTGGCCCTTAAACCCTGGAACCAGGAGAGCAGCTCCAGTGAGTCAACCTCAGCCAGTCCCTTTGGTGAAGGGTGTTGGCTCACTGGCAGAACATCTGTCCTGCATGCAGAAGGACCCCAGGATCTCCAGGTACTGGTAGCTCTGCAAAGGTCCTGCATGAAACCCTAGCGAGCCTCCACCACCCAGTGCAGTTACCAAAAATCATTTTTCAATAAATTGTACAATAATTGTACATTTGAATATCTACTTGCCATTATTCTGACTATGTTTCTGCTTTCAGAGCTAGTTATTACTTACATTATTACAAAAAAACAGTAATAATTGAATGCAGTGACAATAATTTATGATAATAAAGAGTGGACACATAGTCCTACAGATACAACTGGCCCTTTGAGGGTGACCAAACTGCTGATGCGGCCCCCGATGAATTTGAGTTTGACACCCCTGCACTAGTTGTTGCAAGTTGACACGGGCTAAATCTTTGGTATGTCCATTTTAAAAAATATGTACCAGGTGATTCAAAAGGCCTCCTGCTTGAGTTCCTAGAGCAGTGATGGAAAACCCATAGTTTGGATCAGGCCCACAGAGCCCTTTGAAATGGCCCGCCAGCCCCCATCTTCCTTCCCATTGCAGCACTGGGCTTGGAGGAGAGATTCATCGCAACACAGTGCTGTGATGGAAAAGGAAGATGGAGCCTCTGCTCTTCAGCAAGTGCTCTCTGGGGAGAAGCCATTGTCTTCCTGTCCATGATTTGCCACTGATGTAGAAACTGCAACAGGAGCTGAGCTAAGAGGTGCTGGAGAGATGATGGGGATGAAAATAAAGATAGCATTTTCATTATTTTATTTTGAATTCATTCCATGCTTTTTGCAAAAGAGACTCAAAGATCTCTTGCGCAAATCTTAAATTCAAAAGTGCCATAAAAATAGAAGGCAATAAAGCACACACGTTACTGAAAGTGCTTATCTGCCCACACAGAATTTTTTTTTAAAAGTATTTGCTAGACATAGGTAAAATGACAAGCACAACAGCTGTTTGCCAAGAATTCTCCCTGAGGCTGTTTTGGATGAAAAGCTTCCAGAGAGACAAAAACTCCCAGGTTGACAGGAATTCAGTTGTCTTTTTTTATCATGGTGGGAGACGGGGTCTTCAGCAAGACAAGTGTTTTTTTTCTGGGGGCACTCAATGGTACTCTGTACCAGCAGCTTTTTTAAATGTTAAAAGTGTGTCACTTACTGTAACAACTTCATGGTAATGGCACCTTTTTTCTATGAGAAAGAAAAAGCACTGAGCAAGACTAATAAAGAAGGGTTTTTTTGTTTTTTTTGGTGGGTAGCAGCAACAGCTTGAAGAGCTGATAGCCACAGTTTAAAGAAGTGAGGTGATAAGCTTCTATAATGGGTTTCACTCTTGCTTAAATGCAGGCAGATTTGCTCCAGGGATTTCTGTGAGTGATGGAGAAGATTCCTTTCTGCAAATGCCTAGGCTTTGGACATACAACACAATAAAGGAAAGGAAATGTTTCCACATGCTCCCTCAAGCAGACAAATCGTGTCCTCCCTAAAAGAGGAGGTGGGCAAGATTGGTGTTGTGGGTGGGCAAGATTGGTCAGCCACAACACCTGATTGGTAGGTCCCTCGATGTTGGGTTCAATCTGGCCAATGGGGAGCAGTCCAAATGGATCGAGGGTCCTATATATACTCATGCATGTGACCCAGAGCTTCCTCTTTCGGTGTGTGCATTCGGAACACCTGCCCACCTCTCCCTACTTTAGGGCTTTGTTGCACTTGACCTTGCTATGCCGTCGTGCGTCTTCTGTCATTGGCACGGCAGGAATTTTCCCCACTTGGCTGATTGGCTGTTGCCCTTTGGGTTTCGCCTGCCGCGTAGCAAATCACCACAACTTGTAAGGTTGCGGATAGGCACTGGTTCAGGTGATAGGGGATGGGAGAACGCTCTCGCCATCCCTGTGTGAAGGGTATTCCATTAAAGGAATCCAGGGACTCAAATGGTTTGGTCAACCCCTGAGAGGGGGTTGTGCCCGTGCCTGAGTCCAGGGGGACATCTGGGTGGCGGACATAGCCTGTTCCTGGCTTTCTGCCTATCTAGGTGTTCACCCTTGGCTGACCTATGCTGGTGCCCTGGGTCAGCCCTACCTGCAAAGGTGCAGGGAGCTAGTCGAACCAGAGCCTATGCAACCACTCACTTTTTGTAATCAATAAAGTTGTGACCTAAATTCTGCCAAAAACCAAACTAAAATTTGAGTCAAGTGTGAATATATTTAGGGGGGAGGTCTCTGGGTCTGAACATGCAAAAGGAAATGTTGCCTCTGACAACGGATGAAGGACACAATATTTTCAGGTGGAATGAAGACCTGCCTGCCTGGCGATGATGCATCACTTTTGTTTGGTTTCTGTAGGCAGCAGAGGAAGAATTTGGCCTATTGTGTATCATTTCAATACTGTAGCACCAGCTCCTTTTTTTTGAAACAAGGAAATAAAGGGCTAGACTCTGAAAGGATGCAGCAAGAGAAATAAAACCAGCTCTTCAGATGTTATTGTGTTTGTCATCCTAGAGTGTTCCAGATGTTTTAGATTAAGGGCAGATAAAAATAACAGCATATGTTATTTTCTTTTTGTTTCCAAGGGCCAAGGCTACAAGAATGCCCCAGTGCCATGGAAGCACAGGCAAGCCACAAAGTCTCAGCTTTACATTTTGTTTGAAGCAAGTTTCTAGTCCTTATGGTGGTGACAGCATGCATGGATGTACGGGTGCAACGCCTAGTGAAACAGCAGAATGGCAAGGCAAATCGCTGAGTAAGATTTCTAGCGGGGCTTTAGTGTTCTTGAAGATATCTTCTTCCTTTCCCATGACTATCAGAACCAATTACAGGTAGGTAGCCGTGTTGGTCTGACGTAGTCGAAACAAAATAAAAAAAGTCCTTCCAGTAGCACCTTAGAGACCAACTAAGTTCGTCATTGGTATGAGCTTTCGTGTGCATGCACACTTCTTCAGATACTGGAACGAATATATCAGAACAAAGTTGCAGAATTTGGGTTCACTGTACAGGTTTCTTTTATTGCTATTTCCTTCTTCTTAAATAAATAATAGACTACTTGTATCAGAGTTTGGGGAAACTGTAGCCCTCAAATATTGATGGATTCGAAATGCCACCAGCCCCAGACAGCATGGTCAATGGTCAGGGATGGTGAGAACCGGGAGGAATTCAACATTGTGCTGTTACAAAGGTTCGGTCAGCACAAGTTTTCTGTTTGCTCGACAGAATGATCCATCCTGTAGTATTTGGATGGAGGGTGGTATAGAAACTAACTAACTAACTAACTAAACAACAACAACAACAACAACAACAACAACAACAACAACAATGCATTTTAGCCTCAAAGAGAAGCAAGTTTAGTGCAGCCCAGAGGGGGTGACCCCAGAGTTCACTTTTTCTTTTCTTTCTCACAATCCAGCATCACTAGTCTTTTGGGGTCAGGGGAAACGTGGGATTTTGACGAAGTGCCATGGGCACCAGTCACAAACTGGCTGCCATGGTGGTGTGGCATAACACAAAATGGCTGCCACATCTGAAAATCAGGGACACAAAATGGTGCTAGCCCATCAACTGCTTCATTAGGGGGAGATATTGCAGATATTAATATTGCTCAGCTTGAAGCGATTAGATGCATAAAAACAGACTCCTTTTGAAATAAAAGTTGTTCAGACCCATAAATATGATTCAAAGCTTTACCACCCAGAACTTCCAAACAGGTACAAAAACAAATCAACGATACATCTAAACAGTTCCATAAGGCATATGTTTGTCTAAGTTTAGGCTCGGCGTCTTCTTAGATATATAATATCAAACAGACCTAAAATCAAAGGTCTCTCTCTCCTTACAGTTTCTATTAGCCTGGAGATACTCATTCGCACATCCTTCTTCCACTGTGACTGCGAACAAAAGACAAAAGACAGCTCCCTTGAAAATGTCTATTTGCAACTGAATACCTCTATCTTGTGATCTAAGGTTAAACACTCATGTGTAAAAGCAGAGAACACCAACAGTTAATTATTAACCCAGCTAGAAGCTTGGAGAGCTCTTTCTAGCTTTAGTATTTCCCAACAGAATTTTCCAATGTTAAACATTTTACTGCAGATGGTGACAGCAGTCACGAAATTAAAAGACGCCTGCTTCTTGGGAGAAAAGCAATGACAAACCTAGACAACATCTTAAAAAGCAGAGACATCACCTTGCCTACAAAGGTCCGTATAGTTAAAGCTATGGCTTTCCCAGTACTGTAGTGATGTATGGAAGTGAGAGCTGGACCATCAAGAAGGCTGATCGCCGAAGAATTGATGCTTTTGAATTATGGTGCTGGAGGAGACTCTTGAGAGTCCCATGGACTGCAAGAAGATCAAACCTATCCATTCTGAAGGAAATCAGCCCTGAGTGCTCACTGGAAGGACAGATCGTGAAGCTGAGGCTCCAATACTTTATCCACCTCATGAGAAGAGAAGACTCCCTGGCAAAGACCCTGATGTTGGGAGAGATGGAGGGCACAAGGAGAAGGAGACGACAGAGGACGAGATGGTTGGACAGTGTTCTCGAAGCTACGAACATGAGTTTGACCAAATTGCAGGAGGCAGTGGAAGACAGGAGTGCCTGGCGTGCTCTGGTCCATGGGGTCACGAAGAGTCGGACACGACTAAATGACTAAACAACAACAACAAGCAGCAGCAACAGCAACAACACCACATTGCAAAACGTTAGCTATACACAACCTGGGATTCCGAAGGCGCAACAGTCAGCTTTATTTCATACACCTTACAGCATTGATGGATTGACTAGATAGCTGGTAAGCGAAACCATCCATCTTGGAAACAGCCTAGTAAATGAAGAAAAGGGGTGGGGAGCAAACTGTATTCTTCCCAGTGCAGAGTCGCTCTGGGCTTTCTGTGAAACTGCACCGTCATTGTCTTTACCTCATCAATCAACCCAAGCAGGCTTTTCCAGCGGCTGCTGTGAGCACACCTGAGCTCGGAAGCTGGGAAAGCTTTTTTTCTGGTTCAGGAGCATCCCTGGCCAATCGTCATGAAGCCTGGTGTCGCTGTTCGAAGACCCTAACTGCCAAGAAAGTGCGTTCATAGGGCTGCAGCCTTGCAAGCTTTTCATTAGCACATTAAGCCCTTCAAAGTAATGCTATGCAGTTTGCTTCTTGTTACAGAGCACCATCAGTGCACGTGTCACATTATAGAGAATGAGAAGACGGTCCCTGCCCTGAGGAACTTACAGGGGGAAAGGAGGAGGGAGAGGAGTAAAGTAGGGTTGCCATTTTTCAAAAAGTGAAATCCGTCCGGATTTTCCCAGACTTATTTTTCGCTTCCGACTACAGTATTCCGGGTATGTCAGGGAAATTCTGGATGTATGGCAACCCTAAAATAGGAATCATGGAATCATAGAAACATAGAGTTGGAAGAGACCACAAGGGCCATCCAGTCCAACCCCCTGCCAAGCAGGAAACACCATCAAAGCATTCTTGACATATGGCTGTCAAGCCTCTGCTTAAGGAAGGAAATGTTATTTTGATTCTATATAATTAGACTTGGTGATAGGCTGAGTTGCAACTGTTCATGGAAACGGAGGGTTGTGCAATTTTGTTATGTTTATAATTATGCAATGTTTTTCACGATGTAAGTCACCCTGAGCATGGTTTGAACTACGGAAAGGCGGCATGCAAATAAGATGATGCGTGTATGCGTGCATGTAGATCAACTTGCACCCTGGCTACTCTAGAAGATGCCTTTAGCAATTAATTGCTTCGCTTTTATGCTAAGTGCTTGTGGTTTTGCACACAATGTGATGAGTACGTAAGTACACCAGAGTCATTTAGCAACTTTAATTGGTTCCTGGGTAAAGGTTTCTGTTGTTTAATAGCACCACATCTGTTCTGTGCAGTTCATTAAAGCAATTCTAAGATGCAGTGGACCTTGCCACTACACCTTTGCCGTTGTTTAATCCATTTATACATGAATCTGCGTCATGGTTTTCTTGGCTAAATGCACTTCATTTTATTAGAGAATCATAGGGCATGATCTGGCCAAAGCTAAGCACTTCTGAGTCCTATTAATTTCAACGGGGAGGGTGGTAACTGAAGCACACGCCTCACTCTCCTGTTTAAAACGACGACACTAACAGAGCAATCCTAAGCTGGGTAGGGTAGTTGATGGCTGGGTAGGGAAGGGGGACAAGTTAGGGTGATGCACAGTCATCCCTCCTCTGGTCTCTGTCAGCAAAGAGGAGTGGTGTTGGGGCAGCGCCTCTGCAACAGAGGTTCCCAGCTCCCCCCAGGTGAGTGGCACTTCTTCACACAGTGCATTGTTAAATCGTGGGATTTAAAAAAAGAGGAGAGGATTAGGCAAATTTATGGAAGACTACCATAATCAGTGGCTACCAACTGCGATGGCTCTGTTCTGCCTCCACCGTCAGAGTCAATATGCTATTGAATAGCAGCTGCAGGGAATCCCAAATGGAGAGAGCAGTGTTCTCTCTCCCCACCAGGGCCGTCTTAAGCGGGTCGGGCGCCCGGGCGCCGTGGTGCGCAGATCGCTCCGGCGCCCCCGCCCCGTTTCTTCCCGCGGCTGGTGGGCGGGTGCAGCGTGGTTTCTGCGCGGCTTCGCCGTGCAGCGCCCCCCTGCCAACCCGGCGTCCTGGTGCCCTGCGCCACCCAGCCTACCCCTAGAGCCGGCCCTGCTCCCAGGCCCATCCTAGCCATAGAGGATAGTGGCGCAGAGAACCACGGTGCTGGAGGGCGCTGGAAGGGCGCCAAGTGAGCACAGGGTTCCGGCGATCTGGCCAGGACTGCGCTCCACTAGCTGAGAGGCTGCGCCACGTCTCTCTCCTTCTCCGAGGACTCCGCGCTGCGCCTCCTTCTCGTTTCCCCAGCGCTGGGTTCCGCTCAGTGGAGCTTTGCCACCAGCGTGCGCACAGCGCCCAAGCAGCTCTTGCTGGTCCTGCGGTGCACGCGCTAGTGGCGAAGCTTGACTGAGCGGAACCCAGTGCTGGGGAAACGCGAAGGAGGTGCAGCGCGGAGTCCTCGGAGGTGGCCTCCCACTGCTGCCGTGGTCTGCTTGGCACTCCCGGGCCCTTGGAGAGGCTCTGGAGGGGGGCGCTGGAGGGACCTTAGCGCCAGGGTGCTGGATGGGCTTAAGACGGCCCTGCCTGCTCCCCACCCCCTCAGGCTAACTTTGATGGGTGGGCAGATCCATCACCGTCTCCTGATGTGTGGCATCAGCTGTGTGAGGCCTGTGGGTATGTTTTTTGGGGAAATGGCTTTGTGGGCCAAATCTGGTCTGCACCCAGGAGGTTCCCGACCATAGCTGTCAAGCTCTCCCTTTTTTAAAGGGAAATTCCCTTATGCTGAATAGGCTTCCTCACGAGAAAAGGGAAAACTTGACAGTTATGCTCCTGACCCCTGGGCTATAGGAGGCCACATAAATCCTTCTCTGCAGTTGGCAGAGGCAGCTCATGGTCAGAACTCTCCCTGGTGTGAAGATGGGAAGCTCCACTTGACGCTCCAGCAGGGTTGGAAAGGGGGTGTTGGAAGCAGTCCTCCTATTCACCTGAACCCTCAACTACCCTTGAAACTGGCTGGAAATCTGCACCAGCCCTGGAGCTGCCTTAGTTAATTCCCTCCTCCCCAACTGCAGGCCATGGGAGGGAAATTAAGAAATACTTGTTTACGGCAGGGTGAGGAAGAAGCGACCACCACCACCTTCTGCCTGACTGGTATCAGCCATTCGTGCTTGGGAATTTGTGGTTTCTTTGCCAAGGAACCCCTACCCGCGTGTGATTTTTCTTTTAAAAGTGCACAACCCAGGCTAATAATAATAATAATAATAATTAATAATAATAATAATAATAAATATAGTAATTTATTATTTAACAAATTATTAAATAAGTGTGCCCATGGGTGCCTCTTTCCCTCAGTGGCGTAACGTGGGTTGCCAGCACCTAGGGTAGGGCAGCGTGGAGGGGGAATAGCAGGGAGGGAAGCAGCTGGAGTGCATTCAACTGCCTAATGGTGTCCGAATCACCCAGGAGATTGCAGCTGCAGAGATAAGAAAAAAAGAGTCATTCCGTTGTCTGGAGAGGTCACTTCCTGGTTTGCATGGAGAAGCCCACTGACAGAAGTACACAGCTACCGGTATATTGAGGCAGCACTGGGTGTTGAAATTTTGCACTCCCTTACAATTATGTGCCTTCGCAACTGCCACTTTGTCGTCCCCCCCAATGTTATGCCACTGCTCCCCCTCCTCCTTTGTCCTAAGATGAGTTGTGCATTTTCAAGGCTATGATTTGTATTTTTCTCCATCTCTTGTGAGTGAATAATGACCATTTCCCAGACTTCCATGAGATTTTAGTAGAAAAGTTATGTTGGGTTGTTGAAGACTTTTATGATTATAGATCATATTGTTGATGTGCTTTAAAGTGTTGTTTTCTTTTTTAAAAAAAAAAAAGTGGATTGTTCTATTGATTACCCCAGACATTGTATTATCTAGACTCCTTTGGAGACGGGGGGGGGGGGGAGATGCCAATGCAACTCTCAAAAAAAGAAATGACTTGTCTCTGAGATCACACAGCAGCTGTGCTTGCTTTTGCTTTTCCACAGAGAATCTTGAACTTAAAAAGAACAAATAACTTTTCTCATCGCCATGCCCAAATGCTGAATAATGTTGTCCGTGGTTAGCTTGGTATTGCATCTGACCCACATGCAAGTGAAGTTAAAAGTGTGTGTGTGTGTGTGTGTGTGTGTGTGTGTGTGTGTGTGTGTGAGAGAGAGAGAGAGAGAGAGAGAGAGAGAGAGAGCCAGAGGTGAGATCAGCAGCAACAGCTTAATTTCCTTTGAGAGATGGGTTTTCAGCAGCAGAATTTCATATACACTGGGTTTGGAGATGAAAAAAAAAAGAAGAGAGGAGAAAGAAAGCATTGTTAATTACATTACCCAGAAATCAATGTTGTTCTTTGAAGGTGCATATGAAAGAGTAGACAAAAGAGCTGAAACAATGGCACTGTTTAATTAAAAACAATCCTGGGCTATCTCGGTGACAAAACGATCGCATTGGTGCTTGAGAAGAGAAGCTGCTATGCTCAAGAGGCTTCCTCTGGAACTTCTCATGGAAACAACCCAGGAGGCATTTAAAGCAGAGGTTGTCAGCCTGGTCCCTACCGCCCACTAGTGGGCGTTTCGGGATTCTAGGTGGGCGGTAGGGGATTCTACTACGGCACAAGCTGAATCCTCCTTCCATCGAGCACTGGTGGGCGGTAAGGAAATTTTACCACCAAGAAAGATGCATTAGTGGGCGGTAGGTATAAAAAAGGTTGACTACCCCGATTTAAAGTGTCCTTCAGTTGTTCCATTGTGAGGTCTGATTTGTCTGTCGCAAATGTGGAGGAGCTGATCGTAGAACTGAAGAGGTGGAGTGGGCCGTGAGGATCATGAAGTCCAACCAAGAAGCGTAACTCAAGCATCCAGGACAAACGGCCACCCAGGTCTCTGCTCTCAAGAAGTCTACAATCTGAGACAGACCATGGAGTAGAAGCAGCAGAACGAGGAAGGGAGAAATTAGGGGAGGGATGAAAAAAATGAGGGCAAATGTCAGTAGATCAAGCGTGGGGAACTTTTGGTCATCCAGATACTGCTGGGCTAGAACTCCTATGACCCCTAGCTGGCATAGGCAATAATACTTGACCACTGGCCATGCTGGTTGGGGCTGATGGGAGCCGAACAGGCTCTGGAGGGCCACAGGAGTGATACGGGATTAGCTGTCTATAGACAGGAATTCCTGCAATCCTCGCACCCACCATAGGAGCCAACTCAAAATATTTGAGGGGGCTGGTCCCCCCACAAAGTTGATGGGCATTCCCATTCAAATGGTGTTTGTGTGTGTGTGTGTGTGTGTGTGTGCGTGTGTGTGTGTGTGCGCACTGCGTCATGTGATCGATTAAGCAGGTCGGGGCTTACCTGGACCCCCACAATATTTTATTCAAGTTGGAACCCCTGGCACCCATAGGTAGACATCCAGAGGCAGAGCAAGTGTGTTCACAGGCTTGGAGAAGGAAGGAAAGCTCTCCTTCTTCACTGTTCTCTCAGAAAAGCTTGATTCAGTTCAGTGTCATGACACTGCAGCTTCTTTTCAGAAGAGAAGTAACCTGCAGAACTGCGTGTTGGAAGTCACAGGCGGGATGCAGGGAGTCTGCTGGCATTTCTAAGGGCTCCAGCTAATCTCTTGCATAATCAGCCGGCATGTTATATGCTGATGGATTCCACACTGCTCTGAGAGCTGTTGCAGCAGTCAGTGTTTTATTTATTGAATGAAGACCTCCCTAATTGAATTAGGTTGCTAGTGTGAGATGCTTACCAGGACATCAGCAAAAGGAGATTGAGGGCTACTGTTTATTCATCCCAGCGCTGGGGTGTAATGAGCTATTGAACCAGCCATGGAAATGATGCTAGTTTGAGTTGTGTGGTCATGATTCAGTTAAATAGCGTCTTCAGTCAATTTACATTACTGCAAATGCTTCGCATTATCCTAGGAATTAAAATCTGGCTGTTCTTTGCTGGCCAATGTTAAATTGCAGTGAAATATGTTAAACAGTAAGCAGATATACATAGCTGGGTGAGAAACAACAGAGACAGGCTGAAATTTCTCAAAAAAATATTTTCCGATAATTTATTTCTGAAGATTTTCTTTTTCAGGCTTCCCTTGAGTTAGAGAGTTGAGCTGAAATTTCTCAGCAGTCATGAGGTCCCCCCCCCCCCCGAGGACAGCCAATTTGCAGATTTTTTCTGAATATTTTCATCACACACCCCTTTCCTTATTTTGGTACGGGCAGTCATTTCACCATTGCTAAGCCCTGGACTAAGTCCCATGGACTGCAAGAAGATCAAAACTATCCATTCTTAAGGAAATCAGCCCTGAGTGCTCACTGGAAGGACAGATCGTGAAGCTGATGCTCCAATACTTTGGCCACCTCATGAGAAGAGAAGACTTCCTGGAAAAGACCCTGATGTTGAGAAAGATTGAGGGCACAAGGAGAAGGGGATGACAGAGGATGAGATGGTTGGGCAGTGTTCTCAAAGCCACCAACATGAGTCTGACCAAACTGCGGGAGGCAGTGGAAGACAGGAGTGCCTGGCATGCTATGGTCCATGGGGTCACGAAGAGCCGGACATGACTTAAGGGTTTGCTGTAGTGGGACCATTCCCCCCCCCCCCTAGAAGAAAAGCGCTGTTTAAAAGTGTGGCACTTACTGTAACAATGTCATGGGTAGTACTGTACCAGCACTTTTTTCCTAGAAGAAAAGCTGAGCGTCATGGACGACCGAAGATGGTGTCAAGGCTGCCAGTGTAATTGTTGGTCCTGCCACCTGCAACATCAGCAGCAGCAGAAAAGTGTGTGAGAGAAAAACATGGTGTGGGAAGGCTAATGGTGAGCACCACACCAATAAACTATTGGAAATTTCCTCCCCTACCTGGAGGGATTTGGTGAAATTCTTCCCCCCCTCCTCCACCAATTTCTCTGTCTGCACAGAGTGGAGGCCATTTGCACTCAGCTCTAGCCTGCCCTGCTCTACCTGCGAGGGACGCGGGTGGCGCTGTGGGTTAAACCACTGAGCCTAGGGCTTGCCGATCAGAAGGTCAGTGGTTCGAATCCCCGCGACGGGGTGAGCTCCCGTTGCTCGGTCCCAGCTCCTGCCAACCTAGCAGTTTGAAAGCACATAAAAGTGCAAGTAGATAAATAGGTACCGCTCCAGCGGGAAGGTAAACGGCGTTTCCATGTGCTGCTCTGGTTCGCCAGAAGCGGCTTTGTCATGCTGGCCGCATGACCTGGAAGCTGTACGCCAGCTCCCTCGGCGGCCAATAATGCGAGATGAGCTCCGCAACCCCAGAGTCGGTCACGACTGGACCTAATGGCCATGGGTCCCTTTACCTTTACCACCCTGCCCTGTTGGGTGATTTGAGATTCTCAGCCCCAGCAAAATGCCACCCTCAACCATTTCTACTAGCAATTAGTAGCGGCACACAATGGAGGGAAGCGGGTGCAGATCTGCTGCCCCTCCCAACTCTCCAGAACCTGCTGCCTGAGGCAGCCACCTCACCTTGCTTCATGGGTGGGCCGGCCCTGAGAGAAATCAAGGCCTAGGTGTCCTCATGTACCCTTCCTCCAGTGGGGCAGTGGAGCCGCATTGCTTATCTGGCTTTCCAACATGGCGGTCACAGAAAACCAGAGGTTGAGTCAAACTCCTTGCATTGCTTGCACTGCTCTTTCTGCCACCTCACCCTTCCTCTTGGTTACAGGCAGTAGCCCTCATATTGGATAGAGAGGTGAGCATAGCTGCCAAGTTATCCCTTTTTTAAAGGGATTTTCCTTTATGCTGAATAGGCTTCCTCGCGAGAAAAGGGAAAACTTGGCAGCTATGGAGGTGAGCAGCACTGGCCTTGCCTCCCCTTAGTTTCCAGTGTGCAAAGGTTTTTTTAAATAATAATAATAATAATAATACCCTGCCCATCTGGCTGGGTTTCCCCAGCCACTCTGTAAGCATTTACCGTGTTTCCCCCTTTTTAAGGCGTAGCCATAAAGTAAGCCATGGCAGCATTTTGTAGCAGTTGCTAAATTTAAGACACACCCCGAAAATAAGACATACCTCCATACCGTGTACAGCGGGACCCAGCCAGCCAGCGGGGCCTGGAACCGGCGCACGGCACCTCGTTGTGGCCGAGATCTGGATCGTGGTTGGGTGGGTGCCCTCCCCTTCCATAGCGGCGCCGGAACGAGGCTGCCTCTGAGCATGCACAGAGAGACACCCCCTTCCCATCCCCCAGTCCAGTGCCGGGGAAAAGGCATCTTGGAAAGCCGGAGTGGGTTTATAGCTCGGGATAGGGTGGTCTCTGAGCATGCACAAAGTGCCTCCCTCACCACTGCCTTTGCACTGGTTGCCTTTGGACATGCACGGTGAATGCTCCTTACATAAACATCATCTCTCAGGGAGGATGTATTTTGCAAGGCTGGCGTTCTGGTGGCTAGGAGTGAGGGTGATGGTGGTGGTCTCTGGGCAGGTACAGAGTGCCCTCCCTCCTGCAGCCTAGGCAGCGTGTTGCAAAACAGAGGGCACTTTTTCCCTTGTCTCTTTTTAAAAGAAGTTGCTCCCCAGGGTGGGTCCATAATAAAAATCTAATAAAAAATTAAGACATCCCCTGAAAATAAGACACTTTGTGTTTTTTTGAGGAAAAAAAGTTATAAGACTGTGTCTTAAAAAAGGGGAAACACGGTAGTCATGGGAGCCCCCAATTGCAGTGTGAAATAGTACAGCTTAGACACATTTATGAACTCAATGGCAAGTGGTTTGAAGCTAGAGTAGATTTTTTGGAAATCTGACCGGCAAGCAGGTACAATGAAAGGCAGATTTCCCAAGGGTTAAAAGGTGGCAATTAAGCAGGAACAATATCAACAGGGCTTTTTTTTCCCCAGCCGGAACTCACCGGAACTCGGTTCCAGCACCTCTCAGGTGGTGCCTTTGCCATTCTAAGAGAATGAGGGAGGTGTTCGTGGCGAATTCTGGCACCTTTTTCTTCTAGAAAAGTAGCACTGGATATCAGTTAGTATACAAAATTAAAAAATTTTCCTTCCAGCAGCACCTTAAAGACCAACTAAGTTTTTATTTTGGTATGAGCTTTCGTGTGCATGCTCATACCAAAATAAAAACTTAGTTGGTCTTTAAGGTGCTGCTGGAAGGATTTTTTAAATTTTGTTTCGACTACGTCAGACCAACACGGCTGCCTACCTGTAGTTAGTATACAGTGAGTCCTATTTCCCTTCAGTTCCTACATCCAAACCTAAATGAAGCTGGCATCCACGAATTTAAAACAGTCAACCCGACACGCTAGACAGTCCGTGGCAGCCAGTTACAAACTATCTGGACCGTGATTTGAACTTGGAAGCGCAGGGCCGAGATAAATGAGCAATTATCAGGGGTGCGTTTAACATGGCAGCATTTAAGTGAACACAGTACAGATAGGAGCTGTGAAATTGAAGTGGCACCGGTGTATCTGCAGGCAATTAATAAGGCATGGCAGGCATCAGTTATAGTGGCCTCATTCATTATAATGTCACCCATGCTTAATGAGATAAAATGTTTACACTTTAGATCTTGTACTGGGGGGGGGGAGGGCGCATACTGCAGTGTGGGAAATGCTGGTTGGGAAGATACTGGATGTCAGGCCAGAATAGCCCCAGATTTTGATCTCTCCAGGATTAAGATCAGGATCAGGTGAGGAAGGATCATTGGCTGCAGGAGCAGCCTGTGAAGCACAGCAGGGCAGGGTTGCTCACCTAGCTTCTGCCATGACTGGTTGGATGTAGGAGGAACCAGCTGGGGAATCCCCAAGGGAAGAAGGCTCAGACCCCGGGGAAGTGATGGTGGGACAACGATGGTCAGAGGGAGAAGAGGGAGAAGATTGGGAAGAGGAGGTGTCAGAAAGTGAGGAGGTAAGATGGTATTTAACACCAGTAAAATTGGCTAAGATGTTTAGGATGAGTAGTAAAAAATGCTGGAAATGTAAAGAGAAGGATGGTGAATTTTATCATATGTGGTGGACGTGCGAAAAAATTAAAAGATTTTGGGAAATGATATATAACGAATTGAAAAAGATTCTTAAATATACCTTTCCCAAAAAACCTGAAGCTTTTCTATTAGGACTTACAGGACAGGAGATTGTGAAAGAAGATAAAGTATTATTTATGTATGCGACAACCGCGGCTAGGACTTCGTTAGCCCCAAAATGGAAAACTCAGGAGTTACCGCCGATTGAAGAGTGGCAGACAAAAATGATGGACTATGCGGAACTAGCAAGACTGACTAGCAGGATCCGAAACCAGGGAGAGTCAAAGTTCCAAAAGGACTGGAATAGATTTGTGGATTATATGGAGAAGAACTGTAGAAGTTTAAAGACACTTGCAGGACTGAAATAAATCCTACGAATTGACTTTAGATAGAAGGAATAAAGAAACTGCAAGACAGGAATGGACACAAAAAAAACGACTGGGGGGAGGGAGGGAAGTCAAAGCTCGGCAGAGCAAAGAAAATTGTAATAATTGATAAGATGTTTAAAAGAAAAATTCTGTGTTTATTATGTTTATGTGATTTTGTGTTTGTTGTTGTTTGTTTTGTTATTGTTTAAATGTGTTTAATTGGAAAATTTAATAAAATGTCTTAAGAAAAAAACACAGAAAGTGAGGAGGTAACAGGGCTTAGTGACTTGGGAGAGTCCGTGGCAGAGAGAAGTCCAGAATCAGAATCAGAAGCCGAAACCAGAGAGTGGGAGGAGGGAGGCTAAGAGGAGTCAGGCTGGTGAAGAGCCATGAGTGTCTCCCCCTTCTGTTGCAACTCTCTGCTTGTCTCCCAGAACCAGAAGAGGCATGAAAAGGGCAGAGGGGAGGTCGGTTGCACATAGCTGCAGTCTCTGGTTGCCTGGAAAAAGAGGAGGGGTCTTAGATGACTGTGGGGAGGTGGGGGCTTTCAGTCTCAGCAACTGACCTACCAGCGATGGGCTGCTGTGCTCACTAGGCCTGACACCCAGCCAAGTCTGTGGAGATTGTGCTTTTGCTAATAAAGTGTTAACTCCAACTTGGAACAGTGTGATTTAATGCCGGCTCATTCTTTGACAGCATCCCAATAGCCGAGGGGGAAGGGTGTGTGTGGTGACTGGACCTAATGGAAGTGGTAGTCTAAAACATTTGGAGGCTTCCAGGTTGACAGAGGCTGGGGCATATGTTTTAAGAACCTGATTCAGGGAAGCAAGTACAATCAGAGGCTATAAAAAAAAAGGTGGCATATAAATGCAAATTCTAAGCAACTGAAGGCCAGAGATGAAAATACTGTAACGGGGGGAAAAAAGAGGGCATCAGGTTGGAGGGAGGGATGGAAACTATGAGGGGGAAAGGGGGAATAAGGGACCGTACTGCTCTATTGTAAGAATGTGAAAACTCTAATAATGTATAGATAAAATAACGTTCATGAGTGCAATAAATATCAACATTCTCTTCCACCTGGGCTTGACCCAAAATTCCCCTCTTCCCCAGGAGAAAATGCCCAAGGATTTTCAATGTTTGAATGAACTATTTGAGCCCGCCCTCCCCAATTCATTTTCAGGGTGCGATGCCATTTTTAACCTGAATTGTCCCCATACTTGGGTTGAGATGCAAGGTTTGCTCTCAACTGCATGGCTGCCTGACTCAGCCAGAAAGGAGCTGAGTAATCATAGCCTGTCCCGGAGTTTTGCAGTCTGTTTTCAGAACCCTCTGAAATAGAGTGGCAGTTCTATTTCTTAAAAATCCCCAAACAAAACTCCACTGTCATCTTGAGCCTTTTGAAATGCTCTCCAAAGTGCACAGCATGACAAGCTTTTCTTCTTCCTTTTGCGTCAAAGAAAAAAATTACTCAGCCTTCAAGCACTGACAGGAAAATGGGATTTATTGTGTTCGGTGGCTATTAGCGGTTATACTATTTGTTATCAAACTCTGTGCTGAGAATAACCATCACCCCAGACTGCAAGTAAGAAAAGACGGCACAGATCGTGCCTGAAGAGGTTTCTGGTTCCTATCTGCCTTAATGGAAGCAGCTCCCATGACATTGCGGGGATCGAAGGCGGAGAAAAAGAAGAATGATAGAGGGTAAATCATTCTTGGAAATTCCTCCTAGGGAAGGGAAGAATCTTCACCTGCAGTCCTTCTCAGTACTTGGAATGCGGGGGGGCAGGGAGGCGCTGAGTGCAAAAGCACTTCACCTGGCGAAAACCCTCCTATGCCACCATTAAGAAGCAGAGGTTCTCCTGTTAATTGGGTTTTTAAGTGGCTTTAAAGTCAGGCACGCTCTGAGAGAAGATGTTGCCATCAGAACTGTGGGATTATCCAGCTGCATTGATCTGAGAAACAGATTTTATTCGGTATGGGCGGTGGCTGGCGGAGGGGCAGTGCCGGATTTACGTTTAAGCTAATAAGGGACCCAGGTGGCACTGTGGGTTAAACCACTGAGCCTAGGGCTTGCTGATCAGAAGGTCAGCAGTTCGAATCCCTGTGACGGGGTGAGCTCCCGTTGCTTGGTCCCAGCTCCTGCCAACCTAGCAGTTCGAAAGCATGTCAAAAATGCAAGTAGATAAATAGGAACCGCTACAGCGGGAAGGTAAACGGCATTTCCGTGTGCTGCTCTAGTTTGCCAGAAGTGGCTTTGTCATGCTGGCCACATGACCTGGAAGCTATACGCCGGCTCCCTCGGCCAATAATGCGAGATGAGCATGCAACCCCAGAGTCAGTCACGACTGGACCTGATGGTCAGGGGTCCCTTTAAACAAGCTATAGTTTAGGGCCCCACTCTCTTGGGGGGACCCAAAAAAAATTAAAGGAAAAAACACTGGAACATAAAAAAACAGCAACAGTGTTTTATGTTCCGTAGGCTCCTATTTGTTATGTGCAAATGGCTTTAGATACCTATTAGGTCCATAAATTACCATATAGCATATATTCAACAACAACAAAAAAAAAACAGCAACAATTTGTTGTTGACAAAGGACAGCTGGACATATAAAGGGCCCCATTACCTTCAGTAGCTTAGAGCCTCATCAAACCTAAATCTGGTCCTGGAGAGGGTGGGGGAGCCTCCAGTTTCCTGTTTACTTTGAGTTTCTTGTTATTGATTTGGCAACTTTCTCCAGATGCAAAATTCTAAAGATACAAAATGAGGTTGGATTGCAGTGTGGAAAAAAAATTGGGATTAAAAGAACAGTTAGCTGTGTGTGGTTTAAAGAGATGGGGGGGAGCTCTAATGGTGGAATGGATTATCTTGGAAAATTAGAGTGGATACCATCTCTACACCCCCCCCTCAAAAACAACAGAGAAGAGATATAACTTAAGTGGATTTTGGCCAAAATGCAGCCATAAAGGTAAAAAGAATTTGGAGCCATGAACGAGGGAAGGCATGGAGACTTTGGTGGTGATTAATTAAAATGAAAGTACTACAAGATCTCCTGTGGCGGAAGCTGGATCCCTCTTTCCTGGGCTGTGGAAATTTCTAGATGTTGACTGAGTAGTGAGAAAGAGTGAACTGTTGGAGTATGTCGTTGTCCGGAAACACCGGGCAAGATGAGAGCACAATGGGAGGGAGCTAATGAGACATTTTGATAATTCTCCAGGATTACAGCCCCACCCCAGATACGCTGAGAGACAACAGTAATTGAAGGAATTTCAAGAATTGGACAGCAGACAAAGGCCAAGGACTTTGTCATTGGACATATTCAGACTGATATATGCAGAGAAAAGGAAAATAATTAGAGCACCTCATTTGAAATCCTATGGAAAGTTAGATAAGGTATTAACACGAACAATAATGGCTAAAAATGCAGCTGATTAATATACCAACTGAAATGTAATTGGATGTTAATGGAAAATATAAACCACAGCAATATAAGAATTGGACAAAAAACACTCACCAAGGAGCGCGGGAAACCACTTTGATTAAATTGTATAAATTTGGAATTTGTATAATTGGCAAAACTGTCATAATATCGGGTAAATATTGGAAAATTAATAAAACATCATTTTTAAAAAACAAATTGTGTCTGAAGAGCATATCTATAATTAGAGCATTTAGGATGTTTTCAGTGTCATAGGAAAAATTATATCTATGTATTTTTAAACATGAAAACTGATGTCTGCCGTTTCTCTTACATCCTCCGAGGTAGGCAGAGGAGGTAATTTGCAAATTCAACCAGCGTTGTGCAGATCATTTCTCCTGGGTTTGTTTGTTTTAAATCCATTTTCTGTCCATTAATGAGAAAAGAAATTGCATTTAGAAATGATCACGGAGTGGGATAAACTTAGCTAAAGTTCTCATGGGAAGGGAAGGGGAGCTTTTCCTTGACACTCGCCTTTACCGCGAGTTTCTATTTTGTATGGTTTTTGTTTTCTTTTAAATGCATTTGCTGTTTCCGCGCTTTTAACTTTTTTAAAAATAATCTTTAAGTGCCCATCACATTGAGACAGTTGTTTAGGAGGAAATCAGTAAATAAATGACCAGAATGTGGGAAGCTGCCTTATACAGTGGCACCTCTAGTTACTGACTTGATGCGTTCTGGGGTGCCCTTCGCACCCTGAAAAGTCCATAACTAGAGCGCGCCACTTCTGCGCATGTGCGCGGCGTGATAGAGCGCTTGTGTGCATGTGCGAAGCACACAGAATGCTTCTGCGCATGTGAGATTGTGAATTTGGGGTTTTCTTCAGCTGTACACCAAAATCATCACAATTACAACAAATAAAGGCTTGACATATCTCGCTTTGCATGTCATGAGTCTATCTCCTATATTGGTTTCACCTTTTGAGTTGAATTACTGTTCGATGGTATTCTAATTTTTCGAGTTTCACCTGTATGTTAGAAGCTGACCAGAGCAGCTGGGGCAACCCAGTCAGATGGGTGGGGTATAAATAACACCGCCGCTGCCACCGCCACCATTATTCTACACTTTGTTGGCCGAGTCCCAAATGTGACTTGTTCTTATTCCTGGATTGAACATTGACCTTTCTGTGTGCAAAGCATTTGTTTCACTCTTACGGTTCCCTGCCTGCCCCCCCAATACCTGTGTTAGGGAATTTTATAAGGGGGGGGCACCCAAGCGAGGCTTCATTTGGGAATCAAGATTGGCACAAATGCCCACAAGGGGACCCCGTCTGATCCTACAACACCACTCTAGTATCGCACCAACACGAACCCCTTGATCGAACCCCTCAAGATCAAGCCCTGTGTAATAAAGGCTCCCTTTCCTACCCTTTCTCTGTTGCCTGAGACTCTATGTAACCATATTTCTTTATGAATGAATACCATGTATCTGTCTTTCTAAATGAAACCCCCTTTTGCTACTCTGGCCAAGGGCTCTCAGGGATGCAGGGAACAGCCATAATCCTTTAAGCGAGAGGTCACGTAGCCAGGGTGGTGCTCCTCTGCATATCCACAATCCATTCAGGTACCATCTCCTGCCATTCCCGACCCTCCGAAGCCAGAGGCAATACACACACCTGGACCCATTTATTTCCCTGCCAGGTACTCAAGGATCCCCTCCCAGATACTTACTGGTACTTGCTTATCAATGTCCTGGGACAGCGTGCATTGTTACCTTATGTTAATCCTGTTTACCTCCTGTTTACCTGTATGCTAATGCCCCTTGCCCCTTCCCCTTTTCTGACGTTTTACCCTGTCACAAGTGATGTATGTATGATGCTTTCAATGTGCATTATGGGATGGTGGTGGGAACTTTTAAAAGTTCTTGCAGCCCTGTTCACGGTGTTCAGTCTGGCATTGAACCTGCTGCGCAGTAATAAACCTTGCTGTTTGCTCTGGATCATGGCTGGACTCCTTCCTTTATACTCCGCAATGACCACAGGCCCTTGCCTGATGAGCTGGGTGGCTGAGCATTCTCGCACCCAGAATTTTGCCCTAACACCTGCATACAGCTATTTATTTGTCCCTTGCCTCTCCCTTCTTCCCCTAATACCTCTTGTCTCCCCCTGCACTGAAATGTAAACACTAAACTCCTAGATGCTTAACATGCTGGAAGGTGCTGTATATTTCAGTAGTGCTACATTACTGCTAGTGTCGATGCCATAGTGAGAATAATGCATTCAGTAGAAAGGGGGGCTCCCCACAAAAGACCAAACGGGTCACTTGGCACCATTGCACACACAGACTCTTGACAAGCGAAGCTTGTTTTCACCTCTGGCCGTGTGAAATCCAGAGATGAGGCTGCCCTGCCACCAAAGGCAGCCGTGAGCAGAGGATGCAGCAGCCTCCTCATTAGCAGCTGCCTTGGAAGCTGCAAAATCACCCCCAAACAGCAAGCCCAACCGAGAAACCAGACTCCTAATTTGTGCTCAATTATGAAGCGCCAGCGCCTTTGCATTAAAGAGCTTCAAAGGAGCAATCGTTGGCACCGCGCGTGATATAATTATCTCCACAGTGTGGTGTGTCACTGTGGGCTGCGAAGCCATAGCTGTTACTTCTGCCTGCACATTAACAGAGCATACATTGCAAGTGGCGGTGGCATGTGCACAATGCTTCCCAAGGCGGGCTTATTGAAAGGAATGCCCCTCCTGGCTGGAATGTGTCCTTGGGCTCCAATAATGCTACTCACACATTGAGATAGAAGATAGAGGGGTGTGTGTGTGAGCTTGTGCAGAAACTAGCCAACCAAACAAAGGTTAAAAAAAAATGCATTAAGGGTCCCACCCACTTTTGCTTCTGGCTCCACCCATCCCCAAGTGGCCCCTGGAAGGTTACTTAGAAAGGAATGCGGCCCTTGGCAGGAACTCACAGTGTGTTTGGTTTCCCCCCAACCCCGACATGTGGCGCATAGCTGAGAATGTGTTTCTCATTCTGGGTTTATTTTCCTCAGGCGTTTCACGGGCCGTTTCATTCCCTCAGAACCGCTTAATCACAATTCTCCTTCAAATGAGAATGGCTCATTATCTCAATTAAGCGCCAGCTGAGCCAAGATGACTGTCGTCCTCAAAACATTTAAGCTGTCTCCAGCCGCACCAAAGTCAAAATCGGTGCCGGATGTCTGGATTGAAACAGCGATGGGCAGCGGCAAGGTGGCGAGAGATTGTGCCAAAACACACCTGGATCTAGCACTAGAAATGGGCTTTATGGAATGATACAATCCTGGCACAATTTTGTCATGTGATATGCTGTTTGCATAATCTGCCTCTCTTGAGTCCTTAACTGGTTGTGGAGCATCAGGGGAAACAAAAAAAAAAGTAGTTATCTTGTATTTCAGAGGATAATATAATTGTGGAGCTAAAAGGGACCCTGCAGATCATCTAGTCCAACCCACTGCAATGCAGGAATATGCAGCTGTTCCCATATGGGGATCGAACCTGCAACCTTGGTGTTATCAGCATCAGGCTGTAACCAACTGAGCTAACCATTTGTTGGAGGGTGGGGTACAGTTTGTTTGTTCATTTGTTCCTTTGCATATCAGCAAGCAAACAGTGCTGGCTGGTTTCCAGCGCTGTAGAATTGAAACCTCTCTTTACACTGTTTGAAAGCTGTGCCCGTTGCACCGCCAGCTGCCGGAGAATCAAATGATAGATGCTTCTTGTTTCCTACACTCATGCTATCAATCTCCATGGCTTTCAAAAGAGACAAGGATACTATTTAAAGGAACGGGCTGAATATTTCTGTTCTTAAGTGCACATGCCAAGCTTAGACCTTGCAATATCTTACCTGGAGGCTGTCTTGTCCAATGCGGTTTTGAGTCACGTCAGTTAACTAACTAGAGGGGTTGACTAATGGCAAAAGGACGGCTGCTTTAAGGCCTGAAATTGGAAACAGGAGAAGTAGCCGATGATAATGTCATCTCGATTGCCTTTTCTGCCTTATTCTGGTTTTGAGAGAGGGGAAGAAGGGGAAGATCATGCTTTTCCCTGGATGACCTTGGCTTTAAAAATGAACAAATAGATTTAGGAAAGTTACAGAAGCTTTCATCTCTTGCCCTGAGACTCCACAAGAGAATAGATCTTGACAGCTGTCGAGAAATATATAGATTCAAGTAGGTAGCCTGCCATAGTCAAAATAAATTAAAGCAATTCCTTAAAAAGATACCGGTAGTTAAAAAGACACTTCTTAAAAACCTAAAAACTCCCTTAAAAGAATGAAGTCTTCAAAAAAAAGTTATATTATCTAAGAAAGTCTTTAAAAGAATCATTCCAAAAGAATTTAAAAATTATAATGTAGCACTTTAGAGACCAACTGAGTAGTTTTAGGTATAAGCTTTCATGTGCGTGCACACTTCTTCAGATACACTGAAACAGAAGTCACCAGACCCTTATATGGGGGGAGGGAATGGGTGATTGGCTAATGGGTATGGTAAGTCTGTTAGTGACGGTTAATGACAATTGGTCCCACAAGAAAAAGAAAAAGCAAGAGATTTTTAAAGGGACAGTATGTAGATGACCAAGAATAGATTTTGCCCAAGCACCCCCAAACTTCGGCCCTCCAGATGTTTTGGACTACAATTCCCATCTTCCCCGACCACTGGTCCTGTTAGCTACGGATCATGAAAGTTGTAGGCCAAAACATCTGGAGGGCTTCAGTTTGGGGATGCCTGATTTAGCCTGTGTAATGGGATAAGAATCCAATATCGCTGTTCAGACCAGGTCTCGCCATACAGTAGTTTTCAGTTTAGTGATAAGTTGTAATTTAGCAACATCTCTTTCAAGTCTATTTCTGAAATTCTTTTGTAATAGGACAGCCACTTTGAGATCTTGTATTGAATGTCCTGGGAGATTGAAGTGTTCTCCTACTGGTTTCTCTGTCTTGTGATTCCTGATGTCAGATTTATGTCCATTTATCCTTTGGCATATGGTTTGGCCTGTTTGTTCAATATAGACAGCTGAAGGGCACTGCTGGCATTTGAAGGCATACACAATGTTAGAAGATGAGCAATTAAATAGGCCTGAGATGGTATGTTTGATGTTGTTGGGGCCAGTAATTGTATTATCCAGGTGTATGTGGCAGCAAAGTTGGCATCTGGGTTTATTGCAGGCTCTGGTACCAGTTTCCATGTTAAGTTTAGTTGTTTTATTGTGGGTGAGGAGTTGTTTAAGATTGGGTAGCTGTCTGTAGGCTTGTTGTGCTATTTGAAGGGCCTAGACTCAGAAAATGCAGGCTGGAAGCAGACAATACTCTTTAAGAGAGTTGAAAATGAATTGAAAGAGGTTTCCTGCATATCCCCTTTGTCCCATTTCATCAGGAACTGCTTATAGACAGAAGCTTTATTTCTCTCCTTTGTTTTCTCTTTCATAGTTGCAATTTTACTGCATTATGAGAAAATCACAATAAAATAATCTTATACTACTACTAATGTAATTAACGCTGCAGAATAGGGAACTGCTTGTAGATCAGGGCTGGATCTATACAGCTATTAAAAATCACTATTAAAAAGTTACAAAAGCTCACAATGCAAAAGTCTCATCTGGTGTCTCATCTGGTGTCACATTGCTATAACGCATTTATAACGTCATAAGTCGACAAGTATAGATGAGTCCCAGGTCACACCATTGATCCATCTAGCTTTGCATTCTCTACTCTGACTGATAGTTGCTCTTTTACTCAGGGCCGTCTTAAGCGCCCCTCGCGCCGTGGTGCGCCGGATCTCTCCGGCGCCCTCCCGCCCTGTTTCCCAGTGCGGTGGGCGGGCGCAGCGCGCAGCTGCGCGGCGCACCGGCCAGCGGGCGGGCGGGCACAGCTCGCGGCGCCCTCCTGGCAGGCCGGCGCCATGGTGCCCTGCGCCACCCAGCCTATACGTAGGGCCGGCCCTGCTTTTACTTTATTTATGTAATATACATTGCTTGATTGTAACAAACAAACAAAACAAAACCCTCAAAGCCCTGTTAGCTAGGGATCATGGCAGTTGTAGTTTCAAAACTTCTGGAAAGCCAAGGTTGCCTATGCCTGCTCAAAGCAGTTTCCAAAAGATGAAGCCACAAAATCAGAAAAAAAATACAATGCATTAAAGCATACAAGAAGTTAAAAGACTAAACACTTTTAAAGTCACACCAGCATTTCTAAGCATCTGGGCAGGCTTGTCTAAACAAGAATGTTTTTAGCAGGTGCGGAAAAGGGCACAGAGAAGGCATCTGCTTGATATCAAGGGGCAAGGAGTTCCAAAGTGTATTCGCTGCCACTCTAACTGATTGCATTCTTACACATGTGGAATGGGTTTTATGTGGCACCTGCAGCAGTTTAATATCATAGCAGCAGACATCCTTTTGCAGGAAGCAGCAGCCGATTTTGTTTGAAGATGAAAGGCATTGCTTCATCTTGCAAAGTTCCTCATTTAAATGAGCTATTTGGAAAGAGGTTCTTCTGAGTCAGTTATCCTATAGGTTTTATGGTTAACAGACAGAAGTGGCGCCATTCAAAGTGGTTGAGTGGATATATGAGACTCTACAGGGTCTCAAACACACTGTGCATCCTTCCTATAACCTGATCCTATTATCATTTTTTAAATTAAATTTATATACAGCCCTTTATCTGTTAAGCTAAACTGTCAAGTTAATTGTATGGTTCACAACATACAATTGCAATATAAAAAAACACAAAGTGCATAATAAAAAATAAGAAGAACAACAAACCAATAATCTCCCCCTCCCACAACACATTTTAAAAGGGCCTGGTTGAAGAGGAATGTTTTTGTCTGGTGCCTGAAGGTGTACAATGAAGGTGCCAGGTGAACGTCCCTGGGGAGAGCATTCCACAAATGGGGAGCCACCGCAGAAAAGGCCCGTTCTCTTGTTGCCACCCTAGGGACCTCTTGTGGATGGGGCACACAAAGAAGGCCCTCAGAGGATGAATCTGAACTGATGTGTGGACATGGACAACGATGACAGTGGTCCATTAAGGACCACTTGGGGACAGAACTCCACCTAGCTGAATGGGCAGGAGAGCCTCCAAATGCAGCGAAATAGTACATATTACCATTTTAAGAGGGGGTACTTTTAAGACCAATATACATTGACTCTTAAGATTGCCTAACCACACCAGTGAACCCTGGACTCACTGCAGATTTGGGGTGTAAAAAGGTCTTGTTTTCCATTCCACTCTGTACTCACTGCATGCAGCAATGTTTCCATTCTGCTGCAGTCCTTCTGCTGCCAAAACTACATTACTTGTCTTCCTGTCCTCCTCTGTGACAAAATTACATAACTGATCATGCACATTGCATAATTTATGTCGTCGCCCACCCATTATTCCAACCTATTCATTTCAATGCAAAGGCAAAGCAATGCAAACAACAAGAAGATTGTAATCAACCAGATATTTTTATTTATTTATTTATTTGTTTATTTTTGCAGAAATAAAGCAAGAATGTCAGAATACCGATTACATTTGCTGGATTGCTTTCCTTTTCCAGATAAATAAGCGAATACCAGCAGTTTCTGCGTCTGCTTCCATCAGAATCCTCTGACATTCATACTGTAGATAGGATCATTTCAAGGAAGATGTTGCGAGGGAGATGGGAATTTTCCTAAGCCATGCAAGGTCTTTGACTGTGAGCTCTGGCTCTCTGTGGGCACAGCCTGGGACCTCGACTGTCAGCTGAATAACAAGGCAGAGTTTATCTCAGATGCTTCCTGCTATAGTCTGCTTGACTTGACAGCCACTGCTGTTCTCTCTGTTCATATATGTCACACACATACCCTGAGCAAATGCCCTTTTCAAGGTCATGCAATAGACTTTTATTATTCTTGTCGTAAGGCATCTGTCGTCTCCGGAAACAGCCCAATGACCTCAGCAGTGTTACCCAAGCTGATAGAAGCATTCAAGAAATGTCAAAGACAGATGGCTTGAGAGACTATCTTCCACTGCTTCTAAATCACAGTGGACCCGCATCTTGCACAAGCTGAGCTCTGAAAATGGCGAAGGACTGTGAAGAAAATGAGGCCAATATACTATCTAACACAAACCTATTTTGCTGTAATTTGAAGCCAGATTGAATGGTGCTGCCCACAATTTAAAGCTCTGCACTTGCTCCCAAGCCTATTCATCACAAGGTTCTAGACCTCAACTTTAAAGTTAATAATACTAATCATTTGTGCCATAATTCACCAAGGCCAGATGATGGTGTTTGAGAGCCCTGGTGCAGTTGTGGTATCTGAAAGACCAACACACTTATTTTGGCATAAGTTTTTGTGGACTACCAAAAAATAAAATAAACTGAGCACACACAGTTTCGCAATTCTCAGCAAACTATAAACAAAAAACTGTGCCAACCTTGATAAAAAGAAGTAAATACTCTGGGCACAAACTCTTAACTTATCGTTGTTTTTGCTCATTGTCTGCCTTTAGCCAGTCACGCTAAACCACTGAGCCTAGGGCTGGCCGATCAGAAGGTCGGTGGTTCGAATCCCCGCGACGGGGTGAGCTCCCATTGCTCAGTCCCAGCTCCTGCCAACCTAGCAGTTCGAAAATGCAAGTAGATAAATATGTACCACTCCGGCGGGAAGGTAAACGGCGTTTCCGTGTGCTGCTCTGGTTTGCCAGAAGCGGCTTAGTCATGCTGGCCACATGACCTGGAAGCTGTACGCCAGCTCCCTTGGCCAATAAAGCGAGATGAGCGCTGCAACCCCAGAGTCGTCCGCGACTGGACCTAATGGTCAGGGGTCCCTTTACCTTTTAACTCCCACACTAACCTACCTCTGTTGTGAAGAAAAAGGAGGTACAAAATGGCTGCAGAAGGGAATTTGTTTTTGTATTGCAGGATTCAAATTTTGGTTCCTTTACTTCCCACACCCCTATTGTGGACTGAACAGCCCTTCCATCATCACTCTTTGGGACTCATGACACTTGGGATCCAACACACACACACACAATTTGGGGGCTATATCTGCTAGATTGGGGGAGGACAAGCTCAGCTGCATCTGCTTTGAATTCAGAATGTCCCAGGTTAGGTCCATAACATCTCCAGGTAGAATCATAGAAATGTAGAGTTGGCAGGGACCCCGAGGGTCATCTAGTCCAACCCCCTGCAATGCCAGAATCTCTGCTAAAGCATCCGTGATAGATAGCCATCCAACTTCTGCTTAAAAACCTCCAAGGAAGGAGAGTCCATCACTTCCTGAAGGAGACGGTTCCACTGTCAAACAGCTCCTATCATCGGGTAGGGCTGGGCTGGGCGAGATTTTTGCCTGAAACTCTGGAGAGCCTCTGCCAGTCAGTGCAGACAGTTCTGAGCTAGATGGACTGGTGGTTTGACTCAGTATAAGGCTGCTTCTCATGTTCCAATTTTTCTATTAGCCCAGTATCCATAAAGTAACATATGCAAATGATGCCCTCCAGACTTTTAATGAAGTTGCCAGTGGGGCTGCTTCAGAAGCAATGGCCCCTCTTGCCCCTCTTACCTGTTCCTTTCTCTTTCGCCAGCAGTGCCTGGAAATCCCCAGTGCTCTGTATTCCTTTTGAGCTTCAGATCCCCTATCCTTACCTGCCCCACCTCCCTCCTGAGCTTCCATAAAAGCCCACTTAAAGGGAAGTTGAACTTCAAAGCATTCGACTTGAAAATTCTCCCCAGTGCTGTTTCCACCCCTGGAAGCAATGATGAATACCACTGCAGGCTCCTCTGTAAATTCCCTGCTAGCTGCTGTTGAGGACGCAGCTGAGAAGCACAACAGCCGCAGATCATTTATTCCAGCGGGGTGCATATCAGAAATGCAAATAAGGCTTCACAATGAGCTTAATTCACGAAATATATAAACGATACCATAAAGAATTAATACAATCGCTCACTGGAAGAAAGAGTAAAACAATAGAACTCTGCATTCTCATATTCTGCAGTCTAGTAGTGAGAGAAATGTAAGATAATAATCACAAGGCCTCTGGAAAAAAACAACACGTATATATTCCTAACACACCAGGCAACACTAATTGCTGTGATTTGTGGAAGTTGTGTGTTGCCAGAGCTGGTATTCAAGTCATAAAAAAATTAATCACTTTGCTTGCAAAATTATTATTTCCTTCACTTTTGTTTTGCTTGGAAATATTTGTGCTTCACTGTGTTGTTTAATTGCCCTGTTTGGAATTATATAATGAAAATGCAAGGCTGTCATCACGCTGCAATTTGCTTGGCTGCCACAGGGGGCACTGCAAAGTACATAGTCATGACATGTTTCTGAGAGCTGCTTCTCAATTGAACCAATATTGGTGCTGTAAGGAAAAGGAAAGCAGAGGAGGGAGGTGAGCAGGCGAGCCATGCTGGGGCATTTTGCTAGCAAGCATCTTGCTCTGCCACTGCCCACTGCTTCCCTCCTCCTCTCCCTCCACTACTGAGGCTGAAATTGTATTGTTGGTGTGAGATGATCAGTATAAGCAGAAGGAACAGGGCCATGCAGCCAAACTGAGCAGAACTTAATAATAATAAATGCAGCCTAAGTATGTTGCTCCAATAATTAACTGACTCATTGACAAAGTCCTATGTATTAAGAAATTGGAGTGCAAATAAAAAAATGTTTTTCCCCAGCACAGTTTCTTGTTTCCACATGTGTGCAGGGCCCAGAATATGGTTCAAAGTAATCCCTAGTGATAGAATAATAGAATGGTAGAGTTGGAAGGGACCATGAGGGTCACCTAGTCCAACCCCCTGCAATGCAGGAATCTCAACTAAAGCATCCACGACAGGTGGCCACCCAACCTCTGCTTAAAAACCTCTCTTCTCTGTGTGTGTGATTTAAAACTTCTATGTGGTTTACAAAAACAATAAAACATTAAAATTATCAGTAAAAGACCATTGGAAACAGCTATTTAAAACATCCAGAAGATAATTAAAATCAAGCTAGAAAGAGATTAAAACACACATCAATTTTTATTTTTATTTTACATATTTGGACAGGCTTGCCTAAACATTCAGAAACATTCAGAAAACCATTCAGCAAAACACCTGTCCAATGCCATTATTAGGCTTGCAGATTTGTACTGCTCAACCACCCAGAGAACGTTATCAGGTGATAAACAAATGTTGCAAATAAACCTTCCCTACCTGATACCCTCCCAAAGTTTTGGCAAAGGGAGCTGTAGTCCAGAACACCAGTTTGGGGAAGGCTATTGCAAATAAACAAACATTTCCCCAGGGCTTCTGAAACCCCCTCGGCTGACAGCACATTTCATGCCACATTGCTCTCAATGTGGCTGCGGCATTTCAACAAATATTGCCATGCTCCTTTTGTTGCTGGCTTGCTCGGACGTAATTTAAGTTATGCATGCCCTCACGAGGGTGACCTTGGCCCTAGAGCATCCCAGAGGCATTGTAGTCAAGGTGTTAAACGTGTAATTCAACAAGACACCAGAATCTCATTTTACCGGGTTTGTGTTGCGGCATAGAAATCAGGATGCTTTACACGATGTGCTCTGTCTCCAGATCTCCAGCTGAAGCGGTCCCATTCCCAATGCTTTAGGATGGGTAAGTATTGCTTGTTCTATAGCAGGAGTGGAAAACCAGGGGCCTTCCAAAATGTTGCAGGGCTATAAATCTCATCTTCATTGACCCTGCCGGCTGGGGTTGATGGGAGCTGGAATTTAACATCTGCAGTGCCACAGGTTAGCCTGCTTTGGCTTAGAAAGGTGACTCAGGCAACCAGAGGAAGGTGCCACAATTTAAGAAGGACATTGACAAGCTAGAATGTGTGCAGATGAGGGCAAGCAAGATGATCAAGGGTCTGGAATCCAAGCCTTCTGAGGAATGGTTGAGGGAGTTGGATATGCTTAACCTGGAAGAGAGGAGACTGGAAGGATAATCATTTTGAAATATCTCAAGGGCTGTCACATGGAAGATGGAGCAAGTTTGTTTTCTCCTGCTCTGGAGGGCAGGACTGTCATTGAAATTCTACTCAATTTTGATGCAGAGCAGATTCCAATGTATAGTTAGCAGAGTAAAAACTTAAACATGTCGCAGGGTTTCCAAAAATAGACCAGAGCATAGCTGCCAAGTTTTCCCTTTTCTCGCGAGGAAGCCTATTCAGCATAAGGGAAAATCCCTGTAAAAAAGGGATAACTTGGCAGCTATGGACCAGAGGCAATTGTATTTCATCCAGCAGAGCTTTACTGCTACTGAAGGCAAATGAGCATAATGGTCACAAATCCAATACATTCAGGATCGGCAATGTCCATAAGAAATCCAGTTGCAGCAGACTTAATTTAAACTTACAATAAGTCTAAACCTTAACACTAAGCATACTGTGTAGAGAACACCACACCAGAAGGAAAAGAGATAGAAAGAGAAAGTGAAACCCAGGCTCCTTCTGGCCCTACTTTTATACTCAGCATGACCTTGACAGAAGAGATAAGAGAACCAGCTCAAATCAGTTGTACTCAGCTTCTCTGAAGGAATAATAACCCAAACATCATGAACCTTCTGCTAGTTCCTTTCACACAGAGAAGCTTCCAGAACCCTCTTGAATAAAGTAGACTAGGAAAGATCTCTACACATCAGATCAATACTTTCTGCACTAAGAAATGCAAACTGACAAGGACTTGGTTGAACCAATCCATTGGTTAAAGTTACAAGAAAGGAGATTCCAATGGAACATTAGGAAGAACTTTCTGACGGTAAGAGCTGTTCGGCAGTGAAACGGTCTCCCTCAGAAGGTGGTGGTCTCTCCTTCACTGGAGATTCTTATGCAGGGGCTGGATGGCCATTTGTCATGGATGCTTTAGCTGAGATTCCTGTATTGCAGGAGATTTGGATTATATGACCCTTGGGATCCTTTCCAACTCTACCATCCTATGATTCTACGATTCTAGGTTTCCTGAGGGTGATTGAGCCAACCCTGGGCCAGATTAGATCCTCTGCAGAAGACCATCCTTGGAGCCCAACCATGTGCATGTTTATTCAAAAGCAAGTCTCGCTGTGTCCCAGGAGCTTAAGAGACCTTGATGGGCAGCACTGGAGAAACTCTGGCCTTCTAAGTTTTGTGGAACAGAGCCCATCATCCATGATAATTAGCCACACTGAGTGGGGCTGATTTCTGGAGGCTCCACGGGTTCTCCATCGCTGTTCCAGGGGGCACAAAGTTCATCTGGGGCACTGGAGAGGCCTGCTAGGCCTCACTGTCCCAAGTATGACACCTTACGCCATCCTGAAGTTTCCTGTTCCAGGAGAGATTAGCAATCAAGATAGAAAAAGCTCAATGCACCCCCACCCCGCTGCTTCAGGGTGTCACTGCACTTTTGTTGGGACGCTTCATTATACTTGTCAAAATGAAACATCTCTCGGCAAAATTGCTCGCTGGCTGGAAATTCCTTGCTAGCCTTGATATTTAATTTAAATTTGGGTGTCGTTCTTAAAAATAGCTCTATCACCTGCAGCTTTGAGCGAACATCCAGATGTTTTCAGGATAGTGGATTGTTTTTTGGCAATTCTTCTTTTAAAAATAAAGAAACAAACAAACCAATGTTTGGAATTACTTGAAATGAAAATGCATTTCAAGGAAATAAATAACAGCAGTGGATTTCCAAAGCAGGTGTTTATTTTCAGCACTGGAGATGAAAACACAACGAAGTAAGAAACTTAAAGCTTCCTTGTAGACCAGGAATATATATATATATATATATATATATATATATATATAGTTTTCCAGCTGACTTTCACTCATTGGGTCACAATGTAAAACTTCCAGCCAGTTTCCCAGAGCTGTTGTTGTTAATGAAGGTCCTTCGCTTCTAAAGAGCTTGCTATCATTTTGTCCTTCCTTGACCTGCTTCTACAAGAGAACAGATACACAACACTGGTTGGTCTTCAGCATTAGGGCTGAGCCTGGGTTGAGCCAAAAACCTCGTGGTCTGAGAATGGGAACAGTGATTTGGACCCGCTTTATTGGGAAAAGAGGTGTTCATTTATTTAAGGAACATTTATGCTACTCTGCATCCCACCCCCCTCAAAGGCTTTCCCTATCACCCTCAACACGCCAATAAAAGTCATCCCTTACCAACCCCAGAATTTATATTTGTTTGTTTGCTGGTTTTATTTATATATGTTTGCTTTTCATTTGTATGTTTTGATATAAATTTCAATAAAAAATATTTTAACAAAAAACAAAACAAAAACTGTTGTGGTTTGAACACACACTTCCTGCCCCGGACAGCAACGCTTTGGAAATCACTCCCACAGCTCAGAAAACATTGCATATGTCTTCGCCTCCCTTGATGGATTTTGAAGTGTGAGAAACCCCCAAGGGCCTTGTTGGTTTTCGTGGTGCTTTGGAAGTGTGTTAGCAGAAACTCTGGAGAACAAACAAATCCATTAGCACCAACATCCTGGCACCACACAGCAGCCTTTCCTTGCCTTGCCTGGCTAGAAGAAGTTGAGCAAGGTGGAACACATTATGAAAAGGAGAATCTGATCGCTTTAACGGAGCTCTTGAGAATGGCAGTCTCGGTCCCGAATAGTCTCTGGGGTTTCCCCAACGACATTGCTTCCCTCCCACCCCCTTGACGTACTGTATTCGCATCTCTGTTAGTGGCAAGAGGGTTACTTGAGGAAATGTTCCATATTAACAGCCACCTTGACAAGCGTGACAGAAAAGCGGCATATGATTCAGCTTTTGCTACGCTTATCTGGCAAGGCAGGGGAGAAGGCAAGGAGGAAGCAAAATCCCTCTTAAGCGCACCGATTAATTTCACCCCACTCCATCTGAAGGGCCAGATGTGGACAGCAATATGTGCAAAACATAGCAAAAATATTGTGATGGTTACTGGCTATTTGGCAATATGATTGCTGGTTGGCTGATGGGCAGCTAAGGGTTACCACAGGTAGGGAAGCTTTCTGAGCTTGAGAGTGTGTGTACTGGAAACAGCAAAGATCACCAGTGTTGAAGCAATGATTCTCCAACATCAACTTCATTGGACTGGTCATGTTGTGCGGATGCCTGATCATCGTCTTCCAAAGCAACTACTCTTTTCTGAACTTAAAAATGGAAAGCGTAATGCTGGTGGTCAACAAAAGAGGTTTGAAGACTGTCTCAAGGCAAATCTTTAAAAATGTAGTATAAACACTGACAACTGGGAAACACTGCCTTGTGAGCGCTCCAGTTGGAGAACAGCCTTTACCAAAGGTGTCATGGGCTTTGAAGACGCTTGAACTCAGGACGAAAGGGAGAAATGTCCTAAGAGGAAGGCACACTTGGCAAATCCACACCATTGTCAACTCCCACCCAGAAACCAATGTCCCCACTGTGGAAGGATGTGTGGATCCAGAATTGGCCTCCACAGTCACCTACGGACTCATTGTAAAAACTCATTCCATAAACACTGTGTTTATGGAATACAATCTCACTCGGCTATGAGTGATTGCCAAAGAAGAAGCATTTCCTCCTGCGCAACCCTCTGGGGCCCACATGCCAGAGGTGGGTGTGGTCAGTGGCAAAAGTGAGTGGTGCAAAAAATGGAACTTTTACATACCCTCCAACATTTCTCCAATGAAAATAGGGATGTTGTATTTCCTCCTCCTCCTCCTCCTCCTCCTCCTCCTCCTCCTCCTCCTTCTTCTTCCCCACCCATCTGATTGGGTTGTCACAACCACTCTGGGCAGCTTCCAACACATATAAAAACCTAATAAAACATTAAAAATGTAAAGAGAAAGAAGGCTCTTTTTATCATATACGTTGGTCTTGTAGTAAGGTTAAGGCTTACTGGGAAATGATATACAATGAAATGAAAAGGATGTTTAAAATAACGTATGTAAAAAACAGAAACCTTTCTCTTGGGAATTATAGGAATAGAATTACCTAAATTGTATAGAAACTTATTAATGTATGCAACTAGAAGCAGCAAGAATGCTACCTGCCCAAAAATGGAAAGAAGAAGAAGTCCCAGCAAAGGAAGAATGGATACAAAAACTTATGAAATATGCAGAAATGGCGAAACTTACTGGGAGACTAAGAAATCAAGATAACAAACATTTTTATTAAAGAATGGAAACAGTTTGTTGAATATTTACAGGTATATTGTAAACAGATAAAAACACTGGCAGGATTATTGTAATAACCTGCAGTTACATAAAGGTATATATTTAAAGAAGATCAATAAATGAGTAATTTGTTAATCTGGATATGCAGAACATATTAAAAATAAATTTAAGGAACCGTAGAAAGAGGGGAAAGGAAGTCATGTTTTAAAATGTCAAAATGATTGTAAAATCAGTGAAATGTATATATCTGAAAAGTATAAATATTTTTTTAAAATAAAACAACATTAAACATTTTAAAACTTCCCTATACAGGGCTGCCTTCACATGGCTTGGGGGCTCGAGTAACTCCATACCCTCCAAAATTTCTCCGATGAAAACAGGGACATCCTAAGGAAAAGCGGGACATTTCAGGATCAAATCAGAAACCGAGACGGCTTCTGTAAATCCAGGACTGCCCCTGGAAAATAGGAACACTTGGAGGGTTTGCAAATACAGAGCCTGAAAAACAGCCTATTTCTTTGTCACCACCCGATAGAACAGTTTTAAAGGAAACATTCCCCAGTTTGTCCTAGGTGTCTAAGTTTAATAAAAGTATAAATGGATCTTTAAGATTATTAAATGGATGTTTAACAAAGCGGCAACCAATACCAAAAACAACCAATGGAGTTGTTTAAAATTAAATACAGCCAGACCTCAAAATCATCTAAATACACAACACAAAAACAATCAGCCCAGCATAAACTCAGCAACCTATCAGCCTAGTTCCTTGGTTCTAGAGCAGGGGCTAAACCATGAATTCCCAGATGTGGCTGGACGTCAAGTCCCACCATTCCCAAGGTCCATGGCTGATTGTCAAATGTTACAAGAGTTGTAGTCCAACATCCTATGGAGGGCCACAAGTCCCCTCTCTTTATGATGTGGGGGGTTAGCCACATGCAGGCTGCTTCTCATTCTATGTTTCAAGTCAAGGATATAATATAAAGGACAGCATTTGCACAGGGAACGGGCAATCAGGTCAGTTGTCATTTCTGAGAGCTCCTCTGATCTGCCATGTTGTGCAGCAACCAAACACACCATTTCTAGGAATCCTCCTTGCCTAGAGTTACCAGTCCCTCACCCGGACCTCCAAATTCAGCGGAGTAATTTGCACAGCATAATTTGCTAATCGAAAGCTGATATGCAACGGCACTAATCAAATTAGCATCTCTAATTTGCATAGCTTCGGCAGCAAATGCCCACACGCAGGAAGCCGATCCCCCCATTTCCTCAACTCGGAAAGCCAAAGTCTATAAATTTGCCATCAGCAAAATAAATTATGCAAAGAACACAAATTATACAAATGTGATTTCAGTGCGGGGTGTAATAAATAAATCACTCTTGGTGTTTTAGAACCAAGTCAATGCAAAAGAAAAAGCCTTCTGGAAAAAGCTTCCGTTGGAAATTGCACTTTATTTATTTACTGAAGAGCACAAGAGGAACACTAATTTTTGTGAAATAATATATTTTTCTTTTTTAAAAAAAGAGCAGGGGTTTTATATATCTATAATAACAAGTCACCTGTCAGCAGCTATTACATTAGCCTGTAGTAGAAGCAAGAGAAGGAATGCAGGGTCCCTCTATCTGCTCTGCAAAAAGACCAGGAGCTTTTGCCTCCTCTTTCCTTTGACCTTTTCTACCACAACAGAATAACTTGTACCAGTTTCCTTATTTGCTGTTCCCTCCCAATCCGTTCTCCTTTTGTGTTGCCTTTTTGGATTGTAAGCTTTGGGGGCTGGAACTGCCTTGCAGTGGCAGCTGCTGCCCACTGGGGGCGGTAGATTGAGCTTCAACAGGGTACCATAGCTAACAGCTTGTGGATTCGAAGGTCACAGTTAGGGTTGCCAGACTCAATAGAGGACAGGACCTCTGTGCCTTTAATTGCCCTGCTCTCTTTTGAGTCTGGAAACCTTAAAGAGAAACCAGCAGACCCTTTGCCTGGAAATTAAACAAAGGGTCTGCTGGTTTCTCTTTCAGGTTTCCAGACTCAAAAGAGAGCAGGGCAATTAAAGGCACAGAAGTCCTGTCCTCTATTGAGTCTGGCAACTCTACGGTAGTCACAATAGGCAGATGTCACTTGACACTTGAGACATACAGGAAGCCTGCAACGTCTGTAAAGCTAAAATCAACAAGCTGGAACGTGTCCAGAGGAGGGCAACCAAAATGGTCAAAGGCCTGGAAACGATGCCTTATGAGGAACGGCTTAGGGAGCTGGGTATGTTTAGCCTGGAGAAGAGAAGGTTAAGGGGTGATATGATAGCCATGTTCAAATATATAAAAGGCTGTCATATAGAGGAGGGTGAAAGGTTGTTTTATGCTGCTCCAGAGAAGCGGACACGGAGCAATGGATTCAAACTACAAGAAAGAAGATTCCACCTAAATATTAGGAAGAACTTCCTGACGGCAAGAGCTGTTCGACAGTGGAATTTGCTGCCAAGGAGTGTGGTTGAGTCTCCTTCTTTGGAGGTCTTTAAGCAGAGGCTTGACAGCCATATGTCAAGAATACTTTGATGGTGTTTCCTGCTTGGCAGGGGGTTGGACTGGATAGCCCTTGTGGTCTCTTACAACTCTATGATTCTATGAAATCATGCAAAGTGAAAACACATTGGGTTCAGTGTTGGGTGGGATTGGCAAAGCCATTCCTCCCACCCCAGACACTAACCCCCTTTCTACCTCCTATTTATTTATTTAAGAAGTGCATAAAGGCGAATGCATCACAAGTTAAACGTGTAAAAGTATACTTGACACACCTGTAGTTTAAGTATTGCAGGGAGAACAAGGCTAGAGACTGGGTGGGAAAAGCAGTTTTCAGGGAAAGCAAGTGGTTTTTGTTTTGCATCTGTCTTCACAACAAAAGCAGATCCCTGCGCCTGAAGTAACTTTATAGTTTTCTCTGTCCTGCATCCCACCCCTCTGAAACCCCTGTTTAATGAGACCTTCCGAAACCATGGACTCAGAGCAGTTTGCTACAGATTTCTCTTGCTTTCATCTATTTGCATCTCCCCACCACCCGCATATTACCAATGTGCACATATCTACTCGTAAAACACTGCAAAAAGAAGAAGAGGACGCAGTCTTGATGCAGTGGCGTTGTGGCCTAAACCACTGAGCCTCTTGGGCTTGCCGATCAGAAGGTCGGCGGTTTGAATCCCCGCAACGGGGTGAGTTCCCGTTGCTTTGTCCCAGCTCCTGCCAACCTAGCAGTTTGAAAGCACACCAGTGCAAGTAGATAAATAGGTACCGCTGCAGTGAGATGGTAAACAACAATTCTGTGTGCTCTGGTTTCCGTCACAGTGTTCCGTTGCACCAGAAGCAGTTTGAGTCATGCTGGCCACATGACCTGGAAAGCTGTCTGTGGACAAACGCCGGCTCCAGGGGCGTAGGAAGGGAGGGGCTATGGGGGTACTCCATCCTGGGTGGCACGACCCCGAGGGTGCCATGGCGGCTGCCCCTCCCCCGCCTGTGCTGGGCGCCACGCCCCCAGAATGCACACCAGCCCCGCCCCTGGTGCCGGAGCATGATGCTCCGCCAGTGGGCAGCTCCATTGGCCTGAAAAGCAAGATGAGCACCACAACCCCATAGTCGCCTTTGACTGGACTTAACCGTCCAGTGATCCTTTACCTTTTACCTTTTACGTACAATCACATCTTCATCCTTTTTGTGCGGTGTTTTACCACTGCACCTGCGTGCTCCTCACGTTGGTAAAACACCCTACGACAGGGGTGGGAAATCAACCTGCAGCACTTCCCTTCCCTTCCTTGGTTCCTTTTATCAGGGGGAGAGAGAGAGAGAAGGCTATTGTCTCACACAGCAACCTATGCCATAGGCAAGGCCCTGAGCTTACGTTACCTGAGGGAGACATGAAATGCACAGTCTTCAGAAAGAGCCCCAAGTAATGTGACTCAGCTCAGCCTCCCCTTGCTCAGGTTGCAGAGGAATGCATGGTCACCTGGCTCTGTGTGAAGACAATGTTTACCTCCATTACTGCATTGTGTGTTTCTTGCCTCCCTCAGGTGACATAAGCTCAGTGCCTTGCTTAAGGCAGTTGGGTGGGGCTGACCAAGGGAGAGTCGAGTCACCTAGGCCTGTTTCTGCGCATGGCAGGCTTCTCAGTGGAGTATCTGCAGGTCCTCCACCCACCCCAAAATGGCAATGGGATCCTCCCGGACAGTATAAGAGAGCTTGCTCTTCCAATTGAAGGCAGGGTCCTCCTGAGAGCTGGCAGGTTCTTGTATCCTTGGTGATCTGCTGCTCCTAGCTTTTGGTTTCCTGCTTGACCATGACTTGGAGTTTGCCTTGTTTCCTGACTATTTTCTTACACCATGCCTCCTGGTTCCTAGCTCTTGGCTCACCTCAAGCTGCTGCCCATAATCCAGCCTTGAGAAGCGGCTTCTGATTGCCAGCACGTGGCAAGAAGCAAACTACCCCCAGCAAATAATTTTGGCACTGGGGAGCCTGCTGTGGCTGCCCATGTTACTGTTAGGAGTTCAAGGTTCCTGTATTAATTTACCAGACCCTAAACAACTTGGGTCCAGGATACCTTAAGGACCACCTGATTCCTTATCTCCCTTCCTGATCTCTGGGGAATCCCAGTTAGTGGTTCCCCACGGTTCAGATGCATGGTGTATCGATCCAGTAGAAACTGAACTGAAGGGTCAAGTAGTCCAACCCGTTACAATGCAGGAATCTCAGCTGAAGCATCCATGATAGATGGCCATCCAGCCTCTGCTTAAAAACCTCCAAGGAAGGTCCATCACCTCCCAAGGTAGACCATCCCACTGTCGAACAGCTCTTACTGTTGGAAAGTCCTTCCTGATGTTGAGTTGGAATCTCCTTTCTTGTAACTTGAAGGCATTGGTTTGAGTCCAAGCCTCCAGAGCAGGAGAAAACAAGCTTGTGCCCTCTTCCATGTGACAGCCCTTCCGATATTTGAAGATGGCTATCCTATCTCCTCTCAGCCTCCTCTTTTCCAGGCTAAACATACCCAGCTCCTTCAACCTTTCCTCGTAAGCCTTGGTTTCCAGCTCTAAATAACATAAATAATACCAATTCCTGAAACAAATAAACCATTGTTTCTTCAACCTATGCAGGTGGCTTTCTTCACAGACCTTACAGCTGTCAGAAGATTGAAATTTGACTCGAAATAAATAAATAAATAAATAAATAAATAAATAAATAAAGAAAAGATGGCAGCTTGAAATACAACCAGCCAACTCTGTACAAGCTGGACTTCCCTCTCTTTGTCACCACCACTCCAGCGTAACAGAACTTCATTTCTTGCTGATGGCTTACTCATCAGCAAATGAGGTCTGAAATGCCATTGGGGTTATGCTAAAGATGCTGACAACTGAGATTATTCCCCCCACCCCTACCCTCTGAGAGATGAGACCAGAAGTGATGTACGATATTCAAACTGAGTTAAAAGTTTTAACTCAGAGATGGTTTAATTAATTGGGGGCTGTGCATTTTTAACCTTGATTATAAGAAACAAACATAAGCCTTGAACTGAATAAATATATGTTGCAGGGTTTTTTTGGGGGGGGGGTTTCAGGGAGCTGCATTTGTTTATACGAGTGCTGTGGCAAAATTTTCTCCCGGGGTTTATCCCCACCCCACCCCACCCCCAACTGTTCTCCATCACTTAATGAGAAAAGAAATTGCATTTAGAAATCAACGTGAGGAGAGAGAAGATTTTGGTGAAATTATTGTGGGTGGTTTCAGGGGTTTTGTCATGCTTACCTTAGGCCCTATCTGAATTTAAAGCTGGGTTATACCACATTAAACTAATAATAATAATAATAATAATAATAATAATAATAATAATAATAATTTATTATTTATACCCCGCCCATCTGGCCGGGTTCTCCCAGCCACTCTGGGTGGCTTCCAACAAAACATTAAAATACAGAAATCAAACATTAAAAGCTTCCCTAAACAGGGCTGCCTTGAGATGCCTTCTAAAGGTCTGGTAATTGTTGTTGTCTTTGACCTCTGGTGGGAGGGCATTCCACAGGGTGGGTGCCACTACTGAGAAGGCCCTCTGCCTGGTTCCCTGTAACTTGGCTTCTCGCAACAAGGGAACTGCCAGAAGGCTCTCGGCGCTGGACCTCAGTGTCCGGGCAGAATGATAGGGGTGGAAACGCTCCTTCAGGTATACTGGACCAAGGCTCCACCCAAAAGAATAATACAAACCACCGTTTATTAAGAACCTGGGAGTTGTTAGGTGCCTCCTAACCTGTAGCCCTCCAGATGTTGTTGGATGACAACTCCCATCATTTGTGACCATTGGTCTTGCTGGCCAGGGCAGATGGGAGCTGGAGTCTTTAGGCACCACTCAGCAATGGCAGGAGGTAAGTGCCCAGCCTTCCTCGCACTTCTGGGTTCACAGTGCAATTGCCAGGCTTCAGGGAATCTGATCCCACCCCACCCCCCACAGGGTAGGCAGCCAGGAATAGAAAGACAAGGGAAGTTCTTACCAAGGTCTTCTTTCAATATTCACAGAGAGAGGCTTAGAAATGCAACCTCTTAGAGTAATAGCATTGTTCCAAGTAAACACCCACCTTCTCTCCTCAATTGTCAACAGGACCACTCACCTTATAGTGGCTGTTTAGGGCCATTTGCCTACGAGCCCTTTGCTCTCCTACTTTCAATGCTCACCGGGTTTTGGGAGAAGTGGGGTCTGGAATGCTTTCTAGTGATAACGTGTCAGCCAGCTGCTCCGGCTCTGCTTCCCCCTCCCCCTCTGCTCTTCATCTACCGCTGAGCCGTGACCTTCCTCAAAGCACTGTTGTAAATCTACTGTCTTCCTCTTCTCTGGAAGGTTCAGGGGCAGGGGGAGGCGGTCGCCACCATTCCTCCTCTGTCCAGTCCTTGACCACAATGAGCCCAAAGCACAGTGTGCTCTCCTGCAGGGGCTTCAACTAACTTCTAAATCCATACAAAACAAAGAGGTATTGCTTCCTCTGCAATACAATACGGCAATGAACTGAATTTCAGAAAATCAGCACAAACCGTGCTCATCAACGTTTAAATGAAAACAGGCTTGTGTCTGCATTACTGATGAGCATGCAAAGGGCTGAGTCCAAATACTACAAAGTGATTTCTTTCTTTCTTTCTTTCCTTCTTTCTTTCTTTCTTTCTTTCTTTCTTTCTTTCTTTCTTTCTTTCTTTCTTTCTTTCTTAGAAGCAAATCAAAGCCCTCTGAGAAGGACTCTGCCATTATCTTAGCAATGCAAAGAATACTTTAAGCACGACCAAGTCAACGTTAAGCTTAAGCTCCACTTATTTCAATGGAAAAGAAGACGCATGGTGCAATTCTAAGCATGTTCATTCAAAATTCGGCCTTACCTGGTTCAGTGGGAATTACTCTCTATTAAATTCTAGGGTAGAACTGGACCTCCACCCCCCCCGACACTTGTGCAAAGGATTCTAGCCCTAAGTGCATGTTTGCTTCTGCCCCTGAAATAAATGGGGCTTAACAGCACCTTCCATTTTGACTGCACAGTGCTTCTTTCCAATTTCGTTCACGCAGAACATTAAGACTTTTATTGGTAATTCAGCTGAATGGCAGCCGAAGGAGCCTAATCAAAAAAAGGATGATCTGTAAAATGCATTACCAGTTTTGAAATGGGCGGCATTAAAAATAACAAGAAAAGAAGCATCTGCAGCTGTTTACTATCTGTAATTATTTGCGGAAATCTTTTTAATCTGCAAAGTGACTGGCGGCCATGTAATTCCGCCTGGCGAGAATCTTGAGCGGGCAGCGCGGTTATGCCCATTGTTCAAAGAGGAGCCAAGAGAGTGATTGAGAGAGTGCAATAAGTGTTGGGTTGTATTTCTGGATCTGCGCCTGGTCTAGTCTTCAGGCTCATCTGTGAGAAGCGAAGCAAGCATCTTTGCATTGCATCTAAGGATGCAGCTGTGTGGGTGGATGATACTGATAATATCACTAGCTTCCCTGAATGGTAAGTGATAATAATAATAATAATAATAATAATAATAATAATAATAATTTTCCAAGTATTTATTTCCTTGCTCAGTGGCTGATTTGTTCCTGAGCACCTTTGCATTGGGGTTGCGGAAACTGATTAGTGTTAACACTCTGAAATGAGGTTTAATCCAAGCTGACAACTCGATAAACTCAGAGTCCGCCTGAAGCTGTAACAGCGGGTGGGGGACATCCAGGGATCTTTGACAAAATATATAATAATGCAAAGTAGGATGAATCATGAATTCTGCAGGATATTGATGTGGCCGCATGGTAGCTCCAGTTATTTAGAAAGGTGGCTCTCAACCGCTCTGAAGCTGGTTTGCCACTTTTTGACCCATTTTTATGCTTCATCTGAGGCCTTTTCCACCTGGCTGCTTGGCCTAATGGATGTCAGGACATTTTTTGATGAATTAATGAGTGGCTGAGGGAGCTGATGACCAGTGGGGAACAGCCAAAGGCCACACACCTTCCTGCTCATTAATCTCTTGCCTTCTACCAAGGTTGCTTTTGCAGGTATTACCTGGAACGGGCTGAAATTGAGAGCAAGGCTGTTCAAACTTTGTCATGCGTAACTTCTCTAGCCCAAAGTTGTGGAGGAGAGACTAAGGCCACATTCACACCATACATTTTAAGTGCTATGATACCACTTTAACATCCCCTCCAACATTTCTCCAATGTAAATAGGAATGTCCTATTCAATAATTATAATTATAATTCTATTATTTATACCACCCACATCTTACTGGGTTGCCCCAGCCACTCTGGGCAGCTTCCAGAATATATAAAAACACAATAAACCATTAACATTTTAAAAAAACACTTCCCTATGCAGGGCTGCCTTCAGATGGCTCGGGGGTCAGATAACTCCATACCCTCCAATATTTGTCTAGTGAAAATAGGAACGTCCTTAGGAAAAGTGGGACATTCCGGGATCAAATCAGAAACTGGGACATCTTCGGTAAATTTGGGACTGTCCCTAGAAAACAGGGACAATTGGAGGGTCTGGTTTAAGCAGAATTCCTCCCAAGGAATTCTGGGAGCTGTAGTTTGTAAAGGGTGCTGAGAGTTATCAGGAGACCTCTATTCCCTCCACAGAACTACAGGTACTGGAGCAGTTTAACAATCAATCCCTCTTCACAGGGAGCTCTGGGAAGGGAATAGGGGCCTCCTAACAATTCTCAACACCCTTAACAACTCTCAGTTCCCATAATTTTTTTGAGGGGGGTGCTATCATTCTTTCCAGTGGCATTGTAGCACTTTAAATGTATGGTGTGAACTTGGCCTGATCAGCAACCACCCAACCTAATGTGTAGAGTGCCCTTGCTTATGTAGTCAAAGCAGCAGCAGCAGCATAGAAGAGAGAGATAGCAGAATAAGGGGACCCTGAGATTTGTGGAAGCACAAAAAACTTTAAATAATAATAATAATAACAAAAGTATTGCATAAGAAGAGGGAGAGGCAAGATGGCGGGGAGGTCAGCATGGTAGAAACGCACTGGCAGAGCCAATATGTGGCCTCCATGCTCTCCCTCCCCATAAGAAACAGTAGCCCACCTTCCAGGAAGTTAGCACTGTGAGAGTTTGCAACTTAAGACCACATTGTGCACTGGGGGCAGATGTGGGTCTTGCGCTGTGTTCTCATTTGATCAAGGCAGGCAGAACTTTAATCGCTGGACAATGGCAGAAGCTGGAGATTGTACAATGCAGGAGTGCATTGCAATGGGAGCGAAATAAATGAATACAGTCATACCTCATGTTGCGTCCGCTGCGGGTTGCGTTTTTCTGGGTTACAAACGTGGCGGACCCAGAAGTCTTTACTTCCGGGTTTTGCTGCACGCACATGCGCAGAAGCGTTCTGCGCGCATGTGCAAAAGCGCCACTCGGGTTGTGGACTTTTTGGGGTGCGAACGGCACCCCGGAACGGATCGGGTCCGCAACCCGAGGTACCACTGTAAATGCAATTTCTTATGCTGGCTTTACAATTGTGCTAACGACAGGACCCTTCTGCCACTTGATGAGTTTTTGCAAAGCACCTTTTAATGCATCGCCGACCCTCGCAGCTGCTGACAAAGCGTGCATCTCATTATCAAAAGCTGGGCTATAATGAAGGAAGAGCGGCTTGAAAAGAATGAGAAAGATCAGATCAATATAATGGAGGAGACTTGATTTATCTCTAAGCCAGCAGAACTCTATTTTCACTGCAAAAAAAAGAGAAAAAAATCTAAGAGATTCCATCAGGCTAGTAATTTATCACTTGGTTGGTAATTTGAGTGTCTCAAGAAAGCAAAGCCTCTTGGAGGGGAATATACCCAAGAAGAGTCTTACAAAGGCAAGGCTAGCAAGGGATTTGCAGCAACTGTAATGCCATTGCTCAGGGATGTCCAACAGGTCGATCGGGATCAACTGTTCGATCCCCGGGAGGCTCCAGTCGATCGCAGGCTCCTTGTGGGAAAACAGTTAATGGAAGCTATGTCAGCTATGTCTTGGCAAAATCACAGAGTCTTTTATCAAATCGGTATGATTAAGGCTGCCAGCTTTAGTTCCAAACCCTCAAGCTGCCACTTTAAGGGCAGTTTTGCCAAGCAGCAAATGAGGAGGTGATAAAGTTGTTCCCCCACCCTGCCGCCGCCAGTTGGCATCTCTACCTATCATGGCAAAAGCTTTCATAAGAGTGCGTGACATACCCCAGAATAGAGTGAACCACAGCTTTTATGGGCCATATAGGCATAGAATATCCACTCCCTCTCCAATTCAATAAACACCATTGAATTAAAAAAAATATATTATGGCATAAAATGATGTGCTTAACAGAACAACTGTTCTGGGACAGATGGCATACACAAGGATTCAAAATACAAGCCCGTGTCCATTGCCACAACATTTGGCCTTTGTGAAGTGTCCAGCAAATATATTCACATAAATGAGATTTTGCATACTGGATTTTTGTGCTTGCCTAAGCAACTGGCTGAAATGAGTTCTGTTAAATTAAATTCTGTTTGTTCGTTTAGGGGGAGGGGGGAATCTAACATTTTCCAACAAATAATTCACAGACATTTGGGCCCCATCTGCCCTATACATTTAATGCAGTGTGTGTGTGTATGCGCGCGTGCACGTGTAAAATTGAGTTTCAGAACAAACAAACAAAAAATAAACAGAATAAAGTCATACTGTATTCAGAACTCAAAAACATCAGTCACCTGCCTCCCCCTCAGCACCCACTGTTCCCTCCCACAACCCTTTCCCCAGAGAGCTTAATTTAATCAGCACATTCAAACCATATTTGTAGTACTGTACTTGGTTATAGCAGGAACAGATAGAAAGGGATTCCATGCATACACCTATCAGGCCTAAAAGAGCCAAACAGATTTGTCTTAGGTTCGAACTAGTCTATATTTAAATCAGTACTATACAGCTTTTAACAATCATGTTAAAATGATGATAAGAAGAAGAAGATGAAACATAAGCATTATACAGTCATACCTCGGTATAAGTACACCTCGGTTTAAGTATTTTCAGTTTAAGTACTCCGCAGACCTGTCTGGAACGGATTAATCCACTTTCCATTACTTTCAATAGGAAAGTTCGCTTCAGGTTAAGTACACTTCAGGTTAAGTACAGACTTCCCGAACCAATTACACTCATACCTCGGGTTAAGTACGCTTCAGGTTGAGTACTCTGCGGGTCCGTCTGGAACGGATTAATCCACTTTCCATTACTTTCAATGGGAAAGTTCACTTCAAGTTAAGTACAGTGGAACCTCGGTTTATGAACACCTCGGTTTATGAATTTTCGGTTTATGAACGCCGCAGACCCATCTGGAACGGATTAATTCACTTTCCATTACTTTCAATGGGAAAGTTCGCTTCAGTTTATGAACGCTTCAGTTTATGAACAGACTTCCGGAACCAATTGTGTTCATAAACCGAGGTACCACTGTACTACGCTTCAGTTTAAGTACTCCACGGACCGTCTGGAATGGATTAATCCACTTTCCATTACTTTCAATGGGAAAGTTCGCTTCAGGTTAAGTACGCTTCAGGTTAAGTACAGACTTCCGGACCCAATTGTGTTTGTAAACCGAGGTACCACTGCAATCAGGAAAATGAACACAATAATCCCCACTTCTGAATGCACCATTGGGGTCAAGGAACCAGAAGTTGCCTTGCCTTGTGCTCAACTATTGAGCTAGTATTCCTTTCTCTTTTCTCCCCTCTCAGTCAAGCTTCCATCCCTGCATCATTCTTTGCTCCCCAGCTGGCTTCTGAATTGTCTACCTGGCTGCAACTCAGCTGGCTACCCTTGACCTAAGCTCTCGTCTCTTGTTGCTTGTCACCTCAAACAGGCTGCTTCCTTGTTTCCTAAGCCTGCTTTCCCCCCTGTTGTCTATGTTCTTGTCTCTTCATGCTGCTTGGCTTCCCGTGACACGTGGCGGTTATTGAATTTGGGCAGCTCTGCACAACCGCTGCTCTTGAATTGACACAAGCAATGTACTGGTCACCCTGGATTCTACTGCAGAAACAGCTGCTCCCAGCTTTGCCTGCAGTGCAGATGGCAAGGGACTAGGACAGGGCAAATATCCCAGGATATGTGGACTGCAGGGAAATCAAAAGTGTAGGCTGTTATATGTATGGAGAAATATCCACGTGGCATTCACTCCTAATAAAATACTGGATCATTTCCATTTATTATTCTGTTTCTGTTGAGTAATTTTCAAAGAGTTTCCATCATTGGGAGGCGATGTCAACTGGATTTATTCTAGGACAAATGGCTCCCTGTGACTTTAGTTACAATACCAGGCCATGTTCTTTTCTGTTATGGCTTGTTTAATAGTTGTGGGAAGATTTCCCAGAACTCTCCGAGCTACTGGCAGTCACCTTCCACAAAACTGCCCTGCTCATTCTGCAACAATTATTCCATAAATTCCCACCTTAATCCGTTGGTATTTACACCTTCCAGTTTCTTGGAATTTCTTGTTCATGAGCTCAACACTACCTGGCGAAGCAATAAATGCTTGTTCAATCTGTAACAGATGGGGAAATGCAGGCAGGGGGAAATGCCTGGGCTCCTTAGAGAACATTTTAAATTATTGCTGAGCCTTAAACCAGCCTGGTGATGTTTGGGCCTACAGCACCTATCAGCCCCTGCTGGCTGGGGTTGTTGGACGTTGTACCCCAAAATTTCTGGAGGGTATCAGGTCAGTGAAGCAGGCTATATTCCTTATGCTGTCAATTGTGGAGGAGGCAAGAAATCATCCAGATCTGTTTTGGCTGGGCCAGCCAAGCTTGGCTTCAGTACCCACTGGGGTGGGGAACAAATGTTGGGGCCCACTGCCCCTCCCTCAAAGCCCACCACTGCTGATACTAGCCTCTTCACTTATTTGTACTTTAATGGCTCTGTGCTCCTACTGAGAAGTGCCTCCCCCATTCTCTTCTAACTTGGACCTGTAGATCATACAGTTGTCATAGCTGCCAAGTCTCCTGTATTCCCCGGGAAATCCCTGTTTTTCCAGCTGTTCCTAGCTGAAAAAAACGGATTTTTTTGTTTTTCCCTGGTTTATTCTGCCGTGGTGGTCAGTTTGGAACTGGGCAGAGCATGCTCAGAAGCGACTTTTGATGCTGCTCTGCCCAGTTCCAAAATGGCTGCAGTGCGACTTCTGCCGTGGCTGCCATTTTGGAACTGGGCAAAGCAGCCTCAAAAGTCACTTCTGAGCATGCTCCGCCCAGTTCCAAAATGGCGGCAGCGCTACTTCCGGTCTGCTACTTCCGCCCGGTCCCTTATTTCTCCGACAGCAACTTGGCAGGTATGACAGTTGTTGAAAGGTGGGTTAGAAGCAGCCTGAATCCAGACCTCTTAACACTGCATGGATCTCAGATGGGTTTTGCCTCTCTTCCCATGATCACCAATTATCTTCTCCCCAAAACTTTTCTGGCTTCCCTTCAGTTTCGCAGACTCAGATACTCATCCTGTTGTGAACTTGAGACCTTTCACATAGATTGCATGTGCTCTTCCACGGACAGAAGGTCATTGACACTTGGACAGTGATTCTTGTGATAAGAGAGACTCACATTTCCTTCTGTGAAATGTTTCAGGAAGCCATCATAAAATTAGTCTAGCAAATGTCCAAGAACATTCTGTCCTGTTTCTGCCTCCACATGTCATGGCTGCAGGAATTCTGTTCTAAATTCCTTGCTGGGTGCTCTGAGACACCAAGGATCTCTTTAGATTCAATTTAAATTCATCTCATCTCTTGCCTTCAAGCAGCTAACCAATGCTTTGTTTCATCCACCACCATCCCTCTCCAGAGGAATCTGTCTTGCCTGTGATATGTTCATAATTCAGGGGACAAGGCAACTCCTGTCAGTCACAGTGCCCTTTAGAGAAAACAAACCAGTCAACATGATGGACTATAATGGCAAACTCTGAAACCCTCACAGAATTCACTTAAGACTTTTCCTTCTTAATTGTATTTTTCTGTATGGTTGGCCTTTCAGAGGGGCTTGCTGATCCAAGATTTGGACTCAAGGGCACTGTTTAATAATAATAATAATAATAATAATAATAATAATAATAATAATAATAATAATAATTTATTATTTATACCCTGCCCATCTGGCTGGGTTTCCCCAGCCACTCTGGGTGGCTTACAACAGAAAAATGAAATAAAACAATTAAACATTAAAAGCCTCCCTAAACAGGGCTGCCTTCAGATGTCTTCTAAAAATCTGGTAGCTGTTTTTCTCTTTGACATCTGATGGGAGGGCGTTCCACAGGGCAGGCGCCACCACCGAGAAAGGCCTGAGCCTTTGTGATCTGAAGGAGAGTTGTTATTATCATTTAAAAAGTACCAGTTGCACTCAGGCTGGCAACTCCAGCTTCATATCCTTGGTAAAAGCAGCACAGCACAGCACAGGTGGGTTTCAGAGTTGAGCTGCAGAAGCAGCAGCCAACAGAGACCTCCTCTAAGACACAGAGACCTGCAGGCCAAACTCCTCTGGCTTTATATACACCTGGAAAAAGAGGAACAGTTAAGTTTCAGAACTGATTGGCAGAGGCAGCAGCCAACAGAGCCCTTTAGATAGGGAATTTATGGAGTAACCAAGGAAAAAGAAGAAAAGTCCATGGTCCAAGGAAGCCTATGATCTATATTTTGACTACTGGGCAAACAATAAAGGAGAATAGGGAAGGAGAGGAGAGTTGGGGTGGGTGGGAAAGAAGGCAAGAAAGAATAAAATGTGAGAAAATGCAGTCATATATTGGTCTTAATTGAACATAAGAAGTCGGCTCATTGGCCCATCTCCTTCGATTGCAATTGACTCTCTAATGTCTCAGGCAAAGGACCATTTGGGGAAAGGACCAAAGCTCAGTGATAGAGCCCATGTTTATCCACTTCTCTCCATTTTTGCTGGCGGAGCCAAGGACTGGCTGCCTAATGCTTGCAAGTGCATCATGTGCTGTGGCCACTGAGATATGAGCCATACATATCCAACCAATTTAGCTCTGAAGAACAATAAAACGTCAACAATTCTATATAATGGGGTAGGGGAGCTGAAAATCATGCCAATATATTTCACATCTGGTAACCAATGTCCCCCTTTGGTTTCAGATAGTACATGGGTAGACAAGCCTAAAAAGCCCAGGACACAAATTTTCATTAAAAAAAAATTGTGCTTTTCATATTTATACATTTCACTAATTTTACAATCATTTTAACATTTCAAAACTTGACTTCCTTCCCCCTCTTTCTGCGGTTCCTTAAATTTATTTTTAATATTTTCTGCATATCCAAATTAACTTAATCTGCTCATTTATTCATCTAAATATATCCTCATTATAAAACTTCAGGTTATTACAATCATCCTGCCAATGTTCTTATCTGTTTACAATTTATCTGTAAATATTCAATAAACCGTTTCCATTCTTTTATATATATATAAAAGTTTGTTGTCTTGATTTCTTATTCTTCCGCTAAGTTTCGTCATTTCTGCATATTCCATAAGTCTTTGTATCCATTCTTCCTTTACTGGAACTTCTGCTTCTTTCCATTTTGGGGCAAGTAACATTCTTGGGATGCAAATTTTCACGGCCCTCTAGCAGCTATGGTGGCTCATTCACCAGAAGTAAAGTATCTAGTGTGAATTCTGAAAATGTATACTTGATCCTGACCCAACTAAGCCTCCTGGTGTATATTTTCTAGGCAGAAACTTCTTGCACATGGGTGGGAGGTGGGAGGCAAGTGAGTGGGTGGGGTAAGGAGATGCATGCAGCAGAGGACGTTGTGCTCTGAAGAAGTGTGGGCAGGGGGGGCTGGCCCCCAATATTTTTTAAAAAAATCCTTATTTTGGTATGAGCTTTCGTGTGCATGCACACTTCGTCAGATACACTTGAAACAGAAGCAACCAGACCCTTATATATATTCAGAGGGTGGGGGTGATGGGAATGGGTGATGGGCTGTAAGAGTGGTAAACCTGTTGATGGCTGTTAACGACTGCTGATTACTGCAATAGGTCCTGCGGGGGGGGGGGGAGACAAGGGCCGAGGCTAAAGAAAGCTTGATCATGCATAATGAGATAAGAATCCTATGTCTTTATTCATCCCAGGTGGCTCCGTGGTTTTAAGCTTGGTAATGATTTCCAATTCAGCAATTTCTCTTTCCAGTCTGTTCCTGAAATTTCTCTGTAATAAAACAGCTGCTTTGAGATCTTGTATAGAATGTCCTGGGAGATTGAAGTGTTCTCCTACTGGTTTCTCTGTCTTGTGGTTCCTGATGTCAGATTTGTGTCCATTTATCCTTTGGCGTAGGGTTTGGCCTGTTTGTCCAATATAGAGAGCTGAAGGGCACTGTTGGCATTTGATGGCATACACAATGTTAGAAGATGAGCAATTAAATAGTCCTGAGATGGTATGTTGGATGTTGTTGGGGCCAGTAATGGTGTTGTCCGGGTGTATGTGGCAGCAAAGTTGGCATCTGGGTTTATTGCAGGCTCTGGTACCCCAATATTTTGTTCAAGTTGGCGCCTATGTTGGCCAGTGAACAGGCTGACCTCGAGCCTTGGCAGTATGATCTGTGTGCAGGATCTGCAGTGGAATACAGAGCCTGGACTGAAAGCAACCACAGCAAAGGAATTGTGCCTGAGCCTTATTCTTTTCCAGATGTCCCAGCCAAATGGGGGGGGGGGGTTAAAAAAAACCACAATCAAGATTTAAGGTACATGAATACAGAATTAGAATTTTGTGGGGATCTGTGGTCGAGGGAAGATGCTTATCTCTGTGGCATTAAGCAGCAGCGAGGGAAAGCAGTTAGCTGTGAAAAGGTTTTTAAGCTGAGTGCTTACATTGGCCAGGCTTGGCTATAATTTGGAAAAGTGCACCTAGAGCCAGTAATGTAATTACAAATAAAGGGAAAGCTTGATTGTTTTTCCATGCATGAAACATTAAGAAAATTAAGGCATTTCCCTCCAGTCGAAATATTGACTGTAATTATAGATAGCAGGCAGCCTGAGCCGCTATAAAATATTGAAAGTGCTTTTTTTCCTATCGCCACCAACTATAGTTTATTATTTAGGCCTTGTACAAAGGCTGCAATTTAATGAAGTGCAGTTTCATCGAACAATGGGGAAAGAGACCATCACAGCATCGCATTGTCGCCTTTTCCATCATTAGCATGAAACCACTTCCCAGAACAATGGGAGCAGGTTTAAACTTGCTTTATTGTACTTCTGTAATGTTAATTTGCCCTGAGCTGCTGTACCACCATGTAATCTCTCCTTGGAAAAGAGAAAGGTTAAAATTAAGAACCTGAAAAGGAGCTATAACTGCCCAAGGAGAATTTGCTTTCACGGCACATGGAAACAATTTGTCAACATGGAGCGGGAGGGCATTAGGCCTGCAAAATACTTTTAAACAGGAAACGTGCAGGATCTCCTGCAACAATTTTTAAAACTCTACTTATTATTAGATTTTAAATTACTGTATATATATGTATGTATATATATATATATATATATATATATATATTTTGACCTGAAAATAGATGGACTTCAGATAATATTTTGGAAAAGTGGGTTAACGCCTTGTCAAGATGCCATGCTTGTCCACATTTTAAAAAAGTGGATATTGTTACATTTATTGGAACAGGGATTTTGCTGGACTCCAGCTGCCATCAGCCCCAACCAGCATGGCAAATGGTTAGGAATGATGGGAATTGTAGCAGGGGCATACCCAGGATCAAAAGTGGGTGGGGCAAGGGGCAGGGCCAAGGCACGGGAGGGGAGGGGCCACAAAGTGGGAATGTGGGCAGGGCTACGGAGCCCAGGTGAAACTGACTCCAGTCTCACCTAGGCGCCGCAAAGCTTTTTGCAGTCAGAGGCGCCGGGGCTCTGCTGACAACACGCAGCCAGGGCGCTCGCTCTGTCCCACCGGGCTGCCCCGGGTGCACTATGGCCAGGACCCCGGCGGAGCGTGCAGCCATGGGTGAGAGCGGCGCTGCCGGCGGGGCTGGTGGGCAGAGGCAGAGGCGGAGCACAGCCCAGCGGAGCGCGAGTTCGGGGTTCCCGCCCGCCGCGCCGCACCCTCCAGCTTCCCGTTGCGCTCTCTGGTTCCACGCTGCACCTGGCCTTGCTGGAGGGCGCGATGGGGAGCTGGAGGGAGGGTGCAGCACGTTGGGCGGGAATGCCAAACTCGCTCTCCACCGGGCTGTGCTCCACCTCTGCCCACCAGCCCCGCCAGTAGCGCCCCTCTCGCCCACGGCTGTGCCGGCCCTGCTTCTAGGGGGGCAGCTGCACCCCCTGCCCCATGCTGGGTACGCCCATGAATTGTAGTTCAACAACCTCTAGAGGGTCACAGGCTCACCCTGGTGAGAGGTAAAAACACAAAATATTTTTTTCTCCCCTTGCTGCTTCTGAACCAACCCGGACCCTACAGTCATCATCTGAGGCCTTTCTTCTTTCTTCTTCTTTGGCAATCACTCATAGCCAAGTAAGATTGTCTTCTATGAACATGGTCTTAACAGTGAGTCCGTAAGTGACCGTGGAGGCCAATTCTGGATCCACATGTCCTTCCACAGTGGGGACATAGGTTTCCAGGTGGGAGTTGATCACGGTGAGGGTTTGCCAAGCGTGCCTTCCTCTTAGCACGTTTCTCCCTTGCGTCCTGAGTTCGAGCGTCTTCAAATCCCATGACACCTTTGGGCAAGGCTGTTCTCCAACTGCAGCGCTCGCAGGCCAGTGTTTCCCAGTTGTCGGTGTTTATACTACATTTTTTAAATATTTGCCTTGGGAGAGTCTTTAAAACTCTTTTGTTGACCACCAGCATTACGCTTTCCATTTTTAAGTTCAGAATAGAGTAGTTGCTTTGGAAGAAGATAATCAGGCATCCGCACAACATGACCAGTCCAACAAAGTTGTTGTTGAAGAATCATTGCTTCGACACTGGTGATCTTTGCTTCTTCCAGTACACTGGCATTAGTTTGCCTGTCTTCCCAAGTGATGTGTAAAAATTATGGGAGACGCCACCTCCTCCACGAGAGGTCCAGAGTGTGCATACCCTCCAAGTTCCCCGATTTTCCAGGGATAGCCATCCGGGCTTCTGATTTGATCCTGGAATGTTCCCTTTTCTCTTGCCAGTGCTGCTGCTGCCAAGCTCAGAGAGGAGGATAAGTTGGTGCTTGTCGTGAGTGGCAGAAGCAAGGGAGCATCTCGTTGCCTCTCCTTGACCTCTCTATGGCTGCTGCTGCTGCTAGCCTCCTCCCTTGGGCAGCTCGTAGCAACTGCTGGAGAGCAGGCAAGGAGGAGGAGAGGTTGCCAACTTAGATCTCTAACTAACTACCACTGACTTCATCACTGCACTGCAATTTAGATGTTGCAACAGTTCTCTAGCAAGTCTTGTAGAAACGGCATGCTCACGCTTACATTTGATTTCACAGTGTCTGTGATAGCACTGGGTTTCTTCAAAGGCTAACCTTCAAACGTTGCAACTATCATACATTAACAACTGATTCAAGAAATTTTATCTGGTTAAAGAGACAAGTTTTATTAGAGTGTTGCAAATCATTGCGCTAGCACATGGACTAAGCTTCCAGGTTCTGCATCAAATGACAGCACGGCAGCAAACAGAACTTAGTAAGAAAGTAGTACATCATCTATTGGTTGGAGGTACCAAATGCCTAACCCTGAAGCTGGAGATGCACCCAGATGACAGCTTCTTGCAAAGTTGATGCATTGAGAATATTCAGGTGTAGCAGAAGAAGGCAGCAGTACATTTTGAATTTTAAAATGCACTTTAAGGTTGAAGGATATAAATTATGCCCTCACTGGGAATGTTAAGAATACATTAACATGAAGCTGGACGAAAGAGCCAACTGTATTTAAAGAGATAATAATTTATACAAAAGTGACTCTGAGATGGCAATATGCTATGCGAGCAAAATGGCTTCCAGTCTTTTATATACTTCTGCGTCCTTTTTAAAACATGCAAATTGGTCATGGCAACCCCTATCTCTCGCCAGGATCAAAAAAAGGGGAGAAATATACAGGTTTGGGGTTTGTTTGTTTTTGCTTGGGTTTGTTTTTGTTAACAAAGTATGCAGAAATATGGGCTCTTTGTTTTTGTTTTTTTGAGATTGTATTAAGGAAAGGCTTGCAAGAATAAAAAAAATCATTAATACAACAAATCAGTGCTTTACTATAAATGTAGCCATAATGACTTAATTTTATTTCCTTCCATTGGAGGAAGGACTTTCATTTTCACCGTTTGTGTAACGTAGCTGCTAGAATAATGCTTGTAGACTTCAATATACAGAATGTAAGATTACGCATTGAAACAAATGAATTGAAACAATCTAGTAAATAGCAAAGGGGCAGTTGTTTGCACTGGCAGAAGAATGGGGGGCGGGGGGAGCACAAGGCGCCCGGCACCATCGAGGAGGGGGGGTACCATCACAGCCGCCCCTCCGGACACGCGCCATGCACCCCCCACCGCGCCGGGTGCCACAGCCCCAGGACGCATGCCATGCCACAGTGGGAGATGTGCCACACCATCCACGCCCCCGCCTGCTCTCCACCCCCGGTGCTGGAGCATGCAGCTTTGCCACTGGTTGTTTGGGTATAAGGCTGCATACACACTGTATATGTGAAGCACTCACCCAAAGAGCCCTGAGAACTGTACTTTACCCCTCACAGAGCTACAATTCCCAGCACCCGTAACATACTACAGTTCCCAGAATTCTTTGGTGGGATGTGCTTTAAATGTATCATGTGTTCACAGGATGGGCGATAGAAGGGATGGCACTGGCTTTGCAGGAAGAATGCAGTGCTGATGAGGTTAGAGTGAAGAAGAGCTATTGGGAATAGTGCAATGGTTCAGGGAAGGGCATCCACAATTTTTTAGCTGGACCTGGTGACCAACTAAAAGTCTGTGGTCAATAAGATCCTGTACTGCCCTCAAGGGGCGCGCCCATGTCCCTGAAGCACACATACCTCCTCCGAAAGAAGGGAAGGGAACATGGTGAGCAAAAATAGCACCTTGGTGAGCAGGTGTGGATTTGAGGCAGTGAATAAGAATAGAGGGTGTGAATGCGAGCATCCAGGACCCCAGGTAAAAAGGTAAAGGGACCCCTGACCATTAGGTCCAGTCGTGACCGACTCTGGGGTTGCGCGCTCATCTCGCATTATTGGCCGAGGGACCCAGGTAGAAGGGACCAAATACTGAGGCTAGTTCTCCATGCACTGAACTACTAGGACAGGCATCCCCAAACTGCGACCCTCCAGATGTTTTGGCCTACAACTCCCATGGTCCCTAGCTAACAGGACCAGTGGTCGGGGATGATGGGAACTGTAGTCCAAAACATCTGGAGGGCTGAAGTTTGGGGATGCCTTTACTAGGACAATTGGTCAGAGGCTGGAATATGGTAGCAGGTCCTTCAACACCACAAGCAGAAAGTTCAGTATTGACAGAACCATTTCCCCTAGTACTATAGTCAATTGCTGTGGTTTTTTTGTTGTTTTTTTTGCTGCTTGCTCTTCATTGTATATATCTGCTTTTCATCAGGCACAAAGTGATGTCTCTGGGCCCTTCCAAGGTTAGGGTTACTCCCAACTTAAGAGGAAGAAGAGGGAAGTGGAAGCATGAGTAAATAAGGGGAAGAATGTGCACCTGTTTTAATTGACCTGTAGTTGAGGCCTGGTTTCAGACTTGGGACTCAGCTATACAGCTGCAAATATAATGTTTTAAGTGCATTGTACAAATGTGACACTAGATGGTGCTGGTGAGCTAATGGCAGATTCCATATATTTTTAAAAACTTTTTTTAAAAAGCATTTTCACAGCGTTTTTTTAAAAATATAAAATTGTAGATTCAGCTTTAGTTGTGGTAGGACATGGAAACTCTGGGGCTGTGCCAAAGGTTTTATGAAAAATGTCCAGTTTTGAGGAGGGATTTGAAGGAGGCGAGAGAGGTGGTAGCATACGCAAATATGTTCCTGGAAGTAGCTGAAGCATTAAGAGCAGAGATTTTTGATGGAGCAGAAAACATTGGAATGGCAGGCGGGGGTGAAGCTGGAGGAGTGAAGGTCATAGGCAGAGAGGTCAAGCGATTTAAGGGTGGAGAGATGAGAGAGGTAAGGCCAAGGAGGGCTTTCGCAGTGAAGACAAGGTTACACCCAAGAGAAGCTCATACAAAAACATTTGCAGCTGCCCATTCTTTTTTCAGTTGCCACAGTCAATGACATGAATTAACCAATGCCAATTTGCAGGATGGATGATTTAAAAATGGATGATGAAAGATAAATGAGCTGAACAAATCATTAACAGAAAATAGTAGTTTTATAGGTGAAGCACTTAACTTGTGCAGAACAAAAAGAAAGAAAAAGAAATGGTTGGTTGTTCCCAAGTTTTGTATATGTAGTTACAATGCAAAAGCTTCTGGTTATACAGTATGCCAACAATTTATGCTCATGGTCCATGGGGTCACGAAGAGTCGGACACGACTAAACGACTAAACAACAACAACTTGTGCACATTCAGCTTTAGACATGTGGCAAATTTTCTAAGGGCAGGAAAGGGGTGGGGTTCTGGGAAAAATGACTTCGGCAATACCACCCACCATTGAACCCCATGGGGTTTGACTATACATGATTTTGCTTTAGGTGTGATCCCCGAAATGTATCCATTGCTGGCATCCGTCTCAAGAGACAATGGAGTGCACCTTTAGGGGTGAAGTCAAACTGCTGCATTAGTAGCACCAAAGTGACCTCTCTGGGATGCAAACCTGGGTAGTGTGTGTGACGGTCCTGGGCTGCCCAGACAACAAGACCCCCCCCCCCTGGCCTTGCTGATGTGGTCCAAAGGAAAGCAGAGCAACACGTTTGGCAACAGCTTGGCTGCAGGAGTTGCTTGAAGAAGGCATCCAAGGTGCCATCCAACCATCTTAAGGACTCTACTCTGGAGTAGGGTTTACTCCCTAACCTTTCCTTCTCCTAGGCATTACTGTTCAGAATTAAACTGCACTCTTCTAAAGGCCATTGTCCAAAGGCCATTGTCCATAGCAATGATGGAGCATTTTAAGTTTGAGCACGAGGAACTAACACTAAGTAATTTCTGGGTTCTAGAAGCTGAAATTACTCTTCCTCCCTTGTCTTTTATTTACACCTGATCATGTGGTGGTATAGACCTATTTGTAGCCCTCCAGGTGCTGGATTACAACCTTTATCAGCTCCAACCAGCAGGGTTTATGGTCCAAGGACAGGCATAGGCATCCTTGGCTCTCCAGATGTTTTGGAACTACAACTCCCAGGATCCCTAGCTAACAGGGCCAGTGGTCAGGGGTCAGGGGAGTTGTAGTTCCAAAGCATCTGGAGAGCCAAGGTTGCCTATGCCTGGTCAAGGATGATGGGAGGTGTGGTTCAAAACATCTGGTGGGTACCATGTTGGGAAGGCTGGTACTGGCATTTGAACTGAGCTATCTGATGGGGTAGCGTTCTCATTTGGTGGCTTTGTGCTTCTGAATACCAGGGGAGGAGAGTGCCCTTGTGCTCAGTTCCTGCTTGAGGGACATCCACAGGCATCCAGTTGGTCACTGTGAACGGGATGCTAAACTAGATGGTTCATATACGTGACTCCCTCACTTTTTTTTTTAAAGGGATTTTCCTTTCTCTCTGTTTCCCTCTTTGGCAAACACAGCCCATCCTTCTCTTTAGCTTCGCCCTGCCGGGTTCATCCATTCCCTTGAATAGGATGAGAATGAGCTTCTGCTAGTCACGCCAACTTTCTGTTAGAATTCTGCTTGCTTTAAGGAATTGCAGCCATTATTCTTTGTGCTGTAGGAATCTTGCGAAGGCAAGCATTGCTAGCATCACCTAATGATGAATGGGTTTGGCAGCGGAATGAATGGGCTATTGAAGGAGGGCCTAGAATCTCCTTCCATTGAGGTTTTCAAAGAAAGAGTGGACTAGAGCTGAGCTGAATATTTGTGGGGTGAGCTTTAAGGTCTCCACAGCTCCCTCTTCCAAGTGTTCTCCCAGCGTATTTATTTGGGGCTCATTGAGGACTCAACGCAGTTAGTCTGTCCCTTTAGACAGACATGTGAGCCTCCAGCCAGCATGGTCAATGGTCAAGGGGGCCAGGAGTTGAAGGCAACAACCAGAGCACTTCTTTGCAGCAAGAAGAACATTGCCTTCTGATGAAGAATCCCTAACTGTACTAACATCTTAGTCATCATGGTAGGCACATTCTGCACAGGACTGCTGCTACTCAGGGCCACGCTGCATTTATTTGATTAGATTGTTTCCAATGTTCTTGAAAGAGTACATTCTCCTCTGCTACTAATCTTCTTTTAGCAACATTAACAACATGAAAGCTCTGATGATATTTGCATCCTCCAGCTCAAAGCATCCCATATGTACTGTATATGGATTAGACCAGGGGTTGGCAACCTGCGGCCCATGGGCCACAAGCGGCTCATGGGGGGTCTTTTAAATGGTCCACGAGCCACCCCCGAACTAAACCGCCTACTTGGCGAATCCCCATGTGCTGCACTAAACCAGTGCAGTGCGGAGCGGGGACTCGCTTCCGCGGTGCCGAAAATCGTGTCTGCGCATGCACAAACGCCAAAAATCGCAGATGCGCAGATGTGATCTGGCCCATGGAGCAATCTCTGCGGGAGTGAACCGGCCCAGGCGAGGTAAGCCTTGCTGGCCCCTGGATTAGACTTTCAAACCTTTTGAATGCCCCCTAGTTTCCCCTCTCTTCATATCAATGGCCAGTCATCTTGCTAAAACTTTCAAATAAAGTAGCATCTCATTGGAGGGGCTATGCCGATGTGCTACAGAATACACTTTGCTCAGAAAGGGCCCCAGGTTCAATCCCTACTAACTGCACCGGGCACAAACTGACTATAGAGATGAAGAACCTGTGATTCTCTAGCTATTGCTGGACTACAAATCCCATCATCCCAAATCATTGCCATGCTGGCTGGGAATGATGGAAGTGGAGTCCAGCAACTGCTGGTTATCCATTCCTGTCCTAGGCCATTGACATGTCATGGATGCTTTGGATGAGATTCTTGCATTGCAGGGGCTTGGACTTGATGACCCTCAGAGTCCCTTCCAACTGTACAACTCTACAATTCTACGATTTGTTGGAAGCCTAACTAAAATGTTTTTTTGCATGGGTGTACGCCGCGATCAATGAGGGAACCTGTAAGGCCACCCCCCCCCATAGCTGAAGACAATAGCACTCCTTCTAACAGCAAGCACAGGTGGCAAGTGCCGATAGGACTGTGGCCAAAAAATAAGCCACTCAGCACGCTCTCTCGGGAAATCCAAAGGTTTGCAAAAGTACAAGCCAAACAAAGTAAGGTCTGAGCATGCTCAGTAGCTATGGAATGTTGACGGTCAGGTGGAAAATGAAAGGAGACTGGAGAAGAGAGAGGAAGGAATGGGAAGGGAAGGGAAATGGACTGGCAGGCAGAAACCTTGAGCAGGAACACTCCAGCCCAGGAGGATACGCTGCAACATTTTGTTACAGGTCCCAGTTGTACATAATACGAATTAAGTTGACCATTTACAGTCCATTTGGTTTACAGGCTTATAGGAGGCAGCAAAGGCCACCAAGTTAGATGGCTTTAGAAGAGTACTAGGTGAATCCACAGAGGAGAAAGTTATCAATGCCTACACTAGCCATGATAACTATGCTCTGCCTACACGGTTGGCAGCAGCAATGCTTCTGAATACAGTGGTACCTCTAGTTATGAACTTAATTCGTTCTGGAGGTCCGCTCTTAACCTGAAACTGTTCTTAACTAGAGGCATGCTTTCGCTAATAGGGCCTCTTGCAGCTGCTGCACCACCGGCACACAATTTCCGTTCTCATCCTGGGGCAAAGTTCTCAACTTGAGGCAACTCTTCCAGGTTAGCAGAGTTTGTAACCTGAAGCATTTGTAACCTGAGGCGTTTGTAATTCGAGGTACCACTGTATCAGTTTCTGGAAGCCACAGGAGAGGAGAATGCTCTTGTTATCAGGCCGTGCTTGCAGATTTCCCAAGGGCACTTGGTTGGCCGCTGTAAGAAAAGGATGCTGGACTAGATGGGCCACTGGCCTCATCCAGCAGGCTCTCCTTTGTTCTTACTATGGGTCTAATCTGGAGAGGTTGCCGAATGCGCCTAACAGCAATCTGTGTTCACGCATGCTTGAGAGTCACAACAGCCAGCTCAGATTCAGCTCTTTGTGCTTTCCAGGGGTGAACCCTCTGCCGCTCCCCTCCTCCCGAAACCTTTCCTTTCAAGCATGTCTCCTTAGAAGGCTATACAGCTGAAATCAGCTAGTCAAATCTTGTTTGGCAGCTCGCATGCCACCCTCCAAGGCCTCGGGACAATGCTAAATTACTTCAAAATGTTCCACATTTTGTTGGCTATCTATGGTTCCAAACTAAGTACCGTTGCATAACAGATCAGGGGAAAGGACAAAGTATTAGGTTATTTGCACAGAGTATTACCAAGTAAAACTCCCTGAACACCTCTGTGGTGCAGGCTCCTTTTCTTTCTTGGATATCCACCTTTTCCCTAAAAGCCTTTGGCTTAACCCTTAGTTGTCATCCTCCCCAGATGAAGTCTAATTAAGTACAATCAACTGCATTTGCTCTCCTTCCGACATGTCCTCCCCATCACATGAATTCTCCCAGGCTTTTAAGGTCCTGGCACTAGGTGGGAAGCTTAACACTCCAGCATTATCACAGAATTGTAAGTTGGAAGGGACCCCGAGGGTCATCTAGCCCAACCTGCTGCAATGCAGGAATCCTGCCCGCAGCCGTCTCTGGATGGGCTTGAACCACAAACCTTCAGCTTAACATCCAGGCACATGGACCCATTGCACCAGCTGCAAGTCTGTTGCCTTCCTGAGAATACCAGAATGTGCTTAACTATCCAAGGAAGCTGAATGGTGGAAGTATCGGTACAGATGAAAAAGGGGGGTGTTTCTTTAGATAGAGTGTAGCTATAATATGAAATTTGCTCCTGCAAGGTTTGGTGTGAAGGGAGGGAGGGAGGGAGGGAGGGAGGGAGGGAGGGAGGGAGGGAGAGAAGTGGGACAAGGATAGCAAATGCAGTTGAATGTACTTATATTAGACATCATCTGGGGAGAATGACAACTAAGGGGTTAAGCCAAAGGCTTACAGGTGAAACTTGGAAAATTAGAATATTGCCGAAAAGTGCATTTATTTCAGAAATGCAACTTATTATTATTATTTATTTTAATTTTTACAAATGCTTTCTTTTGGAAATTCCACAGTAAAAAAAACCAAATAGTTACAATAATACAAAAATAAACAAAAATAAACATCACTATTACATTTCATTAATTACATTCCATTTATAATTGACCCACCTAACGACAAATAATTACAATTACAACAAATAAAGGCTTGATATATCTTGCTTAGCATGTAATGCATCTATCTCATATATTGGTTTCACCTTTTAAGTTGCATTACTGAAATAAATGCACTTTTCGACGATATTCTAATTTTCCGAGTTTCATCTGTGTGTGTGTGTGTATATATATATATATATATATATATATATATATATATATATATATATTACAAAGAATATACTCTCAGTGTGTCCAGTTGTGCTTGCTAACACGAGAGGGCAATTTAGTGAAATGAAGTGCAAGGGTGATCAGGGCAGAAATCAGTCCTGGGGCCTAGCTTCCAGAAATGTGCCTGAGCATGCTCAGAACAGGTGCATAGCATCACTGTTAGTCTGCCTCGATTTACCTCATGACAACAGGAGGAAGTGAGAACCTGCACAGCCAGAGCTGGCTGCTGAAGTCCCAGTAATAAAAAAACCTAGCCTTCCCTCCCCACCCTTTCTTTTTAAGCTTTGCGCATATCATGAAGTCTGCAAGAGACCTTGTTGGCATGGCAGGCCATGTGATGAAGAAGCCCTGTCTCTGTGTAGAGACAGATAACATCTGCCTGGCTGGGCAGCTGCAAGGAAGCTCGCTAATCTTCCTCCTCCAGTATCAGGCATTATTTGCCTTGCCACTGCCCCTCTCTAAATGCCCCCCTGTTTCTGGTGCAGGAAGCTTTCTACCAAGTCAAGACCATTGAGCCCACCTGTCTACACTGACTGGCAAGGATTCTCCAGGATTTTAGGCAGGGTTCTCTCCCAGCCACACCTGGAGATGCCAGGGATTGAACCTGGGACCTCCTGCATGCAAAGCAGATGCTCTACCACTGAGCTACGGCCCTTCCTCAAGTGGCAGGCCCGCTTCCATTGGAAAAGGGTGGAAGGAACAAGGCACCAGGTGCCAGGCAAAAGGAAAGCGCCACCGCCCTCTTCCTCACTTCCTGTTCCTCTTGCAAACTAAGGGAGTCTTCTGAAGGGCAGTCCAAATGCCTGCTTACATGAAGTAGGCAATTATTTTTTTAGCTCTCCCAATAAAATGTTCATGCCACTCTGGCGTCGTTCTTGGATGGTTACCTTTAATAGCAAGTACAGCGGGCCATCTGTGACTTGCTGGCAGTAGGAGATTATAATGGCCAATAGCCACATGGTACACTTTATGGAACATGGCTTAGAATACGGTAGACGGGGAAATGTTGTGACTCAGAGATCTCTTACTGGCACTTAACAATAAGCGCTCAGAACTACCTCTTCCTCATAAGTGAGTGAAAACAGAAGTGGCCAGGAGCACCTCAGATGTAAAAAAGCCAAGAAAAAACATGGTGTGGTTTTTAAAAAAATATATAACTCTTGGTCAGAAAGGCATTTGACATCACATTTCATGACATCAGAGGTTTGAGGGGCTCTCATCACAGTGCTCTCTGCTAGGCCTCATCTATGGAGATGAGTCATCCCCACTTGCCCTAGCACCAGCCCTGCAGAGCAGGCCACCGATAATGTGCCCCTTGCTTTGTTGCTACTGCTACAACTCACTCCCAGGCCAGCCCAAGGCAGGTTGAGTGAGTTTCCCTGTCAATGTGGAAGGAAAAAGGCTGCGGTTGTGATTTCATGATTTCTAAAATTCTTGGGGGAAAACATATCAGGTTCATATCAGGTTACAGTTGTTAAGTGCATTAAGATTGCAGCGCAGACGCACACAGCTAGGAAAATAGGAAGCTGCCTTATCTTTCATCCTGTCCCCACCCCTGCTGGGGTGAGAGGAAATCACAATACTGGTTTGGGGAGTGATTTTTCCTATATGTCCACCTCCCCTTGCAGGAGTCTCTCTCTTATATACAGCTCTTGAAGGAGTCCCTTTTCTCATCTGGCCAAGCTACTTTGTGGGCACTGCCTCCACTGCCTTTGCAGTGGCCATGAGCAACTTCAGGTCCCTGTGCATAATTTCCCCCTGCCATGGACTGAGGCTACGTCCTAGAATCCCAGGCAGGAGACAGAGGCTCTGAGTGTAATATCCACTGGGAAGAAGCCCATCAAAGCCCTCTTCCTGACTGCCGGCAACACCCCTAGACACCCAGTGGCCAAAGAGATGCTAAGGAAAAATTCTGCCTGCAAGAGGGAAGAGCGTTTAGTTTAGTTTTCTCTTTTGGCCGGAGTCTGAAGTCACTCAATCATGGGAAGATGCCGCGTGCCATTAATCTGATCCTGTCTTGAGTATCCTGTCTTTCAGGGCAGTAATTAAGTTGTACATCTTGGCCTGTGAAGCTATCAGCGAGGCAGCTGCACTAGCCAAGTTAGAAGTACATTTACCTTTCATTGTTCTCTTTTCTAAATCGTCTGCTTTTGTTGATGCCTTTGGCTCTCTGCATTTTAGCAATATAAAAGGGGGCTTATTTTGGTTAAACGCTCTGTTGTCATTTAGTCGTGTCTGACTCTTCGTGACCCCATGGACCAGAGTACGCCAGGCACTCCTGTCTTCCACTGCCTCCCGCAGTTTGGTCAGACTCATGTTGGTGGCTTCAAGAACACTGTCCAACCATCTCGTCCTCTGTCGTCCCCTTCTCCTAGTGCCCTCAATCTTTCCCAACATCAGGGTCTTTTCCAGGGAGTCCTCTCTTCTCATGAGGTGGCCAAAGTATTGGAGCCTCAGCTTCAGGATCTGTCCTTCCAGTGAGCACTCAGGGCTGATTTTCTTAGGAATGGATAGGTTTGATCTTCTTGCAGTCCATGGGACTCTCAAGAGTCTCCTCCAGCACCATAATTCAAAAGCATCAATTCTTCGGTGATCAGCCTTCTTTATGATCCAGCTCTCCTTCATGGATCACTGCATCCTTCATGGATCACTGCCTTGTCATGGCGAAGGGGCTTGAATAACTCAGAGAAGCTATGAGCTATGCCGTGCAGGGCCACCCAAGACGGACAGGTCATAGCTGAGAGTTTAGACTAAATGTGATTCACCGGGAGAAGGAACTGCCAAACCACTCCCGTATTTTGCCAAGAAAACTCCATGGACAAAGACAACAGGCATATAAATGCTCTAGATTGAAGAAATACTGCAAACTTGGTAATAACCACATGCCCAGACTCTGGGCATGTGACGCCATTGGTACAGAAAGGAATGCCTACCAGGGCTGTTTGGGGAGGGTCTTGCACACCTGCCCCTAAAACAGGGGTGTAGAAACCTGTGGCACTCCAGATTAGGAATACAGTTCCAGGTACTGACAGTCAGTATCAGCAGTACTGAGCTACCTGGAACAATGGTCTGACTCAGGATAAGGCCACCTCCTATGTTCCCCTTGTAGCTCTCTCAGCAGAAGTCACCCAACAGGGTGGATAAGGCCAGTGAACTGGGCCAGTGTGGAGTAATGGTTAAAGTGCTGACCTGGGAGAAAAAGGTTCGGATTGTGGGAATGGTGCTTTCAAAATACTATGCAAAGGATTAATACTGTAGTATAGAATCCTGTGATGCATAGCTGCCAAGTTTTCCCTTTTCTCGCGAGGAAGCCTATTCAGCATAATGGAAAATCCCTGAAAAAAAGGGATAACCTGGCAGCTATGCTGTGATGTCATATGCCTGAGGCTGATAAGTTAGTTCAGTTATCAACTGTTCAGCTGCTCTGTAAATATTAGTCAGTCTCAGATACAAAACCATGTAAATTTGTTTTAGTAACATAAGTATTACCTGCCTGTCTTGTACATTCAATCTGACAAGCACACCAAGTAAAAGCCATGTGTTATTTTTAAACTGTAAAACTGTATCTGAAGAAGTGTGCATGCACACGAAAGCTCATACCAAAATAAAAACTTAGTTGGTCTTTAAGGTGCTACTGAAGGAATTTTTTTAATCTTGTAAAACAAAAGTGTGTTTTGTTTTCCTAGGAGGGAAAGAGGAGGACCCAGGGCAACTTCTGTACAACTCTGTAAAGTATTGTTGCCACATAGATCCCAGGCCCCCGAGACTCACCTTGGGTCAGTCCTTGCCTCACATGATCAAATGGGGCCGGGATAACCACCTTGAACTCCTGGGGGGGGGGAGAGAGAAAGGTGGTATATAAACATAAGAAATTAATTAATGGATTGATTAATAAGGCTGCTTCAATATTGAAATAACTGTGCTAGAACACTAATGAAAACAAAACTCTGTCATGGAAGGTCAAATTCAAACGAATGCTGGGCAAAATCCAGAACAGGCCTTGCTTAATTTTTGTCAGAGGGAGGAGAGGTTTACAAGGCAATTGGTACCCAACACCCCCCCCCCCAAATGAACTCAGAGCCTGGCTTGAAGCTACAGTTCTAGGGAAAAATGAAGCGGGAAAACTACCTTTCTTTTTCTTGAAAATATCTGTGGTTTACCATTGATTTCCGTTCTCTAGGCCTGAAGGTTTCGGTGGGTTTTTTAAAAAGTGTTTTTAATAGGCAACCTTAGGAGCAATTTGAAATGAAAGCTTTTAAAAAACCCTCTCAGGGGTATTAGCTATTCTCAGAGCAATCAATTCTCACCAGGAAAAGAAAGAAAGCTATACAATCTTTTCCATTTCTTTTTTCTTTTTTTAAAAAAAAACTGAAGTAAATGCACAGAAATTCCTCAGAGCTACATATTCTCTGCATCATTTTGAAATTCTAAAAGGCAGCAGGAGATCAGCGTACATAAAGGGCACAATAATAACGATATTTTTTCCTGAAATTCTCCATAAGTCGTGACAGCTAAATAGTCAAGTAATGGCCACAGTTTTGGCACGGGGAGAGGAAAGTGTGTTTGTGCACACCTTGGGACCTCAGAAGAGGGAGTGGGAATAGGGGCTGGAACAGGGGTGTCTGAACACCCACACATACCAACTAACAAAAAAGACTGCTATAGTAGTCAAGCATGATTCATGAAGGCCACATTCATGCCATACAGTTAAAGCACTATGATGCCATCTTAAACAGTCATGGCTCCCCCAAAGAATTCTGGGAGCTGTAGGCTGCCAAAGGTGGCAAGAGCTGATAGGAGATCCCCTGTTCCCCTACAAGAGCAGCTATTCCTGAAGCAATCTACAGTGGTACCTCAAGTTAAGTACTTAATTGGTTCTGGAAGTCCGTACTTAATGTGAAGCGTACTTAATCTGAAGCGAACTTTCCCATTGAAAGTAATGGAAAGTGGATTAATCCGTTCCAGACAAAGAAAAACACCCCCTAAAACAGCAATTTAACACAAATTTTACTGTCTAATGAGACCATTGATCCATAAAATAACGGCAATAATCAATGTACAGTGGTACCTCAGGTTAAGTACTTAACTGGTTCCGGAAGTCTGTACTTAACCTGAAGCGTACTTAACCTGAAGCGAACTTTCCCATTGAAAGTAATGGAAAGTGGATTAATCCGTTCCAGACAGGTCCACGGAGTACTTAACTTGAAAGTACTCAACCTGAAGTGTACTTAATCCAAGGTATGACTGTATTCCTCTTCCCAGGGAATTCTGAAAACTGTAGCCCTGTATGCTATTCTAGGCTGCATCGACAGAAGTATAGTGCCCAGATTAAGGAAGTAATAGTACCAGTCTATTCTGCTGCGGTCAGAGCTCCCCTGAAGTACTAGGTCCAGTTCTGGGCACCGAAATTTAAGAAGAACGTTGACAAGGTGAAACATGAGCAGAGGAGGGTGACCAAGATGATCAAGGGTCTGGAAACCAAGCCTCGTGAGGAACGGTTGAGGGAGTTGGGTTTCTTTGGCCTGGAAAAGAGAAGAACTGAGAAGGAGATATGATAGCCATCTTTAAAGATGGGTTTTCTCTTCATTTTTATAGAGACGCATCCTTTATACTCTTTATACGTATGATTGTGTCGCTGCCCACCCTAGAAATAGGGTCATCAAATTTGCAGATGACACAACCGTGATCGGGCTCATCTCTGATAAGGAGGGTGAAACTGAGTATAGAGATGAGGTGGAGCGACTGACAGAGTGGTGCAGAGTCAACAACTTGCTCATAAACACAAAGAAAACAAAGGAGCTGGTGGTGGACTTTAGGAGACAGAAGAACGAGGTCCAGCCACTTTTGATTGACGGAATTTGTGTGGAGAGGGTAACAACATTTAGATTTCTAGGCATTGAGTTACAGGAGGATCTGTCCTGGAGTGTTAATACAAGGGGGCTTGTGAAGAAGGCGCAGCAGAGACTGTATTTTTTGAGAATTTTAAGGAAAAACCATCTTCCACAAAAGCTGCTGCTTGCCTTCTATCACTGTGCCATACAGAGCGTGCTCACGTACGGTTTATGTGTGTGGTACGGAAGCTGTACTTCCCAGGACAGAGCAGGGCTGTGTAGAATTATTAAAACAGCAGAGAGCATTATTGGCTGCTCACTCACCACCTTAGAACAAATTTACACCACCAGGTGCCATAAAAAGCACTAGATATATCAAGAGATCCAACGCACCCTGGTCACCATTTCTTTCAGCTCCTGCCATCGGGGCGGAGATATAGAACTATGCAGGCAAGAACGAGCCGTCTCAGGAACAGTTTCTTCTCTAGAGCGATTTTGGCCTTAAATGGAAAGCCTGGACTTTGAAGTCATCTTATTTTACTTGTTATTTTGTATTATATTTACTGTTTTTAATTAGGTTTTTATAATTTTGGATTATGCGGAATGCTTTATCGGAGTGGATGTAGCAACCGAGTAATTTCGTTGTTCCCGCAAGGGGACAATGACAATAAAGATATCTTATCTTATCTTATTCACTCACATTGACTTCTATCTGCAGTCTGAATGAGTACCCACTGAGGCAGAGACTTATCGTCTCCTCAGTGAACCAGTGATGGTTGGTGCCTGTTGGGACTGGTAGGCAAGGAGGCCAACTGCAGGTGGCACCAGAGCCAATGGCAGGTGGAGCCAGCCAATTCTACTTTGTCCCCATCCTCTTCCTCCCTGCCAAGGTCTACAAGGACAACACGGAGACTAAGGTGGGGGAAGCTGACTGGTTATCAGATAGGCAGATGAGGGGCTGGATAAGGGCAGACCAAGGTTTATCGATGTTATTTATTATTTTAAATATATATACTGCCAACTCAGGTCCCACCCACACCATACATTTGTCCTTCCAGAAGAAGCTGCTCTTGGCTCTTCATAACATTCTTATATGGAATCAGAAGAAAACTGTGTAATTCATGGGCTTGCCCTTGAACTGTGGAAGGGCCGAGACCCTATGATTTGCAAAACGCATCAGACGTACTCTTTCTTTTAAAAAAACCCACATGATATAACAAGAACATTATGCATGGCATAATGTGGGCCGTGACCCCAATGGAACTTACACAGACACTTTTATTCTTTTGAAGCAGTTGAACGAAAGGGGCATAATTAAACATGCACCACACAGTTTGCCTTACACGTAGATGCTGAGCTCCCCAGGTAACTTATTAAATGGACTGTAAGATTCCTCAGCGTTTCCGGAGCCTCAGACAATGAAAGAAAAAGCCAGAGGGGAGGCTTCTGGATCTTGCTCTGCGTGCCTCGACCCCACTTTCTACTCCCTCCGCAGGTTTTTGTTCCTGGAGCTTTCTGTCTTCCGATATTGCTGTCCCTTTCTTCTGCGTTCAGAGTTTGCAGTTTACACACAGGACAGAAGTGAAGGCATATTGAATATTTGAAATGGCGTCCCGTTGGCTCTACTAGGCGGTTCTCCGAACCTCCCAGAGAGGTGGGGGGGGGGAATGGAGAAGCGCAGGACTCCCTGGTGCCCTACTTTTTGGAGGCCAGTCCTCTATTGGAAGGCACCACCTGATTGAAGAGCTGCCAAGAACCATAAGAACCATAGGAAGGGAGGGGCCTAGGAGTTCCTCATCACTTGAACAGCAGACCAAGAAGGTACATCGGTCACCTGGCCACTTGTCTCACTGTGGTGAAATGGATTATATTTCTATTTCAATTCTAGTAAGTATTTCTACATTTACACTTATGCATAATAATTAATAATAATAATATATCACCCTATACCACAGAATAAAATCAAAATATGAAACCACAAAATACATAATCAAAATAAAAACAACAATACCCCCCTGCCCCCCAAACCCCACATTTTAAAAGGGCATAGGATGTAAATCAGATCAACCAAAGGCCTGATTAAAAAGGAATGTTTTTGCCGGCCGCCTAAAGGTGTATAATGAAGGTCCCAGATGAACTTCCCTGGGGAGAGCATTCCACAGAAGCATATGTGTTTACTCAGAATCTCCTTTCTTGTAACATGAAGCCATTGGTTTGCGTCCTACCCTCCAGAGCAGATGGGCGGAGTATATATAAATAAATTATTATTATTATTATTATTATTATTATTATTATTATTATTATTATTACAAGCTTGCTCCACCTTTTGTTAGGTAAACTGTAGGTGACGTGTTTGCATGTGAGTCAATTGTTAAGACAATCTTCCTTAAATCTTCTGAATGGCCAATGATCAAGTCGTGTGTGTCAGTTAGGGCTGCCATATGCCTGGGTTTTCCCAGACACATCCGGGAATCGGGCAGCAAAATGGCATCCAGAGCAGGGGATTTTCACTTTGAGGAATATGGCAATCCTAAGTAAAACAGTACAGTATTTGAGTGGAACACAGATTATGATGATGAGGATGAATAGATTGATTCTAGATTCTGTGACCCACAAGGGTACTTGATGCACATTTGAAAACCCTGCTCTTGATTACGTTATCCATTCCTTTTCTTCTCTACACATGCCCAGGTGAAGGAAGAAGGAAGTGGTAATTATAATCTCTGCATGTGCCCATCCACTAATGTCATTAGGCAGGTGTGCAGATACCCTTCCTCCATTGATGAGACTACCTACATATGTTTTCAGATGGTCACACTGCAGGGTAACACAGAATCAATCTACAACAAGCTTTTATTTCCAGATGAAACCAGTTTCTCAAGCAGCCAAAAAAATTGCAATAGATCTAGCCTGTGTGTGTGTCTGTGTGTGTGTGTGTGGACTGCGTAGGAAAAAGAAGAACTCAGACTCCATTGATTGCAGAATAAAACGTGTGTCCGCAAGCCTTAGTTTTAAGCAGAGTTACTGAATTACACACCAGCCAAAGATCTGGGGTCAGTAGACTTCCTGCTGCAGCTGATGTCATCTCTGAATCCGATTCTTTCACTGGCTTACGGACAACTCCAGCCAATTTGAATTAGTATGCTTGCGAATGAGCTGTTCCTCATGTTTCTCGCCATGAGTCAGTGCGGCCCAGATTCTAACAGATGGCTCTGAGAGCAGTGGGATCCTTTGCAAGCCTACAGGCAAGCTGAGCAGTCGTATAAAGGTTTATTTAACAAGCACTTAACCACCTTGGAAATGTTTGCTAAATGAACTTCCACATGGGCGATTACATATAGGAGTGCACGAGTCATATTCCGGATGCGATGAGGTTTTAAAACGAGTTCCTACACATCCGGCCACCTCAACATTTAACATATGGAAAATAAAATAAAAAGCAAGCACATTAAAATATATATTTAAGAAGTAACAGAATATCAGGCTACAGGGACAAAAGGCTGAGTTTCGGCCTGCTGTTTCCAGCATATATAAGCAGTTATAAAGGTGCGTGGGGATCAACTTGATATTTCAGAAGTTTGGTCAATGAGCTGGTATTGACTTTAGGAGAATGGAAGGAACATTGTCCCCTGGTTGGTAGTGGCCAAACCTGTCTACACTTGGAGCCAAATTAATGGTCTCAGTGCAACACGCAGTAACAAAAATGCTATTTTATGGCCTTGCAAAGTAAGGACATGACCTTTTCTCAAGGCTTTTATTTAGCCCATGGCTAAAAGATGGTTCTGCAGGGGGCATTAAGAGAAGTTTTCCATCTGTGGTCTGTAGACCACTGGTGGTCTGCAGCTCTATTCAGGTGGTCCATGGAAAAGCTAAACATCAGGAAGAACTTTCTGACGGTAACAACTGTTCAACAGTGGAATGCACTCCCTCGGGAGGTGGTGGACTCTCCTTGCTTGGAGGTTTTTAAGCAGAGGTTGGATGGTCATCTGTCATGGATGCTTTAATTGAGATTCCTGCATTGCAGAGGGTTGGACTAGATGACCCTCAGGGTCCCTTCGAACTCAACTATGCTATGATTCTTGTGTTGTTTATTTTGATAGCCATCTATTGCTGAGTAACAGAATGTTTCTCTATGATTAATAATGCTGCAGTTCTCTGTCTCAAAATGATATTAGAAAAATGGCATAGAGGAGCCAAAAAAGTGACAGATACTTGTGGTTGCCTGTGAACGGTTCGTCCGCACAGACCCACATCAACTGTAATTTTGGGGTCGCTCCCTTCATCATTGCATTAATCACGTACCACTATTAATGAGATCCCATGGTACCTGTTGGGTGCATGCTATTAGCTGATTAATATGCACTGGCTGGCGTCAGATCCTCAAAAGTCAATTGAATATCATTTCCTTTGCCAGCTTCTTCATGCCCAAAGCCTGGCAGAAAGCCACTAAATTAGATAGAGACTTAATTGATCTTCATTGAAATTCTTGGCTTAGAGAAATCTGGATGTAATGTTATGTTACTGCCGAGTTGAAAAGGCTCCTTTTCAAAGTGGCTAAGGTACAACTTGTTCATCATTCACAACAAACAAATTTTCAGATTAAATAATTTTTATATACTTTTCCAGATGCTCCCTCTACCCTGATTCATTTATTTGCTTATTTTATTTTGCATTGTAAACATGCAATTATTCCAGTTCTCTTAAGAGTGATCCAGACTTTTTTTTTTCATTTTTGCAAAATAAAAATACCAAAGTGGTTCCTATGATAGTAAGAAATGCGCAGTAGTGGTTCCTGCTAATAATGCCCAGTTAGTCATGCCCATTAACTTCTGTTGGTCTACTCTGAGTCGGGCTAGCATTGAACACCACCCATTCAACCCCATTTGCATTTAGAGGCAAATTTCCCTATTTTGCACTTTCTGAAACAATATGCAGAACCAAACACAGCTGTTCTTCGAAATTTGCTCTTCTCTGAATTTTGCAGCACAGTTCTCCAGCCAAGTAATATACAGTGGTACCTCGACTTACGAACGACTCCACAACCGAATTTTTCGACTTACGAATGGGGGTAATGGCCGCACGCTTACAAATGTCTCGACGTGCGGGGGAAAACTGCGGCAGTTTTAGATAGGGATTTTTCTACTTACGAATGTTTAGATAGGGTTGCTTCGACTTACGAATTTTTCCGTTTTCAATGTATTCCTATGGGAAATCACGTTTCCAATGGCGTTTTTCGACTTATGAATTTTTCAACTTACGAAGGTGCCTTCGGAACGGATTAAATTCATAAGTCGAGGCACCACTGTATTAAAAAATGCACATGCTAGGGCAAATTACGGATACAAATGAATGTTTGGCCCCATGTACCAATGAAATGCAGCTCATAAAAGATTCCCCAGGAAGGAAGAATGCAACTGAAAAACGCATCAAAGCTCAACCAAAGATGGGAGTCTATTTTAAATAGGCTTCATAGGTTATCATATTTGGCAGGTGTGTGTGTGTGTATTGATATTATCTTTGCACATTTCCTCCCCCCTTGCTTGAGAATTGAAAATTGAAAAGCCGAATCACCAGTTTCCATAGCAACTTTGGATCCTGGCTATTTGATACTCTTTTTTTTATTCCTTCATTATCTTTTTGTTCTTAATGAAAGGCTTAGACCTCAGAGATACATTTAGACTGCTGCCATTGCTTCAGCCTTCCTATGAGCATGCGTAGGAAGAGGGGGCAAGCAATAGTAGGCATGGGTGGCAGACGCTGCGGATAACCTACCCAGAGCCCCTAAAAAGATCAAGCCAGCCGTTTATTTTATCCCGGTGGTGTCCTATTATCAATTACAAAAGGTGAAATGAGCACTAGACATTGATCACAGTGACTAGGTGGCACAGTGACTAGGTGATTCTGTTTTCAGATGATGTCTAGCTTTAGTGGTGCAGCAATAAAACTGCTAGCACATTTAAAAAGCTAAGCAGGGTCTGCTAAGGTTTTTGACCGGATGGGAAACCACGTGTTGAGATTCCTACATTGCAGGGGATTGGATTTAGATGACCCTCCAGGTCCCTCCAACGCTACGCTTCTAGGAGTGAAAATAACATAGGGAAATGCGTTATTGTATATTCGGGGAAGTTGCTTTGCAAAAATGTGCATATTGGAATTTGCACCCAAATGCTGGTGGATTTTCACAAGGACTCCTTTTTCTTCTTCTTTTTAAAGATAAATTCGGGAAATGATGTGGAAATGTAGAGAACTGAACTGAAGAATGGAAGGATGAGAAACTGGGAGAAGCAAAACTGACCGTTTCCCCATCCCTATTGTAGCAGCAGCACCAGTAATAGTAAGGCAGCAACAGGGCATTAACTTATCGCATGGCACCCCACACTTCCCCTCTTCCTTCACCCTCCATTGTTGCCAACCAGCAGCAGACAGGGCAGCATATAGGCCATAAAAGTAGATGCTACTACTATATGAGTCGGTTAACTAACAGGGGTGGGGGAAGAGTTTACACTGACACCTCCAGCTTCTTAGGACTGCTTAAAGCATAGCTGCCAAGTCTCCCGTATTTCCCGGGAAACCCCCATTTTTCCAAAATGGCAGTAGCACTACTTCCAGTCCGATCCCTTATTTCTCCGACAGGAACTTGGCAGATATGGCTTAAAGATTTCCATAACTTGAGAATTTCACAGTGAATCAGTGTTAACTTTAAAATGGAAGGGAAAATATCAAAAGGAAAAGAGAAAAAGAAAGCCACTCAATTGACTCCTGCCAATCTGGGAATTTTGCCATGTGTGTGTGTGTGCGTGTGTGTGGCAAAATTCCCAGATTAGCAGGAGTCAATTGAGTGGCTTTCTTTTTCTCTATTCCTTTTGACATTTTCCCTTCCATTTTAAAGTTAACACTGATTCACCATGAAATTCTCAAGTTATGGAAATCTTTAAGCAGTCCTAAGAAGCTGGAGGTGTATATATATATATATATATATATATATATATATATATATATATATATCATGGCAGATTTCGCACCTCATATTACCCACTTTCAGTTTAAGCAGCTTTGGTGGTTGCGTGGGGGTTCTGGACAAAACCCTCCCCACCTCAGAAGATAATCAAGTATCAGTTGGAAAGATTTCCAGTAAGGGAGATTTTGTTAAGCTGAAACGTCCACAGTATCTCAATCTCATCAATCTTTTCATTTGATTGTACCCTAGGGCAGTTTCATATGGGCTTATATAGGACTTGTTTTCTCCACTGTGATATTCCCCAGCCCTGTTCAGGAATAGACTCATGAGCAAGACCAAGACATGAACAGCACCATTCTGTCGCACATACTGGGTAGTCCTGTCTCCCAGCCTCCACATCACACAAAGTGAACATCTGCAGGGAGAGAGCCTTCCTCTTTCATAAGGGAAAGTGATTTGGGGGGGGGGGCAAGGCGGATTTGTTCTGATTTCCTTTATAAAAGAGTAGATATTTTCTTCTTTTTCTTTGTGCAGAAAGGAACATCAAACAGATATCAGTTAATGTTTTGTACTGCTTCCTCAAACAATGAGCAATATGAAGCATTTCCCTGGTCTCCTATAGTTTTGTGTGGGGTGTGTGTGTGTGTGTGTGGTTTTGTATCTCAGTATGGATTGGCATTCTGATTTTTTACTCTCTCGGTGTGGTCCTACGAGTTCTCTCTCATCCATTTTTTAGATGCATCTGTCAGCCCAATTTGTTCATAATGTGATACACACACACACACACGCACACACGCACCCACACACACACGTTCAGAACAAATAGACGGTTCAAATTAAATTAAGCCTATTGTAATGAATTTAACTTGATGTTCACTAATCATCTGTATAGCCAAGACAACAGGCCCATTCTTGCCTGCGCTATTTATAGTTCCCACCCACTGCGTGACAGATTAAAGACAAGCAGTAATCTAATACCGCATATCTGAGAAAACAAAAACAGAAGCAGCAAGTTTGTTTGGTTATTGGTTTTTTTTATAAAATATATATAAAAAAGATAGTTTAAAGCCAAGATGTATATTGCATGCATATGCATGATAGGAGACCTGAATGGGGTTGAAGCCAGAAAGATTTAGGATTGTATCCAACTAACAGTGTAATCCTAAACACATCTGCTCAGAAGTTAGTCCTACTGAATTATCTGCGGCTTACTCTCAGTAGTGGTAGTAGTAGTAGTAGTAGTAGTAGTAATTTTATTATTTTATTATTTTATTTTATTATTTATTGAGTTCGAAGGTTTCCCCAGCCACTCTGGGTGGCTCCGAACAGAATATTAAAAACATGATAAAACACCAAACGCTGCAGAGCGTGTTCCCATGGTTCCTGAGCCAGGCGCATGCACCCACACCAGGAACCGGAGCACTTGGGGAGGGCAGAATGAGATGGTTGCATAGCTGTTGCAAAGCCCTGAGTGGCTTTCTGTGGAGTCTTTACATGGCGGGGTGTGAAGGGTGCACAGAATGCTCCAGGTTGGGCACCATCCAGGCTGGATAGCTCAGTCGGTAGAGCATGAGACTCTTAATATGAGGCTTGTGGGTTCAAACCCCACATTGGGTGGAAGATTCCTGCATTGCAGGGGTCTGGACTACTAGGCAAGCCTTGTGGCTCCTCCCAACTCTACAATTCTATGATTCTATGAATAGCAACATCCTGCTGTAGCTATACCACACTGGCTCTTTTGGTAATTGTTAATTAGGTTTGCAAGTGCAAAAGGCTAATACTCCTGCCATAGCTGCATATAATGATTTTTGCTCAGCCTTATTTTCAGCCTATTGCCAAGCTCAGTAGCTCTCCTGAAGGCACCGAAACATTAAGCATTAATTCCTCTCCATGTCAGCCATCATCTGGGCAAGCGTCAGCCTTGAAAAATGCCTATGCTAAAGAGTTTGCTTACTTGCAGCTTGGGTCTTTGCTTGGTTGTGCCTGAAATTAAATGCACAGAAATCTGCAGGCAGACAAAAATAATAACAACAACAAGAAGAAAAGAAATACAATATTGGGTCGCACACAACCTCAAATTATTCAGATTTGTTACTTGATGAATAAGGTGTCAGTCTAAACTGAAGGGAAAATGTATTGAATTTTTTTCTTCATTTCGTTATGTTATAAAGCCATGTCCATATGCCATTTATCAGTTGTCTGATAGCTTTGGGCCACGGCATACTTCCCCCCAGAACAGTATGTCTCTAAGTCTCTCGGCAGTTTGTTTTTCTGTTGGGTGTTCTTTTATTAATAATAATAACCAAAGTCTGTGCGCAACAGTCTGAGATGTATTCTCGCCGCCTGCCGGCCCCCTGCCCACCCCCACACACTAGGAAACTCTGGCCCCATCAATTGAGGGAGAGTCGAAAAGGCTGGGCTGGCTTTCAGGACTTGGGAAAGTGTTCTCAAACTTCTGACAGCTGAGATTCGGTTGATGGCTCTATGGCCAGAGTGCAGCTATTGAGAAACAGAAGGGGAGGAAGAAGGAGCATGCTCAAGGGGGGGGGCAATACTTTCAGGAAAACATCTAAGCTGGTGGGAATGCCAAAAACAGTCATATGTGGGTTGAGTATGGTCAGAGGCCACAGATTGCTGAGCATCTGCTGTTGTGGAGCAGGGCACAATGGAGTATCCTGGAATAGGGCGTGGCTGTCTGGAACATGCAGTAGTGGCTGGTGGGGAGGTATGGGTGGGGCAACTGTTGCTCTCCTGGCTTTCCAACAAAGCAGGGTGCTGGTACTTACCAAGTGGAAGAGGAGAGGGGCAAGGCCTCTCCTTCTCGCTTAACTTAAGCCAGTGACTCACAGTGTTGGGAAGCCAGGAGAGCAACAGGGCCCCACCAGCACTAGCTCACTGCATGCTGCTGCATTTTGTTGCAGGTGTCCATTATTTATTTTATATCGCAATATTTATATACCATTTGATTGTAAGAAAACATTCCGAAAAGGAACAAAACAATAAAATTATCAGGAAAAAGCAACTATTTAAAAAACAATTAAGATCAATAATAAGCTAAAGAACATGTTAAAACACATGCCAACAATTATCAAAGTGATATTCAAAAACTGTCATAACAACTTTAAGTAGGAGTATTTCCAGTGCTTCCCCCCCTAAAAATGTTTAGGGGGTACTCTCATTCAGCATCAATTATTTGGCAATCAGCCTTCTTTATGGTCCAGCTCTCATATTGAAATACTGCCCCTCAATGAGGCCAAACTTAGATTCACAAAATGTTTAGGGGTATGCGTACCCCTACGTACCCCCAGAAAAAAAGCACTGAGTATTTCTAAACCACCAACTCATTCATATAAATCGATGGGTAGATTAGGGCTGCCATATTTCAAACAGCGAGAGTCCGGAAAGAAAAGTTGCTGAGCTTTTTTTCATGTTTTGCCCAAAGTTGTTATTTCAAGGGGGGAAATCAGGAAAATCTGCACTGCTAACATGGACTGCCATACCTCCGGATTTCCTATAGACAGACAGACAGACAGATGATAGCTAGATAGATATCTGATATAAGTATTAAAACATCACAGATGGAACTGTGACCTAAACCACTGAGCCTCTTGGTCCGTTAGAATCTGTGTGAAGGGGTGAGCTCCCGTTGCTCTGTCCCAGCTCCTGCCAACCTAGCAGTTCAAAAGCATGTCAGTGCAAGTAGATAAATAGGTACTGCTGCGGTGGGAAGGTAAACGCCATTTCCATGCGCTCTGGCATTTGTCGCGGTGTCCCGTAGCACCAGAAGCAGTTTACTCATGCTGGACACATGACCCAAACGTTTCCTGTGGATAAATGGCTGGCTCCCTCAGCCTGAAAAGCAAGATGAGTGCCACACCCCATAGTCGCCTTTAACTGGACTTAACCGTCCAGCAGTCCAAAACATCATAAAATCATAAAGCTCTAAAATGCAGAACAAATACCAATGTCAAATCACATTAATGTTCTAAAAATGACTGGTGAAAGATATATTCATTCACTGGGGATGAATGGACTCTGTCCCCATGGCCCAAATTTCATCCATTGATTACCTGGGGCAAGAATCACATGTAAACATCAGTAGATGTTGACTCTGGCAAGTCCCAGAAGTCTCAGCTTCAACGTGCTCTGATTGTAGGAGTCCACTACAGTTGCATCTATTTACCAGGGCATGTAAGTACATCTGGTTCACCTAATACTTTCTTTCTCCATATGCTCCAAGTTATAACTGATAACAGCTCTGCAAAGTACTAAACTCCAGAAAGCTCTATGAAAGAGAGGCCCCGGTTAGACAATGAAACGAAATCCAAATGAACTTGATTAAACAAGGAAATACACTAACTCAAACAAGTCAATTAGGAATGCAGTGGAGACCAAATTGGGACCACCAAGTGAAACAGATGCTACTAAAACAAAGATGTCTATATTCTAATTTCCTTTCACTTTAATCTCTTTGGACACCACAGAGTAATTCTACAGTTTTCCTGTTCCTGCCATGGAATCTCATTTCCTCTTTATCAGCCCTAGCCACCGCAGCTGACGAACCTCACACTCATTGGCATTCATTCATTTCTAATAGAATACCTGGTTATGAAGGAAGTACATTCATAATATACATATATGTGATAATGTACATACAGTATATGTGGAAATCAGCCCAGATACGTTTCTGGATTATACAGCCTATGGAAGCTTTCCTGAACTATTTTTAGAGACATGATCAGCTGCAGGTGAGGCAGGATAAAGGGGAGATGACTTCTTGCCTCACATACAGAGCGCTTTAGAATTCCTTTATTATTTTGATAGGTACAGGATTGAGCTTGCATTATTGCTGTAAGGTGGCCAAGGGGATTTATGTGTTTTTATTTCTGCAGCCTCCCCAGCTGCCTGCACTTCCTGAATTATAAAAAAAATCTGTATAGGAGGAATTACCTCATGATATCACTTTACTTAAAACAATAACAGTGAACAGCCAGATCCTTGGTAGACAGCCTCTCTAGCTTGCTGTGTTTACAGCCAAGGAGATCATTGGGTTTTCACCAAAACAAAGTCACCCAGGAAGGCTGCAAAATACAGAACACTGGAGAGATTCTTTCTAGAATGAATGATATGATGTGCAAACTCCTCAAGGTCACCTTTAAAATAAGGAGAGCATGGAGAAAGATGCATGCCCCACCCATGAGAATGTCACTGAACTGTTTGTTTCCCTTAATAATTATTTCATGCAATTTCTTTTCTTATCTGATGGAGAATGATAGACTACACTGATATACTAACAGTGCAATTCTATAGTGACTTGGGTGGCACTGTGGATTAAATCACTGAGCCTTTGGGGCTTGCTGATCGGAAGGTCAGCAGTTCGAATCCGAGCGACGGGGTGAGCTCCTGTAGCTCTGTCCTAGCTTCTGCCAACCTAGCAGTTCAAAAGCACATCAGTGCAAGTAGATAAATAGGTACACACCCCGCCATGTAAAGACTCCACAGAAAGCCACTCAGGGCTTTGCAACAGCTATGCAACCATCTCATTCTGCCCTCCCCAAGTGCTCCGGCACCGGTGTGGGTGCATGCGCCTGGCTCAGGAACCATGGGAACACGCTCTGCAGCTGGTCAACAGGTCTGCTCCAAGTTGGGCAAAGGCTGCAACTCATAGCCCCACTTGACTAAACGGCCTCGGCCCAGTATACCTGAAGGAGCATCTCCACCCCCATTGTTCACTGAGGTCCAGCGCCGAGGGCCTTCTGGCGGTTCGCTCCCTGTGAGAAGCAAAGTTACCAGGAACCAGGCAGAGGGCTTTCTCGGTAGTGGCGCCTGCCCTGTGGAACGCCCTCCCACCAGATGTCAAGGAAATAAACAACTATCTGATGTTTAGAAGACATCTGAAGGCAGCCCTGTTTAGGGAAGTTTTTAATGGCTGATGCTTTAATGTATTTTTTATCTCTTGTTGGAAGCCACCCAGAGTGGCTGGGGAAACCCAGCCAGATGGGTGGGGTAGAAGTAATAAATTGTTGTTGTTGTTGTTTTAAAATTTAAAAAATAAGCTTTATTTCTTATTAAAACATCAACAAATCATAACAAACAAACACACCCATACAAAAAACAAATTATAACAAATCATATCAAATCAAATCCATACAAAAAACAAATTATAACAAAACATATCAACTCATATCAAATCAAATCAAAATAACATCCATCCAGATATAGAAAGAAAAAATAAGTAAAGGAAAACGAGAAAAGGAAAAGAAAAGGAAAAAGAAAAACCAGAAGAAAAAATTGGCAGAGAAATAAAAGAATAAAAATCAAATTCTAATCATTTTAATATCGTTTCCCTTTCTGCCTATGTTCAATTACCATGCTTCTTCGTCATTGAATTTTGAAAAAATAAATAAAAAACATATCATATTTTTCTTACATTTTATATCCTTGTATTTTCTTGTGAGTCTTAGCCTAAGCAAATCACTAATTTCGTACTTATACCCTCTTTGCACAAATATTCCTCCACATATCTCCATTCCTCTTTCAATGTTGTTGTTGTTGTTGTTGTTGTTGTTGTTGTTGTTGTTGTTGTTGTTGTTGTTGTTGTGTATGTTTAGGATATATATAGCTGGAAAACTGCTCTGCCACAGGCTTTTCTGTTGGCCTCATGATTAAACAGATAGTTCAAAAGGTAAGTGTTGATAGCTGCATTTAATTGGATCATATTCCCAGGCATGCTAGAATTAAAGCAAAGCCTAGATGTTTTGCAAGATGCTTCATTTTTCAGTACTTAAAAGCTGGATGGTAGATTAGAGGCTTTATTGCTTGACTCTGTCAACTGAATTTCTGATCTAGGTACCTGCTGCTCAGGTTGCTGGCAAATGCACTGAGCATTGCTTGCCAGACCTAGATCAGAGTGATCTAGCAACTGATTAGTAATGATTTGTAAAGCAGCTGAAGACTTTATTTAGCAGCTCAGGTTCTGGACGACTTGGCTTGCAAAGGAGCTGATGGGCAATCTTGCAAAGCATTCAGGATTTGATCAGCTGAGAGCTTAGCACCAACAGTGTCACTCAGGAAATGTCAATGGACGTAAAACAGACAAACACAAAACTGGGAGATCATACTTTAAAACAGGAAGGTGTGTGGAGTCAGCTACGTAATGGTTTCAGCTAGATTTTGCTCGCCAGATTTGCCCTTGAAAGGCTCCTTTGGAAAAAGTTGTTGTCATATATTCTCCAAAACCTAGTACTCCAAATATGTATTTAACATCCAATTGAATTATTGTTTATTTGCAGCATTTTCACACAAACATGTTCTTCAGCCCAAAATGCTACCAAAGTAGCTTACAATTCAATTTTTAAAAACCCAAGACAGTCCCTGACCTCTAAAAGTTAGGGTGAAAGGGAAGAGGGAGAATGCGAATTTAGGCAGTTGTTTAACTATTTGATGGCAGAGGATTGATATTTGACAGGACTGACATGCAATGGCATACACTATTTGACAGTCTCGACATCTCAGGTCTTAAGATTGTACAGAGAGCCCTTCTGGGTCAGATCAAAGGTCTATCTTATCCAGCACCTTTTTTCCACAGTGGCCACCCAGATGCTCCTGGGAAGTCAACAACAACAGCAACAGCAACAGCAACAGCAACAGCAACAATTTATTATTTATACCCTGCCCATCTGGCTGGGTTTCCCCAGCCACTCTGGGCGGCTTCCAACAAAATATTAAAATACATTGGTCTGTTAAACATTAAAAGCTTCCCTAAACAGGTCTGCCTTCAGATGTCTTCTAAAAGTCTGGCAGATGTTTTTCTCTTTGACATCTGGTGAGAGGGCGTTCCACGGGGCGGGTGCCACTACCGAGAAGGCCCTCTGCCTGGTTCCCTGTAACCTCACTTCTCACAGGGAGGGAACCGCTAGAAGGCCCTCGGCGCTGGACCTCAGTGTCCGGGCAGAACGATGGGGGTGGAGACGCTCCCTCAGGTATATTGGACTGAGGCCGTTTAGGGCTTTAAAGGTCAGCACCAACACTTTGAATTGTGCTCGGAAACGTACTGGGAGCCAATGTGGATCTTTCAAGACCGGTGTTATGTGGAACACAATACCCCTCTTGCACTGTGGTTCCCTAGTGACTGATATCCAGAGACCTGGTGCCTCCCAACATTGAGTCAGAATATAGGCAGCATGTAGTCATCATGACCAGTGCTTTTCTTCTAGGAAAAACGGTGCCGGTACCATGTACCCTTGAGTAACCCCCCCCCCCGGGGGGGAGTACTCACCATGACTACTAACAATTGATCACCATATTGTCATTTGTTTTTGTTTTCTATTTAAAACTTTGATTTCCCATTTAAAAGCTTACACAAACAAAAATCTACAAAGGCAAAACAAAGAAACAGGAAAAACGAACAACATCTGTATTACTTGAAACTTTATGATTTCAGCATGTCCAATTTCTGAAACCCCTGTTTTTGTTTTTGCTTCTGTTCTCTGTTGTGGATAGTGTTCCTGTTTTTGTTTCCTTGTTTCTTCGTTTTTGTGTTTGTAGATTTTTGTTTGCGTAAGCTTCCAAATTGTAAAAAGGAAATAAATATGAAATATGAAACTACATTTTGACAGTATTTTGTAGCTGACACACCAAATCATAGAATTTTAGAGCTGGAGGAGACACAAAGGGTCTCCAACCCCCTGCAACACAACACAGGAATCGTATTTTCTGTCTGATAGCATTTCATAGAATCATGGAGTTGGAAGAGACCACAAGGGCCATCCAGTCCAACCCCCTGCCAAGCAGGAAACACCATCAAAGCATTCTTGACGTATGCCTGTCAAGCCTCTGCTTAAAGACCTCCAAAGAAGGAGACTCCACCACACTCCTTGGCAGCAAATTCCACTGCCGATCAACTCTTACTGTCAGGAAGTTCTTCCTAATGTTTAGGTGGAATCTTCTTTCTTGTACAGTAGTTTGAATCCATTGCTCCGTGTCCGCTTCTCTGGAGCAGCAGAAAACAACCTTTCTCCCTTCAGTGCTAGCATGCAATGAGAACATAAGAGGTCTGTGAGATTAAATCTAGGACCCATCTGGTCGAGCATCCTGTTCACACAGAGGGCAACCAGATACCTCTGAGAAGCTCACAGGTAGAACAGAATTTTCCCTACTTGCAATTCCAACAACTGATATACAGAGGTATATTGCCTCCAGCACTGAGTTAGAACAGAGCCCACACGGCAAAATAGCCATTAATAGTCTTCTCCTCCATGAATCTGCCAAATCCTCTTTCATGGCCATCCAAGTGGATGGCCACCACTGCATCTTGTGGCAGAGAATTCCACAGGACAATTGAAGTTGGTATTTGAAAGTGGACTTGTTATGCACAAAACTGATAAAAATCAAAACCAATCAAGAGAGGCCAAGTTTAAAACATTTCGATCGATATATACACCAGTCCAAAGAAATTATGAGCTTGAAATATTTTGTGCAAAATTCAATTGCTGAAACTGGAATGTGTGAGAATGTCCACATATTTGGAAATATTAATTACAGCTCTAGCTTCAAGCCTATAATGTAGGCAAAAACACCTGAGATATATGATGGCTTGATATTATGAATGATCACAGCAGAATTGCTGGTATTGTGGCCACAGCTTTTAAATATAATGTAAGATTAGTTAATGCACTTTGACCATAATGCAGATGTTTGGTTTTGTTATATAATCTGTTGCCTATTCTCATCCCAAATTACAGTGGTCTGACTTGTCATTTGCATGATTCCAGGAACAACTGTGGTACACTTGACTGGCGACTCAGAGAAGCATAATTACTGCTACGCTTTTAAAAATATGTGCAGCGCTCTTTCATAGCAAAACATCTATTGTGGGGGGCATACTGGTCCACAGACACAGAAGCTGCTTTTCATTCCTCAGCGTCTCGGGTGTTTTAATTGTCTCCTTAAAAACCAAGGGTCACGTGAAACACCATCCCTTCGAGACACCTCAGCATACGCTATTGTTCCTGCGAAATCAAAATATCCATTGCAATCTTCTCCCCTGGAATTGCTCCATTGTGTGCCTCTGAATGTGTGCGAAAAAAATAAAAATAAAATAAAAAATTAATACTCTGATTGGAGCGAAACAGTTCCTGGAAGAGCACAGCTTTGCAGGGATAAGGAGACATTTTTAATCATCAGCACAATGGAGGTATCATGAATACTGGGTTTGGTGCCTTCCCTGTTAATTGATTTCTGAAGGTCATCACAAGGGCAAGCAGAGAGGGAGCACGCAGGCTTTCAGGCCGCAGTCTCAATATACACCTGAAGGTAAGTCCCATTGAAATGAATGGGGCTTGCTTCTTGGTAGACCCGTCTAGAACTGTAAGGTAAAAAGGCAAAGGTAAAGGGCCCCTGGACAATTAAGTCCAGTCAAAGGTGACTATGGGGTGCAGCATATTTTAGAATTTTAAAAAAGGAAAATGTGTTACATTTTTGCAAGCAGACACCCCGATATGTGTGCTAGAGAGAATATGGTTTATATTAGAGGAAATGCACACTAAAAGGCTGAAAAAATGTATCAAGGGCTTTAAAAAGAAATTGCAAATGCGGTGAATTTAATTTAAGGTTGGCGGGGGGGGGCAGGGGGGAAGAGAACCAGAAAGATTGGCCAATTTGCCCATCCCTTTCCATACTCTCTGTTCTCCACGATCCAACCATTGCACTGCCAGTTTCCCTCTCACATCACAGACTATAGGCCACAAATTAATATTTATTTCCTGAGCATCTTTTAGCACAGCTGATTTCACAAGGTTATTTACGACCAGAGCTGATGTGTCTGATTATCTGGGACAGAAGGCTGGTTATCACACAGCACCCAAACTTAAGTGTTTAGAATCTAATTCCAGCACGGAGAGGGAAAAGATGAAATTGTCAGAACTCTAGTTTCTAGCTCAAAACCACAGGACTGACATTTTGGGAAGCAGTTGAAAGAAGCTGGCACAAATCATTTGACCGAGCATGACCTCCACCACAGGAAGAAGTGATTTGAAGGAAATGGCATATAAAAAGGAAGATGGGGGTAGAACTGAATCGCCTGGATGGCATAAAGTCTACCCTCCAGTTGCTCTGGATGCTGTTGAAGCCCAAGGCGTCAATGATCAGACGAGATGGATGGAATTTGAAGAGAAGGCTTGCGATGAAGAACAGAGGAAGACCCCGGGCAGGTCTGTCTTGCAAAGGTTAGGCACCGTAATTGGCAGCGATAAAGATGGCTCCTTTTCGTGGCTGCAAGGGCCATAAGGTCATGGTGAGGAATTGAAAGATTCTAAAAACTAAACAGAGAAGGAATTAGGGTGATATTTTCTGGAACAGGAAGCAAGGTTGGAGAGCAGAGCCCAAAATAACAAAATGAATTTCAATAGAAACAATTGTAAGGTTGTGCACTCAGGCAGGAAGAATCAGATGCACAAATATAAGAAGGGCGTCAAGTGAAGTAATTGGGCACAGTATTCCAGGTGTGGTCTGACCAAGGCATATTATGCCTTGGTCAGACCACACCTGGAATACTGTGCCCAATTCTGGGCACCACAGATTAAGAAAGGTGTTGACAAGCTGGAATGGGTGCTGGGAACCCACAAGGTTCTCCTCCTTCCCCAGCTGCTGTGAATGTTAAAAATCGTTGCCCGCACCGTGAGGTTGGCGTGTCATTTCCCATCCCACTGCAGTAGCTTATGGACAGACATAGAAGTGTAGAGTTGGAAGGGACCCTGAGGATCATCTAGTCCAACCCCCTGCAATGCAGGAATTTGTCCCATACAGGAATCAAACCTGCAACCTTGGCATTATCAGCACCATGCTCTAGTCTAACCAACTGAGCTACCCAGGCGACAACTATCCAACTGAGCTATCCAGGCAATAGTTCAGTTCTGCAAAGAGGAATTGGGGGTGGGGTGCTTGTGTGGACAATCACCCCTGTTCCAAATTCTCAGTGCACCCTAAGTTTAAAGAGCAAATATGATGAAGCACAATGCGGATTAAACTGACAAGCAGCAGTAGCAGATGTGATGTCTGTCGGCCCCGCAGATGTGTGAGCTGATTATGGTTACACAGCACTGAAGGAAACGCTTCCTGCATATTTTATATACACAAAAGAAGCAACCCTCTCGTACTTACTATTCCCTCCACATCCTCCACAGGGTTGAACTCGGGCATTCCCAAGCTGGCTCTGCAGTGGAACACCAGTAAACCTGAGGATAAAAGACCTGAGAATGGGGTCCTCACATTTAACGGGGGGGGGGGGGGCTGTGACATTGTGGGAAAAGGCATTCTGTCCCCATCAGCAAAGGAGGTTGCGGGTGCTGCATCAGTGAATGCTGATCCCAGCACATTATTTGATGACTCAGGTGAAGGTGAGGAGGGGGCGTTTTGAGGGCACAAGTGCCGAGCAGGAGAAGGGTGCTTCACCCTTTCTCTAGTAGCCATTTCCTCCCCTATCCCCTCCCCCTAAAACACCACCCTCTTTTTTTACGATGAATCCCAAGCCGGAATTAAGATTGCCGGAAGAAATATCGACAACCTCAGATATGCAGATGACACAACTTTGATGGCAGAAAGCGAGGAGGAATTAAAGAACCTCTTAATGAGGGTGAAAGAGGAGGGCGCAAAATATGGTCTGAAGCTCAACATCAAAAAAAGCTAAGATCATGGCCACTGGTCCCATCACCTCCTGGAGGCAGTGAGAGATTTTACTTTCTTGGGCTCCATGATCACTGCTGGGGGTGACAGCAGTCACGAAATTAAAAAACACCTGCTTCTTGGGAGAAAAGCATCTTAAAAAGCAGAGACATCACCTTGCCAACAAAGGTCCGTATAGTTAAAGCTATGGTTTTTCCAGTAGTGATGTATGGAAGTGAGAGCTGGACCATAAAGAAGGCTGATCGTCGAAGAATTGATGCTTTTGAATTATGGTGCTGGAGGAGACTCTTTAGAGTCCCATGGACTGCAAGAAGATCAAACCTATCCATTCTTAAGGAAATAAGCCCTGAGTGCTCACTGGAAGGACAGATCCTGAAGCTGAGGCTCCAATACTTTGGCCATCTCATGAGAAGAGAAGACTCCCTGGAAAAGACCCTGATGTTGGGAAAGATTGAGGGCACAAGGAGAAGGGGACGACAGGGGACGATATGGTTGGACAGTGTTCTTGAAGCTACCAACATGAGTCTGACCAAACTGTGGGAGGCAGTGGGAGACAGGAGTGCCTGGCGTGCTCTGGTCCATGGGGTCACGAAGAGTCAGACACGACTAAATGACTAAACAACCACAACTACTGGTAGAGCACATAGCACCTCTTCCTCCTCCTCCTTCTTTAAACAGCATTAAGTTAGTAGTACATCATAGACCAGGCATCCCCAAACTGCGGCCCTCCAGATGTTTTGGACTACAACTCCCATGATCCCTAGCTAACAGGACCAGTGGTCAGGGATGATGGGGATTGTAGTCCAAAACATCTGGAGGGCCGAAGTTTGGGGATGCCTTCATAGACTTTATCATAGAGTTGTAGAGCTGGAAGGTGTGGGGTGAAAGGATCCAAAATGCTAAGTAAAGGGTTAATGATCACAAGGGCTACAGAACTCTGTGATGCCATATACCTGAGGCAGCTATTTTCAGTTGGTACAGTTATGGCAGTTGGGAAGAGTCTTGACAGTTAGTGCAGCAGGTACATTCTGTGGGTGTGCTCTCTGTCTTAGAGTTAGTCTGCGACAGTATTTTATCTCACCTACAAATCTAGGTAAGATGTATTAGCAACGTAAGGTACACCTTCCTGCTTTGTCTATTTCACCTGCAAGTGCAAATGCACCGAGTTAAGAGTTATTTATTCTTTAAACTTTAAAGGAGAGTGTTTTGCGTGTTTTTATAGGAGGAAAAAGGGAAGAAAATCAAGAGTCGGACTCTCTTCCGCGTAACTCTGTAAATGGGAGCTAGAGTTTAATTCCCACAGAAAGAACCCAAGAGAGTCTTCTAGTCCAACCCCCTGCAATGCAGGAATCTCAACTAAAGCATCCGTGACAGATGGCCATTGAAACTCTGCTTGGGAAAAAAACACCACCTCCTGAGGGAGACCATTCCACTGTCAAGCAGCACTTACTGTCAGAAGGTTCTTCTTGAGGTTTAGTCAGAATCTCCTTTCTTGTAACTTGAATCCTACCCTCCAGAGCAGGAGAAAACAAGCTTTTTCCTTCTTCCACATGACACCCCCTTAAGAGGTTGGTAATGTCTATTTCCATCCTAAATAACTAGAACAGGGGCCAGCAAACTTTTTCAGCAGTCCCTCAGACCTTGTAGGGGGGGCGGGCTATATTGGGGGGGATTAATGAATTCCTATGCCCCACAAATTGGGGACCCAGGTGGCGCTGTGGGTTAAACCACTGAGCCTAGGGCTTGCTGATCAGAAGGTCGGCGGTTCGAATCCCTGTGACGGGGTGAGCTCCTGTTGCTTGGTCCCAGCTCCTGCAAACCTAGCAGTTTGAAAGCACGTCAAAATGCAAGTAGATAAATAGGAACCGCTACAGCGGGAAGGTAAATGGCGTTTCCGTGTGCTGCTCTGGTTTGCCAGAAGTGGCTTTGTCATGCTGGCCACATGACCTGGAAGCTGTACGCCGGCTCCCTCGGTCAATAATGCGAGATGAGTGCGCAACCCCAGAGTCGGTCATGACTGGACCTAATGGTCAGGGGTCCCTTTACCTTTACCTATGCCCCACAAATAACCCAGAGATGCATTTTAAATAAAAGCACACATTCTACTCATGGAAAAACACGCTGATTCCCGGACTGTCCGCGGGCCAGATTTAGAAGGCGTTTGGGCCAGATCCGGCCCCTGGGCTTTAGTTTGCCCACCCATGAACTAGAAGATTGAGCGTCACACTGTCAGCAACAGAGGACACCATGCTGCTTTCTCCACCACTCAAAAGTCACTCCTGATGACTGCAGTATATTGTTGTGATTTGGCTTTTGGATTCCTTCACATGCCCACTGCTGCTGCAGCTTTACTGATCAGCATCGCATCCCATGAAGAATGCACAATATGTTATATTCTACATTGTTTCTCTAGAACCCACTTGCAAGTCTGGCTGCAGTAATTCCTCCTTCTGTCTTTGAATTGAGCCAACATGAATAAAATATTGGGGGGGGGAGCCCCGCCCTGCATAATCGATCACATGACACAGTGCATACACACCATTTGAATGGCAATGCCAATCGACTTTGGGGCGCCCTCAAAAATTGGAGGGGAGGGGGGCGGCAAAGGTACCTCAACCCCTAGATATTGGCTCCTATGCTGTCATCTGAAAGCAAACAACTGTCACTTGGGGGCAGCAGTTGGAGCTCATGAGTAAGGGGGAATCTGCTCTTCCCCTTCGAATCTGCGTGCCGGGGTGAGTTCCCGTTGCTCTGCCCCTGCTCCTGTCAACCTAGCAGTTCGAAAGAACACCAGTGCAAGTAGATAAATAGGTATCTCTGTGATGGGGAAGGTAAACGGTGTTTCCGTGCGCTCTGGTTTCCATCACGGTGTCCCATTGCGCCAGAAGCGGTTTAGGCATGCTGGCCACATGACCCGGAAACCTGTCTGTGAACAAACGCTGGCTCCCTCGGCCTGGAAAGTGAGATGAGTGCAGCAACCCCATAGTTGCCTTTGACTGGGTTTAACTGTCCAGGAGTCCTTTACCTTTTACCTTTTTATTACTCTTCCCCTGCCCTAACCCACCTTGCCTGGCGCCTTCCCTATGGTCTTTTCAACAGCAGGTAGATAGATACCTGGGCTTTTAAGTTTTGCTTCAAATGGTTCTATTCTGTTTTTGTTGTAGGTTTTGCAGTTTTTAGCACATATTCTTGATTTTCATTTTCATTGTATTATATTATATATTATTTTGTTTGTAAGCTGCCCAGGGAACATTGATTGCCTGATGGCTGTATAGATGTATCTGAATAGGAACATAAGGAGCTGCCTAATACGAAGCCAGACCATAGGTCCATCTAGCCCAGTATTGTCCTCACTGACTGGCAGCAGCTCTCCACTGCTGGGCATTGAGTCTTGGACTTTTTATATGCGAAACAGATGCTCTACCACTGAACTACAGCAATAAGAAGAACCTTGATCATTTAAAACTGAATGGAGAAGCCGTGCTAGACCTGAGATCAGATGCACATCTTTTCCTTTACAAAGTGCAATGCTATTTCCAGACTGACAAGCCTCCTGACGCCTTAATCCAAATTTCTTTCCAAATGGCACGGTGTTGATTTCTTTATTTCAAGATGACCACCTTCCCCTGCTGGTAACCTCTTTTCTGAATAGAGTGAAATCAAAACACTCTCCAAAAAAAACAATCTGTACTTGTCAGAGCTGAGAGCCAAGCCGTTTGAGATGAATGCAACCTCTCTCTCCTCTGAAAGCCGCCAGACAGGAATCCTTTGGGTGTGAGAGGCTTTTCAATCAAGATGCAGCCTCTGTCTTGGTGGGACCAAATTGATGGCCGAGTACTCTCGAGGTTCAAAGATGTTCTTTTCCAGCTTTCTCTCTTTAAACAAACACATGTCTCATGGGGAATGTTTGCACACTTTCGGCTGTTAGCCATTCCTTTGGGGAAATGGGCCCTTTCCCACCCCAAGCAAGCATGGTGTGCAACGAAACAAGGACACAAATTAAGCACAAGCAGGTTAATTAATCCCAAGACTGAGAATCCTCTGGCCCTGAGACCCGCCCCCTGCCTGCCAGTAGTAGCTGCATTCCACCAATCTAGATGGCTTTAAAAGGAGGGGTGCAGGCTCTTGTGGTCAAATCCTGCTTCAGGCACCTGGTTGACCACAATTAGAACAGGATGCTGGATTTGATGGACCACTGGCCTGATCCAGCAGGCTCTTCTGATATGGACATAGTCAGGCTTCAGGGAATCAGCTTCCTCCCCCGTGGCAGTAGATAAGCAGAACAAAGGAAAGGGAGTCTTCTTACCAGTTAGAAACTTTAATAATCACAGTGGGAGAACAAAGAACTCGTCTCCTAGAAATGGCGGTGCTCCCAATTAAGGACTCCACTCCCTTCTGTCCCTATTAATCTACGTCCCTTCTGGGCCTGTCCCCTCTGTGCTTTGTATGCTTTCTGTTCTGCAACTTTTTCAGCTCTTATTGACCTTGGGGAGAGCAGATGAATGCTTTCCACAGACAGCGAATCTGTTAACCCTCTCTCTTCCAGTGTTTCTTCTCCTAGCTGTTCCCCATCCAGTATTTCCCAGATTCTGCCTCTGAACTATGCCCCTCTGCAAACCTCTGTTCCAAATCTATACTGTCCTCATGCTCCTGGGAAGATTCAGGATCCGGAGGAAGGGGAGGGGGAGGCTCCCACCATTCCTCCTCAGCACGGTCCCTGACAGACATAAAGAAATCACAAATCTCTAATCCTAAAGCAGCTCCACTTCTATTGTTTGATGGCCATGGGCTACAGCTGCCGCTTGCCCCACTCCTCTGCTACCCAACAGAGATTTCATTTGCTTTGTTAAACGTCAGACATCATTTCGGTTTTCTCTCTCTCTTTCCCTCCCAGGAACAGCACCAGCAAGAGGAAAATCAACTTGGCCTTAACCATTGCCTAGAGTACGTGAGGTTGCAGGATACCCATATAATCAAGTGTGGGCCCAAATCAGATCATTCTTGACTATATCCAAGAACAGGCTTTTGGGCCTTGCTTGGTCTTGTCTCCTTTCCTCACTACTGAAACCTCTGACACCTCCGTGAAGCCTGAAACAGTACCCCTGAATGGTCCTTGCCAGAGTGAAACATTTCTCCTCTATAGCGAACTCCGCTCTGCACGGTTATCAAGTGTTGTTCAAGAAGAAATCTCCACTCCCATGGAGCACATTAAATTACTTCTCGGTCGCGCTTTCCCTGTTTGGTCACATTTCGCTGCATCTCACGCTGGGTAGTTCCATTCGACTTGGACTTGTACAGAACTTCCTTTTGCGAGTTGACGGGTGCAGCAGTCCTGTTCGTGATGAAATTAAAAGCATTCATCCACAAAGACAAGGCTGCTCTCAGCCTCTGCCATTCCTCTAAGCTGTAGGATTAGTCCCCACCCGCCCAGTTCATCGTGCCAGAGAAAGGAGAAGAGGAATTGAAGAAAGGGGGAAATCTCTTTCGTTGGTGAAGAGTTACTAGCAATGAATTAGATTTAATGTTATGCTCTCAGTTTATCAGGAGCTTCTCATAGCTATCATTGTATTCTTATGCTGGCCATCCCAGGTTGGGAGAGCGCGGTTGCACTCTGGTTTCCCACGGGCACTGTGAGGACAGGATGAAGAACTACCGTAGGTGGGCCATTGGCCTGATCCAACAGATCTCTTCCTGTGTTCTTATGAAACAGAGCGTGCATAAGCAGCAGTTCTACTCAAGGGAGAGAAGCTGTTTGCTCCACTTTCATAGGGATGTGCGAACATAAGAAAAGTCTGCTGGATCATGAAAGCATGCATGAAAATATATTGGTGAGGATAACATGCAAAAATGCATGATATTAAGAGAAACTGCATGCCAAAATGTGTCAAAACTGCATGCAAAAATTGGTTTATTAGGATAAATTTGCATTGTAATGCTGGATAAGTTTCATGAGGTTTTTGTTTTTGGTTTTTTAATCGCAAACGGCTGCATAAATGTGGAGAACTGAATTTCAGGGGAGGAAAAAGAGAAATTGAGATAGCCAAAGCTGACAAATCCTTCCATCCCTAGTAATGGCACTCTCCTCTTGAACATCAGAAATAGACGGAGTGGTATGTTGCTATCCTTAGTCGCTCAATCTTCAATGTTCAATACTCAGAGGCAGTGATTTTTTTGGGGGGGGGCACAGGGGTACGCATACCTCTAAACATTTTGTGAATCTAACGGGAGAAGAAACTAAAAAAATTAAAATTTTTAGTTTCTTTGCTAGCACGGTGAATCGTCAGTTCCATTGCTACCCCCGATGGCGGCCTCATTTCCTGTCACTGTGTTTCCTGAGTCTCAGATGGAAGCGAGTGTTTAACATGTGAAGCAGGACTTGGAATTCAGCACGGTGTTGCCACCTCCGATGGTGGCTTCATTCCCTTTCCCAGTGATTTTCTTGAGTCAAAATGAGAGTACCCCTAAACATTTTTAGGGGGGGGAAAGCACTGCTCAGGGGTCTGAAAACTGCTTAGGAACAATATATTAACTATGCCCCTCCCCCAATAACTTCACCTCACTTCATTCCACCAGCATTTTTTTTATTGTCTGTGAACCATTTTGACTCTAATTATTGTCCGGATTGAGTCGGACTATGCTGTATTCAGGGTTTCACAAATGCGTGGAAAACGGTGAGAGTTTGAGCAATGCAGAAGGCAAGACAGTCATTGGACAAAACGCTGCCTGCTTTATCTGATGGAGATCTCCCAGCTGAAATAGACGTGCAGGCGAGTACATTGAGCTGGGAGATTGGGCATTCTTTGATCTCCATCAGAGGAGATTACATCTGGGGCGCATGTGGGTTGTGAAGGCTTATTGTTTCCATGACAAGTGTCAGTTGCCTTCATCCCAGCCATTATTCAGGCTGCCTGTAATCCTTCTGCAAAAACAAAACCCAAAGTTTACTGGGCTCCGAATACTTTTTATGGTGTGCTCTGGGCCGCTATGCTCTTTAAAAAAAAACCACACACACACACAAACCAAAATCCATTTCCTCTGCTGGCATGGAACACACACGGTTATTATGCATGAGGTCCAGCCTGCAAGTATGACATAAATGAAATGCGCATGGTTTTTATGTGTGGAAATAAAACACTCTGGATCATAGCTGCCAAGTTATCCCTTTTTTACAGGGATTTTCCCTTATGCTGAATAGGCTTCCTCGCGAGAAAAGTGAAAACTTGGCAGCTATGCTCTGGATGAGCCAGAAACCCTTCAGCCAAACAGAGGCCTGAGCAGAGGGATTAGATGCCAGTCAATCAGAAACATTTTCCCCCTCCCTCTCCATATTCCCTCTACACACACACTGGGGGGGCGTGGGGCAGCAGCTGCATGTTGTCTGAGTCCCTTGTAGTAAAAAAAAAAAATCCTTCCAGTAGCACCTTAGAGACCAACCAAGTTTGTCATAGGTATGAGCTTCAGTGTGCATGCACATGAAAGCTCATACCTATGACAAACTTGGTTGGTCTCTAAGGTGCTACTGGAAGGATTTTTTATTTTTATTTTGACTGCATCAGACCAACACAGCTACCTACCTGTAATGAGTCCCTTGTAATTAGTGTTGAATTAGCCAGGCAAGGGCCATAATGGCCCCAAACTATGGGTCCTGTTTCAAGTGTATCTGACGAAGTGTGCATGCACACGAAAGCTCATACCAAAATAAAAACTTAGTTGGTCTTTAAGGTGCTACTGAAGGAATTTTTTTTTATTTTGCTGCGACTCAGACCAACACGGCTACCTACCTGTAACTAGAACTATGGGTCGTTAGTGTAAGAACAGAAGCTGTCTGCACCATAGGGCAAATGGGCGGCTGGCAATGACAAAAACAAAAGCCAGAGAGTTGAGTGTGTGAGAGAGAGCTGGGCTAGATTATAAAGTTACCAGATTTTTTCCCCCAATGAATCCGGGGACACTTATTGTTTGCTACGTACAAGTGAACGCTGAGAAAGCTGTAAATCCGGGGTCTGTCCCTGGGAAACGGGGACATCTGATAACCTTACTCTACGGGAAAATATCAAGGAGAGACAAAGAGAATGGCTCTTTCTCTTTTTTGCCTTTCTGAAGCAGGTTCTTCAGAGGCAGAAGACCTTCCTGGGAGGGGAAGACAGTTTATTACCGAGCGAGGAGAACAACGAATGACTCAAGGCAGGGGGAGGGTGTGACCAAAAGGTACCCCTACTGCTGTTGCGGCCACTGCCTATCTTTTTAAAGTCAGTTTATTTTAGAGCAGGAAGCAAGTTGCGGAGATGCTTAAAAAAAAAGAACTGGTCAACAACTTTTACACAGGGCACCACATGGGAAGAAGAATCTGTTGGTTCTTTTCCAAGGAGAACCAAGGGGCAAAGAGAAGAGAGGAGCCCTGCTTGTGGGGAGGAGGAGGAGGAGGAGGAGGAGGAGGAGGAGGAGGAGGAGGAGGAGGAGGAGGAGGAGGAGGAGGAGGAGGAGGAGGAGGAGGAGGAGGAATTGAGGGTTTCATTTGTGGAGAAAGAGAAGCAGAGCCGCTCTGATTCTCCAGAGCCTAGAAAACATAGCAGACAAGGCTGCGGCAAAGGTTGCAAACAAGCCAGGGGGGGAAGCAGCTTGACCTGCTCTTGCACAGATGGTTTAATATGCAGAAATCAACATAATAGTGCTCATATGATTATCTAATTTTGTTGTCGTTTAGTCGTGTCCAACTCTTCGTGACCCCATGGACCAGAGCATGCCAGGCACTCCTGTCTTCCACTGCCTCCCGCAGTTTGGTCATCTAATTAGCAGTTTGATTATCTAATTAGCAGTGTTCAAATTTACACTCTAGAACAGTGGTTCTCAAACTTCTTTCTTTGGGGCCATACTTTCAAAATAGAAAATTGCAGCTTCATCAGTAGTTTTCATTTCCCAGAGTTACTTATTTAAATGTCTGGGTTAATCTCAGACTGGAGCCTGTAGTGCAATTGAAGAAAAAGTTTTTATTAACTTCGTCTTTGAAACTCATGCTATATGCTGTTCAATGTTAAGCTTAATCAAAAGCCAATGTGCTCAGCATGTATTAGAATATGGTTACCCGATTTTTTCCAATGAATCCAGGGACACTTTTTTTTTTTTGAAGCTGAGTAGCAACAGGGAGTCCGTAGTGGGGATGGTGAGGCAAAAGACCCTGGGCCCAAGCACACATGCATATTGTATAAAGGTGCAAAGCCCTTCTTTCTCACCCTGTGAAACATAAATGCGCAGAGTTTTTTAAAAACTGAGCAACGGCTGGCCGGCCGCAACTCCCAAGCCTCCCCCGATCAGTCAAAACAAAGGGGGCAGGAGATCGGGGAAGGCTTGGGAGCCACGGGGGGGCAGCGCACCATTGCCCAGTGTTTTTTTTTAAAAAAACCTGCACATTTATGTTTCGCAGGGTGCGAAAGAAGGGCTTTGCAGCTTGCCTGGCAGAGAAACCACGCCCCTTGCGCCCCTCCTGGGCAATGGTGTGCCACCCGCCCGTGACTCCCGAGCCTTCCCCAATCTCCTGTCCCCTTCCCCCTTCGATCTGTACTGCTGGATGTCCCCGGTTCCCTTTCAGCGGCAGCGGCAGCGGCAGCCCGGAGCCAGCCTGGTAGAGCAGTTGGCTCTGGCTGGCTTCAGGAGCTGCTCGCTGCCATGGCACCCGTCATTTTTCCTAGTCGGAAGTCCCCATATGATCCTCTCGAATGGAGGAACCATTCGACTGTCAAACAGCTCTTGCTATTTAGTCAGAATCTCCTTTCTTGTAAGTGGAATCCATTGGTTCTGGTCCTATCCTGCAGAGCTAATATGTTGTCCTAATATGTACCTTACCTTATCCTAGTATGTTTTTATTTGGCTTTTTTTTCTATATCACCTTGGGATATATGTGGAACATTAATAATAAGCATTCCTTTCATAACTCCAAATTGCTAAATTTCACTCATTGCACACAGAATGAATCCCCCTATTAATGGCAGCTCATGGATATCTAGGAAATCAAATTGCACATATGGCATTTGCACAGGAGTAATTTCTGGTCTGGAAAATGTTGCATGTATATTGGCCTGCCTTTCAGCGCTGCATCTTTTACTGTGTATTGATTCCTGGACTTCAGCGATAATTAGCTTCTTCAGTTCTCAGAGAGCACGATAATTTGATTAAGGCTTCATTCCCTACAACAATTTCACTTTGACTACTCATCTTAGCTCAGTATAATAATAGACTACAAACCTTCCATAGTCAACTCACCTTTCCTCTGCTGAAAGCTTATCTGCAAATCGTCTCCTTCCAATGTATTGACACATCGCAGAAGATTGTTACCTCGAGGAGATTAGAGTGGTGCCCAGCAATTGCCTCTCACATGCCCCCACAGTGACTGGAAATCCTGTGGGCCTGGTCCGTCCTGTTCATTTGATAAAGCATTCGTTTCTCACAGTCAGTTATTTGTTAGAGATGGCACTGATATGGCACTTCAGGTGGCACCTGGAAAAAGTAGTATAGGATAGCCTTGGGAGTCACCTCTTTGTTGACTTCCCTCCAAGTCTTTCGCTCAGTTGGGAAACTGATGTGTCCCTCTAACACCAGCTGTGGCTTATGTAACTCCAACAACCATTCTGTTGGGAATAATAATAATAATAATAATAATAATAATAATAATAATAATTTATTATTTATACCCCGCCCATCTGGCCGGGTCTCCCCAGCCACTCTGGGCAGCTTCCAACAGAAGAATAAAACACAATAATCTATTAAACATTAAAAGCCTCCCTGAACAGGGCTGCCTTCAGATGTCTTCTAAAAGTCTGGTAGCTGTTTTCCTTTTTGACATCTGTTGGGAGGGCGTTCCACAGGGCAGGCGCCACCACCAAGAAGGCCCTCTGCCTAGTTCCCTGCAACTTGGCTTCTCGCAACGAGGGAACCGCCAGAAGGCCCTCGGTGCTGGACCTCAGTGTCCGGGCAGAACAATGGAGGTGGAGATGCTCCTTCAGGTATACTGGACCGAGGCCAGGAATGGATGTATCGCTCAAATGCACAGTCCAAAGGGTCTATAAGCCCCAAGAACACTCTTGTTAGTTGTAACCCCTGTGCCAAGCTGTCAGTTGGGTGGTTCTCTGACAGCACTAGAGGGCATAAGATTATGGCAATGCTTTGTAGCTTTGGGGTGGGGGGGGGCAATTTGATGAAATCTTTAGCCTTCACTCTATTTGTGTGTTCTAAATCCTAAAAGAACGATTGCTCCTCAGGCAATACATCTGCCAACTTCATCCAGGATAATCCCATTCCTGCTATGCTCTGTCTTCACCTTTGTTCTGCCCACCTTTGATTGTCTTTACAAGAGATGTCGCTGAATAATGCCAACACATCCACTGGAGCAAACTATCACCATCACGTGACACGGTTGGTAAAAGAATTGCTCTGGCTGAATTTAGCTCCTGGGTGCTGGAGAAATTCAATTTTGTTCACATGATCTCCAACCAACCAAAGTGTATAAAAATGGATTTTATTAGGGAAAATTCTTGCAAAAATGTGTATGTTAGTCAACACTGCATATAAAGAGGTGTTTGTGGGGAGAAATTTGCACTAAAGTGCTGGTGAAATTTCACGAGGATTATTATTATTTAAATCAAATTGCTGCAGAAATGTGGAGAACTTGTGACTGGAAAACGAGAAAAGGAGAGAAACCAAAACTTATAGATTTGCCTATCTCTATTTTGGCAAGTGGTTTTTATGTCTGTGGTTATTTCCTCATAGCCATTGTCACATTTTATTTGAACACAGCTTCATACAATTTAGACGTGCATTCTTGTTTAAGCAGAGTTTTGTATGTTCTTAACTTTGCAAGAGGAGTAATAACCTTCGGTAAATCAGGTCTCCTGACCAGTCACGTGACCGTCTAGACTGATTTTCCTTCCTGGCTAAACACAACAACTTGGAGAGATCAAACTCATTTCAGGAAATTCGCTCTCATGTTCTTGCAAGACCTCAGACATGTTTTCCCTTTGAGAGCAATAAAGTGATGCTCTGCCAAGATTAAGCACTTGCTGAAAGTTAAGCTGCACCAGGACCATGGTGGTGGGGGGGAGGCAGTGTGATGCCCAAAGCACCATGAAGGGAGGGCTGCTGAGGTGAATCGGGGGGGGGGGGAGAGAGAGAGAGAGAGAGAGAGAGAGAGAGCAGGGAAAGAGAGAGGCATAACTCAGGAATTGATCCCATGGAGTCAATGGGACCTAAGAAAAAATGCACAGATCAGGCATGAGGGAACAAGTGATTCTGTTTCATTGTGGATGTTATACAAAAACCATCCTAACAGTGACTTGGATAGATCAGAATGAGAGGTAGGCGAATAATAGCATCAAAGAATTGTAGAGTTGGAAGGGGTCCTGAGGGCCATCTAGTCCAACCCCCTGCAATGTTGGAATCTCAACTAAAGCATCCATGACAGGTGGCCATCCAACACCTGCATTAAAACCATAGAATCACAGAATCATAGAGTTGGAAGAGACCACAAGGGCCATCCAGTCCAACCCCCTGCCGAGCAGGAAACACCATCAAAGCATTCTTGACATATGCCTGTCAAGCCTCTGCTTAAGGACCTCCAAAGAAGGAGACTCCACCACACTCCTTGGTAGCAAATTCCACTGCCGAACAGCTCTTACTGTCAGGAAGTTCTTCCTAATGTTTAGGTGGAATCATCTTTCTTGTAGTTTGAATCCATTGCTCCGTGTCCGCTTCTCTGGAGCAGCAGAAAACAACCTTTCTCCCTCCTCTATATGACATCCTTATATATTTGAACATGGCTATCATATCACCCCTTAACCTTCTCTTCTCCAGGCTAAACATACCCAGATCCCTAAGCCGTTCCTCGTAAGGCATTGTTTCCAGGCCTTTGACCATTTTGGTTGCCCTCCTCTGGACACTTTCCAGCTTGTCAGTATCCTTCTTGAACTGTGGTGCCCAGAACTGGACATAGTATTCCAGGTGAGGTCTGACCAGAGCAGAATACAGTGGTACTATTACTTCCCTTGATCTAGATCAGGCATCCCCAAACTTCGGCCCTCCACATGTTTTGGACTACAATTCCCATCTTCCCCGACCACTGGTCCTGTTAGCTAGGGATCATGGGAGTTGTAGGCCAAAACATCTGGAGGGCTGCAGTTTGGGGATGTCTGATCTAGATGCTATACTCCTATTGAGTATACCTCCAAGGAAGGAGAGCCCACCACCTTCTGAGGGAGTGTGTTCCACTTTCGAATGTCTCTTACCACCAGAAAGTTCTTCCTGATGTTTAGTCGGAATCTCCTTTCTTGTAACTTATAACTTGAATCCATTCTTGAATCTCCTTTCTTGTAACTTGGTTCCTACCCTCCAGAGCAGGAGAAAACAAGCTTGCGCCATCTTCTATTTGACAGCTCTTTAAAGAGCGAAGTCTTTTCAGCTTGATCCCCTCACACAACCAAATCGCTCGAGTACTATAGGTATTTATTCTTGCCCTGCAGGAAACTGGCGAAGACATGGGAAAGTTCTCAGTGTTCCCAGAAGCAGGCATTGCGGGTGTGGAAACTACTAAGGTGATCAGGAGTTTCCACATGATAAGTCTTGCCATATGCCGTGTCGGTAGGATGGAGAGTCAGCCCAGGAAAAGGAGATAAGATAACTTGCAGCAAAAGGAGCAATCAGATTGTCCATTTGCCAAAGGCAGGGAGAGTGAAAAGAAAGAAAGCAGCTGCCTCGAGAATCAAAGTCATATGGTCTAGCCCCTTTTCCTTTCAAATCAGCTCCCTGTTTTTATCCATATCATATTTCCTAGGCAAAACATCTGGTTCTTGAAGTCTGCCCTTCGACTTCCCCAAGACATCACTGAAAAAGCCATTCCTAGTTTCCAGGGGACTGTCGATCTGCTTCTCTTTTTCTGAGCGGTTAAGGCTGAGCCTTACTAAAGGCTGCACCGAGATGCGTCTTCTACCAAATCCGTGAACAAATTCCCAAGTCAAGAGTTGCCAAATTTTGCTAATTTTCCATAGAATAAATGGATGCTGTGCTTAAGAAAATGACGCCAGATAGTGTATGTGAGATAAGGGAAGGGAAGGAAATGGCTCAGGCAGCATGCAGGTTGCTTTATAAAGTTAAGTGTGCATAAGCCCTAATACTGAGTCAGACCACTGGACCATCTAGCTCAGTATTATCTAAACCAGTGGTTTTCAACCAGTGTGCCTTGGCACCCTGGGTGCCTTGAATGCATACCTGCCAAGTCTCCCGCTGAAAAATGCAGGATCAGCAGCGGCGCGGCCCCGGAAGTTGCGTAGAAGCAACTTCCGGGGCCGTTCTTCCCATGTGTGGGCACCAGAAATCGGGCAGAGCGGCACCGGAAGTCGCTTCTACACATGCGGCCACCACCAAGATGGCCACTGCCATGCGGCCACCACCAAGATGGCTGCCGGGCATGCGTAGAAGCAACTTCCGGTGCCTTGAATGATGGTCAGGGGCAACACTGGCCTCCATCCCTCTTCAGGCATTTCTATCATGCAACAGCAAGCTATCGCTCTGCATTGGAACACATTTTTAAAAGAAAAGCCTGAGTAGCTTTTCATTTAATTGAATAACTTTCTAAAGAAATGCCTGAAGTAACTGATATTACAGTCTGAAGTCTTGTTTATTCTGTTATATTTTACTCCAAGAAGACCCATTTATCCTAAACAGAACCCAATAAGAAGGTTTTTTGTATTTTCTAAATCACATTTTTTAAAATCACTGTTTAAATTTTATAACTTAAATTTAAAATTTAAAGCAAGTCCATCATGTGGCATATCATATTAAAGTCCATGTAGCTCTGAAGAGATTGTTTTTAGTTTTGACGTATCTCAGTTCTGGGCTGAGCCAAAATTGTCAATTTCTTGAAATTTCAAATCCTCATAACTCACAAATGGGATGAGATAAAAAAAAAAGATTTAAACTTAGTTCTGATCATTCAACAAGTGTACAAAATATTAAGAAAATTGTATGACATGAGGTGAAAATTTTGGATCACTTGATCACTCGACTCTGCATTTCCAGCATAAATTGTTCCTCTTCACATTACAATTCACGGGAAACTGCCTTATCCTGAATCAGACCATTCGTCCATCTAGCTAAATAGTCTCAACACTGGCTGGCAAGTGACTCTCCAAATTTTCAGACAGGGAGTGTTCCAAGCCCTACCTGGAGATGCCAAGGATTGAACCTGGAACTTTTTGTATGCAGAGCAGATGTTCTGCCTCTGAGCTACAACCTGCCATCTCCTCAACTCAGCCAGTTATTGCTCTCTTGCAGGATGTTTTGAGCCAGCGCTGAGTTTTTGTTAAACTTGGCATAACTGATCCAGTAAACATAAGAATGAATAGGCAAGAGTAAGGTAGCAGGGGCAGAATAGAACTCCAGGACAGCTTTTAAAAAAATTTTGGAAAGGATTTATAGCAGCTAATTTGCTTCTTGAGACACTGGAAATAAAGTAAAGCTTTAACCTGTCAACTCCTGAATAGTGCTGGAGTAATGGTGGGAGTTGTTGTTTGGTTGTGTTTTCAGAAGCCGGTGCTGAAAATGTTACAGGGGGTGGGTGGCTAATTATGTTGTCAGCAGGTAGATAGGTGCCATATGGCAGTGGCTGCAGACTGGGTTTGATAAAGACTATTCCAGGCACCTCATTAATATACAACTGCGAGCAAACAAACAGAAAGGCAAGCGAAAGGAACACTTGATCGGTGTCTAGAAATTGAACGCTGAGAAATAATTGTGTTGCCGGCAAAGGCAGCTCCTGTAACCCGACTTCCAGTCACCCGGTACAGTCACACCTCAGTTTAAGTACACCTCGGAACCCGTCTGGAATGGATTAACCCACTTTCCATTACTTTCAATGGGAAAGTTCACTTCAGGTTAAGTACGGACTTCCGGAACCAATTACACTCATACCTTGGGTTAAGTACGCTTCAAGTTAAGTACTCCGCGGACCTGTCTGGAACAGATTAATCCACTTTCCATTACTTTCAATGGGAAAGTTCGCTTCAGGTTAAGTACTCCACAGACCGTCTGGGACGGATTAATCCACTTTCCATTACTTTCAATGGGAAAGTTCACTTCAGGTTAAGTACGCTTCAGGTTAAGTACTCCACAGATCGTCTGGGACGGATTAATCCACTTTCCATTACTTTCAATGGGAAAGTTCACTTCAGGTTAAGTACGCTTCAGGTTAAGTACTCCACAGATCATCTGGGACGGATTAATCCACTTTCCATTACTTTCAATGGGAAAGTTCGCTTCAGGTTAAGTACTCCACAGACTGTCTGGGACGGATTAATCCACTTTCCATTACTTTCAATGGGAAAGTTCACTTCAGGTTAAGTACGCTTCGGGTTAAGTACTCCACAGATCGTCTGGGACGGATTAATCCACTTTCCATTACTTTCAATGGGAAAGTTCGCTTCATGTTAAGTACGCTTCAGGTTGAGTACTCCACGGACCCGTCTGGAAGAGATTAATCCACTTTCTATTACTTTCAATGGGAAAGTTCGCTTCAGGTTAAGTACGCTTCAGGTTAAGTACAGACTTCCGGAACCAATTGTGTTTGTAAACTGAGGCACCACTGTATTGTTGTTAGAGGTTTTCATAGTATAGGGTCAAGATCCCCGCGGGAGAGAATGGAGAGAATGTATGAAAGGAGGAAGTAAGAGGCACAGCTGTGGAGGGGTGCAGAAAACAATGCCCAAGTACGCAGAGCACTTTCACAAATGCAATGGACGCCTCCTGTGCCTGGTGTCCATCTTATAATGTCCTTCCTTGATGCTGCAGCCTGGTGACTGTGCAGCATTGAAGCAGGAATGGAAGAAAGTCACAGAGCTGGCTCCTAGTGCTTTTTACTGGGAGTGGGATGGTTTTTGCTACCACCTGTCAGATCTGGGGCCAAGCTTGCAACAGGCTGATGCTTCCTATGGGGAAGGCCTATGGTTCCTTCTCCCCCCCCCCAAGAAGGTCCCAGGTTCCATCTCTGGCATTTCCCAGTAGGGCTGAGGATCTCCCCTACCTGCAGCCATGGAGAGCCTCTGCTAGTCTGCGCAGACAGTGTGGAGCTAGATGGATCAATAGTTTATCTCACAACAAAGGCTCCTGCAGATGTCACTTGATAATTTGTGTTCATGATGGAACCGGGGAGGTCGTATGAATATTTTTCATAGTTTTTAGTCTTCACTTCTTTTTCACTCTCAGAGAAAGAAATGGACCACGTCTGGAGTGGTTCCATAAACGGCCCACATTATCTACAATGTGTTTTCCCCATGTGGGATATTTAAGATACATCATTTCCACAGTCCTTTGGCAGGATAGCTCTGGGCTGTTTTTCTCTCTTCACAGCAGCATCAGTCCCACGCCAAAAGGCTCCTTCCTCAGGTAGGGCATGAACTTTCAGAGTAATCTGGAGAGAAGCAGACCGCCCCAGTGAGTTTAACAGCCTGCAGGTGTAAACACACAGGTACAAACTCCCTGCAATTCTCCAGCTGTTCTGGCTGGAACAGGAGCCTTAGGGTGGGGAGGCTCCTCCTCAGAGTTTCTGATGCAGCCAAAAGATCACAGTCCTTGTGCTGCTTAGTAGCGTGGTTCCAGCTGTCTTTTCCACACTACCCAGCTGATGCCTAAGCAACTCTGCAATAGGGAAAGGTGTACAGGGCTCCCTGTCCTTCAGGCCACCCTCAATTCCTTTCCTTTCCACCACAGACAATTAAAGTATCTTGGCAGGGGGTTTGAACTGGATGGCCCTTGTGGTCTCTTCCAACTCTATGATTCTATGATCTACAACACACACTCCCTATGAGACTTGTAGCCAATGTGGTACCTTCCAGATGTTGTTGAACAACAATTTCCATCAGCCCCATCCAGCCCAGTCAGTTGTCAGTCTTCATGGGAACTGCGGGGTGACAACATGTGAAGTGAACTATGTTGGCTATTCCTGTTCTACAGCATTGCAGAACTAGACTTTCCATTAGCCGCACTCCGAACTCAATTGCTTGCCATAATAGTCCCCAGCAGAGAATGTGCTACATAGTCAAGCAGCAAAAGTGAAATTTGCCCCGTGAATTTACTGGGGTGGGTGCTAGGATGTATTATGGCTGTTCTCTGAAGGGCAATATTGTCTCCTGATTTCTAGTACCATCTTGTATCATTTAAGCTAAGAGAACCCTGGGAAGGACAGCATCCAAGGTTTTGGTTTTAACAGGTGCTATATGTAACCTTAAGGTATCAGTCAGATAGCACCTGAATACTTATTACTTGGACACCTGTTCAGGTAACAACTGCATGGAGTCTGAAGGCCAGAGTTAAGGTCCAACTGTCAACACCCCATAAATAAACCAGCTTCCTGCTTCCTGCAAACATTCCATTCACTTCTCTTCTGAATATTTCCCCCCCCTTTCTGAATATTTTCAATGAATGCGTTGAAGATGTCACCACAGAGCTATATGTTGTGTTTCATTCTTGCTAGACAGCGGAAGTATATCTTGAGGCCTCCACATAAGTTTCTTCAGCAACAGTTTCATCGACAAACCCAGATTGCTCGGTCCCCCGTTCTTCATGAACCTCCATTATTTAAAATGTTTTCAAAGTGTTAGATTGCCTGCCAGTTTAATTCATGGGCAGTGATTGTGAATCCAGGGTAGCTCATGAATTTTTAGACTGAATGATGGTGCACCAGGAAAGGCGTACCAGAGGCAAGTTATTTGCAGTTCGACATTTATTATCCTCCTTTGCTTCTCTGCTGCTTTTTCAATGTTCTAACAGGAATCATTAGTGTCCAAAGGAGAAAAATGAAGACAAGGAGAGCCTTGGTGGATCAGACCAAAGACCCATCTAGTCCGGTATCCTGAGATGCCCACCAGCAGGATGTGAGCACAGCAGCCCCCTCCCAGGCTTGTTTGCTAGAAACTGATATTTAGGGGCATGGTGAGTCTGATTCTGGAGGCCTTAGAAATTGGTTTTATCCCATTTTAAAACCATCTAAACAGGTGGCGCTGTGGGTTAAACCACAGAGCCTAGGGCTTGCTGATCAGAAAGTCGGCAGTTCAAATCCCTGCAATGGGGTGAGCTCCCATTGCTCGGTCCCAGCTCCTGTCAACGTAGCAGTTCGAAAGCACGTCAAAGTGCTAGTAAATACACTGGGAAGGTAAACGACATTTCCGTGTTCTGCTCTGATTCGCCAGAAGCGGCTTTGTCATGCTGGCCACATGACCTGGAAGCTGTACGCCGGCTCCCTTGGCCAATAATGCGAGATGAGCGCCGCAACCCCAGAGTCGGTCACGACTGGACCTAATGGTCAGGGGTCCCTTTACCTTTACCTTAAACCGGCAATAGCCACATCTTGTGGCAGCAAACTCCACAGTTTAACTATTCCCTGAATAGAGAAGACTTTTCTATTGCCTGGCCTGAAACTCCGAACTTCATTAAATGAACCTGGGTTCTAATATGATGAAAGAACAATTTAAAAAAAAACCCAATGATGCACCATGCATGCTATAAAACAGGCATCCCCAAACTGCGGCCCTCCAGATGTTTTGGCCTACAACTCCCATAATCCCTAGCTAACAGGACCAGTGGTTGGGGAAGATGGGAATTGTAGTCCAAAACATCTGGAGGGCCGAAGTTTGGGGATGCCTGCTATAAAACATTATCATGTCCCTCCTCACTTACTCATCTTCCTTCTACACCAAAAAGATTCAAACAATGCATTTTTGAGCTGTTGCAACAACCAGAACTGCACACAGTATTCCAGGTGTGGTCACACCATAGATTGGCATAATGGTGTTGTGGCAAAGGCAGCTTTATTTTCAGACCCTTTGATGATGATTCCCCACATGGAATTTGCCTTCTCCACAACTGCAGCACACTGAGTCAGCATTTTCATTGAGCTGCCTATCACACTGAGCCTCAAGATCTATTTCCTAGTCACCCATTGCCACTTCAAACTCCATAAGCATATTTGTGAAGTTAGGATAGGTTTTTTTTAATGCAGCGTGTACAAATTTACACTTGTTTACACTGATTTGCACTTGCCATTTTACTGTTTATTCACCCAATTTGGAGAGATCATTTTGGAGTGCCTTGCAATCCCTGTTTTTACCAGCCTGAATAATTCTTTGTCATCAGCAATGTTGTCCACCTCACAGCTGACCTCTAACTCCAGACTGTTTTTGAACAAGCTGAAAGGCGACAAGCTCTCATTAATTCCAGTGGTACTTTTCCTCCTTGACTTAAAGTTGGCTTCAGGCTTCGGGCAGACAATTTTTGTCACGACTGTCATACGGGAGGAAAGAAAATAACAACATCAAGCCATTCCATTAAGCTGTGAGAGAGGGACCACCTCCAGACTGGTGTTTTCTTGCAAGTATATTCTGGAATGTGATCTTGACACAATGCCGAAATCTCAATTCAACCATCCATGACAGGTGGTCATCCAACCTCTGCTTATAAACCTCCAAGGAAGGAGAGTCCACCACCTCCTGAGGGCAACTGTTCCACTATCGAACAACTCTTGCTGTCAGAAAGTTATTCCAGATGTTTAGTCAGAATCTCCTTTTTTTTTGTAACTTGAAGCCATTGGTTTGGGTCCTCCCCTCCTGAGCAGGAGAAAACAAGCTTGCTCCTTCCAGGTGACAGCCCTTAGTGGTAGATTACTTCTACAGTACTTTGGTGTGTCCTGCAATGCTTCTCCAATGCAACCACATTGGAGGGGCAATAATGCAACAAAAGGGGGACAGAAATAAATCAGAACATTTGCAGCCTAAAAGCTAATATCACCACAGAACCAGGCTGTTGTGCAAACACGGTGCCCTGGGTCAGTTTGTAATGCTAGTGGCAGGCTATATTGTCACACTGAGGCAGGAGCAATTTCCCCGTTCTCCTTTCCATACTGACTTGCCAAGTAAGAGGGCTGAGAGGATCAGCTCGCAGCTAGGATTATTCAATCTGTTTCAGTTTGCTGCAGCTAGAAGAGTTCAACCCAGGAGGATGCTCTCAATAAAAATAAAACTGTTCAGTTTGGTGTTAGCATGGTTTATTTAATCCTAATTGATTACTCTTGAGGGTGTCGAAAATAACATGTGGGTGGCTTTGTGCCCTTTGCGTGAAAACACATCAATCACACCTCTAAGCTAATGGAGGGATAATTGCAATAAACATACTTCTTACTCATGCTATTACTGTTTTTCATCATCATCACCATTAACAATAGGCACAAGAGAAACAGTAGAAATGGAATAACAAATTAAGGGCAAAAAAGGAGAGAATATACAACTGTTGTAGTTATATAGCTCAATCAGTAGAGCCATGGGATTGGTGGTAGGACAACAATGAATGGTCATAAGGAGAAGAGGCAGAAGACTAGGAGGAGGAAGTATTGGAAGCTGAATAGGTAACAGGGCTTAGTGAATGGAGGGAGTCCGTGCCAGAGAGCAGTTCAGAATCAGAATCAGAAACTGAAGTAGGAGAGGAGGGGACCAAGAGGCAGAGATGAGTCAGGCTAGTGAAGGATCATGGGTGTCTCCCTCTCTTGCTGCAACAATCTCCCCTCTTCCCTGGTCTCCTAGAACCAGGAGAGGCATGAAGTGGGAGGAAGAAAGACAGGCACGCAGGTGCAGTCTCAGATTGCTTGGGGGAAACTCTGAAGAGGAGGAGACTTAGACAGCTGTGGGGAGGTGGTGACCTTCAGCCTCTGCAACTTCTTCATAGGGGCAAGACCTACAGAAGAAGAGTTGCTGTGCTCCTTAGGCCTGACACACCTGTGCAGATCCTGTTTTTTCTAATAAAGAGTTAACTCCACTTACTCCGTATAATTTACTGCTGGCTGGCTCACTCCTGACACGCAAGGCACATTTAAAAATTGCAAAGGCAAGGATTGTGGGATGCAATCCACTGGGAGCAGTCAAATACAACATTCCTTGTTTTGCTAGAGTGGACATGCAAGGGAATGTTTGGTCCAGCCAGTCAAAACCTCCTGTTCCTCCTGGCCTGGAGCATCCTTCCTTGCATGTGACTAGTGGGTGGGCGTGACCTTTCCAGACCTGGTAAAAGGCCAAGGCATGCTTCCATTCTCTCTCTCTCTCCCCCCCTCCCTCTCTCTCCTATCTTCCTTTTGCCCTGTGAACTTCCTGGAATGAACTGCTGGCTGCCAGCCAAGCAGTCCCTCAGGTCATCTACCTTATGGGGTAAACTGGTTTTTATACGTTTGTAACTTTACAAACTTCACACTGTGCTCTGCCGGATTGTGAGTAAACTTTTTTTTATTGCTAATGAATAAGACTGTGGTGTCTTTATTCTTTTAGGGGGGATTTAAAAGGGGATCTTACCAGGAACATACAATTCAATCTGAAGCAGATTGACTTCCATAATAAATAGTAAGAGGTTCTAACAAGCCTGCAATCATATTTCTGCTGTGTGAGAGAAGGAGAATGTAAACCCTGCTAAGTAAAGGAACTTGCTAGTGCAATTTAGGAAGGATATTAATAAACAATACATCATCTCCTGCCAACCTGAATATTCCCACAAGGATGGCATTATAGCTGTAGCCCAGGTGAGTGTTTTGTACAACCAGACCTGCCCTTTTGCAAATCTTTTGGGGAAAATCCAGAAATCTCCCTGCTCTCTTGTAGAGCATTATGCCGGCATCTGGTGGTTTAGAGCAGGGCTGCAGAAACTAGACATCGCTGGACTCCAATTCCCATCAGACCCAACCAGCAGGTCTAAGGGTCAGGGACCATGGGATTTGTAGTCCATCAACTTCTATAGGACAAAAGGTTCCATACCCCCTTTTTAGGAGTGCCATGAGTGTCATTTGCAAACAGGAGCCTCCCATTTCTACTGGTGGGTGAAGGGTGACTCCACCCATTGGAAATCACAGCCACTGCATGTTCAGTGTACCCCTATCCCTGTTTACTCATAAGCAAGTCCCACAAAGGGTGTTCACACCATACATTCAATGCGTGTGCAATCAATGTACCTGTGTGCACAAATAATCAAGCTGTACACTCATACAGTTATTCACCGGTAGCACTTAATAGGCATGCAGTCTTTGTACCCTCAGACTGTATGAACCAATGGGTGTACACTCTTTTCAAATGGATGCTAATACATGTGGACTTGTGAACAAGCCTACTGTGTTAAATGGGGCTCGCTTCCGGGAAAGTGGGCCTAGGTTTTGCAGCTGTCATCTGACCCCGAGTTAAATGCAAGGGCTCGCTCAGGTTGAATTCTGCTTGATTGAGGACTGCAAGATAGCAGGCAAATTAGTTCCATTCACTGTGACATGAACCACCGTTCTAGACAGCTCAGGGTAGAGATGCGAAACTTTTAATGCCTTCTGTTTGTAGGCTGATGAGAAGTGGCATATCCGCAAAGATGAAGCATCTGGGTTGGCTCTGAGAAACACGCAAAAGCTTTTCTGTGTAGATGATTCTCCAAGGAAATCCAAAGCTCATTTGGAGTAAATTAAACATGAAATAAACCAGAAGTATCAAAGGGGGAAAAGGGGAAGGCATACACGGCAAACCGGGACATATACACCTAGCTATAGCAGACCAAGCTGGTTATACACAGTTCTGCAAATACAGATAAACCCCTGGCTGCTGTCACTGGCAATCCCTCCTCCTCCAATCTAAGGAAAGTTGAAGTGTTTGAAGGGGAAAACGCAACTGCAAACCTTTGCTTCTACTGGACTTAGAATCATAGAATCATAGAGTTGGAAGAGACCACAAGGGCCATCCAGTCCAACCCCCTGCCAAGCAGGAAACACCATCAAAGCATTCTTGACATACGCCTGTCAAGCCTCTGCTTAAAGACCTCCAAAGAAGGAGACTCTACCACACGCCTTGGTAGCAAATTCCACTGCCGAACAGCTCTTACTGTCAGGAAGTTCTTCCTAATGTTTAGGTGGAATCTTCTTTCTTGAAGTTTGAATCCATTGCTCTGTGTCCGCTTCTCTGGAGCAGCAGAAAACAATCTTTCTCCCTCCTCCATATGACATCCTTTCATATATTTGAACATGGCTATCATATCACCCCTTTACCTTCTCTTCTCCAGGCTAAACATACCCAGCTCCCTAAGCCGTTCCTCATAAGGCATCGTTTCCAGGCCTTTGTCCATTTTGGTTGCCCTCTTCTGGACACGTTCCAGCTTGTCAGTATCCTTCTTGACTTGTGCTTTGATTCGTTGTCTGTAGGGAGGAGCTGGCTGTTATGAAAAGGTGAACACTATTCAGAGCTGGGATGAAAGCTCTCAAATGAAAGCTGTGGGGAAACAAAAAGAGGGGGTGAGTGAGACAGGGTGAAGCTTCCTTCCTTCCTTTTTTGCATTTCTGCATTAGCGTGGTAGCTCTCAGTAGGGTCTGTGTGCGCCATTCCTCCCCTCCCCCAGAATGCCCCTCAGCACAAAGCTACATCACGCTGCTATTGCATCATCGCAGGGCCTTCTGGGCAAAACAAAATGGTGGTCATCAGCTGCATGGGAATTGGAGAAATGCTGGGGTGTGTCACTCTGATATCCTCAACACACACACACAAAAAAAACCCTACCCCAAACCCCCACATAGCCGTTCTAAGTTGCATGAATGTGGCTGTGAAACTGAGGGGGTTGTGAGACTTCCCTGGTAATCGATACGTCATTGAATACAAATCCATACCAAATTTCGCTCCTCAGTCAGGATAATTATTCACAAATTTCAGATGGAGGGGAGACTTGCTAAGAGCTGACGGCTTGCCAAAATCTACCTGGTGGATTCTTGGCTGAGATGAGCTCACAGCTACATCAGCTACACACCATTACCTGTGCACGCTCACTGCCTGTCTCTGTCTTTTGAAAAAGCAGAAGGCAAATCTTGAGCAATAAATCAGAAATCAGCATATGCTTGAAACCCCCATAAGGAACTGCAGCAAGCGTATTTTAATTTGTGGGTCAGCAACTTCAAAAAGAATCATAATGTCCCCAATTAAAGAGCTTACAAAAGCTCTGTTTTAAAGCCCCCTTGCTTGCTAATTTGTTCCTGCAAATTCCACTATTATCTCCAGGGCATGACGGTTACTTACGAGGTGCTAAAAAGGATTAAAGAGATGATGTGTCTGAAAAATAATTGACCTTTCTGCAGTTTCTGGGTTCAGGAAATGAGAGTTTTGTGGACAACTCTTAGCAGGCAGATTTCGGAAGAGCAGCTCGGCTACACAGGGAAAAAACAAAGACTGTGAAGCTTCTAAAAATCTAATTGATTTCACAGAAGTGCCGACTCCATCAAATGTGTGAAGTAGAGAGAAGAGAGGGGGTGGATTTGGATATAAAATGCATATACACATGGGTGGAGGTGCAATAGAGTTTGGCAATAAAACTAAGGCTGTATCTCCACAACAAACACCTAGGAGTTGGGTACCAGTCAAGTGGTAACTTTAGAATCTGTACTTATGGTCTTATGTCCCTCACTTCTTTAGATGAAAATGTCCATTACTTCACTTGGAAGTGCGGCAAGCTGACCCTTCTCAGTTTTGGGGCACGGCTGCTTACAGTATTTTGGGACCTGTATGCCTGGCCCCAAATCCCACTCTGATGGAAACACTGGTAATAGTTTCGCTGTCAAGGCTTCCCCCACAAAGAATCCTGGGCATTCAAGTTTGAGGGAGCTAAAAGGAGCTTGGTCCACAAATTTCTCAGGATTTGTCCTTTTGGATTTCAGTGTGCAGATAATTCCCCCCCCCTATATTTTTCACTGGTTGCCAGTTCATTTCTGGATCTGATTTAAGGTACTCACATTAAAACTCTAAATGACGTAGAACTCAAATATCTGAAGGGCTTAGTCCTTCCCTACAGACAAACTCTGGTGTAAATCAGATCAGCAAAGGGGATTCTCTTGATAGTCCCACAGCCCCTGAATTGTGGGAAGTGGGTTTGGCTGAATACTATAGTTCCCAGGAGCCAATACAGTAAAGTGCATGCATACACCCCCACCATCATATGCCTACCATTATGACCCAAAAGAGGACTTTGGGGGAAAGCAAGCGTTCCCCCCCAAACATTCTCGAATAAAAATCGTAATTACTGAGCTGGTATTTTGAACATCACTGCCACCAGCACTACAATAATGACACATATTGATGGCATACATTCATCTCCTCTTTCTGGGGGTGGGCGTTTCTGGGTGGTGGGCTGCCCCTCCCATGAATTACCCACACCATGTGGATTAATATGCCTTATAGAAAAAGGAGAAGCAATATAGTTTTCATGGTACCAGATGTATTCTGTGAAAAGGGAACATCTTTAGTGATAGCCCTGTCCATATGATCTCAGGGTCACAGGTTCAAGCCCCCCATTGAGCCACAGATTCCTGCATTGGACTAGATCCTTTCTAACTCTACGATGATTCTATGATCCTCAGGTAACAGTTCCGTTCTGCTACGCAGACAGTGTGTGTTTAATGCAACCAAGACCCAAAGCACAGAGCAGTTTTTCGTCTCTGAAAGCATAACACACCTCCCAGATGTTGCTGAACTACAACTACCATCTTCCCCGACCATTGGCCATGCTGTTTGGGGCTGCTGGAGTCCAACACCTTCTTTGTTCAACCATTTTGGCTGTTCCTGGCATAAGGAAATGCTGGAATGACTTCAAACAATAAATTTCCCCCAAGTCTTTAAAATCCCTCCTGACTGTCGCTTTCAGAGTGTTTGAGCTCTGCTGGGAGCCTTCCTTTAAACAGCAGTTTCTTCATAGCCTCTGGGCCTTTGCTGAAAGCTTTCCCCCTCCTTGCCAGTAGCCCTATAGCCTTTCAGAACTGCTTCTCCACCCCCAATTCAAATCAGCCCCAGAATCCGATTTCCAACTGCTCTGGTGATTTTGATCTCAGCAACCCTCCTCTTTCTTGCCACTCCAGCTCAGCTGGCTAATAAGATTTGCAGAAAGCAAATCTTTCACAATTAACATGCATGGAAGGAAAGCTGCATTGTACTGAGCCAGACCACTGCTCTATCTAGTTCAGTATTGTCTCCACTGAATGGCAGCAGCTCTCCAGGATTTCAGGCCTGGATCTACCCCAGCCATACCTGGGAGCTGAACGAGGGACTTTCTGCATGCAAAGCAGATGCTCTGCCGCCCCTGAGCTATGACCCTTTCCCTTGAAAACATAAGTCTCAGGTTAGGGGGCTGAGCAGCATCAGGAGCACGTGGTGGGGAGGGAGAATTTACACCTTTCCACCCTGCAGTGGTCTCAGTTAAAATCACCCCTCTGAAGCTGCTATGTTCATGGAGGCTTCCCTACAGGTGCAAATAGAAGCTTTAGGGTGGGCAATATTTTTTCAGGAACATGGTGGGGGAAAGAGTTAAAACAGGGGTGGTCATGGCATGGATGCGCCCCCTAATATTGGGCCAAACCAAGGGGTATGTGAGTGGGCACAACAGTGCTACCGTCTTCCATATGGAGGACCATTATCCACCAATACATGCCCTATTGCTTTCTCTCTCAACTCCAAACAACATCCTAGATTATAGTGTTGGTTCACTGCTATCACCAGCAGGTCCCCTCTCCCCGTCCCTCACACTGATCTAGTGTATCATGGTGGCTCATCTTCCACGGCTGAAAGCTTATAATTTTTTCGAGCAGACAACATTTGAAAGCACCCATTTGTAAGTGAGCGCCATGTCACCGAATATCATCACCCTCATGGGAGAAGTGATGGGTTGTGCCAAGTGTCAAGGAGGCGAGTTAATAAACACCAAGTCAAGTATTAATGAACCCATAAATCTCTTTCAAATTAAAAGTTTTGCTCTTCTGTACATAATTAAACTTGCCCATATGAAATCCGCCTCTCTTTCATTTGGAGAGGGGACTCTCGCTTCCTTTCCCCTTCTCAGCAAGTTGATAATTTGCCGGTTTTTCCTCCACTTCAGTTATTTCCCAAATGGTACCTTCAACTATTGCAAGTTTGCTCTGGCCCCTATAAGGTGACGCAGTGAGAGTCTTCATCTTCCCATTTTCTCTCTCTGCAAGGACGCACAACAAGATAACAGGCTGCAGACTCATGCCCACCCCTAACCAAGCTAATTTTGGAATTTAAGGAAGAGAACAAAATAAATGTCTAGCAGCGACTACCTGCTGAGCTTCCCTTTTATGTAAGAACACAGGAAGCAGCAGGACAGGTTAAAGTCAAGTTCTGTGTCTCAGGAAGTGAAACAAAAGCCCATGAGCCCTTAATCGCCTAGAATTACTTTTTGCAAATTGAGAAACACTGTTGGGGGTTAGCTCTCTCTCTCTCTCTCTCTCTCTCTCTCTCTCTCTCTCTCTCTCTCTCTCTGTGTGTGTGTGTGTGTGTGTGTGTGTGTGTGTGTGTGGTGTGTGTAATAAAAATGGATCGACCCAATGAAGGACCTGTATAGGCATATTGGATATGATGGACTGTGTCTCTCAGCCAAGGAAATTCTCAAAAACTCACAAGGTTTATTTTGACTGACTGAAATTGGCCCTTTGATTTGGCTTATTTGTTCAGCATAGTATTGGTTTATATGTTGAACCCTGAGGTATTAGGATGGAATTTGATATTCACGTTCATGACACAGTTCCACACTTTGAATTAGCTGGACACCCCCACTCCAACCATGAAGGGTGGGGAGAAAAACACAAACTATAACATAATGTAATGCAAAAATATTTTTGTCATGATACGCAGTTGATGTATCAGTGGTGCAGTGGTAAACGCTTAAAGGCAGGAGCTCAGCATGAAGCAGGAACACCATCAAAGATAAGGGTACATGTACACAGCCTCTGCTTTATTTTTCTCTTCATTCTGTGACTTCATCTATGTTAACCTACTACAATAACACTTTAAAGCTTCATTGTCACCTCATGGACTTGTCAGGGCAAGGAACTCTACTCCTCTGGCAGATTATTTCCTTGCTCCTGCTCTGAAAGAAGAACCAGAACTGCCCCCCCCCCCGCCCATGTATTTCCCTTCCACTGTACCACTGATGCATGTTCAAGGCACAGCTTTATGCTCGAGGTTCAAACAAAACGTCAACCCACCTGCCCCTTGAAGTTAAGGAATGTTGTGAAACACACTGCTAATACATCCTTTGAGCACCAGTATCACACAAAGGACGTTAGTGAGCAGATTGACAACTTCATTCTTTGTGCGAAGTTCAAGCAAGCCCCAGCTCGGTTAGGCAAATAAAGAGACCGCATGACTCAGCTCCTCCTCTGGGTGAATTAGCACTGTTTCAGCTGTGGATAACATTCAAAAAGAATACATGCAGCTGAGCACATAGGGAGCTGAGTCATAGGGAATTTGCACTGAAACTCAGCGTGCATGTTTATGACTGTCAGGCGGTGTCAATATTTGAACTGATCGTCTTCGGATCTGCGTGCAGCTGCCTCATGTGGCGAGCCAGTGGACTCATATTGCAGCATCTATCTAGGATTCTAGGAGGTGAGAAGAACCATCAGAGCCCAGACTGTTTCCACCCACCCAACCTAGCCATTGGACCCTCCTGGGCAGGAAGGCGTGTAGGAGGTCCTTGCCTGAACAACATGGACTTCTGAGCTTCTGTATGTTCCTGTTTCATTTGCTTGTTCTTCATTCCTGACATGACTTGTCCTTCAGTCCTGGCTTGATCTTCAGTTTGTCCCTCAACTTGGATCCTAAGTGCAATTCCTGGCCCCCAGCTTCCAGCCCATCTCAACCCCACAGCCCAAACCCAACAATAGAATTCTCCATTTTCAAGGGACCACGTATTGAGCTGTAATGTGATGCCATGAGACAAAGGTTCTTGAGAGCAGACGCAGTAAGGCCTATAAGGCCTATACAATCTTTCAAGCCTAAGCCTGCTAACTGCTGTTAACAGCAAACTGCTAAGTCACTGTGACTCGGGTGATGACTCATTCTCCCTATAAAAGTAGCCAGCCTCTCTATGGGCCTCAGTCAGAGAGCTGTATGGATTGTGTATGGAGTAGTCCAGGCATCCCCAAACTTCGGCCCTCCAGATGTTTTGGACTATAATTCCCATCTTCCCCGACCACTGGTCCTGTTAGCTAGGGATCATGGGAGTTGTAGGCCAAAACATCTGGAGGGCCGCAGTTTGGGGATGCCTGTGGAATAGTGCTGCTGCTGTTGCTATGTAAAGCTAAGGCAGACACGAGTGGCTCCAGGACTCCAGTTAATCAGTAACTAAGTCCATACCTCTGAAGAGTCAGATAGCTGCTATGAGCATTCTGTGTATGCTCTTTAACTATGCTGTTTCTGGACAAGTTTATTTTCTTCAGTAGTTTCATTCTGTTTATAAAGAAGACTCTGCAATGCATTGATTAATTTACCGTTGTGCATCATGTGGCACCTGCCTTGAAGGCAGGGATTGAGGGGGGTGGTGGATTTTATTCAGTTAGCATTTAAATGTGAACCTATCGGATTAACGCTTTCTGAAGCAGCCATCCTTCAAAAACATGCACTTCTCTGAATCCTGAAATGCAGTTCTCCAGCCAAGTGATGTGTACAAAATGCATCTGCTAGGGTGCCTAAATATGCATGCTAGTGAAAATAGCATACAGGGTAGTTCAGATGTATTGTGGCTATAAGCCCATACAGGTAAAAAAACACATAATGGTGAAAAGTTACAAAATAAACACACCAGCAGAACATCGCACCACAATCATCAAAATGATTTAAAAAAATAAGCATAAAATTACAAATAAAAATAGTATAAACTTTCAATGATCGTACAGTAGTCCATTTCGTCTCTTTTGGGTAAGAACAGAAGTTAAAAAACCTTGCCACTTGTAGGGTTATATAGGTATCATTGTCTTGTAAGAATAGGGCAAGATGTGTTTCTACTGGCATACCAACAAATTTCCAAATTATTGGGCCCAGTAGATTTGCCCGAACCACACTATGCAGAGGACAAATAAACATTATATGGTGAAGAGATTCCACCGACTTATTATCACAGACACATAGAGCAGATACTTGCCCCTTTGGAAAATCTATGTCTCAGAACATTGGATGGAAAGGCGTTAAACCTCGCTTTAATGAACACAAATCTGTGATATGCCGTAGAAAGGGAGGATAAGTATGTTGGGGCATGGTGTATTGGGGTAATGCCAATGTTCCGAGGTGAACAAAAACCCCCACCCAACATATAGTTACGTTGTAACTCAATATCGTCCAATCTTTGTTTGATAAGTCTTTTTGCTATATGAAGCTCTAGAATAGATTTAAGGAATCTGAGGGAGAGATTTCATAAAGCAAAAGTTTGGCATGAATTCTGCTAGACCAAGGGCTAGCAAATTCATCGCACCATAGACATTGGACAAGATAATGGCTTGGTAGTCTGTGCCAGAGAGTTAACCAATAGTTAAAGACTCGCTTCCACAAGAGGGTCTCTAATGAAGGAATCTTCAATTCTAAACGTATATCAGGCACCCCCAAACTTCGGCCCTCCAGATGTTTTGGACTACAATTCCCATCATCCCTGGCCACTGGTCCTCTTAGCTAGGGATCATGGGAGTTCTAGGCCAAAACATCTGGAGGGCCACAGTTTGGGGGTGCCTGGTATAGATGCATTACTCACACACAAAGGCAGAATAGCATACAAAGATTTGGGGAAATTGCTTTGCAAAAAATGTGTATGTTAGGGGGAGGTGTGTACAAAAATGAGTATATTAGGAGAAAGACACACAAATTCTGATGGAGTTTCAGGAGAGATGCATGCATATACATGAAAATGGAAGACCACCTGAATGAATAACATAAAGGAAAATGTGGTTTGTGGGTCAGAGGCATGTTTGGCAGCAAGAGGCTCTCATGTTTTCTTTTTCCTTTCCTTTTCTTTTTTGACACCATCAGCCATACACCAGGCGTTAATGTGTCATCAGCTGTCCACCCCATCCTAGGTAATAAAATTTGTCCCAGTTACTCCTTGCTGTGAAAGGAATGATTCTTCGTACCTGGTAAGTGAGTTGGTTTTAAGCACAGCAATTTGCGATTAAGCTAGAGCTTTTCCTGTGAAAAAGACATATATTTGGAATCGAGAAAAGTACCCTCTGCAGAGTCTAAATTCCATCCATGCAAGTCGTCAACTTCAAGAGCCACACTTAACAAGTAACCTTTCTTTGACTCATGCTAAGTTTACCTCCGCAGCCGTGGCAACCTCATCTATCAATGGAGGGCCGTGTTGTTCGTGTCAGAATTCATGCAGAGAGAATCATGCAGGTAGAAAGTCCAAATATATATATATATATATATACAGTATTAAAAATCTGCTCGTAAAGAAGTCTTAAATACTTCTTATATCACTTACCAAAGCCATTGATCTCCTTCCCTTATGCTGTGTTGACAGAGCTCTCTTGCTTAAATTCTATCCTGACAAGGTCACATTGGGAGATGTTTACCAGAAAGGGGAATTTATTTCATCATGATAGCAAAAGGCCATCGGTTTCCCAACCAAATTCCTTGGCAAAGGTGTGTATGACAGTTTCTTGCCCATCCATCAGCGTTACATGAAATGTGCTCTGATGTTCCTGTGTCTTTGCTCAATGCTACAGTTCATAAGATCCTATGCATTTTAATGCAGAAAATGGACCAAATTCACACCTCCTGGACTAAGGCATGGCTTGAAACACAATTATCATTCATATTTAGCACTTTCCTGCCTTTTCTGATACAGTTCCCAGCCAAAGAAATCTACCAAATTGCTTAAAGATTGCATATTGTATTCAAATTGCATACATTGCAATAAAATAATATTTAAACAATGTATTTAAATACAAAATTATATAGAGATATAGATATGAGAGAGCTAGAACAACCTTGCAAATGTACATGTGCAAAATTAATATGAACAGGAAATAAACCGCTGATCCATCAATCCCTATTTTTAGGTGATATAGCTATAACTGTGGCCAACTGCTGACTTTTGTGATTTGGCAGCCATGTATTAATTTGTCACTAATTCCCCCCTCTCTCCCTCTCCAGTAGCTAGATGATGTTTGCATGGACTTCTGGGAAAGCTGGCTACTGAGAAACAATAAAACAGAAAAGTTGCAAATTGCCACTGATTGAAATGGAACCAAATGTATTTACTCTCTCAGAGAAATGTGCCCAATGCTTCCCCTCCCCCAGTCTTCTCCATTCATCTTAAGCTTTAGTGTTATTTATAACTACAGCAAGGAAAGACGTGTCATTTTGCATTGTTATTTTTTTGTCTGCCTTTCATGCTTCCTACCTAGAAAAGGCTGGTGCCCGCTTACCAGCAGTATAAATATTAATACAAGTATGTGTGACATGCTCTTTCTCTGGTTGCCATTTCAGATACTCCCATTTTGTCCTAAGTTGTAAGAAAGTGTGGTGTTAATTTTTAAAAAGCCTGAGGCAAATTCTGAGAAATTCTAGGGAAACATTGCCGTGGGTGGTGTTCGTTATTCTTTGCTTGCAGTTAGTGCTTAGTTTGAGCCAGAACTAGATTAAACTGACAAATAAAGAGTGTGTTAACATAGGAAAGCGCCCTTTTCTCACCACTGTGCAACCACAGCCTGTCTTTACATATCTGACACTGTAAATGTAAACAGAGAGGGCTTTTAGCACAGAGTGTGCATATTTGAGCCTTGGGCATGTCTTATTTCTGCCCTGCCATTCAGCAGAAATGTGGCTGCAACTCACACAAATTCTTTTCCAAAATCCAGAGAATTTTCAGTTTCTCTCTCCCCAGCCATCCCATTCTCCAAAACTTCCTGCCGAATGCCCTCTCTCCCCTTCATTTCACTTGCCTGGCCAGCATCAGCAAGCTGAGTGGCAGCAAGAAGGTCTGTCACTCCTCTGACTTCTTCCATCACCTGCTGTTGCTCCTGCTGCAAGTACAACGAAGGCGAAAAAGGAGGTCTGGGTCAGTGGGGTCTGGCAGCAATAATGTGTTGGTTGATAGGGCAGGGACAATTTTCTGCACTTTTGACTGGCTCCAGAAATGAACTGAATTCTTTTCGTTTCGATAAAACTCATTTCCATGTCCATTTTGTCGTGCCCCACCCAAGCCAGGCACTCAAATTCAGAGGAGCAGTCTCACACACTTCCCCAGTCTTCCCAGCCCTACAGGAGCCAAAGACTGTAACATAAGTTGAGGGCCCTTTAAGAGGCAGTCAGCATCTCTGCAGAAGCTGGACTTATTGCACTGCATGAGCAGACAACACAAAACGTGGCTTCAGTTGGAGTTGGGTGCTTGCGGCAACAGCCCTTTGTACTGCTAGCTCAGCTGGATCCTGGGAGCTCTCCAAGGTCCTGAACGTGCTCTGGACTCCCAACCTGGTCTATTGATGGGACACTGGGACTCCCTAGTCCTGAATGGGGTAACTGTGCCCCTGAAGGACCAGATGCGCAGCCTGGGAGTCATTCTGGACTCACAGCTGTCCATGGAGGCGCAGGTCAATTCTGTGTCCAGGGCAGCTGTCTATCAGCTCCATCTTGTACGCAGGCTGAGACCCTACCTGCCCGCAGACTGTCTCGCCAGAGTGGTGCATGCTCTGGTTATCTCCCGCTTGGACTACTGCAATGCACTCTACGTGGGGCTACCTTTGAAGGAGACCTGGAAACTACAACTAATCCAGAATGCGGCAGCTAGACTGGTGACTGGGAACGGCCGCCGAGACCACATAACACCGGTCTTGAAAGATCTACATTGGCTCCCAGTACATTTCTGAGCACAGTTCAAAGTGTTGGTGCTGGCCTTTAAAGCCCTAAATGGCCTCGGTCTAGTATACCTGAAGGAGCATCTCCACCCCCATCGTTCTGCCCGAACACTGAGGTCCAGTGCCGAGGACCTTCTGGCAGTTCCCTCACTGCGAGAAGCGAAGTTACAGGGATCCAGGCTGAGGGCCTTCTCGGTGGTGGTGCCCGCCGAGTGGTGGTGGTGCCCATCAGATGTCAAAGAGAAAAACAGCTACCAGATTTTTAGAAGATATCTGAAGGCAGCCCTGTTTAGGGAGGCTTTAAATGTTTAATAGATTATTTTATTTCATTTTTCTCTTGGAAGCTGCCCAGAATGGCTGGGGAAACCCAGCCAGATGGGCGGGGTATAAATAATAAATTATTATTATTATTATTATTATTATTATTATTATTATTATTATTATTATTATTACTGCTGGGCTTCCCCTGTGAGCGACAAGCTTTTGTAAGTAGTAAAGGCCACATTCAAGGAGAATAGAGAACAGCTGGTTCATATCTACTTACATCTCTGTATTTGCCTTGATTTCACTATGTTGGCATTTGTAATTATTATTGTTTTCCATTGTCACTTCATCTTATGATTGCATTATTTTTCTATTTCCACTTCTTATGGAAGAGCAACTACCAATATCTATGGTCCAACCTACAGACCAGTTCAGCCAAACCATGTTGACTTGAGACACTGAAGAGAGTTGGGATGAAATCAGCTTGAGGCCAAGCATTGCAAATTATCTGGCCAGGGAATTGCAAGCATTGCAAATATGTGTAAACTCAGGATAAAATCTGTCGCCAGAAGTTTAATTCTAATTTAAGCTGCCCACTCCAGGACATTTCTGTGCCAGATTTGGTGCATTTTGAGCCAGCTTCTTAAAAAAAAAAGTGTGAAGATGGAATAGAGAAATTGCCCCTTTCAAGTGAGATTTACATAATCATAACTGTCATTTGAAAGAGTGACTCTTGAAAGGAGAGAGCTAATCTCACCCTTTACCTGAAGGAGAGTAAAGCATGGACCTAAGAAAAGAACTGAAGCACAATTCAAAAGCATCTTAGAGCCAGTGTGGTGTAGTGGTTAGAGTCCCAGAGGTACCCAATTCATGGAAATATGGGTTGTATCCAACCATAGTCCTATGCTTACCAAACTTTCTGATATTAAAAGCTGTTCCACAATGGAACAGACTCCTTCAGAAGGTTGTGGACTCTCCTTCATTTAAGTTTTTTAAAGCAGAAGTTAGATGGCCATCTGTCATGGAGGCTTTAGTTGAGATGTCTGTATTGCAGGGACTAGATGACCCTCAGGGTCCATTCAAACTCTACCATTCTGATTTACGCCCACTGAACTGAATGAAATTAAGAGAATCATGCTCAAGAGAGTCATGCTCATTAACTTCAGTGAGTCTACTCGAAGTAGGACTAGCACTGGATACAACCATTTTGAGGGTGTTTTCTGTTGTTGTTGTTGTTGTTTACACAATCAAGCGGTGTAAGCAATACATGAGTAATAAGCCCTGTGTTTCCCATGGATTCTTAACTAATGTCCACCCTTATGCTTTTCAGCACAGGACAAAGGCCTTTTCTCCTCCTCCCAGGTCTTGCTTTGCCTTGTGCTGGACTGGACATAGCTCAATACAGTACCACTTCTTCTGTAGGTCGCAAGCCACACAAGAACAGAATGCACAGCTCTGGATGCTATGCAGTTTCCAGACAGCATTTGCTTTATTAAAAGTGACTCCGAAATAAATGCCCTCATTAACAAAACGAAAATCTGCTCTCTAAATAACTTATCAAGCCCTACACAGTAGCCTGGAGCCAGATTCTGAATGAGCAGGGGGCAGCTTTTCATGTGCATATTATAAAATGTCAGGGCTGCCCAATTTCATCATGTAGCCCAGAGCAGACTTGACTGATCCTCCAGAATCATGACAAAAGTATTTAAAGACATAATCATGCACACACAGCATAAATCAAAATTGTGACTTCTTAAGATTTCAGAGAATTACTCAGCTTTGGACTTCGGCTGCCTCTGTCTGTACACCGAGCTCCGCCTTCCCTGTGCATTTCTACAAGACAACAGCATTGCTAGCAATGAAGCATGACCAAGCAATGAGATCGGACATCCATCTGAGCTCCAAAGCATTGGTTCCTTCCCTTTCCTGCCTCCCCTCCCCTTGTCAAGAAAAGGGGCTGGCTTCTACACAGATAATCCTAAATTAAGCCACTTGAGTCAAGGTTAAGGCTCAATTGATAGAAAAATTTGGAGGTTTGGGTGTATAAGAAAGCAAAGGAGAAAAAAAACAATAAATTAAGGAGAACTGATGCATTGATTTCCTTGCCAACCTTTGTTACAAAACCTATTATTGCTTCCCAGCCATGGCAGAGCAATAACAAGGCTCGTTTGTGGTCAAGGTCACAGATGCTGCGCTTCCCTCATAAAACTAAAAGAAGACCGCTGTCATTTTGAGTATTATAAACTTCAGGAAGAGACTTTTTTTGAAAATTAAAAATGGCTCTTGGAACATGCCTTTATTTGCCCTTCCCTTTTAGACCCCCCCCCCAATGCAACAACTCACCCTATTCAGCAGAATCACTTGACCTTGGGAGAGGATTTGGGGATCAGAGAGCTGCCAGGGGAAGGAAGGAGTGGGTGTTTCGAGAGCCTTTAAACAATGCTTGAGCAACCCAATGTCAAAAATAATAGCCCTCATCTGAGGTTAAAGCTCACGTGCGATTAGAGCAGCATGAGGGGAGGGTGGAGACCCTGCCCCCTTTGTGGCACCCCCATCCCTCAGCCCCACCACCTTCCATAAGATTATGCATGATGCTAATACTTGGAGACATCCAATGAAGCCGAATGCTGGAAGATTCAGGACAGACAAGAAACCCCTGAATACCAGCTGCTGGAAATTGGGAGTGGGATGAGAGCAATTGATTCAGGTGCTGCTTGTCAGCTTCCCATAGGCATCTGCTGGCCACTATAAGGACAGGATGTCCTTATATCAAGTAAGTTACATCAAAGTGTTGATGCTGACCTTTAAAGCCCTAAACAGCCTCGGCCCAGGATACCTGAAGGAGCGTCCCCCCCCCATCATTCAGCTCAGATACTGAGGTCCAGTGCCGAGGGCCTTCTGGCTGTTCCCTCACTGCCAGAAGTGAGGTTACAGGGATCCAGGCAGAGGGCCTTCTCGGGAGTGGCGTCCACCCTGTGGAACAGCCTCCCATCAGATGTCAAGGAAATAAACAACTATCTGACTTTTAGAAGACATCTGAAGGGAGCACTGTTTAGGGAAGTTTTAAATGTTTGATGTTTTTAATACTATTATTATTATTATTATTATTATTATTCTGTTAGGAGCTGCCCAGTGGCTGGGGAAACCCAGCCAGATGGGCAGGGTATAAATAATAAACTATTATTAGTATTATTAATGTTAAACCATATGGGTCTTTGGTCTGATCCAGTATAGTGTTGCCCTTAGATGCTTATCTTCCATGCATTGGAGAAGGCCTACTGTGGAACTCTGCATGGCCAGGGTCCAGAAGTCCTGCAGGCTCCTGCTCTCCACTCACCCTTAAACACCTGGATATTGTCAATACCAGGCATAGGCAACCTTGGCTCTCCAGATGTTTTGGAACTACAATTCCCATGATCCCTAGCTAACAGTGCCCAGTGGTCAGGGATCATGGGAGTTGTAGTTCCAAAACATCAGGAGAGCCAAGGTTGCCTATGCCTGGTCAATACTGATTTAGAGAACTAGGGCCATTCCCCAATTAAGGACAGTTTTGTGGGGTAAGCATGTGATTTTTAGGATCATACAATCATAGTGTTGGAATGAACATGGGGCTCAAACCCATGACCTTGAGATTAAGAGTCTCGTGCTCTACCAGCTGAGCTACCAAAGTGGATAGTTTAGTTGATCATTTAGATGTGCCTATGAGGAAAAAAATAGTTCTATAAGCATGCATTTTTTATTGTTAGACGATGCACCCAAGTGTTTCTGCAGACATAATCTAAGAAGAGACATGCCCCCCCTTTTATTACACATAGATTAGGGTGATTCATTTAAGGCATTATAGGGTACCTATAGTTTTTGTAAACACTTGAATGAAACATGGAATCATAGGACTGTAGCGTTGGAAGGGACCTTGAGGGTCATCTAGTCCAACCCCCTGAAATGCAGGAATCGCAAACATGATTAAACAGAACGTAGAATTTAGGCAAAAAAGAAACAAAACATATCATTTTAACTAATATTTGGGTCAGATGAATAAATAATGTAATCCAGCACACAAATATGTAAGTAAGAGTTACAAAAAATAAATAAATGTAATTCTATCCTTCAGTCCTTAGAAGCAGCATACATTCATGGATAACCAGCAAATAAAGAATTCATGACTGCATTGCACCCAAGTCTTTTTTAAAAAAACAAAACAAAAAACCATGGGTAAAAGTGACAGCTGAGATCCACATAGTTTAATAGCGATCTCTAGAAAGGTTTGAAATCAGAAATAATAATATGCGGTTTATTAGAGAAGGTGCAATTTACCCTGAGTTAGGAATATGGTGTTTTGGAATTGCTAACATCACAGCTTGTGTTTGCAACAGAAATGCCTGGCAGGGCAAATACAGACTAGAGTTCAATGAGAGGGTGTGGAACAGGTGAGAAACATTTTAGTATAATCTCAGGTGCAAAAGATAACAAAGTCTACAAGCAGGATAGGTATGAATGAATAAATAAATAAATAAAACACCTGCCACCAATAGTAACCCTTTGATGGGGAAGCACTCTAATATAATCCATGCACATTTAAGGCATGATTTAAAAACAAACAAACAAACAAACAAAAGTTTACCTGCAAAGCTGCTGGAAATCTGAGCTAGCTAAGCAACTGCCCTGTTAGATGGTTCGGATTGCCAGAGTAGCAAAAACAACAACAAATCAAAGCAGTCAGAGCGTATCACTGAGAATCTGGTCCATTAAGTGCACAATGAGTGATAGAGACACATGCGGCTCCAGCTAATATCCAGCAGCCTGCTCACTTGCCTTTTCCTGGCCAGACCTACTTAGAGTCCGCAAAGCACAAGAGATATGTGTGGCACTCCATCAAGCCTACTAAAATGGGATGGGGTGGAACACACACAAAATGCATTAGGAGTAAGGCAAATTTTGAAGTTACCTTTTTGTTGTAATTTCTCCCCTCCTTTTTGATGTGAGGTGAACAGAAATGTAAAGGTAAAGGACACCTGGATGGTTAAGTCCAGTCAAAGGTGACTATAGGGTTGTGGCGCTCATCTCACTTCATCTCGCTTTCAGGAATTTGCTACCAAGGAGTGTGGTGGAGTCTCCTTCTTTGGAGGTCTTTAAGCAGAGGCTTGACAGGCATATGTCAAGAATGCTTTGATAGTGTTTCCTGCTTGGCAGGGTGTTGGACTGGATGGCCCTTGTGGTCTCTTCCAACTCTATGATTCTATGATTCTAGGCCAAGGGAGCTGGCGTTTGTCCACAGACAGCTTTCTGGGTCATGTGGCCAGTATGACTAAACTACTTCTGGCATAATGGAACACCATGATGGAAACCAGAGAAATTCTTCCCACCACACTGGTACCTATTTATCTACTTGCACTGGCGTGCTTTTGAACTGCTAGGTTGGCAGGAGCTGGGACAGAGCAACGGGAGCTCACCCCATTGCAGGGATTTGAACTGCGACGGGAAGGTAAACGGCGTTTCCGTGTGCCCTGGCTTCCATCACAATGTCCCGTTGCGCCAGAAGCGGTTTAGTCCTGCTGGGCACATGACCTGGAAAGCTGTCTGTGGACAAACGCCGACTCCCTCAGCCTGAAAGCAAGATTAGCGCCGCAACCCCATATTCTCCTTTGACTGGACTTAACCGTCCAGGGGTCCTTTACCTTTTTACCAGTTAAGAACTGCAGGTTCCTTGCAAGACCCCACTTTCCAAAATACACCATTTGCCATTTTATTTACTGTTAGGGCTTATCCGCACTTACCTTGTGTGCTGTGCTTTCAAGGCACAGGTCAGGGCTTTCAAGTCTGAGTCTTTTTTTCTGCTTTTCCCCCTTCCACCAGTTCCATCCAAAAACCCACTCTTTATCGCCATATTGGAGGAAGCAGCAATCCGCAAAAAAACCAAACTGCTGTTTGTCCCAATTGAGCATTAAAGAGTGAGGTTTTGCGGGAAAGTGCCAAAGGAAGAGGAAGAAGAAGAAGAAGAAGAAGAAGAAGAAGAAGAAGAAGAAGAAGAAGAAGAAGAAGAAGAAGAAGAAGAAGAAGAAGAAGAAGAAGAAGAACAACTCAGCGATGGAGCATAAAGCATAAAGACACAGCACAAAAGGAAGTCTGGATGAGCCCTTAGTGATGGCAACATACAGCCAAATACGCTTAGCTACACTATCATCCCAAGAATGTCTGGCATCCACCTTGAGATTGAACATAAAATGTGGCACCTTGGAGGAAAAGGCAATGCTGAAACAGAAACACCCGGGGGGGGGGAGAGATGGCTACCGTATTTTCCGGTGTATAAGACTGGGCATATAAGACGACTGGCCATATAAGACGACCCCCAACTTTCCCAGTTAAAATCTAGAGTTTGGGATATACTTGCCGTATAAAACTACCCCTCTTCCTACGATCGTCCGTGGACCGAACGTGCCCATGCTGCCCATATCCAAAATGTCCACAGTGCCAGAAATCACTTCTGCGCATGTCCGGAAGCCGAAAATCAAGTCTGGACATGCGCAGTAGCGATTTCCGGCGTGGCGTTGCCCATTTCCAAAAGGTCCACAGTGTCAGAAATTGCTTCTGCGGCTGCGTATAAGACGACCCCCAACTTTTGAGAAGAATTTTCCTGGGTTAAAAAGTAGTCTTATACGCAGGAAAATACACAATAAAAGTTGTTTTTTGACCCTCACCCTCTACGGCCTTTCAAACAACAAAAAAGTTGTTTTTTGGGTGGAGGAGGATATCCTTTTGGGCTCTGGTGTGAAAAGGCAAGGGAAGTGTTTTGCATTTTAATATTTCTGTAAACCACCCAGAGAACCTATTTGTTTGTTTGTTTGTTTGTTTGTTTGTTTTTTGTTAAATTATATATCCCAGGGCAGTTCACAGGAAAAATACAAGATCAAACACAAGTAAATAAACTTGGCTGCATGGGCAGTGTACAACAACATAACTGGACAATGCAATAAGTAAATAATGTAACAATAAATAAATAATGTTGGAATAAATCAATCTGCTCCATGTGCAAAATTATTTATTGCCTCCAAACTGAAACTTGGGGGGGAAATGGCGGAGCCCTAGAAAAAACTGAGTAGGGCTGTGTAAACACCATACATTTAAAGCAACACACACACACACACACACACACACGTGCAAAAAGAGAATCTTGTGAAGTGTTGTATAGCACATGTGCAACCTAAATCCTACACACATTTTTAGCTGGAAATACAGGCTGCATGGAACAAAATGAGGCTTACTTTCAAGTAAGCATACAGTCAGGCTGTAAGATTTTCCAAGGTATTTGTTTTCGATGCTTGTAGGAGTCTACCCTTCATCCTCTGCTTTTCAAGGGCATGTGAAAATCTTTATGCAAGAGTTATGAGAGAGTTACTGAAAACCGCACAGATTGATCTGGTCATGCTTTGCCCCCCCCACCCCTTTTTGGCATGTCTTCCTTTGACATTTAATGGCCCAATTTCTGTTCAGAGAAAGCCTGTCATTAAGAACCTCTAAGTTTGTAGAGACTTTACATTATTATTTGACCCTCCAATTGAACCGTGACTCAAAGATTTTCCATTTGTGCAATCTTTCTCAAATATTGAATAATGATAACATTACAATTCATGGCTCTCTACAAAAACCAATTCTCTGTTAACTATCCTATATATATTAACCGGTTCAAATTATATAAGAATGACTCCTAGACTGGTGCAGATTGGTGTCAAAAAAACCCATAGCATACCATTCTGCCTTGATCACTGGGTGACTGATGGAATCTTGCAAACAGATTTCCAAAAGATGCTAGCCTATAAACCTATTCAGTAGCCTGCATGTTTGCACATGCCTGGGATAAGGTAAAGGGTAAAGGGACCCCTGACCATTAGGTCCAGTCATGACCGACTCTGGGGTTGCGCGCTCATCTCGCATTATTGGCTGAGGGAGCCGGCGTATAGCTTCCAGGTCATGTGGCCAGCATGACAAAGCCGCTTCTGGCAAACCAGAGCAGCACATGGAAATGCCGTTTACCTTCCCGCTGTAGCGGTTCCTATTTATCTACTTGCATTTTGACGTGCTTTCGAACTGCTAGGTTGGCAGGAGCTGGGACCAAGCAACGGGAGCTCACCCCGTCACAGGGATTCGAACCGCCGACCTTCTGATCAGCAAGCCCTAGGCTCAGTGGTTTTAACCACAGCACCACCTGGGTCCCTATGCCTGGGATAGTAGCAGATTATCATTTTTACCATCATCTTCACCCCACCATTCCCCCAGAAGGAAACCAGGGCGGCCAAACAATATCAGGTTAAAACATTATTATTATTATTATTATTATTATTATTATTATTATTATTTACTACCCTTCATCAAAAGATCTCAGGGTGGTTCAGGGAATAAAATACAAGATAAAACACAAGTAAATAATTAAACAAAACAATAACCCCCACTTCCCAAGTCACAAGAAAGGAGATTCCGACTAAATATCAGGAAGAACTTTTTGATGGTAAGAGCTGTTTGACAGTGGAACGGACTCCCTTGGGAGATTGTGGAGTCTCCTTCCTTGGAGGTTTTTAAGCAGAGGTTGGGTGGCCATCTGCCATGGATGATTTGGCTGAGTTTCCCATGTTGCAGGGGGTTGGACTAGATGACCCTTGGGACTCCTTCCAGCGCTACAATTCTATGATTCTATGAAACAGGGGTCGGTCCCATGTCTGAAAACATTAAAGACGATAAATTCTGCATCAAAACAGTCATACATAAAAGGACTTTTACATTCCATCAGCTTTGCACAATCTTGTCTCTTGGGATAGCTTTGTGGCAGATACAACACAGAGCACTGGATATCCATCCATGGGTTGAACAATGACACCCACACAGACCAGCTACCCTGAATTCAGTGCCCACCCTATCTAAAAGCGAGACCAGAGCTGAAGCTGTCTACCGAGTCTCCCGAGTTGGGCCATGACAGACGTTCATACAATTATGAATGATGAAGAGATCATTATCTGAAGGAAATGACTCTCTTTCAAAACACTGGACCTCAGGGTCATCACATTTATTGGCAGTAAGTTCAGGGCAACTTATTTTTAAATGAGAGAGAAAGAGAGAGAGAAACCTGCGTCTTCCTGCAAAGCATAATTAACATGGGCTTGATTCATCCCCCCAGCATGCTGCGATGCCAATAGCATAGATGCATTTCCAAGTAGAAGCAGATTTGCCTTTTTATCCTCCTCCTAATTATGAGCCCCTATCATGTGTCTCAAGTGCCTAATGCTGCAGAGATTCCTGTGCACTTGGCACCACTCCTTGGCTGTTACTGTCTGTATTTTATCATCTTGAGTGACTCTTACTGTAAAGGTGCCTTCTCATCAAATGAGCTTGCAATGGACCAGAGCAGGAGAACCGATGATTTCTGAATCTATCAGCAGCTTAAACAAAACAACAACAATGATTCATTGCTTGCATTTCATCTGATATGCAAAATAAGAGATTTGTCACAGTCGCAGAACTTTCCAAAATAACTTTGGAAACTTTGTGTGCTTGTTACATTCCTGTGCAGTCAAATGATCAAAAGTATCACACAAATTTCCACCGTCTTCTATAGCAGGGACAAGGAACCTCAGGTACAAGAAACGAATGTGGTCCCTCTGGTCCCTCTGCCTGACCTCAGGGATTCTCCCCAGGCTTTGCCCCCTCATTGGGCACACTCCCTCTTCCCAGACCATGTTCCTCACCAGCCATGCTTTGCACCTTCCATGGGTGCTTTTGCCTGGCTTGAATGCAACCTTTAGCTCTGTGTTCATGCCTCTTGCATGTCTGGATGGATAGAGAGAGGTTTGCGAGTGTCTGCAGAAACCAGCCTGCTATACCAAGGTAAAATGCATTGTTGTCGCTCCAGCCACATTAGCCTCTGGCTCCACCCACCCCTAGCATGTGGGGCCTGGGAGATTGCTCAGAGCCAAATGCAGCCACTTTGGACCGAAAGGAAGGTTTTCCCACCTGTGTTCTATAGCAGAAGATCTAAAGAAGATGACATATAGATCTGTCACTGAGAAATCAATGGCTTGCACTTGAGATGCTAGGAATGAAAGTCCCCCTGATTAGAAGGAGAGGAGCTGTGGTTTGGTTCGAAGGCGGCGGAATAGAATTGTCAGGAAAGGTCCGTTTGTCACTTGGCTCCCACTGGCAGGAGGAAACGAAGGACCAGCCGTCATTTCTACAGATGAAAGGGGAAGAATTCAGAAAAATACACCAATACATCTGCTACCAATGAAAAATAGCTCCATTTGCCAGTGTGTGGGAGGAAGTCCCTAGGCTTTATGAGTGCTGTGCCTGCCAATGCACGGCCGGTGCCTTCTCTCAGATTTCTGCCTTTGATTTATTCCTTCATTTATTATAAAGAGAGTATCTAGACTCCACATCCACACTAAATATCTCACTTGATCAGAACGTGGCAGCTAGGAAGGGCTGGAGGTGTAGAAATAAATACTGGGCAGAGGCAAATCTCGGCAACAAAGAGAAGTAGTTGCTCGTAGAAGCTCACAGAAATCCGGATGGACTCAAATAGACACCCACATTTCCACATACTTGACAAGGCTGAAACTGGGCTTAGTACAGATCAATCCCCAAATCAATCTAATTTACCCGGAGGCAACAACATTAGGGGGAACTTGCAGCAAGCACTATGTTGCCATCTTTCTTAGGTCCTGCACTTTGCTGCAAATTTGTTCAACAAGCCACCAGGGAGCCATGGGAAATGTAATTCCCATGGTTCCCAGGGGAATCTAGACACTCTGCTGTATGTCCACAGCAGCATTTAGGACAAGAGTGGGGAACCTTGACCCTGCAGTAAATTTAACCAATGTTATAAATTTATCAGCTGCTTTTAAAGACAGCATTATTCACAACACAATATTAAAGACGACAACAAGCACAAGTGCAAATACCTGTTATAAACACTAAATGCAACTAACTGCAATAAGCTGGACTTGTATAGCTCAGTTGGTACAGCATGAGACTCTTAATATTGGGGTCATGGGCTCGAGCCCCACGCTGGGCAAAAGATTCCTGCATTGCAAGGAGGTGGGGACGAGACGAGATGACCTGCTTGGTCCCTTCCAACTCTACAACTCTATGGAGGGCAGTCTCGAGCAGGTCGCGCGCCCTGGTGCTGAGGGGCGGAGATCGCTCCGGTGCCCCCACCCTCGCAGGGGGCAGCATGGCTTCGCCACGCAGCGCCCTGCCTACTGGCCCGGCGCCCTGGCGCCCCGCGCCACTGGGACTCTACCTAGAGCCGGCCCTGACTCTATGATTCTATGAAATGCTGCCTATGCTCTCTTAACTTCATGTTTGGACTACTGCAATATGAGCCTACCCTTGAAGGTAGTTCAGAAGTTGCCGCTGGTGCAGAATGCTGTCTCCAGAGTACTAAGTGGCTCAACAAGTTGAAGGCACCTTACATCAGTCCTCCATGACCTACACTGGCTGCCCAGATCCTCTTGGCCTTCGAGGTGTCCGTGTTTGTTCATACTGCCTGAAACAACTTGGGGCCCAAATACCTGAAGGAGTGCCTCTCTCCCATTATCTGCCAGTGGAGCCTTTGAGATATGCATGAGAGATCCTACAGTATGCAAAGGACCTCCTCCATCGTAGCACCCTACTCTTAGAACTCCTTGCCACTCGAAGTACCGTACATAGAGCCTCTTTGGTGATTTCCTGTCACCATCAACTAGTTGTAGTAGTTTACCCAGCTTTAGTTTATCAGTCACTGAACCAGGTATATTAGATCTGCCACTTCTTGTAGATAATGACATGTTCTGTGTTGCTGATTTATGCATTTGTAATTCAACTGGTATATTGGTTTTATCATTCTAATCTTGTAAGCCACTCGGTGATTTATTTAATGAACAGCAGCCTACAAATTGATTTCAGTGGGTCCACTCTAAGTACGACTTACCGGTAGTTGGCTGTCACCCAATAATATTAATAATTGCCCAAAACAATCAGGGAGACTAGCATAAACTCAACATACTATCAGCAACTGAGAACATCATCTCTGCAGTCCAATTTATATCAGCCCCTGAAGAATACAGAGGGAAAACAAGTCCTTAAAGCCTATTTGAAAACATAAAAGGATGGAGCCAACCTGATCCTCAAGGTCCCTTCCAAATCGACAGTTCTATGAGCCCTGGGATCAAATTCTATATGTTCTTTACTATTAGCTATACTGGCTGGGGCTGGTAGGAGTCGAACATTTGTATGCCCCAGGTTCCCCATCCCCGATCTAAAGATCCTGGGAACTATGGGAATTTCATTTCCCGTTGTTTCAAGGAACTCTGGACAGAGTTGTGCCTTTAGAAGACATCTGAAGGTGGTCCTATATAGGGAAGTTTTTGGGTTTTTTTAAATGTTTTATTACGTTTTTATATAGAGTGTGTTGAAAATCACCCAGAGTGGCTGGGGCAACCCAGTCAGATGGGCGGGGTATAAATGATAAAACAATAACAGTTGTTGTTGTTGTTCGTGTTGTTGAATAGGACATCCCTATTTTCATCACAGAAATGTTGGAGGGTATATGAGTGGGGTATAAATAAGAAATTATTATTATTATTATTATTATTATTATTATTATTATTATCTTGGGAGAGGTGTTCTGGAAGATATTGGGATCCTAAGTCATATAGCACATTATAGGTCAAAACCAGCACATTAATTTATTTCTAAGAAATAATTTATTCTAAAATTTATTTATCAGAAATAAATATTTCTAATTTATTTCTAAGACTACAGTCTTCCCAAGGCAGCTCACATTAATAACAAAATACAATTTCATTAAAAACGAACATTGGAACATGCCATTCAAATCACAGTAGCCCAAGAAAAAATTCCAGCAGTCACCCATGCAACAAGACATTTCAGTTAAAAAGCCGAAGAAAACGGGTGTGTGTGAAAAGTAATAATCAAATAATAATCAAAAGTGAAGGAACCAGCTGTATATATCTTAGAAGGGATGTCCAGAGGGTAGAGAAGGCCTTATGTCTTGTGCCCCCCAGCTGTGGGTTTGCACATAGGTACTGTTGCAAAAGGAAGTCATTTCGGAGCTGACATCAAAAGTTGGGATCACTGGGTAAGGCAGTCGTCAGTTCCTGGACCAGCTGCTCCTTCTCCTTCTGTCAAAAGTGAGAGTAAAAACAACTGCAGCAAAAACCCTGCAGAGAATTTCACCAAAACAAATTCCTCTCCTCTGTTATTTTTTGAATGCAGTCTGTTTTCTGATTAATTAAAGGGGGGGGATACAAATGAAATATTTGGCACAGCGCAAGGTCTGACCAGCTATACAGCAACAACACATCCTGACATTTAAGCAACTAAATAATTGTTTCATTGCAACTTTAGTGCCATTGCTTTCGTTACGCTGAAATTTATTGTTTGTGTATAGTCCAGGCATCCCTAAACTGCGGCCCTCCAGATGTTTTGGCCTACAACTCCCATGATCCCTAGCTAACAGGACCAGTGGTCAGGGATGATGGGAATTGTAGTCACAAACATCTGGAGGGCCGAAGTTTGGGGATGCCTGGTATAGACTCACTGACCCTGCCACTGATATTTTCCAATATTTTTGTTTATGTTTTGAATCGTTATGTATCCTTGCTCATTTGATAAATTGTAAGCGGCTTTGGCCACCACCGTTTGGGGAAAGCAAAATATAAGTAAAGGAGCAGATGATTGAATTTGTAGGCCCATTTTCACAAGCCCAAGAAATTTCCTGAATGCCCCCTACATGCAGACATATACTGAAGAATGTCGGCAGCCCTCCAGAGAGGATGATTAGCTGCACAGATGTTTTTTCTCCATAAAAAAGTAGAGGAATAGAAGTATTTGCCTATTTGGGGTGCTCACAAAACTTATACAGGATTGTCATTTGTCAATTTCAAGTTTCACTATAATATAGAACATGTTGTTGTTGTTACGCTTGCAGTCATCATTATTTGGTTCCGCTCCTTCCTCCTGGGCCGTGTTCAGAAAGTGGTGGTGGGGGATGAGTGTTCAGACCCCTGGGCTCTCACTTGTGGGGTGCCTCAGGGTTCTGTCCTCTCCCTCATGCTTTTTAACATCTATATGCAGCCGCTGGGAGAGATCATCAGGGGGTTTGGGCTGGGTGTTCATCAGTATGCGGATGATACCCAGCTCTACCTCTCTTTCAAATCAGAACCAGTGAAGGCGGTGAAGGTCCTGTGTGAGTGTCTGGAGGCGGTTGGAGGATGGATGGCGGCTAACAGATTGAGATTGAATCCTGACAAGACAGAGGTACTGTTTGTGGGGGACAGGAGGCGGGCGGGTGTGGAGGACTCCCTGGTCCTGAATGGGTTAACTGTGACCCTGAAGGACCAGGTGCGCAGCCTGGGAGTCATTTTGGACTCACAGCTGTCCATGGAGGCCCTGGTCAATTCTGTGTTCAGGGCAGCTTTTTATCAGCTCCATCTGGTACGCAGGCTGGGTCCCTACCTGCCTGCGGACTGTCTCGCCAGAGTGGTGCATGCTCTAGTTATCTCTCGCTTGGACTACTGCAATGCGCTCTACGTGGGGCTACCTTTGAAGGTGACCCGGAAACTACAACTAACCGAGAATGCGGCAGCTAGACTGGTGACTGGGAGCGGCCACCAAGACCACATAACACCGGTCCTGAAAGACCTACATTGGCTCCCAGTACGTTTCCGAGCAGAATTCAAAGTGTTCCTGCTGACCTTTAAAGCCCTAAACGGTCTCGGTCCAGTATACCTGAAGGAGCGTCTCCACCCCCATCGTTCTGCCTGGACACTGAGGTCCAGCGCCGAGGGTCTTCTGGCGGTTCCCTCGCTACGAGAAGCTAAGTTACAGGGAACCAGGCAGAGGGCCTTCTCGGTGGTGGCACCCACCCTGTGGAATGCCCTCCCACCAGACCTTTAGAAGATATCTGAAGGCAGCCCAGTTTAGGGAAGCTTTTAATGTTTGATTTCTGTATTTTAATGTTTTGTTGGAAGCCGCCCAGAGTGGCTGGGGGAACCCGGCCAGATGGGCGGGGTATAAATAATAAATTATTATTATTATTATTATTATTATTATTATTATTATTATTATTATTTATTGGAGTTCTTATCTTCGTCATTAACCTTTTGTTGAATTTCTTATTATCATCATTTATTGAATTTCTTACCATTATAATAAACATTTATCAAATTTCTTATCATCATCATCATCATCATCATCACTTACTGAATTTCTTGCCAGCATGAACATTTATTGATTTTCCTATCATCTTCAAAATTATTTATTAATTTTATTGACATCATCCTTCATTTAATTTCTTTACCATAAGGTCCCAAGACGGGTTAAAACAATATTAAAATGCAATATTAAAATCAGTTAAAGCAATTTATTTATTTATTTTTTAAATGTTTTTTATTTATTTCAGTCATTAAAAAACATACATATATTTACATACAAGTTAAGACAAAAAGAAACACCAAAGATACAATATATCATTTGTTTTACATCTCAGCAGTCAAAAAATAGGAAGATACGGAAAAAGAAAAAGAAAAAAGGAAAAAGAAGGAATAAGAAAAAAAAGAAGAAGAAAAAAGGAGCAAAGAAAAGTTTACAAAAATTACAAACAATACATAAGATACCAACAACTTCCAATCATCTCTGTGTAGCTAGTACTATTCGTCTTCATCATCCGCAAAATAAATTCTTTGTTGTCTATCTCTTAACCCTTCACCTTGGTTCGGTTTTGTCTGCTTTGAGTGTTATTTACTTAATTGTTTTTATATACTCATCAAAAATCCTCCATTCCTTTTTTATTTTTTGTCTTGTTTGCCCTCTAATTCTCCCGGTGGTTCTGGCTAGCTGTGAATATTCTTTCATTAGTATTTGCCAATCTGTTATACTAGGGGTGTTTCTGCTTTTCCAATTCCTAGCGATCAGCACCCTCGCGGCTACAATACCATACATTAATAGTTTTCTATTTACATCTCCTATATCCTCCGGTATTATATTTAATAGGAACATTTCTGGGTTTTTCGTAATTTTACATTTTAACATTCTCTTTAACTCTTCATAGATCTTCTCCCAGTATGTCCTTATCTCTGCACACTTCCACCACATGTGCATTTGAGTTCCTATTTCTTTCTCACATCTCCAACATGTAGGTGATTTATTTTTATACATTTTTGCTAATTTTTCAGGTGTCTGGTACCACCTGTATATCATTTTGAAAATATTTTCTCGCAAGTTGTAGCACGCGGTAAATTTTATATCTTTTTTCCATAGCCTTTCCCACTGGTCTACAAATATATTGTGGCCCAGGTCTTGGGCCCATTTTATCATGGATGGCTTAGTTTGTTCTTCCTTTAACTCCCATTCTAGTAACAAATCGTAAGTACGTGAAATCAGTTTTTTATCATTTTCTATCAGTTCTTTTTCAAATTTAGACTTCTCTTTTGCAATTCCCAATTTTTTGTCTTCTATGAATTTCTGGTTAACTTGAAAATATTGCAGCCAACTCGTAAAATATTTTTTGGTCTCCTCGTAGCTTTTTAATTTAAATTCATTTTGTGTAATCTCCAATAAGTCATGGTAGGTAGCAATCTTTTCTTCCATATTTAATTTTTTAACCGTAATCACATTTATTAAGGATGTCCACAGGGGTATCTTAGGTTCTAGTATACTTTTATATTTTGCCCAAATTAAATACAATGATTTCCTAATTAAATGGTTTAAGAAGCCCCTGTGCGCTTTAACTTTCCCATAAATCAAATATGAGTGCCAGCCAAATCTATTTTCTACTCCCTCAAGGTCTAGAATCTCTGGTTTTTCTAAAGTTATCCATTCTTTCAGCCAGACCAATCCAGCTGCTGCGTGGTATAGTTCCAGATTAGGGAGGGAAAATCCCCCCCTCTCTTTTTTATCTGTTAGCAGCTGGTATTTAATTCTTGGCTTTTTGTTATTCCATACGAATTTCGTTAAATCTTTCCTCCACTCATCAAAGCATTTTATTCCTCCCAAGATTGGTATTGTTTGGAACAAATACATCAACTTCGGGAGTATATTCATTTTCACTACAGATATTCTGCCCCAGAGGGAGAGTTTCAATTTACTCCATTGTTCCATCCCTTTTTTAATTTCACTCCATGTTTTTTTATAATTGTTTTCATATAAATTTAGACTTTTTGCCGTCATCCAAATACCTAAATACTTGACTTTCTTTTTGAGTTCTAATCCTGTTATCTGTTTCAGCTCTTCTCTTTCTTTTTTATCCATATTTTAGTTAAAGCAATTTATAGTGGCTGGGCTCTGGATCTGGCTTGAGAATAGTACTTTTGTAGCCTTTATTCAAATGTGCAAGAGGCATGTTCTGGTCAGATTCCACTGTTTCTAACTTAATAGAAAAGGACTAAACAGATTGTTTCTAAAAGAAGAGAAGCAGCTGCCAGCAGCAGCTAAAGAAAAAAAAGCAAAGACGTCAATTAAAGTGCCAGCCAAAATTAGGCAGATGATTTTGATTTAAAACAAACCTGTCATAATACTGATGCCATTACTGTCAACGTGAAACAGGCAGAGTGAACCGGTTTTTGCCGTTCAGCCTCATGTGTGGTGACCTTTGAACTTTTACAGAAATGCATATCTGTCTTCTGGAGTACAGTGACAAAAATTGGTCAAAATATAAGTCAAATAATTATTGTGTCTAATTGCATGGGGAGGGGGGGGACTCTTAAAAACAACACCACACAACAGTCCCCCCCCCAACTTCTCAAGGTACAAAACCAGATTTGATTAGGTTCCTATATTGCCAAATGACCTTTGAATATAAAGCAGAAGTGACTTTTCCAAGTCATTTATAGTCCCAATAAAGTGAATGGAGTCGAGATGAGTGATCAGCAATCCAAAGATTGATTTTTGCTGTAAGTAAACCTAAGTGGCTGAACAAAACAGCGAAATGAAAAGGAAAATGGATTATCAGGAAGTCTGACAGGAACAAGACAATGCCAAGAAAGGGAATGAGATGTAATAAGATCCCTTCTACCTAATATGCTGCAGCCTGCACAAAAGCAGTTCTACTGAGCTTGGCATCAGCATGTGGCATGGAGGGGACTGGGCAATTGTTTCATTTCAAATTGTGCTCTTATGTGTTCCTCCAAGAGGTGCATGGCTGGGAAGTCATTACTTTTAAGTGCCATGTTCTATATTAAACCTGACGAGATGCAGCTGGGTTCTTCCACAGGCCCAGCCTTACCATCAGGCAAAGTGAAGTGGCTGCCTCAGGTGAATGACGGTGGGAAGTGGGAAGTGCTGGAAAGGTGCGGGCAGACATGGCTGTGTGCCCACCATATGGCTAGCCCTGCATCTCCTAACTTAGCCTTCTGCCCTCCTGCCCCCATGCACAGTGGGGATGCTCTCCTGTCAGCAGAAAACTACCAATCAGCTTTTTCACAAGGAACAGGAGAGGGCGCCGTTTTGTCCTTTGCCTCAGGCAGCGATGTGTAGTGGGCTGGCCCTCTCCTCTTCTGGCTCTTATCTCCTTCCGATGTCCATGCCATAGGGGAGCCTGAAAGAATTCACCTCTTACTCGCCTTTTCTCCAATCTAAGAAGGTGCCATACACGTAGCAGTTGGCGTCATCATAGAATCATAGAGTTGGAAGGGACCTGAAGATAAGGCAGGGCAGGTGAACGCAGGGCCGCCCCTACGGCAAGGTTGGGTGGCGCAGGGTGCCAGGGCGCCGGGGTGCCAGGGGTGCGCTGTGCGCTGTGCCCACCAGACAGCCACGCTGGAAAACGGGGTGGGGGGGCACCGGAGGGATCTTCGCACCACGGCGCCAGGGCGCCAGATATGCTTAAGACGGCCCTGGGTGAACACAAAGCCCTTTGTTTTCAGAATTACTTCTTGGCGAAGTCACCGTTCTCATGCAGTGTGTTCAGGATCTCTCACCAGCAGCCTGCTTTAACCATGAATCATTTGTTAAATACAGCTGCAGCCCACGGAGAAGATATAGTGAACCATCGCTTACCTGGGTCCCAGATTGCTCTCCTTTTCCCATGACCCTGGATTGAAACTCTGCCTCCATCCCTTCAAAGAACACAGAGACATCTAGCGGTCCACTCTTGCACTGCAACAAATTAGCACAGAAAACAGGGAGGAACAAACGGACCTCCAAGATGCACTCTGCTTCATATGTGGAGTCTCTCATCTTCCCAAGCACCTTTGCAGTGTGAAAACAGGCATATTAGTAGCTGGAGCTGAGGACCCAGTGCCTGGCTCCCAGGAGACGCAGTGGTTTCTACATCCTCCTTTGGCAGATCCTTGGCAGACTGCCTTTCAGATTTATGGCTGGATCCCCTCGAGTGTTTTCATGTGAGTGGCATAAATTCCATTTGAGGCTATTTATTTGGACATTGCTCACATGGAAGAGAAAAGGGAAGAGAGGCGCTGGCGATGCAAATGAACACTCTGCTCGATGCAGGTGTCAACAGCCTCGTTACAAACTAATTGTAGGAAGAAGGATGCCATCAAACTATTTTAAGCCTCCTGCACGAAAACACCCCCGAAGCCATAACCAAGCAGAGATGACAGGCCCCATCCAAACATTGCAATTACAATAGATTTTGCCCTCTTTGAGGGTTTTTTACACAGATCAATAGCAATCAATACATATTAAATTTAAGCCAATGTATATTTGTAACTGTCATAAATGTCCACTGTGGGTTTTTTAAAATTTAAAAAATAGTATTAGCAGTGGAATTAGTTTACGTCATTTTGTAATCCTGCCCTTGTTCTGCTTGTTTTCATCCTGCTAGCTCTGTATCCGCAGAGATCTGCACCTAAACTGGATACAATTTGCACACAAATTCAGGATATCCTTTTTTATAATAATTTTAATTAAATTTTCAATTTTACATTTCAAAATAAACATTTTACAAACTTTAAAATATCCAATGACTTCCCTTCTTCTCCTTCCATGGTTCATTTTATGTATCATACATTCCTGCATATCTTACTACCGGTATAAACATTCAAATTAGTTTTCCTCTTTTACATCCATCAAAAATTATTTACTCTGTTGAATTTATCTTAGTGCTGCCAGCGTTTTCAGCTGCATACAGTTATTTTCCATATTTTCAATAAATGTTTTCCACTCTTCTTTAAATATATGTTCTTCTTGCTCTCTTATTCTGTGTGTTAAATCTGCAAGTTATGCATATTCTGTCAAGTCTTGGGCCCAGTCTTACTCAACATCTTTATCAATGACTTGGATGATGGGCTTGAGAGCATCTTGAGCAAGTTTGCAGACGACACCAAATTGGAAGCGGTGGCTAATACCCCAGAGGACAGGATCACACTTCAAAATGACCTTAACAGATTAGACAACTGGGCCAAAGCAAACAAGATGAATTTTAACAAGGAGAAATGTAAGGTACTACACTTGGGCAAAAAAAAATGAAAGGCACAAATACAGGATGGGTGACACCTGGCTTGAGAGCAGTACATGTGAAAAGGACCTAGGAGTCTTGGTAGACCACAGACTTGACATGAGTCAGCAGTGTGATGCAGCAGCTAAAAAAGCCAATGCAATTCTGGGCTGCATCAATAGGAGTATAGCATCTAGATCTAGGGAAGTAATAGTACCACTGTATTCTGCTCTGGTCAGACCTCACCTGGAGTACTGTGTCCGGTTCTGGGCACCACAGTTCAAGGAGGATACTCACAAGCTTGAACGTGTCCAGAAGAGAGCAACCAAAATGGTCAAAGGCCTGGAAACGATGCCTTATGAGGAACGGCTTAGGGAGCTGGGTATGTTTAGCCTGGAGAAGAGAAGGTTAAGGGGTGATATGATAGCCATGTTCAAATATATGAAAGGATGTCATATGGAGGAGAGAGAAAGATTGTTTCTCCCTTTCACAAAAGCTGGAATCAGAACTGCCCTCGGGTAGGAAACTTGCACAACACATTGCCTAATATAGGACACCATGTTCCACCTGACCAACAGACTCATGTCACTATAAGAGTTGCCTCACTGAATCAGACTAGGTGGCATCTAGCCTAGCATTGCTTCCAAAAGCAGCCAGCTAAACACTTGTGGGTGTTCGCGAGACAAGCGAAGAAGATGCCTTATATCAAGTCATGCCAATTGCCCCTCTGGTTTAGTCCTGTCTATGCTGACCGGGAGCAGCTCTTTGGGATTTCATACAGGGAGCATTTCCAGCCCTACCTAGAGATGCCAGGGATTGAACCAAGGATGTTCTGCATGCAAGGCAAATGCTACACCATGGGTGGTGATGGCTAGTCCCTCTGGTTTGTTCCCCAGCATGTGGTGCTCAGAAGTGTGTCGAAGCAATGATTCTTCAACATCAACTTCGTTGGACTGGTCATGTTGTGCGGATACCTGATGATCGTCTTCCAGAACAACTACTCTATTCCAAACATAAAAATGGGAAGTGTAATGGTGGCGGTCAACAAAAAAGGTTTAAAGACTCTCTCAAGGCAAATCTTTAAAAATGTTGTATAAACACCAACAACTAGGAAACTGGCCTGCGAGCGCTCCAATTGGAGAACATCCTTTACCAAAGGCGTCGTGGGCTTTGAAGGTGCTCAAACTCAGGACGAAAGGGAGAAATGAGTTAAGAGGATGGCACGCTTGGCAAACCCTCACCATGATCAACTCCCACCTGGAAACCTATGTCCCCACTGTGGAAGGACGTGTCGATCCGGAATTGGCCTTCACAGCCACTTACGGACCCACTGTTAAAACCGTGTTCATGGAAGATACTCTTACTCGGCTACGAGTGATCACCAAGGGGAAAAAAGACTCTCCCTGAATATGGAGGGTGGGTGTTCTTAGACCTTTAATGAATAACAAGCTAACCCTCCATCAATTCATCAGCTTCTGCTCAATTTGGTTGGGCAGAATCCAACACGACCTCCAGCATACAAAGGCCGTCTGAAAGAAACCGACACTCTTCAAATAGCCTTCCTTGCAGTGAACACTGGGCAGGAAGCCAGCACATCCCAGGCTCCTCCCCAGGGTGTTCATAATGATGGTGTGTGAGCGGTGCAGCCCTTATTTTATTAAGCCTAGCAACATGCCCCCAACCAAGCTGGAAGCTATCCACCTGTCTTATAGATGGAGTCACCGAGTTCCCTGGCAGGTTCCATGACCTACTCAAGGTCGTTCGGGAAACGGACAGCAGAGCTTGAAATAGAACTGAGGTCCTGAGGTGACAGATCCAAGTTTCAGATACTGCGTTAACTACAGGTGCTTCTCGGGCTGAAGTAATGAGATCCATGACCCTGGAGGGGATAGAATGGCACTCCTTCGGTGTTTCCATCTTCTGAAATAAGTGCCGAGAGGATCAACAAGTGGAAAGTACTATGGAAATATCAAACCTGTACCTACAGGTTCCTCCTCTGTCTGTGCCCCCCCCTCCAGTTAAATGCTGCCACAGAAAGGTAAGCCTCGGTGATGTCATGGATAGCCTTGGTGTGCTGGAATCAGAGGGTAAATGCAGACCACAATTTGTCACCTTAACTGTGGTGGGCCCCCTGCTGTGTGGGGAAGCTGGGAGTCTTTCATGGGCTGGTGGGATGCAGAGGAGCGGTGGGAGGCACCAGTTAGGGAACCCCCATGGGAACCCCCAGGGAAAGAAGGCCCAGTGCCAGGGGATTGGTGGTGAGACAACGACGAGTGGTCAGAGGGAGAAGAGGGAGCAGACTGGGAGGAGGAGGTGTCAGACACTGAAGAGGCAACAGGGTTTAGTGAGCAGGAAGAGGCTGTGGCAGAAAGCGGTCCAGAATCAGAGGCAGAGAAGGAGGCTGGAGAGGAGGGAGAGCCAGGATGCAGGTAGGAGGCCGGCTGCTGAAGAAGCCAGGGAGATTCCCCCTCCTGCTGTGACCAGCTCCCTCCACCCCTCTCTCAGAACATACAGAGGAATGAAGAGGGTGGAGCAGAGAGAGAAAAGGTGAAGGAGCCTCAGGTTGCTGGGGGAGGAAGAGACTTAGAGAGCAGAGGGAAGGCGAGGACTTCAGTCCTTGCAACTGCCTCATTGGGGCAAGACCTACTGGAAAGACTTGCTGTGACCACTAGGCATGAGCTGTTTTAATTTATTTGATTCAAGAGATAACCTCACTGACACCCCCCGGGTGTTTTATTGCTGCCCTGACTCCAGCTCCTGACAGCATTACACTGGGTCAGGCCACCGTTGTGTCTAGCTCAGAGCTGCCCACTCTGACTCTCTAGGGTTTCAGGAAGGAGTCTTTCCCAACCCTACCTGGAGGTGCCAGAGATTGAACCTTCTTCTGCATGCAAGGCAGATCCTCTACCACTGAGTGACGGCCCTTCCCAAGTCAATGGAATTCACTGAAAAGTGGGGGAGGAGAACATCCCTGAACTTGCACAGAACTCCAATAGGATGCAGGTGTGTGGCCAAACTCTCTTCAACACAGGCTGCAGGAGGGGCAAGAGACACCTAGGGGAAGGTCTCAGAGGGAAGACACCCACTCTGGGGGCAGAGGGAAAAGCTTGCCTCCTCCAATCTGATGGATCCCTGGAAGCAAGTAAATTGAAAGAGACAGGGAGAGAACATGGCAAAGGGCAGGAGCCAGACCTTCTGCTTCACTACTACATCCCTTTGACCTTGAGAGAGGAAAGTGGTAGGGCACATGCCTGGCATGCAGAAGGCTGCAGATTCCAACATAAGGAGGGAAGAACCCTGTTGGGTCAGGCCAGAGGTCTATCTAGTCCCATTTCCTGAACAAGCCGTGCACCCCTCCCTGGAAATCCAGGAGTCTTCCCTCTGCACATGGGCAGAATCATCATGGCTGACCTATGTGAATACTTACAGCATCCCTAACCCCCTATTCTCCTTTTCCTTCCTTTGACAGGGCAGCTGCTCAGTCCTGCAGCAAACATCCCCATGCTTACCCCACCACCTCAATGCTTTACTAAAGACGTTCTCCTTCCCTGAGTGCCAAGATGAAAAGAGCAGCATGTCTGCTGCTTGTCAGCCTGAAACGTTTACATTGTGGAGGCAGAGGGAACGAGCCCGTTTTTCTGAGAGAGGAGTGTCCTGCTGCTTTCCAGCACATGATCCCTCCTTTGACAGTGGAAAGCAATCATGCAGGCAAGCAGTGCTGTTGCCGCCATGAATGGGACCACCCACCAGAGCGAGTGCCGGGCAATGCGGTGAAACAAGTTCCTTGCCTTGGCCTCTGATGTAACGTGTTGTTTCTGCTTTGTGCTCCCGCCCTCCTTTGAATTAGTCTATCGCCTGCGCCCAGCTTTTGTTTCTTGCCCAGAAACACAGATGAGTCCTTCTATCGTAGCGAAACACAAATGCGGCCACCAGTCCCCACTGGGGGTTGCAGGACCAGCTGGCACCACCTGCCTGCCTGCTTCTTCTGTTGATGAACCTCAACAAGGCCCACGTAGATGCCTTTCATTAAAGAAGCTGGACCGCAAACAGGGCTTCTTCTGCTCCAAGCCTGTCTGTGTTTTTTCTTGATTACAAGAGTTTCATGCCTCAAGGCCCGTGCTTCTGTTCTCCGGGGAAAAAATACCGCAACAAAGGCAGAAAGGCATTGCTCGGAAAAGAAATGTGGTGGAGTATAAGAGAAAGGAAGGGACACGGGTGGCACTGTGGTCTAAACCATAGAGCCTAGGGCTTGCTGATCAGAAGGTCAGCGGTTTGAATCCCCACGACGGGGTGAGCTCCCGTTGTTCGGTCCCTGCTCCTGCCAACCTAGCAGTTCGAAAGCACATCAAAGTGCAAGTAGATAAATAGGTACCACTCTGGTGGGAAGTAAACGGCATTTCCGTGTGCTGCTCTGGTTCGCCAGAAAGCGGCTTAGACATGCTGGCCACATGACCCTGAAGCTGTCTGCGGACAAACACCGGCTCCCTCGGCCTAAAGAGTGAGATGAGCGCCGCAACCCCAGAGTTGTCCGCGACAGGACCCAATGGTCAGGGGTACCTTTACCTTTATAACAGAAAGGGCATTTTGAGTGTATTGTTGTTATTATGGCATTTTGTGATGGTACTCAACAGCATGCAATACAAGGACTTCTGTTTTTGTTGCCAATGGCATACCCTTCAACACTTTGAAGCCAAAATCTGGGACACCATCTTCCTGGATACCATATTACCTTCTATTTTTCATGACAGCATGGCAGCCATTTTGGGGTGCAGCTTCCCTCTACTCAATGGCAGAGCTGGCCCATATATTTGCAAGAGGGTCAGGCTGAGAGGTTTGATAAGACCATTTAAGCCAGGCATCCCCAAACTGCGGCCCTCCAGATGTTTTGGCCTACAACTCCCATGATCCCTAGCTAACAGGACCAGTGGTCAGGGATGATGGGAATTGTAGTCCAAAACATCTGGAGGGCCGAAGATTGGGGATGCCTGGTTTAAGCTGTAGTCATATACACAATTACCTGGGAGTAAGTCTCACTGTTTACCTGAAGGAGCCTGGACACTGAGATGTAGATCCGAGGGCCTTCTGGCAGTTTCTCCATTGCAAGAAGTTCGGTTATAGGGAACCAGGCAGAGGCCTTCTTGGTAATGGCACCCACCCTGTGGACCACCTTCCCATCAGGTGTCAAAGAAATAAACAATTGTACGAATTTCCGTAGACATCCAAAGGCAGCCCTGTATCAGGAAGCCTTGAATGTGTGGTGCTCTGTTGTGTTTTTGTATATTCTGTCGGAAGCCGCCCAGAGTGGCTGTGGAAACCCAGTAGGATGGGCAGGGTACAAAAAATAAATCATTATCATCATCATCATCATCATCACTGATTTCAATAAGTCATTTCAATGGGTCTTACTTCTGGGTAGAAATGTATAGAACTGGACTGCTCCTGAGTTTGAGGCTGAAGTGAGATTTTAATTAGGAATCTCCTGTCTCAGAGTTCACATCTTTCGACACTTCAGTATATTAGCTCTCAAGAAAAGAAAACTACATTGCGGGCCCCGATGCCTGCAAAGTGGCAGGCAGCTGCAGCTAAACACATTCATGGTTTAATCCACAACAACCAGCAACCTCAGTTTGTGGGACACTAATGGAGACGAGGGAGGGGCAGGGATCAACACATGAAACCCCACCTTGAACTCTGGATTTCTGACTGCTGTGCGGGTGGCTTGTCAGGACAACTACAAAGATATTTATCATTCAGAATTTCTACTTTTGGGTAAGCCCTTAACTCCTGAGAACTGTAGCAGTTCCATGACTCGGAAAAGCCACAGAGAGGATAAGCCATCTGGCTTGGCAGAACAGCCAAATAGCCATTGGTCTGCTCCATTTTATGATATAATTGCAAAAAAAAAAAAACCAACCAAAAAAACCCACCTCCAAGCATGTATATGGCTTGGTATCCTTTGCAGCTTGCATGATTTTTGCATGTATTATTATAATCGCCTTGTAGAGTGACAGCCTTGTAGCAACAGTGGAAAAGATAGCTTCCAGACTTGGGTAAGGGGGGAAAGGAAATAACTGAAAGAGAGGTGAGGGTGGACAAAGTAGGAATGGCCAAAGGATGCAAGCAGACACAGGCTGAATCTACATGCATATAAAAAACGCTGTGAAAATTTTGATTGATTGATTTCTGTCCTGGATATGAGACAAAGGACAAATACCAGCAATTTCTGCTCCTGTTTTTGTATTCGTTGGAATTCTCCAACATCCTTAAAGGCAGCCAACTACACACACACACCAAATCAACATGTGTGAGTTTCTGCAGAAATAAGCCAGTGGGCCAGACACGTACATGAGGGTATATAGGCCTTGGTGGAGTAAAAGCCATCCCCCTTCTAGGTGAGTTCACAGAAAGAAATTCAGTGTCAGCTCAGTGGGAAAGGCAGGACTTGAATCATGAGCCAGGCCCATAAAGATCATAAGATTAACAAAATAATTGGATGTGGGAGGAGGTCTTTTCATATATAAAATTGTAAAGTGGTTGGGCCCAAGATACAGTTAAACCCCATCATGGCACCAGCATTATATATCTTCAGACGCCAGGCAAAAGCTTTCCTCTATAGCCAGTTATTTGGTCTCTATCTGTGGCCGTTTAGAAGTGGGTAGGATGTTTTCAATGTACAGCACTTCTTTTTCCTCTTGGTTATAATGTGGAGTTTATTGTCTGTTTCATTGGTTGTAAGTTGCTTTGGGTTGCTCTGGACAAGATACAGCAGCTGCCAAATTTAATATACAGTGGAACGTCGGTTTAAGAACAGCCCTGTTTACGAACTATTCAGTTTACGAGCTCCGCAAAACCGGAAGTAGTGTCCTGGTTTGCGAACTTTACCTCGGTCTAAGAACGGAATCTGAACAGTGGAAGGGCACCGACGGTGGGAGGCCTCATTAGGAAAGTGCACCTTGGTTTAAGAACGGTTTCGGTTTAAGAGCAGACTTCCGGAACGGATTAAGTTCGTAAACCGAGGTACCACTGTATAATAATAAAACAGTGCAGCATGGAGATTGCTCAGATCGCCTGAGCTATTGTTGAAATTCAGGCCTGTTAAACCCAGTCATTCTTTCCCATTTCCTTCCACCCTCTTAACTAAAGCTACTGGAAGGGAAACGAATTGTAACAAGGTTCAGCATTGCTTCTCTGTCGCTTTAGGGGTGGAAACAAGCTTACTCGAACCTCTGCATTATCTTGGCAATCTCCCAGCAAAAACATGGTGGGGTGAAAACGTTATTTTCTCGAAGGAATGAGAAAAAGGCTTCTTTTTATCTGATCAAAGCACAGAAAGAGCAGTTTTATTTTTTAAATGCAGATTAATTGCAAACACGCTGAGAAAAGCTTTTTCATTTATCTCCTCTATTTGAAATAAAAAGAATAATAACAATGCCTTTTAGCTACAACATTTCTTTAGTTACCCGATAGGGTTTCTGCTTCATTGCAGTCTACTTTAAGAAGACTAACGGCTCCCCAGCACAAGAACTTAATTAAATAATATTTTGTTTTGAATGCGGGCCCCCCACAATCATGCTATCGTCTTCCGGGGCATTGTTCCCTTGGCATGTCGTGCAGCGTTCCTGGCTGTAAATACTGAAAAATCATGAGTCAGGCCCATAAAGATCGTAAGATTAACAAAATAATTGGATGTGGGAGGAGGTCTGTTCATATATAAAATTGTAAAGTGCTCGGGCCCAAGATACAGTCACAGAAATGAAACATACATTTTATCCAGTATTCCACAGTGCGATTGTACGGATGGAGAATTGGATTTGGGACAGAACAGACCAGGGTTCAAATCCATGTTCGGCCAAGCAGCTCATTGGAGATGCCTTAAGCTCACCGTCCTCAAACTTTTCCCACAGTCAAGTAATGTGTTCAAAAATGCATACACTAGGGCAAAATGTGCATTGAAATGCATATATTCATGGAAACAGCGTACAACTGTGCATTAAAATGGGTTGTGTTGCAAAAACATGCATTATTGGGCAACATTACATACAATGATGTGTATATTTGGAGAAATCTGCACTAGAATGCTGCCAAAAAAAATATCCACAAACTGATACTGAAATGTGGAGCTGAGCTTAGGAGTGGAAACATGAGAAACTGGAATTGACAGATTTTCTCATCCCTATAATAGTTTTCGTATAATCTCCCCATATCATGACGATGTGGAAAGTCAGGATGTAGCATGCCTGCTTGTCTTGCTCTCCCCTCTTCCCCATAACTTCTTGCTGAACATGAGTAAGTTTTATGTTTGAGTTTCTAAATAACTCTCCGTGAAACTCTGATTGACAAATTTGGAAATGCCGGTGACAAAGCAGTTAACCATGAAGGCACAATCCAAACTCCACTTCCCTATTACATGTTCTGGCTTGCTCAGGTCAAGAGAGTTTAAGTCCAGCACTGAATTTTCCTGGAAGCCCCTGGCATGAAAACCAAGGGCCACCAAGAGGAAAACAACAACAACCAACACCCAGTTCCCGCACATTGTGCGAGGATTCCTGGTGCCCATTTATTTGTTCTGACATGGCACCAACCCAAATGTCCTTCCAGTGAAACCGAGGATAATAATAACACTTCTTGCCATGGAGCAGTAATGAGCAAGCTTGCAAAAAAAGAAAGAAAGAAAGAGTTGGCTATCTGATTTCCGTGGGTCTGTCTTAGTGGCTTGAGCTAAAGCAGACATTGAGTACTTGTGGACCTCAAGCTGATGTTCAGCTCCAACTCTCCTCAGCTCCAGGCAGGATGGTCAGTGCTCAGGGATCATAGAAGTTGTCCAGCAATAATATTTGGAGAGCCACAGGTTTTCTGCAGCTGACCTAAAATAACACTGGATGTGGGTCACAGCCCTCGACACACAAATAATTTTATGGGCCTTTAATGGCTGTGGGTGCGCACACAGCCCCGTCGGCTGCAGAAGCGGGGTGCTTAGTAGATTGAACAGTGTGGCCATTTGCAGCTGGAGCAGACGGTAAAAGCAGAATTTCTAGCTGAAGTTAATTGAAATTGGGGGGGAGGGAGGGTTGAAACGTGCCTTGGAAAGCTGCCCAAGTTGTCTTTGGGAGATCTTCAGCCTTTGTCAGAACTGAGCTACTGGCAAGGAGTCAAGGAGGAGTCAAGGGGGTCAAACCACAGAACAAGACAAGAGCCAGGAAAGAACGTCACTGTCCAGACAAACTATCAGCCCGAACAGGAAGTCTTCGTAGACTTAGGAAGCCTAGGAAACTATCACACGCTGAGTCAGACCATTGGTCAATCTAGCTCAATATTGTCTACACTGACTGGCAGTGACTCTCCAGGGGACCTATTTGGAGATTCAGGGGACAGAATCTGGGACCTTCCACATTCAAGGTGGATGCTGCACCAGAGAGCTATGGCCCTTCTTCAGTGAATAAAACCAATGACCAGCTTGGTGGGTGGAGCCAGTCTAGGACTTGGGAATCTTTCACTGCCCACAGAGTAGTCCAAATAGAACAACATAGTGCAACTGCACATACTGTAAAGCCAGGGGTCGCAAATCTAGTTCTGGCAGCTGCTACTGTATTCTGCTCTGGTCAGACCTCACCTGGAGTACTGTGTCCAGTTCTGGGCACCACAGTTCAAGAAGGATACTGACAAGCTGGAACGTGTCCAGAAGAGGGCAACCAAAATGGTCAAAGGCCTGGAAACGATGCCTTATGAGGAACGGCTTAGGGAGCTGGGTATGTTTAGCCTGGAGAAGAGAAGGTTAAGGGGTGATATGATAGCCATGTTCAAATATATGAAAGGATGTCATATGGAGGAGGGAGAAAGATTGTTTTCTGCTGCTCCAGAGAAGCGGACACAGAGCAATGGATTCAAACTTCAAGAAAGAAGATTCCACCTAAACATTAGGAAGAACTTCCTGACAGTAAGAGCTGTTCGGCAGGTTGCAGACCCCTGCCCTAATGCTTCCACTATCCCCAAAATGAAGCAGAACAGCCCATTATAAATGTGCCTCACCTCTGTCCACGGAAAGGAATGTGTATCTTTTCTCAAGGCTAAGACTGAAGACTTCGCTAATGTTTGTGGATAATAAAATATCACATTGCTGTAAAACAAGTGGCAACGATTATGGCATCACAGCTTTTTTTTTTTTGCTTTTTTTTGGACAAATTGCACTGTCTATGAATTAAGGCCATTTACAGCACAGTTTTTGAGAATCCTCTTTGAATATAGCTGGGCTCATTGTCCTGGTGTTATACAACATTCTACAGAACCTTTCCAGTGCTGCTGATTGCCAGGGATACCACTGGGGTTGGCCCACTTCTTTGTCCAGTTTAAACCAGGTCTTTGGTTGATTTGATTGACATCCTATGCCCTTTTAAAATGTGTTTACGGTTTGGGGGGGGAGTTATTGGGTGGTGGTTGTTTTTATTTTGAGTATGTATTTTGTGCTTTTATGTTCTGATTTTATTCTATGAACCACCCTGAGACCTGCAGGTATAGAGAGGTATATAAATTATAATTCTAATAATAATAATAATAATAATAAATCAGTTAGAACCCAAAAAGGAGACCATGTGATAAGCAAAATATCAGGGATGGGACAGAGGAAGAATGGTGGAGACCCCAGCCTGACCCTGGGGAAGAAGGAGACAGTTCGGAATTACAATGGGGTTTGAGGGAGGTCACAGCTCAGAGGCAGATGAGAGGGAAAGTTGGGAAATAATGGGAGAGGAGGAGGAGGCAGAGGCGGAGCAGCTGGCTGACATGTTATCACTAGAAAACATTCCAGATCCACCATCTCCCAGAACCCGACAAGCCTTAAAAGTAGGAGACAAAAGAGCTCGGAGACAGCAGCAACCGTAAGGGTGGGGAGTGCTGTTGACAAATAAGGAAGTGGGAGAAAAGGGGTGGAGATTTACTTGGGACAACACCATTATTCCGAGAGGCTGCCTTCTCAAGCCTCTCTCTGAAAATACTGAATAAAAAGCAGGTGGTAAGTACTTTTCCTTGTCTTATCCATTCCTGGCAACCTGTCTTGGGGGTTGGTTCCTCTGCCACCTGACACAAGAAGGCTTTCAATACACAAATGGAAACTGGTGAAGAAGTGGAAGCAAAGAACAGACCTAGAGAAAGAGCTTTTCTAGCACCAGGACAGCTCAATTCCATTCGGGGGGGGGGGGGATTTTCTTCTCCTTCCCTAAACACTCAGCATTCAGTTATTACTGAGCATGCTCAGTCTTCAGCAGGCTTTTGTAGAGGGGTGTCACCTATAGATTTTCTATTTCTGAGAACCTTGGGGTTCCCCCAAGTCTGTTCACAGATGGTGCCATTTGGACTACAAAGGGGTGGCGCAGAGAGAACTGAGCTTGCTGTTAATAGATAAATGGTGGTGGTGGTGATTGGGTGAATTCAAGTTCTAATATTAGGAGAGTGTGGAGAAATTTATCTCCATCCACATCATGCAGAGCTTTATGGTCCCTGGGTTTGCAAGCTGCTGGTCTACTTAGTAGGTACAAAAATACAGTCCTGGAGAAGTCAGATACACTTGAATCGCAGTGACATCGATGGATTTAAGAACTTAACCATATGCCTGAATTCTGTTTTTAATGGGATTTTAGTGACCTGGCTTATCATTCAGGATCATGCCAAGTGACTTTGTTAAATAGCTGTGGATTATTCATTCTCAGCTTCGCCATTAGGCTGATCTGAAATGTCTACACCAAGAGTTACAAAATGCAATTTTTGTTGTTGTTAATCAGCCTGTGCAAAGTCTCCCTTCGTCCCCGGTTGAAATGTGAAATATAAAACAAATATTTCCAATTAATTTCTCCAGCTCCCACTGTGGATCCAGCCCATAAATCAAGCCAAATAGCTCTTTTTAAACAATTTATTTTGGATGCCTTTGCTACCTGATGGACCATAGCAAAAATAAGAGAGGCAGCAGAATAGATAGATATATATAGAACAACAGATTAGATTGTATATGACTGGATTTATTATTCTATTTATGTAAAAAATATTTATTGGCTGTACTGCAGTTTTGTCCCCTGCCTTGATAAATGAGGATGACATGTCTTGCATTCCTATTAAATTTATATTCACCTTCAGGGATTCGCAGGCATAAATATTACCAATCGGACCAAGGCAAAGAACACCTTTCCTTGCCCTTCATCGGGTGGTGTCTAACAAGACTTTGCCGAAAGTGCAAGACCAGAATCCATAAAGAGGCAATAAGCACACTGTGACCATAAACTTAAGACCTCGTTCATACTGTGCATTTACAGCACTATGATACCACTTTAAACAGATGTGGCTTCCCCAAAGCATCATGGGAAGTGTAGTTAAGGGTGCTGGGTTGTTGTTGTTGCTGTTGTTGTTTTAGGAGACTCCTATTCCTCTCACAGAGCTACAGTTCCCAGAGCTTCATGTGAGTTGTTTGTTAAGGTGCTCTGAGAACTGTGGCTTTGTGGGGTAATAGGGGCCTCCTAATCATTCTCAGCACCCTTAACAAAGCACAGCACCCAGAATGCTCGTGGGCTTTCCATGGGCATCTGCTTGGCCGTTGTGAGAACGGGATGCTGGACCAGATGGGCCACTGGCCTGATCTAGCAGGCTCTTGTCACATTCTTAAAAACAGACTGAGGAGATCCTTACAGCACTTGTGAAAAATGAAAATTCACACCCCACCCACCCACTCACCCAAACCCTTGAGAGCACCTGAATGTTTGTGTTCAAAACAGGGGGACCTAAGGAATTTGCCCCATAAATGCTTTATTTTAAGGCTTTCAAGCAGATTATCTAGAAACAGAAGGCACTCAGCACTTAGGAAGTGCTTGTTCAATGAGAGTTGACACAAGCCTCAGGGAACATTTCGAGACCGTTCATTCAATAATTCATTCTCCTTCCCTCTAATACTGTGTTGAATCAGGAGTTAAACAGGCTTTCTCCCCTCACCCCTGTGAAAAAAATGAATAGGAAAGATCCAAATGTTATACAGTGTACTGTAAACAGATTGCCATTTCCGTTAAAAAAGTGAAGATGTTAAGCACATACATATTTTCCCAGGACTACAACATATAGCAGTCTTCCCTAGCCTGCCATCCTACAAATCTTTTGGACAGAAACTCCTATTAGCCTCACCAATGGTGGGTAATGATGGGATTTGTAGTTTAAAAAAAATACACAAAAATTCACATTTGGAGGGCATCGGAGGGAAGGCTGACCTAAATAGAGTTGGATCCAAACTTAAGCTCATTGTGGTGCAGCAATAAAATGGCTAGCACATTTGCAAAGCTAAGCAGGGGTCAGCATGACTTCAAATTGGATGGGGAACCACATGTTGAGATTTCCTGCATTGCAGGGAGTTGGACTAGATGACCCTTGGGGCACCTTCCAACTCTACAATTCTATGATTCTGTGAATGATACTTAAATGAAATTGAGATTAATTTGTCCCATGGACTTCATGGGACCTAAGTTCAACTAACCATGTTTCATCCGCACCATACATTTAAAAGACATACCTTCCCCCCAAAGAATCTTGGGGACTGTAGTTCATTAAGGGTGCTGGGAACTATAGCTATGTTGGAGATAAACTACAGTTCCCATGATTCTTTAGGGGAAGCCATGATAGCACACCAAAAGATCATCACACAACTCAGATCTTGGCAATGGATAGCTTTCCCCTGGCCAGCTCTGTCCACAAGAGCACCACTGAAAGTCAGCCAAAGGTTCACAAAAGCCTGTAGCTCCATCAGAGTCCAATGGCTTTTGGAATAAGTTTATGCTTGCCGGAGACAATGATCTCCGCTCTCCTTCCCCTGTGTGCTGTTCTCCTGATTCCCCAGGTTATCCTGACTTAGAGCTAAGAGAGAATGTGAGGCACACAGGGGGGACTTGTTCCACTACCACAACTGTTTAATGGAATATGGCTTGTGGTGTTTAGTCAAATAGTGTGTAGGTTAGCCATTGGTACTTTTCCTTTAAAAAAAAAGAGTTGTTCTTGGGGCATCATTGTTCTTTAAGGGAAACTGAACTCCCAGGCTGAGTTCAAGGGGCTGGTTCTGATGTTTGGGACCAGGATACCTGAAAGATTGTCTCGCCCGTTATAAAACCAACGAGACACTGTGTTCTACCAGTGAGAGACTCATGCAGGTACCATCTTATCACAGGGTCTGTTCCAAACAATCTAGGAATATAAAATGGTATGCAAATTAATAAATTAATCAGAGCTAATCTGTTAGATTGATTGCCCCCCTTTAACTATAAGTTGTTCCCTACTATTGGGCTGCATACTTTATTTAAAGAAAATAATAATTATTATTAGTTCAAATAAAAGTCCTAAGACAACTTGCAGATAGCAAACATTTGCCTAGAAGAGACATCCTTCTTCTTTGCGAGAGAGAATAGGATGTGTGCATCACCTAAAAACAAAAACAAAGTATGCTGCTTCCTTAAGATCTATGACTGCAGAGAGGCACACTAAAGAAAAAGAGAGAATGCAAAAAAAAAAAAAAACCACCCACCACCATGTTTTCAACCCTAAACCTGAAATGAGCAAAAATCTGTGACAGCCCTAAAACAGTAACAGTTCTTGCTTTTAGCATGCGACGCTTCACCTTTTGCCAGGTTTGAATGAAAGCATTGCCGACAGTTTCTGCAAAGTTTGCTAGGGGCAATGTACACATACTGCAGGTCAAAAGTGAGTGTGTGTGTGTATTTATTTGCTCCCTGGGGCGATTTCCAAAGTCTGTAATCATTTCCAAATGCATTTCACACAGTGCATCCATCCCCAGACATGGGCATGCCCACCCATTCGCCTGCAGGATTCGGCGTTTTTCTTTCACTGAGGAAAATCACGAAGCACTCCTGCTTTGGAGAAATGCGGATTTCTAAGGAATTCACAGATTGGCTGGGAAGTGCGATTGAGTGAACCAGTTTTGACCCCAATCCTACATGAGACACTGAGCACCTCTGCTGACTTCCAGTGACCTATTCTCAACCAGCCCAATGAATTGAAATGAAGCTATATATTTCCAGTGTTTCAGCCCTATGTCAGTTTGGGCATAGGAACAAAGGTTTCACCAGCCTTACCTGAAGATGATGAGGATTGAGCCAGGGACCACCTGAGGCTCTGCAACTGAGCTATGTCTCTTCCATATAGCTCTATATATTGAAATGGTGGTGTGAATAAAGAGAAGTTTCATGAGCAACCAGATGAAGAGCTTAATGTTCTTTAATTTTTACCCTTTTTCCTCCTTCAAAAAGGCAAGATAAAGTGGTTTTTAAAATTAAAAAAACAAAAACCTATAGACACATAATTGGGTAGAAGTGTTGGATTTCAGCTTTCCTCTCACAGAAGGAAGTCAAAACAAGGAAGCGTCAGTTCTCCGGAGCAAGGGCTTGTATCTCTATTTAATGAAGGATGGAGATTCATAGACTGTAATAATTATGACTGGCTGGAATAAGGAAAGTAGGCGAGCGCAGCATCATTTCACAGAACCTTAATGGGCTTTACGATCTCTAAAGAGAGAACTACCGTAGTCACCAAGCATAAATAAAATGAACCCTAGACCTTCTTGCACACAAAAAATCAGCATTAGACATTCTCAGTTTAAAAGGAAAAGGAAAAAACACACACACACATAGACAGGATCAATAAATAATTTTCCAGAAGTCTTCAGATGGAAATCTATTTTGAGTTCCATTTTCCCAAACCCAGGCAGATCTGCACAGATAATAAATCTTCCTTTTTGAAGCTTCCAAGTTATTTCATGCATGCTGCCTTTAACCCAGTCTTGTAAATTAAAGACCCAGATCTGTTTCCATATATTTCAGTTTCATTCGCAATGCAGCAGAAGGGTTGTGCTCTTAGGTATGCATAAGCAGAATTAAAACAGACTGGCAGAAGTGACTTGTGATCTACTCCCAGACTACCCCACTTTTGGTTGCTCCAGACACTGTGGGTGGTTTCCAGCTGAAAGTTAGCAGCTCTCCAAGGTTTCACTCAGGAGTTTTCCTCAGTCCTACCTGGAGATGCCAAAGATTGAACCTTCTGCATGCAAAACAGATCCTCTGCCGCTGAATTGCAGTTGCTCCTCAAATCTAGAAGCATCTTCCAGAAGCAGATTTCATCCTTAAGGGTTAATGGAACCTTGTCCAGCTTAGGCTGAAGGTCACCTGGAATACTGTGTCCAGTTCTGGGCACCACAGTTCAAGAAGGATACAGACAAGCTGGAACGTGTCCAGAGGAGGGCAACCAAAATGGTCAAAGGCCTGGAAACAATGCCTTATGAGGAACGGCTTAGGGAGCTGGGTATGTTTAGCCTGGAGAAGAGAAGGTTAAGGGGTGATATGATAGCCATGTTCAAATATATAAAAGGATGTCATATAGAAGAGGGTGAAAGGTTGTTTTCTGCTGCTCCAGAGAAGCGGACACAGAGCCATGGATTCAAGCTACAAGAAAGAAGATTCCACCTAAGCATTAGGAAGAACTTCCTGACAGTAAGAGCTGTTCGGCAGTGGAATTTGCTACCAAGGAGTGTGGTGGAGTCTCCTTCTTTGGAGGTCTTTAAGCAGAGGCTTGACAGGCATATGTCAAGAATGCTTTGATGGTGTTTCCTGCTCGGCAGGGGGTTGGAATGGATGGCCCTTGTGGTCTCTTCCAACTCTATGATTCTATGATTCATCTCCCTGATCAGACAAACCATTCACCTCCATATCAGAGGGGACATGGTAGAAGTGGATAAAAGTGGGTAGAGAAAAGTTTCTCTCCTTCTCTTGTAATATTATTGGAATGGGAGAAAAAGGATGAGCAAGTAAAATCCTCAATGATACACTGGGCAATAGATATCGGTCATGATACAGATATGGAAGCATGGGAACAATTGTGGAATACGGATATAAAATTTACAGCATGTTATGGTTTAAGAGAAAATTATATGAAAATGAGTTCAGCAAGAGCCGGGACGCTGTCTATGGTAGAGCTGTACTATGTCTTACCTAGCTTTGACTTTGTAGTTTAAAATAATATGAGTAACTGGAATTCTGTTGCAGTATAATTTTTGGCAGAAAAGTATTTAGATTGTGCACATAGCCATCATTAATCGGTCTGTTTAGCACTGCTGCTTTTCCTAGTTGTTTCTTCAGATGAGTGGTTCCACCCAATTAGGGATCATGTTGCGAACTGGGAGACCTCATAGTAACAGGAATGGGCCGGTCATATTTGGCCATGTGATGACATTACTGAGGGTGTGTGAGGACTAGGAAAATTAGATAACATGGGTCTGGTTCACTATAAAGTAGCTTTATGTGTTCATTTTGGCAAGGAGCAATTTTTTAAAAAGTAATTGAAAAGGGGAGACATGCGGGGGGGGGGGAGTTTGCCAAAAAAGAAATTTGAGAAAAACTGTAGGCAGCATTTTGCCCAGCTCTAATCCATGTACACGGCCTCCCTTTTGCTCTCATCATGAATCTTCTATGGCAGGCATGTCAAACCTGCGACCCTTCAGATGTTTTGGCCTACAACTCCCATGATCCCTAGCTAGCAGGACCAGTGGTTGGGGAAGATGGGAATTGTAGTCCAAAGCATCTGGAGGGCCGCAGGTTTGACATGCCTGTTCTATGGCATGGGCAGGCAGACTAAGGCCCTGGGACCGGATCCGGCCCAATCACCTTCTAAATCCAGCCCGCAGACGGTCTGGGAATCAGCATGTTTTTTACATGAGTAGAATGTGTCCTTTGATTTAAATGCATGTCGGGGTTATTCATTCATTTCCCCCCCAAAAATATAGTCTGGCCCCCCACAAGGTCTGAGGGACAGTGGACCGGCCCCCTGCTGAAAAAGTTTGCTGACCCCTGCTCTATGGTATGGAGAGTTCCTGCTGCTGGCTGCGGTAATGACACAGTGTAATAGTCAAGGTTCACTGAGACTTCATCATGCAAATTGTGACAAAACCTAGACCATTACAAATAATAAAGGCTTAGCCGAACACATCCATTTCAGAAAAAGACTAGCATGATTCCAAGGAAGCTTTCTAGAAAGCAAGATTCTACATCTCTGGAGCAAAATGTAGCATCAGAACTCAATATCATCAGACACCTGACAAGACATCTCAAGTTTTGAGCAGAGTGACATCCCTTTGCAGCTTAAAGGGGAAACTTAGATAGGCTAATTTTAGCCTTTTAGTTTAAGTAATCCAGGGTGCTTTAAAGAAGAAGATTTTCCTGGTACAGTGGAACCTCAGTTTTCGAGTGTCTCGGAAACCGAACATTTCGGAACCCCAACACCGAAAACCTGGAAGGAATTGCTTCTGCTTTCGAACGTGCCTTGGAAGTCGAACAGCTTCCAAGGCGCATTTCTCAATTTTCACCATTGAAATTGCCGACAGCCCTTTGCCCCTCGGTTGTCAAACTTTTCTGAAGTCGAACGGTCTTCTGGAATGGATTACGTTCGACAACCGAGGTTCCACTGCACTCCCTTCTTTTCTCCCCCTTAAAATAACAATCACACAGTCTTGTAAAAGATAAACATAAAAGATATAGTACAGTCATACCTCTAGTTATGTATGCTTTAGGTTGTGTACAACACGGGATACGTACACACCGAACCCGGAAGTAACGGAATGGGTTACTTCCGGGTTTGGCAATTCGCGCATGCACAGAAGCACCGAATGATGTCACGCGTGGAGCATGCGCAGATTTGGTGCTTCAGGGTAAGTACTGCTCTGGATGCGTACGGGGCTCCGGAACTGATCCCGTTCGTATCCAGAGGTACCACTTATCTTAAATTAAAGTCTGAGCATGTAGATGTTCTCACATAGCTGGCTTGGTGATGAAAGAGATGGAAAGGAGTAAGAGAGTGTGCCCTCACAGGTAAGAGAACATATAGCTACTCCCTCCCCCGTCGGGGCACAGTGGTAATGTCTCTCACAGAGTCCCCTCTAGCTCCTATCTAGTGCCTATCTAGCAAAATGTGAATTGTTGGTTTGACTGCACTTTAAATACCCCACACATGTTGCTTCCAAAGTGATATGCATTCCAACCCCCAAGCTGGCTGTGAGAAGGAATGATGCCTTCCTGTGGCAAAAAAAATGCTTGAAATTCCAAAGTGTCACGGAGGGCTTTACTGTATTAAGGGCAAATGAAAGGGGCGACCTTCTCCCCAAGTCAACTTGCAGAAAGTTAACAAGGAGGTAGAAAAATTAGGCGCCTTTTGAAGGAGGACATGCTTGTCCAGAAACACTCCGGCTGATCCCTTCTTAGTCGCACCCACAGCTGCCTCCATTCTAGGCAGAGCAGCAGCTCTGGTGGGATTTGCTGTCGCAGCATCTCTTTGCAAAAGCAGCTGAAATTAGTTCCATGTTGCAGTGAGCTCAGCAGAACCCAGCTAGAAGAACTGTGGGCAGCTCTGTAAATTCGGCTCTTCGTGGTTCTGTCAGAGTGAGAAACAGAGCTGAACTTATGAGACTTGTCCCAAAGGAGCGCACTCCCGTTCAACAGCCGCTGGTTTCTGCCCAAGCATGACACCCCGTTTCAAGGAAAGCCATTAGCCCTCTTTATGCTCTTGTAGGCTTTCGTAGGTCCTTGGCCCTGCGGTTTCGATCTTCAGCTCCAGCTTATTTGATAGGGCCACAGCATTTCTTTTCTAAAAAAAAGACAGAGCAAACAGATTGAATAAATAATCACAACAGGGTAAATTTACAAATCATAAAATGCTAAACACCCTTCAGAGTAATCTCCATGACTGAATACACCACATATGTTCAGGTTACAGGTAGGTAGCCGTGTTGGTCTGGGTTGAAGTAAAATAAAAAAATTCCTTCAGTAGCACCTTAAAGACCAACTAAGTTTTTATTTTGGTATGAGCTTTCGTGTGCATGCACGAAAGAATCTGAAGAAGTGTGCATGCACACGAAAGCTCATACCAAAATAAAAACTTAGTTGGTCTTTAAGGTGCTACTGAAGGAATTTTTTTATTCCACATATGTTCAGTTGTTTAAATACCAATCTGCTGCGTTGATGATGAAAAAATAATGATAATAATGCCATTTTCTAGGATCCAAGCAAAGGTATCCATGTTTCGTATTATCTATTGTCATGTGAAGAAGATGAGACACAGAGAGATCTGCTTCCTTTTTTTCCTGAGATGGAACAGACAGTAAGAAGTATACTCAATTTCCCCTGAACTGAATTTATCGTTTTATTGTTTTATCTGTTTTTCCAAAGCTATTTCAACTGTTCTGCTTTTTAACTGTTTGGTTTATTGAATATTTCAATTAAGGATGTTTTAATGCCCCAGTGGACTTGTTATTGCGGATTTTAATTATGTATTGATTTAATAGTTGTAAACTGCTTAGAAGCCACTTTGGCATCAGAGGGGTAGATAAATAAATAAATGTTATCCTCACTGTCAGCTTACATAATGAACAAAGCCGACACGCAATAAATAAACCTCAGAAGTAATAAAATGGAGAGGGCACAAATGATCAAACTGCAAAACGGTCAGAGGACAAAAAATAAAATGCCTGACCAAAATAAACCAAACTAAATTGTCTTGACTTGGCTCCATAAAAATAAAATTTAAAAAATGATGTTGTGTTGGCTCCAAAATATTTTTATGTGTGTGTATGCTCACTATATACATCTGAGGCATGTTTCACCCTTCCAAGAAATTCTGGACCCTGTAGTTCATCCCTCACAGAGTTATAATTCTCAGAGATGGATTGTTAAATCACTCTGGTACTGGTAATGGTAGCTCTGTGATGGGGATTGAAACCTCCTAACAACTCTGAGCATAGTAAGCTAGCCACATGGTACAATGGTGCTTTAAATGTACCTAAGTATGACCAGTCAAACAACCTCAGGAAAGATGGGTGTTACACGTTCTCCTCTCCCACATCGAAACTCCGCATCACATAACAGCTCCTCCTCTGTTTTCTCTTGCAGTGTGCTAATTCCTGCCCTCCATCTTCTTGGCAGTTTTCCTCTCTTGCAAAAGTGTCTTCTGTTTCTCTGCCTCAATTCACAGGGTCCTTTCAGAATTTCTTTTTTAATTTTAGACCATGAGGATTATTATTATTATCCTCTACACAGGGATGGGTCCAGATGGGGAGAGAGGGACCTGTTATGATTTGTAGAAGTCAGTTGGCCCATAACTCGGGCCCACCATCCCCGTATAAGAAGAAGAGTTTGGATTTGATATCCCGCTTTATCACTACCCGAAGGAGTCTCAAAGCGGCTAACAATCTCCTTTCCCTTCCTCCCCCACAACAAACACTCTGTGAGGTGGGTGGGGCTGAGAGACTTCAGAGAAGTGTGACCAGCCCAAGGTCACCCAGCAGCTGCATGTAGAGGAGCAGGGAAGCGAACCCGGTTCACCAGATTACGAGTCTACCGCTCTTAACCACTACACCACACTGGCTCTCATACTACACCACACTTCGGGAAGTGTAATCAGCAGAAAATGCAAAAGCTCCAGTAGAGTCTTCCAGCAGAACACCAGTTTTCCTGCTTTCCAGTAGTCTGCCTTTTCCAGAGTTAAGGAAATTCCTTTCCCATTCAATTCAGTTTGGAATTTGTTGTTGTTGTTTAGTCGTTTAGTCGTGTCCGACTCTTCGTGACCCCATGGACCATAGCACGCCAGGCACTCCTGTCTTCCACTGCCTCCCGCAGTTTGGTCAAACTCATGTTGGTAGCTTCGAGAATACTGTCCAACCATCTTGTCCTCTGACGTCCCCTTCTCCTAGTGCCCTCAATCTTTCCCAACATCAGGGTCTTTTCCAAGGATTCATCTCTTCTCATGAGGTGGCCAAAGTATTGGAGCCTCAGCTTCACGATCTGTCCTTCCAGGGAGCACTCAGGGCTGATTTCCTTAAGAATGGATAGGTTTGATCTTCTTGCAGTCCATGGGACTCTCAAGAGTCTCCTCCAGCACCATAATTCAAAAGCATCAATTCTTCGGCGATCAGCCTTCTTTATGGTCCAGCTCTCACTTCCATACATCACTACTGGAAAAACCATAGCTTTAACTATACGGACCTTTGTCGGCAAGGTGATGTCTCTGCTTTTTAAGATGCTGTCTAGGTTTGTCATTGCTTTTCTCCCAAGAAGCAGGCGTCTTTTAATTTCGTGACTGCTGTCACCATCTGCAGTGATCAAGGAGCCCAAGAAGGTAAAATCTCTCACTGCCTCCATTTCTTCCCCTTCTATTTGCCAGGAGGTGATGGGACCAGTGGCCATGATCTTGGTTTTTTTGATGTTGAGCTTCAGACCATATTTTGCGCTCTCCTCTTTCACCCTCATTAAAAGGTTCTTTAATTCCTCCTCGCTTTCTGCCATCAAGGTTGTGTCATCTGCATATCTGAGGTTGTTGATATTTCTTCCGGCAATCTTAATTCCGGCTTGGGATTCATCTAGTCCAGCCTTTCGCATGATGAATTCTGCATATAAGTTAAATAAGCAGGGAGACAATATACAACCTTGTCGTACTCCTTTCCCAATTTTGAACCAATCAGTTGTTCCATATCCAGTTCTAACTGTAGCTTCTTGTCCCACATAGAGATTTCTCAGGAGACAGATGAGGTGATCAGGCACTCCCATTTCTTTAAGAACTTGCCATAGTTTGCTGTGGTCGACACAGTCAAAGGCTTTTGCATAGTCAATGAAGCAGAAGTAGACGTTTTTCTGGAACTCTCTAGCTTTCTCCATAATCCAGCGCATGTTTGCTATTTGGTCTCTGGTTCCTCTGCCCTTTCGAAATCCAGCTTGCACTTCTGGGAGTTCTCGGTCCACATACTGCCTAAGCCTGCCTTGTAGAATTTTAAGCATAACCTTGCTAGCGTGTGAAATGAGCGCAATTGTGCGGTAGTTGGAGCATTCTTTGGCACTGCCCTTCTTTGGAATTGGGATGTAGACTGATCTTCTCCAATCCTCTGGCCATTGCTGAGTTTTCCAAACTTGCTGGCATATTGGGTGTAGCACCTTAACAGCATAATCTTTTAAAATTTTAAATAGTTCAGCTGGAATATCATCACTTCCACTGGCCTTGTTATTAGCAGTGCTTTCTAAGGCCCATTTGACTTCACTCTCCAAGATGTCTGGCTCAAGGTCAGCAACCACACTACCTGGGGTGTACGAAACCTCCATGTCTTTCTGGTATAATTCCTCTGTGTATTCTTGCCACCTCTTCTTGATGTCTTCTGCTTCTGTTAGGTCCTTACCACTTTTGTCCTTGATTATGGTAATCTTTGTACGAAATGTTCCTTTCATATCTCCAATTTTCTTGAACAGATCTCTGGTTTTCCCCATTCTATTGTTTTCCTCTATTTTTTTGCATTGCTCATTTAAGAAGACCCTCTTGTCTCTCCTTGCTGTTTTTTGGAAATCTGCATTCAGTTTCCTGTATCTTTCCCTATCTCCCTTGCATTTTGCTTGCCTCCTCTCCTCCGCTATTTGTAAGGCCTCGTTGGACAGCCATTTTGCTTTCTTGCATTTCCTTTTCCTTGGGATGGTTTTCGTTGCTGCCTCCTGTATAATGTTACGAGCCTCCATCCATAGTTCTTCAGGCACTCTGTCCACCAAATCTAAATCCTTAAACCTGTTCCTCACTTCCACTGTGTATTCATAAGGGATTTGATTCAGATTGTATCTTACTGGCCCAGTGGTTTTTCCTACTTTCTTCAGTTTAAGCTGGAATTTTGCTATAAGAAGCTGATGATCTGAGTTACAGTCAGCTCCAGGTCTTGTTTTTGCTGATTGTATAGAGCTTCTCCATCTTTGGCTGCAGAGAATATAATCAATCTGATTTCGATGCTGCCCATTTGGTGATATCCATGTGTAGAGTCGTCTCTTGTGTTGTTGGAAGAGAGTGTTTGTGATGACCAGCTTGTTCTCTTGACAGAACTCTATTAGCCTTTGCCCTGCTTCATTTTGAACTCCAAGGCCAAACTTGCCAGTTGTTCCTTTTATCTCTTGATTCCCTACTTTAGCATTCCAATCCCCTGTAATGAGAAGAACATCCTTCTTTGGTGTCATTTCTAGAAGGTGTTGTAGGTCTTCATAGAATTGGTCAATTTCACTTTCTTCAGCTCCGGTAGTTGGTGCATAAACTTGGATTACTGTGATGTTAAAAGGTCTGCCTTGGATTCGTATTGAGATCATTCTGTCATTTTTGAGATTGCATCCCATTACAGCTTTTGCCACTCTTTTGTTGACTATGAGGGCCACTCCATTTCTACTACAGGATTCCTGCCCACAGTAGTAGATACGATAGTCACCCGAACTGAATTCGCCCATTCCCTTCCATTTTAGTTCACTGATGCCCAGGATGTCTATATTTATTCTTGTCATCTCATTTTTGACCACATCCAGCTTACCTCCACTCATGGTTCTTACATTCCAGGTTCCTATGCAATATTTTTCTTTACAGCATCGGACTTTCCTTTCGCTTCCAGGCATATCCGCAACTGAGCGTCCTTTCGGCTTTGGCCCAGCCGCTTCATCAGCTCTGAATCTACTTGTACTTGTCCTCCGCTCTTCCTCAGTAGCATGTTGGACGCCTTCCGACCTGAGGGGCTCATCTTCCAGCGTCATAACTTTTATATGCCTGTTGTCTTTGTCCATGGAGTTTTCTTGGCAGGGATACTGGAGTGGCTTGCCAGTTCCTTCTCCAGGTGGATCACGTTTAGTCAAAACTCTCCACTATGACCTGTCCATCTTGGGTGGCCCTGCATGGCATAGCTCATAGCTTCTCTGAGTTATTCAAGCCCCTTCGCCACGACAAGGCATTGATCCATGAAGGGGTCAGGTTGGAATATAACGTGTTTATTGTCTCATGGCACAAGACAAGCATAAGCTACATAAACTTTAAGAGATGCTGGTACATAGAATAGAATAGAATAGAATAGAATAGAATAGTAATTTATTCGCCAAGTACTTACATACTTGGAATTTGTTTTGGCTAATTTTACAATGTAAACGTACTTTATACAAAATATCTGTTAAATATCTGTGTGAGGATCAGAGTGTGCAGAACACTATTTCAAGCAAAGAGGAGCCACTCAGACTGCGCCTGGAGCTTTTGCCTTCTGTCCCTGCAGTGACTTCAGAACAGGTTGAGGTGGTTGTTGGTGCCTCTGGCGCTGAGTGAATTGCTCTAGTTGATAATGCTTGACTTTGCTATAAAACTGATTCAGGTCGTTTGCCATTTTTTGACTCTCCGGAGCAGAAGAATATGTCCTCTTATATTCAGAAATGTTCTGTAAATTCTTCCAAAGAGTAGCCGAGACATGTTTGAGAACTGAGTCCGAATCATAGGTTCGTTTTGCCACTATAATCTCCTTCGTCAGTGCGCTCCTAGCTTGGTTGTACAAATTTCTGTCTCCTTTCCTCGAACCCTCCTCTTTAGCATATCGGAGTTTCCTTGAGTTTTCTTGATTAATACATCATGATCTAATCTACTAGAATGCCATCCTTCTGGTCTTAAAAGTAAACCTTGCAAAGATACAAGTACTGTATACAGAAAGATCCACTAGCACTTTACCTTGCTATCTCACCATGCTACACTGCATGTAACCTTCAGCCTCTCTGCTGATACCTTGTACTGAGCAAAACCTCTTATTGGTGAATACCTCGCAATCCTGTCAACCCTGCTGAATGAGGCGATACACAGTGATAACAGCAAAAGACTTTGTTGAGCTAACAGAACTGAACAACAGGGGCAAAGCAACTGTTTATATGTATTTCTGAAGCCCTGGGCCACTCCCACTCTCAACGTGATTGGCTGTCTAAACTCCCAAACTGCGAATCCCGTAACTCAGAGCTTAAGAACCAACCCTGAAATGCTATGTGATTGGATATCATGTATCGAATCAGAACACAGGGGCTCAGAATCGTAGTCTCAAGATCAGGCAAACACAGACCACAGAATACATAACACAGCCTTGGATTTCTATCTACCTCTGCACATACACACATTCCTTAGAGAAAGGGAGGGTGGCGTGCAAACTCTAAACAGAATCCAGACATGGGGGATAGGTGAGCTGCTCAAGACATGGAACAAGCACTTAGTGCAATTTCACCCATTTTTCCATATCGCACCACCAGGACCCTGATTGAGCGGCAAGGAAGTATTTATACGGAGCAAGGCTATGGCAGGATTAAACCCCCATAGCCCCCTGCAGCAGAAGCAGCAGCAGCAGCACCTCACAGGCTGTTTCAGAACAAGTAGGGTCATGTGAACCTCCTTCAAGAGATGGTGGAAACCTGGAAGGGTTTGGAGGGATGTATCAGAGACAGAGTAGAAATAAGCATCTTGGGCAAAAGAATTCCCTGTGGGTTGCTAAAATGGTCTCCCCAAAGTCTCCACCCTATTTGCAGACAGAAAAAAATTGCGTTGGTGGGATTTTGCTGAACCTTCTCCATGGAGAGGTGGAATTCTCCAACCGGCATTTAGGAGGAGCTTGAAAACAAACATTTTCAAGCTATGGATGTTAATGAGTGAATACTACATTTAGTTTCAAGACAGAGAATTGGAAGTTTTGAAATCTTTTTTCATCCCCCTCCTCTCTTCTTTTGTCTCCCCCCCCCCGTGTCCCTCTCTTTCCTTTTCCTTTCCCCTTTCCCCTTCTTTCCATCTCCCTTCATTTTCAGATTAAACTTTAAAAGCATTTCTTTTACTCCAGTGTATTATAAAAAGATACTTTGCATTGGGCATTTTTTTAAATTTATTTGGGCAAGTATCAATTAATATAGATATTATTTTTTAAAAAATGAAAAATCTACTGAGAAATTCAAACCTAGTAAAGACCAAATCAAATTATTTTAAAGCTATTTCTATTCTTATATATGTTTACAGTCATGAAATAGAAATGCCCACCCCCTGGGGGGTTCCGTTTCTTTTTCTTCTATACAAATTGAATGTTAGGGTATTTACAGCTTTGTATGCTAGCATTAATACATTGAATTGGGCCTTGTATCTCACCAACAATCAGTGCAGCACTTTAAGGACTGGTGACATATGAAAACAAACAAAGATCTACTGCTACCATGTTATTATTCCTCTTTATATCAAGAAGGAGAAGGAATGTGGCGGGGGTTATTACAATTGCAAGAAATGCATGCCAGATGTTAATTTCTTCCAACAGTTTCATTGGAAACCCAATTAAAGTCATGGATGGGAAGATAGAGCATTCTCCACCACCACCTTTGGTGGTCCAGCAGCTCCCTGGCAAGCATCCTATTTCCGATGTTTTCTTTCTATCTTGTTATTGGATGTTTGTTTGCTTTTAATGTCTTTTTGCTGGCTGCCCCTGAAATCCCTCTTGGCCTGCATCAGTAGACCTTTAAATTTAGCTTGTCAGAAATGGCGACTCTCTCCAAATTCCCCCCTCCCCTTTATCTGGAGTATCCTTTGCGTTTTTGTTGTGTGTTTTTTTAAAAAAAATCCCATTTAATTTTTACAATGCCTTTAACACAGCTGTGCAGCTATTCTTTTCAGCGTCTTCCTTGCCATTTTTAAATATTTGTTTAGGGTACCCATCTACTATGGCTGTCTAACCTATGGCCTGTGGACCAAAAAAATATACAGCTCCTATCAAACAAAACAAACAAACAAACAAACTTTATTTGCGTAGCCGACAGGCCATAGCATCAAAAGGACAAACACCAACAGAAATACATTACAAATATGGTTACCAATAAAACCTATTAAAACTATTAAAACCCATGGTAGAAGCTGGGTTATCATTCAATCGATGTCCCTCTGTCCCATGGGTGGCGACCATCTCTCTGGTAGATTGTTCCGGGCCGGTTAAGTATACAGTCCAGCCAAATTGAAAGATTGTGAATATAGCCTCAGGAGGATGGTCAGGACAAGGAGAAAGATAATAATAACCAAATAAGCAGGGGATAATAAATAAAAATAGATTAATAATCTCATTCCTTGAAATTTTACATAAGTATAATAATTATAATTATAAAATCCTAGGCGGAGAATATACAGCTCCTATGTGTTCCCGCTGTGATTCCATGATGGCAAAAGGTTTTTTGTTCCCCCAAAGTGCCCCCTCCCATTTTAAGAATTTATTCTTTTCTGCCTAGCATCTCAAAATACACAGTTCTCCTCCTCCCCATTTAATTCTCACAACAACCATGTGATGTACGTTAGGCTAAGAGATGGTGACTGGTCCAAGGTCACCCAGTGAGCTTCATGGCTCAGTGGTGCTTCGAACCCTGGTCTCCCAGGTTATAGTCTGACACTCTAACCACTACAGCAAGCTGTCTCTCTCTCTCTCTCTCTCTCTCTCTCTCTCTCTCTCTCTCTCTCTCTCTGTTAACTCTGTTAATTTTGTATCTTAAATTTAACTCTGTCACCTCATACCTTCTCAGACATAAAAAATGCTACCCGATCCATATCCATTTATGAGGATCACTATCACAAGCAGTATCACTTTAAGACAGGTGTGTGTGTGTGTGTGTGTGTGTGTGTGTGTGTGTGTGTGTGCTGCTTTCATGCCAGTTTCGCTGCCCATCCAGATTCTCTGGATGTCTTGAACCAGTCTACAGTAAGGCAGGCACCCAGCCTTAAAACCTGCCTCGTGGTCTGGAGAGGAAAGGAATGCCATGCCATAGTCCAACATTCCACAAACCTTTAGGGGAAGCAACTTTTGTCTTTCATTAGAGACACCAAATGTTAAGTAGAGTGAGTAGCAATTATAGTGTGGAGCAGCTGAATCTAGTCACTACAATCTGACATGACATATATTCCCCCATTCAGAGGAAAGATAATTGCTGTCACGCCTTAATATACTGCATCTTTGGTTTGGTGATCCCTTTTAGCCTCCATTAACATCTGGCATTGATTCACTACAGCAATAGCAAGAGTATTGGCACATATAGGTGTGTGTGTGTGTGTGAGAGAGAGAGAGAGAGAGATACTGCAAACTTCTTAAGTATTATTATCATCCCCATATTAACAAGCAATTTGTTTCTGAAGACTGCCCTGTTGTTAATGGCGTGGGGGTTGAAATAGAGGATAGTCTAAGACAGGTATCCCCAAACTTCGGCCCTCCAGATGTTTTGGACTACAATTCCCATCCTCCCTGACCACTGGTCCTGCTAGCTAGGGATCATGGGAGTTGTAGGTCAAAACATCTGGAGGGCCACAGTTTGGGGAGGCCTGTTCTTGAGAGCAGACGCAGTAAGGCCTATAAGGCCTACACAATCTTTCAAGCCTAAGCCATAAGGCAAGGTGAGGTGACTGCCTCAGGTGGCAGAATTCATTGAGGCAGCAGATACAATGTTGACCTTTCTTTCTCTCCCCCCCCCACACCTTGTTCTTAATGTAGATCTACCCTGGAGGGGAGGGGAGCACCATACAATCTTAGAATCATAGAAAAGTAGAGTTGGAAGGGACCCCAAGGGTAATCCAATCCAACCCCCTGCAATGCAGGAATCTCAGCGAAAGCATCCATGACAGATGGCCATCCAACCTTTGCTTAAAAACCTCCAAGGAAGGAGAGTCCACAACCACAACCTTCTGAGGTCGAACAGCTCTTACTGTCAGAAAATTCTTCCTGATGTTTAGTTGGAAGATCTCCATTGGTTCAGGTCCTAGCTTCCAGAGCAAGGGAAAACAAGCTTGCTCCATCTTCCACGTGACAGCCCTTTAAATATTTGAAGATGGCTATCATATCCATAGCTGCCAAGTTCTCCCTTTTTTTAAGGGAAATTCCCTTATGCTGAATAGGCTTCCTCGTGAGAAAAGGGAAAACTTGGCAGCTATGATTCATATCTCTTCTCAGTCTCCTATTCTCCAGGCTAAACATACCCATTTTGTTTTGGATTGGCCTTAGTTGTACACCACCCTAATATTGCAGTACTGTATATAAATACTTTTATAAATAAAATAAAAAATCAAATGTCAAAATCAAATTCTATCCAATTAAACATACCTCTTTATGTGGGAAGTGGGCGGAACTCAACACAATGACTAGTACTGAAAATTGCCAGAACAGAATCCAGCAATCATACCCCATTAAGCACCACTTAGGAAAAGAGCTGCTAAGCCTGACCTCTCAGCGGACACAAATTTTGATGTCGCAGGCCTAGTTTAAAATATCTGCATAAATAGCACAGGCACCTCTTCTGATGATATTAATAATGACTTTAACAATCAGCTGGGTTACACCAGCTTCAATCCAGCTAAGTACATTTTGGCCGCTGCCCAGACTCACTTCAGAGCTGACCTTTCTGCAAACTCGGTTCCGCTTGCCTTTCTGTCCCCAAAAATTGAAAGGCTGATGGATGGCAATCTGTTGGGAAGATCCCAAATGAGAAAAGCACCAAGAGTTAAAGGAGCCTAGAAAAAATTGCTTGAGTTCTTCTGACAAAGTCTTGGTGGGGGGAATTGGGCCTCTGAAATCGTCACAGAACTAGACATCTTTCTGGAGATATCCGGTGGTTAAAACCAGCTAAGAGTGTGAGCCAGTTGCCCCTGTCATGGACTGGCTGGATGCAGAGGAGGGGTAGGAGGCAGCAGCTAGGAAACCCCCAAGGGAACCCCCAGGGGAAGAAGGCTCAGTGCCAGGAGACTGGTGATGAAACGGTGATTCATGGTCAGATGAAGAAGAGAGAGCCGACTGAGAGGAGGAGGTATCGGAAGCTGAAGAGGCAACAGGGTTTAGTGAGCAGGAAGAGGCTGTGACAGAGAGCGGTTCAGACTCAGAGGCAGAAGAGGAGGTGGGCCAGGAGACAGAGATGAGGCAGGCTGCTGAAGAATCCAGGGAGGCTCCCCCTCCTGCTGCGACCATCTTCCTTCCCCACTGGTCTCCAAGAACCTGAAGAGGTATAAAGAGGGCAAAGCAAAGAGAGACAAGACTTAGGCTGCTGGGGAAGGAACCAAGGGAGGGGCCTTAGAGAGCAGTGGGAAGGCAAGGAGGACCTTCAGTCCTTGCAACTGCCTCGTTGAGGCAAGACCTACTGGGAAGAGTTGCTGTGATCACTAGGCCTGCTTTGGTTTCTTTGAATAAAGAGTAAACTTCACTGACTCTGGTGTTTTTTATTGCTCACCTACTCTTGACTCTGCCTCCTGGCATCTCCGCAGCTAGAGGCAGCAATGTTTCCAAATGCCAGTTGCTCGCAACCACAACAGGGGAGAGTGTTCTTCTTCTCAGATCCTGCTTTGGGAGTTCCCAATGGGCATGGCCACTGTGAGGACAGGATGCTGGACTAGATGAGCCATTGGCCTGATCCAGCAGGCTCTTCTTATGTTCTCTGTGGGGTAGCTGCCGTGTGCACACACTCAGCCATCTAACTTGCATGTTGGTTGCGCAAAGGCATTCCTAAGTTCAGGGGCAGAGCACATCCTTTCTATGCAAAAGGCCCCAGGTTCAATCCCTGGCATCACCTCATGATACTGGGAAAGACCCCTGCCCTGCCTGCAACTTGGAGAGTCACTGCCTGTCAATATTGTAGATGAGACTGAGTTAGATGGGCCAATGGTCTGGCTCTGTATATGGCAGCTCCCTCTCTTTAAACCTATGTTTACTTCCGCCTGAGATGCTGGAAAATCGCTGTCAGTCAAAACAAAAATAGACCAGTGGCCTGACCCGGCATCAAGTAGCTTCCTGTGTTCCTTGTTGTGCCAGTTCTGTTAGTTAAAAAATGAGTTATGTGGGGGTTATCATTTCAGTGAAGAGGATAGCAATGAGATTTCAGAAGAGGCCCCAAACCACATTAAGTTTAAAACAATGTATCCAGGGCTTAGAAAGAACTAGTTTGCGTTAATGATGTTCACTGAATTAATACAAAAATCTCTGAACGACAGCTGAAAACAGTTCCCATAACTGCCAAGTGAACTGAACATGAATTAAGCTCACTTGTGGGGAATAGCACTTTTAACAATTTCAAATTCATCTTCAACATCATTCTCTTATATGTGTTTTTTACCCTTTGGGGACTTGCAACAGAATTGTTGGGATTATTATTATTATTATTATTATTATTATTATTATTATTTTATATGCTACCCATCTGACCGGGTTGCCCCAGCCAATCTGGGCCGCTCCCAACAAAATACTTAAAACCCAATAAAATATCAACTATTAAAAACTTCCCTGAATAATAATAATAATAATAATAATAATAATAATATTCAGAAACCCACATTCCACTGTATGTGTTTTTGGATGTTTTCTTAGTCATAAGTATATTTTATACTTCATCGCAGCTGCTTGTAGCATTCTGAACGCTGGGTTGGGGGTGGGGGACAGGATGGAATGCTGGTGATCATTTGGATAAACTGGAATTGAACTGAATATGAACTGAACTAGTTCATTTGGCAAAGGGACAAATATGAGCTGGAATTAGTCCCTTTTGGACATGTTGATCTTGAATTAGAATTGTTTCCTTTTTGAATGAACTAAGGGTCACATTGACCGAGAAATACTTAAAAGTGTAAAATTTTATGAAACTGTACAGTGGACCCTCTGGATACAAACTTAATTCATCCTGGGGGGGTCTCTACTTACCCCGAAAAGTCCGTATCCAAAGGCGCAGCTTCTGCGCACAGCGAATCCTGAAAGTATACATTCGCGTTCTTAACTTGAAATTACGTTACCCAAAAGTAACGTAACCCAAGGTACCACTGTATTTTGTATAAATTATATAAATTATAAATAAAACATGTTCTATTTACAAACAAAACATTTAAATATCTACCTTTCTACCGGTAGGATGGGGGGGGTAGGGGGGGCATACCTGCCAAGTTGCTGTCAGAGAAATAAGGGACCGGGCCAGAAATAGCAGACCGGAAGTAGCGCTGCCGCCATTTTGGAACTGGGTGGAGCATGCTCAGAAGTGACTTTTGATGCTGCTTTGCCCAGTTCCAAAATGGCCGCCGTGCCAGAAGTCGCACTGCAGCCATTTTGGAACTGGGCAGAGCAGCATCAAAAGTCGCTTCTGAGCATGCTCCGCCCAGTTCCAAAATGGCTGCCGCGCCAGAATAAACTGGGGGAAAACAAAAAAATCCATTTTTTCAGCTAGGAACAGCTGGAAAACGGGGATTTCCCGGGGAATACGGGAGACTTGGCAGATATGTGTGAAGGCCTTGGAGATACATGTACCAGGCAAGAAGGAATCATCACTGCTGACCCTTTGCTGAGATCTGGCTTCAGAGGCCTCTGGTACTTCAGTCCTGGAGACCTGGAGACCTTTAGTATCTTGACCTCTGGGGAGTCTCTAATTCGGTGGTGTTGCTTGTGCATCTCTAAGTACATTACTGTTTTTCTGGGTGGTTTAGGTGGTGTTAAGAGGGTACTAATCAGTACCCTTTTCACTGGTCATTTGTGGGCATCTATAGCAATGATAGAAGAGCATCACAAACTTGTACTCTGGCACACACCAGACAGGAAGGAATCATTGCTGCTTGTCAATTCTGTGCTCGCCCATTGTTCAGGTAGATTCAAATCCTCACTTTCTATGCAAGCATGCATAGAAAATAGGGGTGCTGGAGGAATTTGATTTATGTGGATTTTGTGCAAATAGCACCTGCTTTGCACCTCCCAGATTGACATGCAGGTTTTCTTCAGATTTCGCCCTTCTCCAAATTTCACGATGCACTTCTTGGCTAAAAAATAGTATTGAAATGCATTGAAATGCAAATTTAAGGATGTAAGTGATTGAAATTATTATGTTATTAAATGGATAGTACATGTGAATTTTCATGAGGATTTTTTTCAAGTCACAAATACGGGGCAGAACAGATTTATGAATAAAAACAGGCAAAATTAACATGAAGAATAGACTGAGTGGTCTGACCTTTATAAAGAAGATGGGGAAATTCACACCGACAGAGCATCTGCTCAAGGCTCTGCTCAAGGCTAAACTACATATAATAATCAATAGCATGTATTTTTCATTCTCTCTGACTGTTCCCCTAATGAAGCCACAAAGTCACTGTTGCTTACCAAGAGTGGGAGAGGTTGGTGTGGTGTGGGTGCAACAGCAAGAACAGTGGACCGGCTCCACCACTGCTTTTGCACTGTGCTGACTTCCCTGCCACTTCGCCTCTCCTAAGAAGCAACAGTGATTCTGCTGCCTGTAAACTAGCATGGCAGCCCCACCCCACCGAGTGAGCAGCCTGTTTTTGTTTGTGAGTCTCCAGAGGCATCTGGTTTGCAAATATTGGAGAGATAATGTTGGTCTGAAAAGGACTGTTGATCTGATCCAGCAATGCATTCAACTGCAGTGTGCCTCTGCTCACAATTGAAACATTTCCCACAGTCCATAGGGGTTGTGTATGTCAGTAGCAGCCTGCATGCTGTAGAATGTTGCATACCTTTATTACTCAGAGAAAATGAAGGTCACTTGCTGCGTATTAATCCACCCATGAGCATAGTGTTAGGGGCACATTTGAAGGGACTCTGACTCTGACATCATTTTCTTGATGAGTGACAGAGCATGAAGTTAACAGCCGCTATGCAAAGATCCTGCTGTCAAAAAGGCTTATGGTGGACATTAGAAATCTGTGTTGAATAAATTGTGGGTTGTTTTATTGGGAAGTTTGCAAAAACCAGATTAAGCTACAGTTCCTGGATTCTGCTTGAAGTTTATCTCCACTCCCAAGAAAGTACAAAAATATTTTCCTTTTCCAAACTAGTGTAGCGGGGGAGGTGCAATTTTATTTTGGGTGTTTCAGCAGATAAATTCAAGGAAATACACCAGTGACCTTTCACTAGATTAACACTAATGCCGGTTGATCTTTCTGCTTCGAATTCAGCAAAGGTATTTTTCAAATGTGGATTCACCAAAAAGGGGATCTGAAGCAGTCAAACAAGGAAGGCAAAATTAGGCGCCTTGGTTTGATTGTGCGCCAAAGAGCCACAAATCAGTGGCCATTAGTGACCCACTTCATTGTTAGAAAGTGACAGATGGGAACAAAGCATGACAAATGGCAAAGGTAGCTCCAAATTCTTTGTGATACTCACACTTTCCATGGGAGCTTAGCTCCCACCCCAATTCACTAAAGGTGCTTCATCTTCGTACTTCCCCAAAGTCTTCTCCATACCATAAGCAACTCCAGAGGCTCCTGGGTCTACCATTTCACACTACGTTCTTGAAATTGTGTCACCAGTACATTCAGCTCCCCTTGGTAGTCTGGATAAATTAGTAATCTTACCCTGATTGGATCACTGTAATGGATCGCACATGGGGCTGCCCTTGGAAGCTTCAGTTGGTGCAGAATGAGGCTTCCAGAATTTTAACTGGTATACGGAATCACATTACACCACGGGTGTCAAACACAAGGCCCGGGGGCCAAATCCGGCCCGCCAGACCTCGTCATGTGGCCCGCCGAGTGCCCCAGCCAGTGGGACCCAGCAGCGGGACCTTGCTGCCGAAGCGCCGCGCCGACAAAGCGCCGACAAACAGCTGGGGCCTGGGGGGGTAGAAAGGCGGCTGGAGCAGCGCTGCGTGGAGCACCCCGAGCCACAGCAGGAGAAGGAAGAGGCAGCTTGCCGGGTCAGCGCCCAGCAGCGCCGCACGGAGAGTCCCAAGCCTCTGCGACGCAGCAGTGCTCTGTAGCACTTTGAATCCTCCTCCTTCTGCCACGGCTCGGCGCCTGGAAATGGCTGCTGCTGCTGCTGAAGCACAGACAAAGCACCCAGAAGAGCCGCGTGGAGGAGCAGGAGGATTCAAAGTGCAGCCAGCAGCAGCAACGCTCCCAGAGACTCGGGGCGCTCTGTGCACGCTGCTGGGTGCCGACCCAAGCCTCTGGGAGCCGGCAGGAGGAGAAGGAGGCTTGCCGGGTCGTCACCCAGCAGCGTGCGCGGAGCGCCCCGAGTCTCTGGGAGCGTTGCTGCTGCTGGCTGCCAGAGGCTCGGGGCGCTCTGCGCGCGCTGCTGGGTGACGACCCAGCAAGCCTCCTCCTCCTCCTGCCGGCTCCCAGGGGCTTGGGTCGACACCCAGCAGCGCACGCAGAGCACCCCGAGCCTCATTCAAACCAACTTTAAAGGAGAACACTTTTTAAAAAAAAAAAAACAAAACAGCAGTAACATGGTCATAAAACCACATCTAAAAAGTCTGGGGTAATACAACGTTTTCACCTGGTACCAAAAAAAAAAGACTCAGGTCCAGATGAACCTCTGTGCATGCTGCTGGAACCACTTACAGTAATAATAATAAAAAGACACCCACCGAAAATAAGCCACCCTGTGTTTTTTTTTTTTGAGGAAAAAAGTTATAAGACGGTGTCTTAAAAAAGGGAAAACGCGGTAGGATGCTGCTTTATACTTCTGGCCCTTAAACCCTGGAACCAGGAGAGCAGCTCCAGTGAGTCAACCTCAGCCGGTCCCTTTGGTGAAGGGTGGTGGCTCACTGGCAGAACATCTGTCCTGCATGCAGAAGGACCCCAGCATCTCCAGGTACCAGTAGCTCTGCAAAGCTCCTGCATGAAACCCTAGCGAGCCTCCACCACCCAGTGCAGTTACCAAAAATCATTTTTTGATAAATTGTACAATAATTGTACATTTGAATATCTACTTGCCATTATTCTAACTATGCTAGTTATTACTTACATTATTACAAAAAAACAGTAATAATTGAATGCAGTGACAATAATTTATGATAATAAAGAGTGGACACATAGTCCTACAGATACTACCGGCCCTTTGAGGGTGACCAAACTGCTGATGCGGCCCCCGATGAATTTGAGTTTGACACCTCTGCATTACACCAATCCTGGGGGGGAATTGTATTGGCTGCCTATACATTTCTGAGCACAATTCAATGTGCTGGTGCTTATCTTAAATTCATTATATTGCTTGGGACCAAAGACATGAAGGAGTGCCTCTCTTTATATCAGTGATGATACAAGATGGAGGCTTCTCTGCGATGATGCCCGGTTTGTGGTATGTCCTCACCTGAAAAGGAAAACAGGTACTGACACTGCCAGTGGTGGCTGGTGCCAACTGGAACTGGTAGGGTAGAAGACAGGGAGCCCAACAGCAGGGGGAGCCAGAGCTAACATCAGGCAGAGCCACCCCACCGGCTGGTTGTTAGAAAGAAGATAAAGGTAAAGAGATGTTGGTGAGGCAGTGTCCAATTTGCTCCATAGGACCAGCCTTCGTTTCAATGAAAACCCTGTGCAAGCCCGTCTATTTGTGCAAGGGGGCTTTGCCCCCTCTCCTTCCCCTGTGTGCCCCTGCAATCCCCAAAATTGGCTCTGGGGAGTGATGGTTGAGAGAACCCCAAGAAGAGTGTGCAGGGAATGAGAGTTTGTTCTTTGTGGCAAGTTGAAATGCCAGGTGGAACAATCGCCTTAATGTTATGTCATATTCTTCCCCTTATGTATAATTTCAGGTAAGTAATTTGTTTTATGTTGCTCCACCTTGGTATCAACATTAATGAGGCATGGGTTGTAGATCATCATCATCATCATCATCCCATTTCAATAAGGATTCAACTATACAGACCACAAGTGCTTGCCTGGATCAGAATGCAGTGTATTGGAAGGAAGGAAGGAAGGAAGGAAGGAAGGAAGGAAGGAAGGAAGGAAGGAAGGAAGGAAGGAAGGAAGGAAGGAAGGAAGGAAGGAAGGGGTAGAGACACACCTGGACCCAAAGCTTTCTGTCTCAATTCTTCTGACTCCTAGTGAGGTTCAGAACTTTGTGACGCACATTTTCCCCTACAGAGAGAGCTGCAAAGCTGTGACCTAATATGCCTTTGCTATAAAAAATAAAATCAAGGATTATCCTGCTCCTGGCAGCGTGCATTGCCTTGACGTGACTGATGAAGTTCTAAATCCTTTTCTTTTCTGCAAACATTTGTCAATAATAGCATATCTAGGTGCACTCATCTTGCACTGAGGTGGATTAAAAAGAAAAAGAAAAAGAAAAGCTGTGCAATTAAGCAACATGACCTCTTAAGCAGCTTTCCTATTACGGGGCAATAAACCTGGAATTGAGCCAATGTGAATGCTGTCAGAAGGACCCGAGACCTGCAGGTGATATGTCATGCATGCATGAGAATTGCTCTTTTAATCATAAAGCCTCATCCCCAGCAAACCAGGCTTAGTTCTAGGTTACAGCCTGAGGCTCCTATTCAAACCTTGTTTAGCAACATGATTCCATCTTCACGTGAGGTGGGGATGGCTTCATTCCTAACTTACTCTGTGCTGGCAAAGTCTTAAGAGGCAAGAAAGGCAAACCTAAATTTTCCTCTGTATTCTTTGATTCAATAAGTTTCGCTCTGATTAGATCAGTGAGGTCCAGCTTAAAGACTACAGTGGTACCTGGACTTACGAACGACACGACAACCGACTTACAAATGGGGGTAATGGCCGCGTGCTTACGAATGTCTCGACATCTGGGGAAAAAAAACCACGGCGGTTTTAGATAGGGATTTTTTGACTTACGAATTTTTAGATAGGGTTGCTTCAACTTATGAATTTTTCTGTTTCCAATGCATTCCTATGGCGTTTTTCGACTTACGAATTTTTTGACTTACGAAGGTGCCTTCGGAATGGATTAAATTCATAAGTAGAGGCACCACTGTACTTCAATAGCTCCGTCGGCAGAGCAAGAGACTCATAACCCCAGGATTGTGGGTTTCAGCCCCATGTTGTGCGAAATATCGCTGCACTGCAGGGGGTTGGACTAGATGATCCTCAAGGTCCCTTCCAGCTCTACAGTTCTATGATTCTGTAACTACTGAGAGTATAAGGCAGGCATCCCCAAACTGTGGCCCTCCAGATGTTTTGGCCTACAACTCCCATGATCCCTAGCTAACAGGACCAGTGGTCGGGGAAGATGGGAATTGTAGTCCAAAACATCTGGAGAGCGGAAGTCTGGGGATGCCTGTTCTATGGTAAAAAGCTAAAGGACCCCCCGGTGGTTAAGTGCAAAGGCGACTATGGGGTTGGGGTGCTCATCTCACTTTATTGGCCGAGGGAGCCGGTGTTTGTCCACAGACAGCTTTCCGGGTCATGTGGCTAGCATGACAAAACCGCTACTGGCACAATGGAGCACCATGGCAGAAGCCAGAGCGCACTAAACTCTACCTGTAATACGAGTTACTTCTTTCTTTGGCCATCCAAACCAAATAAAATTTACATATAGACCATGAAACTGATACGACTGAATGTTTCAGCTGATGCCTCTGGCGCAAGTTGTACATTATGTTAACTGTGTCTTTGCATCTAATGCAAATTTCATCAGTGCGGGGGACGATGAATGGATTTAGAGCAGGCATGGAGAAGACACGGAATAGGGGGATTCTTCCCAAAGCAAATATTAGCCCTAGAAGATGGATTTGCATCGAGTTGTTGTTGTTTAGTTGTTTAGTCATGTCCGACTCTTCATAACTCCATGGACCAGAGCATGCCAGGCACTCCTGTCTTCCACTGCCTCCTGCAGTTTGGTCAAACTCATCTTGGTAGCTTCGAGAACACTGTCAAACCAGCTCATCCTCTGTTGTCCCTCTCCTTGTGCCCTCCATCTTTCTCAACATCAGGGTCTTTTCCAGGGAGTCTTCTCTTCTCATGAGGTGGCCAAAGTATTGGAGCCTCAGCTTCAGGATCTGTCCTTCCAGTGAGCACTCAGGGCTGATTTCCTTCAGAATGGATAGGTTTGATCTTCTTGCAGTCCATGGGACTCTCAAGAGTCTCCTCCAGCACCATAATTCAAAAGCATCAATTCTTCGGGGATCAGCCTTCTTTATGGTCCAGCTCTCACTTCCACACATCACTACTGAGGAAACCATAGCTTTAACCATACGGACCTTTGTCGGCAAGGTGATGTCTCTTCTTTTTAAGATGCTGTCTAGATGTTTCATCGAGTACTCCTGGTTAATTCTCCCTCAATGCCTCCTTTGATCCCATTAATAACCAGTACTCCCCACCCCCATTAATGCAATTTACATTTAAAAAACAACAACAACTCTGCCTGGTGGATGTAAAGACATATTTATTTGGCCCTCATGGGAATTGTAGTCTTGTGTTTTTATCTTGTGAACTTCCCCAAGATCTTCTGTTGAAGGGAGGTTATATAAATCAAATAAATAAATAAGTAGAGAAGAAGGAAGGAAGGAAGGAAGGAAGGAAGGAAGGAAGGAAGGAAGGAAGGAAGGAAGGAAGGAAGGAAGGAAGAAGGAAGGAAGGAAGTTCTAAACAGCTGGAGAGCATCAGGTCACCAAAATCTGGATGAGCTATGAAAAAACAGAAAAATGATATTGAGTTTATCATGAGGTCATTTTTTTATATTGTAGTCATTATTTATTTATTTATTTAATGAATTATTAAAACTGCATTAAAATGTGGGGAGGCAGGTGGGAGAATTCACGCTAAAATGCTAAGGGATTTAGATGAGGGCTTTTAAAAATTGCAAATTAGTGTGGATGTGTGGGAAACAAGTTATCTTGTGAGTCGCCCTGAGATCTTTGGATGAAGGGGGGGTATATAAATTTAATAAATAAAAATATTAATGTGATGGTGGTGGTGATAACTGAACATGTGATTGAAAAGATGAGAAACAGAGAAACTGAAATAGACAGATTCTGTGAACCTTTTTTTCCCTCCAGGCCTGAGGAGTGACGCAACAGAGGCACGATGTTAAGGAAGAGTTGCAAGCGTAAGGCTTCCTCTGTGAAGTTTGCAGCGGTTCCCACGCTCATTGCACATTCACCTGCAAAGCCAAAGGAGTCAGAGAGGTCCGGGCCATGTGCAAAATGCCAGTTGAACTGAGCACCTTGGCAACTCTCTGAGCCTGTCGACAGCATCTCTCAGCTGCTGCAAATTGAGGCCAGGAATTTGCCAGGACTGGCCGGCATGAATATTTGATGCCGTTCAATATTTAAAGAGCTTGATAAGATAATTTAAGAAACTCTGTCACTTTTTAAATTATTTGTAGACAATTTATAATGTAGCAAAATCCACTCAGTGTGAATAATACTGCGGCTGGAAAGAGAGCAGGGTTGCAGGCTTTCCCTTAATTGGCTTGAAAACATCACAGCGCTGGTGCTGTTGCTAAAAACTCTCTGGGGGCCCAGAGTTTTTGCTGGTGTAAAAGGGGAATCATTATGGCCCATTTTGCCCAAAGACCTGGCCTAAGCACAGGAATATGCTGCCCATTTTGAGTCAAGCACTTCATTACTCTCCTTAAGAGGAATGTTTGGGGGGGGGGTGTTTTAAGGAGATCACCAGGTTTCATTACAACTGCACTGAATGTTCTGCAGTTTTGATTTCATGTAAAAATGAGAAATTATAGTGCGGTAAAAAAAAAAAATCAGATAAAAGACCTCCTCCCCACCTTAAATGCACTCACCTGGTACAAATATTTAGCTTTACGAGTACAATCCTATACATTTCTCCTCCAAATTAAGTCCCATTGTATTTAACGAAGTGCTCTCCTAGATTAAGTGTGCATAGAATTGCAGCCGCAGAAGACCTATTTATAGTGCAAGCATGTACATTGTAACGGTCTACTCAGAAGTAAGCCCCACTAGGTTCAATAAGACTTACTTCCAAATATTATTTATCTACTTAGTTAATCTAGAGCCCAGGGCGGAAAACATCAACATGTCCAAACAGTACAAGTTTTTAAAATTCAATAAAATCATATACAAAGCATTTGAAAACAATTTAAAACATTAAAAAATATCTGAAAACATTTAAAAGCAATCACACGCTCTCAAAGTGATTAATTTTGAGATTGCCATGTATGCAATTAGCCATTTTCTCCACTTCTCACTTCCCTCTGTGGCCCCCTAGTCTTGTGCTGTGGCCCCCCATTTACGTGATTCTCACCTCTGGCCCCCTTGGAATATCCTGGGGGCCTCTGGCTGAGAATCGCTGCTCTACAGAACAGGAACAGGACACAGCCAAAGGATAGAAACTAAGAAACAGAGCAGCAACATCTAAAAGAAAAATGCAGTCAATTATCCAGTATCCCATTACATACACAAACACGTGTGTGTGTACATGCTTGTGTGTGTGTGTGTGTGTGTGTGTGTGTGTGTGTGTGTGTGTGTGTTGGAGCGAGAAAGAGAATTGGCTGTTCTGTTCCCACTTTGTAAAGCTACACCTTTTCCCCCTGGAGTTCTAAAACTGAAACCGTTTATGGGAGTTTGCTCTGTAGTGACTCTGAGTCTACGGACAGACAAGAGGAATGAGAAACGGCTTGGTACAAATTTGGTACAATTCTCCAGGGCTTCTAAGGCAACCTTGTGGAACAACCTTTGAAACTTGCTTGTGTCTTGTGACCTTAGTATTAAGGGAATTTCTATAAATTATGCTCTCCAACATTGCATCCCTAATCTGGAGTCCGCCAGACATTTTGCCTCTTTTTTATATATAATTTTTATTGGTTTTATATAATAACACACACACAAAAACCCATACAGAACATATCCATCCACATTCTCTCCCTCCCTCCACCAGACACCTTCTGCCACAAGGGAATCCTGGACGATGAGAGTCGAATGTAGTCCATTTTATAGATGGGTTTGTCCTCACCCTCCCTCCCTTCCCCCAGAGCCTTCCCCTGCCACCAAGAGGCCCTAGGATGACAAGGAGAGATACGGGTTGGAGTTCCCCCAACTATTTATATATAATCCCATTACATTCTAAAAAAGAAAATAAAAATAAAAAAATAAAACACAAAAAGAAAAAAAACCAAGCAGTTAAAATATCTCATTTTCTAATCTCTTACTTTGTTAAACATTATTTTAGTGACTTCCTCAGACATTTTGAACTACAACTCCCACCTGCCCCATTAGTCTAAACCAGGCATGTCAAACCTGCGGCCCTCCAGATGTTTTGGACTACAATTCCCATCTTCCCCAACCACTGGTCCTGCTAGCTAGGGATCATGGGAGTTGTAGGCCAAAACATCTGGAGGGCCGCAGGTTTGACATGCCTGGTCTAAACCATCCGTAGGGAGGGGCACTGGGTTGGGGAAGGCTGGTTTATAGAGCTACAGGTGACAGACACCACAGGAAACCACTTCCTTTAAGCCCAGGTCTTCCCTAACCAAACATAAAGCAAGAGGACATTTTTTCAGATAAAAAGAAGGATTGGGGCCGTTATTTAGGCTTGAGTGTCCGCAGAGCAGCTGAAGTTTGTTTTCCTCACAATTTCACTGGCGGGAAACCACAGGCAGCAAGGAAATACACAGCTGCTACTAGTCTGTTTGCTTCAGAGCTCGACCCACTTGGGATTCCCAGCAACTGGTACCGGGGGGGGGGGGACCATGGCTCAGTGGAAAAGTATCTGCCTTGCAAGCAGAAGGTCCCAGGTTCAATCCTTGGCATCTCCAGTAGGGTTGGGAGAGACTCCTGCCTGGAATCCTGGAGAGTCGCTGCAAATCAGTCGTAGGTCATATTGAGCTAGATGGACCAAAGGTCTGACTCGGTATGAGGCAGTCTCCTCTGTTCCTGTGTTCCTAAAGTCATACTCCCTCCAACATTTGTGACATTTGTGTAGACATGGCTAATAACCATTGATAATCTAACCCTCCATGAAGAGCTCTGTCCTCTGGGCTGGTTTGAGGCAGAGGAATGGTGGGAGGAACCAGCTGGGGAAACACTAAGGAAAAAAGACTCAGAACCCAGGGAGTGGTAGTGGGACAATGTTGAGTGGGCAGAGGGAGAAGAGGGAAAAGACCGGGAAGAGGTAACAAGGCTTGGTGAGCTGGGAGATTTGGTGGCAGAGATAAGTCCAGAAGCAGAGGCAGAAGTTGAGGCAGGTGAGTGGGAGGCCAAGAGGCAGAGATGAGTCCGGCTGCTGAAGAGTCACAGGTGTCTCCCCCTCCTGCTGTAACAAGCTCCCCTCCATCCTGTACTCCCAGAACCAGAAGAGGCATGAAATGGGCAGAGCAGAGACAGGCTGCAGGCAGGCACAGTCTCCGATTGCTTGCAAGAAGCCCTGGAGAGGAGGAGACATAGACAGCTATGGGGAGGTGGGGACTTTTAGTATTGGCAACTGATTTCATGGAGAAGGTCCTACAGGGCATGAACTGCTGTGCTCATTAGGCCTGGAACTCAGCCAAGTCTGTGCCAGATTGTGTTTTTGCTAATAAAGAGTTTGGCGCCGCGGAGTCAGCCACTGGTCCATCTAGCTCAGAATTGTCCACTGGCAGCAACTCACAAAAGTCAAAAGTCTTGAGCACCTGTCACCTGCTATCGTATCCTGGAGCTTCTTGGAACTGCAACAGGGGCTGTTATGCAGAAGGTGGGCTTTGCCACTAAGGAATGTCCCCCTCACAGTGCCAGAGCTACCCCTTTCTTCAGATAGGGTAATAGGGTAAGGGGGAAAGGACGGTTAAGTCCAGTCAAATTTTACTATGGGATGCGGCGCTCGTCTCACTTTCAGGCTGAGGGAGCAGGCAGTTTTTCCAGGTCATGTGGCCAGCATGACTGAACCGCTTCTGGTGCAACGGGACACTTTGATGGAAGCCAGAGCACACAGAAACGCCATTTACCTTCCCGCCGCAACCGTACCTATTTATCTGCTTTCACTAGCGTGCTTTCGAACTGCTAGGTTGGCAAAAGCTGGGACAGAGCAACGGGAGCTCATTCCATGGCGCGGATTCAAACTGCTGACCTTACGATCAGCAAGCCCAAGAGGCTCAGTGGTTTAGACCACAGCACTACCTGTGTCTTCAGGTAACCTGGACCAGTATTGTTCAGATCCTTAGGTGCGAGTAGCAAAACCTTAAAACTGGTCCAGTAGCTAGAGCATTGTCCTCTTTGAAGCAGGACACTTGGTCAGCCCTACACTGGCCAAGAGATGGCAAAAATAAAGAGGGTGAGCTTATCAAGCATTTGGCAGGCCCAAATATACAGCTGAGTGGCTGTGGTTAATATGCCAGGTCACAAGCTGCGAAGGAAACCTGGCCTCCGCTATGCTGAATTCGTGCCTCCCCTTATTCCTTGTTGGTTTGTGGTGATTCCCTTTGCCTGTCTGCTGTTTCCAATGCCTTTACAGGTAGAGCTTTCCTTTGTATTGTTAAATTATCATAGTCTTTGAGATAGGGGCCCTGTGAAATGGGGGAAGGGGGGGTGCTAAACTGGCACACATGAGTTCTGTACAGGAATGGGGCAAGAATTCAATGCAGTTCATGTTTAGAGGTGAGCGCACCACAATTCGCACTTCTCTGAATTTTGCAGGGCCATTCTCCAACCAAGTAACGTGAGAATAAATGAACTAACGTAAAGTGGGGTGTGTGTGTGCACTTTTTAAAAATAATAATAATAATAATGTAGGCAGATCCATTATACTAGGGAGCACCGCTTTGCAAAAAATTATGTTGTTGTTGTTTAGTCATTAAGTCGTGTCCAACTCTTCGTGACCCCATGGATCATAGCACGCCAGGCACTCCTGTCTTGCACTGCCTCCCGCAGTTTGGTCAAACTCATGTTCGTAGCTTCGAGAACACTGTCCAACCATCTCGTCCTCTGTCATCCCCTTCTCCTAGCGCCCTCCATCTTTTCATTAGGGCTCTTTTCATTAGTTGGGACCATCTGTTAGGCCACAGACCTGGTGGAATTGCAAGCCCGGTGGAGGTGGCTGGAGGTGGGGACACATAGCGCGAGGCCTCTGAAAGCAATGGCAATGACAAGCTAATGAGATTTTTGGGCAAGCCTCAGATCGTAAGTCTGTGCATAAGAAAAGAGGTCATTCCTGCCCCCCCCTCAAACAAGACATTAATTATTAGCTAGGCGGGAAGACCTTCCAATGGTTGGTTTGTTTTGCCAACGGTGTCTCCAAATGCTTTCTGAGCTGGGGCTGGCTCACAGTAGTGATGTCATCAAAATCCATCCTTACCTGCTTTGGAATATAAATAGGTTGCACTAGAAATGCTTGGCTGTGTTGTTGTTGTTGTTGTTTAGTCGTTTAGTCGTGTCTGACTCTTCATGACCCCATGGACCAGAGCACGCCAGGCACTCCTGAATTCCACTGCCTCCTGCAGTTTGGTCAGACACATGTTGGTACCTTCAAGAACACTGTCCAAACATCTAATCTCTGTCATCTCCTTCTCTTAGTGCCCTCAATCTTTCCCAACATCAGGGTCTTTTCCAGGGAGTCTTCTCTTCTCATGAGGTGGCCAAAGTATTGGAGCCTCAGCTTCACGATCTGTCCTTCCAGTGAGCACTCCGGGCTGATTTCCTTAAGAATGGATAGGATTGATCTTCTTGCAGTCCATGGGACTCTCAAGAGTCTCCTCCAGCACCATAATTCAAAAGCATCAATTCTTCCGCCATCAGCCTTCTTTATGGTCCAGCTCTCACATTCAGCAAAATGGCAAACATATGTATATTGTGAGAAATTTGTCCCGAAATGCTAATGAATTTTCACGAGGACTTAAAAACATGCAAACTGATGCAAATATGTAGAGAAATGAACAAAAGAATGGGAAAATGAGAAAGCGAGAGAAACCGAAATTGACAGATTTCGCCCCTCCCTGGCTCAATAGTAATGACAGCAGCAGCGCCTCCTCCTAAACCAGGATTGTTACTAAAATGGGATCTGCTTGGCTCCCCTTCCCTTCTGTCTTTCTTGGCTCTCCACAAAAATGTGACTCTTAACCTTCCATCCTTGCAGACATGATGTATATTGTCTTGAAACCGTTCCAAGTGACCTAACAAACAAAACCCTTGACCTCTAAGGAAAGTATTCCTTTTTAAAGTGGGGGGAAAGGTATTCTTAGAGATGAACCGCTGGGAACCTTTTGAAAGGGAAGGGATTTTGTGTGTGTGTGCGCGCGGGGGGGGGTGTATTTCTTTTCCACGTATACTTAGTGGGATTACTCTACAAATATTTTGAAAAGAAGCAGCCAAACGGTCGGGAGATACACTAGAGATTGAAGCCATTTTAAGCCCGGTGCGAGCCTAAGCATCAATTTTTCATGGTTGCATATACTAGTCTCAAATGATTTGTTCCAGCAAGCCACAAAAAGGAATATGTTGTCTTCCAGTTGATTTGGGGAGGGGGTAAAGGCAAAAAGGGGAGGCTTTGTGGCACGGGCTAAAGGTTGCAAAAGGTGGCGGAGAGAAAGGGTTGGCACTTTTAAAATTATATATATATCGTTTACGTGTCGGGTGAAGCCTAAAGCTGCCAGATAGCTTCTTTTCGACAGCTTGGAGTTACTGTTGGGAACAGATCCATGTATGGAAGCGAAAGCAGAAAAGCAGAGATAAGCCGCTATCCAGCTATGCAAACCATGTTTAGAGACACTTAAAGGACAAGCATCCAAACTTCTTTCTTTCTGGTAAATGCAGAGGAGCTATCATATGAAGTTCTCGCTCCACACAGCCAGAAACAGAGGTGCTGAGACTTGACAGGCGGTAAGTGCAGGAGTGGGGGTTGGGGAGGAGAAAAAGGCTTGTTTGCATGACTTTCTGCGAGGAATTCCCAGACGAGCAGCTTTTGCACTAGAGGCTTTTCATGTGTTTCGTAAGAGAGAGAGAGAGAGGATTTGGCGGAGGTCTCTGAAGGAATGGCATGGAGCAGAGCCGCTTACCCAAGAGGCAGAGAAACTTTCCCATGGAGGGACCAGGAAAGCAGCAAAACTTGGAGAGGAGGAGGGGGAGAGATATGCAGAATAGTATTTATATAACGGGTTCCTCTTTGTTGGGATTTGCGAATCGTCTCATTTGAACTCAATGCATAAGCCTGCCATTGTGCCGTCTTTCCGCGCATCTGTGTGTTTACTGCACACAAATATGAGCATCTGGAGGTGGAGAATGTGCGTTGCTTTCATGTTTGACGGCGTGTCTGCCTGAATGCTGTGCGCTGCTGAGCCACGGGGTTGTAGGGAGAGCTTTTCGTAAACAACGGTGTTTCTCTTGGCAATCCAGGGCCCATTTTTAAAAAACGCAGATCAGTTGATTGCATCCCGCTCAAAGATCTCAATGCGGCTTTAATTGACAATGGCATGTTGTGAAAGACGCGGTCTCTTCAAAGCAGCAGCACTCACCCCGTTGTTGCTCTTTTTCCATCCGAGGCAGGAGTAGCAGGGGAGGGCTTGCTGCCCTCCAGATGTTGTTGGACTCATCAGCCCCAGCCAGCATGGATGAGGATCGAGGATGATGGGAGTTTTACTCTGTCAACATCTGGAGGGCGACAAGTTCCCCATCTCTGATTGAAGGGAAGATTTCGGGAGTGTGTGGGCATCACAGGGAATGGTTCTCCCTAAAGCCAAGCCATATGTTGCTAGACTGAAAGGAAAGGGACATCAGTCAAGCTAATATGTAATCATTTTCCCACAGAAAACCTGCCCTTTAAAAATCAAAGTTACAGCAAGTAGTTTGTGTTTTAGATCTTTGGAAATAAGTTATCTTTGACGAAAGTTGTGTTTGCATGGGTATAAGCTTCCAACTTTTGAAAAGGTGAAATCAGCATGCAAGAGGCAGCTCGGGTTCTTCCTGGTTTTGGACATGGGTATACAAAACCATGTGGCGAAATTAGGAAAACCGATTCCTTTTGGGAATATCTACTGTAGAGGCGTGGGGGCAGTCATAAATTGTGGTAACAATTCCTTTCTAAATTTCTTTCCTTTTACAGCAGAAATGAGAGATTGTCCTGTTTTGTTCCTCAAGTTTCTGTTTCCATTTTTAAAAATTTTGTTGATGAGTTTCTAATGCTCCAAACCAGGGGTCCCCAAACTAATGCCCGGGGGCCGGATGTGGCACAATCACCTTCTAAATCCGGCCCACGGATGGTTCGGGAATCAGCATGTTTTTACATGAGTAGAATGTGTCCTTTTATTTAAAATGCATCTCTGGGTTATTTGTGGGCCATAGGAATTCATTCATATTTTTTTTCAAAATATAGTCCGGCCCCCCACAAGGTCTGAGGGACAGTGAAAAGGTTTGCAGACCCCTGCTCCAAACTATTAGAGTTTCTGAATGGCTGGAAGATTTTTTTTTTAATCAACTAGTCATTTAAATATATTATAAAGGGGTGTGTGTGTGTGTGTTTTTCAAAGCTTATGGGCCATAAGGGACTTCTATGTGTGCAGTTGAATTTCCTCTTCCTCTCCAGCCCCACATGTCCTCAAAATCAGCTCTGAAGGGTTGGGAGCTCAAGGTCACCCAATGAGCTTCATGGCTGAGTGGGGATTCGAAGCCTAGTTCAACCCTCCAAACCATTACAGTCCTGTAACAGGACTATACCACAGTCATCTACAGTGCCTCCGAATCAGCTCTCACATCCAGATTTCTGTTTGAGGTTTAAAGCAGGCTTCCTGTGTGACCTTTTCCCTAATACTGTTTTTCAAATTCCCTCTGAATTATCTGCAACAGAACTGTGTCATTTAGTTGCATGAATATTTAATACTGAACACATTTGCAGTAAACCTAAGAAATACTTGTGAAGCTCTGACAGGTATTTTTCTGCAAAACATCTTCATGTATATATATGTTTCCCCTTGCTTGAACCATTTCTTTTAAGCATCCCTAAATCATAGGCATATATTTAAACTACCTGTTTCACATATCCCTCAGAGACTCATGTTTACACTCAATTTGAATACCGTTTGTTCAACTCAGGCTTACCATTATGTGCAAGCCAGGCTGGTTAAGTGAAGGTGACAATTTCTAAACGATGGAGCAGCCAAATGCACCTAGAAATGTAAACTTAACTCTGAATGCTGCTAACGACTATAAGTATATCATGCAGGAGTTTGGTTTGCTTAGGAAAGCCAGCAGGAAGCGGTCCAAAAAGCGGCAATATTTCTGAACAATGCAGGCAATGAAACTGTCTCATTATTTAACTGCCGGCCTCAGTTGGAATGAACTTGATAACTCAATGGCTCCATGATGCCAGGGCTGAATGAGATTTATGAAAGGTACAAGCATCAAACTGTGGATAAAACATTTTTCAACTTACTTGACCTCTCAGTAAGCTAAAGTCAAAATAAAGGAAGACATGAGCGATACCAATGTGAGTGCGAGTAAAGATCATGATGAAACACCGAATACCTTGAGAAGACATACTATTCTAGATCCCCAACCCAGTGTCCTCAAGATGTTTCAGACTACAACTTGCATCAGCACAACCAGCCTGGGTAGAACTGGTCGGAGTTGTAGTCCAAAGAATCTGGGTGGCGCCACGTTTGGGAAGGCTAGACTAGAGTGAGAGAGCCTCCTCAAATACTTATTGAAAACTACTAAAACCCAATGCCAGCCCTATCATTAGGCAGAGGGAGGCAGCTGCCTCAGGCAGCAGGTTTTAGGTGTCATGAAAGGGCAATGAATTGTTACTTAACTCTGTATTGTGTTTTTTTTTTACTGGCAGGGATGAGGAAATGCACTTGTGGGATTTTCTGCCACGATCACTGAATGTATTTTGACTTTGGAGATGGGTAGTATTTACAGTCCCACGTCAGGGCAGCAAACCAACTTGAGCTGGGGGTGCTATGACAATATGGGTGGTTATGACAATATAGACTGTTTCAACGGTATGGTTCCAAAGTATAGATCTAGTTTACTGTTTTGTAACAGATGTCATAAAGGGAAATATTGGCAGACTGTATACCTCTAAGTATTTGGATGTCTTTGAGAAGGTCAAATGTTTGCTTATTTATTTTTTTGGGGGGGGGGCTTTATGCCCATGGGCATAGCCAAGGGGAGCATGGGGGACAGCTGCCCCCCTAAATCAAGTAAATAAAAAAAATACTTAACTAACTGAGGTTCTGCCTCCTTAACATGAAACCTGCCCCCCATAAATCCTGACTGCGCCCATGTTTATACCCCACCTCTCTTTTAAAATGTCCGAGTTCCCTTGGAACAACCATTAAAACAATAAAGTACAGGAAAGCTACAAACTAAAGCTGTAAGAGGATATGAGAGGCAACAGCTAATATTTCAAGGAAATAAAAATGTTCAACAATTCGGCAGGCCAAACGCCTGCCTAAAGTAGGAAGCCTTCTTCTTTGGCGATCACTCGTAGCCGAGTAAGATTGTCTTCCATAAACATGGTTTTAACAATGGGTCCGTAAGTGACTGTGGAGGTCAATTCTGGATCCACACGTCCTTCCACAGTGGGGACATTGGTTTCCAGGCGGAAGTTGATCACGGTGTGGATTTGCCAAGCGTGCCTTCCTCTTAGCACGTTTCTCCCTTGCGTCCTGAGATCGAGTTTCTTGAAAGCCCATGACACCTTTGATAAAGGCTATTCTCCAACTGGAGCGCTCACAGGCCAGGGTTTCCCAGTTGTCAGTGTTTATACTACATTTTTTTAGATTTGCCTTGAGACAGTCTTTAAACCTCTTTTGTTGACCACCAGCATTACACTTTCCATTTTTAAGTTCGGAATAGAGTAGTTGCTTTGGAAGGCAATCATCAGGCATCCGCACAACATGACCAGTCCAACGAATGGGCTGGTGGAAGGGCAAGGAAGGTGACGTTTGGTAGGAAGGGAGATCCAGAGTCATCAGAAATGATCTATTCCACATTCCAACCAATCACAACCAAGATATTGTTTAGTATCGCTAGTGGACTGTCTGTGCTGCTCATCTGATCTCTCAATAACGGAGTCTCTGCTGTTTACCTAGAGCAGGCATGGGCAACCTTGGCTCTCCAGATGTTTTGGAACTACAACTCCCATGATCCCTGACCACTGGCCCTGTTAGCTAGGGATCATGGGAGTTGTAGTTCCAAAACATCTGGAGAGCCAAGGTTGCCTATGCCTGACCTAGAGGGTGAGCGGAGAAACAGCAGGGAGATTGCCATGGTGCGATGTATGTGTGGTCTGTGAAAAAGAGGATATACTTGGGAAGAGGGGAAAGGAGAGATGTATGAAATGTATGAGTCTGTGTGGTATGTGTGAGAGAGAAAGAAGCATGTGTGTCTGCAGTCTCTATGTGTGTGATGAGTATGTGTGTACATTTCGGGTGACCCCCTTGTTTATTATTTCCTGGTACCACTCCTCATTGTTACTAGACAGCGACAGCCTCTTTGTGTGAGGTAGGGGGCGGGGGGGGGGGAGAATCCCAGAGGGAGCAGTGAGGACTTTGCCCTTTCTCTAATTTTGTGTTATTCCATGCTTGCAATGGCAGCCATGTTGTTTTGCTAGGCCCTCTCAGCAGCCATCCTGCCCCAAATAAAACAGAATATCCGTCAGGAGCATGTAGCAAGGGGTGTAGCAGGAGGAGCATGTAGCAAGGGGTGTAGCAGAAACTGGCATGGGCTGCTGTTCCAGATCAGAAGTGTGGGATGGCATTTCAACAATGACAAATTCATGTGGGTGCTGCTTGCCTGCACAAGCAGCCCATTAACTGGAAGCACCCAGAGAAAGGAGCTCAAAGTCGGTTTTCGAATGCCTTATGCAGGCATGGGCAAACTTGGCCCTCCAGATGTTTTCGGACTACAGTTCCCATCATCCCTAGCTAACAGGACCAGTGGTCAGGGATGATGGGAGTTGTAGTCCCAAAACATCTGGAGGGCCGAGTTTGCCTATGCCTGGCCTTATGCAACAATGTTGACTGGGGCTGATGGGAGTTGTAGTCCAATAACACCTGAAGGGCACCGCATTGGCTACCCCGTAGACTGATCTACATTGCCCCAATGAGTGATTAAGAGGAGGCCATCTATGGCTTCTTACAGCACCCACCACACAGTCAAATTACTCCTCGTTATTTCGGGAGCCTTTTCCTTTGCAGCTAATTCATATCTTGCCAGCGTTTGAGATTCCTTCCATGTGATGTGACTCAGCCTCACTGGGAGTGTGTGCCTTGCCCAAGGAATAAGGAAACCTCCTGAATATAGGGAATTAATCACAGGTGACATCACTCCATATCACTTATGGCCTTTCTAGGAAGTTATTGTTTCTTTCTTTGGAAACACTGCTTTTTGGCGTATGCTTGTTTAGGGAAGTTTTTAATATTTAATGCTGTATTGTTTTTAATACTTGATTGGGAGCTGCCCAGAGTGTCTGGGGAAACTCAGCCAGATGGACGGGGTATAACTAATAAATTATTATCATTATTATTTTTAAAAAATCCTTCCAGTAGCACCTTAGAGACCAACTAAGTTTGTCATAGTTTGTACTATGTACCAAGGCTGTCCTTTCTTTATACTGCATCACCATCCTCAGGCCTGATAATGAAGCTGGCTTGGCATGCTTCTGGAGGGAGGAAACAGAAAAATGCATATATATAGGTAAAGGTAAACGTAAAGGTAAAGGGACCCCTGACCATTAGGTCCAGTCGTGACCGACTCTGGGGTTGCGCACTCATCTCGCATTATTGGCCGAGGGAGCCGGCGTATAGCTTCCAGGTCATGTGGCCAGCATGACAAAGCCGCTTCTGGCGAACCAGAGCAGCACACAGAAACGCCGTTTACCTTCCCGCTGTAGCGGTTCCTATTTATCTACTTGCATTTTGACGTGCTTTCGAACTGCTAGGTTGGCAGGAGCTGGGGCCGAGCAATGGGAGCTCACCCCATCACAGGGATTCGAACCGCTGACCTTCTGATCAGCAAGCCCTAGGCTCAGTGGTTTAACCCACAGCGCCACCTGGGTCCCCAGGTGTATGTATGTATATATGTATATATATATATATATATATATATATATATATATATATATATGTGTGTGTGTATATATATATATATATATATATATATATATATATATATACACACACACACACACACACACTGTGTGTGTGTGTGTATATATATATATATATATATATATATATATATATATATATATACACACTGTATGTGTATGTATGTGTGTGTGTGTGTGTATATATATATATATATATATATATATATATATATATATATATATATATATACACACACATATTTAAAAGATGACCCCCGATTTTTAACATAATTTTTTTTAAAAAAAAATCATCGTCTTATACACGGATAGTGCACTGTGGGGACGGGCGATTGGTTGCTGCCGCAAGCAGGAGATAGTCATCGGCAATCGGGCAGGTGATTTGTGGCTGTGGCAAGGCTGTTATCAATTGGCTGCCGCTGCAGTGGGCAATTAGCGGGTGCTGGTGGCGACCTGTCAGAGGATTGGTGGCTTTGGCAACACCTGATATTGTCTGCGGTTGTCTGGTGGGTGAGCGATTTTCAGCAATCCCCCCCCCCCCAAAAAAAGATTAACACCTCTTTGCAATCTCCCCCCATGTTCTTAATTTGGAGTCCCAAATTAATATATATGGCATAGCTGCCAAATTTTCCCTTTTCTTGCGAGGAAGCCTATTCAGCATAAGGGAAAATCCCTTTAAAAAAGGGATAACTTGGCAGCTATGATATATGGGGACGTGTTATACAAGGGGAAAATACAGTATAGTGTCTTGCTCTCTTCTGCCTTGGTCAGACCACACCTGGAGTTATTGTGTCAAATTCTGGGTGACAGGAAACATGTGCAGAGGAGAGGGTCAGGGGGACTCCCTACAGGGAGCCTTTCCCAGTCATCCTGACCAGCACTTCGCCCAGCAATAGCGTCAGCAGCGGGTCAGAAGGGAGAGAGGAGGACTGGAGCGTTATGGAGGGAGGGCTCTGAGATGTTGCTGAGCCCTTGCACCTTGCACCGACTCAGACAGCCAGTAGAGGAAGGAAGGTTCAGCGATGCAGCGAAGTCCCAGCAACGTCCCAGCCAACAAAGGGAAGATGGGACGCAGCCCCTTCCAGCACCCGATTTGAGGCGTGCACCCAGACGTAGGGCAAAGGGGTTTTGGGGTCCCCAAGCTCTTACAAAACTCTCAAAGACAGAGCCGACTGGAGCTGGGAGCTCTTATGTTGGACCAGAAACCGGAAGGCGGTATTGCCGGATTCTGGGAGCGACTAGGCAGTCATGTTTTCTTATGCCTCTGCACTGTAAATAGTATGCACAATAAAACTCACAAAGACAGAGCCGACTGGAGCGTCTTTACTCGGGAGTAGCTGCAACAATCTAGCTCAGTATTGTACACAGGGTCTGGAGGTGGCTTTCAGGTCAGAGTCTTTGCCAGTCACATCTGGAGACTGAACCTGAGGACCGTTTGCAAGCAGAGCATGTGCTCGACCACTGAACCTCAGCTCTTCCCAAACACCAGCAATTGTGTGATTGACCTACTTTGCACTGTTTCAGGTGACTGGTGGAGACCTGGCTTTTTGAAAAGGCCTTTGGTTGAATGATCTTTTGCTGGCTTGGTTTAGTGTTTAGACAGCTGTTCTGTACTTCCATTTCCCCCCTCCTGTGTGGGCATGAAAATTGATTCTCATTGTTCATGTTTATATTTTGATTTTTGCAATTGGGTTTAATTTGGGGGCGGCTGTCTGTTTTTATACTTCGGATCTGTTGGCTGTCTTGCATTCCTTTGGGAATATAGGCAGGGAATAATGTGGTGGTTTTTTTAATTTAAAAAATAAATAAAATAAATGTGGTCCTTGTAACTGGGGTCTACTGTTTTACTTGGATTCATTGGCTTAAGGTAAAATAAATTAATATGCCAGCAGGCAGATCTCTCCTTCAGTCTACAAATATTGACAGTGACATATGTACAAAGATCCATTGGAGTTTACGATAAGACATTTTCTGCCGCTTGGCTTTACTGAGGCATGGGAAAGCACACAGGGAAGGTAAATGCCAGAAACAAAATCTATGTTTATATTTCTGATACGAAGCAGATTCTCTTTTGTGAGAGAGCTTGAATACAGCATGTGGTTTTCATCTGAATGCTTTTACCAATGGCACCCACAGAAGCAGCAAACTGCATTGTTCTGGAAATCAAAGGGAAGGGAACCTCACTGAGTGTACTGGAAGATGAGTATAGAATTTATAATTATAAATTTCAGAGTTGGAAGGAACTCTGAGGGTCATCTAGTCCAACCCCCTGCAATGCTGGGATCTTAACTAAGGCGTCTGTTATAGATGACCATCCAAACTCTGCTTCAAAACATCCAATGAAGGAGAACCCACAACCTCTCGAGGGAGTCCATACTGTTGAATGGTTCTTAACGTCTGAAAGTTCTTACTGGTGTTTAGTTGAAATCTCCTTTATTGTAACTTAAAGCCATTGGTTCAGGTCTTACATGCTGGAGCAGGAGAAAACAAGCTTGTTCCATGTTCCATGTGACAGCCCTTGAGATATCTGAATATATCTCCTCTTTCCCATGTTAAACATACCCAACTCTCTCAACTGTTCCTCAAAAGCCTTAATTTCCAGACCCTTGATCATCTTGGTTACTCTCTGTCAGGGGATTGTTGCAGTGGAGAGGGAGACACCTGTGACTCTTCACCAGCCTGACACCTCCCTGCCTCTTAACCTCTCTCCTCTCACCTGCCTGCTTCAGCTTCTGCCTCTGATTCTGTTCTTCTGTCTGCCACGGACCCTCCCATCTCACTAAGCCCTGTTACCTCTTCAGCTTCTGACACCCCCTCTTCCCAGTCTTCTCCCTCTGACCACTCATTCTTGTCCCACCACCACTCCCTGGGCTCTGAGCCTCCCTGAGCCTCTGAGCCTCCCCTTAGGAGGAATGGTGGAGACCGCCTCCCCAGCCTGACCCTTCCAGAGAAGGAGAAGAAGACAGTTCAGAATTACAACAGGGGTTGAGGAAGGTCACAACTCGGAGGCAGATGAGGGGAAGAGCTGGGAAATAATGGGAGGGGAGGAGGAGGAGGAGGAGGAGGAGGAGGAGGAGGAGGAGGAGGAGGAAGAAGAAGAAGAAGAAGAAGAAGAAGAAGAAGAAGAAGAAGAAGAAGAAGAAGAAGGGACATTTGACGGACTCAGTGTCTTTAGAAAGCATTCCAGACCCCCTCCCCCTCCCAGAACCTGGCCGGCATTGAAAAGTAGGAGAGCAGAGAGCTCAGAGGCAGAGGCACATCTCAGCACCCGTAGTGATGACACATAATGAGAGGGGGTGGAGACTCACTTGGAGCAACGCTATTATTCCGAGAGGCCTCATTCCCAAGCCTCTCTCTATGAGTATTGAATAAACGCAGATGGTAAGGACTTTTCCTTGTCTTGTCCGTTCCTGGCAACCTGCCGTGGGGGGTTGGTTCCTCTGCTGCCTGACACCATGACAAATGATGAGCTGACTCAGTTCCTTCCTATTGTGAAGGAATACTGGGACTGGTTCAGGTGGCTGGATTATTGGATTATTTTAATTCAAATGTATACAGAGAAGTGTGATGTGTTACTAATGACACTATCCATTCACAAGTCAGATATCCGCATGCAGAGGGATTGGCATTTGGTGCGTGTCCCGATCCACTTTTCCTTTGGTGCCTTGCATGCCCCAATGCAGGAACATAAAACCACCTGCACCTCTGATAACCTAATCCCAGCCAACCTTCACTCTCACCCACTGACTGTTAAATGACTCTAGAGCTGAAGGAGGAACATTGTACAGCTCTACTAATCCCACTGTGTACTAGTGATTGCATGTGTTAGTAGTTTTTGTCATTATTCAACTATCCATAATTTTATTGTAGAAATGACCAGGCATTTATTACCAAATGCACCTAAAATACCATTACTGGGTTATTTTCAAGGCTTGGTTTCAGAGACAGATCAGGCAATGGTCTCCAATTTGGTGGCAGCAGTAAAAAATAATTATTACTAAAGTGTGGAAGAATAGTTCGGTGCCATCAATTCTAGAATGGCTGGGAAAGTTTTGGAATATAATGATATTAACGAAACTTGAATACTTCATTAGAGGAAAAAGAGGACAAACAGATTCCTAGAACAATGGGTTATTTTTATTTTTGTTTTAGAACGATAAAGGACGTGAAGATATATAGCCACATAATTTATTTACAGTGCTGTAAAAAATGTAATATTTAATTTATTACATTGATTTATTAATAATGTAATATATAGCTTTATTCAATAATGTTTATTGTGTGGAGGGGGGAACAATGTAAATCCATAACTCATAACTGGCAACATCCCAGTTCATCTGCTGTAGTCAATAAAGTTTTGCCGTTAAAAAACAAACAAACCTGCCCAAACTTGCTTGTGACTGGTGATGAAGTGATGAGTTGCTGTTTTCATTATTGAGTGTGTTTCCTCCTTTACTGACACTGGAATTTGTTAATGGTTTCATGGCGATGTTATTCTTGTCATCATTATATAGTTCAATCACTACTGGAGTCAACAAAAATACTAATTATAACTGGAATCCTCTGAAAATGCTGGAGGTGATGGAAATTTCTAACAAAGCAACTTGCAGGCTGAAAGGTATTTTTATTGTTGCAAAACAGGGAGTTTATAATGTAGCGAAATCCTAAAATCATACCTTTAAAAAAAAAAAGAAACCCAAACTTTTGGTTGGCTCCAAAGGTGGAAGGGGGAGACTATTTTCACTGTTTCCCTGTCTTCCTTCAGGCCCCTGCCCTAGATGCTCAGAAGGAAGGACCCTCTAGAATAGCAGTTGAGGTGGTGCATGAGGTGGCAGAAGAGATGGGGAATTGGTGGGACCTTTTCCACTGGCCATTGAGCAAAAGAAATATATACGATACACAGTGGAAACTCTCCTCCCTTGCCATATTTAGAGATTTACCATCTCTAAATCTGCTTTAGAGACTTGAGAGAACTCCAGAGCAGATTCCCTTAGGTGCAAGAGGTACATAGAGAGAGGGAAGAGAAAGAAGAGCTCTTAAGTTCCCGCAAACGGACATCATTCCACTTGTCCAACACTTGCCTTCAACCCTTAATATATACCAAATGTGCATGTCTATAATTGAATAGTATTGATTATACAGCACTATATTTAACTAGCTAAGGACCTATCCATCTGTGGTGTGATGAGAAAGTGGATTCTGTGCCTAGTAAGTACTGCAATTGGAGATATATAAACTGCCCAATATGTGCTTCTATAGAAGGAGAGTCTGTTCTCTGCAGATGCATAAGAGCTAGATTCTTACGCCTTGTTTGCAAGACGGTTCTACTCAGAATATTATTTACTGTTGCTGCAATACACACAACTGTGAACTCTATTTCCCACTCTTCACAAGACCAGTTTGGAGGAAGAAGCGATACTTGTTCATCAAGCACTCAGCATAATTAAAGCTACTTGAAGCTGTTGGGTGAGGATATTGATCTGCTTCATGCAGTTTAGTTAGGTGGCTTGCTATCTGACTCTCCTTTGGCAACGGCATGCGTGGGATTGGGAAAATAAAATAAACTGCAGCACAGTCCTATACCCAGTGCTTTTTTTCTGGGGGTATGCAGGGGTACGCATACCCCTAAACGTTTTGTGGATCTAAGCTTGGCCTCATTGAGGGGCAGTATTTCAATATGAGTAGGAAAATGAGAGTACCCCTAAAGATTTTTTTAAAAGAAAAAAAAAGCACTGCCTATACCTGTCTGTTGTCTTTGTCCATGGAGTTTTCTTGGCAGGGATACTGGAGTGGCTTGCCAGTTCCTTCTCCAGGTCAGATCAAACCTATCCATTCCAGGAAGATCAAACCTATCTCCAGGAAGATCAAACCTATCCATTCTGAAGGAAATCAGCCCTGTGTGCTCACTGGAAGGACAGATCCTGAAGCTGAGGCTCCAATACTTTGGCCACCTCATGAGAAGAGAAGACTCCCTGGAAAAGACCCTGATGTTTGGGAAAGATTGAGGGCACAAGGAGAAGGGGACGACAGAGAATGACCAAACTGCGGGAGGCAGTGCAAGACAGGAGTGCCTGGCGTGCTCTGGTCCATGGGCTCACGAAGAGTCGGGCACGACTAAACAACAACAACAACATACCTGTCTAATTATTACCAGTAAGCCTGGGTTTGATGGGACTTACCAATCTCAGTCTCTCATTCTACCAAGCAACTTGCATTTACGTTATTTACATATATACATTAGAAATGGAATAGAAAAGGGGGGGGGACGACGCATAAACATTAGCATTCCATACAATATAGAAATATTAAACTATCCCCTCCACTAGTGACATCAAGTGAGTTTGTGTGCTTTTCATTGTTGGACAAGGAAAATCATGTTACTTGGCGTGTTTCTCTGTTTGTACTGGTTGCCAGGAAATTAAGAGCCAAATTTGTGGCTCAACTCTTCCCCCCACCCCCAAGCGAGGGCTTATAGCTAAACAGATAAAACTGCTACTACTTCAATCCCTGCCCACTAACCAGCAAAGGAAAATAAAAACTTGAACCCTGACACTCCCCTCCCCAACCCAGTAATCCGTAGCCCAGAAGAGTCAGCATGTCAACCTGACTTTCTGTTTCTTTCTTTGCCTTTTTGATTTTCACTTCCCACTCCACCCAGAAGTCAAAGCAAGCTGCTGTAAATCAGTGGAAAGAGCAGGGAATCAAAGCAGGAAGAGATGGCAAAAGTTTTGCCTGCCCTGCAGTTGTTTCTGGCTGCTCCTCCTCTCCTGTTTCTGCTGAGGGTCTACAGAAAAGCATCCAGATATTACTGTATTACAACTACTAATACTTCTGCTGTGGCTGCAAGTGGGGCCTGCAACAAAACGTTGCAACACGCAATACTCCTGCTCAGGGCACCAGCCAATAAACCATGTCCTCTTCCCTTCCATTCACCACTTCTATCAGTTCTTATGGTCTCTCCTTCAGTATAGTCCCATTATCCCATGCTCACTGGGCGTGCTCCACCCCCACTGGGCTGTTTTCAGGGGAGGGGTCCCTCTCCCCGTTGTGGATTTTGTACTTCTGTAAATGTTGGGGTTCCCCCAGACCTCCTGAAACCTCCTCCAAGTGTTTGGGTGCTGCTGTTTTTTCCTTTTTAAAAAACATGATTTCTATTCAATTTTAACAATTTGACAATATGTGGCATTTATGTAATCTCAGTCTGGAAAATGACATAGCAAATAAGAAACATTTCTGATCAAGATATTCTATAATTATAGTTATCAACAACAACAAAGAGAAAACAAGAGGGGAAGAAAATAAAGGGAGAGAAAGAAATAGGCATTTAAAAATCTGTGAATGGATGGAGAAATCATACAACATTTCTTGGGTACATTTGTCAGCGGAGTTGACTCTTGCTACCTAAGGATCCACACACAGATCAGGGGTTCATTATTACTATATTGTACTATATAGTATATATGTACTATATAATATATATGTACTATATTAGTAATATAGTACATATATTACTATGTAATAGATTACTAGTAATATATTAGTAATAGTAACACTAATAACACTTAGCATTTGAATAAAAAAAAATATCCAGTAGCACCTTAGAGACCAACTAAGTTTGTTCTGGGTATAAGCTTTTGTGTGCATGCACACTTCCTCAGATACACTGAAACATAATATAAGGGTCTGGTGATTCGGTGTACCTGAAGAAGTGTGCATGCACATGAAAGCTTATACCCAGAACAAACTTAGTTGGTCTCTAAGGTGCTACTGGACAATTTTTTATATTTTTTTATTTCTACTGCGTCAGACCAACATGGCTACCTACCTGAATGTAGCATTTGAATGTTTTATTTAAAACATTTATTAGTCGCTTTCCTGCACAGATCACATATAAGTCAAAAGTAGCCACTTGCATGATTACAGGCCTGCTAGTCGAGGCTTATTTCCCTTTTCCTTTTCATGTCAAAGTGGTCGACTGTCAAACTACTAGCTGCTGCAATATACATTCCGTGAAATTTCTTGGCTCAAGAGAATTGTAAGCAGCGTGTTTCCATGCAGCTGCCCGCGGTCAGTAACTTCTCACTTTTTGAAATGGCAATGACTTAACTCACCCGACACCCCTCAAAAACCACCATTAACCCTGCGGTGAGAACAGAGCACTTGTAATTAAGATCCATGAGCAAGTGTTGTACCAGGAGAAGGGAGATAGGTGACATCTCCGTTCAAAATGGCTGGGAGCCAGAAGGGAAATGTTCTGCGAGGGCAAAGCAAGTAATACAGAAAGACAAGGCGGCTGGGGGGGGGGAGAGAGATAGAGAGAGAGAGAGATTGGCACGTTTTCTCACCCAATAGAAGCTATCCCACACTCCTATTGACCCAGGAAGGTCAGTACACTGAAATCCTTGTATTTGTTCTTAGCAGTCAATGCAGGATCAAAGTTCTGTTAATATAACTTCAGTGAGCAATCAGATCATTTCTGAACTGTTCATACATCCACTTCACGTGGATGGAACGATCGTTGCTTAGAAGCAATTGGATGATGCAACGGAAACTTGTGCTGTATTGCTGCAAAGAGGCAGCCATAAAATCAGAATACTAGGCACTAGAAAGGTAAAAGACTCTGAAGGCAAGCTCTCCATGATAAACATACCCAGCCAAATCAATGCACATTCATTTTTTACCTTCCAATTGTTTCTTTAAAGCAGGGGTGGTGAACCTATCTAGGCAGCCCGTGTGGCTGTTACTAGGCCACACCCCTAAACCCAGGCCATGCCTCTTCTCCCCAGGTGACTTCCCTTGCCCTCCTTGAATCTTCTTGCCTCGCTGTAATGTGTGCATGAACTGTGATGATGCCTCTTACTCCCTTGGTTGGATGAAGGGTGGGGGGTGGGGGTGTAAACCTCTGACCTACATAGCTAGAAACAGAGCAGGCCCAGCCATGAGGCAGATGAGGCCACTGCTTCAGGCAACAGAAGCCCCCCACAGGGCGGGTGCCACTACCGAGAAGGCCCTCTGCCTTGTTTCCTGTAACTTGACTTCTTGCAGCGAGGGAACCAGCAGAAGGCCCTCAGCACTGGACCTCAGTGTCCAGGCAGAGCGATGGAGGTGGAGACGCTCCTTCAGGTAGGGAACTGTCGCTCTGTGAGGGGAAGAAGTCATCCCAGTTTCTGATTTGATCCTGGAATGTCCCGCTTTTCCTTAAGATGTCTCTATTTCCATCAGAGAAATGTTGGAGGGTATTGAATATGCTGTCCCAATTTTCATTGGAGAAATGTTGGAGGGTATGGAATAGGCTGTCCCTATTTTCATTGGAGAAATGTTGGAGGGTAGGGTATAGAGCAGATTCCAGCAGGCATTGGTGGAGAAATAAGTGTTCAGTGTGGAGACACGAGTTGTCCCACTCATTTCTTTGGCAGGAGCAAGTCCATGGTGCAATTGGAGGCAAATCCAGATCTGCTTCTGGCATTGAAAGAAATAGACAACACACTTCAGACTAGGGAGCCCCATACCCACAAGGCGTTGGCACACAAGCTTAAAAATCTATTGACTCATTTTCCCATGCTTTCTATACTACAGTACTTTTATTATCAGCTTGGTTTAATGGTTACCAGATATACCCGCTACTGTAGTAGTCCCCATCTGTGCCACTTACCAAGAACTTCTTGCCTGTCATTTCTCTTTAATTTTGCAAAAGCTGCATTAGCTATGAACAAGGCTTGGAGTTCTCTGAGGTGAGCCTGACCTACATTTTGCAGCAAGACTCCAGGGGGTTCTCATTCTGCTTTCATGGGGGCAGGCAGGAAATTTCAGTTGACAGCAGCAGACAGCTTTAAAATGCACTGATGTTCTTATTTATTAAATATGAAAAGTGCCATTACACTCCTCATGTATTATGTTGCTTGATGTAAAGTGAAACTTATAATAAATCGTTTAAATAGCATTTCAGTGATACAAAGTGGCTTTTCGTTTATTTATTTTCTTTCTTTCCTTCAAACTTACAACAACCCTGCCAGGTAGGCTATCCTCATCACCATCCTTGTAGCTCGGGACGTGGGCGTAAGCAAGGAAGGGCGCCTGTTTTTTGCAGATGGTCATCCAAAGAATAAAATGGTAACGATGCTTAGTTGTAAGTGACCCATTCCTAGGTCAGGGTGGGCTGAATTATGGCTCCCAAGTGGTCTTTCATTGAACGGTACAGTCATGAATTAAAATTGGGAGTGTGTCATTTACTTATTGCAGTTAACATTCAGAGCATGCTTTGTTTAGGCTGGTTAGATTTCACACAAGCCCACCCCAAGCCACTACCTATTTATGGTAGCTTTGTTGAGCTCGAATGCAACCTGGCTTTGTATCAGTCTGCTGGTCAGACTGTGCATGAGGATGGCTTCTTTCACGTCATCAAAATGGGCCGGGGACGGTGAGATGTGTCATCCAAAAATGGAGGTCACAGACTTTCTTCAGATCTGTATATGCTAATTTATTTATACAGATACGAATTTGTAAATCAAATTCCAAAAGGAATACAAACCAACTATGTGGGGCTACCTTTGAAGGTGACTCGGAAACTGCAATTAATCCAGAAAGCGGCAGCTAGACTGGTGACTGTGAGTGGCCGCCAAGACCATATAACACCAGTCCTGAGAGATCTGCATTGGCTCCCAGTACGTTTCTGAGCACAATTCAAAGTGTTGGTGCTGACCTTTAAAGCCCTAAATGGCCTCAGCCCTGTATACCTGAAGGAGCGTATCCACCCCCATCGTTCAGGCCGGACACTGAAGTCTAGCACCGAGGGCCTTCGGGCAGTTCCCTCACTGCGAGGTGAGGTTACAGGGAACCAGGCAGAGGGCCTTCTCGGTAGTGGTGCCTGCCCTGTGGAACGTCCTCCCATCAGGTGTCAAGGCAATAAGCAACTACCTTACTTTTAAAAGACATCTGAAGGCAGCCCTGTTTAGGGAAGTTTTTAATGTTCAATGCTGTATTGTGTTTTTAATATTTGGTTGGGAGCTGCTCAGAGTGGCTGGGGAAACCCAGCCATATGTGCGGGGTAGAAATAATAATAATAATAATTATTATTATTATTATTATTATTATTATTATTATCATCATCATCATCAACGCTGCAATCAGCTGGCCCTTCTCCCTGTGTTGTTTGCTGTCTAGGTGCTAAGTGTTGATGGGCAACTTCAAGGCCCCTCTTGCTCGCCTCCTTTCTCTTGGTTTTAAACTAAACTTGGAAAAGACAGTCCTTCAAACAGAAGACACCTTCAGATAGATGACTGCATTCTGTAAAGTCCCTTTTTTATAGACTATACCTTGCTTTGGCCACTGGTCACACAAAAAAAGCCAGATTCTGGCACACCCTCGAAACATGATTTCAAAAATCCAATATGTGTTGTTGTTTTCACAGTTTCACAGGAAGAAATGGGAGTAATGTTGCACATAGGCAGGAACTGCTGCAAAAGCCATTTGCTGGCTGCGCCACATGAGCTGAGATGGTGCACAATAGTTCTTCAGCAAAAAAAAGAGGATTAGAGAGATTAATGACCAGGAGAGGGAGGAAAAAGCTTTCAGAAGACCTCCATTGCTGACACATCAGTCAAGTTAACTCTCTTAAAGGCTTGGAGGAGAGAGTCTGGCTGTGTTAAGTGTCAGGCCCAATCCCAAGCCTCCCCCACGTCTCCCAGACCATGTGTTATGCTCCTTGCAAATACCTTCCTCCAACCTTTCCATGACTCCCCAGGAGGCCGAAGGCTAGGCGGAGGAGGTAGGGGGCAGGAGGATGAGCTGGAAGAAGGGGCCAGTGATTTGTGGGGTTCTATGCCACCCATAAGGCAGGGGGGAGAGGAAGAGAATGGGCAGCCAGAGAGGGAGAGGAGGAGGCTACACAACCTACCATTGCTCTTGGCACCTATTTTGCAGGTTACAGCGAGGAAAAATTAGCCAAGGCAGAAAACAAGGGTGCATTCCGAGTGAGTGAATGAACACTAAGAAAATGATTTTTAAAACCAAAGCAACTTCTTCATTAAACATTGTTGTAAAAATAGCCAGAAACTGGAGAATGGCAGTTCAGATTTTTGGAGAGAGGACTTGAGATTTTGTCTGGCCCAAAATTCAGTATTATTGCCTCCCTAAACCTTACCATGGTGTGCTATGGACCATGGGGTCACGAAGAGTCGGACACGACTAAACGATTAAACAAACCTTACCCATAAACGGCGTTTCCGTGTGCTGCTCTGGTTCGCCAGATGCGGCTTAGTCATGGTGGCCACATGAGCCAGAAGCTGTATGCTGGCTCCCTCGGCCAATAAAGCGAGATGAGCGCCTCAACCCCAGAGTTCTCCGCGACTGGACCCAATGGTCGGGGTCCCGTTACCTTTTTAAACCTTACCCAAATGCATCACGGAGGACCTACTTCCTAATAAACTCCCTTGGTCCTTGGTCTTGGTCAGGGTGGGGAACCTCTGCCTCACAAGCTAATCTTGGTCTTCCAATTTGGCCCCCCAGACCATATTCCCCAAACCTTGCCCATCCGCCCATCTCATCACCTGATGTCACATCACCTGATGTCCCGCCTACATCGCCTATACCCAGAGGGGACAAGATTGGACAGCCTAGGCAGCAAGATTTAATCTATGCTCATCCGCTATTCTGCTGATTTTGGGATTTCCTGAACCTGCTGAAACCTCCATCTTGTGGTCGGGTGCTGGTGTTTTTGTCTGCATAAACAATAAGAACCATTCCTGAAAACTGGAAATAGAGGGAATTAATGATACCAACTGCGTGCTTTTCCTTCTGTCTCCACAAAAGGCCAACAGCCTTCCCTCTTATTTTGTTTATGTGAAAGCTGAACTTTTAAGGAAGGGGTCTGGGATATCCCAGGGGTCAACACTTCCTCAACCCCCTCCACATCCTCTTCAATGACCAATGTAGCAGCTTCACATTGCTTGTCAATCTTGGCTGCACACCGTGATTCCCTTCTGTGCCTGAAGAGGGTGCAGATGCCTGGATAGAGGAAATCCACAGGGGCCACTAGGCTAGCCCATAATCTTAGTTGCTGCTTTGAGAATGGCCAGGGGCTTTAAATAGCAACAAGTTTCTTTTTTCTGCTTGGTCATCATGGTTATTTTGCTGGAACAGAAAGGGGTGCCCTTGTTTAAGCAGGTTTCCTTCTTGTGGGCATGGCAACTTGGTAATAACTTACAGCTAGGAAACTTTGAGACAGCTGCCAAATTCCTCCATCTAGCGCTGTTCTATATGACCCACTTGGGCTGACCCACCCACACTATAAAAAAAAAGCAGAGTGGCGGTACCCCCCCTCCCTGGACGAAGCCTGATTAGACCAGCAGCAGCAGGGCAGGCTATTAAACCTCCGTGGGTTAGATAACTGTGGGCAAGGCGTACGGAAAAAATGTCTCCAGTGCGTGGCAGAGCAGGGCTGAAGGGTTCATTTGAATAATTTCAAAGCAGCAGGAATCAGGGAATCCAAAGAGAGGCCAGTTGTATACAGATCTTCAAACTTGAAGAAAATCCTGTTGAGCCAGTCGTTCTCATTCTCTCTCTCTCTTTCTCTCTCTAGCAGACCTCACAGGGCTGTTGTGAAGACAAATACCTAAACATTCTGGATCAGTGTCACTAGAACACAAATATGGGAGCTAGAAATCTACACTCCAGAGAACTACTGTGTGTGTGTTGAGATTCCTACCTCTCCCATACACAGACAGAGTAAACTTTATTGAACTTGGAGAGTTACATTCGATATAGCAGGGATAGAGAACTTTTCTTAGCCTAAGAGCTGCATTCTGTTCTGAACAATCTCCCAGGTGCTACAGGCAAAAATGAGCAGAACAATGAATGCATTTTTATTTATTTTTTACCTTTGTACAGCAGGTTGGCTTCTACACACTCCCATACACCTCTCTAGCCTTCACCTGGACAAGCAAGAGGCACTCTCAGAGTTCAAGAGCATATTCCAGCCAGGCAAAAACCCTCAAGGAGAATGCAAGGCAGGGCCTGTCGTGGGTGTAGCTGGGGGGGCAGTGTGGCCTGAGGAGAGTCCTGGGGGCCAAATAGAGAGGCATTCGGCCCCGGAGTCTGAGATTCCTCACTCCTTCAATACATGCTACATGACATAGAATGTCCTTTTCAGTGCAATTTTTTTCTACATGTGGCATTATTTATGCTGCTGAGATTACACGTAGTGAAATTTGGAGTGACTCTTATGACATGCAGTAGGTGGTGGTGATAGTTGCTACTAAGAGAAGACCAAAAACCAAAGCTAACTGACTCCCTCCCTAGTTCTTAAAACAATGGTCCGATCATTTCTGTGCATGTCTTTGGCAGAACAGAACATAATAAGAGCCTGCAGGATCAGGCCAATGGCCCATCTAGTGCAGCTGTGGGACCAGATGCCTTCGATTCCCAGCAGCTGGTATCTGGATACATAATGGTTAACAAACCAAGGGTATAAAAACTGTCTAACTTGAGAGACATAGGCATCTCACCTTATACCAAGTCCAACCACTGGTCCACATAGATCAGCACTGTTTGCACCAGCCTTCGTCAGCCAAGTACCCTCCAAATATTTTGGACCACAAATCTCGTTATCCCTGGCTATGGATGGATCTGATGGGATTTATCATCCTCAACTTCTGGTTGGCGGAGACTAGTCTCCCCTGACTGGTATCAGAGCTCCGGGGTTCCAGTCTCTCTCTCAGTCCTACCTGGATAGGGCAGGGAGTGGACCTGAGACCTTCTGTATGACAGGCAGGTGCCCTACCGCTGAGCTACAGTCACCCCCTTCATTTTCTCTGTTTCCTCTCTTTCTTTTTGGATGAGAGAGTATAGCCAGGGCAGGGAAGATTTTTCAGCTCCAGGCCCACTTTCCCTCTGGGGCAACCTTCTGAGGGACGCATGCCTGTGGTGTGTGGGGGCCTGGAGAGTTCTGCATGCCAAGCAGCTGCTCTGCCCCTGAGCCCCCTCCTTGGCCCTCCTCGGACACATGGAGGGAAGGCGGAGAGGAACGGGACGCTCCTCGGCAGATGTCGCCATGAGGGGGCACCCTTGAGCCAAGGAGGCCGACGGCTGAGGCGAGAGGCCACAGCTGGGCAGAGGCCAACAGCAAGGTGAGCAGGTTTCGGAATTAGGGGTGGGGAGGGCGACGTGTGGTGCGTGTTTAAAACAGAGTTCACAAACCCGCTTTTAAAAGGCCGCAGTGCTTGGCGTCTGGACTTGCAGGTGATGCCATTGCGCCCCACTGGCGGAGTCGTCGACCGTCCCTTGCTGCCAGGTAAGCGCCGCGGTCCGCTCTCTGGTGCGCCTGGCGCGCCCGGCGTAGAGAGCATGAGGCTCTTAATCTCGGGGCCGTGGTTCGAGCCCCACGTTGGGCAAAAGATCCTCGCCTTGGAGGGGGTTGGACTAGATGATCCGCGGGTCCCTCCAACTCTACGATTCCATGATTCTATGATCCTGACGCGCGCGCAAAGCCCGGAGCCGCCTTGCCGCGAAGAATAAGAGAGTCGAGCGGGTCTCCTCCATTCCTCTGCCCGGCTTGAGCCTAGGGGTCCTGCCTTGCTGGGACCCGCTGCGCCTCCCTAGGGAACGCGCGGCACTGCAACCACCTCGCCCTCTATCCTCTCTCGGTGGTCTCTGGGGTTTGGCGAGCCGCGAGAGTGAGCCGGCGCCTCGGGTCCCTCCTCATCTCCTCACGTTTGGCAGGTCAAACTTTGCAAAAGGGGTCGGAAAAACCAAAGCCCTCTCTCCTCCCTTTCCCTCCCTCCCCCGCCTTCCTCTTGTTGGAGAACAGTTAAAAGTCTGCCCCCCCCCGGCCTTCTGCATCCCGAGCATCCTTTCTTTGGTGATTCCTACCCGCCTCCCAATTCGTATTCAGCCCATTGCTTCGCTTTCCCATTGCGCTCCAGCTGTGCGTTAAAATGTACGCGCACGCGCGCCGCAATCAACAGGGAGCTGTTGAATTGAGAGTCCATTGGCCCCTTCTTTTTATTCTGCACAGTTTTAATAAGAAGCATAAATAAGGACTGTGGGTGGTTTTCTCGCAAGTATTTGTTCTCCATCGGCCGTTGCGGCGCTCATTTGGTCTCCTCGCTTCAGGATCCAAGTAAATGTTCGTTATGTTATGGGTTTCCCACCCTCACTTTCACTCTCAATCACCTTCTTCGGCCACTTCCTTCATCTACTTGGTGCAGAAGGCTCTTAGCTGCAAAAGTCCATCCATTCTCTCATACACTCTTAAACTTGCCTCTCTGGGCCTTTCTGCATAATACAGTAATCGAAACCTGTCTCCAAGTACGGGTTTGTTTGTTTGTTTGTTTTGTTTTGTTTTGGTATTTGCAACAAAATTTCAATATTCCATCTTCCCAGAATAGTACAGTAGATTGTTGTACATGGGGCTGCCCTGGGAGATGACCTGGAAGCTCCAATCGGTGCAGAATATGAGTGCCTTAATGCTGACTGGTCCAGCCAGATGGGATCATGTCGCACCAATTCTGAAAGATGCCCGTTCGCCTCAGAGCTGCTGTTGCTGTCCTTTAAAGCCCTGAGTGGCTTGGGACCCAAATGCATGAAGAAGAGCTTCTCCCTATAGCAGCCTGCCTATCTTCAGGGGAGAATATTCTCCGTGCCCTGTTCCTGGGTGAAGTTTGTTGGGTGGCAACAACAGAGAATCTCACCTTCTCTGGAGGGTCTTCCCTCTAAGGGGCGCAACAACTGGCACCAATGTGACCATCATATCTGCACCAGGTTAGACATCATTGACTTGCCCAGGGAATTTTAAAGTTCAGGGTTTGAATAGCATCTAGTCCCTTCTGTTTGTTTCTAACTGCATGGATAACTCATTTGGTTAGATTGTGGTGCTGATAATGCCAAGGTTGCAGGTTCCATCCCTGTAAGGAAAAGCTGCACATTCCTGCATTGCAGGGGGTTGGACTAGATGATCCTTCAGTTCCCTTCCAATTCTATGATTCTATGTCTATGCCTCTGTTTTCTTTCTTTTTTTACGGTTATATGGCTTTATTGTTAATTGTGATCACATCTACACCAGGAACGGGGGTGGTGCTGTGGTCTAAACCACTAAGTCTCTTGGGCTTGCCAATCAGAAGGTCGGTGGTTCAAATCTGTGCAATGGGGTGAGCTCCTGAGGCTCTGTCCCAGCCTCTACCAACCTTGCAGTTCGAAAGCACGGCAGTGCAAGTAGATAAATGGGTACCACTGTGGCACTCGTCACAATGTCCTGTTGCACCAGCGGTTTAGTCATGCTGGCCACATGACCCAGAAAGCTGCCTGTGGACAAACACCAGCTCCCTCGGCCTGAAAAGCGAGATGAGCACCACACCCCATATTCGCCTTTTGACTGGACTTAAATGTCCAGGAGTCCTTTACCTTTTACATCTAGACCATATATTTAAAGCACATTCAAAGCATATGGCTTTGCCTCCACCACCAAAGAATCCTGGGAACTGTAGCTTGCTAAGGCTGCTGGGAATTGTTGTTGTCAGGAGTGGCAAACTACGGCTCCCAGGGTACTTTGAGGAGGAAGCCATATGCTTCAAATGTATGGCATGCATGGGACCTGTATTATATTGGATTGGTTTGCTTCATTTTTATTTGCTTTTGTATACTGTCTTGGGATCTCTGTAGAGGGGCAGGCTAAAAGCATTTACAATAAACTAAGGAAATGAATAAGGGAGGAGGGGATATCCTTATTGCCCTCACAAATCAACCAACCTCCTTTGCCCTGCCCCCACTCAACAGCTGCCAAGTTTGTGCTCCCTGCTGTCAGTTGTACACTGGAAAAGCACACAGTAACGCGGCATGCTTGAGTAAGCTGCAAAGTGATGCTAAGTGGGTTTTCTCAGAAGTAAGTTTCATTCAGTTTCAAGGGGAATTACTCCCAGGCATAAGATCACTGTGTTAAAAGCAAATTAACGAGCCGTGTGCTAAAGAGGCAGAAAACAACAAATAATCCCTAAACGTCCGCTGAATTAAAGAGAGACCTGTGAGTCCTGTTGTCTTTCTCTCCAAGAGAAAGGAATGACAGGAGTAATAATAATAAACGGTACTTAAATGAAACTCGGGAAACCAGTGTGCATGTGTTCAATATTGTGTTATTTGTGCACTACACGAGCATGTGCAATTCATATGTAGGAAGTGGCATGCAGGAGCTTTTCTTCAGCCACGTGTATGTGTGCATGAGATGTCAGCAATGTATCTTGTGTGCAACTGGTGCCGTGTTGCAGAGTTGCCCTTCTGACACCAGCTCTGCAGCCACTTACTGGAACAGTGTGGGGAAGAAGGGCTTCATTAGCTACGAATCCCCAAATTTGGGAGCACCTCCAAACCTGTGCCAATGTTGGATTTTTGGGTGTTAACTATGAACCCCGGTTTGATGTCTCAGTTATTAAGTTTGGGGGTGTTGCAAAATGTGGGGTGGTTCACTGCAAAATATCCGCACAGGTTTGGAGAGGATCCCAAATTTTGGGGTTTGTGGTTAATGAAGCTTGGGAGAAGGGCAAGGGCGGCAGTGAGTAGCAAGGCTGGGGGCTGTGTGAGCACACCGCGGGAGCCAAGCCAAACTCCGCTGACCTCTGGTGTTCCTACCCATGCAGGCCTTGCCACCCTGCTGTGCCCACATGGCATTCTGGTAAGCAGCAGTGACGCTGGTGTCAGGAGGGCGCCACTCTGTGGCACCCCTCACCTGCCCTGTATCTTACATCATATATGATGTCAGGGGTGCACCAGGTAAAGATGCAACTGGGCCAAAGCGGGTTTGCAGGTACCGCTGATCAGTAGCACCTGCAAAGCCCCTGCAGAGCTCTTTGCAACCGCCAATGGTCAGGTGGTCATTGGGGCTACTGTGCAGGGAGCTATGCAAAAACCAGTCAGCTGGTGTCTTTGTGATGTCAGGTGATTGACAGGTAGGTGGACGGCTGGGGGCATGGGCATAGCCAGGATCTCGGGGGGGGGGGGGCAGAACCTCAGTTAGCTATGTATTTTTATTGAATTAGTGGGGCAGCTGCCCCTCCCTGCCCCCTCCAGCTATGCTCATGGCTGCAGGTGGAGGAGATCAGGATCCAGCCCACCAGCTGGGTGTGTATCACCTTAAGAGCGAATGAAGTGTTATTCTTGCTTCAGAACTGCAATTTATACTGAAATCCATGTGGATTTGATCAATTGCTTAACAAAGACATACTCATACCATTACCCGACCAAGATTCCTTATAGCCGGTGACAGCCCTATCACAGAAGCAGCCTTCGGATGTCTGCAGCCTTTGTAAAAGGTGGAAAGAGGGCTGGATATTCAAGCCTAGGTACCAATTAGACTCTGTGGAAGGAGCACTTTTTGTCCTCTTGCCTGGTTGATATGAATAAACAGGGCGAGAGGGCCTTGCTTTTTCCCATAACTGATGCGTGAAAGTACAATAAAGCATCCTAACAGGGCTCAGATTGGAATGCAAGAGAAACTTCTGCGGCACAGATGTTAAACAGCCGATGAGTGCAAGAGCTGCAGATCAGGCCTACCATAGGTCTCACTTAATTTTCTGCCTGTCGTCCATGTGCTAAAATGCCTGGCCATGTGATGGGCATGGCACAGAAGAACAGGGGGAGCTCAAAACCCTGCGGACATTTTTAGTGCTATCATGGCCGGTTCTACTGTTAGGCAGAGCTAGTCACCTTAAGCTGCAAATTTTCATGGTCAGAGAACAAACTGTCCGGTTAGTTAATTTATTAGTGTATTTTTACTGCCAGAGAAGGGGAGAGGTGCTTGTGGGATGTTCTGCCATAGGTACCAAAATAACTTATGGCCTTGGGTATTATGCACCTTGACTTGGGGTATGTTCACATTTCTTCCTTAAGAGCACAGTGAAGTTGTTTTCCCCTAGTACATTTCACAACTCTTCCCCTCCCCACCCCATCGCATCATCAGCATGGCTTGACCAGTGTCAGAGATCATTTCTGTTCATGTACGCACTGGGGGTATTAAGCGGGGTGGTCACCCGTAAGCAAAGGTGTTCACACCTTGCCCAGAAACAAATTAAGAATGGCCTAAGAAGTCCAGCTGATGTGAAGCTGGTTTAGGAAACAAGGCATCAAGATACCGTACATATGGTATGCACTTTGGATAACATGGTGCGACCACAGGTTAAAAAATCAGCACTGAAAACACAGTGAATGCACAGTCAAAGGGAGTGTGAACACAACCGGGGGGGGGGGGGGTCAGGCAGGTTGCCTTTTGCTATACTGCATCAGGCAGCAAAATGTGTTGGCTCGGCTTATTGTGATGTTTTTAAAGAGAGAGGGAGGGGAGAGAATGTACTAAAGAAACAACAACTCAATGGAAAAAGGGGTGGGAAGTCGACAAAAACGAGAGAAAAGACGAAATTGTGTTTTGACTGCATAGGTTAAATAAAATATAATGGAATGTACCAATTTCCAGTATGCTAGGCAAACCAGCAGGTCCAGCTTCACCCCCCCAGGGTAGGAAAAACTAATGACAAAGAGTCAGCTATTTGCCTTAGGATATGCTTCAGAGTATCAATTTCCCCTAATATGCCTCCTTTATCTTATTTTCCTTACATAAGATCTGAGATACATTCTTCTACCCACCCCCACACCCACCCCCAGGCAACAAGAGTACTGTATTATGTTTAAAAACAATACAACACCAATGGCCCTTTAGCACAATGAGAATTCATAAGTTTAGAGTAGAGCTAAGCAGAAATTTATCAGAAGACTTCCCCCCACCACTCACCCCTGAGAAAATTTGTGATATTTTTCTCGGGGGGGGGAAGCATTTTCTAGAAGTTTCTCAAAATATTTTCCACCATTTCTTTGCAGAATTTATCCTCCCCCTGGAGAAATAAGCAGAGGTTGGATGGCCATCTGTCATGGATGTTTTAGTTGAGATTCCTGCATCGCAGGAGGCTGGACTAGATGACCCTTGGGGGTCCCTTCCAACTTTCCAATTCTATGACTCTAAGGTCTTTCAAGGTGGGATCCTGTCCGACTATTGTGTGTCCCTGGTATCATCTAGATCAGAGGTTGCCAACGTGATGCCCATGGGCGCAATGGCACCCTTGAAGTCTCCCCCCAGTGCCCATGAAACCTTAGAGCCTCCAAAACTAATCACTGCTTCCTCTCCCAGGTTATAATGTGGCTACCTTTTTCTTCCTGGAAAAGTAGCCTACATAGAACTGAAAGAGGAAGGTGTAAGAGTGAAACTCTAGTCTTTCCCACTTCCTGTTGTATTTTTATGTACTTTTCAGGGCTCAGATACATTTCTCAGGCTTTTACCCAAATCCCGTGGGAAAACAAAGCGTGTGTACACACACTTTCTCTCTCTCTGTCTCTTGGAGGGGGACAGGAGAGAGAAGCTGATACAGAGGAGGTTTGAGAGAAGTGCCCAGAGGCGGCAGCTCCTGGCACTCACTCAGAAATCCTTAAAAGGCCTAAAAATTGGCAGTCCCTCTTCTAGACTATTGGTGTCTTAGGGTTGAGATAAGCAGTTCGAAAGCACATCAAAGTGCAAGTAGATAAATAGGGACCGCTCCGGCGGGAAGGTAAACGGCATTTCCGTGCGCTGCTCTGGTTCGCCAGAAGCAGCTTTGTCATGCTGGCCACATGATCCGGAAGCTGTCTGCGGACAAACGCCGGCTCCCTCGGCCTATAGAGCGAGATGAGTGCCGCAACCCCAGAGTCGGACACGACTGGACCTGATGGTCAGGGGCCCCTTTACCTAGGGTTGAGATAGGACAGGAATGTAGGGCAAGGGAACATGTGCCACTGGTGGAGTGTTCAACATACATTGGCATAACTGGATATGCTTCTTCGCGTCACAGTTAAAAGAGGGTGAGCTAAGGAGTGCTGGAGATTTTTGCATCTGAGCACTCTTGCTCAGTTCAGCACTGTGCACATCCAACAGGTATTCAGTGCATGCCCTTATGTCAAGTCACAACTGGCTGAGATGTGGAAGGATTTTGTTCATGCTACATACATGTATGCTCTGGGAATGTCGTGAGTAGTATGAGGAACTCCAACTTGAGCGAAAACAGGCATATGTGGTTGGTATGTTTGTATTTGCTTGCAAGCTAGACCGCTGCTTGACTGTGTCTGTCTCGCTTGGACTACTGCAATGCGCTCTACGTGGGGCTACCTTTGAAGGTGACCCGGAAACTACAACTAACCCAGAATGTGGCAGCTAGACTGGTGACTGGGAGCGGCCGCCGAGACCACATAACACCGGTCCTGAAAGACCTACATTGGCTCCCAGTATGTTTCCGAGCACAATTCAAAGTGTTGGTGTTGACCTTTAAAGCCCTAACAGCCTCGGTCCAGTATACCTGAAGGAGCGTCTCCACCCCCATCGTTCTGCCCGGACACTGAGGTCCAGCGCCGAGGGCCTTCTGGCGGTTCCCTCGCTACGAGAAGCCAAGTTACAGGGAACCAGGCAGAGGGCCTTCTCGGTAGTGGCACCCACCCTGTGGAATGCCCTCCCACTAGAGGTGAAAGAGAACAACAATTACCAGACCTTTAGAAGGCATCTCAAGGCAGCCCTGTTTAGGGAAGCTTTTAATGTTTGATGGATTGCTGTATTTTAGTGTTTTGTTGGAAGCCGCCCAGAGTGGCTGGGGGAATCCGGCCAGATGGGTGGGGTATTTATTATTATTATTATTATTATTATTATTATTATTATTATTATTATTATTATTATTATTATGATGTGTATGCCGCTCTACATCAGTAATAGCACTTGGAGGAACAATCTGGCCATTGACTCTCAGCCTAACTAACTTCGCAGGGCTGGTTGTGCGAGGATGGAGCGGGGAGCAGAGAACTGTCTTGAGCTCCTTGGAGAAAAGGCGTGATATAAATATCACAATTAACCGAACAAAGGAAAATAACGCTCTACAGGTAGAACACCTCTGTGCACAGGTGACACGCCACGTTAGGAAGGAAGAAGCGCTCGCTCACATCCACCTTACCGCAAAAAACCACCCAACGAGCGCCACAGCTATTTTCATTCACACGTTCAGGCGAAGCACCGCCCTCGCGTGTCGCTGGCGAGAACTCCCCCGCAGCAGCAGCAGCCACGCGCGTGCAGGGCGCGTGGCGAGTCTGGGGACGGGGGTGGGAGGATCTTGCATGCTGATAAGGTGCGCGTGTGCGTCCGTCCGCGCGGAGGGGGTGGGCTGGAGCGCTGACAGGCACCTCGCCACCTTCCCTCAGCGATCAAGCAAGCTGCGGCTCCCTCAGCCGCGGTAGCGCCGAGAGGAAATCCGGGACACATCTCCCTCAGCCAGTCGCGGCGGTTGCGAAAAGAGGCGAAGCCGCTCGCTTTTTTTCCTCCCTCTCTCAGGAAACTGCCGCCGGCGCGCTTCCAGTCCCAAAGTCGAACCGAAGTGGAAAGGCGAGCGGCGGAGGCGACCCTTTGGCCCGCCTGTCCCTTCCGCCAACCAGGGCAGCATGAGGAGGGGCTGCTTGCCTGCTGCCGCTTCCAGCGTCAAAGAAGGAGGGAAAGGACGCCGCGGAAGCCGAAGGAGAGGCGGGGAAGGCGCGCCGAGGAGGCAGCTCGCTCGTGGCCCCGCCGCGCTCTGAGGGGACGCTGCTCGGCGCCTTTTCTCCTCGCTGCTGTTGCCGCCGCCTCTTGTCCCCCCCCCCCCCTCGCTGGGCGCGTGTCTGTCTGCCTGCCCGCTCGCTCGCTCGCTTGCTCTCCGGCTCCCTCGCCCGCGACTCCTTCCTTCCAAGGGGGGCGCCGGCTGCTGCTCTTCGCCGCTGCCGCCGCCGCGCTGCATGGGGCGCGAGCGCTTGGCGCTTTCCAGATATGGTCAAGGCGGCGTCGGGGGTGGAGGTGGTGCTGCCGGCCGCGGCGGGCTCTCTGTGATCGCCGGCACCCGAGGAGGGGGGCCCGGCGGCGGGAGGAAGAAGCGGACCCGCTGAAGGAAGGCGAGTAGTAGGAACGGCCGCGGCGGCGCTTATCTACTCCTGCCCACAGCCAGCCGGGGAGCGGCGGGCGAGCAACTCTGTCTGCAGGTAGGTAGGAGCGGAAGCAGGAAGAGGCTTTTTTTGTGTCCCGCCGACAGGGCTGCTCCGCTCGGTCGCCAGGAGCGACCCGGCAGGAGCCTCCGCCGCCCCTCCGGGTGGGCCCTCGCCGCCTGCCGCGCGCGCGCTCGCCCGACCTCTCCGAGAGCAGCCGGGCACCTTGCAAGAGCGGCTGGGTGCATGGACGGAGGAGGAGGGATGAATGGACCCGGAGGGCAGCAGCGGCGGGGCCGATGGCTTCTCTGTCTCGCCTCGGCTGGCTGGTGGGCAGCCATCTCGCGCAGGCAGCACCTGTGTCGAGGACTCCCACACCCACTGGAGTGTGTGTGAAAATGTGCCTTCTCAAGAGGGGAGGGGAGCAGTAGCGTAACCATGGGGTGGGAGAGAGAGAAAGAAGGCGCTGGGCTCAAAAGCTGATGTTGCAAAAGCGGCGAGGGTGCCTGGCCAGGTGCTGGGGGGGGGCCTCCCGGGGACCAGCTCCCAGGGAGATGTGGGGTGGGGAGATGCCCTTCCTTGGAGATGCTCAGAGAGGAACGAGTGATGGGGTGGGGTTGGGGAGGGGGAGCCAGGCGGGATGCTTAAGGATGCTTAAGTCTGTTTCTCCTCCTTAGGCAAGGTGTGTGTGTGTGTGTTTGCGTGTGTTGCCCGCGCCTCTCCGCAAACACGCCCCCTTTGCCCACCCTCTCTCCCCTCCTCCCGCTGCTCCCTGCGTGGCTGCCCAGGGTGGGAACTTCCCAGGCACCTCGTGCTGCTTGCAGGGATCTCCCCGGCGACCGAGGGAGGGACCTGTTGCTGCAGAGGAGGTAAATATATATATATCTATTATTATTATTTTTAAAAATCCGATTTCAGTATATACGAAGAAATAGATTCTGCTCGGGCTTCGGAGGATGCTGCTGTAGCGGCGGCGGCGGCTGCCTCTGGCGTGTCCGCTCCATTGACAGCGCTGCAGCCGCGATGATGAATGGCTGGGAGCGGAGATTCGTATTTCCCTCTTCCGTCAACGGGAGGGAGAGGAACCAGCCCGGGTGGCTTTTGGGGTGTGATTGGTTTTGTGTGGAAGGGGAAACGAACGGCGCTGGGCGTCTTCAACCAGGGACAGGGCACCCCTCTCCCGCAGTAAATGGGAGGCAGAGGGGTGGAGACTGCGCCGGTGGCTTGAGGGTCTGCATATGCTGAGGGTATCAGGAAGAGGATTATTACTATTTTTTTTAAAAAAACGCTGCAGTTTCTAGGCAAACTCGGTAGGCATCGCCGTCTTATACTTAGCAGCTGCTCTGTGACCAGCAAATGAAAAGCGGTGTGCGCGTGGAGAGAGAGAGAGAGAGAGAGAGAGAGAGAGAGAGAGAGAGAGAGAGAGAGAGAGAGAGAGAGAGAGAGAGAGAGAGAGATCGTGTGTGCAAGCAGCACGGTTCTGGGTGGAAACCAGAGTTTGCCTGGAAAGGGAGAGAAACCATAGCTTGGAACCTCGTGCGATTCTTGCATCTCATTTCAATGATGATGAGGAAAGGGCTGATGCCGTCAAAGTGGGTGGGTGGGTTGTTGGGAGAGATGTCGTGGTTGAGGGATAAGCCAGAGAGGCTATCGGGATCCAGGTATCTCTTTCTAGCATGACTACAGAACACACCCACCTAAAGGAATCTCCCTTTCCATGCCCCTGCCGCTCCCTCCTACATAGGTCAATGTGGTAGCAGATGGATAGAACAGCTGCATTGGGACCACTGCATGGGTGGGGTGTGCTGTGCTTGTGGGCGTCCTCCTGCGTTCCTGCATGGTTGAGAGACATGAGGTGCACATCTCCTTCCCTGAGCCTCCCCTGAACTTAAGCAAGGAGACTGTGGGATGACAACGTTGGGATGCAAGGGGGGGGAGCCTTTCGCGTCTCCTGCGCCCCTGCAAATAGTCTCTTTGCGGCTGCATTTTTCAATTTTTCTGAATCACAGCATTGACTTAAATGTACTAAAGCATCCAATTGGTGTTAACTACAAAGAGATGGGGAGGATGCGTACACGAAAAACCATAGTGGAGCCATTCGCGGCTGCAGCAGCCCCGCTATAGTTTCCATGGCTGTGGGAAGGTGGCTTTTAGCCCTGCGCCAGCCATGCTGGGGATCTGTGGGTGAGCATTTGCATGGTACTCCCTGCCGTGTATATAGAAGTGCAGGTTAGAGATGGCTATTTCCAGCAAGGTGCTTGAAGTAGCAAAAGAAGTAGCCAAAGTGGCTTCGAGCAACATGCTGTCTGAAAGCATCTGCAGGTGTTTCTTGAAGCAGATTATCAGAAATAGGCGTGCCGAACTTGTGCTTGTGTTCCTGGGTGGGGTGAGAGAGCTCCGCACATACCGAAACCTGCAGACTTTCAGCAAGGTAAAGGCACCTCCAAAATAGCCCTAATTGTACATCACACAAGGTTTCTAATGAGCAAGGCAAGGTAGCGGGGAGAAATATAGTGAAGACCCTGGAACGAAAAAAAAACAGCATGGTAGAGAGAGGGTGGAAAGCTTAGTGATGAGAAAATGCCATTTCTCAAGCACAGCATGGGAGCAAGTAGAGGGTTAACTAGGAAATGTTCTTCCACTGGGGATCACTCTAATTTTCTTCATTTTTCCACAACAGTTGCTCAGTCTGACAAGCAAAAGCAAACTGCTGCCTTTGTAGCACTTGTTAATTTTGCTTGATTTAGCATGTTTGCTGTTGGACGAAAATCGATTTTTCTTTTTCCTGCACAGCAAATTTGCTGGCTCCCCACCACACACACACACACACACACTTTCCCTTTAGATATTTACTTAAGTCTCTTCCTCAGGCAAAGTAAATAATTAGAGACACCTGCAGCCCTGATTGAGTTCTAATTCTCTTTCCAAGCAATGTGGGATTCGTACTATTAGGAACTCCATTATTGTCAAAAAAACACATTGCGTAGGTTTCATCTTCTAGGTGGAGGCATGAATGCATCTTACCAGTAGTTTTAGTTTAATTATCTAATAGCAGCCTAGTTGGTTTTTTAAAAAATCCTGGTTGTGCAAAGCAACCTTTCCAACAGGGGTAGGTTGTACAGTGGCAGCAAACTGCCAAAACACACTACCAGTCCTGTAAACAGATGGGGGAAAGAGCCTTACTTTCTAAAAAGAAAGAAAGCCATAATAGCGTACAAAAGGGTTAGCTCTAGTGGTGGATGCAATTAATTTTGCTGCTCTCTTTGTTCCAGCTTTATAGGCAGTCTGTTCAAATCCATCCAGGTGCGCAGGACCAATTTCTCTCTGTCTTCTCGTCATCTTTAATCAGCTAGGTGGTTCAGTGACTTTTTTTTTTATCCCACTTCCATCTGCCAAATCCTTCTGCAACCTGAACAGATTTTATACAGTATATTCCTAACCTAAGGTGTTCAGAAGGCTGTTTTTTTAATATATATAATGCTAAAATCTACTACCCCAGCTCCACACTTTTCTGTGGAGCTGCCCAGATCCTTCTTCCCATGGGGCGAAGCCGTTTTTGCTGGCACCCCATATCAGGAGTTCCCAGAGCCCCATGGCCTTTCTGTGTCTTTCTGTGTCAGAAAACATCGGTATTGTGGGCTGGCTGGCTTAGCCTAGCAGTCCATCTAGTTCAGCATTTTGACAGCAACCGGCCAGATGCTTAAAGCACCAATGTTGGAAAGATTCCAGGTGCTTCAGACTTCAAAAAAAGAAGAAAAAAAGCCAGCCATTGTAGTGCCTAGAAAATGCAACATAGGTAGCTCAATACTATGCATGCGTCTTCAGAAAAAGCCCCATGGAATTCACAGTGGGGTTTATTACCATGACGCAGCGAAGGCAAAGGGGGCACTGCCTCACCAACTTCAGCGTTCGCTTGGCCAGCCCCCACCTGCTTGCCTTCTTACTGACAACCAGCTCAGGGGGTGGCACAACCTGCCAGCTTCCTCCTTCTCAGTGTTGCCCTTGTAGAACTCAGCAAAGAGGACAGCAACACTAAAATTAGTTGGCTCTGCCTGTCATTGGCTCCACCTACCGATCAGGCTTCTTGCCTTCTACCCTATCAGTTCCAATGTGCATCTCTTTGCCACTGCTCCCATGTAAGTGCATACGATTGCATTCAGTGCCGAGTGCCACAAAATCTGAAGCCGTAAATATTGGGCACCTAAACATTTTATCTTGGTTCCCAATACTGTAATTTGATTTCTACACCCCTCCTCCTCTTTCTTCAGAACTACCTAGAGAAATTACTAGCCTTGAAGTGATAGAGAGAGCCCACTTTCTGTCATTGTTACCCATTATCTGGTAGTTAGCCATAAACAGTTCTGATAAATTAAGATTGTGGTTTTGTCTTTCATGTGGCCACTGGTATATTTGTGTGCTGCGCCAGGGCAGCATGTCAAAATGAAGACAGGCGTCTCAGCAAGCAGTGCTCACTGTTTTCCCTGGTTCTGGGTGTGCCAAGAATAATGATACTCATAGAACTTGTTTTTTTACCAGGATTGACTATTTCATACAGTTGGAAAGGACCACGAGGGTCATCTAGTCCAACCCCTTGCCATGCAGGAATCTTTTGCCCGACATGGGACTTGAACCCATGGCCCTGAGATTAAGAGTCTCATGCTCTACCGACTAAGCTATCAGCATTTTTATTTATAGCAGGGGTGGCCAACTCCCAAGAGACTGCGATCTACTCACAGAGTTCAAAAGAGGCAGTGGTCTACCCCATTTTTTAGGGAGGAAAGCCTGTTTTTTAGGGATTCAGGTCAAAGTTGTTGAGCTTTTTTAGGAGAGTCAAAGTTGTTGAGCTTCTTTGAGGGGAGCCAGTGATCTACCACAGATGTCCAGTGATCTACCAGTAGATCACGATCTACCTGTTGGACGTGCCTGATTTATAGCATCTTTTGAGCGTCCCAAGGTTTCCTGTGTACTCTCAGTAGAGGAACAACAGATTTCTGATGCTATGCTTGTTTATTCAGAAAGCACACTTACTGCTCCTGTGTCTCTCCACCCCAACATTGCCCGTGACTTTCATTCCTCCAGCTGCACCACCTTTTCCCATTTGAAGGCCTCCTGTTCCCCTCAAACAAATCTACCCTTTCTTCGTTGCTGCCATTCATGCCCGGAAGTGCCTCCCAGAATGTCTCTGTGGCTCCATCTCTTGTACTCCTCAAAACCCACCTTTTCTGTGAAGACTATATGGCAACCAAGCCTAAGGAGGCTTGACTGAAATAAGCACATGATTCCTCCCCCTTCTCTCTCTTTTTCTTTCTCTCCACTATTGTCTCATTTGCTTTGAATTACAGGGTTACCGTACAATGAAGTTATCCCATTCACTTCTACCTACACAATGGAGCTTTCTCCTCCTCTCCCCAAATCTGCTCCGGAGGGGTGGGGTGGGGACGACACCAGAACAGATGGGGATGGGCACACTGGTAGAGGAAGGGGGAAGTTTTGTTGTGCAGGCGTGGAAGTCCTTGAGCTAATGGGAGAAATTGGTTGCATAGAGCTGCTAGATTGCATGCTCCTTGGGGCAGGGACACTTTTAAAAGATCCAAGTGCTGGATAAATAATCATAATAGGCATTCTTCTTCTAAAGAGCATAAAAATAGCCCTACTAGATCAGGCCAAAGGCTGATCTAGCCTAGCATCGTGTTCCCACGGTGGCCAACCAGATGCCCCAGTGGGAAGCCGGCAAGCAGGACCAGAGTGCAACCATTCTTATTCCTATCATGTCTCTTTAAATGTAGTGTGGCTTCCATTTGTGAGTAAGCACACTTGGTTGGGGCTGCAAAATTAGATCAAGTCAGATTTTAATATTAGTGGCCTCTATTAAATTTGTGTACTGCCCTTCATCTGAAGATTGCAGGGTGTATCACAACATAAAAATACGAATGGGAACACAAAAATACGCAATAAAACAAAATCAGGAACAAGGAACAAACCAATAACCCCTACCTCCCACAAACACATTTAAAACACCATAGAATTAGTTAGTCAGCCCAAGGCCTAGTTGAAGAGAAATGTTTCCGCCTGGCACCTAAAACTGAAGGCGCAAAGTGGTGAGAAGCATTTCATGAATGGCGAGCCTGCCACAGAAAAGGCTCGTTCTCATACTGCCACCCTTTGGAACTCTTGCGGAGGAGGCACACGAATAAGGGCCTCCGGTGGTGGTTGTAAGGTCCAGGTTGGCTCATATGGGGAGAGAGGTGGTCCGTGGGATATTTATTCCTCACATTTCTGTAAAAATCATACTCATAGCAGCTTACAAAGAAAACAAGAACAACAGTATTAGAACACTAACTTTATGTATTCAATATTTATTTACATATGTGTGCTGCCCCATAACCTACAGTTCTCTGGAAGCCTCCTTTACAAAATGGTCTAGGGGGTGGCAACACAAGAACAGGTCTTTTCTGCAGTGGCTCCCTGCTTCTGGAATGCTCTCCCCAGGGAGGCTCGCCTGGCCCCGTCATTGCATATCTTTAGGCACCAGCCAGGAAAAAAACATTCCTCATCATCTCAGGCTTCTTTTGGCTAATTACACAATCTATGACCTTTGAATTGTGTGTGTCTTTGGGGGGGGCATTGCTATTATCTCAAATTCTGAGTAGGTACATATGGGGGGGGGGTAAGTAGTTTTTCAGGTAATCTGGCCCCAAGCCATGAAGGGCTTTAAATGACAAGAGTTTTGAACTGGCCTACAGAATGGGCTGTGGAAAAGCCAGTGGCAATTATGATCTGCTGGTGGAATATGTTCAAATCTTCAAATCCTTAAGGAGTCTGCCTCACATTTTGAGTACCATAACCCTTAAGTAATTCTTGCAGTGAATGCTAGTATTGGTCTTTGTGGCTGCTCCTTCTGAGTGCTGAACCAGCTGCCAGTTTTCATCTGCTGCCACTATTATTTCCTCTTGACACTCCTGTCCAATTACCTGGGACACAATGCCAAAAGAAGTGGGGCCCCTATGCTGAACCAGATTCTGGGCTCTATTAGACAGCGTGCCTTCGTCTGTTACTATTCACATAGAAAGGTGAGCACAGACTTATTCAGACGCAGCCCCCAAATTCCTACTATTCCGTCCTGCCGTTGCATCTTTCCGCAGTAGAAACATTATTTTAAAAACGTTGCAATTTGTAAAACCTTTACAAATTAAACTCTACTCCAAACCTCATTGCAATGCAGTCAGAGCCTTTAGTGTTCTGCAAGCAGTTCAGCGTATGCTCAAGCAAAAGTGGTGCTGGGTGCAGAATTCAGCTCCCTGAGAATCACAGCCTTAATTTAGAAACAAAACCCAAACATTTATAGTCTTTAAGGCTGTGAATAAAGGCTTGAAAGTGTGTGGGCAATGTGGTAAAATTTAAGAACTGGAACAGTGACTGAATAAGTAACGCAGGTGTCATTGCTGGTTCTCTGTACAAGTCCTTCCCCTTCTCTATGCCTAGCTGAATAAATTTTGCAAAATAAGCATAATATTCACAATGATTTGCATAACTTAGACTCGTTCAGCTTTCTTTGACGTAGAATTTGGGTTACCTTGGTGCAAACTGAGCTCCTGTTGCTCTGTCCCAGCTTCTGCCAACCTAGCAGTTTGAAAGCACACCAGTGCAAGTAGATAAATAGGTAGCGCTGCGACGGGAAGGTAAACGTCACTTCCGTGTGCTCTGGCTTCCGTCATGATGTCCTGTTTCACCAGAAGCAGTTTAGTCCTGCTGGCCACATGACCTGGAAAGCTGTCTGTGGACAAATGCCGGCTCCCTTGGCCTGAAAGCAAAATGAGCACATCAACACCTTTGACTGGACTTAACCATTCAGGGGTCCTTTACCTTTTATCTTTACCTAGGGTGGTGACGGGATATTTGCTTTGGGTGCCAAGCAAGCAAGCAAGCAGGCAGGCAGGCAGGCAGGCAGGCAGGGAAGCAAATAAATAAATAAATAAACAAATAGCTTTTTTATCCATCCAAGTTCTCAGCTCTGCCTGCCTGCCTGACGCTCCGGTGTTCCAAACGTTTATTAACTAATGTTCATAGATGCACAGCTGCCTTTCCATTTTGGCTGCTGATTTTATTTTGAAAGGTTCCTGGAGAAAGAATCAGACACGGTGATATGAAGAGAAAGAACAAAAAGATCAGTCATGGTTTCATAATTGTTTTAAACATTTTGAAATGTCCTGTTCGGGAAACGTAAGATAGCCCTGAGATGTTTTGCATTGGGGTTGCCTTCAGTGAAGTCCGGTGCCTTTTGCCCATTTTTGGGAAACGTTTGGGTGGTTATTTTTATATCACCTTTTGCTTGATTTCAGTGCCATGGAAAGTCATATTGATGGGAAGATTGCAGAGGTTTGCATATGCATGCCATGTGACTCCTAGGCTAGCAATAGGTTAAAGGACCAAGAAGGGAGGTGGGAGTAATGCTCTGTGCACCAATGGGTGGTTAGGCAGTACTGCCATCTATCAACATCACCATGCCTATGCTCATATTTGGTAAAGTCTGCCAATTTGCATCACTGTGGTTATGCTAATAATATGCTCTTCCAACATCTGATAAAACGATCTCAATTCCCTGGTGATTTTTGGGGCGAGGTGCGGAAGAGCCCAGAAGGGTAAATGTTTATAGGAGAAACCTACCATAGCAACAGAGTTGTCATTAGTTATCTGTTCATTGGCTGCTTGGGATCAGAGTAAGGCCAGTTCAGGAGATGCAGTTTATTTATACAGTTAGCTTCCAACAGCAATGCAATTATTATTGGGTGCCCCGGGCGGAGGAAGGGGTGTGTGGTAGGGGTGGGGTGCCCCGGGTGTAACCACTATGGGGGGGTGACAAAATGCTGGGCGGCACTCACCACGGGGCCCAAGCCACGCATCTCTCCTGGGAGAGGAGATGCAATGGCTTGAGTATCCGCAGGCTTCACCCTGCCCCAAACGGTCCGCCTGCCACCTCCCCCTCAGCTATAGGGTGGCTGAGTGAGAGGAGGCAGGCAGACTCTTTGGAGGCCCTGCGGAGCATCCTGCCCCAGCTTGCACCATCCTGCAGGCAGCTGCCCCTGCCCCTGGGCACAGGGCATGTGTGCTGCCCCAGGCACCCGATCGACTTGCTCTGCTGCTGTTGGGCAGGGGTGAGTTTTGGAATGGTGAGTTTCAGTGCTGAACCAGGAATGTAGGAAGACTCCGTTTGGACAGTCCACGAACTGGAAACGTTCCAATTAAGATTTGCAGTCGCTTTAATTATTATTATTAGTTTATTTCTATAACACCATATACACACATTACACTTTATAAATAACTGGTTTGGCAGGTGCAGGATCTTGCCATGAGAAGATTGCTATCAGAAATAAACTGAGAGAAACAACAGAGGAAATGGGGACATAGAGGCCAGGCCAGGCCAGGCTGGGGAAGCATATGTGTACAGTATAATTGTATTAATTTAGCAAAAATTTATATGGCACTTAAGTTACTCCCATCAGCATTTTAGTGTGAATTTTTCCTAACATACACATTTTTGTGTGCAATTTTGCTTGAAATACATATTTTTTTGCAAAACAATTTTCCCCAATATAATGCATTCTCTTACATCACTTACACTATATATGCATTTTATGCATATTTTAAGCTAGTCAATATGTACAATTTTGTACTCATCGCTTGACTGAAGAACTGCATTGCAAAATTCAGAGAATGCCGATTTCAAAGGAAGGCTGTGTTTTTTGGTTCATGTGTTATTTCAGAAAGTGTGGCTAGGCATGTTCTCCTTTAAATACAAAATGAGTTGAATTCCTTCCCCATCACTATTGCCCACCCAGGTCAGCTCTCTCTCATCCATGATCAGAGAATGCAGCAGTTGAAGGAAAATGGTCTGAGGACAAGAAGTCTGCAAAAATAATAAGAAACAAAATTATATTGGACTTGTTCTATCATGGTGCCGCTGGAGTAACTATGATGTGGTTGGAATTAGTAGAAGGATTTCATTGGGTAAATCTAATTCAGTCGCAATACTGTACCTGCTTAACCTGGGGGCAAGTCCCACTGACATGTATATAGGATTGAAGTGCTCTATGATTTCTCCTTAGAACTAATAGGCTACTCCGCTGTGAGCATAGCTTTTTATAACTACCTACTAGCTCTGAATTTACTGCAACAACGTGAATTGGAGGTCTCACGTCACGGCAAGGTTAGCACAGTTTAACATCTCTGGTGTAGATGCTGGCTGTGTTACAGCTGCTGTATGCTTAACATGTTTTCTGGAGAAAGCTTCAGTGGAAATCCACATCATGGTTTCTGTACAGCCATTTTTAGTAGCTCCTTGCCAATTCTTTTAATTGTAATTGTAGTACACCTGTGTACTCTCACCTGTGGAACGCCCTCCCTGGGGAGGCTTGGCTGGCGCCTGCCTCCTTATCCTTCTGTCACCCGGCAAAGACTAAATAAAAAAATAAATCCAATATTTTTAACCCTTTCATTCTGTCTGGGTATAATTGGCCATAGCAACAACCAATAAAAATAGTGACGTGTATTGCAAACTTATCTTTTTCTTTCTTTCTTTCTTTCTTCTCTCTCTCTCTCTCTCTCTCTCTCTCTCTCTCTCTCTCTCTCTCTCTCTCTCTCTCTCCTTCCTAAATCAGTCCATTCTGTTTCTCCAGCTATTAATTATTGCTGACTTTTTTTTAAACAACAGGAAAAACCCAATAACTACACATTTAATATGGTTTGTATTCTGTTTTATATTCGATTTTTTGCGTACTGCTCCGGTGTTCTTTGAATGTAGAGCTGTATTGCTTAAAACAGCAGGATAAAACCACTCAAATAGCAGTCCACAGAAAATGTAATATGAAATAATGAACACGGACATTTAAAAACTCCAGCCCAACATTATTAATTAAAAGCAGATGGGAACAAAGTAATGTCTTTAGCTGTTTTTAAACAGGCTTTAAAAAGGAAGGCACATGTGCCTCCTGCAAAAAGGAGCTCCCACAAAGGTGGGGCCATCACAGAAAAGGCTCTGTTCTTTATGCCTCCATTCCGGTCATTCTGGTTGACCTTGATGGCAAACCTATGAGCAGGGCTAGTTGTTTGACCAGCAGGACCTGCTAGTTGGTTTTTTGTGGCAGCTCTGATTAATTGTATTGTGTGAAGTTAATTAACTGTATTGTATAGTAAGAACCACAGCATCTTGGATTGTCACAGTATATACTGTATGTAACAGCAAAGCTGGAAAAATAGCAGCGAGCATCAAATTTTTAGACATCAGCCCTGCACAGGGATGGAAAGTAGGTCAAAATTCTTAGGTGTCAGAGCCAAATTTGAAGGCAGCTGGTTGACCAGCTGTTTAGGATTTTTCCAGCATTGGCTAAGACATTGCCTTCCTCTCTACTTCCTATTGTATTATTTAGAATTGACAAAAAAAACCCACTCACTTAATAATATCTTCTATGTCCCAAATAAATCCAAGACAGCTAGGGTGCATCATGAGATGGTCTGGACGACTCCGTTGGAGTCATGACAAAACCAGTTGTGAGTATTTTTCACAAGTGTTGTAAAGCTATGGCTATACCGTATGCTTTCAGTGGAGGAATTCCAGTTGAATTCAGTGAGCTTACATCTGAGTAAACATGGAGAGAATCTAGCTGCAAGTTATTAGCTGTGCAATGATACATTTGTGTACTATGCTCAACATTATTCCTCCCAGGTAGGTAGGTAGGTAGGTATAGGTTTGGAGCCTTAGACTGCCACTTGCGGTTCAGTAAAGTGTTCAGAGAGTCATGGTTTGCCTATTTTTAATTTGGGTATTAATTGTGTTTTAAAGATGTATTGTAATCTATGATTGCCAGTCTTATGTTTTCAGAAGAATAAATGCTTGATAAAGTCTCATAGTCACTCAGACAGAGCATGCCTGTTGCAATTTCAGCCACCTTGGTTCAGGTATTTGGAAAGAGAGTCAGGATTGTCAAAACAGGACATTGTATATGCTGCCGTTATGTGAGCTGCAGCAGCATGGAAACAAGAAACTAAGGCTGTGTTCACACTACACCTTTCAGGTACATTTGAAGCTGTAGTTTGCTAAGGGTTGCTGGGAATTATAACTCAGTGAGGGGTAAACTACAGTGTCCAGAATTCTTTGAGGGAAAGAATGTGCTTTGGATGTGCTTCATAGGTTTTGTGTGCAGCCCACAGGTGAAGGCTGAAAACCTTAAGTTTTATTTTCCTTTTTTCAAGGCCCAGCATCTAGCAATTGGACAGGTTTGATAGTGTGGTTGTGGTGGGGAGCCTCAGGGCACCAAGCTTTCTTGGGGTGTTTTTGGCAGGCTAGGATGTGCTGTTGAACTGTGATAATTGAACTTGGTTTCCAGGACTGGAGGATAAAGAGGTATGCTCAAGTGTATGTAGAAACTAGTCTACTCTACACAATAAAATTTACACTTGTTGCTTCTTCGAGTTTTGCCTCTGGCTTCTCCCACGAGTGGCCCTTGGAAGGTTGCCCGAGTGGGAATAATAATAATAACAACAACAACAACAACAAATGCTTTTTTCTGGGGGTACGCAGGGGTATGTATACCCCTAAACATTTTGTTAATCTTTGTACTTTTGTCCATTTACTGTATTTATTTTCCCTGATTTGAACTATAAAATGGTGATTTTCTTGAGTAAAAATGAGAGTACCCCTAAACATTTTTAAAGAAAAAAAGCACTGATGATGACGACAACGACAACAACAACCATTTTATTATTTATACCCCAACCCATCTGGCTGAGTTTCCCCAGCCGCTCTGGGCGGCTTCTAGCACATATAAAATATAACACAATGTCAAACGTTTAAAATTTCCTGATACAGGGCTGCCTTCAGATGTATTCTAAAAATTGTGTAGTTCTTTATCTTCTTGACACCTGATGGGCGGGCATTCCACAGGGAGGGTGCCACTGCCAAGAAGGCCCTCTGCCTGGTTACCTGTAACTTCACTTCTCACAGTGAGGGAACCGCCAGAAGGCCCTCGGAGGTGGATCTCAGGGAATATGGCCCTGGGGCTGAAAAGGGTACCCCCCACAGTGTATGGGCAAGGCTTGGTGAAATGTCGGAAGCAGAAAACACAGGAGTGGCATGTCAGGGGAGAGAAGGGACTTTCTAGTGATCATAGGGAGCTGCTTCCTTCTGCAGTGTAGAGCCAGTGTGGTGTAGTGGTTAAGAGTGGTAGACTCGTAATCTGGGGAACTGGGTTCGCATCTCCGCTCCTCCACATGCAGCTGCTGGGTGACCTTGGGCTAGTCACACTTCTCTGAAGTCTCTCAGCCCCACCCACCTCACAGGGTGTCTGTTGTGGGGGAGGAGGGGAAAGGAGATTGTTAGCCACTTTGAGACTCCTTCGGGTAGTGATAAAGCGGGATATCAAATCCAAACTCTCTTCTCTTCTTCTTCTTCTTCTTCTTCTTCTTCTTCTTCTTCTTCTTCTTCTTCTTCTTCTTCTTCTTCTTCTTCTTCTTCTTCTTCTTCTTCTTCTTCTGCACTAGGACATTGTTCCGTCTAGTACAGCATTGTCTACTCCAGCTGTGAGCAGCTCTCTGAGGTCAGGCAGAGATCCCTTCCCCTGCCCTGCTGCTGGCGATGCCAGCAATTGAACCCAGGGCCTTCTGCATACAAATATTGTGCTTTACCACGAAACTGTGGCTCCTGTCAAGGGATCGGATTTCCAGGGACGGGGCTTCAGCGTCCTACGTAGACCCTTGCACCCCTGCCCTCGTGAATCAGCAGAAGCAAAATGTGAATAATGCAGGGATTAGCAAATCTGCTTGATTTGCATCATGTATGCAAGGTGTGTAATTCGGCATCCTTCAGAGTCAAGCGTTGCTCTATTTAGGGCAGGCTGCATGGAGACCCGCAATGTGCATGCTGATTTCTACCCCACCCCCCTTCCTCAAACCCTTTTGCCATTTGCTCTAAAAAATTCTTTCCTCTTGCTGTGTCAGTTGACGTATAAGATCTTTTTTTCCACATGATCTTTTTTTTTTACATGCAACCCGTCAGACTGTACATCAAAAAGACAGCAAAGATGATACAATATATTTTGTGGCTTGCTTCTGCCTATTGAAATTTGTTTTAGAAGAATTTCTACATTAAAAGGGCTCGTGGGAATAAGGATCCAAATGAAAGTTCAGGTGCTTTATTAATCTGTTCCAACGCAGCTGTGCCGGCTGAGGGTACCTGTGCCAAATCCTTTTAAGGCAGTGGAGCCGGTCCAGACTGTGATGAGGCTCTGCTCTTCTTCACAACCTTACGCAGTGACCCCAAGTGTAATAATTCCTCTTGAACCATCTGCTTCCCATTCTTGCCAGAGGGTTTTCTACGGAACTCTGGCCTAAGTTCTGGATAAATGTAGGACACACAAGAATATCCGAACAGGCCTTGTCAGCAGAATCATCTTAAGGGAGAACTTGCAATATTGCATTGCTCCTTGAAACACATGGCTTCCCACGGATATAGAAAATTACAGGCAAGCCTATGCTTTATTTGTTTGCTTTCAGAAGAATCATATGATGCTGCAGATGGACTTCCATAAGCTTCTTAAATATAAAATGCATGTATTGCAAACTCTTAAATGGGTTTCACCCATGGATGTACACACGAACCCACAAACACACACAAATATGCAAGATTTATCTGTTAGGGAAAGCTGATTCACCACATATGATGCAACTGGAGCCCAAAATTCACTTAATGTTGTAAATGTTATCGGGATATGTTAGGACGGCCGAGTGTTAGTTGTTTCAGTTCAGCTAGTGAAGCTCATTGAGAGGTGTCTACTTCTTCGGGTAAGAAAGCATCATCCGCTAGCAAAATGGGACAGGACTATTGCCCCCATTCAACCAGGGACTTGCCAGCATTGCTCTGGACGGGAAGGCAGTCAGTACTCCAGTTGCCTTTTCGATATCTTGCAAGACATCATATGAGCTCCATTTACCTGCTGCAGCTCTGCTCCAATGTCACCCATTGGATATATTAGAGTCTGGCGCTTGCATTAGAGCAAAGAACATAAGAAAAGCTCTGGTGGGACAAGTCAGAGACATATCGAGTCCAGCATTCTTTTCTAAGCTGAGAGATTCTAAGTTTTATTTTATATACATGTCCCTTAAAGTATTCTTACTCATCTCCTGTAATTTCTTCTCCCCATCTCCTTTCACACTTAACTTGCACCCTATTCTCCCACAAGCTACCGGTATTTCTATCATTCCTCCTCCCTACCACTTTTATATTAACTTCTTCCTCCTTTCTTCTCTCATTTTCTTCCTTTCTAACTAAAAAAGGTAAAGGGACCCCTGACCATTAGGTCCAGTCGTGGCCGACTCTGGGGTTGCGCGCTCATCTCGCATTATTGGCCGAGGGAGCCGGCGTATAGCTTCCAGGTCATGTGGCCAGCATGACAAAGCCGCTTCTGGCGAACCAGAGCAGCACACGGAAACGCCGTTTACCTTCCCGCTGTAGCGGTTCCTATTTATCTACTTGCATTTTGACGTGCTTTCGAACTGCTAGGTTGGCAGGAGCTGGGACCAAGCAACGGGAGCTCACCCTGTCATAGGGATTCGAACCGCCAACCTTCTGATCAGCAAGCCCTAGGCTCAGTGATTTAACGCCACAGCGCCACCTGGGTCCCTTCCTTTCTAACTATCACTATTATTATTAATTTCTAACCATCACTATTATTATTAAATTTTTAATGTTTTTTTAGTTGTCTATTATGTTTTTATATGTGCTGGAAGCCACTCAGAGTGGCTGGGGAAACCTAGCCAGATGAGTGGCGTATAAATAACAGAATGTTGTTGTTGTTGTTGTTGCCAGCCAGGGGCATATCAGAAGACTATAAGCAGGATAGGAGCCATCTCCCATTGGTAATGCATATTGCCTCTGATAGGTAATATGGCCATTATGACAAGTAGCCATAGATAGTCTTATCTGATATGAATTTGTCCGATTCACTTTTAAAACCATCCAAGGCCACTGGCCCAAAACGTATATATATATATATATATAAAATTGACTTTTGCTGCTAATGATGTCACCTTTCCTTATGAAGAGCTGCTCCAGCCCCTTGGTCTTATTTTGGTTGCCCTTTCCCAGCTCTACAATATTATTTTCGAGTCTTTTCTGTGCAGAATTGGGCTGCTAGGCACCACAGTCCTGAACGTTTCTTCATGACATGTTCTCCCTTGAAATAATCTCATAAGAACAAAAAGTTGTTGGGGGTGCCTCATTACTGTGGTTGAATTTATTCCATGCCGCATTCCTTTTACCAACCCCAAGCAAATGAATGCATTACATATTTTATCCTTCTCTATTAGTTTTCAGATGTCAGTTGAAGAAGGTTTTATTTCAGGGGACAGCTGGGATCCATTGAATTATGAATTCGTGTTAACTGCTGGTGCTTCTGTTGGACGTCTTTTGTTTTTCAAATGCTATTTAAAAAATGACTTCACCCTATCTCCCTAGTTAACTCAAGCCTTCTTCTGACTCAGCATGAAGCAATCACCCACCCAAAATGTTACACATGGCTTAATTAATAGTCACACCGTTTTTACACAGCAATCTCAGGTATGACAGGAAATATTTTATATTCCTTATATATATATACTGGACCATGACACACACGGGACAAGCCTCTTGCTCTCTTTCATTCCCTCATACTTTGGTCACCTTCGTTGATTGAAGGATGCCCTTCGTGACTAGAAATGGGAGATACTTTTCTGAGGCAACAGTGTGGTGGTTTCAGTTTCTAAAAGAATTTCCCGTAAGACAAATAAATCAAAACCCACTTCCTTCATCATACTCAGTATATGGATATGGGTGGTGCTGTGGTCTAAACCACTGAGCCTCTTGGGCTTGCTGATCAGAAGGTCAGCAGTTCGAATCTCCGAACTGAGCTCGGAGTGAGCTCCCGTTGCTCTGTCCCAGCTCCTGCCAACCTAGCAGTTCGAAAGCATGCCATTGCAAGTATAGTCATACCTCGGTTTAAGTACACTTCGGTTTGAGTACTTTCAGTTTAAGTACTCTGCGGACCCGTCCGGAATTGATTAATCCACTTTCCATTACTTTCAATGGGAAAGTTCGCTTCAGGTTAAGTACGCTTCAGGTTAGGTACGGACTTCCAGAACCAATTACACTCATTCTTCGGGTTAAGTACGCTTCAGGTTGAGTACTCCACAGGCCCATCTGGAACGGATTAATCTACTTTCCATTACTTTCAATGGGAAAGTTCGCTTCAGGTTAAGTACGCTTCAGGTTAAGAACAGACTTCTGGAACCAATTGTGTACTTAAACCGAGGTACCACTGTAGATAAACAGGTAGCGCTGCAGCGGGAAGGTAAACGCCATTTCCGTGTACTCTGGCACTCATCACGGTCCTCCATGTGCCAGTAGCGGTTTAGTCATGCTGGCCACGTGACCCAGAACACTGTGGACAAAGGCTGACTCCCTCGGCCTGAAACCTAGATGAGCGCCGCAACCCCATAGCCGCCTTTGACTGGACTTAACCGTCCAGGAGTCCCTTACCTTTTACTTGGTATATATACTAGAAACCCTTTTCTCTCCTTTTTGTGGGGTGGGGACAGGATGTTTTTTAAAAAAATATTTATTTATTATAGATAATCAAGTTTTCAAGGCACTCTACCACTCTGCTCCCTCATGAACCCCAGCTGGGTACGAGGGAAAAAGGGATGGTCGGGAGATTCTGGAGGTGGGTGGACTGAGGGAAGCAAAAGGGAGAAAAAGTGGAGAGCAGCAGGAGTCAGGGAAGGGAAGGAGAGAATTTCATGTTTGTTGGGTAGAGAATGTGCATGTGCCAATCTAGTAAATCTAGGTCAAATCTAGTAAAACAAATCCTTGAAAAATTGCCTAATTTTTCCATTACCCTCTCTGAAACCACCATCAAATCACAGATCAGAGCTGTCTCCATTGTTGTTGTTTTTTGTTGTTTAGTCGTGTCCGACTCTTCGTGGCCCCATGGACCAGAGCATGCCAGGCACTCCTGTCTTCCACTGCTTCCCGCAGTTTGGTCAGACTCGTGTTGGTGGCTTCGAGAACACTGTCCAACCATCTCGTCCTCTGTCGTCCCCTTCTCCTTGTGCCCTCAATCTTTCCCAACATGAGGCTCTTTTCCAGGGAGTCTTCTCTTCTCATGAGGTGGCCAAAGTATTGGAGCCTCAGCTTCACGATCTGTCCTTCCAGTGAGCGCTCAGGGCTGATTTCCTTCAGAATGGATAGGTTTGATCTTCTTGCTGTCCATGGGACTCTCAAGAGTCTCCTCCAGCACCATTGTTCAAAAGCATCAATTATTCAGCGATCAGCCTTCTTTATGGTCCAGCTCTCCCTTCCACACATCATTACTGTGTGGTTTAACTATACGGACCTTTGTTGGCAAGGTGATGTCTCTCCTTTGACTGATCCATAAATATCATGGATGTGGGACATGGGTTATTGTGGGTCTTCACAGTGCTTTGTTTGCTGTGGGTGATGGTGCTCACTGGTATGTAGTACTGCCACTTCCTCTTCTTTGCTGCTCACGGCAGCCATTTTGTTCCGGCACCCATTAACACATGCATCATTAAAAAAAACTAATTAAAAATAAAAAATAATAATTAAAAAAAGCACACTAGATCTTCATAAGCTTTAAATGGGGTCACCTCAAAACCATATAGGTTAGCTGTGTAGTCCACAAATGTGCCCAGTGATTTCTTAGTGAGTTCCTTGCCCTCCTACGTGAGGAAAATCATTAGGAGTGGCTGACATGGAAGTGCAGTTTACCTGGAGAGGGGCAGTGAGTGCTGTGCAAACACAATGGCAGAACCAGTCCAGCAGTCTTACGTGTGTGCATGCACAGAGCTGACCTCCTCCTCCTCCTCTGCTCGCTGGTGCCAGCAGCAACTCCAGTGCCAGAAGGCCAACCACTTCAGATATCCATAACGACCTATGGTATTTATCTACTTGCACTTTGAGGTGCTTTCTAGGCGAACTGCTAGGTGGGCAGGAGCTGGGACCGAGCCATGGAAGCTCACCCCGTCGCGGGGATTCGAACAGTCGACCTTCTGATCGGCAAGCCCTAAGCTCTGTGGTTTTAACCCACAGCGCCACCCGCGTCCCCTTTACTCTAATTATGTAAATGCATGCTTTCCCTCTTTCTGTGCAGTGGTGATAATGGGAAGAATAGTTCAAGGGAGTCCGAGGGAAGAGAGGTAATCAGAGGAGCTCAAAAAGGTTTGGTCACCCATGCCCACTTACTTATTTTCACAGCTCACCGACAATCGGGACTAGCAACATGTTTTTCATTTTTAAAGCAAGCCAAGATTCCTAGAAAACCAGATTCCACACTAGTTCCCCAAGTGATTTATGGGATGCATGAGTGCATATGTACATAATCATAACACATGTGACGGTGTTAAATGACAGCATTAGATCTTCTTCTGTAGTATTCCTCCAGGCTGTTAGTGGCAAATTCGAGCTCTAAAACTGTTCACGGCTGTGGTCCTGGAGGAAGCCGTCTAAACTATCCCAAAGGGGATCAGTTTTCTTACCAAATGACACTCAGTCAAACTGACTGCCTGAAGACATATGACTAAGCTAAAACTAGATAAACTTAGCTCTTCACCCCCACAAACTGCTTCCAGTGTACGGAATAGAATATAAAAGCAAATAGAAGTCCCTACAAATCATGTGTAGAGCATGACTGAATTTCCAGAGGCAAGCTATGCAGTGACAAAACCCTGAAGATTTTATCTGTCACAACACTTAAATGTTTGCTGTAGAAGTTATGGTCTTTCCCAAACCATGGACATAAGTCTGAGCGCATGTGAGGCTGGCCTGTTCATTTGTCTGGGTGAAAAGATTGGTGGGACATTAGAGTGTAACTTCTGCATCCAAAAAAACAAGATATCTACCCAATGTATTTAATTTTCATATTTATAGCCTGCCTTTCTTCCATGGAACACAAGCATGGGGTTCCCAGGCGATCTCCCATCCAGACTTATCCCAGATGTTGACTATACCCAAGTGCACTTAGCTTCAGCGAAAGGGCTGCATGACTTGCCTGCCTTTGTAGTTTGGGAGGCACATCATAAATTACCTTTTCCTGCTTTGTAGATAAGCTCTGTTTTCTGTTAATAGCTCTGGCTGTATCCAATGCAGGTCCTACTAAGAGAAGACCCTTTGAAAAGAATGGGCTCTGAGTAAAACATAGCTGGACACAAGCCATGGTTTGCCCTCTACATCCAAGGTTTTTCTACCAGAGAGGCCCTGGCATGATGGTGTGTGTGTGTGTGTGTGTGTGTGTGTGTGTGAGAGAGAGAGAGAGAGAGAGAGAGAGAGAGAGAGAGAGAGAGAGAGAGAGAGAGAGGGAATCCATTGCCCTTTGCTGTTCCCATGGGGAAATATCTCATTAAAGCTAATGGGAGCTTTTCTCCATGCAAATAAATCACTTGGAAGGTTTATTGCACTCAAGCAGTATATACCAAGGGTGGCCAACTCCCAAGAAACTGCGATCTACTCACAGAGTTAAAGACTGGCAGTGATCTACCCCCTTTTGGGGGGTTCATGTCAAAGTCGTCGAGCTTTTTTTAGGGAAGAGGGAAGCCCGTTTCTTGGGTGTTCAGGTCAAAGCTTTTGAGCTTTTTTTATTAGGAAGGAAAGCCCTGTTATGTGGGGTTCAGGTCAAACTTGTTGAGCTTCTTTTAGGGAAGAGGGAAGGCCCGTTTTGGGGGGTGAGGGGCCAAAATGTTGAGTTTTTTTAGGGGAGCCCAGGTTGTTCAGCTTCTTTGGGGGGAGCCAGTGATCTACCAGTGATCTACCACAGACGTCCAGTGATCTACTGGTAGATCACGATCTACCTGTTGGACGTGCCTGGTATATACATATCATTTTCAAAAAATAGTAGGGACAGGAGGCCTAACCGGATCGGGACCAGAAAGGGCAGAGGATCGCCCACACACCCATGCCAATATCCCAAACCAGATTGGGGTCTGCATTAAGGGCAAAGTAGATGGTTAATGTAATATGCAGCTTAAATATTTTTCATTACTTTTCAAAAGAAAGTTTATACAAAATTCTGCAAAATGCGGTGTCAAACAGTTTCTGATGACAATATACATAGTCCATATACAGTTACGGATCAATGTTGGGAAAAGACAAGACATAAAATGAAACCAAAATAGATAAAGCACAGGTATGTGAATGCGTGGAAGGTAGCGACTGGAACTATTTACAGTATAGCACAGACATTATGGTTAAACAAGACAGGGCAACAAAAACATGGGCTCTATTATACCAAGCGAAAGTATTTAAAGTATTCAAATACCCTGAGTCACTTTATCAGCCATATTTTTCTGTAAACTGGGGGGTGGGGGGGGGAGAGTGATCCTCAACCATGTTCCTCCTTGCTTTCAAATGAAACTAAATCGGGCCAAACAGGTACGAAATTGTCATTTTTTCCCTTTGGCCCCTAAGAACTCTCTGTTGATGGGTGCCTTCGGATGAGCCCTCACTCTTGCAAGTAAGCAAGAGCAACAAAAGGATTTGCTCCAGTGCTTGCCTACACCGGTTACCAGTGTTCGGTAACTAGAAAATGTCAATACTACAACCATTATATTTGCTGATATAATCTACCCATGTAAAAAAGGTTTCGTAACACAGCAGTTCTGAAAGTCAAACATATCCAGATGGCACCTGCCTTGATGGGGAACCACAATACTTGTGGGAACATTTGTGTGTGTGGACCTTTTAACCACCCCAAAAAAATTCAGACAAGACTCAAATTTTGGTTTGGTTTTTGGCAGATTTTAGGCCACAACTTTATTGATTACACTCAAGTAGTGGTTGCATAGGCTCTGGTTCGACTAGCTCCCTGCACCCTTATAGGCAGCACTGACCCAGGGCACACCATAGGTCAGCCTCGGGTGAACACCCGGCAAAGTGGAAGGTGGGGTCAAGCCAGTCCACAAGCCAGATGCCCCCCTTGGACTCTGGCTCAGGGCACAAACCCTCTCAGGGTTGACCAACCAAGAGTCCCAGGATTCCTTTAACGGAATACCCATCACATAGGGATGGCCAGACCGCTCTGCTACCCCATCACCTGAACCAGAGTCTATCCGCAACCTTACAAGTTGTGACAATTTGCTACATGGCAGGCGAAACCCAAATGGCACCAGCCAATCAGCCAAGTGGGGAAAATTCCTGCCGTGCCCCTGTCCCAACAACAGACGACACATGACAGCATAGCAAGGTCATGCGTGCAAGCCCTAAATATAGGGAGAGGTGGGCGGGTGTTCCGATGCACAGGCCCAAAAGAGGAAGCTCAGGGATATGTGCATGGGCTTAAATAGAGGTCCCTCAATAGAGTTTAGCTGTCATCCCATTGGTCTGATTGCACCCAGCATCGAGGGACCTCCAATAGGGTGTTGTGGCCATCCAAACGTTCCCACCCACAACACAGGGTTTGGTTGCCAGGTCACCCCGCAACACATGCCCTTTTGTTAGGGAGGACCCGATTTACTGTTTTTCTACATGAAGGCAATTTCGGTTCAGTGTAATACTTGTGACTATTTTCTTTTATTATTATTTTTTCCAGTGCTTTTGATCAGCTTTGCTGCAAAATATCTTCTCCTTGAGGGTGAACATTCAATAGTGGTTAAATATCTCAATATCTTAGTGGCAGTTGGTGATCTTGCCAAAGTTTGTAATTCCTGCACTTGGAAGGAAAACTGTGGTGACTTATAATTCGAGGTGAACATTGTGACCCTGAAAGTTCTTTTCCAGCTAGGGTTGTAAATCAAACCAGAGAACAGTTCCTCCCGCACCCAGCAGATTTGCTTACATAAATATTGTTGCCTGTTTCGAAGAGGTTCATCGATGGAGGGGTTAGCGCACTCACTTTGAAAGAACTTGCATTCTTGTTGACATGTATTTGATAAAAATCTGAACAGCGGATGACAATGGCTAGGATCCAGTGGAGATACTAATCCATGTGCAAGTGCTCACAAGTCCCAAACTGTAAACTGCTTTTCTGAGCTTAAGGAAGTTTGGGAGTTCAGCAAGGGGCGTTTCAGGGGAGGAAACCGGTGCATGCAATGATCTGATTTATGAAAGTGCATTGTGGTACACAAGTACTGTAAACAGGATTTGGGTTAAACAAGACTTTTCCATGTAGGACACAAGAGCCAGTGTGGTGCAGTGGTTAGAGTGTCAGGTAAAGGTAAAGGGACCCCTGACCATTAGGTCCAGTCGTGACCGACTCTGGGGTTGCGGTGCTCATCTCGCTTTACTGGCTGAGGGAGCTGGCGTACAGCATCCAGGTCATGTGGCCAGCATGACAAAGCCACTTCTGGCGAACCAGAGCAGCACACGGAAACTCCGTTTACCTTCCCGCTGTACCTATTTATCTACTTGCACTTTGACATGCTTTCGAACTGCTAGGTTGGCAGGAGCTGGGACCGAGCAACGGAAGCTCACCCCGTTTCGGGCATTTGAACCGCCAACCTTCTGATCGGCAAGCCCTAGGCTCAGTGGTTTAACCCACAGCGCCAGAGATCAGGGTTAAAAATCCCAGTCACTGGGTGACCTTGGGGCCTGTTACTGCATCTCAGCCTTACCTGCTTTATGGAGTTGTGGGGATTAAATGAGGGGAGAGAACCATGTGCACTGCTTTCAGCTCCTTGGAGAAAAAGGTAGGATGTAGATGCAAAAAAATAAAATAAAAAATAAACGTGGGTCATCTTGATTTTAATATAAAGTGGGAGGTTGGGGATGAAGCATTGATAGGTAGGAGAGGGAAGGGGAATCAGATTCCTTCCCCAAGCATTACTTGTTTTTAATGCAGCAGGTTTGTTTTTGACCTCAGATCCCAGCTCAAGAAAAAGGAAAGAAAGCAATTTCACTGGGGGAAAGTGCTGGAGAGGAGGGTTTGGCTCTCAGCCTTCTTTACCCCTCCACCACTGCCTGCCACTTTATATTAAGTTAATGGCAGCCTGGCTTCTACACACTGGTCTGTTGCTGCTGGTTGAAGTTTGACCCTTACATCCTGTGTTTTCCTAGCTGTGCCAATCTCAGCCCACTGCAGATTAAGTTTACGTAGCAATTTCCATTCTAATTATCTGTTTTCAATCACTCGCATCTTACATAAACTTTCCAGGCTTCTTCTCTGCCACAGATGTGCGTATATAATTAAACAATTAACATTGCCAACTCTGCGGTATTCAGTAGAAGTAGTAACCAGAGCTCGCAAAACACACTTGTATGTAGATAGATGATAGATAGATATCGATATCTTTTTTAAAAAAACAACAACTATGGATTAAATTGATGGTGGCTGAATGGAAAGGAAGTGTAGAATGGATTTTTCTCACATATACATATCACACTGAAAACTGGAGAGAAACTGAGTGTTTGGGAATGTGTTCCACAGGGATTCACAGTAAAGTAAGCATTTCCATAAAATGCATTTGTACGTCAGGACCTCTTGTCTGCATAGAGTCTCAAACCAGGGTCCTCTGGGAGCTGAGCTGGGTTTTTGGTCCTGTGACCTAAGATCCAAATGGCTTGCACAATTTGTTTGTTTGTTCCATTTATATACCACTTTTCTTTCAATGAGCCCAAGGTGGTATATGTGGTTCTCTTCTTCCCCATTTTATCCTTGCAGCAACCCTGTGAGCTCAGATTAGGTTTGAGAGTCTGTGACTTGCCCAAGAAGGTTCAGCCAGTGAGTTTCATGGCTGAGCAGGGATTTGAACCTCGATCTCCCAGATCCTAGTCCAGCACTCAAGAGCTGATCCGTGTTTCATTGGCTCCATGTGATTAGGAATTATCCTGGCAGCACTGTGAGTTACTATGGCTTTGTTGAATGGGATTAGCTGTTTTGATGAATTTGTTGTTGTTTGCTTTATATGCTACTGTGTGATAGTACTGTATAGTGATCACAATGGGGTTTTGTTTTTGTTTTTTGTTTAAATGCTATTGTGATTACTGTGAACCACTTTGTTGTTGGAAAAGTGGAATATAAATACTAAATCAGCTTGTCATGCTTTTTTAAAAAAAGAAGAAGAAGGGGGAAAAATGCTGGTGGGCATGGGCCAAACTTTTAGGCCCATGCAATACAACTATTTAGATCCCAGCCTTACCCATTGCTTCATCATTCTGTGTTCTTGCATGGGTCTGTGCACTGCCCCATTACCACGTGCTGTGGGAAAGAAATGGCTCTTCATGGGCAGCAAGGAAGGTGCTCTGCTCATCTGTGGTTTCGAGACCTTTTAAAGTCACCTCTTTTTGGCCACAATTTGTGTAACAAATGGGTGACAGAGATAGCATCTGTTAAAACCAGCTCCTATGGCCAAGGGGAGGAAATTAGCAGACTCTCCTCGGTCAGCAAACCTTCATTATACATTAACACCCATGGCAAACAAGCAAACTAAAAGGACCACAAAATTTAAAAAATCCTTCAGTAGCACCTTAAAGACCAACTAAGTTTTTATTTTGGTATGAGCTTTCGTGTGCATGCACACTTCACCAGATACCACAGAAAGAAGTTCACACCTCCCCACCCCCCACCCCCTGAATTCTCAGGAAGGCAAAACCTGCTTTTTATTGTTTAGGTGACAGGTGGAAGACCCTTTTATTCCCCAAGGCTTTAAAGAGCAGACTGGTGTTGGCTGCTGCTTTTATTGGCTTGCAAAACAGGTTTTTGCTGCTCCTGTTCTTTCAAAACTCTGTGTGTTCATTTTTAATTGTTTTATACTTAAACAGTTTTGGATATTTTAAATAGAAAAAAGGATATGTAAATGTTTCAAACAAACAGAAATAAGCTCAAAAGGAAAGAAAGGTTCCACGCAGCATAGTGGAGGGAACGTAGCTTTCTGGTGCCGTTTTTAGTTAAACATCTGGCTAGTTCAGATGACAACCTTGAGCTGGGTTAAGAGCTTTGAGAACTTAAAGACGAAAAGAAACTTTATCCAGGGATAGCCCACATATATATTGACCTGTTCTGACCTCTTTTTCTTAATGGTGACTGCTCCTGCTCAGGCTGCACAGAAAAAGCATTTTGGTTCCAGAAATTCATTCTGACTTTTCAGCTATGATATGATTGATAGAATTCTACAGGATGGGCTATTAGTGAGTGAAAACAGTCCAGTTCCAATAATCCCCCAGGCATGCACCTCCATGTGGTGATGTCAGACACCATCCTGGTACCCAGGCACCTTCACTTGTTCACAAGAGGTCGAACGCTAGGTGCATAATGTGCCTGACACCTGGCTAATTTTGAACACTGATTTAAAGCACATCCAGTGCACAGGACTTCATCCCTACCAAGAATCCTCACAGTGCTACCATTCCCAGCACCATTAACAAACTACAGTTCCCAGGATTTGTTGAGGGGAGTCACTTGTGTGTGTTGCATGTGCAATGTGCAGTGGTGTAGATCTGCTGTGACAAATGTGTCATAGCTTGAGCTGTAGCAGAAAAGGCGCAGCTCCATCAGATACATGAAAGTGGACCACAGACATTATATATGATATGCACATCGATCCAGGAGGAGAGGGATATGGTAGAATCTGTGTTGCAGAATGAGATGAAAGAAGTGTATCCATATCTTTGTTGCCCTACTGATAGCGACGCAATTTGAGCTGCAACCATAAACATACTAGGACAGCCTTCGCCAGCGCTGGTGCCTGTCAAATGCTTTGGTCTACAATTTGCTCCCAATTATTATTTGATTGTTTCATTGAATTTATACACTGCTTGATTTGTGGGGAAACCCTCAAAGCAGTTTACGGTGAAGAATAAAGCAATAATGGAGCAATCGATAGCTCCAGCCAGCATGAGTTGTGGTCCAAAACACAGGAGGGCACCAGGTGTATAAGATTGTACATGATGTTGAGAAAGTGGGCAGGGAGAGATTTTTCTTCCTCTTTCTGAATCCCAGAACCTGGTCTCATCCGGTGAAGCTGAATGCCAGAAGATTTGAGACAGACAAAAAGAAAGTACCTCTTTCTTTTGCTTCCGCAAGTGACAGCCACCAGCTTGGGCTGGCTTTAAAGGGAATCAGGCAGATTCATGGAGGATAAAGCTATCAATGGCCCCTTGTCTTGATGGATAAGTTGCACTGCTTCCAGTATCAGATGCAGTACCTGGAGGCCTCTGAACAGAGGTTATTATGGCATGGACAACTTTCTCGGCACTTCCTCCTGGTGACTAGCTTTCTGAGACCCATCGTATATATTCCCCATCGACATGTAAATGCTGGAGAATGGACAGGCATGCCATTGACCTTCGTTTCTTTATTTTTGTTCCACATTTTGTATAATTCATGCCCATAAAATATAGGGAGGGGACTTGTGAACAAGTTTGCCTATTATTCTTACTCAGATTTAGAATATTACTAGTAATTTTCATTTGGCGTTTAGAAAACCTCTACCAGATATTACTACAGGAAATGGTGTCTTGTTTCGTTTGTTTCATTAAAAAAAAGGGAAAAGGTGACATTTCAGCAAGGATCTGCTTGTGCTGTCAAAAATCCAAGTTAATTCAGACAAGCTTAATTGGTTGTAAACACCTGTTTTATGTTGTTTGTTAGTTCAGTGATTTTCAACTGAATGCAAGTTGCACTGGAAATCATTAGCCGACAACAGATGTACGGATTTCATGATATAATTGTTCCAATTCGCTAATGACTTGACAAACCATTATTTTTTGTAAACGGGGTTTATCCATGCGAGATGCTCTAAATCTATGTGTCTTGCGGAAAGACAGTAATTTTGCAACTCTCCCCCTGCTACCTGAATCTGGATAACACTTCTTTTTACAATTTTGTATTCTGCAGGTTGGAAAACGTTGGGAAACTGGTACGAGAAGCCAATCATGATGGGATTAAAGAATCTAGCTGCCTTTCCTGGTGGTCTTCACCTTCTAAGTGTTTGTATGCTCTTGCTGCTATTTCACATGGACAAAGTGCATGCGGAATACCCGTCCGAAAATGCCAGCGAAGTTGATGAGTGCACTGGTACCTATTTCTGTAAGAAAGGAGTGATTTTGCCAATCTGGGAGCCTCAAGACCCTTCCTTTGGAGATAAAATAGCAAGAGCTACCGTATACTTTGTGGCTATGGTCTATATGTTTCTAGGAGTATCCATCATAGCAGACCGCTTCATGTCATCCATAGAAGTTATCACATCCCAAGAAAGAGAGATCACGATCAAGAAACCCAATGGCGAGACCACCAAGACGACTGTTAGAGTTTGGAACGAGACTGTTTCCAACTTAACGCTGATGGCTCTGGGCTCTTCTGCACCTGAGATTCTCCTTTCTGTCATTGAAGTGTGCGGCCATGGCTTCACTGCAGGGGACCTTGGGCCGAGCACCATTGTAGGAAGTGCTGCTTTTAACATGTTTGTCATCATAGCCATCTGTGTCTACGTCGTCCCTGATGGGGAGGTCAGGAAGATTAAGCACCTCCGTGTGTTTTTCGTCACAGCCGCTTGGAGCATCTTTGCCTACACATGGCTCTACCTGATTTTGTCTGTCATATCGCCTGGGGTTGTTGATGTCTGGGAAGGCTTGCTCACCTTGTTCTTTTTCCCCATCTGCGTGGTGTTCGCATGGGTTGCGGACAGAAGGCTTTTGTTCTACAAGTACGTCTACAAGAAGTACAGGGCTGGCAAGCAGAGGGGCATGATCATCGAGCACGAAGGCGAAGGGCCACAGTCCAAAGCGGACATTGAAATGGATGGGAAGGTGGTGAATTCTCATGTCGAAAGCTTCTTGGACGGCACCCTGGTTCTAGAGGTGGACGAGAAGGACCACGACGACGAGGAAACAAGGAGGGAAATGGCCAGGATCCTCAAAGAGCTGAAGCAGAAGCACCCAGACAAAGAAGTTGAGCAGCTGATAGAGCTAGCTAACTATCAGGTTTTGAGCCAGCAGCAAAAGAGCCGAGCCTTTTACCGTATCCAGGCCACTCGGCTCATGACGGGGGCTGGAAACATACTGAAGAGGCATGCAGCTGACCAGGCAAGGAAAGCGGTCAGCATGCACGAGGTCAACTGTGAAGTGGCAGACAACGACCCCATCAGTAAGGTCTTTTTTGAGCAGGGCACCTACCAGTGCCTTGAGAACTGTGGCACGGTAGCCCTAACTATTGCTCGCCGAGGTGGCGATTTGACCAAGACCATCTCAGTTGACTTCCGAACAGAAGATGGCACAGCCAACGCAGGCTCTGACTATGAGTTCACTGAAGGGACTGTGGTGTTTAAGCCAGGCGAGATGCAAAAGGAAATACGGGTGGGCATAATTGACGACGATATATTTGAGGAAGACGAGAACTTCCTCGTTCACCTCAGTAATGTGAAAATGTTATCTGAGGAGGGAGAAGACGGCGTTCTGGAGGTCAACCACATTGCAACCGTGGCTTGCCTGGGGTCGCCTGCTACTGCCACTGTCACGATCTTTGACGACGACCACGCTGGCATTTTTACCTTTGAGGAGCCGGTCACTCACGTGAGTGAGAGCGTGGGAACGATGGAAGTGAGAGTGCTACGGACATCTGGAGCGCGAGGAAATGTTATTGTGCCCTACAAAACCCTCGAAGGCACGGCCAAAGGGGGCGGAGAGGACTTCGAAGACACTTGCGGAGAGCTTGAGTTCCAGAACGATGAGATTGTGTAAGTACTGCTAAACCTTTGTGGCTTGTCAACAGTACAGGTATGCTTGCAATCATATCTGGTAAAATGTTATCGTCAAAGTTCATGCTGAATCAAATGCTGGGTGCTCTTGTGTGCAAAATATAGAGGAAGTCATGGCACCTTAGGTGCGCTCTGTGTGTGTGAGAGTGTGACTGTGGCAAACCCATGCAGATTCCCCATGTTATGAAGCTGTATGCATATCAGAGAGCGCTGTCAAAAGGAGTGAATCCCAGAAGTGTGTCTGTGCATTGTTTCGAAAGTCCACATGACTGTTGTGTGGAAATTACCAGTCTTTTCAGAGATCCTAGGTGGGCGTAGCTCTAAACAGTACAAGGTGAAACCAATCTGGAAATTGTAGTCTCTTTTCCCAGGCACACTTTTAAGGCTTGAGCTCTTCAGGTATGTGGCTAGGAAGATCTTGCTTTCAGAGCTTTTCTGGGATGGCGCTGCTGTTCCCTTTGCAAAAAGCAGCCTGAGACTAATAAGCACCGTCAGGTTGCAAGTTCAGAGAGGGCTGTCATTAGCCTTTGTGACATCATGAAATATTTATGCCCTGTGCTTTCAAGTTAATGTTGCCACGTGGGGGAAAGTCCAATTAGGCAAGGCAGCCAGGTTTGACAGTTTACAAACGGGGAAAGAGGCTAGAGAGGAAACGTTGCTGATAAGCATTTCCTGGCAGCTAGGGACAGAATTTCCCTCTTTCGTATCTGCACAGAATTGTAAATATATTATTGTCTATTTGTTGTATAGTGAAGGGAAGGGAAGTAGTGGAAGTCTTAAGGACCACCCTGCAAATCAAATAATACTTCATCCTATATACTTCAATGTGAAGGAAAGATGCCACTGCCCATCTCGAGTTCTAGTCCTTCATGAAAACAAACTATTCCTAAAGCAAAACCCCTTGTGAATAATAGTGCACATTGCATTAACTCTGGAGATCATGGACCAGTTCCCCTTTTAAAGGAAATCTGAATTTCCTTTAAATGTTAAGCATTCAATGTGCTTAAGTTTTGTGACTTAGTTTATGCCAGCCATCTCCAAACTTCGGCCCTCCAGAAGTTTTGGACTACAGTTCCCATCTTCCCCGACCACTGGTCCTGTTAGCTAGGGATCATGGGAGTTGTAGGCCAAAACATCTGGAGGGCCACAGTTTGGCGATGCCTGGTTTATGCATTCACATAATGAATTTGCATCTTGTTGCCGTGCATAATGTGGAGGTACAGGGGAAATTGTTCTAGCAGTGGTGCTGCTAAATAAGCGAAGTGCTTAAAAAAATTATCTGGGGAGGGTGCCAACCTGTGGGATGAAATACTTGTTTCCTTGTTCAATATTTACATGTGTTCAGAAGCGTCACCTAAACAAAATGTTTTGAGTCTCCCACTTATCTGCCCATTGGGTAAGTTTGGTTTTCATTACGAGGTTTTTCTTTCTTTCTTGAGACCATCAATGTTGATGGCTATTTTTACCTGCTGGCATCACTGGATTGATAACTTCGACAACATTCTACCGTTTTTGGATTAAAGCTGGCTGTTGTCTTAGGTTTAAAATGGTTAGAGCTACTGAGCTGCAGGGAAGTGACATTGCTGTTACCTGCCCCACCTTTGAAGTGTGACTTACCCCATCTCTGGGCCCATTTTGCTTCCACACATTCATGATCATGTTTGCTGAGAGTCCAGCTTAACGGCCACATGCACTTAACACATATATGCCCCATTTAAACATTTATGTGCAATGCATTAATACAGCAGGTTCAGTACGTGGGACAGGTGCAATCCTGTGCTACATGCTGAGGTATAAGTGAAAAACTGCACACACCCACACACACACACACACCCACACACACCTGGATAGGAGTAGTGGACCTCTCCTGGTACTCGTGCAAAAGAGGCTTTGTTGCTGCCCCAGTAGTGATACTCTATATTTTATTGAGTGGTGTAAGATTGCAGCCATGATAAGAAACCTTTTGTAAGAGATGAGTGTCAGAGCAACCCAGGCAGCTAAGATAGGCTAGTGAATGAAATGAATGAAGACTTTAAAAATATATATAAAAAAGCAGCACTTGAAAGATGTGGCCTAATTTTTAGAGGTGCTCAGAGCCAAGAACTCTCGGTGAAAAATCAATAGGTGTTATGGGTGCTTCGTTCTTCTGAAAATGATTCTCTTTAGCCTCTGTTATGCATTTCCCTAGGGCCCAATTATATAAACCAAAGTTGCCTCGCCATGTCTACGGAGGATTCCCATCCATCAGAGGACGTTTTGTGGTGTTTTCTTCTCCACGGTCTATCAGACAGCTTCGGAGTAAAGTGAAAGCTTTAGTTTTATTCCAAGGGTTAGGGAACCATTGATACCTTTCCAGATGCTGCTGAATTGCAACTCCCTTCAGACCCAGCAAGCATAGCCATTGGCCAGGGATTATGGGAGTTGTAATTCAGCAACATCTGGAGGGACCAAAAGTTCCCTACACCTGCTTTGCACCACACATTCCGCACAGTGGACGTGCATTCCAGTGAATCGGCTGCTGTCTCAGCTACCAGCCTTTCCACTCTGTTAATGTTTTTGAAGGGGTTTTTTTAAGTGCCGCCTGATTATCAGGCTCCTGAAATAAATATGTCAATAATAAATAGGGCTGCCTCTGAAGATGGTTTGGAAATCTCAGCTAGTACAGAACTGGGTGGCCAGGTTTTCTTACTGGAGCAAGACAGTTTGAGCATATTATACTGATCCTGGCCCAACTGCACTGGCTGCTAGTCAGTTTCCAGGGCCAATTCAATGGGCTGGTTTTGACCTATAAAACCTTAAGCGGTTCAGGACTGGAATACCTCAAGCATGGCCTTTCTGCATATAAATTGTCCCAGGTTCTGCATTCATCATCTGAGGCCCTTCTTCAAGTGCCTCTTCTATGTGAGGTCTGGAGGGTAGCAAGACGGAAACGGGGCCTTTTCTGCAGTGGCTCCCCATTTGTGGAATGCTCTCCCCAGGGAGGTTCGCCTGGCATCTTCATTGTATATTTTTAGGTGCCAGGAGAAAACATTCCTCTTAAACCAGCCCTTTGGGTGATTAATATTCTACAGCCTTTAAAATGTGTTTGATGGGGGAGTGGGGTATTGTTTTGTTTGTTTACTTGTTTTTTTTACCTTGTTTTTGTTCCGTGAACCACCCTGAGATCTTGTGATGAAGGGTAGTATATAAATTTAATAAATAATAATATAATAATAATAATACATGGAGGAATGAGAAAATATGTTCATACTGGCTGAAATGTGTCTTTTTCCAATTAATTAACTAAATAAAGCTTTATTTGATGACGTAGTCAGCTGATCGGACCAATTAAACCTTGCAGCCCTACTACATAATGTTTGGTTGTCGGTCTTTTGTTTTTTTTAAAGGCAAGCAAACATTACAATACGTTATTCAGGACTTCCGCTTTCTGTGTGCAAAATCCACTTTCCATGCATCAGCATTTTAAAAGAAAAACCTGCTTTTCGTCATGAATGGGGGGAAATGCACCCGAAGCCTAAAATAAGCTGGCATCTAGAGCAACTTATTTGTGACTTCCCTGAACAGGATCTCAGCTTTTCTTGCAATGAATTAAGATATAAATAAAGAAAATTGCTTTTGACAGCTGCAGCTGTATTTTGTTCTGTCTGGGGCTGATAACAGGATCACTGCAGAAAAACTGGAGGATTGTGGAACCAGATAGGCTCCTACACACACTTTTTAAATTTATTTAGTGCACAGGCAGCAGATCTCGTGTGGAGCCAGTGTGGCCTAGTGGTTAGTGTTGGACTAGGACCTGGGAGGCCAGCTGTCACGGTGGCTGGAGAAGGCTACTTCAGAGTAACGACTCTACACAGCTCTGCATTTTATGGTTTTATTGGTGCTGAGTATTTACAGTGCTAATGGCAGTGCTATTTACAAAGACCCATCTGTTTAGCTTGAATCAGAACCTCCCAGTGGCTTTTGGCGCGTTTTGCGCCAACATAATAACTTGGGGAGACCCATCCTCTTCCCCCGGCGCCTTTTGCGAAGTTCCGGAGTTGGGGGGACTGGCCTGCCCCCCTTCCTTTCCCCTTCCTGTCCCACCTGGGACGATGGCTCTCTTTCCCTGCCAGAGCCTTGGAACCCACTTCCTGTTTCCCCACTTGAGCTGGAGCTTTCCTTCTTTTCAGCCTCGCTCGGGTCTGGGCTGGAACTCAGGAGGGGAGGGGCTTCGCGATATCCCTTGCCCCTCACACCAGCGTTCAGGTTCCCTCTCAGCCATGACGGTTCAAATCCCTGCAACGGTGTGAGCTCCCGTTGCTCAGTCCCAGCTCCTGCCCACCTAGCAGTTCGAAAGCACATCAAAGTGCAAGTAGATAAATAGGGACCGCTCCGGCGGGAAGGTAAACGGCGTTTCCGTGCGCTGCTCTGGTTCGCCAGAAGCAGCTTTGTCATGCTGGCCACATAACCCGAAAGCTGTCTGTGGACAAACGCCGGCTCCCTCGGCCTATAGAGCGAGATGATCGCCGCAACCCCAGAGTCGGACACGACTGGACCTGATGGTCAGGGGCCCCTTTACATTTACAGGGAGGAAGAGAACCATGTGCACCAGCTTGGGCTCATTGGAGGAAAGCTGGGGTTTAAATGTAAGCAAGACTTTCCATCCTCCCTCTATGGGCCCCCAAAGTCTTCAGAACCCCAGAGGTTTCCTTGCCTTTAGAAAACACCTGGGGAACTGTCCATTCAGGTGACTTTAGAGCCCTTTTCCTCATCAGAACCCTCCTCTGAATTTATAAACACGTTTTTGAAAGGATCTAAGCAGTGAGCTTAGGGGAGAATACGTAAGATAAAATCAGTCACATAACAAAATTGTAAAGCATTTAAAAAAAAAAACCCTTCATTGTAGATCGCATCAACTGCAAACTATAAACAGTTCAGCTAGGGGAAGGCCTGAACAAAAAATAAAGTTTTTTCCCCAACAGGCATCTAAAGCACAGACTTAGTACGTGCCTGTCTAAACGCCATGAGGACAGAGTTAGAATCATAGAGTTGGAAGAGACCACAAGGGCCATCCAGTCCAACCCCCTGCCAAGCAGGAAACACCATCAAAGCATTCCTGACAGATGGCTGTCAAGCCTCCACTTAAAGAGCTCCAAAGAAGGAGACTTCACCACACTCCTTGGCAGCAAGTTCCACTGCCAAACAGCTCTTACTGTCAGGAAGTTCTTCCTAATATTTAGGTGGAATCTTCTTTCTTGTACGGTAGTTTGAATCCATTGCTCCGTGTCCGCTTCTCTGGAGCAGCAGAAAACAACCCTCTTTTTTATAACATCCTTTTATATATTTGAACATGGCTATCATATCATCCCTTCACCTTCTCTTCTCCAGGCTAAACATACCCAGCTCCCTAAGCCATTCTCATAAGACATCGTTCCTAGGCTTTTGACCATTTTGGTTGCCCTCCTCTGGACACGTTCCAGCTTGTCAGTATCCTTCTTGAACTGTGGTACCCAGAACTGGACACAGTATTCCAGGTGATGTCTGACCAGAACAGAATACAGTGGTACTATTACTTCCCTTGATCTAGATGCTATACTCCTATTGCTAGACTTGCATTGATCTAGATGCTATACTTGCATTTCGTAAATGCAAGTGCGATAAACAGAGAGGTGCATACGGATGGGCGGGGTAGAAAAAGGTTGGGAAAATGAGACAATTGCCTCCTTTCTCCAAACTTCTCCCTGCCTAAACCGCTTTTTTGCAAGCAAGCTGATGTGGGGGTGGGGGGTGGATTCTGTTGGCAGTCAGGACCACCAGGTTGCAGCACTCGGCACACAGCTTGTAGCCTAAGGGTTGCCATTTGCCAAGCTCAGTGTGAAGTACATTGAAGAGACCATGGAGGGGGTTTCTCAAATTCATTATGGGACAAGACACTTGCACTTTTAAAAGTTGCATAGAATCGAAGGATGCTGGCAGGTGGCAACTTCTCTCGCCATCATGGGCCTAGTTTGCCAAGTGAGCCCGAGGGAACCTTCTTTAAAATGCACAGGGGCAAGAGATTTTCTCACTTGAGCCTTTAGGATTTCCCAGGAAACACACATGGAGGAGAACTTGCAAACTTGCAAACTGGGTAACAGAGTTCTAGTGACAGTTTTGCATATCCCTTGGGGAATTTGGATGAAATGGAACTGCACTTTAAATAAAATACTGACACAGGAAAATCCATTGCATGTAGTAGTGATAGTAATAAGTGATATCCAACACTAGTTATACTCATAGCAGACTCATTGAAACAAATGAACCATTGATCTGAGTATAGCTTAGTTGGACTGAACAATAATAACATTTTTTTTTTAAAAAGCAATGCTTGCAAAAATAACCCTGTGCAAACTTAAACAATCAGTGCCTGTTGCCATGCTAGAATATTTAAGAAAGAAAGAAAGAAGAAATACAAATAAAAGAATCAGGATTTCTGTGAACTTTTTGTTTCTGCACAAATAAAATCAGAAGCTGCGTTATCCTGTCAGTTCACCTGGCCCAGTACTGTCTGCCTTTGAGTGGTTATATCTTTCCAGGTACTCAGACAGAGATTCTTAACTAGAGGGGCCGGGGATTGAACCTTGGACTTTCTGTATGTTAAGGATGTGCTTCTTCGAGTGCCACTGCTTTTCCTCAAGACCAAGTAAGAAACTTAAGAGGAAAGAGAATAGGGAAAGGTGCTTCGTGCTAGCTGTATTGCATCCCTGTTAGGATTTGACCTGTCTTTTGTCCTTGAAGAGCCCATGTTTCCGTATTTGTAATGAGCTGTTGGCAGTTTCCCACTGCCAGCTGCATCTCTGCGCTTGATTAAGAGAGCTTGGATCTTAGCTGTGTAATAATTCTGAGAGCCAAGTGAAAACCACTTATTAGCTTCATCGGAGCCTGTGTACACTTCCGCCAGGATGCGCTGGGGGGGTGGGGGAGAGAAACAAATTTAAATTTATAGAAGTTTGCGTGACACGGGAGCCAGATTTGAAAGACCAACTGGGGATCGGAAACAATAAGCAGAAGTGTTGAGTGCACACACACACACACACAGAGCGCACCTAGCTGACCCACATGCTCACACTCCGCGACCCAGTTTGCACGTAATGCTGAGCCAAACCATAGCTCAGCATGAACGAGCAATCGTGGGTTCTGTGAGTGAAGACTGTGGCTGCAGCATTCCTTAGTCCTGCTGCTACGACTGCTGCACTACTTGGGCTTGAGCCATGGTTTGGCATAGTGTTACATCTGAATGCAGATTTGTGGTTTGTCTCCACCAGACAAACCATGAGTGGTTAGCCATAGACCAGCTCATCGCGGAGCAAGACAGAGAAAAAAACAAGCACAGTCACTACCCGAAGGAGTCTCAAAGCGGCTAACAATCTCCTTTCCCCTCCCCCCCACAACAGACACCCTGTGATGGGGAGGTGGGTGGGGCTGAGAGACTTCAGAGAAGTGTGACTAGCCCAAGGTCACACAGCAGCTGCATGTGGAGGAGCGGAGACGCGAACCCGGTCCCCCAGATTACAAGTCTACCGCTCTTAACCACTACACCACACTGGCTTCTCAGTATTCTGTTGTCAAGGCAGGCATGGATAGGAGTATAATAGCACTCTTCCATACCAAATACCAAACTCAAATACCACGTAAAAATATTTAACAGAGTAGTTACACACACACACACACACACACACACACACACACACACACACGGAAGTAAGCCCCAGTGTACCAATTTTTTCCACCATCCCTTCTTGCTTACTACTTCTTTGCTTCTCTCTGCTGTAGCTCTGGAAGGAGACTGGAGCTAGATAGCAGCCAATGGAACCCTCTTAATACTAGAGTCAGCTTTTGCTATGCTTGGGGCGAGGAGGAATGGCCTGGCAGTAATTCAGGGGGCAGCTTAAGTTAAATGTTACAGCATTAAGAGATGCTCTTGGCAATGAAGTCTTTAAGGCTGAAGCAACCTCCCCGGGGATACAGTAGAAACTGTCTTCAAAGCCATTAAAATAAATTAGAACATGCAAAGTCCTGAAGAATTCGTAACAGAAAGGCTGTCATGGTTTGTTTGACCAGTCAGTGTGCGTGAGGAGGATAGGATGACCACATGATCTCAGATCCAGAAATTATTTTCTTCAAGGAAACTTCATGCCCAGGTGACAGATAAAAACAAACTGCCTCATTGGGTCTTCAGCCCTTATTAAATTGTCCAATGATTTCCCTCGATTCCGTCAGTCTCCTTCACTTATGTACATTATGCTATTGGCATTTTGTGCTCTATTTAGAGAAGAAGTAGCCTGTTTTTTTAAATCGGTGCATGAGCTTAAAGAGCTTGCTTGATAGCCTATGAACTCTCTTTTGGTTTCCTCAAAGTTAACATGGTTGGTTAGGCTTCTATGTTTAATCCAAGATACCCCTGGCACATGTGCGCTAAGCATGAAGTGAACATTGGTTTCCTATTGTGGGCCTGCTCTGCAACTTCTGTTGCAGGGGTCACCAACCTAAGGCCCATGGGCTGGAAGTGGTCCGCGGAGGTCGTTTGACCAGCCCACAAGCTGCCCCCGAACCGAGCCGCCTGCTTGTGCGCTGTGCTAAACCGGTACAGTGCGGCACAGGGACTAACTTCTGTGGCACTGGAAATCGCGTCTGTGCACGCGCAGACACCGGAAATCGCAGGTGCGTGCATGATCAGGCCCATGGAGGGATCTACGAGGGACCGATCCGGCCCAGGCAAGATAAACCTTGCTGAACCCTGTTCTATTGCGTAGACACCACAGCCCAAGTCCTACAATCCGCATTTCCTTCAGCTCCTTGCAATCCTTATTGCAAGTTCTGCAATCCCCTCTTTCATCTTATTTCTTTTTTCCCTAGCAAGGAATTTGATGTCACGCTTTCTGATCATTCCACCAGTGCATGCATTTTTGCTGGCCAGACAGAACAATCAACCTTCTCCTCCCCCTGCATGCTGTTCTGGGGGTTCTCCTCACCTCTTCCTGCCAATTTCAGGGTGGGGGACACACAGGGGGAGGAGAGAGTGGAAGGCCTTCCGCAGGGCTTCCGTTGGCAGGATCCATTAATTGAATCCAGTCCCTTATCTACTACTTCTATATCAGAATTATACATAAAATCTACTCAGCAAGGCAGTCATTTCCCCTTATCCTTTACAAATAATTAAGATATTATTCAATGTTTCCCCCAGGAAGCCATGATGTGTATGGTAGGGAAAAGATTGTTTCCTTGACACCTGTGTTAGAACCTCATATATATAAGCTATAGGGCTAAATGGCTTATATATAAACCAGGTTTATATGATTCCCAGGCATGCACCTCCAGGTGGTGGAGACATCATCCGCCGGCCTGGAGCCCAAGCATCTTGGTTGCAAGTGGCTGATAGCCAGGTGCAAAATGGACCTGGTGCCTGGCAAATTTCGAACGCTGCTTAACACCACAGTATCCTATGAAACATACAATACAAGTAGGAAATGGCACCATTCAGGGACTTCTTAAAAATGGCACCAGCATTAGGAGAAGTGTGACTTCTAATTACACCAACACCATATATTTAAAGCACATGGCTTCCTCTGAACAATCCAGGGAGTTGTCATTTACCTCTCATGGAGCTACCATTCCCAGGATTTGGGGGGGGGGGACATCATGTGCTTTCAATCTCTAGTGTGGCTGTAGCCTTTGTCCCAGGTGGCAGGTGAGCACATGAAGCTAAATTTTGTTGATGTGAAAGGGGTGTCAATAAAGATTAAATAAAAATGGAAAAGGAAAAGTTGACTGGGTATCCTGTACCTCCACCCCAGGACCATTTCCTCATAGCTCTGGTTTTACGGATCCGGCGTGCTCTTAAGCTCAGTGGGATCCTGCAGTACTCACAGGTCAAGTGCTTCCACCTATGCCAGTCCGTGGTACATCATTGCAGGAATAACAAAGACTCTGCTGTGTGCATGGCCAGGTTCTTGTGTGGGTGGGGAAACACCTGCCTTTCCTGAGCCATATTATCCACCTTCTTGATAGTACACTCCGGCAGATATAATTTGACTGTGCCCCTTCCATTGATTCAGTTCCTTGCTTCAAAGCTCTTAGCCTTGCATAATGGCTCCCCTAGCCTTTTAAGTCAAATGTCTGTTGCAAAGCAAATGGGTGAGATAGGTCTACCCGTGCTCCGTTAACAATAATTAGATGTGGTCCAATTTTCCCTCCAGGAAGTCCTGATACCTATGGGGAAAAGAGGACTGCAGAAAGACTTAGGGCAGCTAATTAAAGTGGGGGGGGTGCAAAGCCCTGGAGCTGGAAACATTTTTACAAAGAGTTTTCAATCTACATAAGGCAAGCAGTATTTAATTATATACAATTAAAACATTATATTTCAAACCCCTGAGAAACGGCGGGCTTCAAGAGACCACTTACTGTGATTGAAAAGGTGCTAATGAACTCTAGAGACTCCAAAGGCATCAAAACTACATAGTGAACTTATTAAACTTGATCTGGAAGATAAATCTAATTACCGGGATAAATTGAAGAGGGCAGGGGCAAGAGAGACTTCAGATAAGGAAATCTCCCTAGAGCTCTAGGTTCTTATTAGAGCAGTTTGAAATATCTTGTTGAAAACAGCAAAATAATAATAAAAATAAATTTTAAACAGATTTTTTTGCAGCTGCCCAGAAGACTTTTTCTTTTTAAACTCCGAAAGCTGCTTTGTGATAGCTGCTGCTGAAATGCAATGCAGCCTTGCAAATAAACCCACAGAAGTTGTTGTTGTTGTTTTGTCGTTTAGTCGTGTCCGACTCTTCGTGACCCCATGGACCATAGCACGCCAGGCACTCCTGTCTTCCACTGCCTCCCGCAGTTTGGTCAAGCTCATGTTCGTAGCTTCGAGAATACTGTCCAACCGTCTCGTCCTCTGTCGTCCCCTTCTCCTTGTGCCCTCCATCTTTCCCAACATCAGGGTCTTTTCCAGGGAGTCTTCTCCTCTCATGAGCTGGCCAAAGTATTGGAGCCTCTGCTGCACGATCTGTCCTTCCAGTGAGCACTCAGGGCTGATTTCACACAGAAGTTACCAGCCTGCAAAAAGCAATCGTTTACTAGTTCCTAAGTGGCCAACCTAGCAGTTCGAAAGCACGTCAAAGTGCAAGTAGCTTAAATAGGTACCGCTACAGCGGGAAGGTAAACAGCGTTTCCGTGTGCTGCTCTGGTTCGCCAGAAGCGGCTTTTTCATGCTGGCCACATGACCTGGAAACTGTATGCTGGGTCCCTTGGCCAATAACGCGAGATGAGTGCCGCAACCCCAGAGTCGGTCACAACTGGACCTAATGGTCAGGGGTCCCTTTACCTTAAGTGGCCAGTATTCTGTCAGCTTGGAAACCGAGCAGACTGGCAGGGTCTCTTCCTTCACCAGTTTACTGACTTGCCTGCATGAGATTCCTCATCACCTATGGCTACCAGGTGAGTTGTCAAATACAAGGCTGTTAAAACATGAGGAAAGTAGCACCAGGTAGCAATTCTAGAGATAGTGGCCATATAAACACCTTCCAATGGATGTGTACATACAGCAGATGCATTGTGACAACGCTCACCAGTATCGAGTGCATCCACCTGTTCTGTGCTGCTGCTGATGGCACTTTTATCAACATATGAGTACCAGCACCATATATTTTGTTTACCCCCAAAATGCACTGCTTACATATAAAGATAATGGGCCTCTAGCGAATGGCAGAGTTTCAAGTATGCAACTGATGTGCTAGTGGAAGCTTGTTGTGCAACAATTCATTCATGCACAATCTGCTGGGCAATCGTCTTCAAGTTGTGGTATCACTTGTGGTTTCCTTGGTGCAACGCATGGTTCTTGTTGCGCAGTCGAGTCAGAACACTTTTCCATCTAGCTCAGCATTGTCTACACTGACTGGCAGTGACTCCTCGGGATTTCAGACCAGGATCTCTCTCAAAGTTACCTGGAGGCTCTAGGGATTGAACCTGGGACGGTTTGCATGTGCTCTACCACTGAACTGCAGCCCATTCCCCTTAAAGCTTGACTCTTAAGGCTGCATACACATCACTGGTTTAAAGCAGAGCTAAGTTGTCCTAGTTACAGGTAGGTAGCCGTGTTGGTCTGGTGTAGTTAAAACAATTTTAAAAAAAATCCTTCCAGTAGCACCTTAGAGACCAGCTAAGTTTCTCATTGGTCCTGTTTCTCAATGCAGATTGAAGCTGGGTTGTGGTTGAGGGGCAGAATGCGCCAAAATGCAGCATTTTGTAAGAAATGATATGACAAGATAAGAATTGTGGCTAACTTGGTGTGCACACTGCTTACAAAACCAGTGGAGGGGGTGTACTGGGTGCAGAGTAAACTGGAGTGTGTTTTAATCTTTTTTTGCTTAGGTAGAATGAATGTTAATGGATTGTATTGATAATCATATTGGTTTTTCTGCAATCAAATGGTGTGTGTGTATTCAATTTCTATGATCTATATCAGGGGTGGCCAACTCCCAAGAGACTGCGATCTACTCATAGAGTTAAAGACTGGCAGTGATCTACCCCCTTTTGGGGGGTTCAGGTCAAAGTTGTTGAGCTTTTTTTAGGGGACCCAAAGTTGTTCAGCTTCTTTGGGGGGAGCCACTGATCTACCACAGTCGTCCAGTGATCTACCTGTTGGATGTGCCTGATTTATATCTATATAATGGGTTGGTGTGTCTGGCTGTTAACCAGAAGGTTGGTGGTTCAAGCTCACCCAGGGACGGCTGTGAACAGGATTCTTGCATTGCAGAGGGTTGGACTAGATGACCCTCAGGGTCTCTTACAACTAAGCTACTATGATATATATATGTATATAGGTTTTTTTCAAAGCACACACAGACACACACACAGCCTTAGTCTGCTTAATAGGGAACAGGAAACAGGACAATGGGAAGCTCTGTTAATAATGGCTTTCATCCATGATCCATGTAAACTGGTGTATTCCAGATGCTTTGGATTACAATTCCAAACTCTAAAAAAATTTTTTGGGGGGAAGCTTAATTCTTCTCCCTATTTTCCAGGGAAACAGATAAATTGAACCCAAGTGTCTCATCTTGCTATACCAGCAAGGTATACCTGCTGTCACCTGAACAGCAGGTAACATATAGGTCAGATCAATAAACTGGCTTGCCTGTTTAATATCATAGCAGCAGACAGCCTTCTGTGGAAAGCAGGAGCCAATTTTGTTTGAAGATGAAAGGCATTGCTTCTTCTTGCGTAGTTCCTCTTTTAAATGAGCTATTTAAAATCCACTTGGAAAGAGGTTGTTCTGAGTCAGTTATCCTATAGTTTTTTATGGTTAACAGACACAAGTGGCTTCCTCTTGCAGGCTTTCCATATGAGACAACGCCATCACTTGCAGAGACGCGAAATTAGACAAAGGAGACAAAAGCAAGGAATTGGCTCAGTATAATAGAGAAATGATTTCACATCTTGTTTAAAAAGAAGAAGAAGAAGAAGGTCGGAGCAGGAAAGAGGATAGCAAGCAGACAAAAAGCTCTTATATCAGCATTTGTGATTTCAACACAAACCTTGTGGGCTTTTGTCCACACACACACACATACACATCCCTGGAACCATGTGATTAGGTGCAAAACAATTCTGCCTTTCATTCATAAGGCAGGTCCATTGCTATGGCTGTGGAGAAATGCTAAAAATAATGTTTATTAAAATCTAATGCCTCGCTGAGGACAGTCCCATACCCTGCAAGCGTCCCAGAAGAATTGGGACATTCTGGTTTTTTCCTCATGAAAGGACAGCAGCCATTTTGGGCACCATGATCTCACGCGATTTTATGCTATGACACCCCCCCCCCTGAAAAAAGTGCTTTTTTTCAGGGCCACAACCACCCCAAAACATGTGTTTCTTTAAAAGTTAGGGGGAAATAGTGGCATGAAATCACACGAGATCATAGTGGCCAAAAAACAAACAAACGGGAAGATGGTGTCCCACAAGATAGCATCCCGGTTTGGGCCTTCAATGTGTTGGAGGGTCTGTTGTCCCTGTGATCCTCCTGGTCTAGGATGTTCCTGACCTGGCAACTGTAGTGTGGGCACTGCTGGAGGTATAAATAATAAAAATTAGTATTATTATTATTATTTTATTATTAAATACTGTATATAAATAGGGTCAAATCAACATGGGAAGTGCCACCTCAAGGTTGAAAGTCTGAAAACTGCTTTGTAGAATGAGTGCTGGTTGGGGAGGGAACTAAAACACAGAGACAAGCAACACAGATGATATAGAGTGATTCATGTGGCAGGAAAGAATAAGGGGAGGGTGCAAAGCGTACAGATAAGGCTGGAGGAATAAAGAGCAAAAGCATGGCAGTGAGCCTTGGTGACTCACACCACTACTACACTTCCCCGATGTGCAGTGAATTTTGCTGGGGTGTGTAGGCACCTTCTCTTCTTGTGCAAATGCTTCCTTGCTCTGTTGTTTTCCAAGTGAGGGGTTCAGACTTATAAGGCAGCCCCTAGATTTTTTTTATTAAAAAAAAAGGAAGGAAGGAAAGAAGGAAGGAAGGAAGGAAGGAAGGAAGGAAGGAAGGAAGGAAGGAAGGAAGGAAGGAAGGAAGGAAGGAAACAGCAGCAAAAGATTGAAAATGCCACTTTGTCAAACCTCTCCCCAATGAACTTGATTTCTCAGCCTCAAATTCATCTGGCTGCCATTTGAAGAAGTTCCAACAGCAGCACTGCTGTTCTTCCAGGTAGACACCAGGCATCAGCACACAGCATAGAATCATAGCGTTGGAATGGACCACGAGGGTCATTTAATCCAATCCCCTGGAATCCATGAATCCTTTGCCCAACGTGGGGCTCGATAATAATACTACTACTTTATTGTCACTGTACCACTTGTTTACAGTGAGATTAAACGAGCCCCACATCCCACCCCCCACAATCTCCCAGTTCTTGTTTCACTCTGGGTGCAGTCGTACGACCACCAACCCCGAACGTCACGATCCTGTGGTTAAGAGTCTCATGCTGACCAAAACATGTTAGGGCAGGTGTAAGAGCTGTTCGACAGTGGAACGGACTCCCTCAGGGAGGTTGTGGACTCTCCTTCCTTGGAGGCTTTTAAGCAGAGGTTGGATGGCCACCTGTCATGGATGCTTAGTTGCATTGCAGGGGGTTGGACTAGATGACACTCGGGGTCCCTTCCAACTCCACAATTCTGTGATTCTATGAAATGCTGGAATCCACTGCAGCTGATGCCAGCTTCCCCGCTTTCTAATTCCTCTCTCTCTCTTTTTAATGGTGCAGCACTATAAAGAGAAACAGCGAGGCAGGTGTCTGCGGCCATTGCTAGCTTTTATTTTCTCTTAAGCCTCTGGGGCTCACATCTGGGGGAGTCCCTCAAGGGAGACTCGGGGGTGGGGGCTCTCTAGAAGGCATTTTTCATGGTCCTGTCACACCCAGCCCCAGCCCCATTTATACATAAAAGGACTGGATTGACTTTTTATTGCAAAGGTATATGTGACAAGGACCAGCATTCCTGTTCCACTTGTCAGTGAAGATGCTTCCCCTCACTTCTTTTTTTTTTGCAAGACTTACTTAATTGCAGCCACTGCATGGGAAAGGAAGATCAAAAGTGTTCTGGTTTTGTTCCGTAATTGGATAGCGCTCCACAGACCAGTCAGCTTAAAAGGGGAAGATATATTACTCTCTGTGTGTACTTGTAGAAGAAAGAGAAGTGTCATAGCAGCTAATATCCTAAATAAGCTGTTAAGTTTCCTGAGTAAAAACAGGTCATTTGGCATAACAACAGACGTTGAGCATATATGAACAGCCGCTCCATGCGCTGCTTTTGTGTGAGATGAAGGGAGAGGTTGACGAAGCTAATCTGGGAGTTCCCAAGATCAGTTTCATGTCTTGTAGAAGCAAAATACACTGGGAAAGATGGTTTTTTGAATCTGGATGGATAGTCAGATTACCACCCTGTGCAAATACTTGGAGAAAACATAATAAACTCACCCACCCCTCTGGATGGTTAAGTCCAGTCAAAGGCGACTATGGCATTGTGGCGCTCATCTCGCTTTCAGGCCGAGGGAGCCAGCGTTTGTCCACAGACAGCTTTCCGGGTCATGTGGTCATGACTCAACCACTTCTGCAGCAATGGAACACCATGACGGAAACCAGAGCGCACGGAAATGCCATTTGCCTTACTGCCGCAGCAGTACCTATTTATCTACTTGCACTGGCGTGCTTTCGAACTGCTAGGTTGACATACATATATACACACAAATATTTGTTAACATGTATTGATCTCGTTTGCACACGATGCTTAGTGTTATACATATACCAGCAGCTTAACTATCATTTATTAATGATTGTTAAAAGTTGCTTGTAAATAAGGGTTTATAAGCCTCAGTTAATTTTATTCATAGCTTACCACTATGTGCAAACTCAGACCTCCTCCTTGACTATGGTTATGGAGACGTTACCACCCAAAGACTGTGAGTGAAGAGTGACCTGGAACAAAAAATCAAACCACTCCCAAGACTCTACTGCTCTGTGTTGTAATAAACCAAGGCTTATGTGATCATCTGGCAGATGCCTCACCTTAAACTATGGCTAACGTTAACAGTGGCTTAGCATTATGTGTGCTAAACCATGGTACAGTGGTACCTTGGTTGTCGAATGGCTTGGCTCCCGAACAAATGGGCTCCCGAACACCACAAACCCAGAAGTGAGTGCTCCGGTTTGTGAACATTTTTCAGAATCCATACATCTGACATAGCTTCCGTGGCTTCCGATTGAGTTCAGGAAGCTCCTGCAGCCAATCAGAAGCCGCATCTTGGTTTTCGAACGGTTCCGGGAGCCGAATGGATTCCTGGAACAGATTAAATTTGACAACCAAGGTACGACTGTATTCTGTGTTTCCCATTTCCCTGTTTTGTTTCCTTCCTGCATATTCATTTAAGTGGTCTGTTTCTATTGTGTTTATGGATTATCAACTCTTAGGTTCCCCCTCCCTCCCTGCTGCTGTGCTTTAATTTCAGATTTCAATATTGTTTTATTTATTTGTACCATTGTATTATGTAAGTGAAACATTCAGTAAGTGAAACAAATAAACCCACATTCCTCAGGAATGCCATTCTAGTCTGAGCCTTTGGGATATGGCAGAATGTAAACTGAAACAAGTGTGTGTGTGTGTGTGTGTGTGTGTGTGTGTGTGTGTGTGTGTGTTTGTAATACCTTCCTTTGGAAATTGTGTGTTGGGCTTGCCTAGGGCTGATTTCATGTTTTAGGAGTGTTCCTGTAGTAGGTTAAAAATCATATTGAGTTGCAAATAAGCACGTTGTAGTTGATTGAGGTGGCACTAAAACCACTGGCAGCCGCCTCTTTGAAACCCAACTTCTCGGTGACTTACAAATGACCTTTGTAAGTTGGGTAGCTTTGTAAGTTAGGAAGAACTATATAAAGCCTCATGAATAAAGTATCTCTTGGAGGGGAGGAAATCTATAAAAAGTGATTCCGGCCATTGCTCAGCAGTTAATGGTCCTACTTATGCCACAGAATCCAATAGATCGGAGAGGAGGAGAAAGATTAGTCAAAAGATGATGAATGCCCACTTTTCTAGTACTGTGCTCTACTGCAGTGTTCCCTCCGATATTTTTTTTTGCATTGACAGTTTGCAGATAACGAATCTGTGTATACATTATGGAATCCACACAACTGTGGCTCAGTGGTAAGACCACAAATTTGCATAGCTTAGTGGCAGACCACACGCATTGCATATATACAAGGGCGCATTCTTAACCACCACCACCCTGGGAAAGTATTGTCAGTTAGGTGGAGCAGTGGTCTGGCTCAGTATAAAGCAGTTTCCCGTGTTCCTGTATCCCACAGACTGCACCAGAGAGAGCAGAGGTGATTTCAGAAATGGTGAAGAACATACTATTTTCAACACCTGCACAAACTAGGTGTAGTTTTTCTCTGTGCCAGCGATCCTCAGATAGTTCCATAGTTTTCTTACCGTTTTACTCCATCGTGGAAACCAAGGTTATGTGCCTGTCTACACTCCAGGCACTGATGAGACTCAGGCCTGTTTTGCTTCAGGAAGGTAGTGTCTTCAGACTATACCCTGGGACCTAAACATTTGGGTGGTATCTGACTAATGTGTCTCATCAGTGCAAAGATTTCTACTTTTGTGGTGGAAAATACACCTCTCACCTTGTGCATCTTCTGCCCCACTGAAGAGTTGGGAGCCCTAGAACAGATTTAGGAATGAAGAGGTGTGGCAGTGGGGAAGTCCTGTTGGTCAAGCAGACGGGATGCATTACTCAGCGCTTCTTGGGACACGTGTTTTAGTGCCTCTGGCATGTTAATTTAGTTGTATGCACATTTTTAGCGCACTCAGTGGCTACTCAGTATATGAAATCAATGAGTCCTCTGAATAAGAATAGTCGCAAGTAGCTTGATAAACACAAGGAGTGAGTGCACCCTTTCGCTCCTTCCCACCCACCCAAGTAATGCCCTGGTCCTAGATAGATCTACAACCTTCCATTTATTTTGTAGTTCCACAGGGGAATCCTATTTTGAGTAAGGCCTTTCCACCCTCTTTCCACCTTCGTAGGTCGAAAAATTTGTAAGTCGAAAAACACAACTGGAAACGCAATTTCCCATAGGAATGCATTGGAAACGGAAAAATTCGTGAGTCGAAAGCAACCCTATCTAAAAATTCGTAAGTCGAAAAATCCCTATCTAAAACCGCCATGGTTTGCTTTTGGATGTCGAGACCTTTGTAAGCGTGCAGCCATTACCCCCATTTGTAAGTCGAAAAATTCGGTTGTCAAGTTGTTCGTAAGTCGAGGTACCACTGTATATGCATGTGCATCTTTGTGCGTGCCCGTGCGCTTCCATGCATGTGCAAACATTCTGCAGGCTTCCCCAGTAACTTAGTTCTTCTGGTTCCAATGACTGGAGGCTCCACCAAAATTTCACCTAAAGCAAAATTCAGAATGAATTTGAGAGTTCTTCCTGAACAAGCAAGGATTTTTTTTTGGAAGAGAACCCAAAGGGTTTCAATGAGACTAGCAATGGTTCTCAAGTGAATACTTTGGGTTAAGTTTATTATTATTATTATTATTATTATTATTATTATTATTATTATTATCATTAAAGAAAACAACCTCCAAGGTTCGCATCTCCAAATGGGCACTTAATTATGAATTCTCAACCATTACTACTATCCTTTCCTCCCTTTGGGCGTTTGGAACTGCCTTGGCATCCGATGGTAATATCCGGTGGCATTATCTAGTTGTAATCCTTCCAACAACCCTGTAAAGTGAGACATCATTATTATCCCTCAGGTTGCAGATGCAAGGACTGAAGCAAGGGAGAGGGGCTAGCCTAAGGCCATTTTCTGAAGTCATGGCAGAGATTTGAACCAGGGAGAGTAGAGCACGGTTATTCAAATTGTGGGACAAGCCAGCTCCCATCTGGAGGATGTCACCTTACCTGTAGCTGACCAGCTAAAACTCACATAAGCTGGCACATTTGGTAAAAATGCATGGAATCATAAGTAAACGTGAGAGACAAAACTGAAGCACCTGCAGAGATTACAAATAGCATAGGACTTGCCCAAACTTCTGCTTGTTCCACTGCTCCCCCTGCCCGGGGGAATCCCGTGGTTTTCCACTGAATCGGAGCAAACGCCCATCGTTTTTTCCGTAGATTGGCATTTGTTCTGATTAGGCAGTAAACAGTGGAGGAAGCGGTGGTACAAATGAAAGAAAAAAAACAACCCTTGGACCCAAGCCTAGAAAACATGGGACAAGCAGAAAAACCTCTCGGAACCATGCTTTCTAGGCACGAGACAAGCTGAATTGTGGTCAAGCCCCTAGACAGGTTCAGGGGCAATCACAATGGAAGAGGGATGGTTGGAAAGAAGAGCCATCAACTGAGCAACAGAATTGCTGAAGATTTCCTGCAAAGCTGGTTCTCTAAACTCCACCTTCGTCCGGTGTGTATGTGTGTGTCATAGCTGCCAAGTCTCCCGTATTCCCTGGGAAATCCCCGTTTCTCCAGCTGTTCCTAGCTGGGGAAAAACGGATTTTTTTTGTTTTCCCCCGGTTTATTCTGGCCCGACGGCCATTTTGGAACTGGGCGGAGCATGCTCAGAAGCGACTTTTGATGCTGCATGTAAAGTGTATGCATTTGTGCTAAAACAGGGGGCAGAGCTTAGATCTGCGTCGATGCTGGCGTTATGCAGCAAAAAGATAAGAGCAAAAGATTCAGACCTGAGGATTCCAGAACGCATCTGGCTGGCTGGAGCGCTCATGCAACCTGCATGAACCCTTCTGATGTGCTGACACAGGTCTTCCCTTCCTGCTCTCCCAAGGCAAAGAAATACGGTACGTGTAAGATGGCTCAGTGAGCCGAACAGAGCCGAAGGGAACCTGCCTGCGAAGCCTGATTGAATTATAAGCAGGAATGAGGTTTGTAATCTCAGAATGGTCCTTAAGTGGAATTTCTCCCTAATCCCTGGCAGCTTTATTTACAGAAGGATCAAAGCGGGGATGGGAGGGTGTTGCAGGTCAGGAGGAAGCAGCACAGGGATCATAAATGCAGGGGGGAGGGGGGAGGCTGCTCGTCCTCCCATTTTCAATTCCATTAGCAAAAATGTGTTAGGAAGAACACTGAGCACTTGAGAGTCAGGAAATGATAACAGCTTAAGTTGCACAAGTTACAGAAACATAGACATATCCTGCTTGCCCTGCCAGACTGAGCTCTTCAAGTTAAAAATAAATAGCCAAGCAAAACACAGACCCACACACATAAAAAGTTACAATTAACCCATCCAAGACCATTCCCAGCTGATGCTGTTTGTTTGTTTGTTTGTTTGAGCAGTATTTTTAGGACGCACAAGTGAACTTCATCTTTGACAAAGTTTCCACCCCACCCCACCCCGTTTTCCCTTAAAAAACAACTCAGTTCTTACTGTGTATGAGGAATGCAGATTTCAGGAAGCTCCTGCCCTTTGATTTGAAAGCATATCAGCAGGAACATGTTATTTTGGTACATTTTATTAAAAATGTGTGTTCTAGAAGGAATTGATGACATTCACAAGATCGCTTAAAAAGGAAGGCTTCACATTATCTATCATCTATCTATCTATCTATCTATCTATCTATCTATCTATCTATCTATCTATCTATCTATCATCTATCTGTCATATGGTGAGTATGGTGTAGTAGTTAAGAGTGGTAGACCGGGGGACCGGGTTCGCGTCTCCACTCCTCCACATGCAGCTGCTGGGTGACCTTGGGCTAGTCACACTTCTCTGAAGTCTCTCAGCCCCACTCACCTCACAAGAGTGTTTGTTGTGGGGGAGGAAGGGAAAGGAGAATGTTAGCCACTTTGAGACTCCTTCGGGTAGTGATAAAGCAGGATATCAAATCCAAACTCTTCTTCTCCTTCTTCATATACCCATCTATCTGTCATCTACCTACCTACCTACCAACCAACCAACCATCTATCATCTCCATCCGTCTTTAACAAACGTTTCTGGCCGTATCTTGCCTGTGCCACATTGTCGTGATTCTTCCCAAATTCCATTACTCATTGTCATTTTGTTTATTCATTTATTATATTTCCATCCCACCTTATATCCAAGGAGCTCAAGGAGGTTGCGAACATTGTTGTCCCCCACCCCTCCCATTTTATCCTCACAACAGCCCTGCGGGGTAGGTTAGACTGAGAGAGGCAGTGCCTGGCCCAAGGTCACCCAGTGAGCCTCGTGGTTGAGTGGGGAATTCATTGGCATCCGTCTGGTGCGAGAGACAATGGAGTGTGCTTCCGGGGGTGAAGCCAAACCTCTGGAGAATCATAGCGCCTGCTGTGGCTGCAGAGACCAGTAACTCTTAACTGCTGCTTCCTGCATTGTTTTTTCTGTGTTCGTAACACCAAAGCGACCCCTCCTGGGCGCAAGGTGGGGCAGTGTGTGTGGAGGTCCTGGGCTGCCCAGACGATAAAACTCCCCTCTTGGCCTTGCTGACGTGGTCCAAAGGAAAGGAAAGCAATATGTTTGGCATCAGCTTGGCTGCAGGAGTTGCCGGAAGGAGGTGTACAAGGCGCCATCCAACTGTCTTAGGGAATCCACTCTGGGTTTGTGTAGAGCTTTACTGCTTACTCTTTTCTTCTCCCAAGTGGGGACTAGAACTCTGTTTCCCCAGGCCCTCGTCTGACACTTACTACTAAACCACACTGGCTCTCTCCTACCCCTGTGTCTTTGTAGACTAGCATGTCCAAAGCCTATGGTGAGATGAGAAACCAGATGTTGCTCTGCAGCTCACATTATCCCTGACCATTGAGCACATTGGTTGGCACTGATGGGAGACGGAAGCTGAACAACATCTGGAGAGCTTCAGGCTCCCCATTCCTGGCCTATGGGCTGCCAATGTCACCTGCATCCATCCATTCCCCCCCCCCCGAAAAAAAAGCAATAGGTGACCGCATGCATTGTATTTCGCAATGACAGATCACAGTTCAAGCACTATTGCAGCCACTCTTGATAGAGCAGTGGTGTAGCTGCTTGGGCTGCCATTGGCTTAATTGCCCTGATGTCATAGAAAGGGTGGTTTAAGTGCAACATAGGAAATTAATTCTGTGTATTTTCTCCGGTTAAGGATACAGTCTTATTTACAGTGGCAGCCCCATTGAAGCTTGTAGGGTTTACATGATGTTGCACATCAAATAAGGATTGCCTAAAAACCATAGGCTTCATTGGTGCAACTGAACTGAGTCTGCACGATCTGTTTCTGTGCGGTATTGTTCAAAAGAGGCTAAAGAGTGGCTGCTTCTGACTCTGTTCATGAATATTTACACAAATACGGAGGTGTCAGTCTAATGAGTCTCCGTGAATATGGAATCAGCAGGTGGGTGGTTATTCTGTTTTAATTAAACCAGATTAAAGGCTGTGTTCCTCTGTAGATGTGCTGTCAGAGTAAGTCTAATCCTAATTAATCCAAAAGGAAGTTGCGCAATTAATTAATAGGGATTGGGAGAATGTTCCCAAAAGCACCTTTTTGTAGTGTGTGCATGAGAATATTACCACCATTTCAATGTCTTCATCTCTTTGATTGCATAAATGATTAAAGTGGGTTATTCATTTGTTTGTGGCACAAAATCAATGGTAGGTTAGGTTCAGCTGGGACTATGAGAATATTTAAACTTCCCATCCCCCAGCTCCACCCCATCACCGGCATTTTAGGTACCAAGGTACCAAGCTCTGCACTAGTGATGAGAATACAAATGTCCAAATTCCTGGTCCCCAGCATTTTTTACGGCCCCAGATAAGCATACATTTTAGCATCCCTTGCCTCTACCTCTCACTTGCAGCTTTGAAAGCGAAACCAGAAAAGGAGCCCTGTTCAGTTGAAAGTGGATCTGCCGTTCGAAGACAATAGTTTGATTTGCAGAATGGAGGCCTGCCCACCTCCCACCCACCCACCATAGCTGCCAAGTTATCCCTTTTTTTAAGGGATTTTCCATTATGCTGAATAGGCTTCCTCGCGAGAAAAGGGAAAACTTGGCAGCTATGCCACCCACCCACCCACTGGGCATTAATACTGGGCAGTGAACAAAGATAAATCTGCATACATCTGCATGCAATAAGAATTTCATGTGAAAGATAGCTGGATTCTCCCCCCTGGAGATGTGGTAATGTGAGATGAAACTGAGCTTTTAAGCCCTAAAGGGTGAGGGACTGTGTTAATCAAATGTGTGCAGACTTTCTTTGGAGTTTTCTTTTGGAGGTACAAGCACCTGAGAAAAGTCATTCATCTTCATGTATGCCAGGGAAATAAGGCAGCCCAAGGCTGGTGCATTTCTAATAATAATAATAATAATAATAATAATAATAATAATAATAATAATATATTATTTATACCCCACCCATTTGGCTGGGTTTCCCCAGCCACTCTGGGCGGCTTCCAACAGAAAAATAAAATACAGTAATCTATTAAACATTAATAGCCTCCTTAATCAGGGCTGCCTTCAGATGTCTTCTAAAAGTCTGGTAGTTGTTGTTCTCTTTGACATCTGGTGGGAGGGCGTTCCACAGGGTGGGTGCCACTACCGAGAAGGCCCTCTGCCTAGTTTCCTGCAACTTAGCTTCTTACAATGAGGGAACCGCCAGAAGGCCCTCGGTGCTGGACCTCAGTGTCCGGGCAGAATGATGGGGGTAGAGATGCTCCTTCATGTACCTTTATGTACTTATTTCATAAAATTTATACACTGCTTGATTGTTTAAACAAAAAACAAAAAAAACACCTCAAGGCAGTTTACAAAAGATAAAGCAGTAAAATCAAGAAGAATTCACAACCATGCTTTAAAATATACCGGTACAAACGTTAAAATGTTAAAGTAGATTTAAATTTCCTCAACTTTCTAAGCATCATAGAGCACAGGCTGCTTTTGTAACCTTGACTCACCTGTTTTTATCTGCACAAAGTTTTTATCTGCCCTCCTTTGGTGTGTTACCTCTATTGCTTTGGTTCTCCTCTTTTATTAACAGAAAAACCCCCAAGATAGTGCTGTTTAGGGGTGATGTCAGGGCAGATGTAAACAAATGTCTCTGTGTTACTGGTGCATGTCAAGCTGCCACCAAAATTATAATGAGTTAAATAGGAGCCTTTATTAGCTCATTTTTCATTGTCAACTAGCTAGTCCCGGCTACATTGGTAATTGATGAGGTGTTGAAAGATGCCTTACCTTTTGCAAGCTGCTTGTCTTTTCAATTTCTACATTTAGGGTAGCTTCCCCCCGCCCTTCCCTGTCCCTGTGTAACAGTTTCCTCATCATTGTCTTATCCATTGTAGTGTCTTGCTTTGCAGTTGCTTCACACAAGCAAGAGAAGCAATATGGTGTCGAGGCTGAGATTGTGAAAATGTTTATTATGCAAAAAATAGTCATACAGACATCTGGTGCAATTAATTCTGGGTGGACAAGAGGCTCCCCGTTTTTGTCAAGTAGTTTTGCAGGTTGCTGCAAACTGGGACATTCGTTATAAGGGCTGACACCAACCTGGTGTACTTGGAAGGAAAATAAACTTTCCAAAGTCGGAGGTAAATTATTGTACAGTACTCTTATCGTGTGTAGGCAGCCGTGAACCTACCAGTGACTCCTTACAAAAAAATTAATTTAAAATCGCCCGGGCCATCTGATTCTCTGCAAAAAGGCTGTTTACATTTTTTAAAAATTTTTATTTAATGAGAATAATGAAAACTGGAAGTAAAATCCTTCTTGCTGCTCTTCCAAAATAAGCCAGGTGCCTCGGCCTCTGCTAGTCCAATTAAATGTTAGAGGTGCACTTTGTCTCCTTCCAATTAATTCCAAAGGCGAATCTTTCCAACATACTTATGAATGGAAATGGCTTGTGGGAATGCAAATACTACCTAGTGTTCTTCAGCTTGCAGTGGCTGGGTTTTTGCTTCCTTGTTTTAAAGGGTGGGGGAGAGGAATAAGAAATAGTCCATGAAAAGGTCTCATTACCTCCTGAGGTGGTTCGCGCAACATGGGAAGCCAAACTGGCCTAGCAAGACTGCGGGAATGTTCAGGCTCCTGGAGAAGAGCTTGTGGATGCTTTGCTGCTTCCCATAGATGAATCTATGAATCCCCATAGATTCATAGAAGTAGGATTGGAAGGGACCTCAAAGGTCATAAAATCATTGAATTGTAGAGTTGGAAGGCACCCCCAAGGGTCATCTAGTCCAACCTCCTGCAATGCAGGAATCTCAGCTAAATCATCCATGACAGGTGGCCATCCAACCTCTGATAAAAAAACCTCCAAAGGAGAGTAATGTAATCCTACCCCCTGCAATGCAGAAATCTTTTACCCAATGTGGGGCTCAAACCCATGTCCCTGAGATTAAGAGTCCAATGCTCTACTGATTGAGCTATCCCAGACATGAGGGATCCAGCTGTGCAGCTTCATGCTTCTCTCGGGCACCAATGAAAGGTTTTGTCCTGTTGCAAATGGTAGGCATGGACTGGGTGTGTCCGATTCTTATCAGGACAGTGGGACTGTCAGTGGGAGGGGCAAAGGGCTCCATTTTCACCCACACCACAGTCCCAAATCCAGCTCAGCCATCCCTTCACCAGTTATTTGTTTGTAATAAAGATTAGCTACAAAACACCACATTATGTGACAAACATCACATCTAGTTTGGCCCTCAGCTAAGTGAACCTAGCCTGACCTGGTGTCCGGCGGCTTTCTGTGTTCCTAATTACTAGCCTGTCTGCCCACAAATAACTGTGTTAGTGATTTGTTGATGAAAAGGGGAAAAGAGCTAGGTTTTTTCCCCAAAGCTTCTCTGTCAGGTTGCCTGGAGGAGATTTGTTCTCATCACAGGTGGCCAAACAAGGAACTGTTTGCAAACCTGTATTTATGCATTTAAATGTACAGACTCGGGGCCTAGTCTACACATAGCGGGGGAATGCAGCAATTGAAATAACTGCAGCATTGCAGATTGCAGGCAGTAGAATTTTGAATGCTCTTCCACATTAAGAAACAAAAAAGAAACCTCCCCAAAAATAGAAAAACAAAGACCCCAGGAAGAAAGCTTATAGCCTAGCCTCTCCCTGTTCTGCTACTTTTTCCTTTCAGGAGGGTTTGTTTATAACATAGGGGTGTGTTCAGAATTGTGAAACCCCACCAACATTCTGAAGTACAGTGGTACCTTGGTTTAAGTACACAATTGGTTCCGGAAGTCTGTACTTAACCTGAAGTGTACTTAACCTGAAGCGAACTTTCCCATTGAAAGTAATGGAAAGTGGATTAATCCGTTCCAGACGGTCCGCGGAGTACTTAACCTGAAGCGTACTTAACCTGAAGCGAACTTTCCCATTGAAAGTAATGGAAAGTGGATTAATCCGTTCCAGACGGTTCCGCGGAGTACTTAAACTGAAAGTACTCAAACCAAAGCGTACTTAAACCGAGGTATGACTGTAGTACACCATTTACTTTAGCATTCTAGCTACCTTATCGTTCTCTCTCTCTCTCTCAGTCTCTCTTTCACACACGCACACAGAGAGAGCCATTTCAGTTCTCCAAGGGGGGAGATTTTCATGCAGATAAAAAGTATCCCCAAAGGTTTGCAGAAACACGCACGCAAAATATTTATGACTCCCCACTCCACAAACCCCTAGCTCATATGAGGCTGGAACCCTGAACAAGAGCTCTCCACGCCGCAGGTTCTTGTATTGGGTTTCATTCGGGTTTCACTCTACTGCATGTGTAGAACCAGGTTGATGGAAAGGCCGCTTCAGGCCGCAGGTGGGGGCTAAACATTCTTCATCCTCCTATAACAGTCTTCCCCAAAACGGTGACCTCCAGATATTTTGGACCAGAATCCCCATCAGCCTCAGAATGTTGTTAAAGGTTCGTTGTACAGATGCCTGGGAGTAGCAAACGAGTGGCCCTTTCCTTTCCCTTTCCCTTTTAAAATAACCTCCAACGGCCGCCGAGGTGTCTTCATTTGGCATTTAAGAAACACACAGCTACGTTTTAGCACCAGAGAAGCTTATACAGACTGCGTAGCAAGGAGGGAGTAGCAAGATTGCTGTAGCATTTGAAGGAATATTGTTATCTCTCTGATATAACATGACAGGTGTTTTGTTTAACCTGACGGTGGTTGTAGATGTGTTGAGCCTTGGAGCTTAGAGATGGCATACATATTAACTCAGCATCTTGGCTGCATTAAGGCAGTTCAAACAGTCTGCATATCGCCTGGTAGTTAATCATAGAATCATAGAGTTGGAAGAGACCCCAAGGGCCATCCAGTCCAACCCCCTACCAAGCAGGAAAAACCATCAAAGCATTCCTGACATATGGCTGTCAAGCCTCCACTTAAAGACCTCCAAAGAAGGAGACTCCACCACACTCCTTGGCAGCAAGTTCCACTGTCGAACAGCTCTTACTGTGAGGAAGTTCTTCCTAATGTTTAGGTGGAATCTTTTTTCTTGTACAGTAGCTTGAATCCATTGCTCTGTGTCCGCTTCTCTGGAGCAGCAGAAAACAACCTTTCTCCCTCCTCCATATGACATCCTTTCATATATTTGAACATGGCTATCATATCACCCCTTAACCTTCTCTTCTCCAGGCTAAACATACCCAGCTCCCTAAGCCGTTCCTCATAAGGCATCGTTTCCAGCCCTTTGACCATTTTGGTTGCCCTCTTCTGGACACGTTCCAGCTTGTCAGTATCCTTCTTGAACTGTGGTGCCCAGAACTGGACACAGTACTCCAGGTGAGGTCTGACCAGAGCAGAATACAGTGGTACTATTACTTCCCTTGATCTAGATGCTATACTCCTATTGAGGCAGCCCAGAATTGCATTGGCCTTTTTAGCTGCTGCATCACACTGTTGACTCACGTCAAGTTTGTTGCTACGGACATACCCATAAAAGCCCTTTTTGTTGCTTTTAACCCCTCTAGCAAGCCTGAGTTCATTCTGTGCTTTAGCTTTTCTGACTTTGTCTCTACACATTGCTGGCTATTTGTTTGAATTCCTCTCTGGTGGTTTCCCCCTTTTTCCATTTTTTGTACATAACCCTTTTAAATCTTAACTCAGTTAAAAGTTCTTTAGATAGCCACCCTGGCTTCTTTAGACACCTTCCATGTTTCCGTCTCATTGGTATTGCCTGAAGTTGTGCTTTTAATATCTCCCTTTTAACAAACTCCCAACCATCATGAACTCCCTAATTAACCTACAACCAGTCACCAGCTACATGCATATACCAATTTAACATGTATGTGTGGCCTGCAAGCTCCTCTTTATAGAACCCTGAAAAATGGAACTCCCTGACCCAATAACTTAACCTTTTGTATTTTATATTGTCTCGTCTTTATTGTGTGCTTTAGTTTTGAAGTGGTATGAAAAGCTGCAAGTAAATAAATACATGTTGGTGTTTGCTGGTGTTCTGCCAGAACTTGAAGGTTTTCTCTTTCAGGCAGCTTTTAATTCTGTTATTATTTAAGTGCTAATTATTTTTTACTGGTTGGTTTTCACAGTTTTTCTTGCGCTGTTTGTGGTTATCGTTGTGTTATTCATTATTATAATTTTAATGCTGTGGATTATGTTTGTTTCTAATTCTGTCTGTTGGTTGGAGTCTGTTAGCTGTTTCAAGTGCCCCCATAAGGAGATGGGAGATTGGGACAAAACCTTTTAATATAAATTTTAAACGCTGTTTTTTCATTTCAAAGCAAGCCGGGATAAAAGATGGAGGAGTTTTGACACCGCTGCTCACAGTTTGCAACTGGTGACTCTGCGTGCAAGGAGAACCTACTTAATTACTTAAATAATTGAAAGAAAGAGAAGGTTGTTAAAATGTTTTTAATAAAATCATATGCAGGGAAATCTCAGATAAATTAATTGAATATGTTACTAACTTATTTTTAAATGAATTCTGTGGCTTGTAAATGAGAGCTTGGTAAACAGCCATGCAGAGTAAAGTCTCCTCTCTCCACAACACTGGGAAAGATGTATGCTGGTTTTTTGTTTGTTTGTTTGTTTTTTAAAAAAAGGAAGAAGGAGGTTTGGCCTAAGAGGGTGCTTGAGGCCAGACAGGATCCTTGGAATGACCTTAGTCTGACCTCTGCATAATACATTCAGAGCATTTCAGCAAATTCAAGCATTAAACAGCATTAAACTGCCTATTGTTGCTACAGCAGGGGGTGGACAGTTTTGTTCTGCTGTGGACATAAGAAACATAAGCACTAGATCAGGCATCCCCAAACTGCGGCCCTCCAGATGTTTTGGCCTACAACTCCCATGATCCCTAGCTAACAGGACCAGTGGTCGCACTGGTCGGGGAAGATGGGAATTGTAGTCCAAAACATCTGGAGGGCCAGAGTTTGGGGGTGCCTGCACTAGATAGATGGGGATAATTTGTGTATTTAAATTGCATGGCATGGTTTATCCGTCAGCAAAAAAAAGAAAAGTGGGGGTGCTAGTGTGACTTACAGATCTCAATGATAAGACATTCCCTGGCTTCACGATATAAATGACATGACACAAAAGGGGGAAAGAATTGGGATGGAAGAGGAAAAAGCAAAAAATATATGATGCTGCCTGTTAAGAGGGACTCCCAAACCTCAGGGTAACCCAAGCTGTATTATGAAGACCTGATTTCTAACTCCTTGTAAATGATCCAAAACAAGCAAATTTGTATGTTTCTATATGATATATGCTGCTGTTTCTAATCATTTGAAGGACAAGTATCTATGAAGGTCATCGAAACCTGGTTGGCTGGAAGTGATATGCAAGCTACCACTTTGGCTTCAGGGATTCTAGCCTCAGTGGCTAGAAGCTTGATTTCTTCTAAAATGAAAACCGAGATTCTGAGCCCAGTACCAATTGCATCTCTCTCCCCCCCCCAACCATGAACTTGCATGGAATATACATATAGCCCTGACTATGGCATAAATAATTTGAAGCCTCGACTGTGCGATGCTGGAGCTTTCTGTAGCCCTTCATTAAGCTGTCATGAAAGCTGGAGGCTATCATGCATTTTCAGGATGTTGTCCATGCTCCCTTATGATGCAAGTTCTTGCAGTCAGAAGATTAAAAAACAGAAACTCTCCAGCTGCTAATCCCCCGCCCCTCAGTCTGCTCCTGGCTCATTGTTTATACATGATACATTTAACTTTGGGTAGCCTCTCTCGTGCAACATTGCAGCCTAAAGCCATTACCTCCAGCAGTTCTGTTGCTGTTCGAAGACAGGCTTTCCCCCTGCAGGTAAAAGCAGAGTTAGGTGGTTTGTGTTCGGAAGCAACTTGACAAATAAAGACAAGTCAAGAAATGGGGGGCGGGGGGGGGGCAGGGGAGGAATAGAATTCACACTTAATACAAAACATCCTGCAGAAAGCTTAGCTGGAAACATTTGCTCCCAAAATAAACTTGGCATGGAAAGCAAGGCAAGCTTATTTGGCTCGCTTTAATTTAAGGGAGGATTGCAGTATAAATGCCTTGTAGTTGCAGATGCTTTTGTAATCCTTTATTACCCACAACAGTGTGTTGTGGATGGAGATCAGCATTACATTAAACACACAGCCCCTGAGTGTTGGAGAGGGCTTGCTAATTCCTCTTGCTGACGTTGGCTGTTTGGTTTCAACAGAGCTGGAACGCATTCGAGCCGAGTCACACAACCCCCTCAAAAGTCTGGTTGCCGCCAAAATACTCAGCCCGCGCCGAGCTTCTAGCTCAGCGGCGTATGCTGAGAAAGGTTGTGCTGTTAGTACAATTGCTTTCGGCCACGAGCAATAGTCCCGCTGCCCCTAATTTAAGGGAAAGGCTGTTGCTCAGTGGTAGAGCACATGCTTTGTAATGGGGCAGGAGAGTTGAAAATAATGCCAATATATTTCACATCAGGCAACCAATGTGCCCCTTTGGGTTTCAGATGGAAGACAATCTTACTCGGATACGAGTGATCGCCAAAGAAGAAGAAGAACATGGGTAGACAAGTCTGAAAAGCCCAGGGCACAAATTTTCACAGCCCTCTAGCAGCTATGGTGGCTCATTTACCAGAAGTAATGTATTTAGCATTAACTCTGGAAGTGTATACTCGATTCTGACCAAACTAAGCCTCCTAGAGCAAAATGTACACCGCCTCTAGTTGGGGCAGCAGTTTAATATCAGTGATCCAACATTCGTTTTCAAGTCCAGTTGACAAAAATGGCTCTAAAAAAACCTGCTTGAGACTCAGGTTTCTAACCTTGCAGAGGAATGAAGACTAATACTGTATCTTTAGTGTAATTCTTCCTCCCCACCTTAAAAAAAAAACTGAAGGTCTTCACTAGTGCTGCAGGCAAGCAGGAGTTGCTGGTAATCCTCTTCTGCAATGCAAATAAGTTATGTATGAGCTTGCATGCTCTGGTCTAATTAAGAGATGCTTTAATTACACTGAAGGTTCCTGAATGATTTAGCAATCAGTTAATATTGCTGTGTAACTGTAGGCTCCATTCTGCAACTGGAGTTGACTTGGAAAGGGACAGCACCCTGTCACTTTAGGTCTTGACACAAAATGCAATTCAAAGGACCTTGTGTGTGTGTGTGTGTGTGCCGTTTCGATGATCTTTCACCTTACCCAAATACTTCCAAGTTATATGTTACAATACATGGGCTTCTGAGGTAGGTTAGCATGAGAGAACTACCTTGCGGAAAGACTGTAACTCAGTTATGGGACTGCAAAAGTTCCCGGGTTCAATTCATGGTGCCTCCAGGCAAGCCAGAACAGAGATGGGGGAGCAAAGGAGCAATTGGCCTGGGACTACGATTTTGACAGGGCATATACCCTGAGCCACCCCTCAGGCAAACAGGGACCCTTTGGTAAAGATTATTGGTATTGTAAAGAGAGTCAAGGGGGGACCCCTTTGGCACAAAATATCAATATTTTAAAGAAGATGCATAAAAGGTTGATACAGATAAGTAAATGCAGAGAGGGGGCCTACATTTCCTATCTGGCCTGGGCCTACTACTAGTCTTGTATGGCCTTGCCTCCAGATAGGGCTGAAAAACACTCCTACCTGGAGAGCCATTGCCAGTCAGTGTTGATAATATAGTTCAATAGGCCGGTGGTCTGACTTGGTATAGGGCAGCGCCCTACATTCCTGGATACGGCAGCAACCAGTGGTTTGCAGAGTTTTGAACCTGGGCCACTGAAACTGACACTTATCACCCTATCCCAGTAGTTTTCAAAGTGTGATCTAAAGGCCACCAACAGCCTCCATGGCGATTAAACCACGGTGATGTGATCCTTGAAGAATCACAGTGGTAGTGTAGGATCCCTCGGAAGTTTATCAAGATTTCTTCAACGGGAAGGTTGATAATGGCAGCCGAGAGAGTTGCCTGAGACACAACTTGTCTGGCCTCACTGCTCTTCCCTGGGAATGTGGAGCTGCAGGTGTGCCGCAGGTGCGTTTTAGGACATGATCTGAGTTCATACAGGGCACTGGGGTGGCCTAACAGGCGTAGCCAGATTCCAGAGCCCCATGTAGACTGTGTTGTGTACATCCTGGGGGTTCTGTTCATGTACGAAGATTACACGGCAGATGATTCAATTAGGAAAGAGTTTCCAGCATGCAGAAAATTTCAAAATCTCCATAATAGGAAACTATGCCAGTGGAAGTTTCCATCACATACTGGAAAGCCTGGGAGAATGGCAGTGCACGGTGACGTTTCTACTGGGCTTGGGTCCCTTAGGGCAGAACTGGATGCTCCCAAAGCTTTGTTTCCCCCCCCACAAGATAACACAAAGCTGGGTTGTGGTGGGGAGAATGAAGGGGGAAACCACCTGCAAGGATGTGTGCTTTACCCTTCTACAGCTGCTAGTTGTTCCCTTAATACTCCCTGGTCTCCCCCATAATCCTGCTCCTCAAGCCAGGTTTATTTCAGGCGCCGCCATATTTTTCGCTCCATAAGACGCACCTGACCATAAGACTCACCTAGTTTTTAGAGCAGGAAAACAAGAAAAAAAATAATATTCTGAATCACACCCTCCTCAAATACAAGCACAAATTCTTACCTGAATAACAGCAGCTTGTATATACTGTATCCCAAGGGAATACATTTTTTTGCATCCCTTCAACTATACATAGATATACATGTCATGTTCAATGTTATGCATGTCATGCATGTCCAATGCTATATAGGTCACTTACATTTATAATCATATTGTACTACTTTGGGTATGTGTTTAATAAAATATTTAATTCTTGCATTGCGAAAAATGAAGATTATGGTGAAAAGTGAAAAACATGAATTGCAAAAAGACCAGAGCTTACAGAACAAAACCAACTTCAGATATGAAATCAGCATTGAAAAAACATATAACAACAGTTATATGTTCTGTTTATAAATCTCATGCAACAGGTGGGGGAAATTTGCACCATAAGACGCTTAATAATAATAATAATAATAATAATAATAATATTTATACCCCGCCCATCTGGCTGGGTTTCCCCAGCCACTCTGGGCGGCTTCCAACAGAAAAATAAAACACAGTAATCTATTAAACATTAAAAGCCTCCCTGAACAGGGCTGCCTTCAGATGTCTTCTAAAAGTCTGGTAGTTGTTTTCCTCTTTGACATCTGTTGGGAGGGCGTTCCACAGGGCAGGCGCCACCACCAAGAAGGCCCTCTGCCTAGTTCCCTGCAACTTGGCTTCTCTCAACGAGGGAACCGCCAGAAGGCCCTCGGTGCTGGACCTCAGTGTCCGGGCAGAATGATGGAGGTGGAGACGCACCTTCAGGTATACTGGACCGAGGCCATTTAGGGCTTTAAAGGTCAGCACCAACACTTTGAATTGTGCTCGGAAATGTACTGGGAGCCAATGCAGGTCTTTCAAGACCGGTGTTATGTGGTCTCGGCGGCCGCTCCCAGTCACCAGTCTAGCTGCCGCATTCTGGATTAGTTGTAGTTTCCAAGTCACCTTCAAAGGTAGCCCCACGTAGAGCGCATTGCAGTAGTCCAAGCGGGAGATAACATAAGACACACAGACATTTCACCTTACTTTTTAGGAGGAAAAAAGTGTGTCTTTTGGAGCGAAAAATACGGTATTTGAAATAGGCAGCGTATTTGCTGATCCTTTCTTGTTGATATCTTCCTTGCATCCCATTGCAGGGGCACTCTGTGCAGAGTCAAACTATGGTAGATTCAATGGCGGCCACCGAGTTGGGTGGCTTTGAAACAGGTTTGGACAAGTTCATAGAGGATAAGACAATCAATGCCCACTATGATTGTATACTTTATTCTGTATTGGAGGCGGTGTGTCTCTGAATATCAGTTGCTGGGGAGCACAACTAGGGAGAATGCTGTTAAGATCATCTCTTGTGCATGGGGATGTGGTTGACCACTGTGAGGACAGGTTGTTGGACAATGCTGGGTTTTTTGTCTGATTCAGCCAGCCAAGTTTTCCTTCTGTGCTTACTGAGGACCCCATTCTGCTCTTAGACACAGAACATACACACAATGCAAGAGATATAGCAACCCTCATCACCAGACACTCACAGCAGCTCCTCAACCATATATAGCCAAAGTATCAATTCACACAGAGTTGAACGTTATTTTCTGTTTAGAGTAGGCTCTGGAGAAGGAGCAATTCTTATAAATATTTCTCCTGCCCAGTAGCAACCCTCACTTTTATCCTCTTGGAAGCATTTGCTGGGATTACTTTTTCCCAGAATAAGTAAGAGAGATAGGTTTAAATAAGATCGTTGTCTCGTAATAACTTGCTTTGAAAGTACACCCTTCACTTGCCCCGAACTGGGGAAGCAAAATCCTGTTCTATGCTGAAAGTAAACAAAAAGTGAATCCAAAATCACAGCCTGTACAGTATCTGAATGCAAATATCTTGGTGCCTGGAACATTGCTAGCCTGAAATATCCTCAGCTTTGCTGTGGAATAAAACACACAGTGCCACACTGTTCAAGAAGCCTTTACAATCTTAAGAGAAGCATCTTCAAGCAGTATCAGAGATGCTTCCTGAAAACACAAAGGAAGGGTCAGATTTTTGCCCTTACCTCTCATGATATTATAAAAGAATCTATTTGTTTTGTCAAAGGCAAGGTTAGATAGTGTGTTAGGGTATTTTTTAAAAAAAACAACAACTTTGCTTTGACAAAACAAAATGCGTTTAGCTAGATACTCCGCTCATCTCTTTTCAAACATAGTTTAGTGTGTTAGGGCATTTAACTCTGCTTGAAAAGAGATGAGTGGGGGCATCATGTTAAAGCACAAAACACACAGTAATGGGGGGGGGGGTGTTTGGCAGTAGCCCTCCACACACATATATAAATCTATCCCAGAGGCTGGAAAAAAATGAAATAAAACCTGCAGCTTTTTAGACAGCAGATTGTTGAAATGAGCCATTCTCCGAGGCTTGTGAAATGTTCCTTAAAAGTCTAAATAAACCGACTGTCAGCATACTAGGCCTAGGGACAGATTGGGCTGTGAATAGGAAGAGGCTGAGAGAAGGAGGAAGGTAACACTACCGGTATAGTAGTTAACTGCTAACACTGTGCATGTGAATGGGGGTTTGCTTGGAGAAGAGAAAACAGGAATGGATACAGAGGAGGTATTACCAAACAACAACAACAACAACAAAACTTTATATATAAACATCTGTACATTTTCAATGGTTTTCTCAGGGCCAGGCCTTTTCCAGCCACATAGTCTGACTGAAGCATCTGTCTCAAGAAGCAAGACAAAAATCATAGGCTGAAAGAAGCATGCCCTAGAAAATTCCAGAAAGGCAACTCAGGCAGGAAGGAGAGAGGCAGGCAACTGCACTGGCAAGAAGAAGAATTGCTGACGGAAACTTTATATAGAGTAGGAAGGGCAGTGACCCATCTCAGTGGGGAAGCATGGAGCAAAGCTAGAAGACTCCTAAGGGCAGGGCAGTTTCATGCAGAGATGCAATTACCTACGGACCAAATAGCCGGCCCTGCATGTCATTGGAGCCGATTCTTGACAAATGAAAAATGCCCCATTTTTCAATAGGCCTCAAAAAACCTCACCCCCACCTCCACCTTTCAGCTTACGTGTTTTATCTTAACTTCCCCTAAATGCCTTCTCTTGATATTTTGAAATTCTCCAGGGAAGTGGAAACTTGTTTTGCCACACATTTTCTCCCACCACTACCTTTGCAGTCTTTCCTTTCTTTCCATTTTGAAAACTGCTCACCCTCGCTCCACCCACCCACAGCTGTTTACACTGACGAAATATGAATGAAATCTTTAGAAGCTGAGATCGGTCTGAAACTCTCCTACAGGGGCTTTTTTTTAAAAAAAATTGATGGATGCTCTGAACCACTGCAAGAATTTCCACACTATGCTATCTCCCCGGGGGGGGGGGGGGGGCAGACAAATCTTCTTTAGCCAGGGCTGGGGGTGGGAGAAGCACATCCAAATGTTTCCTGCGTTTATAGTAAGCTGCAAGCTTTCCTGATAAGGACTCCTTTAGAATTTATTGTAAATGAAAGTGATGAGCATGACATGCCTCTAGTTAGGTTCTTAACAAAAAACAACATAGTCTTATAAATACCGTTGCTATTAATAAACACCAGGGAAAATCAGAAGGCACTCTACGCAACATCTTTCGTCATCCCTTTGTCTAAGTTCTTAATTATGTCCATAGAGGTCCATAAAGTTTGTGGTAAGAGGGGACAGGGAATGGTGGCTTCGTGGTTCATTTTTCCAGCGGTGCTTTTCTTCCTGCACTTTTTCTTTTCACCGAGGGCCACAGGTGACTGGGGCAGCCTTCCCCAATCTAGAGGCTGTGGCGGTTCACTCCACCTGCACAGAACCCCCAGACGTTTGACGGTCCGTTGGTACCTGCACCAACCACTGATCAATTACCCGCTGCCCCCAACTAGTATATGCCTGATAATCTCTTCATTCACTCCAGTCAGGAATAATGTTGGAACAAACTGTGTTTATTGAAGTTCAGTACATAAGCATGTGGTTTGCAAATGAATAGTTATTATTGTCTTTAATAACAAGTCTTATACCGGCCTATACCTTCAGTTTTTATTCAATCACAGTTCCAGACTATCTCTCCCTTCTTCTTACCTCACTACCTCTCTCTCCCCTCAGACTCTCTCCCCCTGCCCCCCTCAGAACTCCCCGCCACCCTTCCTCAAACCTCCAAAAAACCAACCCCCTCCTCTTCCCAGGGTGGGTTTATATAGTCTTCCTAACTCCGGCCCCTAAGGTTCTAACTGGCTAATCCCTTTAACTTCTTCTATGCTGTCCCTAAATTTGGGGTGATCGTCACAGAGGCCTCCAGACATTTTGGACTACAACTCCCATCAACCACAGCAAACATGGCCAATGATGTCGGGGATGTTGGTTCTTATGGCCCAGAACATCTGGAGGGCACTACATTGGGGAAGGAAGACTGGCCAAATATCAGGGACAATGGGACCTGTGGCCTGCAACATTTGGCTGGCCACAGGTTACCATCTTTGGTGTAAGGCCGCAGAGCAGTGGGAGAGCAGAGAAGCAGGGCTATTCCATCACCTCTGCTGAGAGACCAGGTCCCTTTGACCCTCCCTCAGTTGTCACCTAGCAGCAGCCATTCTTACTGGGCCACCTGAACTTTTTCTGTTCCAGATGATCATTATAAGAACTAGCTATGAGCTTTGTCCTCCCTCTCCCCATCCATTTTTCCTTGTGTGTCATGGAATGTAAACCTGAGGGCAGGGACGGTCTTATTATTGATCTTGCAGGCTGCCCTGAGAGCCTTGGAGTAAAAACGCAGGTGGGTAAATCAGTTACAGGATCCACAAATAAGATGTGGTTCTGTTTTCCTTTTGCTTTATGGGGAGTAGAAAGTTCACCTGTAAGAGTTTGCTGAGGGGCAGCAGCAGAAACATGCAGTGGTTTTCTGTATTTGTCCACACCTGGCCTTAGTGTGAGATAACAGTCTGCGGTGGTTGTTAAGCATCAGATTTAGTCATCAGGAATGAGAGACTCACATGAGGGGTTGCTGATTCTTCTTCTAGGAAGGGCTGTAGTTGGTTATAGATTCAGGAAGAGAAAATGGTGGTGGTTTAGAGCCTGACATCACACACTTAAACTGATATGTACAAGCGTGTTGGGCATATATTATGAAATGCAGAACTGAAGTGGAACACAGCAAACTCCTGTTACAGTGACACACCAAATAATGAATAAGCTCATTTCCTATCAGTACTGCAGAATATTTCGATTTAAAATATGATATATTCTCAGCAAAGTGTGGTGCTGTTTTCTGGAAGGTTATTACTGCTAGAAGTTACAAGGTTTGCTCTGGCAAAATACTGGGAAGGGGAAGACATTCTTGCATTTCTTACTCATCGCATTTCTTTCCACAGAGGACCTGGGAATATAGGGAGATGCCTTATGCCTAGGAATAGGGCAGACAGTTGACTCAGGTCTCACTTGAAGCCACATCTACCAGATTTGCGTTTTGAGAAACAACATGTGAACCGAAACACAGCTTATCTGAAAATTCACACATACCTGAATTTTTGAACACACATTGCTCAGCAATGTTTTAAAACAATGAACGTATTAGAGGAAAGTGTGCAAAAATGAATATATTGGTGAAAACAACATAAACAAACACATTATATCAGGGGGAATTGCAAAAATGTGTACATTATTCAAAACCGCATACAAAAATGTGTTTATGAAGAGAAAATTGCACTAAAACGCTGGTGAACTTCCACGAGGAGCCTGTTTTTTTAATTTAAAAAAAAATGCAAAATGTGGAGAACTTAATTTAAGATTGGAAAATGAGAAAGCAAAGGACTGACAGATCCTTCCATCCCTGCTTCTATCAAGTAAGACCATTGGTCCACATAGCTCATCACTCTCTTTTCAAGGTTTCTGATTAGAGACTTTCCTGGTTTTACCTGGAGATGCCCGGGGTTCAACCTGGGATCTTCTACATACAAAGCAAGTGCTCTGTCACTAAGCTATGGCTCTTTCCCAGCATGTAAATATAAAGACACATTTATCAGCGGGAGAGCTTTAAGCATAGGCCTGTTTCTTTCATTGCAATCAGTGAGATTCTTAACATTCTGAACTTGGATTGGATGTTTGCAGTACTACAGAATTGCTTGTTTGCAGCAAACAGGCATTTTACTGCTAATGGAAAGGAGCACATGCTGTTGTTTAAAACAGCCTGCAACTAACTTGTCTGCCTCTGCCTGTGTTCCAAAGCGACCATTGTTTGGCATGTTAGTATAGCAGTAGGCATTGTAACTAGCAAACATAGATCAGCATTAGCCCAACGGCACTGGACAGATGGGAACAGTTGCAAACAAAACAAACAAGTGAACCTTTTCAGAAGTCAAACAGCCAGGGCTGTAATCAAAGTCCCAGCTGAAAAGAGAGCATATGAACTGCACCTCCTGGGCTGGAGCAGCCACCTTGCCTCATCTCCCATCGCCTTTTCCTCCCTGCTGGCGCGGAGTATGCCTGTTCTGAGTAGATAAAAGGAAGAACCACTTCCCTCCTATGCACTGGTTGCTAGATGTGTATTCCACGGTTCTGTGCCCCAAAAAAAGTCAGTTTGGTTGACAAAGTTCAGCATCCTGACAATCTTGGCGCGCAATTGCGTCATGCCAAGAATGCAAAAATACGCTCATTTCTGTGTGTGCGCTCTCTCTCGTTGTCTCTTAGAAAGTTAGCATTTATTTGCCCAAGTTTAAACAACCCTGCCAACTTCTATAGAATCACGGCTCAAGGCTATAGCTTCCTTGTTACTTGTGCTTACTTCGCTGGCACAAAATTACAGCACAAGGCAGGTTTGCAGTGAGCTTGCTACCACGGTTTACAACTGCTGCCATTCGTAGGAGTCACTAAATGTGCCTCTTCATCAGGCTGAATGGGGCGCATATGCTGTGACATCTGTTGCGCTCATGCACTCAGCCCAAACACCTTTGGACTCCCTTCATCAAGTTAAATAAAAAATACACGCCTGCACAGCATGCGACCCACCAAGCTGGGTAGAGGTATCCGGGAGGGCTGTGCGAATCTTTCCGTTTTGATTTCTCTCGATTTTTTATTTTTTTTTCAATCATAAGTTTGCGGTATATAGTCCCAGTGGAAATTCATCAGCCCTGCTCCCTTTCCCTGTGGCCCAGTATCCTGTAGCAGTTGGTCATTAATCTGAGAAAGAACGGCTTGCAATAATTTCTCCCTCCAAGTAAACTTCATTCCTTGCCAAATTGTGTATTTAGTTCATTGCCATTACCTTTTCTTCCTGGAGCGGTTTCAAAACTTCAGTCACATTTTAATGATTATTGGACTTCAGTGCACTGTGTCTTTTCAGATACGTCTTAAATTTCTATGTGACTGTAAATATATATATGTATATAGATATCTGTTTACTGAGTTTACCGTACATTGGTGGATACATTTTTGAGGTGTAAAGAATTTCGTGTTTTACTTTCCTTCAGTCATTTGCCTTGGTAATTTGAAAGGGAAGATAACCTGGGGACACAAACTTCACCTTTCTCCCTTCTTTATTTGTTCTGGTTATGCTTTATCCCACTGTGGTTTATGGGAGCAGGCTTGAATATATTTCCATCAAGCTGTATTTGAACAGGCATTATGGAGATGAATTATATCAGTACGAAACTGACATTTTCGGTGAGAACATGGAAATATGTTCCATATAAAACATATGTTCAGTGAAAATTTCACAGGCTTGGCAAACAGCGAGCTACACCCTGCATTTCTCCTCCAGTTAATCCAGAAAACTTTCTTCTGTTCGTCGTGTCACTAGATGTTTCTTTCAGCCACGGTTGCATCATTACGCCTCCTGGTTTTGTCAACAGTTTTCCAAGAAAGGGAAGAATCCCATTTGCTTCCTGAGTGAGTGTGTAATGCAACGAATAATAATGATTAACAATGAATTGGTTATTGGCTCCATCCATACACACAAGAGGGGAGTTTTAGCAGGATTAGGGGAAATTCCAAGGTTGGCAAAAAAATACCAAAGAACAACAATCCCTAACCATTTAGGGGAAAATATCCCAAATGGGGGGGGGCACTCCAGTTGTGCTCAATAGGCATGGAAATAACCAAGTCATGGGGGAGAAGAAGAGAAAATAGAGATGGAAGGGGAGGAGACTATCCCAGAAGAGGATGTGACTGACTAGAATTCTGAACAGGAGCACTCTGCGCTACAATGTTTTCTTGCAGATTCCACATATGAAACATAACAACAACAACAACAACAACAACAACAACAACAACAACAACAACAACTTCTTCATGTGGTGGTAACACGAGAGCCTTCTCTGTGGCTGCTCCCATATTGTGGAATTCTCTCTCGAGAGTTTAGATTGGCTCCCTCTTTGTTATCTTTCCACCAGCGGGAAAATACCTTCCTATCTGAAAGTTAGGTGCAGAGGATGTTCTCGGTTGGGCTGCTCTCAGGGTAAATCAGTATTTTAATGCTGAGTTCTAAATGTGTTTTGTTGTATTTTAACTATTGCTTTTAACTAGTTCGTTTTTATCACCTTGTCTTTATAACGATGTTTTCAAAATTGTTGTAAGCTTCAGTTGAAAGAAGAAATTAGAGTATTGTTTGTTTATTTATTTACCCTGCTCATTTGGCTGGGTTTCGCCAGCCACTCTGGGCAGCTCACAGCATATATCTAAACATAATAAAACATCAGATATTAAAAACTTCCCGATACAGGGCTGCCTTCAAATGTACACTGCCTTCCTCTTTTCTGCCAGTGGGATAGCTCTGCTGGTTTTGAAGCCTTTCCACCAGTGGGAGCTTCCTGGGCAGAACTAAAGTTACTATAGCAGTTTATGCACTTGATGAGGATTGCTATTCAAAACATGTCCCCTGAAGAGGCATTATTACGAAACGCATAGGGCCCAAAATAAATCTTTCTCTAAGCACTCGGAGTTCCTCCCTCCCTCTCCATTTTCCTGTCGGTACTTTCAATGTTTTCTAGCCATTATACTGCAGGCAGGGGCAAATGCTGAATCCAACCCGGTGCATTTTCTGTTGTTGGTATTTTAAACCAGTTAATAATCATTTCCAGGTTTAGGAAGAGCTGTCATTTCAGCCCAGATTTTTGCCTGTTAAATGGAACAGCATGAGATTTGACAGGGTCACTAGGCTTTTGGAAGGAGACGCGAAATGTTTTTTAGTTAACTTTGGGGGTGGGTGAAATAAGATAAAGAATGAAATGTGTTTTAATCAGTTGCCCTCCCAGCCTGGAAAATCTATAAAAGCATGGATGCAGAAATGTTAATGAAAGGGATAACCCCTGGAACAGTAGGGAACCCAAAAGGTCTGCAGATCATCTTTCCTGCTGCAAATGGCTTTCTCACTGCCCGAACTGCTCTCCCTGCTTTTTTCAAATCTTCTCCAACAATTATAACATCTTGTAATGTGAGTTCTTTTTATACCGAATGAATTAGCATTTCAGGGAAGATTGATGCCTTTGACTTTCTCCAGTCCCAGAGAAAAGATGGGTGTCTGTCTCGCTCATACCACAGTGGGTTATAATTATAATTATAAAGGAGGGAAGAGCTAATTTCCTGTATTCTAGAAATGGGTTTGATGTGACACTCTTCTGTTATTTGTCTGAGTAAGAGACCAAGACAGCACCTGCTCTGCATTGCTTATATCTTTAATGTTAGCAATGCAATTGTCAGGGGAAGGGTTTTAGCTCAGTTTTAGAGCATCTGCCTTGCATGTGCAATGTCCCAGGTTCGAATCCAGGTAAGGCTGAGAGAGACTACCCGCCTGCAACCTTGGAGAGTTGCTGCCAGTCAGTGTAAACAGTTCTGAGCTAGATAGACAGCGGCTTCCTCTATTTCCCACCTCTTTCTTTTCTTCTAAGGCACAATGTCAAGGCTGCTTTTCTCCATATATCACTTCCATCCTGTACAGCAGTAGGGCCCAAATAGTGCTTTTCTTCTCAAAAGTCTGGTAACTGCATGACAGGCGCAGCAGCCATACATCACAGCTTCCCTAACAGCCAGTATCTATAATATATCCGACAATGACACATCATTGTGTAATGGCCAGAGGTTGGTTCTTTTCGTCACACAGAATGGAAGGAATTCTCTGCTGTCTTTCCAATATGGTGGAACTAGCTATTTGATGGGGGCAGCTGGATTCAGAAGGGAGTACAAAGAATCCCAAATATGGTGGTTACGGGGAGGCGCGGTTATGTGCCTGGCTTCCTGGCAGCGGTGTCACTACTAATTACCGAGAGGGAGAGGGACACAGTGGCAGGGAAGCTGGCGCTGTGCAGATGCACCAGCAGAGCCAATCCAACACTCCAGTTGGTGCACTGCGCTGGCCTACTGATGCCTTAGTATAATGCTAAGGAGCCAAACAGGGAACTGTTGTTAACCCAGCAAGGGTTACACAGCACTGGCCTCCCCACTGAAGTGCCTCTCTCCCAGTCAGCAGAAGCATGGCAGCAGCCCTCCTTCTTGGCAACTCCTGTGCCCTCACCGTACATGGGGTTTATACCTTACTGTATAACATAGTGACTGAGAACAGTAATCCTGAGCTGGCTTGAAAATGGATACACTTTCAGGTTTTGTCTTTCTTTTTTCTACTATTTATTTAGGGGCTAGTGCTGTTTGCAATGTTCTGCCTTTCCTCTTGTAATCAAGTAGATTATTATTAAGGTTCTCTGAGGGTTAGTTCAACAGGCACCCAGCATGTAGTTAGAAATCACAGTGGGCCCTGGGTACGTGTTTCTCCTTCCGCCACTGTACAGACAGCTTTTCACGTGAACTGGAGCCTAAGGAGAGCACCAATGCTTATGCAAGCAGGGACAGTCTGAGTGATTATTTTGCCACAGACAGATTGCATAGGCAGCCAGACACAGTTGCGTAGGTCTCAGTTTATGTCCATGACCAGCACCTAATGAGGGAGCTGTAGCAGGAACTGTGCCAAAATGTTCTGGAGATGAACAAGTGAGCTGAATGCTAAAGGAACTCAGCAAGGGCCCAGAGGAGACCGAGAGGCTAATATCCACACTGGCAGCTCTTCATCTTCCTGGCCATCTGCTGAACCATTGTTCTGCTATCTTCCGTTGAGTAGGCCCTTGTGCCCAAGGAGATGCTCAGCAATAGAGCCGTCTAGCCCTCCTATGCCAACCAGGCAGAGGAGGCTGGGCAAGTGGGCATTGTTCCACCAAATGCTCTACAGACAGCCACCTGCCTACCTTCTTTCTTACAAGCAGTCCAGGTAGTAGCACACCCTTTCAGTTTCTTCCTCCTTAGTCTCAGTGTTGACCCTTGTAGAACTCAGAAGGGAGGAAGACGGAGACAAAACTGGAATTAGTTGCCACTGCATAGCATTGGTTCTGGCGCCACCTACTGTTGGTCTCCCTGCCTCCTGCCCTTCCAGGGCCAATGGGCCCAAGCCATCACTGTCACCAGGTATGCTGTTGCCTTTACTCTGGATGCTCCATTAGAAGATAAGGAGAGCCTGCTGGGTCAGGCCAGTGTCCCATCTAGTCCAGCATCCTGTTCTCACAGTGGCCAACCAGGTCCCTGTGAGAAACCCACAGGCAGGACCAGAGCACAAGAACACTCTCCCCTCCTGTGGTTTCCAGGAACCGGTATTCATTCAGAAGAACCTTGCCTTTGAGAATCAGGGAACAAGGCAGGACTCAGACTGTGATTGGCTGGGTTATTGGAGGGCCTCGGCTAAGGCATCCATAAACTGAGACACAGGCTGCCTTGGGACTCAAGTGGTTTTTTTCTTGGTCCTCACTCTTACTGGGGCTCTCTGCAGAGTTCCATGCCTCTCTCTCAGATGAGGTCTTTCTTCCCAGAGTCTGGGTTGCACAGGTTCCTGACAATAGAACTTAAATTTCTTCATATAGTGTGGGAGGGCATGGAAGCCCAGGACTCATTTCCATGCAATGCCACATATACTGCCTTCATACTGGGGCTCTGTTTGAAGCTACCCCAAGTCCCCACTCTGCTCTGAAGAATAGTCTAAAGGCTGCTCTGGACTTGAAACCAAGTGCTCTGGGAGATGGACTGCAGCTCAGTGTTAGAGGACATGCTTTGCATAGAGTCTGTCTCGGGTTAAATCCTTGGCATTTCCTGCTCAAAGCATCAGGTAGCAGGTGACGGGAAGGACCTCTGCCTGGGACCTGGTGAGAACCACTGCCAGCCAAGCCATTAGATGACCCTGGACTACACAGCTCTCTACCAAAGTGGCAGGATCACAAGTTCTGTTTTTAAATACAAGAGCAGGCAAGCATTAAAAATGAGTGATCCTGGGTGAAGAGTTGAAAGTGAAAGAGTTGCTGGGTCCACCTACTTGGCATGTAGACAAGAAGAATTTGACCCCTCGCACCCTCCGTGTTAAACATTCATCTGTGGTTGTCTCTGTTGCAGTGCCAACAAAATTACTCTGACTTCAATGCCATTTCACACCCTCCGGAGTCATATGGGTCCATCCTAAATCAGTTTATTTGTTAGCTTTTTGCTGCCACCGTTTTTTCCGAAAGATAAAGTCGTAGTTATAAGTCATAAAATCACAGTTATACATAATATGCCATGAAACTTCTGCAAGGCAGTTAAGAACCTTTCTGGGCAATTAAAATGTAGATTTCCCCCCCTTAGCTCAGCACTTTTACTTGTCCCATTCCAGTGGCTACAGCACAATGTCCTGTCTCTATGGGATTGCCATGGGATCGTAATGGGTTTGCTGTTGGGGGGGGTTGTTCCGTTTGTAATTTTATAACTAGAGGAGGGGCGCCTTGCAGTTCTGTAGAGGAAAGTGCATTAAATTTAAAGAATTGCATTTTCTTACTGATCAGATAGAATTTATAAAAACCATCAATAGTATTCCGGTCATGCAGAATGCCAATCCATTTGTTTAGGCAGTGTGGGGTTTATTGAACGTGGAAACCCAGCTCAGTGAAATAACCATGGTTTGTTCCCTGGCAACAAACCACAATGTAAAGCCATGTATATGTTGCTGGCTTACGAACTATGGCCTGCTTTAGCTATGTTTTTGGTGTGATGTCTGAACCCACTGGCCTTGCTTAACCATTGTGCTGTTGTTTTTTTGTCTACCCCATCCCAGTTGCTCCCCAAACCACAAAGGCACAAGGCAAGAGCATCTGGAAAACATGCTTCAAAGGAGCAAGCCATGGATTATTTATTCATGTGTGACATGACTTGTGGTTTGTTGAACAAACCATGGTTAAAACAAACCATGGCCAGTCTACTTCTTAAGCAAAAGACTGTCACAAAAAAATAGTATTCCTGGTCTGTACATAAGGACATAAGAATAGCCTGCAGGATAAGGCCAATGGCCCATCTAGTCAAGCATCCTGCTCTCACAGTGGCCAACAAGATGCCTGTAGGGAACTGGAAAACAGGATCTGGGCACAAGAGCCCTCTCCCCTCCTGTGTTTTCCAGCAATTGGCATTCAGAAGCATTGCTGCCTCCAACTGTGGAGGCAGAGCAAAGCCATAAGGTCTACTAGCCATTGACAGCCACCCAAGTTAGTGGCCATCACTGTAAAATGTAAACAATGGCATTAAAAAAAACCTATACTTAAATATAATTTTATAAAATGGCATAGGGAGGTAGAGTTGTATCAGTTGGTTCCATTGACTGTCCAATAAGTGCTCATAGCACTTGCACAACCCTGTCCCACAGAGCATTTAGTCACACAATGGACACAATGCAATACAATATGGCTACTCACATGCTGCGGGGGAGACGGGGATGGGACACATGTAATTTCTCTGAAGCTGGATTGATATCTCGAGGAAAATTACCTGGATTTCATGGAAGAAAAATTGCACAATTATGTATTGCATAACAGCAATCCAATTATAAGGAGAATATTCAGGGCACTTGGTATTATTAGATAGGTCTGCTACTATGAAACATCAGAGAAGGGTATAGGCTTCCTGACTTGTATTTAATATTAATGTTATTAATAAGGAAGAGGAATATAACATGCATTTCTCTGCCAAATCCTAGTGTAGCAATTAATATTTCAAAGCCAAGAATAACAGTGCATTAAAATATGCCAGTATTTAGTTTTGCTTGTGCCATGTCAAGAGTAGTGCACATGGGACACAATCCACCGCCATGTGAAATACATTGGAGATGGACACAAGCACTCCTGTAATTTCAGTGGGCAAAGCCATTTTTAAAATAAAATAAAATACCAACAATGCCGTGAAAAATGATGCTATGTCATTACATAAGGCGTGTTCCTGTTTTCTTCCATGTTCTCATATTTATTGTGGTTCAAGTGTTCTTGTTGTTTTAAAAAGTCTGGGGCATAATGAGCAAACTAAGTTACGCTTCCTTTGCAAGTTGAGTGTCAGATGCATTAAAGGGGGGGAGATTTCGTTTCTTCGTTGTACTTTAATTTCGTCATCGCCTTTTCAGTGTAACAAAAGTTTCTGGATTAATATGAAGACACCATGGGCTATATGGAGTGGATTTGCCATTCTTAGGGAATGGTAGGGAGGCACTTCAAGGAAGATGTATCTGAATTAAAAGAGGGTGAGCGAGAGCCACTGTAAAGCTGACCGAAACTGCCCTTGCAGGCGGCCTCTCTTGGGATCATATTCTGTTTCTGTAGCTGAGGTATTCGATCTCCCGTTCCGTTATTTAAGTATCAGTTTGTCTCTCCTCCCATTCTGTGTAGCAGGTGTTGGGCAGTTTGTTTCCAACACTATTTCCATGCATAGCAATTGGCTCGCAGGTCGCAGTGCATCATGGGCTTTGTAGCCTTAAAGGATGGCTGCCAGGGCTGCTGTCCTCAATGCACGTTTATGAGAATGGCGAAGAGCTAATTTGAGACAAAGCTCAAAAGGGCGCTCTGCTTCGGGGTGCAATCCTGGGAAATAAAGAAGCAAAGAAGACATTGACAAATAAATAGAAAGCAACCGATCATGTGCAAAGTGCCATCTAATCAGAGTCAGCTGTTCTCTATAACCAGAGTAGCACATGTGCAATATGGGGATACAGTTTCCAGGCAGTTTCTAGTTTGGATGGTGTTCTGCCATCTTCCTCCACCCACCCACACTGAGCACATGTAATGAAATCCAGTATACTATTGGTACCGTAATCTGTGATAGTTTTATTCTGGAACTGTTAATCCCAGATAGTAAACAGCATTGTTCATTTTAAAATGTGCCTTCTATTTACTTCAGTGGTTCTGTTCTTGCTTCTTGAAATACCAGTGGACCATTGAGACAAGTGTGATGGTTACATAGAATGCCAGTCACTGGAATCATGGAGATAGGAATCCCCACTTCCTGGAGGCTCAAGCCCCACTTCTCACGCAGTATCTTCCTTCTTGGCAAGTCAGTTATCTCCCAGGTCCATCCAGTTACACATGGGAAATGGGAACAATAGTGAACTAAGCAGGGGAAATGGTGACTTAACAAGGACTATTTTACCATGAGGATTCCAGAATCTGTGCTGACCAAAGAAGGATAGGTCTAGAATAGATCAGTGTTTCCCAAACTTGGATCTCCAGCTGTTTTGGACTACAGTTCCCATCATCCCTGACTACTGTTCCTGCTAGCTAAGGATGATGGGAGTTGTAGTCCAAAAACAGCTAGAGACCTAAGTTTGGGAAACAATGGTCTAGACCAGGCATCCCCCAAACTTCGGCCCTCCAGATGTTTTGGACTACAATTCCCATCATCCCTGACCACTGGTCCTGTTAGCTAGGGATCATGAGAGTTGTAGGCCAAAACATCTGGAGGGCCGCAGTTTGGGGATGCCTGGTATAGACACAAGCTAAATAGCCACTTGTGATCACAGGGGATATTTGGCCAGAGCAGTTGTTTATACTGGGAGTAATCAATCTGAAATAACCACCATTTCCTGGATATCAACTCAGTAGTCACTACTTCATGCCTAAAGATGAATTGAACCAGTGTGGAGCCAGTGTGGTGTAGTGGTTAAGAGCGGTAGACTCCTAATCTGGAGAACCGGGTTCGTGTCTCCACTCCTCCACATGCAGCTGCTGGGTGACCTTGGGCTAGTCACACTTCTTTGAAGTCTCTCAGCCCCACCCACCTCACAGGGTGTCTGTTGTCGGGAGGAGGGGAAAGGAGATTGTTAGCCGCTTTGAGACTCCTTCAGGTAGTGATAAAGTGGGATATCAAATCCAAACTCTTCTACTCTTCTTCTTGAACAAATAAGAGAATAATTCTTTGGCTTGTGATATCTTTATAAAAAAATGTGAGTCTTATTATTATCCAGTTGTTTGAGCACGCAGCAAGCAAAGCAAAGTAGAGATGCTTGGGGAATTATTTTTGTGCAAATTCCAATACGAACTGACATGATCAGCTCCTCTAATGTGTGGATCAGAATGCAGTTACTCTTCGGAATTTGCACTTCTCCAAATTTTGTGATGCTGTTCTCTCGGCTCAAAAAAATGCATTCCAGAGTGCACAATTTAGGACAAATTACATAGATAACATACATTTTGTGCTGCCTGTTTTCAAAGCACGTGTGAGGAATCTATGGCCCTCCAGATGTCATTGGACTCCCAACTCCCACCACCCCTGGCTACTGGCCATGTTGGCTGAGCAACATCTGGAGTGCCCCCATCCCTGTCTGTAAACAATTACAGATTAATGTGAAAGCAAAGTGGGTGGGTGGGTGAATGCCTGGAAGTGACATTGACTGGAAACGGGGTGATTTGTCTGTCCCTAGAAGTTCAAAGCCGACTGAAGGCGAATCACGTATTTCTTTGACTTCAGAATAAATTCCCCAGAACGGCTTTTTGCTGCTGAGTAAGCAGTCTGGAGTTTGTTTTCCCACTGCACATTGTACTTTATGGACTAAAAAAAGACATGTGAGAAATAGCAATGACCGGTTTTTCCATTCCATAAAACTTGCTCCACGTCGGCTGATTACTCTGGGGATTTCAAGGCAGACTTAGATGAAAAATTTGGCTTCATGCGTTTGCATGTTTTAAAATGTTGCTCTGTTTTGCATTCCGTTAGAAAGCTGGAAGCTTCAATATTTGCTTCCTCTGACTTCGTTCAGTGCATCCTCTGCTGCTTTTTTTTAAAAAAAGATGTTGCTGTACCCTAGTAATAATGGCACTCTGAAGATCTCAAATGACTTCGAAAATCATTTAAAATCGTTATGTACATATTTTGACAAGAGGCCATTGGAAACAGTTTGACATGTCACGTGCAACTGGAGAAGTCTCCTCCATATTATATTGCGCCACCGTCTACAAGGACTATTCAGTTTGCTGTGCAGTCTCTCTGTTAAGCTTGCTATCAGGTGAAATCCAAAACCACCCTCTAGGAAACAGCGAAGGAAGAAAACTGACGCCTCCTATTAGTGGGAAGCTTGTACTGCTTCATTTACCAAATATATTGGGTGTCACCCAAAAATATTTGCATAATCAGGAGTTGAGATGAACCAGAGTGCTATGTGCATAGTGTTGCACTGAGTCAGGGTCACAGAAAAGACGTGTGGAATTAAGGTAAGTGCTGCTGCCATCTGACTGAGGGTGTGGGACTGACGTTCTAGAGTGGAAAGGAATTTGGTAGGAGGCATCATATTTTGGGAACTGGCTATAAGTGATGTGAACGGCCTCGGTCCAGTATACCTGAAGGAGCGTCTCCACCCCCCATCGTTCTGCCCAGACACTGAGGTCCAGCACTGAGGGCCTTCTGGCGGTTCCCTTGTTGCGAGAAGCCAAGTTGCAGGGCCTTCTCGGTAGTGGCACCCGCCCTGTGGAATGCCCTCCCACCAGAGGTCAAAGAGAACAACAACTACCAGACCTTTAGAAGGCATCTCAAGGCAGCCCTGTTTAGGGAAGGTTTTAATGTTTGATTTCTGTATTTTAATGTTTTGTTGGAAGCCGCCCAGAGTGGCTGGGGGAACCCGGTCAGATGGGCGGGGTATAAATAATATATTATTATTATTATTATGACCACTGATCTGGTTCCTTGGCCATTTCGGAAGAATGTCCTGTTGAACCTCCATTACCCTGTGCATTCGTACTGTCTTGGTGTCTCATCTCATATCCAGATGTGGATTGCAACTGCCTTTTCTCGTGTTGGGAACCTTGTGACTAGGCCAAAGTTTTGCACTCCTGTCACGAGAAAACAGACTGAGAGTAGACAGGAGTTAGCTGAGGATCCTGCTGTTCTGCAGATATTTGAAGATGGGCAAGAAGTGTTATTCTAGACCATAGAACCACAGAACTGTAGAGTTGGAAGAGGACCATGAAGGGCTTCTAGTCCAACTCTCTGCAATGTAAGAATATTTTGCCCAATGTGGGGCTTGAACCCATGACCCTGAGATTAAGGGTCTCATGCGCTACCAACTGAGCTACTGGAGATTAGAGACCTGTGGACCTCCCTTAAAAAAAAGTACAACTCCCAACTTCCTTGGCCATTGAGCAGGTTGGCTGAGGTTCATGGGAACTGTAGTCCAACACTATCTGGAGAGTTCCCTGTCCTGCTCTAGAAAAAAAATTGAAGGCAACTTTTCTCCTTCAGCTTCATGGTGACACCTGATGGTGTCTGATCCCATTGTGTCCCAGTCCAATATCCAGAGCCTGGCAAACATTCAGTGGCAGATCTAGAGCTCATACCTAGCCTGGGACAGTGGAGTTCCTCTAGTAGTGTGAATTTCTGAGCAGGTTTGGTACTTGAGAGACTGTCATCTGATGTCAGTAATTAGAAAGCAGTTTACTTCAGAGTATAGTTGGCAGGATAAGCAGTGCCAAGGAGAGCCAGTGTGGTTGTAGTGGTTAGAATATTGGACAAGGAATGGGGAGGCACATGTCCAAATCGCCATGGAGCTCATAGGATGATTTCAGACAAGTTGTTATCTCTCAGCCAAACCTACCTTAGAAGATTATACTGGGAATAAGGTGGGGGAACGGGGGAAGGGGAGAGAAACTTATTTACAGCATCTTGAGCTCCTTGGATAAAAGGTGGTACCAAACATATTAAATAAAGTAGGTCAGGGCTTACTGCAATTATTTGATTGGCTATTGACTAGAGTGGAAGCAGAATGCATGTATAGAGCTATGTTGGCCATCTCAGGACATTTAGTTGCCCCCCAGCCCTGGCCAGTAGGAAGCCTCTGAGAGATGAAAGAAAGAAAGAAAGAAAGAAAGAAAGAAAGAAAGAAAGAAAGAAAGAAAGAAGAAAACTCAGTTCTCTATACACTATTCAGGGAATAAGTCCTATTGAATACAGTGGAAATTACTTCTGAGTAAACATGCTTATAGCTGCTTCATTACAGCATGAAACACAAGCATGTGAAGGGACCTGCTGGTGTAATAAAGTGAATAATAACAACATCCCAAGAGTGGAGGCTAATGTAGAATCATGTACAGATATAGAGAAGTGCCATGTTGGCCGCTGTGAGGCCCCTGAATTGGCCAAGGTACCATATACTGTAAATACCAGAAACCTGATCTTCTGCCTTTGTCTTGTCAATGGAACATAAACCCTTTCTTGCACTCCAGACTCTCGGTGGTAGTTCCTATCCAGACCTCAGAACTCTCCACAAGCTGCATTCCTCACCAGCCCTGCTGCACCTTTTCCTTTGAGTACTTTTGCCTGGCTGGAATGTGCCCTTGGACCATGATAATTAATGCCTTTTGGTTCCATGGGTGGAGGATGGAGAAAGATGTGAGTGGCAGGGTGCCTGAGTGCAGTGGGTGGAGAAACATCTGACTTCTCCATGACTGGAATGTAGCCTGCTATGCAAAGCCCTGCCCCAGTAGGGTATCTCAGTTCCTGACCTTCCCCATGTTGCACAAAGGTAAATTTGCTGGGGCTTCTGATTGTGTTTGTTTGAACACCGGTAGAAATGTCTGCACAATCTGGGACTAATATAGGAGTTACATCCTGGACAATGACAGCTCCCTTTCTCAAGCTCTGGGAGGAAGACCTTTCATTGCCTACAGACAGCCACCCAATCTTAAACAACTCCTCACCCACAATAATACAACCACCAGACTTAACATGGACACTGGTACCAGAGCCTGCAATAAACCCAGATGCCAACTTTGCTGCCACATACACCCGGACAACACCATTACTGGCCCCAACAACATCCAACATACCATCTCAGGACTATTTAATTGCTCATCTTCTAACATTGTGTATGCCATCAAATGCCAACAGTGCCCTTCAGCTCTCTATATTGGACAAACAGGCCAAACCCTACACCAAAGGATAAATGGACATAAATCTGACATCAGGAACCAGAAGACATAAAAACCAGTAGGAGAACACTTCAATCTCCCAGGACATTCTATACAAGATCTCAAAGTAGCTGTCTTACTACAAAAGAATTTCAGAAATAGACTGGAAAGAGAAGTTGCTGAATTACAACTGATCACCAAGCTCAAAACCATGGAGGGACCTGGTTTAAACAGAGATATCGGATTCTTATCTCATTATACATGATAAGCGATCTTCAGCAATCTCAACCCTTGCTTTTTCATGCAAAACCATTTGCAGTCGTTTTCGGTCATCAACAGATATCAGTCAGTCAATCACCCACTTCCACCACCCTTCTGAGTGATACCCCCTCCCCTCCCCACCCCCTCCCCACCCCTTCTCTACATAAGTGCCTGGGGACTCCTATTTCACTGTATCTGAAGAAGTGTGCATGCACACGAAAGCTCATACCAAAATAAAAACTTAGTTGGTCTTTAAGGTGCTACTGAAGGAATTTTTTTATTTTACTTCGACCCAGACCAACACGGCTACCTACCTGTAACCAGATCTATTGCTCTGCCCTCTTTTTTCCACACCCACTTTTGCAAGGACTGATGTGCTCCCTGCCACTGCAGGTTGCCCATGAGTTGACAAGGTTTCCTCTTCCCTGCTTGAGCTCATGCCCTCAGATGCAGCTTCTGGCTTAAGGGACTATAGGTTGAAGAACACCAGTTTGGATTCTTGGTATGGCCACATAGGGTCTGGGCCAGCTTTCAGATGCCAATCTCAACAACAAATGAGTTGTTCTCTGAACAGTTGTCCTTCTGGCTGTCATGGGCTAAGAGGCGTTCTCTTTGTTCAAACCTGATGGCAGGCTGCTTCTTCTCAGGCCATGTTCAGCTTTTGCCCCATGAAGAACCGACCTGCTGTGTGAACAGTTTATCATGATCACAGTTAGCTCCATACAGGCCATTTGTTTTAGATGTCATTGGACAATGTCCAAGCCTGTGGGGTTTTCTGAAAAGCAAGAAAGCTGACTGGTTTTACCACACAAGTAGAATTTTAACCCGGGCCAAAACCAAGTGGGATTGTTAGATTATCATAGAATCATAGAGTTGGAAGAGACCACAAGGGTCATCCAGTCCAACCCCCTGCCAAGCAGGAGATTGTGTGACTAGGTTCCTGAGTTTATTAGTTTGTTCAGAGTGCTGGGAATTGTAGCTCTGTGAGGCATTGTATTTTGATATGATGCCTTCTTTGCCTTGAATATATTCAGAAACCTAAGTGAACTGGCTGCAAGACCTCTCTGAAACAAAATGGCGGTAGCAGGGAGCAGCTGGGCCAGTTTTGCTGGTGGCAGCCATCTGCACTTCTATGACTGAGCAACAGGGAGGCAAGATTAGGGAACATACAGTCAGCTACTAATGCTGAGCGATGGTATCTTGAGACTAGGCCAGGATATAGTTTCTCTGAATATCAGTGGCAGCCTGCCATCCCCAAGGGAGATGTTAACAGTCTCCATCAATAAGTGTAGGAGGATTTCCAAGCTGGATTTCAGCAGCTCTGAAAAGTATAGATGAGGCTTCCTTCTGAGTGAACACATTGGGGAAAAAAACACCATCTACAGTGCAATTATATGACACAAAAGGAAGACAGATAATCTACTGTCAGGGTCATCTTTAGGTTTGAGGGGAGCATCAGAAAGGTGAGCTCCTCCACCCACCATTTTTTTATTTCCCACAATGATGTTTTATCCTACTTTTTAACTCTCTCTCTCTCTCTCTCTCTCTTAGTAATTCTGTTTTTCTGTTCATGCTTCAAACTGCCTCAATTAAAGCTCATATTTTAAATATTTAAAGTAAGTGCATAAAATAAAATATGATATAAGGGTATGAGGCAGAAATTACATTGTATGCTAGTGACTGTTTAAAACCCTTTTTGCCCAAATCCGAGTCACCATGGTCAGTGCATCCCAGATAGCAATAAGCACAGTCTGCTTCTGTTGTAAACAGGGACAAATTTAGGTTAACAGGTGATGTTAACCAAAGCACACCTAGGGTGTGTTCACATTGCCGGATTACTGCTCAGTCATGTTTTTTTTCTTTTTCCAGTGTGATTCACAACTCTTCCTCCCTCTAGCTGTTCATGTCACATCAGCACAGCTTCATTAGTGTCAGAGTTGTTTCTCTTTATGTACACGCCAGGGAGCATTGATGGGGAAGGGATGTCTTTGCCCTGTGCAAAGGTATTCACACCTTGACTAGAATGACTTAAAGACTCCAACTGGCATGAAGCTGGTTTGAGAAACAATGCATCAAGCAGTAGTAACTTGTTTTTCTCTTTTTTATATTGTAAACCGCCCTGTGATCCTTGGATTAATGGTGGTATAGCAATTCAATAAAGACAAACAAACCAAGAAATAGCTGCATAAGCCTAAATTTTTGGTATTCACGTGAATCCGTCCTGCAAAAAAGCGACAGTCTAGACGGCACCTACATTAGGAATTACATGAAGATCTGCTTCTTTTTATTTGTCCTAAGTCTACTGCCAATCAATTTAATCTTGCCCTGAGTTCCACTCCGATAGTCGCCGAATACTTTCCCTGTTTTCACTCTTCTCCCCAATGCTCATAATTCTGCAGACCTCTGTCATGCCTTCTCCTTGTTCATTGTTATCTGTTGTCAGAAGTCTCAGCCTAATCCTCGGTGGAACTTAACATGCAGGCAAAGCAGACATATTTCTATAACTGAAAGGACAGGTGGTGTATGATAAACAATAAATCATTCCATTGTTTGGGGAGGCTGAGATGAAATCGTCTCTCAAGGGAGGATATATTTTGCCTTGCGGTTTTGTTTTGTTTGTCTCGGTCTAATGTGGGTCAGCATCAAAGCTTCAAGGATTTGTGGAGATGGAAAATTCCAATGTACTGAAGTGTTTCACTGTAGTGGCACCACTGCTTAGTCAACCTTGGTTTACTCTTGTCCATTTTCCCCCCATTGCTGGGGGTTGGGAGGCGTAGCCATTCCTGTTCCTTGGACCAGACATTATCCAGCTGTAACTGTTAAGTAGCTAAGGTGCTTTGAGAATTGCTCCATGCTTGGGAATTGTTCTACGTCTGGCTGGTTTTGACTTGAACTGTGCCAAGCTGGGCTAGACCAGTAATTAAATTATATGCATATATATTTGTTTTCACCATAGTTGCTGCTCTCATCCTAGAATTTACAGTGTCTATGGAACGAGTAATATTTTAATTTTAATTTTTTTAGTTCTCGTAAGCTCCCTTCCTCTCATGTTGTTGCCATTGTTGACCTTTTGTTTCCTTCATAAGTTATGTGCCCGAGAAGCAGTTCATAGAATTGTAGAGATGGAAGGAACCCTGAGGATCATCTGTTCCAGCCTCTTGCAATGCAGGAATATGCAGCTGCCCCATACAGGGATCAAACCTATCAGCACCACGTTCTAACCAACTGAGTTATCCCATGGAGCAAGGGAAGGGAAGGCAAACTGCCACATCGTATATCCATAGGGGCCTATGCCTCTTTGCCCAAATAGAGGAAAGCCAACTGGCCACCTTGTGTCTCCCAGCTTCTATGGGATCAATAGGAATGGGATTCAGAACAAAACTGTCAGTGCCTTTATACAGATCTACAGTGCAAATGCACTTGGAATGTTCTGCACAATTCTGTCCACCTCACTCAAAAAGGACATTGCAGAGCCAGAAAATTTCAGAAAAGGACTGCCCAAGTGACCAAAGGGATGGAACAACTCCCATCTCCTGTGGGAGGAAAGGCCACAACATTTGGGGCTCTTTGGTCTGCGGGGGTGGGGGGCATAAGAGGTTCAAGAGAGAGGTGCATAAGATTATGGATGATATAGGGAAGGTGGGTAGAATGTTCTGGCAATCCACATCAGAAGAACTCAAACTCACAACTCCATTTCTGCTAATGACTTTAATGTGCGGATCAGACCGGCACCTAAGGCACACTACAGGTTGCAAGAGAAACCATGTTCTTGCTAAGTGCATGGCTAAGCATGAACCAAGTCTTTGATCCAACACACAACATGCCCCTGCATTTTCCATTCGAAGGGCAGACACACCTTTGATATGGCAAGTGGCTGGAGTAGCAAACATGCATTAACCTGAATGGGTTGTGAAGTTTGCTTTTGCCACTGCCGGCATCTCTGTGTCTGTGGAGATGGAGGCAAGATCAGGAAGGCTCTTGGGAGACAGAAGGAGGCACCAAAGGTGGCTCCTCGACAAGGCAGTGGGCTGGAGGGAGAGGGGTGGCACACTCTTCTGCCAACCTGCTTAAACCTTCTCCTCTACCACCTCAAGGCTACTGGGCCCACCCCAGGATCAGAAACCTCTTGTGGCTTGGAATCAGCAACCTGCAGTCCACCGGGTTTCTCCAAAACCAGCTGTCCGAGCTGCTCCCACTCCTCATCCAGATTTAGCCACCCCCTCCATGACATTTCTGGAGGACTTGTGACACAGAGGGCTGTTTTTCTCCCTCATAATACTAGAACCAGACATCATCCAATGAAACTGGGCAGCTGGAAAGAATGCTGTTGCACACGTGTACTCCTTAAGGCAGGCATCCCCAAACTTGGGCCCTCCAGATGTTTTGGACTACAGTTCCCATCATCCCTGACCACTGGTCATGTTAGCTAGGGATCATGGGAGTTGTAGGCCAAAACATCAGGAGGGCCGCAGTTTGGGGATGCCTGCCTTGAGGGCTTCCCAGGGGTATCTGGTTGGCTCTTGTGAGAACAGAATGTTGGAGCAGAGAGGACTTTGTTTTTTCCAGCGACGCTGGGGGTGTTTTCTCTCCCTGTGTGATTCGAAGAACCGCCGTACTTTTCCAACCCATGAGCTTGTTAGATCTTCTCCTGAATAGTCCAGACCAATGCAATTTTGTTTCCATCAGTTCGTTTTAGAATGAAATTACTTCTACTGTGCTCTTCGCTATCGTAAATCTTCTTTCTTAACAACTTCCAGAGCAGTAGCTGTGCTAGTCTGTTGCAGGGGGGGAAAGCATGCAGCTTTGTTGCACCTTAATGACTAACGAATTTATTATGGCATAAGCTTTCATGGGTTGGAGTCTGCTATTCTGCCTCTTTGACATCTTCTGCCCTTTAGCGGCATTCACCTGTCAGAGCAATGCTGTTTTAGATGCTGGCGAATAACACGCTTGCAAGAAAAAGAAAAAGTCACAGGAGCCAATAAATATATCATGTGAACAAGCAAATAGAAGTGATAGAGACATGGTGTTTAAAGTTTAAATTCAGAAAGCCTTTCACTGTGCATGTAACAACTCTAAAGATATCCTTTAGATTTAGAGTTGTTACTCTCACAGTAAATTCACCACAGTTTTACTTTGTGTAGTGCAGTATTGTAACCTTGTTGGGTCCATGGTGGTGCATGGGAGCATCTAAACAGAACTCAACAGTTACTTCAATTACATTGTGTGTGATCTTACATTATTCATTCTATATCACACAGTTATTTTAGTAAATTATTTTTTACCAAAATGCTTTCAGGATCTATTGCACTGTGTCCCAAGGTGTGGTTTGAAAAAGGGTTTCAAACGGCACACAGCAGAATTTTTAATTTTACTTTATCATAGTTTTCTTAGCTGCAGAAAACAATTTACAGATAAATTAGTATTATTAAAACTACCCCCAAATTATCTTCGCCTGAGAAGGGCTATGCCAGTAAGACTAAACTCTCAAAAGGGGTATGCGATTATTTTTAAGTTTGGAAACCCTGGTCTATATTGTATTGACACTATCCTGAAAGGAAGAAAGGAAGAAAGTAGGGACTTGAATCAATGAGGGGTCCTTATCTGTCATTCATACACCTGCTCCATTAGTTGAAAAAGCATGAAATGAGTTTTAATCCTGAAAATCTCATTCCATATTTATTGGAGAACTGCTGTTTGTAATAGGCTGTTTGAATAATTCCAGTGTATTGCGTTGTAGCTGTATTGTAGCATACTGTAGAATGGAGGGATCTAGATATTTTAAATACATTAATAAAGTAAATCACACACTAATGCTAGGTTGCCTTTTCGTGCAGTTTTGTGCTTGGATGCAAATGCGTGTGTGAGTTACAGTATGTGCACAGTACCACTTGGGAAGCATGCAGGTACATTTTATTTCATACTTTTTTTCTGTTGCATGGGAATAAGGCCTGATCCTTTCACAATTACTGGTCCTATGTGTCTGAAAGGGACAAGCAACAAGCAATACAGGAGTGTGCTTCTCACTACTGTTGGAATATCACACATATTTTGTATTTGTGTATCTAGGAGCACAAAACTGTGCGTGGAAACCACCAGGCATGCTCTCCATTTGCCCCGTCGAGGATATGTAGATAAGTGCATGCCATCACATTTTGTTTCAGTTTATATATTTCACAGAATGCAGCTTCCAGCGAAGATTTACCTTTAAATCTAGCAAAAAGCCTTACCCTCACTGATGTGAGGATGCGTTATTCTCATCACCGTCTAGTTTCACTTCCCAAGCAATAATTAAGTACGTCAGAATCCAGAATAATCCCAATGGAAATCTATATAAAGGATTCATCAGTTTCCCAGGAAATTCCAGTGGAATATGGTTTTACTTGACAGATCCCAGAGTGGTAACCATGTTAGTCTGTTGGAGGGAGGGAGAGAAACATAAAGAGTTTAGCGGTGATTTAAGGACTTAAGAAATGCATTGTGGCTTGTGGCCCAAAGGACACTTCATCATTGTCAGGGGCTGCTGAGATCTGTGGACAGCTACCCTGTGTGGTGTCACTGAACTACAGCTTCTCAGTGAAGCATGCTCAGGCCTTAATAATATTATGAGCTCTGGAATATTCCTGTTTTCCAGGTTGTCCTTCGGCCCTGGCCTCTGGCTTGCTTCTCAGCTGTGCCACACTGGCTGAGAGCCAGTGTGGTGTAGTGGTTAAGAGCGATTGACTCGTAATCTGGGGGACCGGGTTCGCGTCTCCGCTCCTCCACATGCAGCTGCTGGGTGACCTTGGGCTAGTCACACTTCTCTGAAGTCTCTCAGCCTCACTCACCTCACAGAGTGTTTGTTGTGGGGGAGGAAGGGAAGGGAGAATGTTAGCCGCTTTGAGACTCCTTCGAGTACTGATAAAGCGGGATATAAAATCCAAAATCCTCCTCCTCCTCCTCCTCCTCTTCTTCTTCTTCTTCTTCTTCTTCTTCCTCCTCCTCCTCCTCCTCCTCCTCCTCCTCCTCCTCCTCCTCCTCCTCCTCCTCCTCCTCCTCCTCCTCCTCCTCCCTTTGCTTCTGACTTAATTTTCTGTCCTCCTGACTACTGGCTTGTCCTATGGCTTCTGGTTCCTGGATCTTCCCACACTGCAGCCCACAGCCCAGCCGTGACAATCGGATATGTGAAATGGCCTCCAAATTGCTTTAAACCACTTTCATACTTAGGGTCTGCAACTCATCACAGGGCAATTGCTTTGCATGAAGAAGGTTCTGTGTCGCTGGCATCTCTGGGTAGGGCTGGCAGAGACTCCGGCCTGAAATCCCAAAGTGCTGCTGCCAGTCAGTGTAATCCGTATTGAGCTAGATGAACCAGCTAAATGAATCCATACTGAGCTAGATGAAACTTCCCATGTTCAGAATGGACACTCTGTAGGTGTTTATTTACACTGTTGCTCTTTCCATCTGTAGCTGCTAGTTGTGAGTAGCTTTGTCCGTGATAACTAGATCTTTCATTCATTTCATTATATACTCTTATTTATTTATGCTCTGCATAGGATTATGAAACACTGCTGTCTCTTGCATTGCATGAACATTTGACCTTACTTTCTATAATAAAAAAGCTCCTTCCTCTCTGTATATGATGCACCTCTATGGCACAACGGGTAAGTGCATCTGGCTGCTAACCAGAAGGTTAGTGGTTTGAGCCCATCCTGGGACACCAATGAGCAGGATTCCTGCATTGCAGGGGGTTGGACTAGATGGCCATTGAGGTCCCTTCCAAATCTACAATTCTATTATGCTTAGATGGCCACTTTATAGGAAGCTGCCTTATACTGGCCTCATTCACTTGTCCTGCTAAGCCAAACCATGGCTTAGTGTAGATCCACAAGTGTGTGGGCTCCAGGAGAGAAGATTACGGCTGTTTAGTTCCTCCCTAGTTGTTTTGCTTGCACTGCACTGAGTTAAGACGTGGCTTGATTTAGCATGTCATCTGAACCCAGGCTCAAGGTTCAGCTGTCCTGAACAAACCATGGGCCGTAAGCCACAGGACAAACCATGGTTACAGCTCATGGTTAGTGTGGAGTTCATGGTTAGCCCCTTATCCTTTTCATGCCTGCATATAAATTGACAACATTGTTCAAGCCTATTTACATAGGATTCAGGTTGCTTGAAGCCTACATCTCCACATGGATGGGCAGGCATAGAGGGAAGAGGAACTTCAATTCCTTATAATACCTAGTTATCAGGAAAGGCTGTTGTCCAATTCAGCCCATTCTTGGGAAAGAGCCAGATGTTATGGCAGAGTTGTGGCTACCAACTCTCATGCTTCTTGCTCCTCTTTCCCCCATAATATCTAGTGACATAAAATGTATAGTGTGACATGATAGAATTAAACATGTCTAAGCACAGTTCATGTGGTTGATTTCTCTGCAGGCAAAAAAAAAAGGGATTGTGTACCCATGTATGCCCAGTCCCCAAAGTGACTTTTCTTTATTAATAAAGAAACTGTCAGGATTTCAGTAAACACACTTGCACATAACATTTAGCTAGGCCCTGAGACGTCAAGCAAAGCCCAGTAGGCTTTCCCAAACATGCTTAACTAGGAGTAAGTCCCATTGAACTCAGTGAACTTATTTCTGCATACTTATGTGTACGTTTTCACTGTACTTTGCAAGCTCATTTATGCCCAATTCAGTTTGTAGTTGTGTGCAATATTTTACCAGTGGCATTTATTGAACACTTCTGTGCTAGCATTTTATGATGCCACAGATAAAAGCTGGAAAATTGCTGAAGATAAGCACGACAGTAAAGAGTAAGTTTCCAGCTTTGAGAAAAAAAGTTGGCAGGTTGCTTACCTTTGATCTTAGGGTTTAATGAGTTCTAAGAGAAAGTGATGCACTCTGGGACGAAGCTGGCCAGGGATATCTTGGGAATGCTTTCATTATAGGGTGCTCTCTTGAAGGTCAGCTTATGGTTCATTACAAAAGCTCGTGTTTCTATATTTGCATTAAGGGGTGGCTGATCATACAAGAGAGAAGCCTTTTGATAATAATAATAATAATAATAATAATAATAATAATAATAATAATAATAATATACCTTCTGGGTTACTCTCATATCTCAGGTGGCTGACGTCAATGCATTTAGGAGAGCATTAATACTCCACCTAATTGCTATTAATATTCCTGTTTAAAGTAATCATGCTATCATTTATATCAAATTAGAGCCATTCAATGCTGTATGCCTAGAGATTAGTGGAAAATCTGCTGTTTGTTTGCAGAAATTCAATAGTTCACCTAGTCCAACTAGACTTAAAATCAAAGGACATTGCCCAGAAATCAAGGGAATGGAAACAAATTATCCCCAGAGCAGGAACATGTTAGTGTTTTCTGTGACATATCCTGTGCATAAGCCCTTAGAACAATCTGTTTGAAACAGAAGTAAATTTCAAAGGTGCATAAATAAATTCCAGTCGCCCGGAGCCTGTATCAGATTGGTGTGTGTGGTAGCATTGTACATCATGTACTGGGGAGAAGAAAAAAAAGAAGGGTGTATAGACAAGGGAGAAGCAGGCAGAGCTCCAGGCTAGCACTGTGGCGGCTTCATGTCTCTCTCGCATGGAACATGCCGATGTCAAAGCAAAATCAACTCGGAGCCCTGTGTGGACACACTTAATAGCAGCAGTTGCTCATATTGTAAGTCTTTACTTCTGTTTCTCCGCCAGCCAATGGTTAGCATCTCAAATCTTTAGCATTTATGTGTTGAGTGCAAAGATCTGAAGGGGACCTCTGTGCACTGAGCACAAATGGAAGCCACCATGGCAATGGAAACCTGAAGAAAGCTAATGTGTATTTTCAAATTCTGTATCTCCATTTCATTTTTTAAATTTCAATTCCAGATCTTTTTTCTTCATTCTATATCTCCTTATTTACTAAGAATTTCCATCTGAGCAAGTGGACTCTAGTCCCTTAGACAACTTTTGTTGCAGCGAATCGGTTAGGGCCCCTCAAGATGGGTGTTGTGCTCTTCTTCTTGCTGTTGTGTTTTGCAACATGTCAGTGGCACGCTAATTGTTCATTAGTGATGGATTGGCCATCCACTCATCGTTCCACTTCAGTCACTTTTCTGTGATGCTCCCCTAATGTTATTGCATTATTCTTTTTGTCCAGAAGGGCAGCAAGCCACCATCACCAACCCAAACATTTGTGGTGTAAAAAAAGTCACAGGATTTCAGCAGTAACCTTTTAGCCATGCACTGACCAGAAGCAAAGCAGTATGACCTCCACATAATGTTTGCAGGACAAAGAGTGTTGAAAGACTTGGATTTTGTAGTATAGTGTTAGAGTGTCAGGAGTACGACCTGGGACACTAGGATTCAAATCCCTGGGCCATTCTTGGGTCAGTCATTACCTCCCAGCCTAACCTACCTTGCAGGGTTGTTGTGGATATTAAATGAGGATGGCGAGAACCATGTGTGCTACCTTGAGCTCCTTGGAGGAAGAGATGGACTATAAATGCAATTAAAAACAGCAACAAATACACGAATCATGAGTGCAGATGATCTTAAATGCAAAACAAAAATGACATCTAGAGGGGTCCTTAGTATTTGCAATGTCACGAAGCTTTCTTTCTTTTTAATTGCTGTAACAGAGGCAACCCACTGTGATTTTACTCCAGCCTTTTCACACAGCCATGTATCTTGTGAACAGTACCCATCACACGTAGCAACTGCTATAGGAACAAGCAGATGTGGTAAATACCCCTTGTTGCCACAAGGGGCCTTGCCCAAAGGAAACATTCACTGTGTGAAGCAAAGTCTGTTATTGAAATTAAAAAAGTAACCAGCTAATTGGCCCTTTTGTGTGGTTGGGAGATAGTCAACTGTTGAGAAGTGTTTGATGACTTAGAGCATAAAACAGAGGCCGGTCTGAAATATGTCTTTTTTCTTTCTTTCTTTTTTCTTTCTGTGTTTTGTATTTGCTTTTTTTGTATGTTTTGTATTTCTGTAGGTCGCTGCGGTTTGAAAAATTTCTAATGAATATTTTCTTTAAAAAAAGAAAAGAAATATGTGTGCAAAAACTTGAATCAGTGCAATGAAATGGAGCAAATTGAAATCAGGGTGGTGGTGGTGGAGGCAGAATCCTGTACGAAAATCCTTTCAGCTGTGGAATAGACTCCCTAAGGAGTGATGGAAACCCCTGCACTGGAGTAATTTAAAACCTTCGCTGTGGGACCAATTCTGTATTGGTGGGTAGATGATGTAATAGGTTTTTTTTCCCCATCACTGTGATTCAATAAACAATCAATCTTCAAAGGGCTAATCCCGTTACTCAGCAATTCCAGGTAAATAACCCAAAGGCTACATTCGTCGGGGACTGACACTCTGCATAGGAAGTATCAGGCTACAGCTGCAATTGCAGTATTTCCCCCTTGATTTCAGTTCATAAATATGAAATTCTGAAGGTACTTGTTGTTTTTATAAGTAGTCACAATGCTGAGTCACACTTTATAATGCGTTGGTATTTGCCATAAATATACCGGTGGCTGCTGCGATTGGCGAGTCTCAGGGGGAGATGAGTGTCTCCAAACAACAGTGCACATGTACGGGGAGTTGTGATTGGCTGCAGCTGCCTGTTGCATGCATAATGTATATTCAGAGGCACACGTTTCCCTTTCACACTTTAGGGCAGAGCTTTCCAAACTTTTCATGTGGGTGACACACTTTTTAGACATGCACCATTCTGCGACACAGTAATTCACAGAATCATAGAGTTGGAAGAGACCACAAGGGCCATCCAGTCCAACCCCCTGCCAAGCAGGAAACACCATCAAAGCATTCATGACAGATGGCTGTCAAGCCTCTGCTTAAAGTCCTCCAAAGAAGGAGACTCCCCACACTCCTTGGCAGCAAATTCCACTGCCGAACAGCTCTTACTGTCAGGACGTTCTTCCTAATGTTTAGGTGGAATCTTCTTTCTTGTAGTTTGAATCCATTGTTCCGTGTCCGCTTCTCTGGAGCAGCAGAAAACAACCTTTCTTCTTCCTCTATATAAGATCCTTTTATATATTTGAACATGGCTATCATATCACCCCTTAACCTTCTCTTCTCCAGGCTAAACATACCCAGCTCCCTAAGCCGTTCCTCATAAGGCATCATTTCCAGGCCTTTGACCATTTTGGTTGCCCTCCTCTGGACACATTCCAGCTTGTCAGTATCCTTCTTGAACTGTGGTGCCCAGAACTGGACACAGTACTCCAGGTGAGGTCTGACCAGAGCAGAATACAGTGGTACTATTACTTCCCTATTCAGTTTTACTAGCAACCCCAGGGGTTAAACTAACCCCTTTTGCAGCCCTGGGAGCATTCGCATGGCACACCTACACACTGCAGCCGACACACTAACGTGTCACGACACACTGTTTGGAAAGCTCTGCTTTAGGGTGTTCACTGATGCAAATATGTAGTCAATATACAGTAACTGTTGCATAACGTGTGACTTGGCCTTCGCAAAGATCCCCTTGAACAGCAGGACTGCTTCAGAACTGTTTTGGGATCCTTGCTGACATCAGCTATGTTCATTTACAGTGATGATCCTTCCCCCATGCACAGCAATTTCCTTATTAATCTCCAGTTTCTTGGTATGCCATGATTTCCCCATTAATGCAGATGCAACAAAACTAGTTTGCCTGCAAACCAGGATTTGACCAGGTGATTACCTTGATGCAGATGGGAATTTTCATCCGGATGAACGTCTGCCTTGCCAACACAGTTAAAAGCCAGAGATGTGCCCATTGTTTCACTGATTATGAGGATAATGGAAGGCATGATTGTCAAGGTGGAAAGCAAAACATGAATTTGCAATGTATATTTTTTACGGCCACCTCTAGAATGTTTGATACTTTTTTTGAAAGAATCAAGTTGCAAAGCGCATGAGAGATTGCTTTGACGACACAACAATAATAGGGCATGGCTTCATGTCAATTTGAACCTAAATTTAGTATTTAAAATCCAGTAGCAGCAGAAAGCAACCAGTTACACACAAAGGTCTCCCCCCCTTTTTTTTCTTTTATAAAGAACCCTTCTCCTTCATTTTGGACATGATTATATTATCTCCAACTGCTTGCAAATCTTGTTATCCAAGTAATATATTTTGTACTGTCTGTTCCTGCATAGGTTCTGGGAGATTGTGGAAAATAACCACCATAGTGCCACTGCTCCTAAGTTGACTGCAGCCAGATATGTCAGAAAAGAAAAGTCTGTTTCGATTGATCTAGATCCTTTTCTATGAAGAAAATTAGGCTTGATTAAGAAGACGGATTCATTTTCTGTCTTGATCTTGAACATACAGGTAGATTCTTCTCCTGATCAATATATTGGTGCAGTGTAACACCCATCCTTGATGCAGCACAATGTCTCAAAGAGCAACATCTCACATGAGATGTAGCTTCGCTGGAAATAACCCCAGGAGCAAATGCAAGAGTTTAATTTGTTTATTAGAGTAGCATTTACTACTTTAATAGCTGTGGACACTCTGCATGCTGTGATGGGAAAGCTACTCATCAGGAAAAGGGTTGAAAATAAAACTGCCAATACTATAAAGCCATTACGCAAATTTATTGTGTACGTACCGTATATGCTCTTGGAATGCTGTGTACAGTTCTGGGTTGCCTTAGCTCAAAAAGAATAATGTAGAGTCAGGAAAGGTGCAGAAAAGGGCAACCAAAATGATCGAGGGGATGGAGCAGCTCCCCTGTGAGGAAAGGTTACAACACTTGGGGGTTTTTAGTTGGGGGGGGGAGAAATAAGATAGAGGAGTATAAAATTATTCATGGTGTGAATAAAGTGGATAGAGAGAGGTTTTTCTCCCCCTCTTTTAACTCTAGAAAGCGGAACCATCCAATAAAGCTTAACGTTGGAAGTTTGAGGAAAGACAAAATTCAGCACATAGGATCATAGAATTGTAGAGTGGGAAGGGAATCCCAAGAGTCATCTAGTCCAACCCCCTGCAATGCATGAATCTTTTGCCCAGTGGGAGGCTGAAACCCACAAAGGACCCTGAGATTAAGTGGATAGAGAGAGGTTTTTCTCCCCCTCTTTTAACTCTAGAAAGCGGAACCATCCAATAAAGCTTAACGTTGGAAGTTTGAGGAAAGACAAAATTCAGCACATAGGATCATAGAATTGTAGAGTGGGAAGGGAATCCCAAGAGTCATCTAGTCCAACCCCCTGCAATGCATGAATCTTTTGCCCAGTGGGAGGCTGAAACCCACAAAGGACCCTGAGATTAAGAGTCTCGTTGCTCTACTGACTGACCTATCCCATCTTCACGCAAGCTTATTTTATTTTATTTATTTATTTAAAAGTTTTAAAAGACGGTTTGCAGGGTTTCAGTGGGAGCACCTGATGATAGGAAAACGTAAAAATAAATGAATGACTTTGTGCGTAGGCTAGCACCAGTATGAATCCATCCCTCTGAATTGCTGCCAATGTCAATAAATGAAGCAAAAGGCAACCTCTCATTAGAAGCTAGAGCAGATCTCAAAAGGCCCTCTGCTCTTATAATCCTGTAAGAATAAAGACTCGTCCCTGTGGGGGAAATCTCACTGAAGTTTCTCTGGTAAGAGTTTTGTTTTCCTTTCAGAATGCTTCATCAATTTCATGCTCTTATGTAAAGCAAGTGAGGTATCTCTCATACTGCACGAACCTCATTATCTATAAATGTCAGAATTATATTCGTGTCAAAATGACATATCAGTGGTCCATTCTTTTAAAACAAATATTGTTAAAAAACAGGTGCTTTTTATCTTGGCAAGCTTGGGAAGAATTAGAGACTTTTTTGTGTACTGCTGTGATGAATATGTAGTTAGTACTACATTCCTACAACTGCTGTGGCTTCCTCCAGCAACTCCCGAGAATTGTAGCTTAGCAAATAATTTATAAACCGCCTTTTACACCGGTCTCAAGCTGATTTGCCCCCGCCACTCTGGGCAGCTAACAACAAAATATCACAAAACAGAGTGAAACATCAGGCATTAAAAACTTCCCGACACAGGGCTGTCTACAGAAAGTTGCACAGTTGTTTGTCTGCTTGATATCTGATAGGCGGGCGTTCTACAGGGCGGGTGCCACTACCAGGAAGGCCCTCTGCCTGGTTCCCTGTAACTTACAAGGTTGAGGCCATTTAGGGCTTTAAAGGACAACATTCCTAGCCACTGCACCTCCACTGACAACTGGATCTAGGAGCACACACCCCCACACCCCCACACACTACGCACCTGCTCCTTCAGGGACAGTGCCCCCATTGAGGGCTGGCAGCTTACCAGACTCAGAGGAAAATTCCCAAGTTTCATTCTAAAACCTATTTAAGTCTGTAATGTAAATACTGTATGTCCCAACAGACTGGAGCAGCCAGGCACTCTGTTCACCTCTTTCACAGAAGGAATGGATTCTGGCCTGTTGGTTAATGCCTGTTGGTGCGGTTCTCCATCATCACTGCAGCATACATGCTGGTGGAGCCCGAAACAAAGTCAAAATGTGCACCAGGGATTGGCTCTGAACAAGAGAATGCATCATTTGACACATGTAATTATCCTCTGTTGAAACAGCAATTGGCAAAGATCTGCAGGGTGGTTTTGTTGTTCTGGTTTTTGCATTAACTTGGGGTTTGTTTTTTTAAAAAAATATATATTATAAGGGATTTCTTTGCTTTACATTTATAATTTTGTTTGCTTCTAAACGGAGATTCAGTGCACTTCGGTAAGTGCTTGAGAAAACTGGCCGAACTTTGCTGTTGCTTCTGTAAGTGTCTCTCTGCTGCCACATCCTTGGCTGAAATAATCACCGCCATCATTAATACTTCTTTAACTCCCTCCAGCATTTACTGAGTGCCCTGCAGGAGTCACTTATATGTCTCCTGCAGCACAAATGCGCTACATGGTGTCTTGCTTATGTAATTGAGGCCTGAACGTGGGCAACATCTGAAATGTTTTCCCAGAGACATCATGTAGCAAGCATATTAAGCCGCGTTGCATACATTTTATTTACCGGCTTTCAGTAGCCGCCCTCGCCAAAACCAAATTAGTTTGCCTCAAGCCAGGAATGTCCCTTATGTTCATGTTGTTGCTGACACTGAGTTGGTTCACACATAAAACTTAAGCCTGGGGTTCCTAGTGCACCAGAAGTTTTCACAGCTGTCCTGCCATTGTTCTGCTTTGCAACAGGATTTCAGTGCCATGTTTGCATGTGTGGACTCATATAGCGCTGTTATCCAGCCTTCTGCAGATGAGCATTCCCTTAGACCAGGGTTTCCCAGACTTTGGTCTCCAGCTGATTTTGGACTACAGTTCCCATCAGTTCTCTGATTCCTGATCCTGCTAGCTAGGGATGATGCGAGTTGTAGTCCAAAAACAGCTGGAGACCCAAGTTTGGGAAACCCTGCCTTGGATGGTCAATTGCATGGCTTGTCATAGTGCCCTTATTTACACCTTGCTACTGCCATCCTGCATTATCTCCTTACTCTTCTGCATTGGCCTTCCCTGTAGTTCAGCCCCACCTGCTTTTACATCATCGGTGACTTGCATAAGCCGATTTTAAGGGGAACAGGAGGAGAGAGAAACAAGAAAGAAAGAAAGAAATGTAATAATGCAAATCCATTAATTTTTATTAATACATCAAATTGCATTTGTACGTTAATTTGAAAAACAATGTGGAGAACCACACTGCACAGCGGCTCAGAAAAGGGCACTTCCCACATCTGAAATGTGCTGTTTCTGGTATGGGTAGGAGCTGCAAAACGTTAGCAGGAGAAAATAGCTTCCATGTGGTTCCACAGTTAAAATTTTGCTTCCAGCAGATTTTGGAAGAGTGTTGACTGCAAGTGCTAAAAGACCATAGTATGGCGGCACTCTTGATGATATTTCTCCTCCAGCAAAGTGCTGTGGTTTTTTTACTTCTTGCTCTGCATATAGCCATAACAAAAAGTGATATTTTTTGCTCCAAAGAAGCGGACACGGAGCAACGGATTCAAACTACAAGAAAGAAAATTCCACCTAAACATTAGGAAGAACTTCCTGACAGTAAGAGCTGTTCGGCAGTGGAATTTGCTGCCAAGGAGTGTGGTGGAGTCTCCTTCTTTGGAGGTCTTTAAGCAGAGGCTTGATAGCCATCTGTCAGGAATGCTTTGATGGTGTTTCCTGCTTGGCAGGGGGTTGGACTGGATGGCCCTTGTGGTCTCTTCCAACTCTATGATTCTATGATTCTATGATTTTGTAATAAACTACTCCCTGAGTCATCTTGGAGATGGCCTGTTTGGACTTATTTTCTACCGCCAGCAATGTACATTTTCTAACCCTGAGCCCTATCAACATAACTTTCATTTCGCTGCCCTTCCCCTGTTCCTGTTCATTTCCCACCCACCCCCATTTAGACAGGTCCCCCCCCCAAAAGGAAACTCGCTATACAGAGTAGTTTGGCTATCATGAGAACTCGAATTGTACAGTTTTTAATGCCAAGAAAAGAATGCAAGGCAAAGGGAGGCAAGGTCTTGACTTGTTCTCAGCATCAGAAAAGGTCACGGCAGCAAAGATCGGGAGGCTTGTGCTTTCTTGAAAGGCCCTGTAATTCCCAGGGGTCTCTCTTCTTGACTCTTGAGTCGTGCCACTGGGACAAAGAGGGGAAACAAGCAAGCTTTATATCTCTCACTCTTCCAGGACTAATAGATATGATTGAAGGAAATATCTGAAAATATGCATCTGGGTGTGTGTCCCCTAAGAGACAGCTGCAGACTTCTAACCAGGTTGGGATAGTATTTTCCCATATGAAATCTTGAGCATATGTGACCTTTTGAATTTCGCTCAGTTGCTGCTTGCTCACCCTTTCTCCCGCTTGAAAGTAATTGCATTTCCAAATGATCAGTGGCTTCTTGTGCGTGTGTGTTGTTATTTTCTGGTTTGGTTGTGTAGTTACAAAGCCAGTGAGTCAGATGCGCAGGGGTGAAATTTGCAGTCGATAATCCCTCCTGGTAGAGTGGACAAGACACCCGTCTTTTCTGTTCAGTGATATATATAATAACATAATGATATAATATAATCTTAATAAAGGATTAATTAATTATAGTCATTTATAGTGTTTCCAAACAGAGTGCGCAAAGCATATATGGATAACTAAAGTCACATGTGTTTCATAAGAATGATGACAAAGGATTAAAGAGAGCACAGCAGCGGTGAACAGACTGACTAGTATCAGACGTAAACAGTAGTCCGGTTCATGCGTAATGTTAAGCTGTGGTTTGTATAACCATTAGTTAACCACGGACTACTAAATAAACCATAGCTGGTTTTTCAAAACTTTGGTTTGTTTCCCAGCTGCTCTTGTCATATGCCTTTGTAGTTGGGTGAGCATCTGGGGTGACCCCCCAGCAGACAGGGAATTGGACTGTAGTTCAATACTGACCACAACAGAACCCTCTATCACACTTGAAGTCAGCAGGCTGGTTCGGGACTGGTTGTGTGACCCATATATGTTGGTGCTCAAACACCTTGCCTTCCACTGCACGCACAGGCGCGCGCGCACACACACACACACACACAAGCATCTGTTGCCTAAGGCAGCTGCCTCAGTCTAAGGACTAAAGTTTACCCTACACAAATCCAGAAGGGAGACCCAAAGACAGTTGGATGGGGTCTTGTACACCTCCTTCCAGCAACTCCCGCAGCCAAGCTGGTGCCAAATGTATTGCTTTGCTTCCCTTTAGACCGAGGCCGACAGGGGAGGGGTCTTGTCATCTGGGAGCCCAGGACCTCCATAAACACTGCTCAGGCTTGCACCCCAGAGAGGTCACTTTGGTGCTGCTAACTCAGCAAAAGAAAAAGAAAAAGCATGGAAGGCAACAGTTACGAGTTAGCAGTCTCTGCAGCCACAGCGGGCGCTGTGATTCTCCAGTAGTTTGACTTCACCCACAGAGGCACAGTCCATTGTCTCTCGAGACAGACAAATGCCAACAACAACAAAATGAGTGAAACTTGAAGGCAAGCTTTAGAGGACTTTTCGTGCACAGAGTGGAATAAAAGTGTGCAACATCTACACTTGTGAATGGCAGGGAATGTGAAGTCTCTGCATTGACCAGAGCTGGTAAGAGTTTCTGCCCTTCCTAATCAACACACCTGGCCTTGCCTTCAGTTTCATCCAGTTCCAGCAACTAACCTCAGGTGCCCGATATTTAAATCTGGATTTGGGCACAGCATCCCACGCAATCAGTCACAGATCCATTACACTGATAGCCAATTTTGGCTGTTTTTTCTAATTCACAATATTATCTCAGAAAATTTCTACATGATTCCAAATGGAATTGGAAATGGAGGTGTCGCTGTTGGTGCAAATAGCTCCATTTCTCATGCCTTTCGCTGTGTGTGGCAAATTTTAGAAGCCTACATTACGACTGAAAATGTGCACAATGCACACAATTAAAACTCTTCTGTGCTTGGCCAGCCTCATACCAAGCGAGGAAGGGAGCAAAGGCCCCAGCTGCTCTCACTCTGCGCCATTCAGTTAAAGGCAATAGGTCTGTGCGGATGCACTGCGAAGGGCTAAGCCCAAACAGCTCATTAGATTTTGCGCACCTTGCATGTCCATCTGGCTCATTAAATTTCACTGCAGCCATCGCATCCAAATAGCCTCCCATTTTAGAAGAGGGAAAGGACATTCTGGGAAGCAACAGTGAAGGGCAAGGAAGGCACACCAACTGGTTAATTACATTGCAGTGAGTGGATCATAGTTTTGCCTGTCACATTTTTCAGAATTCTTATCTGGGTGGGTTCCCCACCCCCAATCCTGAAACAGTTTCTGTCTTGTGACTTCCATAACTCAGCAGAAGTGGGGTTAGGTACCATTCTATTAATGTGTGTGCTGGGGGGGGGGGGTGGTGGTAAGAGGATATCCAACAGCAGAGGCAAAGTATGATGCTCTGTTGAGGTTATGAACCCACCAGCTCTGATAAGTAGGTAACATGAATCATGGGCTGCTCAGTTGGCAGGCAGAGAAGAAGCGATTCCATCTTTCCTCCGTCTCTGGCTGAAGAGGTGCATTCCTGGGGAATGGTCCAACACCTTTCTCTGGGTGCCAGCCACCAGCCGTATCCAGCAGGCTTGCCTATTATTGAGCTATGATTTCACAGCTCCTGAAAGACAGAGATAAAACATCCTGTTTGGCCAAATGTTCAGTTCCTACACAGCAGATGCTCTTCTTGGGGGTGAGGCCACGTGATGGGGGCCAGGCGTCCTTCATCCTATAAAGGCTTTGTCTGATGGTGAGTCCATTTCAAGGTGTAGATTAGTCCAGTGAACTCAATGTTCGTTTCATTTGAAACAAGGCTGTCCTAAGTTCAGAGATTTAATAAGTCATCATAGAGGTCAGCGTGCCATCTCCATCTGTGATAGGGCTATAAGCCAACATCCTGCTTGTTTGCTTGGACTGCAGGAGGAAACCAAGCAGAAAGCAAGATGCTTTCCCTTCCTGTCTGTCTTCCTTCTGAGGAATCTTGGTGGGATGGAAGCTCTAAACAAGTCTGAGTACCAGGCTTTCCCCTTTTCCTAGAGTTCCCTTCCCTCTCACCTTCCTCCTGAGAAAACCAAGCAGGAGGGAAAGACATAACTCTTGGGCATCTCAGGACTAGGGATGTGGAGGAAATTCTATTCAGTTCACATTTAAAGGAGAACCTTCCTAATTTGAACTTTCCAAAACAATTCACAAACTAACCTTCGAAATGTGAACTTCTATGAATTTTGCAATGCAGTAATCCACCCACATATGCACACAAGAACATATATCATGGTAAAGTGTGCATAAAATGCATATATTAATAAAAAGAACATTTAAAATGCATTATATCAAGCACAATCACATAAAAAATCATACGTATTAGAGAAATTCGCACTGCACTGAAATGCTGGTGAGTTTTCCTAAGGACTTTTTTTTACTTAAAAAAAGGCAAACGGATGTGGAAGTGTGGAGAACTGAAGATTGGAAAAATGAGAAACTGAAACTGATAGATTTGCACATCTGTATGCAGAGGCTAGGCTATGTTATTTAGCATGTGTTTCTGATATGGTGGCTATAGGACAGTTAGTAAAGGTAAAGGTAAAGGGACCCCTCACCATTAGGACCAGTCACGGACGACTCTGGGGTTGTGGCGCTCATCTTGCTTTACTGGCCGAGGGAGCCGGCGTACAGCTTCCGGGCATGTGGCCAGCATGACTAAGCCGCTTCTGGCGAACCAGAGCAGCACATGGAAACGCCATTTACCTTCCCGCTGTAAACCTATTTATCTACTTGCACTTTGACATGCTTTCAAACTGCTAGGTTGGCAGGAGCTGGGACCGAGCAACGGGAGCTCACCCCATCCCGGGGATTCGAACCGCCAACCTTCTGATCGGCAAGCCCTGGGCTCTGTGGTTTAACCCACAATGCCACCTGACAGTTAGTATTCATCCTTATTTGCTTCTGGGGTGTTTATATGTCTTCCCATTGGTGTTTCATTCCGCGCTTTTCAGTGCATGTCCCCATCACTTTCTTAACAGCAGAAAGTCCATGGTATCACTTGTAAGTGGATCTATCGTGCCAGGGCAACAGAGCCCTTGAATCCACTTTAACTGTGCAACCCTAAATGTACAGTGTGCACTTGAATCCCTCTCCCAAAGTAATGGCAGTCTGGAAGCGACCTCAATACAAGAGGACAGATCTTCCTACGTATCCGTTATTCCTTCAAACCTCCACTTATAAAAATCCTTTAAATAAATAAAAAAAATTCCACTGAGAATTTGGGTCTGACCATTTAAGGACAAAACAGCTCTTTTCCTCTTGATCTATATTTGACTCTTCTTTTAAGATTCATGTGCTACTTCTATTCCATCCCCTAGCAGTTTATGTGCCAGAATTGGCATTAAAAATTAAAAAAATGAGACTCCTAATGGGATTGCAGGAGGATAGATCAAGGATAATAGTGGAGAGACTGAGCCATAACTCTGAATTATCATTTGTATTCATTTATGTAAAACATTTCATGTCTTTTTTGCTCACAATAATCACTGTATGTATCTGCACAGAGGGTTTTTTGGTTTTTTTGAAGAAGTTGCAAGACACTATATTGGGGAATTAGCGTCCCTCTTCAACACACTTGAGTGCAAAACCCAGATGAATTTTAGGAACCAGTGTCTCCAAGTTCGCTTTTTATTCATTTTTAATGGATTCAGATATTTTTCATCCACTTTATGTTGTTTGTTCAGTTGCAAATTACTCATTTTTATAAGGTGGCATAAAAATAAAGTAAGTTAAATAATTCTCCATTCTACTCACATTTTTTTAATTGTTCCGCCAAACATATGGTATCAGTACAATATTCTGTTATGTTCTGTCTTTTTTTCACAATGCACTTCCTATCTCACTGTGGTTCCTTTGCATCTACATGCATCCCACAAATACTTTGTTCATTCATTCATTCATCAATTTCATTCTTTCATCCATTCATTACATTTATATCCCACTTTTCCTCCAAGGAACTCAATGAGTTGTACTTGTTATTTATTAATTCAATTTCTTTCTCAGCCTTCCTCCCTAAGGAGCCTGGAGTGGCAAACAACACAGTGCAATTAAAAATAAAACGAAAACATATTTAAAACATTTAAGTGTACAAGGTTATCAGGAACAGTACCTTTAAGCCATCAAATGCTTGGGAAAGAGGAATGTTAATAATGCTGGAGACAAATTCACCTCAACCTGGGAGGGCACTGCACATACAGGGAGCCACCACCAAGGAGGCCTTGTCACACATTGGTGCCAACCAGGCAGCCCCTAGTGTCAAAATTACGGTACTTTTCATGTGTTGACTTGTGAAACTTGCACCCAGTCTCCCATGTTTTGGCTCTGTAAAAATAGCAGTCACATTGGTTACATAAAGGAAGGCTGTTGTTCAATGGAAGAGTGCCTGCTTTGAAGAAGGTCCCAAGTTCAGTCCCTGGCATTTAACTGTAGGACTGTGGAAGACTCCTGTAGGAAGCACTGGAGAGCTATTGCAGTGAGCGTAGACATAGATGAAGCAATAGCTCAGCATGATTCAATAATGGCAGGTAGCTTCCTATGTAGTGTGTATCACAAGCTTCCTGGTGCCATTGCACAGAGGGCCACACTTCACAGTTCAGTGTCACATGTTATAACCCTGGGCCATAAGTTCACGCTTCCTTGAGTACATTAAATATGTCAGGTCAGGAGCATAAGATTCCATCTATGAAATGCAGCGTAGATGCTACTTTATATGATCTCATCCAGCATAGTCTTTCTGGAGGTTACTCCTTTTTTACTACCAATCTGATGGATGTGCTGACGTAACAGGTTGGAACAGGCATGCTGGAAGTCTGTGTGGATTGGGCCTGGAATGCAACAGGGAGATGCTGGTGTTTGCGCTTCTGGCTGAGTTGTAGGAAGCCTTCCTTGCTTTGCAGACTTAATCCTGGAGGACAAATGAATGCTGTTCATTTGTGTGAGGCTGGTATGGGCTTGCAAAGCTGAGGCTGTGTCATCTCTTTGCAGTTGTGCTGCCCAAGTGACCTTCGCTTCACATCGGCACATGCTAGGGAGCAGTTGTGAAGACGCAACGTGTGGCTGAGCAGCACGCTTGCTGGAGGCTGTGTGGGACAGCTGTCAGGGCTCATTCGTCATGCCCTAGTGGAGAGCATATGTGCAATCCTAAATTTGGTATTATTAATTTGTCGGCACAGTATCAAATCTATTCAAATGAGCCCTCCTCATTCGTTACCCCCAGAGATCTGAGCGAGACAGTGCTGGAAGAAGGGGGCTGACCTCATAACAATCCAGTGACAGAGTTGGAAGCCTAAACCCAAACTGAGACTTTACATTTGCGAATGTGATCTAGTCCTCTTTTGCTTTCTGTCTGCTGCCTGTAAGCCTGTTGGAGACCAGAGGAGAGGAGAGGAAATCACTGTGCAGCAGTGATTGCTTGGCAGGATGGAGAGGGTTGCTAATAAAGTGCTGAAAGGGGCATTGACCAATAATCTTACGGTAGTTTGGTTGCTGCGTTTATTTGTGTTTTTGACATGAACTAAACCAGGGGGAAGTAAAGAAACACTGAGTTGAATCAAATATAGGTAGGTATCTGGAGAAGTGTGCATGCACATGAAAGCTTGTACCAATGACAAACTTAGTTGGTCTCTAAGGTGCTACTGGAAGGACTTTTTTTTATTTTGAATCAAATAGTTGCCTTTGGTGCCTACAGTACCTGCTGGAGGACAGAGGTTTAATTTATGTAGACACACATTCACACAAAAATACAGCTGTCTTAAAGCAATGTGGTATGAATCTCCCAAGTTGCAGGCGGGTAACTGTCCACAACGTAGCTGCAATTCAGATCCATTAGTAGCACTTTTACTAGAAATTATTTAAAAGAAAGAAAAGATCTGCATTGGGATGGAAAAGAACCCCTTTGCAGTCTCCCTCTGATGTGCTGTAGCTAAATAGCAGAACCAGGAAGGCCCCGCTTAGTGTGATATTCGGAGCTCAAAGGACAGATGGGGGGAGGGAGGGAGAGTAATGCTAGAGTTTGCACTTTGAAAGCCAAAATGCAGCTCCTCCTCCTCCATTATGCTAGACAGGAGCACTGTATTTATTAGTGCTGTCAAACCAAGCACAGCTTCTCAGAGACTTCCTGGCCAAAGGCCAGGGTCAGGCATGAGGAGAGAGATTTACGTTAAACAGAGGTCAGCCGTGTCGGCTGCAGCCCACCGCAACGGGACGGGCTGCATCAGAAGTGTCGCCTCAGCAGTCTTTTCAGGGAGAGATCAATACCCCACTTTCCGCTGCCTCATTCTGCTAATGGAACCAATGTGATCCCTGTGCATTTCCTGCTCACTCTGGGATTGACTGATGGGGCAAGAGAAGCACCAGGTGCCGTAGCAAAGCTTGGATGTTGGGAGCAGGGTCGGACAAGGGAGGGGATGCTTCATCACTATTTGGCTGCAAGCCCAAGTGCTGCAATTAGACAACTCAAAGGAACAGATGCCGTCCTTCCTGTCTTCTTGCATGCACCCAAATGCACAGTACGATAGGGGATTTTACAGCCAGGGGAGGAGACAAAGACAGGCTCTATTTCGGTCTTCAAGTGGCTGGTGACTGATAGGACTTGTAGGTCAAAACATCTGGAGGGCACCAGGTTGGTGAAGGCTGACCTAGCAAGTGATGCAGTGGCAGCGATACTGGGGAAGCAGTAGTTGAAGAGGAAGAAGAAGCCTTCTTAACCTTGGTGAGTTTTAGTCTGAATGTGGCTGTTCTGCTCTGCAGGGAGTGAGGAACCCACTGAGGTGGGCAGCATAGCTGCCAAGTCTCCCGTATTCCCCGGGAAACGCCCGTTTTTCCAGCTGTTTCCCGCTGACAGCCCGGATTTTTTAAAAAAACGTAAATCCCCCGGATTCTTACCGGCCCGGGGAGGCTCCTTCTGCGCATGTCTGGAGTCTCTGGACATGCGCAGAAGCGATTTCTGGCGCTGCGACCATTTTGGAACTGGGCATAACATGCGTAGAAGTGACTTCCAGTGCCGCTCTGCCCAGTTCCAAAATGGCCGCAGCGCGACTTCCGGCTCTGCGGCCATTTTGGAAATGGGCAGGGCATGCGTAGAAGCAACTTCCGGTGCTGCTCTGCCCAGTTCCAAAATGGCTGCAGCGCGACTTCCGGTGCTGCGCCGCACTGATCCCGGATTTTTCAGTCTGGGAGTTGGCACCTATGGTGGGCAGCCCTTGGAGACTTGCGGAACCTGATGGATTCCTGACTCCAGTGCTGCAGTCTTCTCGTGAAGCTGCTCTAGTTGAGTGTATTTATGAATTACATTTTTACCCTACGCTTCCTGCAAGCAGCTCAGAGCAGCATAAAAGGCTCTTGTTCTTTTTTTTTAAAATATATTTTTATTAATTTTCCAATTAAAACCAATTATATCACATTCATTATTTCAAATTATACACATATATATATCAATCAAACCGAATGTTATGCCAAATCGTCTAGAAAGTTTTTTATTTGGGTTCCCATGCTTCAAGAAATTGGGGATTCCTCGCAACCGTCCACTGCCGTCTTTTTTCTAAAGTTCAAATCGTCCTCCAAGTTCATAATAATCCAGATCTTCCCCTTACAGTCACATAGATGTTTTCCACTTTCAACCGATTGTTTCCCAGCTGCTGAGATAAATATCAAACAAGGTTTCACAGATGTTCTTTCTCCTGTGTGGGTTAATCAGTCCAGCCTCCCCATAAATCTTCTTGGTCTGGAGCTCCCTGTTGCGTCGACTCTCAACATGAAGCAGCGCCATCTTAAAAAAACTCAAATCACTTTCGTTTTCTCTCATAGCCATGAAGATTAACGATCTTTATAGAATTTACAGCTTTTCCAGGCAGAAGACCCAAACATCAAACCATAAACTCTTGGTAAATTAATGGATCTCCTTGCCCTATAGCTGAACTTAGCTTCAGGTCGCTGCTCCAATTCAAAGTGCGTCACAGCTCATAAATCCTCCGAACGCGTCCAGGACTCCTTCCGTCCGACTAGGGGGGGGGGCTTTTCTCATCGGCAACTCCACATCTTTAAAAAATATGCTCAGTTACAACAGTTTATAAAGTTCAACTCACACAGTCTTTTGCTTCTCTTTCTCTCCAAACAAGCCAGGACATCGCGTCTGGGAAGGTACGAAGTATGAAGAAAAATAAAAAAAAACTCAATTCCCTTATCGCTCCGTCCCCATCAATCCTTCTTCCAGATGATATACAGCCTTTGACTCCTCTCCCTCAGCAGCATAAATTTCTCAGCAGTAAACAGCGCTTCTTCCCCTCCTTCTGAAGTATGTCCATAGTTTTAAGCCTAATTATCTTCTTTAACCATGGAAATCCCCGCCATGCAGATTAGCGTCCGGGAGTCCTGGCCCCCGTAAGTGCTTTTCAGCCCAAGCTCCCCCCACTCCATAAACAGTCGGAGTGGGTCTGGGGGCATCGCGGGCCAGCGGCCCCTCTCCGTAACCCCCGGAGAGGGTAGGGGGTTGCCATTTACTCCCCTAGCAACCGCCAAATTCCTTACGAAGGTCAGAGGGATGGAAAACAGGTCCGCCATTCCTGCCGGCGGAAACCGGAACCTAAAAGGCTCTTGTTCTTGGCTGGCTGAAGCCCCCTGAACAAAAGCTCTCTTAGGAAGTGGGGGATACACTGCAACATTGGGTTGCAGTCCCTATTTGTAACGTCACATCATTCCATCTGGCAGCGGTGAAGTCAGGGCGATGTTGCTGTTGTTGTAATAAAAATATATACACTACCTTCAAAAACAGTGGTGTTCCCGAAGCAGGTCACAAGGAAAAATGAAACACAATAATACAATACAATAACCACCACTGGAAAAACAGTAAACCAGCATAATAAAGCCACAAAAAAAATCATAAAATGTGTCAGGTAAGAACATCCCGAGTGGCTTTAAAAACAGGTTGTCTTGCGCAGTCATCATTTTTTTAGAGACTCTTCAAATTTCCATAGTTAAGTCCACAGTACATGGGAAAGTTATTAGATATGGTTGTTTTGCATGTGATTTTAGTTGGGGGGTGCCTGAGCAGAAGTCCTCTCTCTTAATTTCAAAAAAAGGAGAGAAAATAACTGTGTGAAGAAAGGCCTTATGGAGTCAGCAGAGGGCAACAGCAAGGAAGTGAGGAAAAGAAAAGAAAAACGAACCCATGAGCAAGTGTGAATTTGTGTAAGTACGACGCAAATTCTTGCTAAGAAAACAGACATCTCTGTTCAGGATAACAGAGAGCCTTCATTAAGCATTAGTGATATGTGCTCCAGTTAAGTATTTAATTATTTTCAAAACATTATTTCACTGGACACTCATTATTATGCTTGCTCTCAGTAAACCCCTTTGTATTGTGTTCATTGTACACCGCTGGCCCACAGAGTGGCCGATTGTTATTAATTTGCCTGGTTATAAGTGGGTAGCTCTAATTAAGAGTCAGCACAAATGGCAGGAGAAGAGGATTACAAGGCTCCGTTCTTTGATCTATGCCCCTTTTGGGATGATCTGCTGATAATGCTCTTCCTATTTAGTGGGTGGACCAAGGCTGCAGTCTTAGCCCCACTTACCTGGGAGAAAGCCCCATTGAGTTTAGTGGGACTTATTTCTGAGTATACATGATTAAGAATGGAGTAGGGAGGGCTCAGTTTTGGTTCTCTCAGTTTCTCCCCCAATATTAAATTTAGTAATCTACATTTCTATGGATTATTTTTTTTATTAATTGCCATCTAGATTCATCAGCATTTTAGTGTGAATTCCTCTTAATAAACACATTCTTGTATGCAGTTTTGACCAATATATGCATTTATGCTAGCAGTTTCCCCATATATAATACTTTTTTGTATGTCATTTTCATGAATACAGTAAGTGAATTTTGATGCACATTTTCCCAAAACATATGCATGTTTATATGCATTGGCGGTTGGCAAAGTGCACCGCAAAATTCAGGGAAGCGTGAATTTCAAACAATAGCTGTGTTTTAGTTTGTGTATTGGTTCAGAAAGTGTTCATTAAGAAGTTTCCATTAAAATGCAAGCAAAACCTAACAATTGCCCCCATCTCTAGATTGGAGCCTACTGGAGGAAGCACAGTTGTACCTCCCTAAGGCCTACTTAAGAGATTCCTAATTTTCTTTCACCCGTTGCATCAGAAGTTGCATTATATAAGGCACTAAAAAGGCTTTTAAGACATCATTTTGTGCCATCTTCTATGGGACTAATGTGGCGACGACACCCTGGTGTCTGATACACTTTGCAAAGTACTGTGGAAATAATACTGTCTCTAGCTTAAAATCTCTCTTTTACAGGGCTGTGCTGAGCAGTACCTTACTGAAATCTGTGCATAGCCAGGGGTTTGTTTACTTAGGAAAAGCAAGCTTTTAAAGGTCATGCATCCTCCTAGCCTCATAAAGCCCTCTGTGTGTCACCATTCACTTTCACAATCTGGTGAAGGATTAGGGGTTGTGAACTGTTTTGTTTTAAATCTGTTACACTCAGCAGAACTCTTAGGCCCGCTTCTTCCTTTTTATTTTGTGATTCCGCAGTCCAAGAACACTGTTGCTGCACCCCTCTTCTTCCTTGTTTTTGCTGCTGTCATTTTATTTTATTTTTTTACCATTTGCACTTTAAGACAGAGTCGAGCAACCATTTACTCTGACTCTGTCAGCCCCCAACCAGCATGGCCAGTGCTCAGATATGATGGGGGTTGTCATTCAGCAACATTTGAGAAGGGTCACAGCCCCCCCCCCGGCACCTGGCAACCCTGGCACCATGGCCAGCTCCTCTTTACCCCCCACTATTAAATCCCGAACAGCTTTCCAAACTCAACAAAACCGTGCCTTCTCCCAGCCCTCCCTTGCAGCAGCCACAGCAGAAATTAGACATGTAACCCCTTTCTAAAACGTCGAAAGCAAACACCTCTCTGCAAGCAGAAGCTGCAGAGCTTTTGTAGCACACCCACCCAGTGAAATAATATATTTACATTCTTGAGAAAATCTGTTCAGAAGAAGCTCCCCGGTGATATTTGCATGGTGACCCTCAAGCAGCGGGAAAGATAAGATCAACATACAAACAGCGTTAAACAGATGTTTTAATTAAAAGTTCCAGCACTGTATCACACTGGCTAATTCAGCATCAATTCCTCATTTGTTTAACTCCAAGGTGTAGATGTTTTACCAAGACAACTTGCAAGAGTAGCTTCTATGGATTATATACCCAACATTCCAGTGGAGTAAATGGGCTTATGTGCACAGATTTCAATGGGTCTCTTTTGAGTATGACTTAGTTGGCTATCACCCTGTGATCTTATGGAAAAAGTCAGCTATTAGGCAAGGGGTGGGGTGGGTTGGGTATGCTGGTGTGAGACATAAGCTCTTAAGATGTGAAAATCTTCAGGATTTCCACCCCATGGAACATTCTGGACAGCATCTTTCCCCAATCTGGTGCCGTCCAGATGATGTTGGACTCCCAACTCCCATCAGCCCCAGCCAGCATGGACAGTGATCAGGGAACATAGCTCAGTTGGTAGAGCATGGGACTCTTCATCTCATCGCAATAGCTCTCTTATTTCTAGATTGGGAGCTAGAACAAATGCGTGGGCCGTATGTATAGCTGCAAATATGCTGGTTGTGGATGCCCTTCCTGAACAACCAGGGAGGCTCCTGAGTTCCCAGGGTCCTTCGGAGTGTAAAATAACTCTGTTGTGGCACAGTTGCTAGCGCAGCTCTGTTTTGTTCGAGGCTCCGCAACCGCCAAATTACGTGAACTATGTTTTATTGCCATGGCAATGCTTTGAGCAAGGAACACAATCTGAGAAAATGAAATGTGAAGCGTTCCTTTTGCAACGTAATTCCAACAATTTGCCTTGCTGCAAATTGTGCCCTGACTTGGGGATGGATGCGGTGCCAGTTGCCAATGTTTGCTGCCACTTGGATGCATTAGGTAGTGAGCTCAACTAGGTAGATATGTGCATTGTTCTTCCCAAATGGGACATGAATGCCTAGCCACAAAGGGAAAACCTGATGATGATGATGATGATGATGATGATGATGATGATGATGATGTTAATGGCATTGTTCTATCATGCCATGGCGGGATCCAACATGAGAGAAGTGTTTTGTTTTGTTTTCTGGGGGAGGGGAGCCGAAACAGTGCAAGAAGACCCTAGGTACGCCTCCATCTATGGGTAAGTGATCCTAAACATTTATGGGGGAGAATTTCATATAGGGTTGCTAGTTTGGGCAACAGCCCTCTGGTGAGCATAATTTACAAGACTAACAAAGCCTCTTAGCCACCCCACCTCATCAATGCCTCTTTGGTTATGAGGTTATGAGGTTGTCACCCTTGAAAAGTAGGTAGAACTGAAGGAGGAAATTGGAAGAGTGACAATCTTTCCCACTTCCTCTTTCACCTCTATGTGTTTTCCAAGGCTTGTTCTACCCAGATTCCTTGAGAGAGCAATGCTTGTGCACTCTTTCAGTCTCCTGCGGGTGGAGGACTGAACTCACCGAGGGGAGTGAGAAGAGAGGGTAGCACTTACAGCACTCACTCAAAAATCAATATGTACACATGGGTCTAAAAAGATTAGTGACCCCTCATTTATAGCCCTGTCCCATCTTCCATTCTTCCACCACCTCATACCCTGTCTGGTGGCAGCCAGTTTCATTATCTAATAAATTATCTCTTCGCCACTCTTAGTCGTCAAGCCCTGCTTTTATCAAATAAGATTTAGAAATCCAGGCTTGTATATGTGAATAGTGGTTGGGATATCCCTATGCCGGTGTTAAGTCATTTCTTTAAAGCCTTAATGTGTGTGAAAGTGCTTTAGAGAACAATGAGCAACCTCTGTGGCAAAAATATCTCAATAAAAGGAAAATTGCCTGTTTAAATGCTTGGCTTCTAGGCTTCTAAGACATCATTCTCAATACCTAACCCTTCTTCAGATATCATCAGAAGTGATCTTTGCTTCCATTAAAAGCACTTGGCTTTGCTTCAGAGTGAATTTGTTTCGACATAAAATAGAGGCTTAAGGCATTAAAGGGAAGCTAAAAGTTACTCTGTGTGAGCCTGTTGTTTTATTTATTAAGCTTCTGACTTGGATAAATCCCATTGCTATTAATTTTACTTTGTGGTTTCTGATAACTAAGTACTCAGGTTTCAAGAAGGCCAGCTATTCCATCAGTCTCACAAACAATTTTTAAGTTGGGGTGGGGTGAAGAGATTCTTAGGCCAGCCTTCAGATAAATTCTCCGAAGGGAATGTGATAAAATCATTTTTTTTATTTAAAATAATCAGTATAAAATTGCTCCCAAAATGCAGCCAGGCTGAACAATCCAAATCTGTGATCCACCGGGGTGTTTGGGCAGAAGGGAAGTTCCACTCTGGACTGGACAGCCACAGGATCTCCTGGATCTTGAGCCAGCCCTGCTGTAATAACATGTTGGCAATGGGCTTGATCCAAGGCCTCTTTGCCTCTTTCCAAGTTGTGCATTATTTATCTCTGTATTTAACACACAGTAATGCTTGAAATAGAACTGCTCATTGCATCTGCTGAGCCCACACCTTGTCCGCTAAAACAGTTGCATGATTCTCACCTGTGGCAATTGGCCAAACTCGAGTACAGCTGTCATTCTCTATTATGGAGCCGGTCCATTTAGTGCAGAAGGATAAGTTTTTTTACTTTTGCACCTGATGGCCAAACTTTTTTAAAAAAGAAAAAGAAAAACAAAGCAAACTCAAGAGCACCTGGTGTCATTGCTCTAGGCTTTTAGTCTGAGCTCCATTGCACACCACGGCTGTGTTAAATATAGGATTCCTGGATTTTGCCTTATGTGGAAGCCCGGAGCAGTTAAGAGTGCAACATGTTGTGCTTTCAAACTGCCCAAACTGATATGTAATAAGCGTTAGATTCTTTTCTAAAGGTGGTTTGCCAAGGCCCTGGAGTGGAGGTGGCAATGATGGAAAATGTTCACTGCCCAAGATATAGCTCAGGGTTCGGGAACCTCTGTCCTGGGGGCCTCCCGGGTCTCTATCTGACCTTCACTAGGACACACCACTCTCTGGCCCTTCTCTGCACCCTCCACGAGAGCTTTCCCCTGGCTGGAGTGTTTCCTGGAACTGTGGTAGTGCCTGGGATGGAGGATGAATGGGTGTAGAAACCTCAGAATTTTGTGCAGCTAGGATATGGTACAAAGGGGAAGATTCACATCCTTTGACCACCCGCCTTTGGCCTCCTCCACCCCTGGAAGCTTCCCCATGAGGTTCTGAAAAGAGTTCCTTTCCCGTCCTTCTGCAGACGCTGCCCCTGCACTTTGAATGTTCCACGGTGACCATAAAATGGAATAGCCCTGCCTGCCTGTGTATTGTGGGATGTAATCTACTGGGAGGAGTCAAGTACAATATTCCTTGTCTTGCTAGAGTGGACATGCAAGGGAATATTTGGTCCAGCCGGTCGAAACTTCCTGTTGCTCCTGGTATGGCTCATCCTTCCTTGCATGTGACTAGTGGGTGGGCGTGACCTACTTAACAAAAGGTCCACTCACACTGCCACCTCTCTCTCTTCAATCTTCCCTTTTGTCCTGCGAAATTCATGTACTGCTGACTGCCAGCCAAGCAGTCTCCCCAGGTTGTCTCCCATATGAGACAAACCTGTTTCTGCATGTTTGTAACTTTAAGCCTAAAGCCTGCCTTCAGGGATCACACTGTGCTCTGCCTGATCATGAGTAAAAACTACTTTTTGTTACTTATGAATAAGACTGTGGAGTGTTTATTCTTTTAGGAGGAATTAAAAAGGGGTCTTACCAGGAATATTAGTACATTAGAACATATCTCAACCTGGACAAGCCAGACTGAATTGCTTATTTTAGAGACAAAACATCCTCTCCTGCCACCCTCAACATTCCCACATGTGTTACTTAGCAACAAAGTCAGGTGGCTCCAGATGCTTTGGTAGGGCAAGGCACTTCACCTGGGCAGCTGGACAATCTGCAGGTCTTGGCAGGGAGCATAGCTGCCAAGTCTCCCGCTGAAAAACACGGGATCAGCAGTGGCGCGGCACCGGAAGTCGCTTCTACGCATGTCCAGACATGCGTAGAAGCGACTTCCGGTGCTGCTCTGCCTGATTTCTGGTGCCCAGACACGGGCAGAGCGGCATCCGAAATGGAGCCTTCCTGGCAGGTTGGAAATCCGGGGGATTTCCAGGATTTTTTTTCTATTCGGGATAACAGTGGAAAACGGATTAAAATCCGGGGGTTTCCCACGAAAAAAGGGAGACTTGGCAGCTATGGCAGGGAGGCGTGACGGAGGCTCCGTAGGGGCTAAGCTGAAAAATGTCAACTCTCCAGGCCTCACGTATCGGGTGACTGTTACAGTCCCTCACCCAAATTTCTCAGAAGCATCTACAGCAATGGTTCCCAATGGGGGGGTCCGTGTAACCCACCCAGGGGGTCCAGGGCACATACCCATCAACTGTCTGGGACATCACATTTTGGGGAGCCATGCTGTCACTTGGGAGCACGGCACCCAAAAATGTGTGAGATCTTTGCACCCGAAAGCACGTGTTTTGGGGCACTGTACTCTCACACCGGTTAACTGACCATCAAGAGCATGGCCTGGTTTTGCACCGGGACATATTGGGAGGTATGGTGGCACCATTAACCTAACAAAAACTACTTCAGAGCTATCAACATTTTCAAAAGTTGGGGAGTCTATGGCTTGGCTTTTGAAAAAAAAACAGGAGGTCCACAGTACTTCGCTAATTGGGAACTAGAGAATGTGATGCACAGCCAGAGCCCCATCCTTTAATTGCATGCCCTGGTGCAAAACCATCCCTCCCCAAAAGGGATGGTTTTTTCTGTATCGTTCTGAGGATTCATGTTGGATTGGGCAAGTGATGTGAAACGTGGATTATTTCGGCCATGGGTAAGTGCCCTTCTTCTCTTTTGTACGGAGGGATGTGAACATCAAAGAAAAGCTTTATGTGCCTATTCACTACACTTTTAAACACATCCTTTATTGCAGAAGGTAATAACAAACAGGCTTATCAGTCACCCTGGCAACATACAGTGAGATGATTGAAAAACTGCTGGTTCCTGTATGGCGAGTTCTCCCCGCCAACTCGCTTGGAAAAGTAATTAATAAATCGATATTTCCTGTGAAATCTTACAGGACGAGCACTATTCTCTTGGTAATACTAGGTAATCCAGGATTAGAAGTATTCATTAAGTGTTGTAGTGTAGTGGTTATTATTATTACTTCAATGCATTTCCTTTCTATACTGCTTTATATTTTTAAGGAAAAGTCTCAAAGCGGTTTACAACACATTAAAACCTTCAAATAAAACAACCCAGAATAAAACATCCCTGAAGGAAGTCACATATAAAGTATACATCCAAAGCAACATAATTAACAGGAAACTATTATTATTATTATTATTATTATTATTATTATTATTATTATTATTAAAGTTGTATACCACCCTATATCCGCAGGTCTCAGGGTGGTTCACAGGATAAAATCACAATATAAAAATACAAAATACATAATCAAAATAAAACAAGAACAACCCAATCACAGACACCCTTTAAAAGATTTCAAAATAAAACATTACGTAGGAGATCAGCTACAGAATGCACATTTAACGCAGGAAAGTTAACCAAGGTTAGTCAGTAGAGCTGCAAAATGGGAATTCCTTGGCACTCTCTCAGCCATGAGATTGCCAGATAGTAAAGCTATGCTCACCCATAGTCACATGCCTCACCTTTGGCATGGTAATAAAAGTTGGGCTGTCACACAGGACCGCTGTAGAGGTCATTGAGAATGCCTTAAACTCTACAAGGCAGGGATAGCCAACACGGTGCCCTCCAGATATTGCACACTGCAACTCAAATCAACTCCACCCAGCACCACTAATGGTCAGGAATGATAGGTGTGAATGAAAATGTTTGAAAGGCACTGCCTTGACTTCCTTTGCTGTGTAGAGAGCATCACATGCCCTGACTGAACTCATTACCATATGAAGTTCTATCACCTTTCAGGGGTTGGTGGGGAGTGATGATACATACATGTTGTGTTCAGTGATGAATGAAGTCTATTCCAGGTGTGGGGTGAGTGTGGGTGGGAATAGAACCAGTTGGGGATGCATTTTCATACTAATGACCTATGCCTCCACCCAATAAGGTTTTTGCTTGGGTACATAGAAGATTTGGCGCAAAAAGAATTGCCACCAATATATCCTATATAATAAAGTACAAGTGTCTCTGCGTCCAGTTGTCCCGTGTGTCCCTGGGTTACTGCGCATGTGCCCCAGGGACACAGGGATTGGACAGCAGAGACTGCACACGCGCACTCTCCCCCCCTGTCTCCTCCAACCGCCGCTCCTGGCTGGACACCGCCTCACTGCAGGGCACGTCAGGGAAGCGAGGGTGCAGGCCAGCGGAGGCCTCCTCACAACCCTCCCTGGCCCGTGAGAGGAGTGGCGGGAGGCCGCGAAGCAGCGGCGGTGAGGTAGGCGTTTGTGTCCCGCGTCCTTCCTGTCGGCGGCTGGGGGAGAGGAAGGAAGGAGGAGAAAGTGCTGCTTTCTCCTCCTCCGTTCCTGTCCCCCTGCTGCCGACAGCAAGGACAGGTCCCAGGGTTCGGAGAAGCGCTTGCGCAAGCGCTTCTCCGAACCCCGGGATGTCTCCTTCCTGTGGGTGGCTGGGGGAGAGGAACGGAGGAGGAGAAAGCAGCGCTTTCTCCTCCTCCATTCCTGTCCCCGTGCCGCTGACAGCAAGGACAGTTCCCAGGGTTCGGAGAAGCACTGCGCAAGCGCTTCTCCAAACCCCAGGATGTTCTAGCGCCCGTTATTGAACGGGCTGAAATACACTAGTATAACATAATGACCAGATGGAACCCCTATCTTCAATGGATAACAACTACTGGATCAGAAGACATTCAGTGGAAATTAAAGACATTGTGCCCGTGGCCGAGGACAACAGTTTGAACCCTTCCAATGGATTATGGTTGGGGGAGGGGTGGGAAGGGAAAGGAAAGGAAAAATGATACGGGAAATTAAAAATTGGAAGGAGAGAATATAATGTATGTAAAAATTCTCGTACTTTAATAAAAATCTTTTTTAAAAAAACAAACCAATATATATAACAACTGCAAGAATTGAATTAGCCAATACATTAACAAATATTGAAAATTCCCAACAAGTAAGATTTCATAAAGGAAGAGAGAAGTTAATGAAGATAAGATTTTATTAGCGTAACTGGAATTGATTTGCAACCTTTGGAATAGCTTGTATTAATCAGCTTGTACACTTGGAAATATTAGCATTTTGATTGGAACAAGGACGCTTTTCTCTTGGCAGTTTGAAACGTTCATCTTATCTACCCAATTACTTAAAGCCTTCTTGTTAATTATTGATCGTATGGTAGTGCATAGAGCATTATATCGTTTCCATGGGGTTGTTTACAGCTGAGGTGACCTGTACTTAAGCAGTAAAACTGTAACGTATTGGGGGGGGGCTATTGCTCCTGTACAGCTGTTGTTGCTGGTACAGCAAGAATTTCAGGCATTTGTGCTGATTTTCTTTCTTCGTATCAAAGACTTCATTGTGATTGATTCACACTATATATGCTCAAAGGTTAACCTACTTTGACATTAGTGGTGCCTAGCATGGTAGACGCTCCTTATCCTGGACCAGGGATGGGAACCTTTGGCGCTCCAGATTTTGCTAGACTTCTACATCCCATCATCCCTGACCACTCACTGGCTTTGTTGACTGGCTGTCCCTGATGGGAGCTGCAGTCCAACAACATCCCAGCCCAAGTCTAAAGATAATGTGCAGGACATTCTGTTTCTTTCCCTGCTACAAAATGCGGTGAATGGGTAGCATCCAGCTTTATTATTCAGTGGCACCTCGCAAGACGAATGCCCCGCAAGGTGAATTTTTCGCAAGACGAATGCGTCTTGCGATCTGATGGTGACTCGCAAGACGAATTCGTTTTGCGAAAAATTCATCTTCTGAATCGCGGTTTCCCATAGGAATGCATTGAAATTTAATTAATGCGTTCCTATGGGCAAAAAAAAAGAAATTTCAATGCATTCCTATGGGAAACCACAATTCGCAAGACGAATTTTTCGCAAAACGAATTGACTCGCGGAACGAATTAAATTCGTCTTGCGAGGCACCACTGTTTATTTACTTGGTTAATTATTAATTTAAAAGACTCAGGGTACCACTTTTCTGAACATGGTTTACAGGCACTAAAATATATCGATAATAATCAGTAAAGTACAAAAATTAAAATCCCTTTACTGTCAATAGCATAGACTGAAACAGGCTGAAATCAGCATTGGATGCATAGCCCAACCATTCTACCACCACAGCACTACCTCACATTTTAATCAACCCAAAGATTCGTACAACCCTTTAAAAAAGTTTCCCTTTAGAGCTCATTTAAAAGCATAGCTGCCAAGTTCTCCCTTTTTTTAAGGGAAATTCCCTTATGCTGAATAGGCTTCCTCGCGAGAAAAGGGAAAAGTTGGCAGCTATGTTTAAAAGGTGTTGGCAGTGGGGCTTTCCTGAATTGTCCCAGAGCTGAGTTCCATAAATGTGTGCTTATTAAAAAAATAAGCATCCACACCAGAACATTTAAATCCCATATAGCTCCATTTCTGGGGAGTATAAATTGACCTGAAAATGACCTTAATAATAATGCTAATAATCCATAGTTATGTCATATTTAGTGAGGTAGAATATTACTCAACCAATTCATCACTGGAGGCAATTTCTAACCAGTCGGGTAGGGATTGAGAGCTAAGGGCACACTGGTTTGCATGAAGCGCTATTTTGGTTTCGTTGTGTTACCATGATCAGCTCAGCCTTGCCAATAACATACAAACTCTGTGTTGTGGGCCTATATTGCTATGTGAGCATGGACAGGGTTCAGGGTTGGTTAAAGGACGCAACAGGGAAGACAACAGGTCACGGCTGAGTTTGTGCTGCAGGATGGGGCTCTTGCTTAGTGATAAAGTGGGTGCTTTGGATGCTAATGGCCCCATGTTCAAACCTTGGCATCTCCAAGTAGGACTGGGAAAGATGTCTTGCCTGACATTGCAGAGAATTGCTAGTCAGTCTAAAGAAGGGTTGAGGAACCTGTTATAGGACTCATCAGCCCCAGACAAGCATGCCAGTAGTCAGGGATTTGTTGACGGGGGTGGACAGGAGTTCTGCAGAAACACGGAGGGCCAATTGTTCCCTACCTCTGGTATAGACATCGTCTCTGAGCTAGATGGATCACTAAGACTGCTTTATATGTTCATATCTGCAGCCATACCTCCTGTTCAGTAAAAGGTTAGGAGAGAGATGCCAGTGAAGTAACTGGGATCCCATTCTGAATCCTTTTTTGCCACCGCCTTGTAAGGTACAAGATTTCCTAGGTGAGCATTACAAATGTGAATACCAAAAAAAAGGGGGGGGGGACATTTGCTGTCTCATTGCAATCCATCAGCTCCTCCTTTTTCTGAGATCTTCCTGACACTGAAGTCTCATTTTGAATCTGGCTACATCGTATGGACAGCCCTTGAAATAATGTGTGTGGGAGCTTAGATGGATTGGCTGAAGGTGTGTGTGTGTTTGTGTGTCCCAGATTAAATGAAAAGAACATGTTGTCCAAAGCATAAAGTGGAAAGAGCAGACTCTATTTTCCCCGGGCGTCAAGTCTGAAGTTCTGTGTGGAACTGGCAACCATTTCAGTTGGCTCATCATTACGTATTCCTCTGGAATTCATTGTTGTCACCATCACCCTGATAGGTCCTGCTAGCTGTGAGCTGTATATGTTTATTTTGCACTTACGCTTAGGGAATTTGCAGAAAATCACCTTGCCTGGGTTAGCCATAAACACACCCCTATTTCTATTTTATGTTAGGAAGAGTGAGACTACTTTTGGCAAACTATCGCATTTATTCTCTCTCTCTTTCTGTCTCCGTCTCTCTCTCTCTCTCTCTCTCTCTCTCTCTAACACACACACACACACACACACCAAGACAGATAAGACATTACATCCTCTTTCCATGGTCTAATTCTTACTGAAATAGCAAACCTGTGTTTCAGCTGTACCACTTCATACTGCAGATGGGAGCTCATATGATTTATACAAAAACAAAACAAAGAAACCAATTCCTTACATAAAGGAAACAAGCATGTGGGAGTATTCTTGGCTAGACCTTTTCTCCTTGCCTTTCTAAATTCCTATGTGCAGGGTTATTGTTGTTTTAAAATACGCAGCAGTGATCAGTCAATCGCCTAAACCTTCATGTGCAATCTTAAAAAGTGGTGCAGCCAACACACAAAGGTTTATCACCTCAGTGGGAACTAAGGACAGATCCACAGCATTTATTTTATTTTATTTATATACCACCCTTCCTCATAAAATCTCAGGGCAGTTCACAGAAGTACATCACCCCACCCCAAGGACCGTGGGAACTGACAACTGGCTTTGAGGTTTTCTGCAATCAAGCAGCATATAAATGTTATGAGTTAAATAAACTGTAGTTCTCTCCTCTCAGAGCTACAATTCCTGGCACTCTTAAGAAACTAGAGTTCGCAGAATTATTTGGGGGAAGCCGTTTGCTTTAAAGGTATTCTGCAGCTCTGCTTTCAGCCTTGGCTTCTTGTAAGGTTTTAGGGTTGCCATATTTTGAGAAGCAAAAAATAGGACACGCTTGCCGACTTCTGCTTTTAACTATGGATCGCTTTGAAGACTCGTTTTAAATACCCCTACTATATGTAGGCTATAGAAGCTCTGATATATTGCTAGTAGTAATGTCCTTAACTTTCAACAGCAAATAATAATAATAATAATAATAATAATACATATTGCTCCCTCACTTACCCCATGAAAGTATGAAGTATTTGGGCTCATGCTCACATCTTTGTGAACATAAGTGTGCACTGAACAATATATTAAATTGTTTATCATGTACATATGGACTCTCCTTAGAGGCAGAGGGGTGTTAACTCTTGCCCTCCCAGGCTCTTTCTCCAAGATCTTGTAGCTGAGCCACCGTCCCTTTAGTTCAGCCACAAGAGAAGGGATTTATACAGTACATAGGTAGTTTAAGATGCTGTTCTTTTGTGATTCTTTGCTGCAGACTAGCTTAGCTGGGAGCCTCAGATCTGAGTCTAATGCACTGGGGGGGGGCTGATATTTTGCCAAAAGGTAAAAATCCCCCCAGACAGAAATTTTAATCCTGAAAAAAGAGGATGTGTCCGGGGGAAAGAGGACATAGGGCAACCCTATCCGGTTTAATTTATGTCAGGTCTCAATCCTGCCTGTAACTCACGTTTCCTGTCAGGAGAGCTTAGTCCCCTAGTTAACCACTAGTGTTGATTTCCTGACAGGAAAACACTTGGTGTCGTCAGCTCAGGTGAACTCCCTCTTTTCACACTGTGCCTCATGATTTGTTTCAGAACAGGTTTGGGGGTTCAGCTCTGTTAAATCATAGCTCACTTTTCAAGTTTGGATTCAGGGGAGAGGTTTGGCTGCCTCTCGGGATGTGACCGGATTGCCATGCCTGGGTGGTGAAGCATTTCCCTCTGGGTCATGTTGGCCAGAAACTTTGAGAGTGTGTAGCATTCCTTCATAGCATATGGCGTGTCTCTCTGTTGCTTGAGTCATCCAGAGATATTTCCTCTGCAGGAAGGAACATTTCTGCAGCCAGCCACCTGCTTTCTTCATACGACACACAGGATTGGTCCGCTGCTGTGCTAAACTCTGTATTTACTTAGTGTGCCATACAGATTAGATGGAGCCGATTAGCACTTTCTGCGTATGGGTGACACTTTGGGGGGGGGGAGGACATGCTGTCATATCCTAAGACTGCAGTTTGCCAAATGTGTGCCATAACAGAAATGTGAGCATGCTGTAATATTCACAGGGACATTACTTGGGGGTGGGGGCAGAATGGCAGGTGTCACACACAGAAAAACATTAGACCCGGGGACCGCAGTTTTGTGCGTGTGTGGATGCCACAACTCCCTGCTGGAGAATGGCCATCAGAATGGGGATGGGTTGCCAGACCTCCACGGCTAAACTGGAGTCTCCAGGGACTCAGCTACATTAGTAAAGGAAAAGCGTTTTAAATGCGTTATAACACTATGACACCAGGTGGCGCTGTGGAGTTGCATCTTTCGGCAACGTGACTTCCCATTATGAGGTTTACAACACGTTTCCTTGAAACTTTTTTTTAAAAAAATGTTTCTAGATCCAGCCCTGGTTTGCTTGCCTGCCCCCCTCCAGCGGGCAGGTAGAGGGCTTGAATCTCCAGGTGGACAAGGTTACTTTTCTTCTCTTTTCTTCTTATTATTAAGGAGACTGTGCATGCAGCTTGCAAGCTTCAGCCCAGCAGGAGTCAGCTGCCAATTATCGCATAGACTCTCCAGGGGTCATAGGAACATTCCTTTATCTAAGGTTTCTATTTTAATTTCCAAAAAATTAACGTATTTGCTCATTAGTTAGACTTTCAGGGGGGTATTTGAATGACCTGCTCTCTGTGACTGTGGTTCATACTTAATGTGTCATGGTTGATGACATCACTAGGGTCTGCCCAGTCTGACCCTTCAGGGAGAGAAATAGCAGCCACTTGCAGTGAGGAAGCACCAGTCAGCCTACCCCCAAAATATATTTTGCCTCCACCCCTGAAGTGTAAAAGATTGGAGGTGGTTGTACCTCCTAATTCACCTCAGCATCCCCCTTTGGGTTTGTTTTCCTGTGGTCTAAACATTTGGGCCAGCCATAATTCCAGTGCAGCAACACAGCCCAAATGACCCACCAACAGAGGAGGCTGCCTGTTGATCTCTGCAGGATCAGAATTGACTTTTTCTTGTGTAAGAATGAGGTATGCCTATCATTTTAACAGGGCATGGCAAATCTCGATCTGATATTTGATATTTAGCTAGGGTTTCCATACGTCTGGACATAACTGGGATTCGGTCATCGGAAACAGCGTCCAGGCAGAAATCGCTGAAATGTCCAGAAAAATCTGGGCGTATGGTAACCCATGTCTGTGTCTGGATTTTCATTTTAAAAAATATGGCAACCCTACTTGTGTAGTATACTAGAATTCATATTTCCTATAGGGCCATGAATAGGAATATCAGTGTGGTCCTTCAACGGTGCACTCTGATTCTAGCCCAGGATTTCTCAGCAGTCTTGTTAGTTAAGTTACATAGCTTACAAGCTTGTAGTGTGTAGATCAGATTCCTGGATTTTAGAACAGTTCAGAATGGGGAACATTTTCTTGGAACTGAAACACTGTGTAGAATCTGGAAGATTCAGCATCCACATCAAGCCAATTCCCACTGCGGTTACCCAACAATATGTGTTAACATGGAATGGGGGGAAAGAAATGGAAATGTCACATCAACAAAATATGAAAACATTGCAATTGCTATGTCGCGTTTCTGCTTGCTTCTTTTGTAATCCTTGAGTTGTGAGCAGGAAAACCAGCCAAAAGTGGAAAGTGACTGCCAGGCATTGTTTTAATGATTCCTCCAACTCTTCCTCCCGCCCGGCCCCACTCCATTTGTTTTAAACAGAGAATGTAAGTACAGTTGTCCCGTGCCAGATTATGTCATTATTGGACCTGGGTATTAATGGAGTGGTAGATTGGATGCAACTGATGGGCCAAATTCTACACTGGTAAATTTCCATGGATTGCTACAGAGTTTGGACTACTAAGAACCAGTAGTTCCAAAAGTCCTTTTCATCCAGACACCCCCAACCTACCTGAAACCCCTTAAAAGACTTGTTTTTCATAAGCCCCCCCCCTCCTTCCCATGATTACAGTGTAATCCTGTGTGTGTTTACTCAGAAGTATGTTTCATTAATGGGACTTATCACTAGGGCACATTTGCAGCCACTCAATTTCTAGCTTGTCTAGAAATGCATCCTGTTAATTCAGGGTTGAAGTATGAATTCTAAGTGATGAGGGGGTTGCATGGGATTGCACCAAGACATGTGGTATATACCTTCTTTGAGGAAGGGTCATAGCGACATAGGGAGCTGCCTTATAATGAGTCAGACCACTGGCCCATCTAGCTCAGTATTGTCCACACTGACCGGCAGTGGCTCTCCGTGATTTCAGATGGGGGACTTTTGCTATGTGGAGACACCTGGGATTGAACTTGGATCCTTTTACATGCGAGGAAGATGCTCTGCCGTTGAGCTACAGTTTCTTTTCATACACAGATACACACACACACAAAGCTAGCCCAACAATTAAATGTTACTGTCACCTGAACCAACGTTTTTGTTGCAAATATTTAACAGGCTTTCAGTCTTCATAGATCCGCTTTTTGTTTTCTTGCTCATGCTTCCTATTGACAGTAGCTGATCATGGAAAATATGCTGACTGACTTCTTTGTGCCTTTGAAGAAGGAAGAGAAAGAAACCAGCTACTGTAAAAGCTGAACGTAATGAATGCTCTGATGCGCCCAATGTCCTTGGCATATTTGGCTATGTTTAGCTCACTGATTATGGGTTCTGCTTACTCTGTACAGCCACTCTGTTCTTCTTCTTCTTCTTAATCAGCAACCCTTGTCCATGTCTGCCTCCTTATAGCTTATTAAATGACTGGCATGTGCTCCAACTCATCCTTATTTTTCAGGACAAGTCCTTGTTTCCTGGTACCTGTTCCAATTTTGTTTCTGTCTTACCTTTCACATAGGTTTGGCAGATAGGTCTTTAAAATATTGTTAGTGTATTTAGTAGAGCAGCCATTCTCGAGGTTTTAGCTGCACCTGAGACTCCGTAGGGAACTCTTCCCCCACCTGGTGCCCTAGATATGTTTTGGACTACAACTCCCTTCAGCCAGTATAGCATGGGTGCAACTTCCTGCCAGACAGGAAGTAGCTGATGGCCAAGGATGGTGTAATCCAAAACATCAACATGGTGCCAGATTGGCGAAGTCTGCTATAGAGCTTAAAAATCTGAAGAGATGGAAGGTACTTTTTGTAAACCGCTTTGAGGGTTTTTTTTAAAAAAAAATCAAGCATTGTATAAATTCTATTAAATAAATAAAATAAAAATCCACATAATAAATGATGCTGACTAGACAGAGAGCCTTCTCGCACCCTCCCTGTGGAATGTAAACATCTGAAGGATGTAAAGAAAATGAACAACTATCAGACTTTTAGAAGACATCTGAAGGCAGCCCTGTATCAGGATGTTTTTAATGTTTAATGGTACCTCGCAAGACGAATGCCTCACACAACGAAAAACTTGCAAGACGAAAGCGTTTTGCGATCTTTTTGTTGACTCACAATATGAATTTTTCTATGGCCGTGCTTCGCAAGACGATTTTTTTTGCCTTTTTGCGCTTTGATTTGTTTAAATTGGAAAACCGCAAGACAAAATTTTGTCTTGCGAGGCATCACTGTAATATGTTTTATATGTACAGCTGGCCAGAGTGGCTGGGGAAAACCAGCTTAGATGGGAGGGGTATAAATATTATTAGTTTTAGTATATTTTAAAAATACAGCTATTCTGTTATATGCACAGCTAGACCCACTGTGAGATCAAATATTCTAAATTATTTTTATTGAAAGATAAAGATTAATAGATATAAGAATCTGTGTTACGCTTACTCAGGCTATTGGTTTATCTAACCCAGGCTTCAGTTCCCATCATCCCTGATCGCTGGTCCTGCTAGTTAGGGATCATGGGAGTTGTAGGCCAAAAACATCTGGAGGGCCAAGGTTGAGGAAGCCTGATCTAACCCTTGGCTTGACTTTTGAAAAATTGGGGCTCTGTAGTACTTAGCTAATTGGGAACCACTGTTCTAGATTTTTAATTGTTGCAACTCCTCTGCAGGTTATTTTTAGCTGAGCGGCCTTTGCAATATCTCTGTTGTTAAACTGTTGGCACTGAATTTTATCTGTCATTCTTTTTCATGCACATATTATTTTGTTATTGTTTATATTAGGATTGATGTTGTTGAACCTTTTTGTGGGTTTTAAAAAAAGGCATTGAGTACTTAAAAATAAATGAGAAGAATAAAATATACCAGTAGTGGGGTACACTAGTGTATGGCATGAATAGTGTTCTGTAAAAAGCGTCCCTATTTTCATTTGTGACAATTTTGGACGGTTTGGGTTGAGGGTGTCACGGACTACTTTGTAGAGTCAAAGCAATGGGGTTGAAATGTGGCCTGCCGTATCTTGTCTTTTAATGGCTTAGGTCTTCATCTCTGTAAGAGAGGGTCTAACAGCAGGAAATGCACTCAGATGCTTTTAGGTTCTCCTAGGGGTTGTTTTCCTATTCTCAGCTCCAGGTTGGCAGGGTGTGTTGATGGCTCTGCCCCTTGATCTAAGGTAGGCAGCAACCTTTGGGGAGGCTGGGCTCCCATCATGCAGTTCTGCTGCTGCCTTCAGATCAAAGCACAGCCAGTCGCCATTAGCTCCTGCTGAACCTTAGGGGTTTTTTTGAGGTTTTTTCAACCCTTCTTTCATCTAAGAGATTTCTCTCTCCAGTTTTGTAGGGATCAAATATGTAATTATTTCGAAAGAAGTCATTCACTTCTTATGTCTACTTTAACACTCTGTGTTCATGGTGATGACAATAACAATCAAGCAGGGGTGTGTGCGTGTGTTCTGCTGCAACCCCTTGTTCAGGTGTTATGCCCGAACAGGGAATTGCAACACAACTAGGGACATAGGAGTGCCTGCACCGACTTCACCCGCTGTGGTCCCTGTCAGCTCCACCCCGACCTTTCTGCGTTGAGTGGGGAAGTCTGAGGGGAGTTTCTGAATGCATTCAGCCAAGAAATTGTCTCCAGCTAATGAACTCTGGGCCTTTCTGTGATAGGGTCAGAGTTGAAACTGTTTTTGCACTCATGCTTGCTCTTTAGCTGAGCCTGGAGGCACAAAATTCAATTAATTCCTCTCAGCATCTGTATCTCCTGACAACTGCTTAAACACACACACACACACACACACACACACACACACACACACACACACACGTCCTAGCTTATATTATACCATAAAACAGAGATGCCTCTTAACAGGGGCTTTGAGGTTTGAAGCAGCCACCTGCTGGGGCTTCACTCAGCTGGTATGTCCATAGACCTCAAGAGTTCTCTGGGGTGGGCCCATAGCTCAATGGGTTGAGCTCTAACTTCTCATGTGAAAGGTCCCAGCTTCAAAACCCAGGTTCTCCAGATAGCAAATGATAAAGTAGCAGGGGATGTGAAAGATCTCTGCCTATGAGCCCAAAGAACTGCTGCCAGACAGAGGAGACAACACTGGGCTCGATAGATCTGTAATTAGGCAGTTCCTTCAAAGGTAGAAGAAATGCGCAGGCATCTTCAGCCACTATGTCAAGCAGAAAACATTTCTCATTGGGGCCCCCCATTTTTGGTGCTTTTGAGTTTTCTGTGTGGGTAATGAATTCTGGGGGAAGTTGAATTGGGGCAATCTGGTTTACTGGGTAGGAAACTAAGAGGGGGGTGGAAATAAATTAATTTAAAATGACTACTTAGGGACGATCTTGCCATTAATGAAGGAGGGAAATGAAGGGGAATTAAGCTGATTTGAAGCAGGATCTGTTAGGGAATTAATTGTGGGTAGATTTAAGAGGAACTGATCTGGGGTGGGTTGAAAATTAATTATGTAACTTATCTGGGGTGATTTGGATGGGAAATTAATTGGCTTATCTTCTGTGCAGTTAGGATTCCAAGTTTGCATCTATGTGTATAAATTAACAAATCTAAATTTTATGCATGTTTTGTTTCTATGGGTCTAGGCCTCAGTTATTTTAAGTATCTAGCAATGCCCTTGATGTCTAGATGAATTGAGGGGGGGGGAGGAAATGAACAGGCAGGGGTGAAGTTGACAAGTAGCCAAGACGATCCCTGAAGACACTGTGTTTATGGACCCCTTAAAACCTGGAACCAGCGCTGGATACTTGATGACAAGGGCAAAGGAGCAGGATTTGTGTGAGGAAAGAATAATGAAAGAAAAGGATGCAACAAAGTTCTGAGTGCAGGAGCATGCAAATGGGGAATCCCACTTACTGCCCTCTGCAGCTGCTTGTGTGCTAATTCCCAGACACAATTTTAAAGGCTCCTCTTGCAATTGAGCACCTGGAATCTCCTTGGGCACCCTTTGGTGGAAAGGCAGGAAAAAAGTAAGCTCTTTTTTAAAAATTTGCTATCTTATATTCTGGGAATTAGTAAGAGACAATGTGAACATTGTTACTAAGCCATGCGCAACATAGTTCAAGAAGGTGAATGGTAGTCTAGAAAATACTTCTTGAAATTCATCTCTCATAAAAAAAAGAAAGAAGTGGAAGGAGGGGGACAATCTGTGGCCTAGGACAAGTATCTTAAACATGGAAGGCAGCCAGTCTAATTACTTACCTTGGTCCTTTGCCCAGAGTTTATTCCATGATACATCTAGGAGACAAATGTTCTCATTTCAAGAAACTTTCTAGTATTTTTTCCATTCCTTGATGCAGAATAAACACACGCCAGAGGCTGCACAAAACCCAGGTGTAATTCTTATCCATCCAGAGCGGAGCTGGAAAATATCTCAGCAAGGTATTAATTACTACTGCCTTGAGAAATAATTTGTGTAAATGAACCCAGCCATCTAAGCCCCAGACAGTGACAGACTACATAGGAAATTGTTCGCCTTGCATCCAAAAGATGCTAAGGTTTATGGTGAACGTCCAGAGAAGCAGACTCTCGGAATTGTAGACCGGCCTGGAACACCTCCCTGGGTGATCAGCTGCAGTCCCAAACACACTTTCCTGGGAGTAAGCTCCATTTACCACAGTGGAATGTATCTATAAGTAAAGATACTCAAGTATGCTTGGTGTGCAACAATGGGACTGGGTGGTCTTAGAGCAACATTCCCCAACCTGGTGCCTTCCAGATATTTTGGACTCCAATTCCCACAAGCCCCAGCCAACACAGTCCAACAACATCTAGAGAATTTTCATCAGTTCCAGTCAACACAGTCCACTGGAGGGCACTAGATTGGGAAATTTATTATTATTATTATTATTATTATTATTATTATTATTATTATTATTATTATTTATACCCCCGCCCATCTGGCTGGGTTTCCCCAGGAACTCTGGGCGGCTTCCAACAGAAGTATTAAAATACAATAATCTATTAAACATTAAACGCTTCCCTAAACAGGGCTTCCCCGCCCCACACATTTTGGAGAGATTTAAATGCAAAGAACATTAGCTGGGGAACGAAACCAAATGTTTGGTGCCAATGAAGGCTTTGTTCCGATGCCAATAGCACCTTCAGAGGACGGGCTTTCCACAGGACACCTGCTAATTGTCCGGCTAATTGTCAACCCCATCTCCACATTTGCATTTTTAAAAACCACCTATATATAATAATGATGATGGTGATGATGATGTTTTATTTATATTCCGTCCATCTGGCTGGGTTTCCCAGCCACTCTGGGCAGCTTACAACATATATAAAAACATAATAGAACATCAAACAATAAAAAACACCAGAGTATCTTAATGATGAAGACACTTTTATTGTCTCCTCTAGTTTAGCCTTCAGCTGATGCCTACAACAGAGCAGCACTGAAGAAAGGGCAATTTCATGCAAAATGTAGGATGTGTCTTTTGGAACAAACTAGGCAGAGCAGAAGGAGGTCAGTTAAAAGTAACTGTGTGGAGGAGAGAGCAAACCAGATTGGGGCATTTTGCCAGTCTTAAATGCCACTGCAAGCTGCTAATTTGCCCATGAAGGAAAACATACAAGCAGCCCCATAATATCCCTTCCCCAGTAATGTTAAATAGGAGAAGAAGAAGAAATCGTGATACAGCGTCATTGCATTGAGATTCTCCCACTCCATTCGCCTCCACTTTCAGGAGCAATTGATGCAATGACACTGCATCTCTATTTTCATTGTGCGGACGTTGCCAGGAGAGAAGGGAGGAAGAGATGCAAGGCTACTGCTCTTGGTGGTATCTACACCTTCAAATCTATTGTCTAGTTCTGTCCTTCGAGGGGGGAAATGCTGTATATTGCCACATTATAGCCCCTGGAGCAGTTTTCTAAGCAATGCACGAATAGCTTATATTTAACTATGTGCCTGTGAAGAAACATGAGTGCTGTACTCATCTCACAGTCTTTGTAGCCTTTCCTGGGGAAATGCGCTGTATTTAATACCTCTGTGATGCTTGCAGAGTTCTGATCAATTTCCAACTAGTCCTTGAAGTAAAACAACAACAACTCAGCTTTTGTACTCAGTAGAGAAAACAACAGAACAGTTTTCCTTCTCACTGAGAATGCTGGTACCTGTGCCTTTTACCTGTAAAGTCAGGTCCCAGGGGCAGCCTTCTTCTCTCCCAGGTGATTTTCCTTTCTCTCCCCCCCCCCCGCCCTGCTAGGAAAATGTGCCTCTTTCCTTTTTGCCTCCAGTGCTCTCAGTCCAGCACTCTGACATACATTTACACTTCAGAGACAAAACTGCAGTAGGATAAACAAATCACCCTTTCTTGTTCCTTTGAAGCACAAGTGTTCCTCTGTGACCAAGAATAGCCCCAGCACAAGCCCTCTCCAAATGCAGAAATAAAAACTGGCGGCATTGTTAAAACTTTGCTGCAGTCAGTGCCCTGTGGAATTAATCAATGGCAGAAGCAAGCTTCTTGGTGTCTTCCTCACCACAAGCTTTTGATGTAAAATATTTTAAAGGTGATAGCTGGGTCAGTTCTCTCTCCCCCCCCCCCTTTCCACCTCCCTTAAAGGCAGCCATTTTGCTGGAAGTCCTCTAGAAGTTGCTCTCTGGAAGCCCCTCGTAACAATGTCATTTTTCATGCGCAGACTTCTGCCATCTCAACTGACAGCGGCCTGTGGGTTAGCTCTCTGTTTTCATTCAAGATTTTAAGCCCCGCTCCCCGAGGGAAATGATATGTTTTATGTGAAGGGCAGCTACACTGTGATTGCATCAGCACACATTACTCATGTGCTCCGCACACACAGGCACACACACATATGCATGGAACGGCATGGGAGCATCTGTTGCTAGCTTCTCTTGCATCGGCTCATGTGCCTCTGAATGAAGGAGCCACGGCAACCACAAGTTAGGTTTGTGAGGTCAACAGGCTGAAAGTTCAGATCCACGCTGGGAATTGCTGGCAGGTAATACATTTCTAATGAGGCTGGTAAAAAGTGTCATTTGTTTGTTATTCAGTTCCATCATGGCACTGAGCGGACACATTTTAATAAGAGCAGGCGTTGCATTTCTTGCCAGCAGAGGAGCTGAGATTTGAGGAGCAAAAGGCCCTGCTTCAAATTAATATCCTCTATGATGGAGGCGGGGAACCCTTCAGTCCCCTAGTGCTGTGTTTCCCAACCTTGGATCTCTCTCCAGCTGTTTTTGGACTACAACTCCCATCCTACCTAGCTAGCAGGACCAATGCTCAGGGGTGATGGGAGTTGCAGTCCCAAAACAGCTGGAGACCCAAGGTTGGGAAACACGGCTCTAGAAGTTGTTGGGCTCCAGTTCCCATCAGCCCCAGTCAGCTTGGCCAGTTGTCAATGGTGGTGGGAGATGTAGTCCAGCAACATTTGTGGGGGCAACTCACTTAATGTGAACTCATTAAGCAGCCAACTCACTATTCACCCAGCCTCATCCGCCGTGAAGGACAGTGTGCTATAGTGAGCGCAGGACTAACTGGGTTGTTGTGAGGATTGAAAGGCAAGGGGAGAATATTGCCCTGCGTTCCTTAGGCTAAAAATGGACCCATTTTACAGAACTGTTGCAAGGGAAATGCTCTGAGCTGTTAGGAAAGAACACATACCCTACAAATAGAAATCATTATTATTGAGTTTATTGATCTCAAGTCACCCCTTTCATTCTGTGTTTGAGCTGCAAGATGCTCTGATCCCCCGCTTCCTGGCACCAGTGGACACCCCATCCTTCTCTTCTTTCCCAGCACCGAAGTGCAATTCATCTTCACAGCAAGCCCAAATTCAAATATTATTATTTTTTTCCCCAGCCACGCTCCTGCCAATATTGTTAGAATTATTAATGGCAAGTAGCTGGGATTCCATAGCAAAGAAAGATAACAAACTGTTGAAGCATCCTGCCTGAGCAGCAGCAGCAGCAGGTGGGGCGTTTCATCTTCTTAAATAAGCGCTTGCCTTTACTACCTGGAGGTAATAATTACGATCTTTGCAAAGATTAATTGACCTTTGTTACGTTGTTGTCATGTTGAACTTTGCTGTGTCAGGGAAGACAAACGGCTCAGGCCTCTGAAAGTGCAGCTAAAATAAAGTATACTTATTGTTTGGGAGGTTCTGTAGCATTCTAAAGGAACTTGTTTGTCTGATGGAATTCCCACCCTTCTTGCTTTGACACTGAATCTTGCTATCTTGTTAGCACGTGCTGAGCCTTATTATTCCAAAGGTTGGCGTTTGACACCTGGCTGTAGTGCTGGCACAACCGTGCAGCTAGGAATGATCTATAGAGAGGTTGAGTGCTGTTCCCATCATCCCTGACCATTGGGTATGCTGGCTGCGGATGATGGGAGTCGGAGGCTACAGGTTGCTCACCCTTGGTCTTTTCTGCCAAGCAGACTTTTACACCCTGCTTCTTCAGATCCCTTTCACTGGAGGTGCCAGCCATTCAACATGGGACCTTGTGCATACAGTACATTCAGAGAATGTGCTCTGCCACAGGGCTGTAGGACTGTCCTCTATCAAACTGGCCCTGGTCACTTTGCAGGACATTTGGAAGCAGCTTAGCAGACCTCTTGCCCCTTGCCATATAAAAAGGAATTGCTCTTGCACATAATATAAAACAAACACGCCTGCTTTTATCTGCCGAATGTGAAGAGTGCCTGGTGTTTCCCATATTTGGACATAACTGGTGAGGAGATTGATAGCTGCCCCTGGCACCATTGCAGTAAGCCTAGGAGGGGTGTGCAATTTTTAAAGCTATTTTCCTGCAAGATAACAGCAAGAGCTTCTGTGTAGGTTGCCAGGATGTGTGGGCTTCAGAGAACTGTGTGAAGCCCCCAAAGGAACGGTCTCCAGCCCAGAAACAATGCATAGTAACCAATGATCTTTTGCTAGCTTTTAGGATAAGTAGAGACCTCCTGTTTCAGTGTGTAGGAAGGCATGTGTGAATAGACTCCTCTGTGCAACAGGGAGGAACAAAAACCATTTCGTTACCCCTAAGGAAGTGCTAAGTAGTATAGGCTTTTAATTAAAAACAATGGAGCTATGAGTCACCTTTAATGAAAGAAAATTTCACACATTTCCTTTTTCTTCTTTTTCTGCTTAAGATTGATACCATGTGCCAAATGATCTTTAAAGCTCCAACAAAATGCATCAGATATGACAAGCCAATAATATTCGCCATAGGAGATGAAAAATTCACCGAGCAACAAAAACATTTGAGACACAGTACACTAAGTCACTCACGTCTCCACTGTTATTATGGATTGTAGTTGCTTTAGCCTCTAGAAACCCCCGCCCAAGACACAGGTTTTTGCTGTGTGGTACATATGGGGTGGTATTCCTTCTTCTCTGGTGTGTTTGCAAAAATAATAAAAACACAACTATAAACAATAAATTCTAAATAATATAGAAGGCATCACAACCAAATAAATAAATCATCTTTGAGTCAACAGTGTGATGCAGCAGCTAAAAAAGCCAATGCAATTCTGGGCTGCATCAATAGGAGTATAGCATCTAGATCTAGGGAAGTAATAGTACCACTGTATTCTGCTCTGGTCAGACCTCACCTGGAGTACTGTGTCCAGTTCTGGGCACCACAGTTCAAGAAGGATACTGACAAGCTGGAACGTGTCCAGAGGAGGGCAACCAAAATGGTCAAAGGCCTGGAAACGATGCCTTATGAGGAACGGCTTAGGGAGCTGGGTATGTTTAGCCTGGAGAAGAGAAGGTTAAGGGGTGATATGATAGCCATGTTCAAATATATAAAAGGATGTCATATAGAGGAGGGAGAAAGGTTGTTTTCTGCTGCTCCAGAGAAGCAGACATGGAGCAATGGATTCAAACTACAAGAAAGAAGATTCCACCTAAACATTAGGAAGAACTTCCTGACAGTAAGAGCTGTTCGACAGTGGAATTTGCTGCCAAGGAGTGTGGTGGAGTCTCCTTCTTTGGAGGTCTTTAAGCAGAGGCTTGACAGGCACATGTCAAGAATGCTTTGATGGTGTTTCCTGCTTGGCAGGGAGTTGGACTGGATGGCCCTTGTGGTCTCTTCCAACTCTATGATTCTATGATCTCAACACCACCAATAAATAAACATATTTAAAGAATCAGAAATCTAAAGGTTTAAGAATATTTTATAAGGTTATTCACTCAGTGTTGAAAATACCACAAAATAGACTTCAAGCAAATCTCTCTGGAGCGTGCATTACGCAGCCAGGGAGCCACCACCAAAAAGGCTCTCTCCCAAGAATTTATTTATTTATTTTCTACCTACATAACCTTTCCTTCCTCCAATTTTGTCCTGTCAACTCTGGCAGGAGCAACCCAAGTGGTAGCTTTCCACCCACCAAATGCAGTGAGCCTGTGAAGGTTGGTGAACAAGCACCTCTGCCATATCCCAGTCCCCTCCAACAACTAACATCAAAAGGACTTAGGATCACCGCCTTAATTACTTTAAGCATATTGTGCTACTTGCATGTAGGGTTTGGTGCCGTTTTACATTGACCTTGGATGGCCTCATCACCTTGCAGTCCTTTCTGAATTTATGCCTTCATTTCTGTGCACCTTTAAGGCAATAGCAATAGCACTTACCATCTGCATAGCCCTTTCCAACATTCAAAGCACCTTCATTATCCAATGGTAATTCAGCCATTCTAAATGTGCGCGCGCGCACTGTTGAGACAGCAGAAGCAGAGGAACTCACAGAGGTGGCCATACAACTCTGTGCAGTCTTGTAATTTCTACAAATTAGCAGCCAAATGCTGCAGTTTGTTTCAACGGCTTTTAGCTGTCAGAATGCCGGGTTTATTATCCATAGGGTTTAGTGGTGAGTGTATTCGTAGCCTCTTTTGAACGGTGCTATCTGCAAGAGCTAGCGATTAATTGTCTACACCTGCAGCTTCCACTTATATCCCTCCATGGCTATGGACCTCGGGTGCATTTGCCTTTTCCCTAATGATGCTAAGCTCTCCGTGAACATTTTCTTTTTCTCAGATGTGCTAATGGTGCAGCTTTCATCACAGAGGTTAATTTAGCAGATACCTTGTAATGTAGCTTGGGTGTGTGTGCGTGTGTGTTCTGACTGTTTATCTTTCAGCTTGGCTCAGGCCAGGTTGTGATTTATAGCGTAACATTTCTGCAGAAGTGAATAAAATAGGCGGGTGGGGAGATGCCCGTTCCCCTGCAGCTAGACAACTGATTTAAAGTTCCTTTGTGTTGATGGAGAAGAGCAGACAAGGAGGAAGGAGGAAAAGATAGCAGACTGTGAAAAGGTTTTAGGGATAGCATGAGAGGCACCAGAGAGAGAGTGGTTTTGTGTGTGCGGGCACACGTACAGACACACACGTGCCTACTTTTTATAGGAATGGTAGTAAATTGGAAGGAAGGAATCAGAATCACGAACAAAATGATGACTTCAAATGGGTAAGCCTTAGCATAGGGCAGTGGCTTGGGCACTGGCATTATTTTGTGGCATTCTGGTTAATCCAGTGTTCCAACAAGCTTGCAGAAGTAAGTAAGTAAGTAAGTAAGTAAGTAAGTAAGTAAGTAAGTAAGTACATAACAGTAAGTAATGATAACTTATTGCTTGTACCCTCCCCATCTGACTGGGCTGCTAATTGGCCACTCTTGGCAGCTTCCCAAAGAATATAAAAAACCCACAATACATCAGACATTAAAAGCTTCCCAATATAGGGCTGCCCTCAGTTGTCTTTGGAAGGTTGTATCTATCTGACATCTGACAGGTCACAGGGTGGGCGCCACTACTGAGAAGGCCCTCTGCCTGTTTCCCTGTAACTTCACTTCTCGCAGTAAGGGAACCACCCAAAGGCTCTTGGAGCTGGATTTCAGTTTCTGGGCTGAACAATGGGGGTGGAGATAAACAGGGCTGAAGCCATTTAGGAGCCCTAGTGGAAGGAGAGTCTTCTCCCTATCCCCCAAATCAATGATTGTCCAAGTAGGCTGGGTCACTTGAAATGAAGAAGAATCTCTCCCAGAAAGTGGAGCCAGCTGCTGAGATACAGCTGCAGCTCTTGTTTAAGGCTCAGTCTGAAGCTGACTGGTGCTGAAACAACATTTGAGTGCTCTTCTTATGGAGGTGCTAGTCTGTACGTTGCTGTCTCTTCTTTCTTCTTCTTTGGCGATCACTCGTAGCCGAGTAAGATTGTCTTCCATAAACACGGTTTTAACAATGGGTCCGTAAGTGACTGTGGAGGCCAATTCTGGATCCACACGTCCTTCAACAGTAGGGACATTGGTTTCCAGGTGGGAGTTGATCACGGTGTGGATTTGCCAAGCGTGCCTTCCTCTTAGCACGTTTCTCCCTTGCGTCCTGAGATCGAGTTTCTTCAAAGCCCATAACACCTTTGGTAAAGGCTGTTCTCCAACTGGAGCGCTCGCAGGCCAGTGTTTCCCAGTTGTCAGTGTTTATACTACTTTTTTTTTTTTTAGATTTGCCTTGAGACAGTCTTTAAACCTTTTTTGTTGACCACCAGCATTATGCTTTCCATTTTTAAGTTCGGAATAGAGTAGTTGCTTTGGAAGACGATCATCAGGCATCCGCACAACATGACCAGTCTAATGAAGTTGATGTTGAAGAATCATTGCTTCAACACTGGTCATCTTTGCTTCCTCCAGTACACTGGTATTAGTTCGCCTGTCTTCCCAAGTTATGTGTAAAAATTTTCGGAGACACCATTGATGGAATCTTTCGAGGAGTTGGAGATGGCGTTTATAAGTGGTCCATGTTTCACAAGCATATAGTAAGGTTGGTAATACAATAGCTTTGTAAACAACAAGCACTTTGGTTTCCCTGCGAATGTCCAGGTTCTCAAACACTCTGCACTTCAATCGGGAGAAAGCCACACTTGCAGAGCTCAGGCAATGCTGGATTTCGGCATCAATGTTGGCCCTTGTGGAAAGATAACCGCCTAGGTAGGAGAAGTGATCAACATTTTCCAACGTTACACCACTGAGTTGGAATTGTGGCGCTGCAGAGGGGTTATTTTGTACTTGTTGGTGCAGCACCACCAACTGTCTAGGTTGCTGTCTAGGGTACTAGTGTACTAGTACTAGTGAACTAGTGGCTAGGTTGCTGTCTAGGGTACTAGTGTACTAGTACTAGTGTACTAGTACTAGTGAAGCCGCCCCTTCTCTTCATACTACTGAGTTTTTTGATTGAAACAGAACAAAAGCAAGCAGATGTTTCCAATGGTGTGCCTTCTGAGGGAATAGAAATACACCATGGAATATTTATTTTTACCAGTATGTGCATGAAGTAACTGCAGAAGCTTTGCTTTTTTGCGTCTTCCCAAAACTGTCTTGTGTACAAAGGAAACATAATGATTGGAATTGGCAGAAGGGCAATTTGTTTGTCTCTTTTGCTAACCAAAATGTTAATGTGATAATTGACTGCAGTAGTCATGGCTTACACTAATAAGGAGACAAAAGCAATGAGCTTCTGAGCTTTATGGAGAGATGTGGCATTTTCCTCTTCCTTTTTAATAGCCTGTAAATATTCCTCAGAGAATTTGCCTTGTGTCATTTACAAGAATTTCAAGCATCGCTTCCCCCCAGAACTGCCCTTTCATTTTTGCTTCCCGTTTCGGGAAATAAGAAAATACGCCAGAATATTTAAGAGATATCCTTTCCACACTAGAGGATATTATTTAGCCATGGGAATTGGGGGCAGATTGGGTACTTGCAGGCACAGCACATCCCGTTTTGCCTCCTGAGGCGAAATGAGAAGGTGCTGTCCTACTGCCACAGCGTCCCTCACATGGGTCCTTCACCGGCGCCCACAAAGCAGCAATGACAATGGCAGGCCCCAGCAATATCTCACAAGATTTTGGTGAGATCTTGTGCAATATCATCGGAAGCCACTGCCGCCATTGCCGCCGCCACTTTCCTGTCAACAGCAGGGGCGGCAGGACAGGTGAGGCAGTTCTACCGCCTGAGGTAACTACCTCAGCTCGCCTCATGTGTGGGCCTAGGCCTGGGTACTTGTATTTAAAATGGTAGCGCATGAGATTGCTGTTATCAACAGGAAGTTTGGCTGCCAGCAACGGCACCAATGGTTATCAGGTCAGAAAGTTCAAAGGCTATTCAGAATGGTTGTGGAGGTTTTATTGCAGCTGTAAACTTAAGTTTTCCAGTGGTTGTACAAGTTCAAATGACAAGGGGGAAGGCGTCAGAAAGTTGTTCATGGAAAGAAAAGCGGCCTTGATAGAACAAACTCATCGTAATCTATATTTAGAAATATAGTTCTTGAGTCAACACAAATGATGACTCCCAGTAATTGCAGAGTTCCTCTCAGGGAAAAGGAAGACCTTTCTGGAAGGCAAGACTTCTCTCCTGGGTCAGCCCTTATATATAGAAGAGTACATTGAGGAACAAATTATCTAATCATCGCTTCTACACAGCTGCTATGTTTGCTTGAAGCTGCACCTGCAGGAGGAGCTGTTTTCAATAAAGATGCTCTGAAAAATAACTGATTTTCATTTGTTTCAAAACCAGCCAGTTTAAAACAGCCCAGTCAGTTGCGGGGGGGGGGGGGTGGAGTACGTAGTTGACCATTCATATTATTTAATATGTTATGCCAGAAAGTGTACCCTAGCTTCAGCTCATTTGGGTCAAGGTATTTCCTCAGGCTTAGGCAAGCTCAAGAATTGCAGAGCTTTGCTCCCAAGGCTGAGGAGCTTCCCTAACCTGTTGGCTGTGTGGGAACCTGAGGGTATTATACAGTTCCCAGGAAGTTTCAAATCAGCCTTTGGGAGCTCCTATACAGCCCTCAGTGAGCTGTGTTTTAGTTTCTGGGACTTGGATTTTTTTAAAAAGAGCCATTTCAAAGGGCTCACTGGAAAAGTAGAAAGTGCTTTTCCCGCAACAATTAAAGTAAAAACAAAACTGAAAAACTGTTCCTGTGATTCACAGTATAATAAAATCAAACAGTTGCCTATATAAACACAGTTAAAACAATTGCATATATAAAAACAATTTTTAAAAGCTAATTCTAAATATGAAAACAGTTTAAACAACAACAGCACGCACATCAAACCAATTCATATTGGAAAACAGATGACAACTGGGATAAGGATTTTAGAAGGTTTGTTGAATTAATAATAGATATGATTAACAGCAATATCTGCCACCGCTTTCCACATCCCAAAGATGGTGTAAAGTGAGTATTTAGGTCTGCCTTGAGGGAATCACACCGACAAAATAGCCCCGCAGCTATGCTCCTGAGTTCTGAGTGGCTCAACAAGAGCAAGTTGTATATACCGGTATCCACTATTTAGAAAAGGGCTCTTTCGGCAATAACAGAGTTTTCTTGGCTCTACTCAGAAGTAAGCCTTTTATTGGTCTCAGTGAGTGTGTATAGCGATTGCAGCCTAAATCAGATGTAAACCATTGGCTGGTCTGTTTCCTCTATCTCCTGGCAAATATTCAGACCAGAGGAAAGGAAAACTACTTCTCTACAGTGATTAGTTGTTCTGAATCTGTCTATTCAGTTGCTATGTGTGGATCTGTTCAATGGTATGATTTCACTCTGCTTAGTAGCAAATAATAATAATAATAATAATAATAAATAAATAATTATTATCCTTTATTTATACCCCAGCTACTCTGGGCGGCTTCCAACAGAATATTAAAATACAATAATCTATTAAACATTAAAAGCTTCCCTAAACAGGGCTGCCTTCAGATGTCTTCTAAAAGTCTGGTAGTGTGTCTAATACACCGTCCAGGTTCAGACAATATTTCCCAAGTTCATGAACTTTGCTTTATGAAATCAGGAAAGACTATTCATCCCTGACTATTATGCGTTTGAATTTATATGAAGTGGCATTGGAGCTGAGCCATGCTTATGAATCTGTCTTTAAGAAGTCCACTTCCTCTCCCTCTTCAACCGCCCTGGGTGTGACTCTGCCTCACTGACGCTCTCAGTAAGGCAGTATCTTAAGCTGTGTTGGAATAAAGATTGATATGAGGCCTTGGTTCGCCATGTGCATCTGCCTGATTCCTAACTCTGAGGACAAACTTCCTATGAGTTAAACAGCACATGTCCCCTGAATCTACATACAAATAAACTTCCCTCAAGCTATCCTAAAGTCAAAACCACACCATACATTTAAAGCATTGTTATATCACTTTAAGAGTCATGGCTTCCCACAAAGAATCTTGGGAACTGTGGTTTCTCAGGGGCCCCCTAACAACTATTGGTGCCCTTAACTAACTGAAGTTCCCAGGATTCTTTGGGGGCCATGACTCTTAAAGTGGTATAACACTGCATTATATGTATGGTATATATGTGAAGTGACGCGGGTGGCACTGTGGTGTAAACCACAGAGGATAGGGCTTGCCGATTGGAAAGGTTGGTGGTTTGAACCCCCATGATGGGGTGAGCTCCCATTGTTCGGTCCCAGCTCCTGCCCACCTAGCAGTTTGAAAGCATATCAATTGCAAGTAGATAAATAGGTACTGCTCCAGCGGGAAGATGAACAGCGTTTCCGTGCGCTGCTCTGGTTCGCCAGAAGCGGCTTAGTCATGCTGGCCACATGACCCAGAAGCTGTTTGCAGACAAACGCCAGCTCCCTCGGCCTATAAAGCGAGACGAGCGCGCAACCCCAGAGTCGTCTGTGACTGGACCTAATGGTCAGGGGTACCTTTACCTTTACCTTTATATATTTAAAAGTTTGCCAGTTGTTTTGAGAACTGCAAAAAGCATGCTATATTGCTGATAACCAGAGCTCAACAGGGGCTAAGTGTCTTCCTGCCTAAGTTGGACCCCTTATTTTCTTTATTTAAGACTTTTATACCCAACCCTTTAACCAAAAGGAATATCAGATAAAACATTTTTTTAAAAAAAACAAAACAGCCCCTTACTGCTGTACTTATGAACTGCTGCTCTGTGCACTTGTTTATTCGGTGGTCTATACATTGATTTGGGTCAGACATGGCAAGAGTGCTGCAAGAAATTCTTTTTCGGTCAATATACAGGAATCCTTCCCCCTCCCTTTTTCCTTCACTGCCAATAAAGGCAATTAACAGCCTTTGCTTCTTTGGATATATGGTTGTGGGAGTTCTTGGTGCCATAGCAGCCCCCACAGCAGATGAAGTAAATCAGGGGCATGGTTATTTACTAGCTAAAAATGCTTCTCCTTCTCCTTCTGCGATTGGGTTTTCACATTTTTTAAACACAGCCAGAGGAGTGGCATTTGGGAAGCCGTAGGCCAGGTTCTCAGCTGCTATGAATCACTGTGGCTTGTCTTAACTTTGCAGTTTTGCCATTTCCCTGTGTCTTCGTTAATGGTTATCTTAGCATTGCTAATCGTGGCTGTAGGCTGGGAACAAGCTAAGTTGCTCCCTGCCCACTTAAGTGTAGTTCTCCTCTCCATTGTGGTATCAAATGAACGAAAGTGCCAAGCTGGGGAGGGGGGTGGGACCTTCCCTAAATCTCTGTAAACCCCTATCTCTGTAAAAAGGGTCTGAAAATATTTATAATTGGTATGCCACAGGCATAGAATACAACCCTCAATGCAGAAACCTTTCATCATCATCATCATCATCATCATCATCATCACTAGTCCCTTGTTACATAGAGATCTCCAAGCAACTTATAACATATTTAAAAACATAAACATAAGTATATTATAATATTGACATGTTTGTACATAAATGCAAGCGGGTAAAAAATATACAAAACTAAATGGACAAACAACCCAGTAGCTGCTGCAGCAAGCTTTAGAAGCACACAAGCAGAAAAACGCATCATCATCATAGCCCAGGGGTCAGCAAACCTTTTCAGCAGGGGGCTGGTTCACTGTCCCTCAGACCTTGTGGGGGGCCGGACTATATTTTGAAAAAATAATAGTGAATGAATTCCTATGCCCCACAAATAATCCAGAGATGCATTTTAAAAGAACACATTCTACTCATGTAAAAACATGCTGATTCCCGGATCATCTGCGGGCCGGATTTAGAAGGCGATTGGGCCGCATCCGGCCCCCGGGCCTTATTTTTGTGACCCTTGTCATAGCCCACCAAAAACCTGGGGGAAGATAAGACAGTTATTCTACCTGGAATCCAAAAGATGGCAGCAAAGATGCCAGGAGGACCCACAAATGGGGAACAAGATGCTATCCTGCTATCCTTCATGGATCTCTCCCCCCCCCCCTCACCTCCCCGGTATAGTGCATTCCATCTTCCTAATATCACATTGGATGAGGAATTTTGTATTTGTGAATCAGGAGAAGTAGTAGATACTGTGCATTATCTATTATATCATCATTTTTACCATAAACATTAGTTATTGCTCTGAGCAGCTTTTTTATGTCTCGCCATTCCACATTCACCAACGTGCTCAACAAATTGCGGTGGAATATTGGTGATGGTGGGCAAGCTATCTTTCAGAAAAGAGAGTCCACCATTACATGATCATTACTTGGTCCAAGTCTAGCATTACCTCGCCTACCTGTCATGTTCTCCAGCCTTGGTTCCTCCTCAAGCTCAGAGGAAGAGGAGGAGGAGGAAGAGTAACCTCTCAGATATCTATTCTCACTCACATCAGTCATGGCCAAAAAAATGCACCTTGGATTCAGAACACAAGATGTCTGCATCACGTTGAGGCAACAGCCCTCTCTGGTGTGGGCGAGAGCACTCTAGTCAGCACTTTCCACAGTGCTCTGTTCAGAGTTCTGATAGATTCTGCCTGGATGTGATTTTTGCCCTGTCATTAAGTGCCCCTCTACTACAGTCAGTCCTCCTGCTATAACTAGCCGTTTCACTGGCTTCCACTAGCATAATAGGGCAGTTGAAACTGTGCCGGTGGGACTGGATTGGCATCAGGGCTCAAACTAGTCCTCTGCAGGCCAGATACATGTATAGGACAGGGCTAGGGAGCGAACACAGCTTTGGCATCACAAGGAAGACATCTAGATAGCCATGTTGGTGCTGCTTCAGCTACTCTGTAGAATGCGTTCAGAAAGCTACAGGAGAAGGAACAATTTTTTTCAGAACAAGTTTCTCCTATTTGCATTCTTTCTACTTTCTGCAGAAGGGCTTTCTACAATGCCTGTTAAATTCATTTGCACTGCACTGTGTACTTGTGCTGTTCTCAGTAGATCAAGGCATTAGGCCTTTATCCTTGAAAAGCAGCCCCATGAACATTCCTAGTAGAATTGCCGAGGTGAATGTCATTACTCATGGAAATTACAGATATGAGGACTGGACACATGGAGTGTGAGGTCTTCAGGGTAGGAACCATGACTCTCTTTTTTATTTGCACAGCCTTGCACTCAGCTGGGTGGTGGTTGTTGTTGTTTGGGGTGGATCCTGATGTGATATAAATATGTAAGAAGAAGAAGAAGAATCTCATACCAGACGTTTGCCAAGAAATTGAGTCTGACACTTCCCTGCTGTATGAGATCCATGTGTGTCTTCCTGCCACAATTATTTGGAACAGCTCCTTCAGGGTTCTCCACTTGCAGACTGCTGAATCTGAATTTCCCCCAAAGCACTGTCTAAATGTCTGCTGCACTAAGTCTCTTGCCCGTCAGATAATGGAAGTTTTAGGATTAGCATTTGCGGTTTGCAGAAGAAAATAACACAAGGCTTAAGTGGATATTAGTCGCCCACAGCTTTGCAATTTATAGCATACATTTTCATTTATAAACTAAGCCATTTGTGTGGTTTTCTTTCTTTCCTTTTTAATAAAGAATCCTCTGTTAAATAGGCAATTGGGGGGGGGGGACAAAAATTTTAAAAAAACAGACCTCGCGTCTTACATGGAAGAAACTGGAGTCAGCTTTGCAATGCTTACCATTTAAAAGTCAGCTTGCACAATGATATTTAGAACAATAAGTCAAAGTTGCAAATTGGGTGTGGGGTCCCCGGGGTAGCAGAATTACAATATGAACTCTATTTAAGGACTAAAATGCAGTGTTTCTTATTTAATATTGTTGCTACTTCCAGAATGAGTTAGTGATTCTGCTGAAGTACTCTGCATTATTTCTGAAATTTCTTCTTCAAAGGTCATCAACGGTATACCTGTACCATTAGAAAAGGACATTTGCTGAATGAGGCCCAGTTCAAATAGTGGCCTGTTCCGCACGTAACATTAAACCATACTTAAAAATAAACTTTGGTGTAACTCAAATGGACATCATTGTGGTGCATGCAGATAATACAGTACTCATTAATACAGTGTTCCTCACTAATACTCCAGGTGCTGTTGTGCTGCCAGAAACAATTCACAGTCTGGTATGTCATGATATCTGAACTGGGATGTGTGGTTTGCTTCTCTCCAACCTGTAGGCATTCAATTGAATGTCTGCATGGAGTTTTGCTGTGTATGCTTTAAGATCTATTTTTGCGCAGTCAGGAACCTTGGAAAAGTAGCTGGTCATAAGAAGGTTCCTTACCTTCTCCATGCAAATGTGCACGGTACATCTTCTATGTGGTAATGGCACTTGCCACAGTAACACCATGAAAGTATGACTTTTGTATGCACAAAAGACTGTATGTTGCACATGCTAAGGCTCTGTATGCATGATCCGAGAGGATGCATTTTGGCAAAGCCCCTGAGTGTATGTTCATTAATGGGTTCTGTGCACATATTATTATATTATTATTTTTATTATAATGGTTAATCAAGGCACAGGTTATGGGCTGCACTTAGCCAGGCATCATTCTATACCTTGATTCTACTCCTGTTCAAAATATCTGAACTGGAAAGAGACCCAATTTCACATTAGAAGCAGATATTTGTGGCTAATTCCTATGTTGCTTTTAAGCATTACACCAAAGGTGGTCATTTGATAACACGGTTGTAAACAAGTGGGAACGAAATCATGTTTGCAAACATATACCATTGATGACAGGAGTGCCTGGTGTGCTCTGGTCCATGGGGTCACGAAGAGTCGGGACATGACTAAACGACTAAACAACAACAACAACTGATGAGGATTGGCTGGGGAGCCATGCAAAGTGCACTTGCAATGGGTTTCTCTCTGCATAAATTGTGTAAAGAGGCAGCATGGAACACCTTCCTCTATGTATAATGTTTGAACTGACTCTCAGTTGAGTTAGATGAAGAAGATGGAAGTCCTCTTTCTTTTTCTTGGTGATGGTTGGGCAACCTGAGGCCTGATTTCATGCAGATGCTAGGGAACCGGAAGTTAAGAAGGAGAGGAGGAGGGAATTGGTGGCCAAACAGATGGAGCAATGAAAGGAGAGGGAAAGCCATCAGTTCACACTAGCAAGAACAATCTCTTCCTCCTCTGGCAGCCCTCAGAATGCCAGAAAGAGAGGGGGGGAAGGTGTGCTCTTGGCACACAAACACTGCTGGCTTCAGTCCTGCCCACAAAGGGCATGCAACCATTGAATGAAAAGAAGGTCTTGTTACCCAACAGTCAGGATTTTTTCGTATGGGTTGGGAGGGTCTCAACGTAACAGGAAAGACATTTAGGCCCTTGAAATACAACTACAGTTCATGTGAAGTTGATCCCCTGTTGACAGTTCAAGAGATTTCAGCCCTGCCCTAGAAAGCTACCCAGGGCCGGGGGGGGGGGGAGATATAAGTTGTGCAAGCATGGTTGAATACCGACATGAGAGCTGCTTGACACAGATTGCTTGCCTTCTCTTCCAGTGGGGATTGCCTGATGCTTGTATTACGTTGCAACAAAATATGAATCAGTCCATCAGTATTAATCATCACTAAGATGCATCTATATTTGATTGCAAAATTTTATTCTCCTGGCGTGATTAAACAAGGTCTACAAAAGCATGCTTATTTTAAAAACATCCCTATGTTGCTTAATATGCCAGAAAGTGTTATATTTTCATAGCCAGCTGTAACCAACTGAGCACTGGTGAATCAAACCCACTTTCAAACAAACTGAAGTTGATGCTTCCACCTGCGCAAATATAATCCAAAACAAAAAGATATCCTTACACATGAACTGATCCCTCCAGAAGAACATCTGGCGCCATGTGCTGTTTAGGTATTTTTATTCCACACTCCCAGAAATACCTAGAAAAGAAAGCTTTTTCAGCTTAGACATCTGAAATGCGGAACATGACAAAAAATATTTTAAAGCTGAAAATGTTGAGCTTTGAGTTTCCATTGAGCAATCCACATGTGGCCTTATGGCTTTTGTGTTTCAGCAGTTTTGGTGTGTTTCACTAAACTGGTTGCACACATGGTTCGTGGTTCAGGTTCAAATTCCAGCAGATTCAGTAAATTGGGGGTGAAGTGGGTTTCTTATTCTTTCCTGGGAAACAGGAACTAGAACAGGGTTTCCCAAACTTGGATCTTCAGCTGTTTTGGGGCTACACTTCCCACCATCCCTGACCACTGGTCCCACTATTTAGGGATGTTGGGAGTTGTAGTCCAAAAATAGCTGGAGACCCAAGTTTGGGAAACCCTGAACTAGAAAAACTCATGACTCTTCCTATGTTCTTGCTCTGCTCAATGCTTCCACCTTCTTCAACCATATCTTCTCTTGCTGGTGCCAGTTGCCGCCACCATTTTGGCCAATGGTGCTATTGCACCTCCTTCTTTCACTGCAGTCGTTCCACTACGTTGATTTCTTTTGTTGTTCACTTCTGCCATGAAAGAGCGAACACGTTGGCAGTATTCATGCTGTACTAGGTAATCTTCAGCCAGGCCTTCATTCATGAAGAGAGATGCACTAGGGCTCAACCAATCTGAATGCCATGCATTAGCACTGCTGGTGGTATTTTCCAGCCTTCCTTCGCATTCCAATCCATGCAGCATAACACATAGCAAGGATTCCAAGGTTGTTTTTAAACCACTTCTACCATGAAATGTAGAAAAAGAAAAAAGAAAAAAAAGAAATGTTTGGTCGTTGCTTCTTTTCTTTGTAAATTAAACTGAGCAAAAATGTTTGCCGCACCATGATTAAAATCTGGAAGGGCTAGGCATGTTGTTTTAGTAAACCTGTTTAAGAGCCAGATCCACCCCCTTTCCCTGTTATTGAACAACATTCAGTCCTGTGACCAGCTGGACAGTTGTTGGACGTATTGATTGATGCCCTTTGGCTGAAGCACTTATCTCCTCTTGCATAATATTGAGTCTTACTATGTTTTCACTGTTGCCTTTCTGAATCAGGAAATGAACCAATGTGTCACAGGTGCGGTAGCGGCTACTCTAGAGTAACGACTCCTCACAGCGTTGCATTTTCATGCTTTTATTAAGTGCACACTATTTACAGTGCAGAGTAAGTACTATGTACATGTTGTCAGTCTGGGTCAGAACCTCCGAATGGACATTCGCGCGTCTTTTTCCAGCAAAGTAGTCTGGGAATACTGAATCTCCGCCCCCGTCGCTTCCTGCGCAATTCAGGGGCCATCGGGATCGGTCTTCTTGCCGCGCTTTCCCTGCTTCCCCCTTCCTTTCCTGAGCGGAGCAGTGGCTCCGCTACCCTGCCTGAGCCATGTCCTCTACTTCCCGATTCCCCGCTAGAGACATCCCCCTCCCCGCTCCCACTGGCTCTGGGAGAAGAGCTTGTGCTTAAGATGGGAGGGGGCTGTCTGTAGCTTCTGTCCCTCACACAATGATTTCAAGGATTGTTACCCTAGGATAAAAAGGTAAAGGGACCCCTGACCATTAGGTCCAGTCGTGATCGACTCTGGGGTTGCAGCGTTCATCTCACGTTATTTGCCGAGGGAGCCAGTATACAGCTTCCAGGTCATGTGGCCAGCATGACAAAGCCGCTTCTGGCGAACCAGAGCAGCACACGGAAACGCCGTTTACCTTCCCGCCGGAGCAGTACCTATTTATCTACTTGCATTTTGACATGCTTTCTAACTGCTAGGTTGGCAGGAGCTGGGACCAAGCAATGGGAGCTCACCCCGTCAGAGGGATTCGAACTGCCGACCTTCTGATCGGCAAGCCATAGGCTCTGTGGTTTAACCCACAGCGCCACCCGCGTCCTGTATAAACCTGAAAGAGCGTATGAGATGAGAACTCATTTTTCCCGTGCTGAAGGAAGGAAAATAAATTGCCTTCATGTTGTTTGCAGACCTTGGAGCTGTTGGGAAGGAAAACATACTATTCTCTCTTTTTCCCATGGTTCAGTGTGTGGGAACCTACAAAAAAGTAACCATTTAGTAATAACAGAAGCCATGTAACTCCTGCGGAAATTTTTAGCTACAGTAACTAGCAGTGCTTCTTTCTAAAATGATGCCCCATGTGTTTTCATGATAATTTGACCTTCAAGTATTGTGTACAGAAGCAATTTTTACATTAAGCTTTATACAACGCTTATGAATGACTGTGACCCCACTTTTGTATAATAAAACAGTGTGGCTTCTTGCTGGGAAGTAAGTGGCTACAGATAGAAAGGGGATAATTCTAAGGTAGATTATCCCCAATTTGGCTAACAGTTTCTTGAGTGAGTTCATTTTCTGAGCTGCTTTTCACATAAGGCATTTTCTCTCTATTCTGAATCAAATTATTCTTTTCTTGCAAGATATTATTTGGTTTTAAGTACTTCACATCAGAGCTACTTGATATTATCTATGCTGTATCAGTAATTACTATCTATTGTTGTTTGCATGCAATTAGAACACAGGGATATTATAAATCCTACATACCACCAGTAAACATACAGTAAAGTACAGTACCATTAAAAATCAACAGCATGCTTTTATCCCCAATTGAATTCAACAGCTTGTTATTTGAGCTTATCTGTCTGCAGGTTTTGCCCATTGTTATCTTCCATTGTTGGAAAGCATATATTTCTTCCAATCTAATCTCCCACACAGTTGTTTAAATCCACAGAAATGTAACAGACAGTCAGATTTCGTGTGACAAAATTCCTACAATGCATTGCCATCCACGTAGGATAGAATGTGTATCTGGCACATCATGATTCTATACACATCTTGCATGAGTTTGTTTTAATACGTCTGAAAATGCTGAGAAGCGTCCATTGTCTTCCCTGTATGTATCTGTGCACCACCAATAACAAATAAGTCACAACAAGATGATAAGGCCATCTTGCATAACAGGCACAGCTTGTATGTTGTTTTCTGCAAACGGAATGCTTTCCATACAAGAATCTATTGTTATGTGTGGATATTTTTCCAGAGGGAGAGCTGTGTGAGTCTGTTAAAGGGTAAAGGTAAAGGGACCTCTGACCATTAGGTCCAGTCGTGACCGGCCCCTGGGGTTGCGCGCTCATCTCGCATTATTGGCCGAGGGAGCCGGCGTCATGTGGCCAGCATGACAAAGCCGCTTCTGGCAAACCAGAGCAGCACATGGAAACGCCGTTTACCTTCCCGCTGTAGCGGTACCTATTTATCTACTTGCATTTTGATGTGCTTTCGAACTGCTAGGTTGGCAGGAGCTGGGACCAAGAATCGGGAGCTCACCCCATCACAAGGATTCGAACCACCGACCTTCTGATCAGCAAGCCCTAGGCTCAGTGGTTTAACCACAGCGTTACGGCGTAATAAATTTTGCTAGCCTTCAAAGGTGCCAGGAGACTTTCATAATGTGTGGGATTGCTCTAATGCTGCCGTGCTTCAAGAAACCTTAATCAGCATCAGCTGAGTATGTAAACTAGCCTGCAGGTGGCTGAGGCTGATGGGAGCTGTAGTCTAAAAAATCTGGAGCTTGACCAGCGGGCACTAGGTTCCAAAGAATGCACGTACAAAAAATAAGAAGAAACCATGATAGATGCTCCAAATCAATACCCATAAGTACTGTCTTAAAGTCTACACTCATAGAACTGTAGAGTTGAAAGCCACGACCCCGAGATTAAGATTCTCATGCTCTACCAACAGAGCTATCTCAGAACCTCACACACGGCTTTTAACTGTTGAGGATGCTCCACCCATAATAATACCCATTTTATCACCTGGACCTGTAACAAGTGAGGGGAGAAGAAAATCCATAGGAAGCAATGCCTGTTCATTTTGGGCAGCCCTGCGAGTGGCTCCAGCCAGATTTGTGGTTTCCTTACTCCCAGTACGTTTCCGAGCACAATTCAAAGTGTTGGTGCTGACTTTAAAGCCCTAAACGGCCTCGGTCCAGTATACCTGAAGGAGCGTCTCCACCTCCATCGTTCTGCCCGGACACTGAGGTCCAATGCCGAGGGCCTTCTGGTGGTTCCCTCACTGCGAGAAGCCAAGTTACAGGGAACCAGGCAGAGGGCCTTCTCGGTAGTGGCGCCCGCCCTGTGGAACGCCCTCCCACCAGATGTCAAAGAAAAAAACAACTACGAGACTTTTAGAGGACATCTGAAGGCAGCCCTGTTTAGGGAAGCTTTAAATGTTTAATAAATTATTATAGGGACGCAGTTGGCGCTGTGGGTTAAACCACTGAGCCTAGGGCTTGCCAACCAGAAGGTCAGCGGTTCGAATCCCTGCGACGGGGTAAGCTCGGTCCCAGCTCCAGCCAACCTAGCAGTTTGAAAGCACGTCAAAGTGCAAGTAGATAAATAGGTACTGCTACAGCGGGAAGGTAAATGGCGTTTCCGTGTGCTGCTCTGGTTCGCCAGAAGCGGCTTTGTCATGCTGGCCACATGGCCTGGAAGCCGTACGCTGGCTCCCTCGGCCAATAACGTGAGATGAGCGCCGCAACCCTAGAGTCGGTCACGACTGGACCTATTGGTCAGGGGTCCATTTACCTTTACCTTTAATACTTCTGTTAGAAGCCGCCCAGAGTGGCTGGGGAAACCCAGCCAGATGGGCGGGGTATAAATAATAAATTATTGTTATTGTTGTTGTTTACTAGCCTAGTTACTGAGCTACTAATGTCCTCTCATTGACAGGTTGACTTTCTGTTGTAGAATGACAGGCTGATAGTTGATGCAGATCCGTATGTGACAAATGTCACCCTAATGGTTCTCACTCTGAATGATGTATCTGAACCCTAGCTGACAGAGCTGGCAGCTGAATCAAGTTCCACCAATAGTTTTTATTAAAGAATATAACCTGGAATAGTGTCAGGCATAATGCAGAGATCATAGTACTTTGTGGGCAGTTAGTGGCACCTCTTGTATCTTGGACTTTTAAAGGGGGGGAAATAAGAAGGTTTTGTGCTTATTGTGTTCTTACCACATTTATGGCTGCATTATTCCTAACACCATTCAAGAGCCATCGTAAATGTATGTAGAATGCCAAGCTCTCAAAATTTCATCACACGATAATGCCGCAATAAAGTCTCCTTAATGCATACATAGCGTTGCTGCTCATTTCTCATGCTGATCATATGCAACTGGAGTTTTCGATGTTCCTCTTTCCGGTTCCTGAATTCCTTGATAATTTGGTCAGGTGTTTGGAATGTTTGCATTGTGTTCACACTGGGCAGAGCTCTGAGTGATATCATATGTTGCCAGGGTTGTAGATTGCTGTCATTGCTGTCATTGCACCACCCAAGAACATGACATTTCACAAAGAACAGCTTTGGCAGGTTCCAGCCCCAAGGGATTTATAATCTAGAAACAGACACAATGAAGACCACAAAGGAAATAGAGGTAGGGGTAAGCATGGGGAGAACATGCAATTATTGCAGTGACAGATGCAGAGAGGATTATAGTTACAGTATATTATTGGAACTAAAGGGTTGTGCCAAAGCCTTCAAGGAAAACTGTAAAATATACAGTACATTGATTCCCACTAAGTCATCAGCTAAAGTCCACTGAAATCATACGAACTTAAGTAGAGCCTGCTGGATCAGGTCATTGGCTCACCAACAGGTTGAAGTTAGTCGTGTCCATTGATTTGAGTGGGTCTCCTCTGAGTAAGTCATAGCTGGATGCAACCCATTGTCATGACAAAAGCTGGGTGCACACCATTTAGCATTCTGTTTTCTATCGCTATGTTTGACAGTGGGGATGGGCAAATAAGTCTCTTTCTGGCTTGTTTCAGCATTGTTCTCCTCTAAGTCCATTCCATGCCAATTCTGCATTCATAGAGTAATAGAATCAAATAATTGTACAGTTGGAAGGAACCATGGGGGCATCTAGTCCAACCCCCTGCAATGCAGGAATCTTTTGACCAACGTGGGGCTTGAATCCATGACTCTGAGATGAAGAGTCTCATGCTCTACAGACTATGACAGGCATCCCCAAACTTCGGCCCTCCAGATGTTTTGGACTACAATTCCCATCATCTCTGACCACTGGTCCTGTTAGCTAGGGATCATGGGAGTTGTAGGCCAAAACATCTGGAGGGCCGCAGTTTGGGGATGCCTGGACTATGCAATCCCAAAGGGCTGTTGGTGTCTGTTAGCCACAATGGCTATTCACCTGCTACCGGTATTATTATTCTTACTAATCTGCACAGAGGTTCACACTTAAATACATGTTTTAAAACATATTCTATATCATAATACATATTCCTAAACCTATTTTCTCTCAAATGACATACTCCTAAAATGTGTTTTCTCTTAAGTATGATATATTTGAAACCAGGAACTGCGTTGAAAACACTTCAGAAGTGCAAAAGCCATTCGATAAATGGGGCTCAGGGGCTCACATTAGTCCGGGAATTGCAGATCAGATCAGTTCCTGTTGGAACTGACAAAGATCAAATTCCTCCAGCCTTCCTTCCTTCCAGAGCAAAGAAATGTCTCACCCTATAAGAGTGTATTTGCACTTCACAAAGCTGATGGTGTGTAGTCTGCCAGATTCCCCCTTAGATTTTGGTGTAGGTTTTTTCTCTTCTCTGTTTTTAGTGGGGATGAAAGAAATAGGTTTGGTTTGGTTTTAATCACCATTTGCACCCTGATCATCTCTAGTTTCACAAAAGGATGTTTTAATGCATGATCGATTGTGCAAAAATGTGGATGGGAATTCTCAATTGAATGCATGTTCAAGGAGTCTGTGCAATAATTGAATGCAGCGTAGATGGACAGCAGCCACACTCAGGGGTGTATGCCATGTACATTGTTGAAATGTGCGTCTGATTTATGCTCATGGTTCCTGATCACCTTCTATGCACAAGAGTCTTCTAATTGCTTTGCCAATGCTGAATTCCTCATCTTACTGTTCTTTTTTTTTTAAAGAAGAAGAAAAGAAAACACAATGCACTGTGATTGCAGTGTAACCTTAATTAATGCCGTTAAACAAATAAACACCTACAGCAATCTTCAGGTCAAATAGCGAGGGGTGAGATATAAAGTGCAGTGGGAACCAGCAAACTGTGAGCAGAAGGCAGGACTTTGCAACGTCAAAGGCAGCAACCATTTTAGGCACAACTGATATGTGCACGATCGTGCGCACACGCATTGCACTGAACCCAGAAGTGACACAAAAAGGGGTGGAATGGGGCGGGGCAGGGGCGGAATGGGGTGTTTGCAGGCTTTTTCAATGGTGTTTCAAATATACACTATGTCACTCAAACACGCGGTGCCTTGCAATATAACCCCCATGTAAATTGGGAGTTGCCTGCCCTTAGTGGTAGATGTTCTGTGTTGGGCATGGCCCAAAATGCCAGGAATGGTCAGCTACTTCCTTTGGAGTATGCCAAAACTCATGCAGGGCTGGCTCCAGATTTAAGGCGTCTCTGGGCAAAGTGCCCGCTGGTGGGCCCCCTTCTCTGCGGGAAGAAACACAGTCCACCCTAAGGAAGCCATGTTGCAAGAGGGTTTTCCGTGTTCTTGCTCCATGTGGCCTGCATTAGGCATGCTGGCCATAGAGCTTCCTGCAGGGTGGGTTGATTCAAATGAAGGCAGATTCAGTTATCGAGAAAAGGAAATCCATGGCAGATTTACATCACTAATTTAAATCAGCTTTCCCCTTTTGTAATTCGCAAACATTTCCTGAACAAGCATGCTTGCTTATTAGTTGCCAAGACATTTGAGGCATATTAGTTTTCAACTGAATCAAGCCTTTTTTAAATATTACCTAGGAGTGTGCTCCAAAACCTCTTTTTGCGCAGCCCACATGCCTTGGCATTACAGAAATGTAATTGCTTAGAGTCAAAAGGGCAATTGTAAAATTAGTGGTGGTTTGTTTTTGCTCCTTCCATACACGTGCAAGGGCACAGGAAGAAAGCCACTTATTTGATGATGAAGGCCAGGATCCAGAAGAGTCGTAAAACATGTTCTGTAACGCAAAGAGGTTTGTGTCCCGTCCCCCCTGCTGCTTCAAAAGCAGCCCTCAAATACTACATGGCAACGTGCTTTTGAAACTGAGAGGAGTTTCATAAGTGGTTTGTTACATTTGCTGTGGGGCAGGGGAGCACGCCAGTTAAAGGGGGGGGCTAAAATTGCTCTGGGATAGCATAAGCCCCCCCGAATCCCCTTCCACAGCTTTTATGGATTCCAGCTCAATGTACACATCAGCGGCTTGAAGCACAGCTGTTTCCCTGCTGCTGCATTTCAAGTTATTTTCATAGAATCATTGAACTGTAGGAGTTGGAAGGGACCCCCGAGGGTCATCTAGTACAAGCCCCTGCAATGTTGGAATCTAAACTAAAGCATCCATGGCAGATGGCCATCCAACCTCTGCTTAAAAACCTCCAAGGAAGGAGAGTCCACCACATTCCAAGGAAGAGTGTTCCAATGTCGAACAGCTCTTACTATCAGAAAGTTTTTTCTGAAGTTTAGTTGGAATCTCCTTTCTTGTAACTTGAAGCCATTGGTTTGAGTCCTAACCTTCCAGAGCAGGAGAAAATAAGCTGGCTCCATCTGCTTTCTTACCTTGATGTCCACACCAGAGAAGGTGTGCACACCAAAGGGTGTATTCGCCCAGTGAGCATTACCGGTACCTGATTTGTTTCCCTGCACGAAACTCCAATTTCCTTACATTAGTGACTAAGCCCCATTGAGCACAGTGAGACTTACTATTCTGCTATGTTAATGTAATGTAATGTAATTTTATTTATTTATTTTTTAAAAAAACAGTGCTAGATTTAAATTGAAGGAATCTAATTTAAAATGCAAAATCTGATATTAAACAAAAATCAAAATAATAAATATAAAATCAGGTGTTTTTTTTTAATCCGCTCTGTGCATTAATATTGATGCAGGTGGGAGCTGTGTAGTACAGAGAATCAGATACACAGAATCCGTGTGTCAGAGTGTGAAGGCGAAAGGCACGTTTATAGAAAAAAGGAGGGCTATCGCTGCATGTACCAAGATTGAGAACAGTATTCTTCAAGCATGGCTTTCCAGATGTTGCCAGACAACAATTCCCATCACTCCTAACTGTTGGTTAAGCTGCCTGGGAATGGTGGGAGCTGTAGTCTGGCAACATCTGGAGACCCAAGATTGAAGAACGCTGCCTTAGGGAAGGATTCCCAGAACGTCAACAAGAAGAAGGGAACTGGCTGTTTGATCACCATTAGTCATCCTGCTGAAGTTTGGAACTGAATAAGTCCCCCTCCATCCATCACCCTCTGTTGATTATCAGTAAAAGAGATGTAGCCATTAGTCGTGTAGGTTATGGTCGCTGGCCAATCAAGGCTGTGCCTGTAAGGCAGCCTTTGCCAACCTTGTGCCCTCCAGATGTCATTGGACTGCAACTCCCATCAGCCCCAAAGGAAGTATCATAGCTCAGTGGCAGAGCATCTTTCTTGCAAGCAGAAGATCCCCAGTTCAACTCCTGGCATCTCCAGCTTAGGCTGGAAGAGAATACCAACTTGGGATAAAGACAGGGCATGAATGCAGGCAGGAAGGAAGGAAGGAAATGAATGGCCCTGCAGAGGGACCAGTGTAAGGCAGCTTGCTCTGTTCCTCTGTGTCCCCACCCAGCACTGGGGATGATGAGAGCATCATAGCCAAGATTCCTGCATTGCAGGGGGAGGGACTAGATGTGCATAGAAGAGGGTGAAAGGTTGTTTTCTGCTGTTCTAGAGAAGCGGACACGGAGCAATGGATTCAAGCTACAAGAAAGAAGATTCCACCTAAACATTAGGAAGAACTTCCTGACAGTAAGAGCTGTTCAACAGTGGAAATTGCTGCCAAGGAGTGTGGTGGAGTCTCCTTCTTTGAAGGTCTTTAAGCGGAGGCTTGACAGCCATCTGTCAGGAATGCTTTGGTGGTGCTTCCTGCTTGGCAGGGGGTTGGACTGGATGGCCCTTGTGGTCTCTTCCAACTCTATGATTCTAAGATGACCCTTGGGTCCCTTCCAGCTCTAAGATTCTGTGATCGTTTGGAGGGCATCAGGTTGTCCAAGGCTACTTTAAGGGGTGAAGGGAAAAGCTTTTGTTCCTCCTTTAGCAGACCCCACTCCACACTGAGAATCAATGATTTAGACACCTAATTTAAACATGATGACTGTGCTTCTGCTGACAACCAGCCTAGCTCTGGGCACGCAGGCTCAAGATTTCAGAAGGGCAATGCGCTTTTGAGCTGGAGTAGGGAAGACTTTTAATCTATTTAATTGAAGGCTTCCCCGTCCCAGCAGGCTCTTTGATTTAATTATACCTGGCGAAATGGTTTTATGCAGTACGTCACTAGTCAATAACGGTTTGAGTAATATGACACTTTAATCAAGGAATGGACTAAGCAGCCATTGGGGCATGTGATTAATTCTCTTACCCTTGCGGTGGATAACTGCACACTCTGAGGACAAATAAGATGCGGATACAGCTGAGCACATGAGTTCCCAGGGACTGTGTCATGGGAAGGAGCCGCGCATAAGCACCACACATGTGTGTGCATGAATTCCAGCCTCTGATCCAGAAGAAGAAGTTTCAGACCAAATGCTTGGGCTTCTGGAATGACTACCATACTGTTGTTTTAACACCCATTTTTGCATTTTATATCTATATGACAGAAGGGGGGTGGAAAACAGGAACGATTTCTGCAAGGGAGTAAAATATTCTTTCCTCTCTAAGGCTTTCCTGGTGTTCAGGGGGGTTGTATGCAAAGTTGCTCATACACAGAGGAGACCACCTGACATTAATGGGCTTGACTAACTCAGACCCCCTCAATTTCAATAGGTCTAGTTGAAGTAAGTTGGATTTAGATGTGAGAATGCAAGTTGGTCATTGACTCTATCATTTTCTTCTCAGCTGGAAAAGTGGGGGTGCTAACACACACACACACACCGTTTCCACCTAACCTATTTTGCCTAAAGCAGTTTTGTACTTGCGCCATTTTTAGCCCTGCTTACCGTCTGGAAACTGCACCACAGACTGGTAGAAAGCTCAGAGGTTTAGCCTGCTTCCCCCATGGCTAAATTGTGATGTTGTCATGCCAGATAAGCATGAGTATGGCTTTGGAGATCTTGGTGGTTCTTTGGCGAAATGCTGTAGCAGATAACAACGCGTAGTTCAAATATGGCATGTGGCTAACATCCAGCTTCCAAGCGACCAGTGGCCCGTCTGGTTTATCACATGGAAAAGCCAAATCTCCAAAGAAGAAAGGAAAGACCGGGGTGGGGGGGTGGGGGAGAGAGATAAGGGTTGAGGAGAGTCATAGGTGTAAACTTGGACCCTACAGGTGTTGCTGGACTACATGCCTTGCCATCGACCATGCTATGTGCTATGTTCTATGAGATCTTTACATTTTCATCCCCCGTCTTTCCTCCAGTGATTTCAGGGTGGTACACATGGTTCCTCGTGTTATCCTCAGAACACTGTGGAAATAGGTTAGGGTGAGAGGTGGTGGTTGGTCAAGGCCACGCAGTAGACTTGAACCCAGCCCTCTTGTTTGATGACATGGCTGTCATATGTTGAGGTAACGGGTTGCTGATGTGTGCGCATCACAGTGACAATAGGGAATAGGAGTCTCCTTTTAAAGAGTTTGGCTGTCAAGGCTGTTGTCAAGGCAACCTCCACGAGGAACATGGGTTCTAGCCTCAGAGGGGCTTCATCTCCTGGTGTGTCTGTTTTAATCAAAACATAACACACTGCTTCGGAATATTTAGACTGTGTCCATTCATTTTGGTGGAGGAAAATAGGAGATAAAGAGGATTCACAGCAACCAGCGATGGTTTGGGGGTTGTTTTTTAACATTTACAGCATTAATTATGTAGTTAATAACAGATGGTGTAACATGTAAGTTTCACACATTTGTTCTCGCTTTGTGGTTTAATTTTATTTATTTATTTTAGCAGTAAAGCCATCTGAAAATGTGTGACTATATGCAGCAGTTATCCACATCCTTCCCCCCCTCCCAAAAAAAGGCAGAATGAACCTTTGTTCCTCTCCATCTTTGGCCTTTCCTCAGACTACAAAATGTGTTACTCTTGATGGCAAGCTCTGTGCATTGAGTCTGAACGATGATGGCATACAGAGAGACGTTCTGAAGCAGGAACATACACATAGCAGCAAATGCAAAGTTGTCCATGTTTCTCTTCTCTCTTTGGCGATCACTCGTAGCCGAGTAAGATTGTCTTCCATAAACACAATTTTAACAATGGGTCCATAAGTGACTGTGGAGGCCAATTCTGGATCCACACGTCCTTCCACAGTGGGGACATTGGTTTCCAGGCGGGAGTTGATCATGGTGTCCATGTTTACTGCATTAATATCAACACAAAAACTGAATAATATTTGCATGAGAGAACTGGCAGTAGAACAAAGTGCTTAACCTTTCCCCACCCACCACTTTCTTCCCACAACTCTTCCAAGCAGTGCTATTTTTCTAGTAAAAGAGTTGCCGGAACTCACTTCCCTTGTTCTCTTGTAATGGCAATGACACCCACCTGAGAGGTACCAGAACTCAGTTCTGGCTAGTTCTAGCTGAATACAGAAGCTCTGCCTCCAAGCTTCTTTTTCTCATCCCCACCCCCCCCAAGTGGTCTTTGTGATTAGAAATAATCTCAACCTGGCTGAGAAATTGTGGGGGGCGGGGATTACTGTACAGTAAAAGGGTTAATCGTGCATGCACATGCACGCGCACATGCGCACACACTTACCAATTGTCTCCCGCAAATCCCCCTGTATTTCTATTACCTGGAAAACACATTTACCCAAGGTAACATGTAGTTCAACCCGCAACAGCTGATCCTTGCTTTAGAATTCCTTTTGATGAAACCGAGAGATCTGCAATTATGTACCATTAAAAATGGGAGCTGTGCTCCTTTTACGTCTCTCATTTACTCAGTGGCTGCACAGGATTTTTACTGGGACCCAGATGTGCTTGCTCAGTGGATCTAGTCCAGAAAGCCACATGGCAGCAGTTCGGGAACTCTATTCCGATTCCTCAACCTGCACACCCTCGCAGCAGACTGGGGTAAACGGCTGACTCAACAGCACAGGGAGCCAGGCACAGCAGATGCCTGTGCACAAAAAACATCAGTGCAATGGGTATAGCTCTGTTCTTGTGCTTTAAAAGCAGTGTTTACCCACACCTGCCCCCCAAATTCCCATCCTGGTGACTTCCAGATGTTTTGGACTACAAGTCCCATCAGACTTAGCCAGCACAGCTAATGGTGAGGAATTATGGGAGTTGTAGTCCAAGCCACCTGGAGGGCACCATGTTGGTTGAGGATGGCTTAATCCTTCCTTTCAAAAGCAGAACACTTATAGAAACTCTGGTAATTAGTGTTGCCTTAATAAATAACCAAATAAATAATCTATATGAATATATATAAAATCTCATTTAACTCCACCACAAAGGGTACACCCAAATAAATAAATAAAATCGCATTTCCCCCACTCAGGCTTAGATGCTTCTACTGATGGTCCTTATGGGAATAGAATCATAGAGTTGGAAGAGACCACAAGGGCCATCCAGTCCAACCCCCTGCCGAGCAGGAAACACCATCAAAGCATTCTTGGCATATGCCTGTCAAGCCTCTGCTTAAAGACCTCCAAAGAAGGAGACTGTGGGAAATCTTTGACCCTCCAGATGTTTCTGAACTGCAACTCCCATTAGCCCCAGCCAGCTTGGCCAATGGTAAGGGATGGTGGGAGTTATAGTTCAGCAACATCTGGAGGGCCACAGGTTCCCCACACCTGTTGTAGGCATTCCACACAACCCAGCTCCTTCATAGTAGCTGCTTTTATTGTGTAGCAAAATATGGTCTGTAAACTGGCAAACTTTGCTTGGCAGCGGAAAGTGAGCTATTGTTACCATCTTCAAATTCAAAGTAGGGAAACTACATTGTTTGCATCGCATTGTAGAGAAATAGCATGCAAATAAGCACAAATCCCTCTGGCTTTGAACGATAGCTGAAAGTTGATGCAGAATTGATTTCATTCCGTTGCAGGAATCATCTGGGATATGTGCTGCTTCTTGAATCCACCTGTGAGTTTAGTGCGTAGTTTGAAATATAAAGGTCAGTGGAGAAATAGCTGTACCTGGAGCATAAACATCTCCCGAGAAAATCCGTGTCAACTGAGGAGATGGTTCTTAAAAGGCAAGAATATTAAGTGCTTGGGAAGGATGCAATTACAGTTTTCAAAATAAGCAAAGGAAGATGGAGAACAACTAAATATAGTCCTCTCTGGCTAGCCAGCTGCAAGAAGTGCCCAACCACTTCCATGGCTACATTTTCTCTGAGCAACTAAAGATATGCTCTTGTACACCTGCAATTCATTTCAAATGAAGGCTGTGTGCAAGAGAAATGCAGGGTTATTAACATAACAGAAACTACCATGGTAATTGCACACGGCAGTGGACAACAAGAGGCAGTTGGGGGGCCACAGTGAACACAGTAAACAATATTTTCTTCATTTTATATATTAAACACAGTTAACACAACCATTTAATAATCAGCACAGTGCCGGCCCTTCTATTAGATAGAGTGAGGTGGCTGCCTCAGGTGGCAGATGATGTGGAGTGGTGATGAGGTATTGTAATATACCAGGCACCCCAAAACATTGGCCCTCCAGATGTTTTGGACTACAATTCCCATCTTCCCCGACCACTGGTCCTGTTAGCTAGGGATCATGGGGGTTGTAGGCCAAAACATCTGGAGGGCCACAGTTTGGGGATGCCTGTACTACACATTCTAACCTGCCCCACCCCTTATGTTAGCCTACTGCTCACTGGTGCAATGGAGGATCCTGTCCCATCACGAGTGTTGAAATAAGATGAAACTGCTAGGTCAGTCCGTGGAATACGGTGGAGTAGCGGAAAGAACCTTGTCCTTCACCTCAGGTAGCAAAATGCCTTGAACAGGCTCTGATTCAAGAATAATCCAAGACCAAACCATTGTTGGCTATGTAGCAATGGCATCAGCTTAATTGTTGCCGGTTGAATAGAAGCTTCTTGTCATCATTCATTTCAGTCTGTCAGTTCCACTTTTTCCTCTTCTTTCTGAAGCCTTGTTTATCCATTTGCTTCCTTCAAGCCTCTCTTTAGAGTCTTCAGGTTGTTAGCAACTGGCTTTTTAAATTCCTTTGCTCTTTCCCACCCTTCTACACTCCTCCTTTCACGTACCCACAATTCCATAACATCGCAGGAGGAGGCATTACACTGTCCTTGCACTGCAGTGATGCATTTTTACACAGGAGATTTTTAAAACGGAGGGGAAGCAGCTCTCAAGAGGCCTTGGAAAACACCACAGGGGAAAACTCCGCATGTGAAGTCAGGCAACTTTGAGGACATTTAAGGAGAAGGGTTGACTCCAGAATATCTGTTCTTCTCTGCGCAAAACATCTGCTCCGTTGAGCAGGGTGGGAGTCCTTTTTTAAAAAAACAACAACAACAACAACAGAAAAATCCCTGAACATCTCATATAAACAGATGGAAATGTAATCCATTTTAGGTCATCTCTCCTGTTTATAAATGGAAATGAGTAGATGCCTCTGATGGCTAACTGATAAGAATTACAAAAAAATATTCTCTGCCCTCAAGAAACTTTGATACCCAAAGAAGCAAGACTGCAGGGCTGAATGGCTTATTTATGTGCCGTGCAGCAGGAATATAATCAGGCCAACTTAAAAATTCTAGAGACCCTTTCATCTCAAAGGAGCTCAGAGCAATTCTGGGAGTGGAGCAGACCGATTGCTAAGAACAATAATTTATCTGGCACTTATTGCACACTCCGAATGCCTTCGCATTATCTCATGGGGAGGGGGGGGCATGATGCTGACAGAACATTGTTTCACCTGAAGTGCCCCAGAGAGATTGTGGCTGGGGTACAATTTTAATTCGTAGCTTACTGCTCCTATCCACTTATACTAAGCCAGCTCTCAACACCCTTATACTAATGACAGCTGCATGTCTCCCTAAGGACATAGTTTTCACAAACAGCTAAAGAAATGGCGAGCCCGTTTTTGGAGTACATCACAATTGAATGCTCCATTAAAAAAATAAAGGGGGAGTGATCTGGTGCTATCCCAACAGGAAATGATATTTGTTGTTGTTTAGTCGTTTAGTCGTGTCCGACTCTTCATGACCCCATGGACCAGAGCACACCAGGCACAGGAAAGGATATACCCCCAAGCAAATGTAGCCCTTGGCAGGCAAAAGTTTGCCTCTGCAGCTCAGTTGACAGAGCATGAGACTCTAAATCTCAGGGTCATGAGTTTGAACAACCATGTCAGGGGAAAGATTCCTGCATTGCAGAGGGTTGGACTAGATAACCCTCGTGGTCCCTTCCAACTCTATGATTCTATGATTAAAGGCTCACCAGGGGCAGAGCCTGGATCTGCTGACTCCTAGTTTCCATTATGCAGCATGTGCCAGTTCCCATTGACAATGGGGCATGTTGTCTGTTCCTTATTTGCCTCCCCATAGGGCTGGGCTCTTCCATTTCAGCCAGCAGGTAGCAAGCAGGCCTGCTGCTTCAGCAAGCGTTTCATCCTTTACAAAGTGCTGCCCCGGGCAGCTGCCTAAGGAACGTCCAGTTTTGCTTGAAGGCAAAATTAAGTTTTGATCCAGAGGCCCGTTACTTTCTTTGGCCAAAGCCTTGAACACGGCGCACGGGTGGTCGTTCCCTGCCTGCAGAGAACACTAGTGCACCTGGCTCATTATTATCTGCGCTGACTTTAGAAAATATCCTTTCCCGGCTCTTCCTGGGCATGCCAGGGTTTGAAACGGCGGCTTTTGCATGCAAACCAGATGCTCTTCCCCTGAGCTACAGCCCTTCCTGTCGCTGTGCTGATGTTCAAAGAGCGGCACCACACAAGGGAGCCCTCTCAATGCAGTTGTTGGCATTACCACTACAGAGGCTTTCCAGCCCGTGCTTTCCCCTGAGGGCTGGGCTTTTCTTGAAGAAACGGAAAGATCTGACAGTAAGCACAAAGCAAGCCCCTGTAGTTTCTCTCCAGCAGTTTCCCCACCAACTACTGCCACCACCGCTTTCCAATAAGCACACCTCTTTGTCCTCTTAGCAATGCAGTTATCTTCCAGCATCTGTCAACAGAGGGCAGCGGCAAATCCCAAGTCACCTGCCAGAAGGCAGACTATGCCCGTCCCAGAGTTCACTTGGCGGGTTCCTTAGGCACTGCAGAGAGAGCCCCCTCTCTCCCCAGCCCCCCACAAAGTGACATGCAACTCAGAGCAGCAGGCAAACTATCAGACCTCCATAGTAAAATGCCTTGTGTGAATGCTACCTTTATGGAGAGGCAGCCTTACACCTTCCTTCCCCACCCACCCATCATTTCCTTTGGTACTTGTTGCTCAAAATAAGGGACAACCACCTACCAATACTTAATGAATGAGCCCTGTAGTCATTCCTTATCTGCCCACCCACCGCTTAGCCTCCTACATGACATGCTTATAGTATGTCAACAGCAGATGCTTGGTGTTTTCTCCTGTGCGGCAGTTGCACAACTCACTGTTCATCCGCTGTGTGCAATGCTGCCGTGATGAATCCTGGAAGATGGCATCAGCGCTTCCCAGCAGGGAGCTCAGTGCACTGGTGCCCCAGTGGCCATTTGACAGACAGGTGAATCCCCGCAAGTAAGAGTGCTGTGAAGAGGAATGAAGCAGGAAGTGTTTTCTGGGGTTTAGGACATCCAAACGGACCACCGTGGGTGCAAATTTTACAGACAGAGAAAACCCACTTCTTTTTCACAGGCTTTCCGATGCCAGCCTGTGCCAAGGAGTCGATTCTGGCCTGTTCCAATACAAAAGTATAGGGAAAAGAAGAAGAAGAGTGACACATTTGTTATTGTTTGTAAAGTTGCAGGAGCAGTGATGACATAACAATGTAAGATATGCTGGATCAGATCCAAGGTTCATCTCATCCAGCATTTTGCCTGCAGCAGTGGCCTCCAGGTGTTTCTAGGAAACTCCCAAACAGGGCAGCAGGAGGAAAAATAATAATAATAATAATAATAATAATAATAATAATAATAATAATTTATTATTTATACCCCGCCCATCTGGCCGGGTTCCCCCAGCCACTCTGGGCGGCTTCCAACAAAACATCACACAGAAATCCATCAAACATTAAAAGCTTCCCTAAACAGGGCTGCCTTAAGATGTCTTCTAAAGGTCTGGTAATTGTTGTTCTCTTTGACCTCTGGTGGGAGGGCATTCCACAGGGTGGGTGCCACTACCGAGAAGGCCCTCTGCCTGGTTCCCTGTAACTTAGCTTCTCGTAGCGAGGGAACCGCCAGAAGGCCCTCGGCACTGGACCTCAGTGTGCACCATATGACAAAAATACAGTACAACAAGGCGGCTTACACAAGTCAACACACACAGGAACATAGGAAGCTACTTTGCACTGAGTTGGACCCTTGACCCATCTAGCTCAGCATTCTCTGCAATGACTGGCAGTGGCTCTCTGGGGTTTCAAACCAAGAGTCCTTTCCCCAACCATTACTGGAGATGCCGGGGATTGAACTTGGTACCTTCTGCCTAGAAGGCAGATGCTCTGTCACCGAGCTATGGCCCATCCCCAAAGCACCACACTGCAAAACAAGATAAAAATGCAACCTAAAATGAAAACAAACAAGAAGAAAACCAGAACACTTTTCAGCAGCTGTCAGGGAGGATAAAACTCACACTGCCATGGTTCTCAAAGGTGTAGACATCCCATTGACTGGCAGGGGAGCTGAGGGTGTCATGGACCCACACGTTCCCAAGCCCCTTTGGCACACCCCTAGAAAGGGGCAAAAACTATGGAGTCAGTGGGAGAGGAAAAGCATTTAAAATTGAAGGGGACTAGATGACCCTCTGCAGTTCTATGACTCCTCCACCACCCCATCTTTTATCTGGTGGCAGCTAGCAAGTAGGGCTTTGGAATTTTTGCGAAAACTGCTGCAGGCTGAATCTTGCCTTGTCCCTTGTCATGGCCACAGTCTGACCTCTCCTTCTTCACCCTTAGAAGTTCATCCTTTTATAAAGACACTCGTGGTGGTGATGTAAAGGCAATTGATCAAGGTAACTACCAAGCTCTTTTCCTTGAGATTACCCACCCACACCCAAATAGAACCAAATTGCAACAACTCATCATTTATTAATTAAAAGAGCCTTTAAAATCTTATCATGAAATTCTGGGAGGAGGAAGGATGTGTGCAGGTGTAAACACACACAAAAATACAGTGCAAATTCCCAGTCCAGAAATTAAGGGAAAGTGAAACCGATAAACTGAAATGTGATAAAAGAGTGTAGTCTTCTCTGGTACGCTTTCTACTGCTGCAATTTAAAATAAAAAATATGTTGCCTCAATTGGAGGATAGATTTCTGTTAGAACTCTCAGGTCACTACAGCTCAGCTTTCAGATTTTCCTCAAAAGAATGCAATGAAATGCTGAACACAAAATGCTCAGGAACAAGCTTAGCTCTCAAGCACAATATGTGTTGCGTCCCCCTCTAGTGGCTGAACTGCGGGTGCAAAACCTACTACTGTAACTTCATATTTGGCGAAAGATACTGCAGACATTGGAGACGCAGGGGAAAGAGTCGCCCATTTTTTAACCACGACTTTTAAAATCATATTGTTTCTCATTGCAGTTAGGAATTTTCGGCGGTGAGGGTGGGAATTGGTAAAAATCATGGGGCCCAATCCATCTCCTCCTACAAGTATAGAGCTGCATGCATGAGAGAAGATTCCTCTTTAATACCAGTCCCAGGCCAGTTTTCAGTCTGTGTGTACATAATGACAGTACACTGTGACATGCCCAGCCGTTACTCGCAATAAGTCCTCAGCACTTCCACATTGAGATCTACCTGTGTCATTCACCTTAGTATCATCCTGCTTCCCATCCCCGGTGTTCAGAATCTAAGCAGACAACATGTAGCCTCTGGAAGCAGAAAGACCATGCAGAGATTCTCTGGGCCTACTCTGTGCTCTAAATAGTATTCCAAGAGCCATGTGTGCAGATAGAATAGAATAGAATAGAAACTTTATTGTCATTGTACATAGTACAACGAAATTGAATGCCATCCCATTAAAAAAAAGCGCACAATTACAGCCATACATACATACACATAGATCACAACTCCCCAAGATCATATTATTTAGTTGCAGCATTTAAGATGGTTATAGCTCTTGGATAGAAACTGTTTTTTAATCTGTTCATTCTTGATTTAATTGTTCTGTATCTCTTGCCCAAGGGCAATGGTGCAAAAAGACTATATCCAGGATTAGATCAATCCTGTAAAATATTATTTGCTTTTTTAAGGCAACGGGAGTTGTATAGTTCTTCCAGAGATGGGAGAGGATGACCGATAATCTTTCGGGCTGTGGTTATGACCTTCTGGAGCACTTTCCTATCTATGACTGTGCAGCTGGAAAACCAAGCACAGATGCAGTATGTAAGAATGCTCTCTAATATGGAGCCTCGGTAGAAGGGCACCAGCAGTCTCTCACTCAGCTTGTTCTTTTTTTTAAAGTCTGAGGAAGTATAGTCTCAGCTGGGCCTTCTTCACCAGAGCAGTGGTATTCGCACTCCAGGTCATCCTCTGCTCGATGGTAACACCCAAAAACTTAAATACAGCCACCCTCTCCACCCGGTCCCTGCCAATATACAGGGGCTGAATGTCCGCCTTTTTCTTCCTGATAAATCAGTCCTCCTCACTGATGGTCAAGTTCATCATAAAAGTTGGCACCAGTACAGGCTTCTTATCTTTGGCCACATCCACTGCATGTAAATCACTCACTCACTCACTCTCTGCATCAAAACTTGGTTGATTTTGCTTATCAGAGATCCCATGGACAAACCTTTCATCGCAGCTTAGTAAGGCCCAGGATGAACTCCACTCAGCATTGGACCCAGACGTAAAAGAAACAAGCGGGGCAGGCACAGTTTGGCAAGCCTGCTGGAGGAGCTGGCTGCCAGGATGGGACTTCATGGAGGAGCAGAGGGTAACTTGCCCAAGGCCCTCTCAAACCTGGTAGTGGGTCTAAAATTCAAATTAGTTGGACTAACCAGTTACCTGAAGCTGTTTGGTGGAGGGCTGATAACACCAGCCAATCGTAAGAACATAAGAAGAGCCTGCTGGTGCTGGATCATGTCAATGGCCCATCTAGTCCAGAATCCTGTTCTCACAGTGGCCAACTAGATGCCTACAGGAAGCCCAAAAGCAGGACCTGAACATAACAGCAACTGGTTTATAGAGGCATATTGCCTCCAGCTGTGGAGGTAGAAAATAACCATTGTGGCTAGTTACCCATTCCTAGTTTGGAAACAAAACCTGACTTTGCAACAAAACCTCAGTCTTGCATTGTTTGTGGGAGATACATTAAAGGGACTTGGGCGTGATAATCATTTTGAACTATTGCAATACTCTTACAATCAACGTTAAGCCAAAACTGAATAGTAAAGAATAAGGCCTTCTGATTCATTGTCAAATATTTGGTTTCATTTGGCAGCGATTTGTGAAGTTGCATTTGCTGCTGTTGATGTTAAAAAGACATTTTACCTTGCCAGCAGGTATCCAATTAAACTGATTGTGAATCTCGAAATGTTCTCAGATTTGAGCATGTAATGTGCTTGTTTTAAAGACAGCCCTTCTGGAAGCAAACATGTTTTCTAATTCGTCTGGCCATTATTCATTACTTGCCAGTTGCTTGGATTTTTTTCCTGATTACCCACTCAGTCTGTAGGAGCAGTACCACATGACGCAGCTAGCAAAGAAAGAGAGTAATTTTCTGAACAACACAAATTCATTTAAATGCATAAAACTATTCTTCTCCGTGACTATTCTTCTCAATAGCTTCTCCATGACTTTTTTAAAAAAAGCCCTCCACAAAGGACTTGCTGATAAGTGGCTTGCAAATACAAAAGCAAATAAAAGAATAACAGTGATCTGACCACTAAAACAAAAATTATTAGCAAGAACAACACAAAAACAAGAACACAACAAGCAGCACAACACTGCAGTGCTGCAGGCGATGATGATGACTGAGAGTGCAAGAAAAATCCTTATGCAAAACACAATAACAATGTATTACATAACATATCATACCAAATATAAACTCATTGTTTCTTGTGAACACTGACATTCAGTTTTTAGCATATCTTGTTAAAACAAAGAGAGATTGTGGAGAGGTCCAAAAAGCCCTCTCCAAACAGAGTGAACTGGAAGCAAAATGGCAAATGCAATTAAGTGTAAATATCACTACCAGCAGACGGGTACTGTATATATGTATATATAACTACCCACAGAAGTACCACACCTGTGCCCTGACATTGAGCCTGAGCCCAGAAACCAGGGGTCATCATTGGAACTGGAGACCTCAATATTGAAACCAAGCCACACACTACCAGGTCCTTGCTTGCATTGGCCCCATCTGCCAAATCTGCTCACCACTGCGAGCAGCATGTGTGGCAAAGGGCAGTGAAGAGATGCCAGCCTCCAGGCCAGGGGCCCTTCCCTTTAAGAAACTCCATCCTCTCCCATCAAGAGGGTGGAGCCTGGCAGGGAACAAGAGCTGAGTCAGGAACCAGCCCTTGTCTGAACAAGCTGCCCCTTCCCTTGGACCTGTCCAAGGTCCTGAACCTTCCTGGCCACTCTTTCTTTCTGGTCTGTGAGAGGATATACAGTGGTACCTCGGTTTATGAACACAATTGGTTCCGGAAGTCTGTTCATAAACTGAAGCGTTCATAAACTGAAGCGAACTTTCCCATTGAAAGTAATGGGAAGTGGATTAATCCATTCCAGATGGGTCCATGGAGTACTTAAACTGAAGCGTTCATAAACTGAAGCATGGGTGTAATTGGTTCCGGAAGTCTGTTCATAAACTGAAGCGTTCATAAACTGAAGCGAACTTTCCCATTGAAAGTAATGGAAAGTGAATTAATCCGTTCCAGATGGGTCTGCGGCGTTCATAAACCGAAGATTCATAAACCGAGGTTCCACTGTAAACTGCTGAAGTGGGAATAATTTGCCCCAAGCCCCCACCTGGCCACCTTCCTCCAGACTCCACCATAACTGATCTTATGCCAGGCTTGGGCATACACAGGCCAAATTAGGCTTGCCACCTAAAGCAGCCTTCCTCAACCTGGTGTCCTTTTGGATTACAATTCAAATCAGCCCCAGCCAACATGGTTGCTTACGTCTCTAAGTACACTGGAAGAGTCTCCTGGCTATTCTTCACCAAGAGGCAGATAGCACTAAAGGGAGCAATGGGCCATCGAAGGAACGGCTGTGTCATATTTCAGTGTGCCGCATGACTGAAAGGTAAAATCTAGATTAACAACATTGTGGCCTGGTCACCCCTAGATCAAATTAAAAATGACATTATCAGGAGCTATCACAACAAAGCGGAGAACTTTGTCAAGGACTCCGTACAGTGATTTCTCTCTGCATTGCTCTGAAGTAAATAATATACAACTGTGGAATAAATTGAAGAATGAGTTCAGAAATAAGCACTGAAGGAGTTGAAGCAGGGCCTGTGGAGAGCGCTAATGATCTTTTGGCTATTTGTCGTTGCAGGATGTTGCAAGGTCTCTTTTCTTACTGTGCAGTGTTCAGCAGCTTTGATTAAGGCTTTTAATAACCTAATTTCTGGCCATTTCTCAAGGCCCAATTTTTGTCTTTCTCGCTTGATTGCTCTGCAGCTATCACAAGGGATTTGCTGAGCTATTTGTCTTCTGTTGTGGGCACACAGCATGGCACTGAGTGGCTTCAATTGTAGTTTTTTTCTGATTGTTCCTTTCAAATTATGTGTCATAAGAATCTTTCTTAGAGCAATGATTTGAATACACGAGTTCCTTTAAGGGTTCTCGTTCAGCTCCAAATCACTCTGTCTATGGGATAGAACCCTGTAGAGCTCCAAGGGGTGACAGCTTGATCTCTGTGGGGAAGAGCTTTCAGAAAGGTTAAAAAATTATCAGAGTTGTATGTTGCTGGCACCAAAGGCAGCTCAGCCAAAATTGCAAAGGGGGGGAGGCTTGCCCTAGAGCTATAACCCTGAGAAGGCTTTCTGGTGAAGATCTTAATGGTAGGGAGGAATGCATGGGGAGAAAGGAGATCTATTAGACGTAAGGGCAGCAGGTACACCTCTGTCTGCCTCAAACATTAGAAAGTGGAGGCTCCAGAATCTGATTCTGGGAGCAAGAGTACTAAACCAGAGTACTAAACCTTCCCATACCTGTGATTTACTTCCCAACAGCCTGCTCTTGCCACCCCCTATTCCAATATGCTTTTCTCCCAGCCAGACTCCTCCATGAAGCTATAGCTTTGTACCAGAGTGTGGGGATCCAATCAGAGACTACACATTGCATTCATCTCCTAGCAGGGGTGGCCAACTTCCAAGAGACTGGCAGTGATCTACCCCCTTTGGGGGGGGGGTTCAGGTTGAGGTTGTTGAGCTTTTTTTAGGAAGGAAAGCCATCCATGTTTTGGGGGGTTCGGGTCATAGTTGAGCTTTTTTTTTTAGGAAGGAAAGCCCTGTTTGGGGGGCTTGGGGGCAAAGATGTAGAGCTTTTTTTAGGGGAGCCAAGTTGCTGAGCTTCTTTGGGGGGAGCCAGTGATCTACCAGTGATCTACCACAGATGTCCAGTGATCTACCAGTAGATCACGATCGACCTGTTGGACAGCAAGTGGCTTCTACTGATGGTGACTGGGACCCAATATTGGCGCTCTCCTGCAAGGCTTCCTGTAGTCTGTGGGTTGGTGGGCATCCAGCCCTTGAAAACCCCCAACAAACTTTGACACTAATACCTTATTCATCTACTCTGTATCTAACCTTCCCTTTGGGGGAAATCCAGAAGGGCCTGCAACAACATGTTGCAGTGTGGAGGAAGCATTTCTGTTCAGGGCTTCAGTCAACCAAGCAACTCCTCTTCCATGATACTCCATTCCACCCCTCCTTCACCCAAATCTTCACTATTTCCCTCACAATGATCAGCTAGCAGTCCATGTGCTCTGAGCATGTCCAGTCCACTTGCAGTTGGGGATGGGGAGTCACCCTTGCATGTATTTATTTTAGTACATCTGCAACCTTGAGGTTCTCCAGATTCTTCTGATAAGTCCCTCTTGTGTGAGGGCAGTGCTGTTTTGGTTGTATAAGCATTCACACCCAAAGAATAGATCCGCTATTGGTATTCAGCAGGGTCTTAAAATTCCCCCACCACTTCAGGCCACCTGAAGTCATAATGGCCCATGCTGGGCCTGATAATGCCTGCAGGCCAGATGTTCCCTACCCCTGGTATATAGGATTGGAAAAGGCGGTCACTCTGCACATTCAGACGGAAATGGTATTTAAAGGCCTGTCTACCTGTCTTTTTACCTGAGCACAGCACTGGTGCGATTTGTCTTCCTCAGTTGACAATGCCTGCCGGAAGAGTAATGGGGGCTGTTATTCGCTGTTGTTATCTGGGTGGCCTTTGCTACTTGTTCATCATGTGGCTGACACTGTCTCAGAGAATTAGAGGCGCTTAACAAGATTGCACTTCAATTGGCCTGTTTATTCTTCATAGAGAGGTTCTAGACCAGGCATCCCCAAACTTCAGCCCTCCAGATGTTTTGGACTACAATTCCCATCTTCTCCCACCACTGGTCCTGTTAGCTAGGGATCGTGGGAGTTGGAGGCCAAAACATCTGGAGGGCTGCAGTTTGGGGATGCCTGTTCTAGGCTGTGTGGTTAGGTGATGTACGACCTCTTCCTGTCGTTAGTAGTGAGCTCCTGTGGGGTCCAATACCTTCAGAATCTAAAGCTTATGGCAAATGAAAAGTCATGGGAATGACACCCTTGTGACTTCTTTCTTGCATCTTTATGGAGATTTTCAGTGATGCTATTTAACTTTTCTCTCTTTTTTGCCATTTGCCTTGTCTGACTATTTTTTCCCAGAGTGATTCATATGTAAGTTGCATATGCCTCAGGTATACAAATATTCAAGTCCTAGAAATCAGACTTTTTATGTTGAACTTTTAGCTTTAAAACATAAAAAATTGTGTACTACTGAGGTGCTAGGATGATTTAGAGCACACACCCTGCCCTTCGCCTCAAAGATGCCCCCACCCTCCTGCAAAAATCAGTAGAAGAAAGAAAGCATTAATAACTTCACTGTGGGAAAAGAAGTTACAGGGAACCAGGCAGTGGTGCCCGCCCTGTGGAATGCCCTCCCATCAGAGGTCAAGGAAATAAACAACTATCTTACTTTTAGAAGACATCTGAAGGCAGCCCTGTGTAGAGAAGTTTTTAATGTTCGAGGTTTTATTGTGTTTTTAATATTTTCTGGGGAGCTGCCCAGAATGGCAAGGACAACCCAGTCAGATGAGTGGCATGTAAGTAATAAAATTGTTGTTGTTAGTATTAGTATGAAATACTTTTCAAGACAAGCACTTCCCTCACACTTTCCCTGTCTCTTATGCCCAGTTTCAGAGGATACTTCCTGGTTCATTAAACCACAGTTTCCCATGGTGACTGAACTGAGCAACTGTAGTTTAGACTCTCCCTACTAAGCAGGCTTGCAAACCACAATTTGCTCTATAGCTTAATCCAGGCATAGGCAAACTCGGCCCTCCAGATGTTTTGGGACTACAACTCTCATCATCCCTAGCTAACAGGACCAGTGGTCAGGGATGGTGGGAATTGTAGTCTCAAAACATCTGGAGGGCCAAGTTTGCCTTTGCCTGGATTAATCAACAAATTGAACTCATTTAATTAATGGGACTAAGGAAATCCTTTTTTTTCTGTTTAAGTCCGGATTCCCTTGAGAGTAATTTGTTGGTAGCTGCCTGTATGTTGGTGGTAGGTGGGGGCAGAGCCAAAAGTGAACAGAGTTGGAGTCCAAAGTGGGTGGGGTTTTGAAACCAGACCAAGAGCTTCATGAAAATAAGCCAATGGCAACAAGTTCTCCACTCTGGATGTGAAGTGTGGGAAGAGCAGAAGCTAGTTGTAAATGTCTGTGGCAGTTCATTCAACTTAATAAGACATAGTTATAATTGGCAGAAGGTTGAGAGGCTGCATCCCACAGGGAGGAATCTCTCTCGATCTGCTCTTCACTATAAATCTAATAGGAGAAACTAGGTAGGTGCCCTTCATGAGTCTTTTGAGGGGTGGGGAGTTTTCCACCATGGGAGGTATTTGAACATAAACATGGACAGCCGTCTGCTGGGAATGCTGTAACTCTGGATTTCCTTGGACTTGGTGGTCTACAAGACTTTCTCCAATTCCATTATTCTACCCATTGCTCCTAAAACCTGCATCACAAAGGTCTCCTGTACCTCCAGGCATGTTTAGCCTGGAGAAGAGAAGGTTAAGGGGTGATATGATAGCCATGTTCAAATATATAAAAGGATGCCATATAGAGGAAGGAGAAAGGTTGTTTTCTGCTGCTCCAGAGAAGCGGACATGGAGCAATGGATTCAAGTTACAAGAAAGAAGATTCCACCTAAACATTAGGAATAACTTCCTGACAGTAAGAGCTGTTCGACAGTGGAATTTGCTGCCAAGGAGTGTGGCGGAGTCCCCTTCTTTGGAGGTCTTTAAGCAGAAGCTTGACAGCCATCTGTCAGGAATGCTTTGATGGTGTTTCCTGCTTGGCAGGGGGTTGGACTGGATAGCCCTTGTGGTCTCTTCCAACTCTGTGATTCTATTATTCTAATAGCTGTGTAGAATAGGGAATTCTCTCAGTTACAAATATAAGAAGCTCTGCTGAAACTATTAAATGGTAGAAGATTCCTCCTTTCTTTGCCATCTGACCAGCCGAGCTTGGAGTAGATCCTTGGTGCCCTGCAGATGTTACTGGACTACAGCTCCCATCATCCCTCACAATTGGGCCATGCTGGCTGGGACTGATGGTAGTTGTAGTCCACCAATATATGGCAGGCCATAGATTGCCCTGCCCTTATTCTACAAAATGTGAGGTGGGTGTAGACATGTGTCTCCTGATTTTGGCAAAAACTGCACATTTAACGGAACACATAGTTTTCTACTGAGCACTGAAGAGTGACCACTGAATAATATTTCCTTTCCTATGTTTTTGTTTTGCTGCTTCACCTCTCTGTATCATTGCTCTGTTTCCCCCCTAAAACTCAACTTTTCGTTGTTTCCTTGATACATATATGGAGGGGAGAGAGAGAGAGAGATTAAAGGGGAGGGGGAGAGAAACATTTTGTCTTCAAACAAAAAAAGAAAGCACACATGTGCATTTAACCACAGAACCTCATTTAACTTGAACTGGGAGCAACTGAAGAAAGTTGCCTCTCTCTGGGGATTAATTCCACTTGGTGCATTTTAGAGTGATTTTGTACATAATTGTTTTTATTGTTTCCTTGATCTAATTAATCAGTTTCCTCTCTACTTTATTTGGGTCTTACGCACAGCATAATAGAAGCACTGCAATGGCTGCAAAACAGAAGCAGCCAATGGAAGAGTCCAAAGACAGAGGATCTGCAATAATTATGGACACAATATAATCGTGTCCAGAAGCTGCTACGAAGCGCCATAATTTCAATTAAAGTGGTTTATCCAATTATTATATTTCAATCCTTACAGTAAAAACATTGAAAAGAAAGTGATAAAAATAGCAGCAAATAAAATATTAAAAAGCAGGGGCTAGCAAAAAATAATAATAATAAAAAGTTTAGCAGGTTTCTTAAAGAAGTCCTTAGGGTCCCGTTAAAGGCTGCAGAGGCAGAGCCAAGCAGAGGAGGTCTCAGAGGGAGGTACGGTAATTCCACACATGTGGGGCCACAACTGAAAAGGTTCTGTCTATGTAGCCCATCAACCTAAGAACATAAGAAGCACCAACCATGTGTTCCATCACTGAGTTATGAATCCCTTCTTTTCTGCCATGCCTCTTTTTACTAACAGTATATGAATAATTTAAATGACAACAGCCAAGGCTTTTTTCAGTGGGAGCTCACTGCACATCTCAGGTAAGCGCCGTTGCCATTCTAAGAAAACAGGGTGAATGGCATGGAGACAATCCTTTACCCCATTCTCCCCCATTCTTTTTTTTTCAATCCACTAAAAACTTCATGAACCTCTCTCTGAACATACACATCCTTCTATGCAGTTTTGCCCATTATGCACACTTTTGACAACAGATTTCCCTAATATTTGCATGCTAATATGTGCATTTTTGTGCACCTCCCCCCTAATGCAAACTTCTTTGCACAAATGCTTTGGTTGGAGAACTGTGTTGCAAAATGTGGAGAAGTGTGGATTTCAAAGGATAAGTGTGTTTCAGTTTGTGTGTTGCAGCCTTCACCAACCTGGCGTCCTCCAGGTGTTGCCGAACTACAACTCCCATCAGCCCCAGCCCGGCAACATCTGGAGGGCATCAGGTAGGCAAGGGCTTCTGTATTGTTTCATGAAGTGTTGATCCAGCCATATACAGGGGAAAGGAGGAAGGAATGGAATGGATCCTCACATCACCACTAGTTTTCTGTAGCTTAAGGCACACAGTGATCCAAACAGTTCTACAAAATGCCATCTGTTCTCTTGGCATTTTGTAGAACTGTTTGGATCACTGTGTGCCTTAAGCTACAGAAAACTAGTGGTGATGTGAGGATGTGAGGTAAATGGCCACAGTCTGTTTGTTTGTTTGTTTGTTTGTTTGTCTGTCTGTCTGTCTGTCTGTCTGCTCATGTATGTGAGCATGTGGAGGACACATAACAGATTACGGTGCTGGGAAAGCATTTATTGCAGCCTTTCATTAGCCGTATACACGCAGTGTGAGCTAATGAGGAAGGATGTCAATATTCTTTTAATGAGCTTGCCGTTCTTGCGGCAACAAGTTGCAATCCATGTGCCTACAGAGACTAATAGCCCGGGGAACTGCACCATGTTAAACAGAGACTTTATTTATGTTCTTCAGACTCATATTTCCTCTTTGATGGCATCACTCTTCATGCAAACATCAATTGCTGCTATCTTCTCCCAGCAAGCAATTCACCTCTGAAGTTGGGAGAAGAGGAAAACATTGACATGGTGGGGAGGAGAGGAATGTGTTAGATCCCCCCCCAATTGCATATGCTAAGTTTCTTTTAAATTATAGTTGTGTAACTATTAAATAATCTGAATATAAGCATGAGCCGATTCACTCCCGCTAACAGATATGTTAGGTTAAAGGAGGGTTTTCTGTGTAAATGAGGAACCAGCTGTGATCGTTTCTCATATATAAATCTTTACCCTCTGCTTACCACAAGTTAGGCACTTCCTTGCCATCTGATGAAACTCAGCTGTTCTAGTCTGCCTAGTAACCATCAGTCCATACTTCAGCCTATCTTACTTCAGGCATGGGCTTTTGAATTTTTTTTGATACTTTCTTTTTGTGACACTTTGGGCTGAGGCAAGACAGAGTTGTGCAGAAAAGAGCAGCAGGGACAAGAAAGAGAGGGGGAAACTGTCTAGCACGCAAGATCCTATTTCTCCACACTTAACCTTACAAATGATCATGGCAACAAGCATAAGAAGAACCCTAAATGGAAATAGATTTGCCTTTACATGTGAAAATCATACGAAGCATAAATGTGGTTGTAAGCACAAAACAACAGTGTAAATGATGCTCTAATTGAACATGGCTAAGTGATCAGATTTGCACAACTTTTTAGGAAGTGTGAAGTCAGGGCCGTCTTAAGCATATCTGGCGCCGCGGTGCGAAAATCCCTCCGGCGCGCCCCCCCCCGTTTCCCAGCGCGGCTGTCTGGCGGGTGCAGCACCGCAGCGGCCTGGCGGCCTAGCACATTGCACCACCCAGCCTTGCCTTAGGGGCGGCCCTGCATGAAGTAGGTGTTGATAACTAAATTCTGCTTGGTAACAGTTCACAATTCACAAGCGAATTGATTTCCCCAAAAGGTGGTCCTACATTTTCTTTTAAACATCTAGTAAGTTTGATATTACAGAGGTGGGAATTACCTCAAACTGTGTGTCTGTTCCTTAAGAAAGGCCCCACTTTGAGGCGGCACAGAACACATCATTTCTCTCTTCCTTGGTGCCTGAACTAAGTCTTTAGAGATTTACTAGGACTTATTATCAGTTTATCAAAGCTGCAGTATAAGATTCTGTAGTTGAACCTGGTGGGATTTGTAAAAAAAAAGGGGGGGGACCAACTAAGGGGATTTGTGAAGGCATCCATAATGGGATTTGGCCTCCAACATTATAAAAGGTGTCATTTTTAACATCTATCAACCCTTAGGTGATATTTTTAAACCTTGAGGATGAAATAGCTCTCTGGGGGATTTGTTCCCTGTGCTTTAAATATCACTTATTTCCTCCAGACTATGTAATTGGTATTAGTTTTATGGTGCTGTGGCCTAGAGCTAAGATGACTGAGTCTGAAAGGATCCATCCCCCTTTTAGTATTTTGCTCATCCAAACAGAAACATGTCACAAAGCACTCAAGCGGTTTTCCACATTAACATTATTTTGTTTAGCTCTGTTTAAAGAGTCGCCGTGGAAACGGACAGTAGAGGCTGCCTTATATATATAATCGCTGCTTTGGTTCTCAATCCTATTCCTATCATTCTCTGTTAGCAATGACATGTTAAAGTTCAGAGCTAAATTTAACCCCCAGGGCAATATTTCTGCAGCTGATGTTTTTCTGTACACACCATCATTGTGGACCTGTTCACACTTTATTTAATGCCGATTCAAATTCTCACTTTAGGTATATGTACAATTTGAAGAGTAGGGGGAATCTGCCCTTTTTGCTTTAACAACCACTCACATCATGTGGGCAGTTATAGATTTTTCTGGGCCTTTCTTTCCTCCCTGTATTGTTACCTTTGCTCTTAAAGGTCCGGCTAATCGGGCCTCAGCAGAGGTGGGTTTATCACATCTTGATGCCTAAACCTATCATCTCTTCCATGATATTTATTTATATTTTATTAAGAGTATTACAGTGAGTTAAAATAAAAACAGAAAAAGAAAGAATAGGGGAAGAGAAGGAGAAAAAGATACATAAAACATTTTTAAAGGCAGAGGAAACCAGCAATAACAAAATAACAATAAAATATAATTAAGGTTACAGAAATATGTAGTATATATGTAAATGGATAAACTTATTGTTTCCCTCAAATATACGTTGGGTCATGGGTCACTATGGTTCCGATAAATACGTTCCAAATTTCATTAAATTTGTCCAAGCATAATCTTTGTCTTTCATGGGTTGCAAGAATTGGCATGTCATCTAACCATTGATGAGAGGGGGGCCCTATTTTTGTCCTTCCAATGTATTAATGTCAATATTTTTACAGTTGTAAGGGCACAGAGAATCTATTTATGTCGACCACTTGTCAAGCCTCATATATTAAGTGTATTGTTTAAGAAGATGTTATCTTCTGAAATTTTAAACTCTTTTCCCCACAACAATATTTATACATCCCAGTATTCCCCCCCCCCAAAAAAATTGCAAACACCAAACACTGTATAAACATGTTTCAAAGAAGCATCTCTTCCATGATGAAGGCCAAAGGTTCTCACTAGCCCATTTAATACTTCAACACTTCCTTCTTCCTGTCTTTTGTTGGCTGGAGTCACCAGCCCTGTTTGCACATCACAGTAAGCTTTAGCTTTCCATGACCACCTGAATGGGCTACCTTTCAGAAAGAAGCTCACCTCTCCGTGCTCCAGTAAGTTAAAAGGACTGGGAAGGAGCAAAGAGTCAGCACTTTCGTGCTAAGCCATAGTTTGGCTTACCAGTTCATGCAAATACTGCCATTGCATTTCTGTCTAAATACAGTAATTATTTCTAAATTTGTACCTATGCACATAAATTAGCCTTTGCAAATTTTACACAAAGCGATTTGTCTCTTGTCCTCTTTTTTGTTGGTGCATCAATGACCACTTGGAAAAGATGCGGACGTTTCACTGAGCAGGCAAAGAGCCTGACTTAAGTCATCTTTGGAGTGCAGCTCAGGCAAGCTGCTACACTCCTAAACAGCCATTTTTCAGCCTTCCCTGGACAGGGCTGTTATTTTTACACGAAGGCTTCTGCCGTGTGATTTGTTTTCTTTAACTTGGGAAACTTTGATAAATAATTTGTAAACCTCCCACACAAACACACGTGTACAAGTTCCTCTCCTCTCTTGGCACCCTTTCATAAAAGAATCCATCACGGGAATGACACCCATTTCAATAATAGAATGGTTGCCCGTGTTGGAGGGCTGTCGCCATGACAACCGTGACAGGTGCACAAAACAGGGTTACCTTGTTTTTGCTTGAAAGGTTGCAGCCATTATTTTTTTATAAGCACAACTCTTGGTGGAAACAGCAGCAAAGTGCATCCGTAGCTCCACACGGGAGCAAAGTGGTTTTCCCAAAAGCAATTGTATGTCTTTGATGTGCATAGAATAGATGGATCCCCAAACTGCAATCCCATGCTGCTTAAATCCCATCGCTCAAAGCCCTTTTTGTGCATTTGAAAGGTTTTGGGGTGGAAATGTGCATGTTGGTGTTGGTACTGGCCCTGCCCTCCCCCTGCCCTTTCCAATCCTTCCACAGTTTGAAGCTCTGAAGGAGGATTACCAGCATTCCCAGTCATGCAAGTGCCTCTAAGCACTTTCAGCTATGCACAGTTTAAAAACCCCATTAATATATGTGGGAAGGTGGCAGGGAGGAACAAGCATGCCTGGTGCACCCAGGGACATTTGGAGGTAAGCGTCATAGAATCCTATAATTGCAGAGTTGGAAGGGACCCCGAGGGTCATCCAGTCCACCCCCTGCAATGCAGGAATCTCAAGTAAAGCATCCATGGCAGATGGCCATCCAACCTATGACTTAAAAACCTTGAAGGAAGGAGAGTCCACAACTTCCCGAGGGAGACTGCATAGCTGCCAAGTTATCCCTTATTTTAAGGGATTTCCCCTTATGCTGAATAGGCTTCCTCGCGAGAAAAGGGAAAACTTGGCAGCTATGGGGAGACTGTCCTACTGTTGAACAGCTCTTACTGTCAGAAAGCTTTTCCACGTGGCTAGTTGAAATCTCCTTTCCTGCAACTTGAAGCCATTGGTTCAAGTCGTACCCTCTGGAGCAGGAGAAAACAAGCTTGCTCCATCTTCCATTCCAAACTCTGCGTTTTGGCCCATTTGAGCTTTCAGTTTCCCAGGCTAATTTTATTTTCATACATAAACATTCCCCTTTAATTTTTCATCATTGCTTTCTTTCACTGGGCTACAGGGCAAAAAGAAAACTTGGCCTGCTAATTACAGACTCCTTGTCTTCCCAGCTGCTTCCCATTTGGCTGAGATTTGCCAGCTGTAATCATCCAGCAAAGTGGTATCTCTTTCAGAGAAACTAGTTGCTGTTGGGGATGAAACCTAACATTGGCTCAAGGTGGCAAGATGTGGCTATTAGCTGCTGAATAAAACCTCTCCTATTGGCAAATTAAATACTAAACACTTCATATTCCTTACGTCCTGGTTTCCAGAAATTGCAGGTGTCAGATAATTTTCAATTATGGCAGTGCGATAACCGAAATGTCCCAGAAAGACCCTTTGAACCAACGAGCTGTGGAAAATAAATTGTCACAGTTGATTATGGCATTCAGAAATGACAGGCCTTTAAAGTCAAAGCATGACAACACGAGAGTGTCAGTGATCATCAGCTGCAGGCTTGATTCTGCAAAGAGAAAGAGAGCTGGTCTCAAAGCTGCAATGAAAGAGGCAGGGAAACATATTAAGGCTGTTGGACTGCAACTCCCATCATCCTTTATTTTTATTATTGCATTTTTATCCCAACTTTCTTCCAAGAGGCACAAGGTTGTTTACATAGTTCTCCCTCACCTTCATTTTATCCTCCCAACAACCCTGTGAGGTAGGCTAGGCCGAAAGACCTGCCCAAAGGTCACCCAGTGAGCTTCATGGCTGAGTAGGGACTAGAACTCTGGTCTCCCAGGTCCTAGTCTGATACTCTAACCATTACAACCACACTGGACCCTTAACCTTTAGCCATGTTGGTTAGCCACAGGTTCCCTATTCCTGTATTCAGGCAATGGTGAACATTCACCAGTTTTGATTTGCATGCTAAATATAGCAGTTTGACCAGGTAGAAAACATTTTGTGAGAGCATTCCTCTTTTTTCTATTCTCTTGGTGCCCTTGTTTCCCCCCAGCCGCCTCCCTTATGAGCGTAACTTACTCAAGGTGGCTTGCATAGAAATAAAAATGCAACTTTAAACAGCAGTGAGATGAAATAAACACCAAATTTCCACTATAACTACATTTTTAGCAATAGTAAATGCATATCTAGGCCAGAAATAGAGCACAATTCTAACAAGTCTTGCCAGCCAAAGGAGCTCAGTAATGAGATGAAATATCACTTACGAGTGTGCCACTGAGAACAAGTGGGTTTTCAAGGCTTTTCTGAAAACGTGAAGTATGGGTTTAAATGGTATTTCAGATAACTCAAAACTAAACCATTTAACTCTGTGGTGTTTGGTTTGGTGTTTTTTTTTTTTACTCTGCTAAACATCTTCTACCTCCAAAAGGATGTGTGCATCTGTCTCAGCCCTAGAACACATCCATTTCCCAAACTATTATTCTCCAGATAAGTGGTTCCCTCCTCCTCGCCGTCCAGCTTGGTTTCAAATACTGTACCTCATGCTCCTTCCAAAGAAAAATAATGTTTAAATAACAGATGCAAAATCTAGAGGAGTAGTGAAGGGAACACTTAGGCTGGCAAGGGGTTGTGTCTGGGCGTGTTTCTGATGGTGGGAAGGGACATGAGGAGTGGCATTAAGTGAGCATGCATATGATCACAGAGCCCCCTCCTTCTGTTCAAATTAGACCAGAAGGTAGGCTTGTGTCAGGGCTGGGCCATCGGCAGGTCAGAAAGGAGACTCAGAGACTGAAAGTAAAGTCAGCGGTTTACTCAGGAAAATACTACATTCCAGGGCCGTCTTTAGCACATCGGGCGCCCTGGTGCAGGGATCCCTAGGGCACCCCCCACCCCCACTCTTTAAAAAAACAAAACTCTGCACCTCCAGCTCTTCCCCTCTATTTTTTTTAAAAAAGGAAAGCTCTTACCTTCCCTAGAGGAGCGTGCCGTCTCCCCCGAGCCGGAAGGCCTCGGGGCGACGCCTCGGCTGAGCCGAGAGCCACAGGGCCGGGAAGGGAGAGCGCGGCCTGCAGAGAGGCCCAGCGTCCTGGCCCCGCTCCTGCAGTCCAGAGCCCTCCCGCCAGCAGCGGAGGCCAGATGGGTGCCATGGAGTCAGCAGGCAGCGGGGAGAGTCCTAGACTGTGGGAAGGCATCCGAGCCTTCCCGCCAACAGGAATGCCAATGAAGCGCAGCGCCGGGGTGAGGGATGGCCCTGGCGCTGCAGAGCGGAACAGGATCCTAGTGCCCCTGCTCCGCTCGCTTACCTACCTGAGCGGAGATCCTGAGCGGCGCGGCTGGCGGAGGGAAAAGAGAGGCCGCCGTGCAGCTCCTCCACTTGCTGGGGCGCCCCTCAGCACCCCCTCAGTGCCCAGGAGCCCTGGCGCCCCGCGCCACTGGAGTCAATGGGCGAGCCGGCCCTGCTACAATCGTACATTGGAAGGCAAACAGAATCTCTTCCGGGCGTCCATTCGACTTCCAATACGTTTGATAACCAAGGCACAGCTTCCGATTGGCTGCAGAAGCTTCCTGCACTGAATCGGAAGTCACGTCAGACATTCGGCTTCCAAAGAACGTTTGCAAACCGGAACACTCACTTCCGGGTTTGCGGCGTTCGGGAGCCAAAACGTTCCAAGGTACGACTGTGTACAAGTAGCAAGAATGCAGGCATGGCTGAGCTCAGTGGCGATGTTGCCAAGACTGGCTCTTGGCCTCTCCGCCTAAATCTCCTCCTCCAGATGTCTTCCAAGTCCGGCTGGGAGGGGCCCCCAGTTGGGCGTTCTGAGGTTTCTGTTCAGCTACATTTAAAGCCAAGCATGACCTTGGAGTGAAAGGAGGATGGGAGCTTATTACAGTGGAAATGGGCATGTGCTGCGAAGTTGTTGCAGCGTCTGTCCCTTCCTCCTCCCCTCTTCTGCACCCTGTCCTGCCCTCGGACATCTTTACAGAACAACAACAACAACTCCTAGAAAAACCACTTGATTCTATTAATGTTTTAATCTGTTAATACCACAGATTTATGAGTGAGAGCTTTTTTCATGCAAACACACAGGTTAGGACCCCAAGCCTTGAGATCCGAAATATTTATTTCCAACCCTTTCAGTTGGTTGGGACTGCCTAGCTTATTAGGAATGCAATCCTATGCATGTCTACTCATGTGTAGGTGCCATTGAGCTCAATGGAGCTTACTCCAGGTAAGTGGGCATAGGATTGCACCTTTAGCATTTGCATGAGCCCATTGAGTCTCGTTCCTTCCTTAATCATCCACTGAGTTTATTTTTTAAAATCCCCTTTACAGTGGTGCCTTGCTAGACGAATTTAATTCGTTCCACGGGTCTTTTCTTATAACGAAAAATTCGTCTAGCGAATCCCATAGGAATGCATTGAATTTTATTTTATTTTTATTTTTTTGCCCATGGGAACGCATTAATTGAATTTCAATGCATTCCTATGGGGAACCGCGATTCGCTAGACGAATTTTTCATAAAACGAATTTGCCTAGCGAGGCAACCTCCGCTCGAAAAATCCTTTCGTTAAGCGGAAATTTTGTTAAGCAGGGCATTCGTTAAGCGAGGCACCACTGTATTTCGAAAGGTTTTAGGCTGGCTTCACATCCGCTTAAGCCAGAGAAAGACCCGCTAGCTCCTGCCAGCTACAAGCCTCACAGCTTTCCCTGCTCTGTGGCAGCCAATTACTGCCAATTGCCAGGACAGTTTTGCAGTGTAGGCATTTGTAAATTGATTAAGCTTTTCCACTTTTCCTACATTTCCTATCAGCTACTGGTACTGAGGGCGGTTGGCACCTGTCTGCCTCAATGGCCCCGGAAAGTACAAGGAGGAGACACAGAGATCCCCTTGCGCCATTACTGATGGCCTGAGTCATTCCCTCTCCCCTGACCATTAAGCCTAACAAGAAAACGCCAGGAGCGTTCTGTTCTTCCCTCTCCCCAACTCCCCCTCTTTCTTTCTACTATGATTATAATTAGAGGCTCTGCTTGTTGTTCTATTTTGAATTATAATTCACTAAGGCACATCACCAGTCTCCAGACAAATGTTCTGGTGTCTGCAAAAGCATGTTTTACCTCCTCAGAATTTGCTGCTCAGAGAATCTCAAGTGGGAAAAACAAGAATTAGCCAGATTTGGTTTGAAAGAATCTTGCTTCTTCCCCACCCACCCCACTCACTATGTATGGCTTGTTTTTGAAATTAAGTTGAAGCAATTATTTGTGTCTGTAATATATTATTGATTTTTTTTGGAGAAACTTAGGTCCAGACACGAGCCTCTGAACAAACAAAAAAAGGCACTGACAGCCAAATGAGTAGAGAAAATTACTGTTGTTTATCCTCATCGACTTTCTTTTGGTAAATGTATTTATAACCTGCTTTTCAGTCCTAAAAAGAGCCCCCAAGCCAGCTTGCAATCAAATACTGTATACTAATAGCAGACTCAGCTCTCCGAGTGCTACTCCTTATAGTACTATCCACACACAAACAAGGGTGAAGAAATATCAGCAGGCTTGGGAGAGCCACACACTTTGAGTAAGTAGAAACACTCCAGCTTGTTTCCATGTCAAAAGAATAATAATGAACATTGTGGTCCGTTGGTTTTAAAAATCCACAGTGTGAAGCAGATTAAGGCTATGATTCTAACACCGATTATCTAGGAGTAAGCCCAATTGAATTCAGAGGGACTTACTTCTGAGTTTATGGGGTGTAGGGGAGGGGTAGTACCTTTCATGATGGGGCACGTTGTGCTACTTCTGGGGTACTTTCAGCTCCCACATGTGACTCCCAGAAGCTGTCAGCATGTGACAGCGGCCACACCCCAGGAACAGCTTCGACTGGCCAGCTAAACCGGCTGAGGGTAGCCAATGGGTCTCAAACCCTCAATGAATGTGTAGGTTTTTCCATTGTCACCAAATTACTTGTTTGCCAGGTAGTCAAGCCTTCAGAATTGAAGCCAGTAAACACAAGCAAGTCAGGAAATCCAGAGTAAATGAGATCCTGGGCTAAACATAGCTGGTGTTATGTTTTTTTCCCATCTCATGATCTACCTGCAAGAAACTACACTGAACTGGCAGGTGATGAAGTTCCTTTTCACAGCACCATCGTTTCACAGGCAGACGATGCCCGTATTGGTTTCAAAATGCTAGAAGCGAGCTTTTTATTTCATTATAATATTCTTATACCTCTTACCATAAAAAAAGAAATATATTAAGCAGTTGAGTTGAGGTGTACGGAACTCTTCCTCAGGCTTGGCACCTCCAGACCAGCAGCTTCTTGGGCATTCATCCTGGTTTGTTTCCACAAAGTTGTCAGGAAGCATGTTGACGGTTCGTTGAGCGCTCGTTTTGATTTGTTTGCAACCTCACCTTACTGCAAAAAGCAGGGGAAGGTATTGGTGGGGGGTTTGCTGTGCCCAACAGCGCCAAATCCACTTCAGTTGTGCAGCCTTAATTTACTGGCTTGTGGTTGACTTTTACCTGGAAAATAGCAACAGTCTGGAAGTTCACTTAGATGCTTGGAGAAGAAGAAAAAAGGACCTCTGCACTGTCAGGAATGCTTTGATGGTGTTTCCTGCTTGGCAGGGAGTTGGACTGGATGGCCCTTGTGGTCTCTTCCAACTCTATGGTTCTATGAATCTTGGGCAGAAATGGTGGCATACAGAGAAACATTGCTTAGCAATGCTGTGAGGCTAGGATTGTAGGCTCGGTGGTAGTGGATGTGGTTTGCATACAAAAGGCCCCAGGTTCAATCCCCAGCATCTACAGTGAAGGCAACAGGTGATGGGAAAGGCATCTGCTTGGAGATCTCGGAGAGATGCTGCCAGTCAGAGCAGACAATGCTGCCCTGGAAGCACAAATAGTTTGACTAATACGGAGCAACCCCCCATGGCTCCTAAAATTGTGGGCTCTCTGTTTTTAGAACGTTTGACCTGTTTGATTTTCACCCGCCATCCAAGTTGCTACTAAAGGATTGCTCAGGACTGCCACCATTTCTCTGAAATGCTTTAAGTTGCTATAACTGCTTCTTGTTAGTAGTGGGTAGCATGCTATAAGAAGCTTCCCTATTTTGAGTTTATTTACATACCTACTTCAGAATAAAGCGTGCATCTTAATCTTCTTGTTTTTGTAAAGCTTTAAGGAATTTATCGTGCATCGCTGCTGCTCTTATTGCAAACGCCACATCTTTCTGTTCCCACTCCTTATAAATTTGAACATACTTTCTTTCCCAGTGGGCTGCCTGAATTCTAAAGTGGCACAGTCCACAATTACACCGCCACATCCTGTGTGACATTAAAATGCATTCACTTGATTTCATATATAACCTTTTAAAAAAAAGAAAGAAAGAAAAGGGGGAAAGGTTCCTTCAAAGTACAGATGTGGAATCTGAAAAATGTTTGAAGTCAAGAAATCGAATGATGAAGTTCTGCCAGATTTATAATGTGTATGACCTTTAATTCAGATGTAGTAACTACAGGGGGGCAAAGACAGGAATGGGTTTTAAGCTCTCCCACGGGAGAAGAACTGCAGTTCAGTTTGCATTTAAGGACCAGCCTATCCGATTTATGCTTTCCAAAACAAATCACAAACTGAAATACAGACGATCCTCTGAAACACACATTTCTCCAAATCTTGCACTACTGTTCTCTCTAGCCAAGTAATGTGTTCAAAAATGCATACGGAGAGTCCACAAAAGTGCATATATTCGTGAAAATAGCATACAAGAATGCATTATATTAGAAGGCATTGCTTTGCACAAAATGTGCATATTGGGCAAAATAGCATGCAGAAGTGTATATTTGGGGTGGATTTGCGCTAAAACGCAGGTGGTTTTTCATGAGGACTTAAAAAATATTCACAAAGTGATATGGAAATGTAAAGAATTGAAATAAAGACTGGAATCATTGAGGAACAGAGAGAAACCGAAATTGACAGATTTGTCCCTCTCTACTACTGGCAACTATATTTAGCTTGGGGTTCTCTGGACACCACATCCTGCAACAGGTTAGAGATATGATGCTTGCATGGCAAAAACTGTCTGAGCCCTGGACGTAAAGGTTGCGAGGCAGCTAAATAAGGAGAAATGGGAAAGGCAGGGGCCGGGTTTGCTTTTAAATGCAAACAGAACCCAGAAGAAAACTGTTTGGGCTATTCCCTCCACTCGCCTTCATATACAGTGTGTCAGGCCTTGCCGTTCTTCACATAAATACCTTCTGACTCATGCATGAATCTGCCCATAGAGATACACTTTGCAGTGGCCATTTATCACTAAATATTAACTTCACTTCCTTACTTATTTTCCTTCCCCTTTCACTGATACCTAGCTCTCACTGAAGAGGCAAATCTGTGTGTGGGCTGCATCCCTCGTGAGCTTAGCTTTGTACAAAAAAACTCCCTGTCCACAGAAAGCCAGCACATCTGAGAGAACTCTTTACCACGTGCTAGCTTCTTGTGTGCAGGGATTTATTTTTATTATTATTACATGTCACATGAACTGCCAGCTACTATCTGAAGTGGTACAGTCAGGGATCAGATTCACCTGAGAAGGCCAAACTATATGTTGAATAGAGTTCCATGCAATTTTCTCTGGAAATACAGTTTTTAAATTAAAAGAACAGCTGCAGTCAGCAGCACAGGAATAATGGGTATGCACAGGGTGTTTAACCTTTCCCTTCTTATCATGGTTTGTCCTCTCAAAATGTCCCCAAAGCTGGTTCCCCTCACCCCACCCAGTCAGGGGTTAATTTCAGGATAGGCAAGGTGCCTACCAGCCAGTTGCTGCTCCCTCAAACTGGGAAATGAAAAGATATAACTGGTATCAGTACAGGAAACTGACATTTCTCTCCTTTTGCTCCTTCTGTCTTTTCTCTTTTATTCCTGTGCTGTTCTTCCTCACTTGCTTCAGGCAGCTTCAACCTTCATCCTAACAAACAGCTTTTCTGTCCGTGTACACGGCACTTTGTTGCATCATAAATATCAATTTCTTGCATTCAGTAGCAGCAAGGCCCAATGTGGCGGTTGGTTATTTGTTAAAGCAATGCACCCATGCCAGCACATGTACTTAACCAGAACACAAAGACAGCTTTTAAATTTACCATCCCTGTGCCGTGAGCTGCAAAACCAGCTTTACCAGTTCGGGGGAACCTCCAACCCATGGTCCAGATTAAGACCAGCAAAGGTGCTGATTTGATTCGTTTTGCCCCAAATCGTGCCCATCTGCCCAACATCTGGCACCATATGTTCTGGCAGGTATGGAGGTTCCCCCTCATTAGGGCTTAGATAGAGAACCAGTCAGCAGAGCCATCCATGCTGGTGTCCAGCATACCGGGAGCAGGAAAATGTGGCTGGCCTTTGTCTTGGAGCAGATCTGGACTGCCTCCCGCATGCGCTATGACATGTTTCCCGCAGCTGATACACTGCCAGTTCGTCCCCACACCCTAAGAAACTGACCACCATTGTCTGCTATGGACAAGTCGAAGGCCCACCCAGAGAATTGCAGCACACACAATTGACACGGCCTGTTATGCCAAGACAACAACATCTCTGCTGTGTGTACACCTTCCAGTGATGATTCATAGTTTTGATGTTAGTTTAAAGAAAATAAACAACCCCTGGTAAAGCAGCATGCTTCATGCGTTCATTGTCAGTTTGGAGTTGCAGGAACTGCTAGTGAGCTGAGACCACAATGGGATGTTGCCGAAATGCCCATGAATTCCTTATCTGTGCGGGCAGGGGTTGCTAATCCTCAAATGACAACTTGTAAATCTTTGTTTTGTAAGCAAGCCATAAGAGGTGCCAATTGGAGCAGTGTCCTCTTTTGTTGTCTTACCAAGGGGAACATGCACCATACTGTGTGAGCAAAGCCCATCAACCCATAATTACGCTTCAAATGTGACATTGCCTCTAAACCCTTTGCATAAGGATATAAGCCTGCCTGTTTTCTAGGGAGGACATGCAAATATCATCACGCCTGCATATGTGTGTGTGTGTGTGTGCGCGCGCGCGCGCGAAAGGGGATCTCTAGCTCACCATCAGTTGCTACCCTATAGCAACCCAGTAGGCAAGTGTCCACAGATTCATCACAACTTGTGAATTGGATCTGGAGATGTGAGGAACCCAAGGGCGTACCCACCATGCAGCAAGTTAGGGCAGCTGCCCTACTCTAGAAGCAGGGCTGGTGGGCAGAGGCGGAGCACAGCCTGGCGGAGCGCGAGTTCGCCATTCCCGCCGCACCGCGCCGCACCCTCCCTCCAGCTCCCCGGCGCGCCCTCAGGCAAGGCCAAGCGCGGCGGGGAACCAGGGAGCGCGGCGCGGTGGGCGGGAACGCCAAACTCGCGCTCCGCTGGGCTGGGCTCCGCCTCCGCCCACCAGCCCTGCTGCTAGGGAGGGGCACAGCCCGGCGGAGCGCGAGTTCGCCGTTCCCGCCCGCCGCGCTGCGCCCTCCCTCCAGCTCCCCGTCGCGCCCTCTGGCAAGGCCAAGCGCGGCGGGGAACCAGAGAGCGCGGCGCGGCGGGCAGGAACGCTGAACTCGCGCTCCGCTGGGCTGGGCTCCGCCTCCGCCCACCAGCCCTGCTGCTAGGGAGGGGCACAGCCCGGCGGAGCGCGAGTTCGCCGTTCCCGCCCGCCGCGCTGCGCCCTCCCTCCAGCTCCCCGTCGCGCCCTCTGGCAAGGCCAAGCGCGGCGGGGAACCAGAGAGCGCGGCGCGGCGGGCAGGAACGCTGAACTCGCGCTCCGCTGGGCTGGGCTCCGCCTCCGCCCACCAGCCCTGCTGCTAGGGAGGGGCACAGCCCGGCGGAGCGCGAGTTCGCCGTTCCCGCCCGCCGCGCTGCGCCCTCCCTCCAGCTCCCCGTCGCGCCCTCTGGCAAGGCCAAGCGCGGCGGGGAACCAGAGAGCGCGGCGCGGCGGGCAGGAACGCTGAACTCGCGCTCCGCTGGGCTGGGCTCCGCCTCCGCCCACCAGCCCTGCTGCTAGGGAGGGGCACAGCCCGGCGGAGCGCGAGTTCGCCGTTCCCGCCCGCCGCGCTGCGCCCTCCCTCCAGCTCCCCGTCGCGCCCTCTGGCAAGGCCAAGCGCGGCGGGGAACCAGAGAGCGCGGCGCGGCGGGCAGGAACGCTGAACTCGCGCTCCGCTGGGCTGGGCTCCGCCTCCGCCCACCAGCCCTGCTGCTAGGGAGTGGCACAGCCCGGCGGAGCGCAAGTTCGCTGTTCCCGCCCACTTTGTGGCCCCTCCCCTTCCGTGCCTTGGCCCCTCCCCTTGCCCCCCCCTAGTTTTGATCCTGGGTACGCCCATGGAGGAACCTCAAAGAAAAACACTGGCAGTCCATTTTTGCTCTTGGGAACTGTGAGCTGGTACATCAATAAGCTCTGGCTGTTGTCTGTGTTAAACACCCAGCCTCTTTGTTTCCATTTTCCCAAAGACCACAGCACAATAGGACACAACTCCCTGCTCTGTAGATTAGTCACAACATCACAAGTGGTGGTGGCACTCTCTCATTCTTGCAGGGGCATAACTCTTTTGATAGGGAATTCAGTGGCCCAAAAGGTGGCAAAGCCCACACACGAAAAGGCCAATGAGGATTGAGCATGCTCACTTTCCATCAGGTACCACTGAATGTTGAATGTCAGCTGGAAATGGAAAATGGAAAATAGAGGATATTGATTTCACTTACTTGAACTCCTAACAGTTTGTAGTAACCCAGAAGAAGGCATTATTGGCTGGCTGGCTGGCTGGCTGAGAGGAATCCTGAACAAGATGATTCCAGTTGGGGTTTGAGTATAGTAGTAGTAGTATTTACTACTTGCATGCCAAAATGGTTTCTAAGCAGTTTATAAATAGGAAATCAATTATAAAATAGCCATATATGATGAAAATACACAATAAGAAAATTTCATCAAAACATTAAAAACATTCATAATTAAAATATACGATACATCAAGCTCATTGAAAAGCATAACAATTAAAACAGTTAAAAGAACAATTAGAACATTAGATCTGAAAGTTCCAAGCTCAAGGTGTGTCTTCAAGAGCCGGCAGAATGCCAATACTGATGGGCCTCTCATATTCCAACAAGTAGGGCATCCCACAACACTGGTGCCACCAATGAAAAAGCCTGCCTCCATGTTACTGTCTTAATAATAAGGCTGTGGCATTTGTTGCACAGCGAACCTGCGTTTCTGCATTAGTGACAGTAATCAAAATTCCCTTACTAGTGTCACGAAAGAGTCGGACACGACTAAACGACTAAACGACTAAACAACAACAACAGTGTCTTGTCAGTGCTGCTACTAGATAATGTGACATGCAATAAATTTTCCATAGAAGTCATTAGACTGACTATTAAATTCTAGCTGATGTGTTATGTCTAATGTTTGTTGGTGGGCATGTCAATTTTTCATATATTTTGGCACCACTGTTCTTTGAGAGTGGGGAAGGGCGAACAGTAGAGGGCAGGACATCCAATTTGAAAGAGCAATGCACAATTGGGTAGGGCTGTCAGGGGGATCTCATAATTCCTGCTACGAGTGATGTTTTCATTCTTCAGATAGCACAGTCCACTCCAGAGAGCTGGCATACTCCTAAGTATATAAGAGCGTATGGAGCTCCATCAAACAGGCCCTGGAGCAGAGAATTAAATCTCATTGTGATTTACTGTCTTCATTTCTCTGCCAGGTATTTCTCTTTGCGGATTGCAAGCCAATAGCTAAGGGCTGTGCTCCCAGGGAGGAGATGATTTCTTAGCCCTTTAATGCAGCTTGATCTCATTTCCATGTATAATGTCATGAAATGAAGGCAGGGGTGGTTTTTTTATTTATTTTTAGAAGCATCTTTCAGAATTGGCCAGCTCAAGTAAGAAAAGTTGGCTGAAAGGAAGACGTTCACAATCATTCTGGAATCTTGCACACTTTAAAGCTAGGAGAAAGAAGCACACACATTTCACTATCAGGCCCTAAGAGTAAGCCAAGTTGTAGTTTAGATGCCCAAAATTCTAGTGCTCTATACCACTGTAAACAGATTTTCAAACCTCCTGGGAGATAAAAAACAGCTGGCCAGAATTTAACAGCCAAAGGGGTAGCACAGGAATATTAAACCCTCCCTTCCCCTACCTCTGCCTTCCACAGTGAAAAACACCTTCTCAAGACTTCTACGAACAGAGAAAGGGCCAATCTGTGCTTTGGTGCACAGTTGCAGTGTAAGATGTAGCTTTTCGCTTAAGAGTCATGTTTGATCAAATGCAAACAGTGATATTGCCAGATTAAAAAAGGTAAAGGACCCCTGACAGTTAAATCCAGTCGTGAACGACTCTGGGGTTGCGGCGCTCATCTCGCTTTACTGGCTGAGGGAGCCAGCGTACAGCTTCCGGGTCATGTGGCCAGCATGACTAAGCCGCTTCTGGCGAAACCAGAGCAGCACATGGAAACACCGTTTACCTTCCCACCGGAGTGGTACCTGTTTATCTACTTGCACTTTGGCATGCTTTCAAACTGCTAGGTGGGCAGGAGCTAGGACCAAGCAACAGGAGCTCACACCGGCACAGGGATTCGAACTACCAACCTTCCAATCGGCAAGCCCTAGGCTCAGTGGTTTAGACCACAGCGCTCCCCACGTCCCTTATTACCAGATTAGCTCTCACCAAATTATCCACTTTATTTGTGCAGTTCAATAACATTCAACATTATTCCTTATTATTAGTACGAAGTCTTAAGCATGTATCATAGAGGTTGAAATGTAGTTGGAACAGATGGGTGATTCCTCTCCAGTGAGTATACAATTCCTTTTTGGGTAACAATAACCATTCATCAAATGTATTCTGTGAATTACGCATGAACAATCAATTATTCATAGTCTTCTGTTTTCTGACTTAAAATCCAAAACCAAGAAAACAATTCCCCTCATGGCATATTCAGTATGTTGGGATAAAAACATTATCAATTCCTATTTGGCATCCTGACTTACCTGACTGAACAGGGCAGCAAAGAGAAAGGCGACATTGACATTTACTGGGTGAAATAAGAGCTTGGAAAATTATATGCAAGGTTCAGGTAGAGCAGGTGACTGTTAAAACTGCATTTTAACACCTGGAATGGAAAAACATTCCCCTAAATAACTGTAGGGTGCTATCTGTAAAATAGTCTGGCGTGTGTGTTTTTAAAACACTTTTCTCTGAAAATTGCCAAATTAGGATTCTGGAAGAAGGTTGTAATTTCTTTTCGTATGTTAAAATCATAATCTAAACTAGATAAAAGATCACTTATGCTGGGAAATATACCCTGTTTCTCAGTATAAAAGGTAATTGTTTGTATCCTTCTGAATGGTCATGTTAGCTCCTTCTTGAGGCAGAATGCCTACCTGCATCACTTAAAAGCAATTTATGGTGATGAGCATCTTTAGGGTTAAATTGATTATTTAGGAGATGGGTTTAACCACCAGCTTACTTACATTGTCCCTGATTGATCAGACATAACCTTTGCTCTGATTGGTCCTTGGCTCTTTATCATCTTGAATCAGTTTTTCCCAGCCTCCTGTTGTGAGCAGCTATGTATAACAAGTTCCTTCCTCTTCTTTGCAAGGTTGTGATGCCTTCAACTGGAGTGGAAGTGTTTTTTGTACCTCAGAAAACAAGTGAAAGACAAGTAACCTGTGCCAGTGCTGAATGGCGAACCAAAGTGGTATGGCTGATAGAATGCTGGACTTAGAGCAGGAGGACTTAAATTCAAATCCGTGTTCAGCCATAAAGGTCATTTGGTGATCTTGGGCCAGTTACTATCTCTTAGTCTAACCTACCTCACCTAGGCATGTTGTGCAGATAAAGAAGAGGCTAGATATTGTTCCTTAGAAGACAGGTGTGATACAGATATAATAAATCCCCATTGCAAGAACCAGAAACCAACTATATAATTATGTTTATTAAGTGAAAAACTGCAGTGATGTAAATGATTCGGAGCCAGCATAGATTCGAAGGCAAAAGTCACAAACCAACTACATAATTAAATTCACTAGGTGTAGATTTGCAGTAGTGTAGCCAGCATTACCGTGTTTCTCATATTATAAGACATGTCTTATATTTATTTTTTCCTCAAAAAAACACACTATGGCTTATTTTCAAGGGATGTCTTATTTTTTTCCTCCTCCTCCTCCTCCTGCCACGGCCGGCATTGCTGCTGCGCCTATCACTATGTCTTATTTTCGGGGTATGGCTTATATTCCCTGAATGCTTAAAAATCCTGCTATGGCTTATTTTATGGGTATGTCTTAAAATATGAGAAACAGGGTACATTGGCAAGAGGTGCAGAGCCGGTTTCCTTGCCCTTTCCTACCAAAATGAAGTAGCTTCAGAATCACTATTGTTTGCACCACTGAAGCTGATGCATCTTGTTCAAACTAGTCTTCTGATTGTCACTGTATCAATGGGCATGGGCGTACCCAGGATCAAAGCTAGGGGGGCACACCAGCCACACACCCCAGCCACCCGATTGGCTAGCTGGCAATGACGTGGCCAGGATCCCCCAGGAGGCATGGTCAACATCCACAGCCCCCAGAGGAAAGGGGGCTGTTTGCAAGGCAGCACACGGAGCCACCCACGCTTGCACTCCTGCCTCGCCTGCTCCTTTAATGGTAGCAGTGACTAAAACGAGGTAGCAGCAGCGAAGCTGCCTCCGTTGAAAAAAATCTGGACCTGGGCTAACTTCAGCCCACACTCCTTCAAGTCACAGCGAGCACAGCACAGAAAGTGCTGCCCCACAATGCTCCGCGGTACCTCATTTGCATACATGAAGTTAGCCCAGGTCCAGGTCCAGATTTTTTTCAACGGAGGCAGCTTCGCTGCTGCTGCTGCCATTTCGCTTCAACCAAGCAGGCTGAGGCGGAGCACAGCAGGCAGCGTCCCTGCCTGTCCTCTCCAGCTGCCCTGCTTCTAGGGGGCAGCTGCCCCCCTTGCCCCATGCTGGGTACGCCCATGTCAAAGGGGGAACTGATTTATTTTCATTTTCATTTTTAACTCTTTGAGCAGTTAACGAGCACAAGGGCAATGAAGATCATGAAGCACTTTGCACTTGAATTTTTTGGGGATTTCTCCTGCACTTGGTTACATGACATGTGCAGTGGTCCTAGTGACTTTAAACCAGGCATGGATCATTGTGCACCAGATTTCACGCTCCCTGAATGATGAAAAATAGTCTCCTCTACTCAGCAAGGGCACATGTGGAAGCTTGCACATCTCCTGATGAATTTGGAATCACAGAAGACTACTGTTGTGCTGCATATGTGGATCAAACACTCAGGGGAAGTGCCTGCCATTCACTGCACTTTAGTGGGAATTTTATGCGTAGCACCAAACAGCTCAGCGCTCTCAGGTTTGACCACCTGTTAAGAATTGGAATGGGGAAACCTGGGCTTGGACTTGGGACTCCAGACCCAAACTGCTGAATAGCACTGCCAGTCATCTGCATTGGCAGATCTATGCCCAGGGAGCTGCTATGGCCCATATACTTAGAGGGCAATATTGATTGAGAGTGGTTTGCAACTTTTACAGTCATCCCTCCATGACACCAAATACTCTTGCAAAAGCAAGAATCGCACAAGGCAAGCGTTAAACCGTCAACGCATCACTAACTAGGTTAAGAGCACAAGTGAAGCACTATCCGTGTAAAGCGATAGAGTTTGCATAAGCCCTGGTTGGCCACGCTTTTGCTGACATGTGCTGTTGAGGTTAGCCGCAACCCCATAGGTTAAGTGAAAGAGAGTAATCATCCTCTCAATTTGCTTTGCAGTCTAAGTGAGGATTGCAGGGTAAGGAGACCAAATTGTTTTCATTGCCTTTCAGTGGAAAGTGCTAATGGAATAAGGCCTCTGGTGTTGACTGCTTTCTCTCACTTCCTCTCCACCTCATGTTCTGGTTTGGCCTCCAATCATTAGATGCTAGCAGCTGTCTAAGAGCATGTTAGAATACAGACAATAGCTACACATATCGACGGAGCCGTCTCCCCTATCTGGCCAGCCTGTTTGCACTGGCTGTGCATTCAGAACGAGGGACCAGGACTAGTCCTTCCGTTAGAAGACTTGTTTACTTGAGATGCAAGTGGGAAGCTTGTGCAGGCAGCGATCCAAATTAACTTTGGCTCTCTGAAAATGACGTTCGTTTCTCTCCAGCTATGCCAGCAAATACGGTAATTGTTTGGGGAAAGGGCACATCAACAGCTTCAGGAGGCCATTGCAAGTAATGGCATTATAGAATTATTGAAGGTATGTTTGGTTTCTGGAGGCAGATTGCTGGCACAAATGTCTAGGTCTGAGTTGCTGTTGTCAGCTTTGCATCTATGTCTGTTTGTAGTAAAAACGAGGAGGCAGGGAATTATTACACATTTCCACAGAAATCTTCTTTTATGATTTTTAAAAAAAAATGTGGAAGGGGGTGTGTTATATTGGCTTTCTCATTCTTGATCCTAATTAGCAGTCCACAGTTGCCTGGAAACATAATTTAGTGCCATGTGTTGGCTGTAGGTGCGTAGATAAAGAACGTTCAGCCTCGTGTGCCTCCTTTACCTCTTTGGCTACACTGGCATTTGTCGTTAGTTTTAATAACATAGCACCTTCTCCTTTTTTTCTCCTTCATTTTAATAAAGTGATACTATGCAGCAGTTGCATCCGTACAGCCACCCCTGAAGCTGTACAGAGCTGGAGATTAGAGTTCCACAGCTCCAAGAATGATAGTTCTTAGAATTTGGCCTCTGCAAAATGTACCCAGTCCGGGTGTAAAATAATTGTTGTAGCAATTATTAATTGGAAAAAACTATTACCATACCCTGTGACATAGGTTAGGCTGAGAGGCAGTGGCTAGCCCAAGGTCAGCCAATGAGTTTCATGGTAGAATGGGGATCTGTCTTTCTTTGGTGATCACTCATAGCTGAGTAAAATTGTCTTCCATCAACACAGTTTTAACAGTGGATCCATAAGTGATTGTGGAGGCCAATTCTGGATCCACACGTTGTTCCACATTGGGGTCATAGGTTTCCAGGTGGGAGTTGATCATGGTGAGGGTTTGCCAAGCGTACGTTCCTCTTAGCACGTTTCTCCCTTTCATCCTGAGTTCAAGTGTCTCAAAAGCCCATGACACCTTTGGGAAAGGCTGTTCTCCAACTGGAGCGCTCGTAGGCCAGTCTTTCCCAGTTGTCGGTGTTTATACTACATTTTTAAAGATTTGCCTTTGAGAGAGTTTTTAATCCTCTTTTGTTGAGCTTCCCATTTTTAAGTTCGGAATAGAGTAGTTGCTTTGGAAGACGATAATCAGGCATCCGCACATACTCTAACCTGGACTAGGACTTGGGAGATCAGAGTTCAAATCCTCACTCTGCCATGTAGCTCGCTGGTTGAACTTGGGCCAGTCTCTGCCTCCCAACCCAGCCTAACTCACAGGGTTGATGTGAGAATTAAATGAGTGGGGGATGGGTAGAGCCACATATGCCACCTTGAGCTCCTTGGAGAGAAAAAATGTATTATATAAATGCAATAAACTAGCCAACAAACAGAAATGGCTAACTGGCAAGCTGCGGGCAAGATCACACAGTCCATTCATAAAGAAAAGTAAGTTGTTTTCCAAAGGTGTGAGAGTGTGAGAGAGGTATTTCCATGCTTTAATGCTAACCCCACTCTTTAGATTGTCAGGGACTGACTGGGCAACAAGGATTGGTGGGAAGCCACAGCCAGGGAATGCCCAAGGGAAACTCCAGAGGAGGAAGGTTCAGAGCCTAGGGACTGGTGGCAGGACACTGAGGAGAGGTCAGAGGGAGAAGGAGGGTTTGGATACAGAAAGGACAACAGGGTTCAGTGAGCAGGAGGAACCTGGGACAGGGAGCAGTTCAGACTCCGAGGCTGAAGCAGAGGAGGGGCATCAAAAGGCTGCTCCAGGGAATCTCCCTCTCCTGCTGTGATGAGCTCCTCTCCCCCCTTGTCTCCAAGAACACACAGGATAATGAGGAGGGTGGAACAGAGGCCAGAGGTGGGCAGGTGCAGTTTGAGACTGCTTGGGAAACCTCTGGGAGAGGAGGAGCCTTAGAAGGGATGGAAAGCAGGGACCTTCAGTCCTGGCAAATGCTCCATAGGGGCAAGACCTACTGAGAAGTGTTGCTGAGTTGTATGCCATTTCCTTGAATAAAGAGTTACCTTCACTGACAACGGAGCCCTGCATCTTTCGGGCTGACCTGCACTTGACTCCTTACCTGCAGAGCCCTTTATCTGAAACTGAAGGAGTCTGTTTGTGCAGTAGAAATCAGAGTTGGAGGGCAGATTGTCCCCCGCCCAAGAATTCTCGTTATTTCAGTTTGGCTTCCCGCCTCTGCAAAATGTTCCCCAGCCTTGGTATAAAATGATTGCTGTAGCGATCATTAATGGAACAAACTATTGCAAATATTCATGGGGCGGGGGGAACCAATCACAGTCATGTCACAGCCTTGTAACTTTTCATAGCTATCTTTTGCTTGGAGTAAATGAGTTTTATTGTAAGCATGAAGGGCAAACATAATAGGCTTTTGGCTTAGTATGAGGAAGCACATCTCTCTGTGTGTACTTGTGCTTCTCCAACAATGCGTTCTTTGCTGTTGGATCTAAATAATGAAAAGAGAGAAGAATGCAGTGCTGATAACAACCTTAGCAAAGCACTTTCTGATGAAATTCAAAAGTAGATGGGAAGGGAGTCACACTACGTTGGCCGATTTCATAGAACCAAAGGTAATCAAGTTGGATACTCTATTCATTAATGCCTACCTGCTTTCTGCAGCCCTCAACAGAAAAGAAAGATAGTCACAACAGCAACAAAAAAACCACAAAAGACCTGCCCAGGCTACATCTCTCAGAATTTGGGTTTTTTATCCCAGCTTTCCTTGTGCTTCCTTATAGATACTGTGGGTTTGGCTGCTGCTGTTTTGACCACTGTTTTCGCTGTGTTACCATGTTCTAATGTTCATTATTTGTTGCGTATTATTTTGTCCATATTGTAAACCTATGGTGAAGGGTGATACATTCACCATTCAAAAGATAGGTAGGTCCAACAGGTAGACAACAGCTTCCAAGCTCAAGGTGTGTCTTCAAGAGAATGCCAATACTGATGGGCCTCTCATATTCCAACAAGTAGGGCATCCCTCAATACTGGTGCCACCAATGAAAAAGCCTGCCTCCATGTTACTGTCTTAATTATAAGGCTGTGGCATTTGTTGCCCAGCCAACCTGCGTTTCTGCATTAGTGACAGTAATCAAAATTCCCTTACTAGTGTCTTGTCAATGCTGCTACTAGATAATGTGACAACAGAGTGCACCATAGCATGCAAGCCTATATATATATAACGAACTGAGATAGCTCAAGCAGACAGTCTCCCATCTTATGCAATATAATATTTCATGAAAACATATAAGCCTGTCTGCACCAAATCTCTTGTGCCATTTGATTTCACTGTCTTTGCAGCAGTCTTCACCAACCTGGTGCCCTCCAGATGTTTTGGACCACAGCACCAAGCAGCATAGCTGTGCTGACTGAGGCTGATGGTTGTTGGAGTCCAAAATTGCACTAGGTTGTTGAAGCCTGATTTACAGGATTTCTGTAGCTATGCACTCCTTCCTCCAAGATTTGCTTCATTAGGTTTTTCATTTGGTTTGTTTTTCTAAAATGAGCCTTTTGCGCAGTTGCACCATGTGCAACGTTGTGCTGGAAAGAGAGGAACATTGAGATGGGATCTGAAGTATCTGAGTGAAGTCGTACGCACCAGCCACAGCGACACACACTGGATGTAACAGAAATAAAAATATTTTGATAATGAAGAAGGGACAGGGCAATGTAGCTGAGACAGTGGGACATTTGCAGTGTGTGTGTGTGTGTGTGTGTGTGTGTTTAATGGCAAGAAATCCTTGCAAGCCACAGAGTTCATTTGATGAGATAAACATCTCCATCCTTCTCTATAAATTGAATCGCTTTTATGCATAAGGTGGGAGAAATGGTATATTTTAGAAAACTGTTATGTCAAGAAAGAGTCACTTGGTTGAATGACAGGTTATACAGGTATTAATTGAGCTTTTTCTGTATGCAGCTTTTTATTTTCCTTTATTACATTGATAAATTCTCCCATAACAGATGGGATGTACTGGGATGGTGCTTCAAGATAAGAAGGTGTGAGGATAGGTCAAGCTTCTCTGTTAAGGCATCAGACATAAATCTAATTGAATTTTCTCTTTGAGAAAGAACAACAAATCAACAGCTATGAGGACCAAAGTAGTATTCTTCAGACTTGCCTCCCTGCCATTTCTCCCATTCTCAAGCATCCCTTTGCATTTCCAGACTGTGAAAAGCCATAGATAAATAGTTTCCTATGAAAGCTTGTTGAGGTGTATCTTTTTATAGCCAACACTGAATGGCCAGACTAGATGGTTTCATGCACAGATTTTGTGACATCCATCTTCTCTGTTTTGCTGTTTTATTCATTTTTACAGATGCTTAAAAACACCCGAGACCAGTTTCAAGCAACTAGAAATAGCAGGTCATATTTACTTTGTCAAAATGCCTTTTGCAGCCTGATTCCGTCACTACCGAAAACCCTGAGGCTGCCCTAAGCTCCTCCATTCCTGTTTTATCACTACAGGATGGAAAACAGTGCAAACTATATTTGTTTGAAAATAGTGGATGAGCCACAGCATCCTGTGTGTTTAAAGAGTTGTATTAGCCCACACAGTTTGGTCCCAAACTGTCATAAAGAATTAACAAGATAAACATACGAAAACTACCTGAGGAAAAGCTGCTCTAGCCCAGTGTTGTCTACTCTGGCTGGCAGCACCTCTCCGGCATCTCAGCCAAGGGGGCTTCCCAACCACAGTAGCATCTTCTGCATCTAAAACAGTATTCTAAAACTGAGCTATCCCCCCCCCACTTGCCACACAACTCCTCATAACATATACAAAGGGAAGGCAATTGTAAGTAGGTTACTTTTTTCCAGGTAGGTGTTTGACATTTCTGGTTGTTGGAAGTTAAGTCTAGTTCTTTTAAAGGCCGTTGTGCTGAAAATCCTCATGCATATATCAACAGCTCTTGGCAAGGACAGCTTCATTTGCATCCTCTCTCCCTGGCCTTTTCAGTTTGATTATGGAAGTAGCTGGGGACGCTCGTTTTCAGTGTTCACATCAAACGAAAGGAAGCCCATTTTCACCGTCCATTTATAAAACTCCATCCCACCCTGCGGACACACAAACACACAGAGAGTTCAGTAGACTAGAATGACAGTCAAAGGGCGCCAAAGTGGAAACCTGGGATAACATGCTGTTTAGCTCTGAAGCGCCATGTTAATAATGTGCAGAATCAGACATACCATAAGATACAGCAGGGTAGAGAGCAAGGAAAGAGCAGTGTCCCCTGGCAGACTGGAAAATAAGGCTGACATGCCTTGAGCGCCATTGCTGTGTTTGTGTGGGAGATGGAGACACTAATGGATGGATGCATTGACTGATCAGTTTTAGGGTAATAGAGTGTGTTTACATATGGGTATAGATATATAAATTAGTGGCTCATACAGCATGGCTTTCTGAGTGAATGTTTCCTTTTCTGCCATAATCTATCCTGAGAATTTCTGATTATCCAACTCACCTGTGGCACTGCTACTTCTTTTCCGTTTTCCTTTTAAGTAGGAAAGAAAAGAAAAGTGGATAAAGCAATTTAGGCTTAGATCCTCTTGATGAAGAGGCTCGATTTAGGAACACAGGAAGCTGCCCTATACGAAGTCAGCTCATTAGTCCATCTTCAGTATTTCAAACAGGGCCTCTCCTAGCCTTACCTGAGGTGTTCTGTGCACCAAGCGGATGCTTCCCGCTTACATGCCACAAGAAATGTAGTGGATGCCCCAGAGCAGTTTGCAGCTATTTGCATTCTTCACAACCCAGTTTGCTTAGGAAGAAAAAACAGATTCAGAAGGAACAGCAGGGCAAAACTCCTACTGCAGTCTACAGAGTTGTGAGCAAGATTTCTCATGCACCAGAACACTTATCTTTTTCAAATCGGATGTTAAAATGTGGGTGGGAAGATAAAATATTGCTGAACATGATGAAAAGGGCCCCAGTGTTCCATTTGTCTTTGGGTGGATTACGGGGGCGATTGTGGAGCCTTAGGCTTTGTACACATTGCTGTTAACTCTGGGTCCAATGCACTCGCGCCACTGGTTTTTGAAACTGTGTACCCGTGGTGTTAGCCACAATCCATACTTATCCTGTAGTTCCTTGAGAAATCCTGCTGTTTTATGTGTTTCCCCTCATCCTATTTGAAAATGTAGGCCACATTCACTTTGCAGTTAAGTGGGGTGTGTACATTTGAGATAACCGTTGTGCATGCACAGATGGCAGCTTCATGAATAGGAGTTTGGGGAGGGAGGGGGCAGTTGCTGGCACAGAGAAACAAACAGGTAATGTGCATTGGGTGAAAACATCCCTGCCCTCTGTCTGATGTGTGCAGCAATGTGCAAATGTGACTTGAAATACGGGGATGGGGGAATGAGCTCGCTGCATTTTAAGCTGCTAAGGCGTACCAAGCCTTAGACTGCAATGCTGTGCATGCTTAACTGGCAGTAAGTCACGCTAAACAGCTTTCTTTTGGTGCAGCCTGAATATTTTGCACTTAGCATGTGGAAGCCGAATGAGCAGCGCAATCTTAAACATGTTCACTTGGGAGCAAGGCCTTTGGATTTCAATGGCAGCTGCTCTCTGACAGGGAATCTTTCCCAGACCTCCCTGGAGATACTGGGGACTGAACTGAGACCTTCTACGTACAACACAGGTGCCCTGCCACTGAGCTATTGCCCTTCCCCAACATCACATGATCTGACTGTGAAGCAGCAGTGCCCTGATGACATATCCCGACTTGCAGATCCTACACTCCCCTCCATTGGAAACATAACTTAAGAGGATGTAGAGCAAAAGTAGGCAATACAGAAGCATACCCACATTTTAAAACCCCGTCTGGCTTCCTAACTTAGAGAGTAGCAAGTGCTGTCTAATGCAGCTTGGAGCATCCCCATCAGCCTTCCAGTTCCCAGGGTTCCTCGGGAGATGCCAGGTCAGCTAAAGTGGTATACAACCAATGTAGGTCACTTCTTACGTTCTTCAAGAAATTAGCCCATGCAGTTGTGGATTTTGCAGAGGCATTTGTGAGCTGTTGCATATTACTAACATAGAATGCCATCATTTCAAGTGCATGGTGCAATAACCCACTGATTTTGTCCTTGAATTTGTGCAGTTTCCTCTTTGCTTTTACTCCCCCCCCCTTTCTTTTCTTTTCTTACTTCCCTCGCCTTACTCTTGAATCTGTATTCTTCTTCTCCTTCTCCTTCTCTGTTTCAGCAAAGTGGTATCAATCAAAGTAATTGATGATGAGGAGTATGAGAAAAACAAGACGTTCTACGTTGAGATTGGGGAGCCCCGTCTGGTGGAGATGAGTGAAAAGAAAGGTGAAAAGGACGGCTGTGTGGGGATGAGCCCTACCTGTATGCACCTGACTTGATCACTCATGGATGCCTGGCACATTCCCATTCATGGAGTCTCAAAAACACACATTCCATTATCTATGTAAAGGGGCAGAGAGCCGAGTCACTGGCCACAGAGGCTGTTGCTAGAATGTCCGGAGCTCAAGTTTTCCATTTGCTGTAAAATGCAGGCACAATCTTGGAAAGAGTAGCATCTGGTTGATTTAAATTCTATTTAGTTCAGCAGAACAACCAGTATTTAACCTATGTTCAATGCTGGTATGGCAAGCGAGAGCCTTTTCCCTCTTGTCTGAGGTCCAGGGCACCGTACTGTGTGACAAATCTGTGTTCTGCCATGAAGCTAAATGGGTGGCTTTGAGGAAATGGTGTTATAACTCCTTTCAGGCATTCATTCTCTGGAGAATGAACACCCGTGTGGGGCAAAAAAAGGTGAGTAGCAGGTTTTGTGAATGAGGGCTGGATTCAGACAGTCTAATGTGTTCACATGGGTTGTGGGGAGAACCTGCTAAGGTTCTTACCGTCACACACATTCCTTCTCCATAGAATGAACGTCTGAAAAGGGCTCATGCCTCACCCTTATCTGCCTTATAGGTTGTTTGAATAAACTGCCTTAATCGCTCAAGATTCAGAGACTTATGCTTGAGATAAAATAATGACACTGATGTAATTAGAATCCAATCCTCCTTGGGTCTACCTGAATGCAAAGCTAACTTTGTGAGGGGGTTCTTAACCAAACGGAATCAGACAAGGAAGTTTCTGGAACGGAGGTTTTCTGCTCTTTTACATACATAAAAGAGGGATGTGTGGCAGTGTGTTCCCCTCCATTGCCATTGCAGACTGCCGCTACCTCGACTGGTCAGACTTAAAAGCATGTGTGTGCTTGTGTGTGTGTGTGTAAAGCCAACCATTTGTTTTGCCTTTGTCTTGTTTCCCCACAGGAAATACATTACCCTTAGAATACTTGACCGAGAGGAATATGAGAAAGAGTGCAGTTTCTACCTTGTGCTTGAGGAACCAATATGGATCCGAAGAGGAATGAAAGGTGTGAGAGCAAACCCAGGCAGCTCACAAGAAACTGGGGACTTCTTCCTCTGATTATGTTTCTCTCCTCTCACAACTTTCTGACTTGGCTTCCACTTAGCTTGCCCCTGGCCTCTGTCAAAGTTCAGCAGTTTTAATTTAGTTTCTCTCTCTCTCTTCCTTTTTTTGAAAAGAAATAAAAATGATGACATTCCTGCTGCTTATTACGTCCCACTTAAATACATCGTAAAAAATAAATAATATAACGGGCCCTTTGAAGTGAATAATATAAAATCCAAATAATAGGACATAGGGTTTATGATAACCATTAGGTATATTATAACCAAGTATCATTCTCACAGGTCGAGTTTCCACAGTATCTTCTTAATGAGGCCCAAACTATATGTATATTACACACCACATGTAGTGGTAGCCTTTGTGTTGAAGTCAGACACAGCGAATTAACTGTACAATGCCTCAGACTTCTCTCTTCCGTCCGTCTGTTTCAGGCCAATGATCACGGTGCAGGGGGTGGGATCCTGGATATTATGGAATATCCACATCCATCCAACCCCCCCCCCTTCTCTCATCCTAACCTACCTTATTGTGAGCATAAAACAGGATAACTCCATCTATGCCACCCTGAGCTCCTTGGAGAAAGGGCAAGATGCAGTGTGATAATTATTAAGCAGCAGCTACTGCTACTGCTGTTTCAAGGGATGCGGGTGGCGCTGTGGGTTAAACCACAGAGCCTAGGGCTTGCTGATCAGAAGGTCGGCACTTCGAATCCCCGTGACGGGGTGAGCTCCCATTGCTCAGTCCCAGCTCCTGCCAACCTAGCAGTTTGAAAGCACGTCAAAGTGCAAGTAGATAAATAGGTACCGCTACAGCGGGAAGGTAAACGGCGTTTCCATGTGCTGCTCTGGTTTGCCAGAAGCGGCTTTGTCATGCTGGCCACATGACCCGGAAGCTGTATGCCGGCTCCGTCAGCCAATAACGTGAGATGAGCGCCGCAACACCAGAGTCGGTCACACCTGGACTTAATGGTCAGGGGTCCCTTTACCTTTACCGCTGCTGCAAAACAGACTTTCAGACTACCCCTAACTCCTCCTCCAGAGGTTGCAACAGGCAAAGTGGTGAGTTTCAATTCACATGTTTCCTCATTAAGAGCAGAATGTGAGAATAAACCTGAAGTGTGAGGAAGACTTCCCTGAGAAGGTGTGGCTCCCCCTGGCATTGTGAACCTATTTTACTAGATTGTAACACGTTCCCACATGTTGTGGCGTTGCCAGCAGTGAATAATATTAACTAGGATGCCCATATATATTAACAGCATTGCCAGGCAATACAATAAACCAACAGAGCAAGAATATACCATACAGTGTCAATGAATTGTATGAGGATCACATAGTGCAATCCTAGATAAATTTCAAAATATGTCAAGATTCATTGCACCTGAGAATTTATCCAATTATTGTGGACGTTAGCCAAACCTACTTGGATTATATTTCCACCAATTTGAATCATCCTGTTTGATGAAGCAATTGTAGCTCAATATTGCAGTTAGCTTGCAGACCTTTTTTCCATTCCAACAGTGATGATTGGCAATTTACAGATAACAGCTTCCATTTCCGGCTGGTTAAGGTGAGCAGCGACTGGGTGACCTAAAGCAGAATTTCCCTGAAAAAGTGTTCTTACGATCCATCATAAAGGAAATCCTTATTTAGCTTTCCCAAGTATAACTGAAGGGAAACAGACATGACTGCTTGGGTGATAGTGGCAGATTAAAGGGGGAAAGGGAGGAAGATGAGAGCAATGAAGATCTGTGTCATGCTTTTAAGCTTCTTTGTGGAGGCAACGTCCACATAAAAGCAAAAACCCATGGGAAATAAGCTGTTACTTTTAGCATTGTCAGTTACCCCCCAGAAAGCAGGGGAGCACATAAACAGCTTGGGAGAGGTGGGTCTGAAATCTGTTCCCATCCACACCCAGCGTCCTTGGGCAGCTGCCAGGGTCACAGGGAAGGGCACCAACAACGCTTACTCTATACCCACCTTTTAAAAAAACAACCCATTCAGTTCATTGCTCATAGCAGTGCTGAGTGGCAGACTCTAGTCGCCCCTTTAACTTCCCCCAGTGCCCCTAATGTATCTGCATTCTCAGGCATTATGCGACATTAAAATTAGAGCTGGAGCCAGCCAGTTTGTGCTACTCAGAATCCAAGTGCAGCCCACCATCACCAACAAGCAGGCCCACCGGTGGCCACTGACGTGAGAGAGGGACCACCAGTTTAGCACATACCCCTTAACCAGGCATCCCCAAACTTCGGCCCTCCAGATGTTTTGGACTACAATTCCCATCTTCCCTGACCACTGGTCCTGTTAGCTAGGGATCATGGGAGTTGTAGGCCAAAACATCTGGAGGGCCGCAGTTTGGGGATGCCTGCCCTAAACGTTTTGTGAATCTATGTTTGGCCTCATTGAGGGGCAGTTAGGGCCGGCTCGTCGTAGACCCCCGGTGGTGCAGGGCACCATGGTGCCGGCCCGCCAGGAGGGCACCGCGAGCTGCGCCCGCCCGCTGGCCGGCCGGTTCGCCGGTCAGCTGCACGCGGCGCCCACCTGCCCACCGCGCTGGGAAACGGGGCGGGAGGGCACCGGAGAGATCGCGCTGTGCCTGCCCACCCGCCCACCGCGCAGCAGCGCCCCGCCCACCCGCCCACCGCGCCGGGAAACGGGGTGGAAGGGCGCCGGAGAGATCCGGCGCACCATGGCGACAGGGGCGCTTAAGACGGAGCTGGGGGCAGTATTTCAATAGGAGTAGGAAAATGAGAGTACCCCTAAACACCTTTTTAGAAGGGAAAAAAAGCACTGGGGACCACCATAGGCTTTTTTGCCAGCCCCCTAGAGCTGGCTTTGCTTTCAATGCAGAGAAAAAATACAGATAGAGAAGAGTGAGAGAAGAGCTTAGCCCTCCCACCAGATGTCCAAAAACTACCAGACTTCTAGAAGACATCTGAAGGAAGCCCTGTTTAGGGAAGCTTTTAATGTTTAATCGATTATTGCATTTTAATGTTCTGTTCTGTTCTGTTGGAAGCCGCCCAGAGTGTCTGGGGAAACTCAGCCAGATGGGTGAGGTATAAATAATAAATTATTATTATTATTATTATTATTATTAAATAGCACGTCAAAATGCAAATAGATAAATAGTAGATAAATACAGCGGGAAGGTGAACGGCATTTCCATGTGCTGCTCTGGTTTGCCAGAAGTGGCTTTGTCATGCTGGCCACATGACCTAGAAGCTGTACGCTGGCTCCCTCGGCCAATAACGCGAGATGAGTGCCGCAACCCCAGAGTCGGTCACGACTGGACCTAATGGTCAGGGGTCCCTTTACCTATCTCTAAGTCACATAAAAGTTTCTCAAAATCAGCCACAGATGTATTTTACAAGGAACCCTCTCCTGCCCTGCTCACCTTAAACATCCGGACTTTGAATAAAACAGGAGTTAAGTGGAATTGTTTTGCTTTTGCAAAAGGGAAAATAATTTACAACATATGGCTCTACTGCATAGTATAGCCATAAACTAAGTATACATCCTGAAATCAAACAAGGTGATCTTGCAATTATAACAATCCAGCATTTCCAGGATAAAAAGAAGCATTGATGCAGAAAATTCAGCAGTACAGCCGTAGATCTCAAACTGTGGAGTAGGTCTCCCGAGGAGACTCTGAAAAGCTGCTTGTAGATCTGTGAGTTCCTCTCTAATGCTTCATCAGAGGTATCTAGACTGGCAGAGAGATGCCGCCGTCCCCCTCCCTTTCTTATAGGGGGCTTTGAACGATGAGAAAGAATTATAAAACTGAAAGGTAATCACTGGGTCACCTAGCCCAACCTTCTTTTTTGAAAGCTTGCAGCCTCTAGAACTATCATAGAATCATAGTGTTTGAAGGGTCCTCTGCTGCAAGCTTTGGTCCAAAGTGGGGTTCGAACCCATGACCCTCAGATTAAGAGTCTCTTGCTCTTCTGCCTAAGCCAGCTCAGACCTACTTCTAATATAACCATTCCATACAGGAGAGAGATCTACCCTTGTAAGAAGGCAGTGTTCACCCACAAGTCTCTCTTCATATGCTGGAATAAGGATGGATGGATCATCATATTTCCATTCCTTGCTGCCTTCATTCCCCCCCCAAAAAAAACTGGATCACTTCTGTCCTGTTTATGGGTGCACTTTAAGAAGAAAATAAATAAATGGAAATGGCGTGGCCATGTTTTTCCCGTACAATTCCCCAGTCAATTCTTGAAAGCATCTTAAAAAGGCTTTCTTTACTGTGAGGCCACAGAGCTGCTCTAAGGGCACTTAAAATGTGTTAGAAGTTGAAATGAACCACCTTGCAAATACAGTGCAGATGCATGCATGGTTCAACCTGCTGATTAAATGGCTCAATCCTCAGGTCAGTCTTCCAATCCACATGAGAGTCTCAAGAAGGTGTGCAATGGGAACATTTGCTCCAAAATGCAGAGCAAACCAGAACCCTCCTCAAACCTCATGCCAGAAGCCAGCCCCTTCCTTCCAGATATGTGTTACTGAGCAATTAATAGTCACAAAAAATTGTTTGCTCAGAAGGAGACTCGTTTAAAAGGAGGATTCACCGCTTGTAGCATTATATGCTCATCTCACTTTCCCTTCTGCTCAGTTAGGTTTTGCAGGCTTTTTATTGTTTCAGAAACACGTCAAAGCATATTTGACTAGAGGCAACAATGGGACAAAAGAGATGTCTATGTTCCCGAGCCTTCGCCAAGTTGGTGTCTCATCAGTTCCATCCAGCATAGTGTACACCACAGTGAACAAAGACTCTTTCGAGCCACTTTCAACTTCTTTAAAAACTATCGTCTGTCTGCAACCATAGAATAGCTGGACATCTTTGTACACACATGGGTACCACTGTAAAACTGGGAACAGAAGCCCCCGGGGTTGGTTTTATTACTAGACAACCAAGCAACCTGTTTTGGAAGGGTTGTTTTTAAACGCATTTTGCTTTTCCTCCAGGGATGCTTGCAGGAACATTAGAGCACATTATTCCCTCCCCGTTTTACTTACCAGCTTTCCACTGAGCACAAGCTGAGACGGAGCATCGAAATACTCGTAGTTTTATTTCACACCCTTGCTATCAATGCAAAGCTTGTTTTTAAAGTCTTGAAACTCTTGTGGCCTTCCCCCAGAGCTCTGGGAATGGATTGTTGTTGTTGTTGTTGTTGTTGTTGTTGTTGTTGTTGTTTTTGTGTAAGGGACTGAGGACAAATTCCTGGCTAGAGTTCCATAGCCCCTTCACAGAATCACTAGCCAAGATTTTGTAGGAAGGACAGCGAGAAATGATCTTTAAAACCAGCATAACCACATTTACAGCTGATTTTTCACACATTGTAAGAAGCTCGCAGTGTAGTGCATTATTTAGTCTTCAAGGTGTTTCAGGATTCTTTGGTTCCAAGGGTGAATTCCTCCTTACCATCAGGGTACCGTTGCCTGGGGATGCTCTCGGGGGTTTTCAGCTCACACTTTGGGACTTCCTCATTCCCCACCCCACCCCCTGCTTGCCCTATCCCAGGCATCCTCAAACTTTGGCCCTCCAGATGTTTTGGACTACAATTCCCATCTTCCCCGACCACTGGTCCTGTTAGCTAGGGATCGTGGGAGTTGTAGGCCAAAACATCTGGAGGGCCGCAGTTTTGGGGATGCCTGCCCTATCCCTTTTGCCACATTCGCAGTGCCCAAGGGACTCCCTGACACAGTAACAAACACTCTGAGGATGTAGTATTGCACAAAAGGCCCACAGATGTGAACAGATGTGAGAAACGCGTATGTAGTAAACACTCTTTCCCATCCTATAATTTTAGATAGACCAACGACTTCTTAAAAATAATTTTTAAAAGGCCAAGAAGGAAGCAAACTCCCACAGGAATCCAATGGAACATATTCTTTCCTCAAACTTTTGGCAGAGCTGTAAATCGATACAGAATTAAGATCCAAATAAGGATCAAAAGAGTAGAATCTAAACACTGGGTGCATCGAATGTATTTTTTTTTAAAGGTTTGTCACAGCTAATATATTAAATAACCGTGCATCTAATATTCCTCCACCATTTCACAGACCACCCCCATGAAATGTTTCTCTCTTCCATTATTTTTCATGCTCTTTTCCTTTGTAGTAACAATGTCCTGCAGCTTTACAGATCTGCATTTTCTGGCCTTCTGGATCTGGAGCCTTTCTGTAGATGTTCCCTTTAATTTCATTGCTCATTGTCTTTTCTTCTTCTTCTTCTGTATTTGTCCCTCTGTGCCTTCTCCACAGCCCTGTTGTTGAATGAGCTTGGTAAGCACTCCATTTCTTGTATTTCTTTTCCATTTCTTTTCCAGTCAATCGATGTACTTTATGTAAGTTGGTTGTTCTATTACTTTATTTTTGTGCTCTCAAATGTTTCTTTTTTTAAAAAAAGATTAATAATGCAGTTTAACTAAATGAAAGTAATTGATTTCATGTTTCTTACTTAAATTTATTTTCCATATCTGCTGATTTTGAAGTAATCCCTTGGATTCAGTGTGCCCTCAGACTGAAATCAAGGTATTAAAGATCTGATGCGAAAAGATGAGACATCTTAGGTCAATTGTATGGTAATTGGTTGAAACATCTCATCTCCAGAAAGCCTTTTGGCAGATGCACAGATTAAACAGGCCAAGATTCAAATTTTATCCAGGGTTTCTTCTGATACATTAAGGAAGGGGAGAGATCTATTTTTCTTTAACTTTCACTTTGCAGAATGGCACAATAGGTCTTCTTTAAGCTATATTGTACATCCATTTTGGGGGAAGGTGGTGGACACTGATTTTCATATGCCAATTGAGGGAAAGTCGTTTTTTTGGATCAGTTAAGAGAATATATTACAGCCCATTACAGAAATTGCTCAAGTGGAAACGCTCACTGGTTTTTGTGACCAAAGAATTATTCCTTTTGGTACATGAGACTCTGCTGAAATGAGAGGTTCCAGGACCTTTGCAAAAGTAAACACACAACTGAAATCCTGTTGAGGGACGCTATTTGGAACAGAGAAATCATTAGCCAGATACAGGTTAAGTATGTTCTCCTTTTGCCAGTTTTTCATTCTAAATCCCCCTTTCCCAAAGCTGCTTCTTGTTTTAAAAAGCGGTGCTGGGAGTTTGAAGCACACAGTTGTTTGCAACTCATAGGTAGGCCCTGGTTTCAGCTCAAATGAGTGAGCACTGTGTAGGAGCCCCCAGTGGCGAACGGTGCCACTTGGCGCGCACCAGGATGACCCCGGATGGACTGCGCGTGTCTGCACTTGCGCAGTCCATCCGGGTTGGCGCTGCTGCTCTGCTTGGCCGGCACGCTCTGAAGCAGAGCGCACTATGGAGCGGGTTGCCGCCAGGTGGTGCCGGCGCCGGAAAACTGTGAGCAAGCCACAGAGAGGCTTGCTTGCGGTTTGGCACCGCCGCCCGGCAGCAACCCGCTCCGTAGCACGCTCTGCTTCTTCCTCCTCGGGCGGAGGAGGCCAGGGGCGGGGCAGGGGTGCTGCCCCCGCATGCTGCCCCCACGTGCTACCCCCGCCAGAGTGGAGCTAGGGGCGGACCGCCCCCATCGCCCCTCCCTTGCTACGCGCCTGGGAGCCCCCAAGCATTCCCATTAATTCCTGTGGTGTTCATGCAGGAGAGATTCCTCTTAAATGAAATCCCCAATGATAGTGGTGGGACATTTGAAAGATAAACCTGAGGTTCCTTTGGTGACTCAATCCTGTTGCATCTTACGAAGTGCACGCTAACCTAAATGCGGTCATGAAGGCTATACTGTGGAGTCAGGTTCGTATCTCGTGGGCCAATGAGTGGAGTGGTTTGGAATCGGATCACTTATTCATACCCAGCTAATCGGGTACAGGAAATGTGCAGCTCACCTACACACACCACTCCCCAAAGGAGTTGCTTCATTCACTTGAATGGGCACCATGACAACAGAGTGTGAAGGAACGTAGGAAGTTCGGCATAGTGCTTTAGAGAAGACTAGAATCTGTAACAGATAGCATAGCATCCTCTAAGCGCCTTTGTCTATTTCTACAAATAGGAGGACAGTTGAGGCTGAAATGAGAAGGCATATTTAGTGTTGGAGTGGGAGTTCAAAAAAGAAAACAGGAAGCTTCCTAATACTGAATCATGCCATTGGGGAGCTGCATCTGCTAATACTCCCAAGATCTCAGGCTGGAGTTTTTAACTAGAGATGCTAGGAGCTGAAGTAAACACACAACTGAAACCCTGTTGAGGATTCTGCATGCAAAGTCTTGTACTCTGTGCTAGGGCTTCTCCATAAGTTTTGAAACCAAGATGTAAGAAGCAGTAATTTTCCAAATAAGATATATTCCTGGGGTGTTCTCTGGTGATGACAGTGATGCACAGCAGTCACTAAAGCAGCAGCCTTGAGTTTTGTGAACCTGTCTCCGCCAGAAAGACCAGGTAAAACAAAACGTGATGTGACCGCGCTGTGTTGTGATCTTCCAGCCAATGAAGTGGAACAGCTAATGAAGTGGAGCTGTGGGTGGGGACTTTCACATCACCGTGATGTCATACCACACATTTTGAAATCCAAAAAGTGACCAGGATAGCAAAGAGGAGAGTGTAGGGCTGCATATTTTATTTTTTGTAGCATCTAATCTTGGCCTTAATTGAACAGGGAATAAAATGTTTCAACCAAATCTGGACTTTTTGAAATTTTCTCGTTTTCACACATTTGAAATTAGGATAAACCACACACACCGACACATGTTTTGGCATTTTTGCCTGATCCAATTGAGTGCATTTCCTGTAGGGAACTTTAGGGTAGAATTTTATAGTTGACATGTGATGTGAAGCAACGGATGCTAATTTGCTTCCTTTTTCTCTCTTTCCATTTTGCTATTCCTCTAGGTGGCTTCACAATTACAGGTATGGCTTTTTCATTATTATTATTATTATTATTATTATTATTATTATTAATTTGCTGTCTTCTGAATGTATGTTTCCATGTGGAAAATTAGGTTCTTCTACTGCTTATTCCCTTTCCTTTTAAGATATATAATATTAAACAGACTCACATCAAAGCATTAGTACCATTTAATGCCTTTCATAGCTCTTTAAGATTAAGAAGGCTGTATGGAAAAAGGAATAACATTTGTGACCCATGATTAACTAAAATTCATACAGGTTTACCTTGGCTTAGTACACACATTAAGCAATGTTTATAAACCAGCAGCAAACCATGGCTTATACGAGCATAGTTGGCTCATGGTTAATAAACCATGGTTTAGCTGCTGGGCTGGGTTGAGATGATCAAGTTAGCAAACCATGGCTTGGAGTTAAGTGCAAACCAGAGCAGTGACTCAACAAAGTAGATGACATCATTCCTGAAGCAGCTCAGAACTGCTGTTGTTTTTCTGTAAACAGCAAGTTTCGGTTAGTTGTCCATTAAATGAATCAACCAGTTTACAATGGCCCAACTATGTTTTAAGCCAGTAATGTGTACACAGTGTACACTGTTTATAACATGAATTGGGATTCATGTGATAGTTCCATATACTTAAAATATTATGCAACTTTAACATGAATCCCAATTTTCACTCCACAGAATCATTACCCATTCACCCAATGCATATATTCAAATATGAATACAGAAAGAGATGGGCTCCCACCTCTTTGTCCTAAAGCCATTGCAGGGGGGTGGGGACTCCTACCCAGGACAATCAAATGTTAATAGTTGTATTATGGTAATGAACATATGGTATTTCTTTTCACCTTTTGTGATGAAAGAGAGGCAAACATCACACTAGAATGAAACAGGACATGAATGCCTCCACCAGGGGAGTTTCCTGAATTTGTACTGTACCATTTAAATAATGAGCACTTCTCGTTCCTTTTTTATCACCCATTTTTTAAATTTGATTGGGGATGTTGTGGAAGCAGTTCTGCAATGAACTGATCACTTTTATGCTTTGATTGTAAAAGTGTTACATACTTGCATATTGCCTTTCTCTGATAGCTTTTTAAAAAATAAAAGCTCAAAGCAAGTTACATACTGTACATACATTCTTTATTTTGGTCCAAAGACCCACAAAAGCATTTTCAAAAACAAAATAAAACAGAAAGTTATGTAATGAGGAAAGGATGCATAGCTACTAGAAGGATCAGTATGGAACTCAATAAGAGGTGCGGCTGAATTCAGAAAAAAAAGTCCAAGACCTTTCTCAAAAGTGCAAAGCCAGCCTACTTGCATAAATCACCCAAGCCGTTGCATGGGGAAGGTATGTTTTTAGGAAACAGTGAACTAAAGGAAGAGTTGCACCCCAAGAACCTCTGCAACATTGCAAAGGAATATGGGGGTATTGCAAAGGACTGTATATGGTTGCATGTTTTGAACTCCCAAACCAGAAGAGGAACCCAAGCTGAAAAGTTTAAAAGCGGCTTTTACAGATTAAAATTGTAGTGCTGGCGTAGAAAACATTCCCCGTCAATGAACCCAGCTTGGATATTTGAAGAAGATGGCAGTCTGTTTTCCATTTGCTAACATCTTGGCTTATTTTTTTTGTTTTCGTAATCAAGGGAAACGTTTGAACGGTAGGACATCTTGATTTCTTTCATGCAAACTGAGATTAACACTAAACCCACGTACTAAGTAACTAGTGTGTAAACCAAGTTTGATGCAGTGGTGTGATATTTCTTTCCGACACACTTAACATCACACGTTTCTGGACAACAGAGTAAGACTTTTTTTAAAAATCCAGTGATTTGCGGGTAACAATTTGAAAGCATAATACAGAGCTCTAGAGACCTAGAGGATGGCAGTGAGTTTAAGATTCTTTCGTGCTCTTTAAGCAGCTTTGCTGGCAACATGGCTCCTGGCATAACAGCCAAGGGATATCGTAGATCAAATCATGGTCTTGTACTGACTGTTCCAAGGGCCTCTGTGCCAAGTTATCTGTAGCTGCCTTTGCATCAAAATATAACACCTGAACAAAAGCCAGGAGAGTTCAAAGCACTAAGGCTGCAGTCCTAACTGCCACTTACCTGGGAGTAAGCCCCACTGAATTCAGTACGGCTTACTCCTGAAAAGGCGTGGTTAGGATGGCACTGAAAGTCACCACAGTCTTTTTCCTTATTATCACCATCCCCCAGAACATCTGCCCACCACAGCTACCAGCTGATTTAATTGTAGGATGCATCTAAAAGCTTCAGAATGGTGTTGAAAAATATGGTTATGAATAATAGTCCTAATAAAATAACAAATGGCCCAATGCATTTCAGATAACAACACACGGGAGATACGTTGTCTTGGTAGGAGAACCTTGGTCTTGTGACTCTGAGGAAGGTTATCAACAAAAACACAATGGGCATTTTATTGTCCTGATGGGACTATTATTATTGAATATATTTTTCAGCACCATTTTGAGGTTTGGCCTCTTATTTGGCTTCTTCCAGCGGCGGTGCAGAGTAGAGCACTTTGTCTCGGGCCTTGGATTAGGGTCAAAGCCTTGCAGCTCAAAGGTTCACAGAAACCTTGACAAACTACCATTCCCAAGGGTTTGTGTGTTGGGAAACTCCTGACGGAGTGTAATGAAAAGCAGCAGGCCTCCACTTTGTACTGCCACTGCTGCTGGAAGGAAAGTTTTGCATAAGGTAGGGTAGAGACAGTGGCTCACTAAGTGAATTGAGAGACCTGTCTCTGGGTCTTGTTGTTCCCCCCCCCCAATTGGAGCAAAACCAGGCCTGAAGCTCAGACAGAGGAAGAACTCTTAAATGAACAGCTTTGGACCCCTTCCAAATCCAACCAAGTTTAGCTCATTCCAGAAAAAGACAGGGGAATTTTACGCATCCCTAGTACCGAGCAATTATTTTTGAACAACGTCTATAATAGACACAGGTGGCTTATGCATAATCTACAAATAGTTTCCCCTTGCTAAAGCTCCGCCTCTCCTGTAAGATGACTTCTTACTTTTAAAGATGAAGAGCTCTTGTGCAGAAGAGCTTGTTTTTAAGAACTGTCTTTAAGAAGTGAGTACTTAATGGATTCATCAGCCACTTCTTTCACCAAAAATGGTATTTAATTTTTCAGTAATCTGTAAGGGAAATCGTGTCTTTGGAAACAAGATCATCTTAGACTTGTGCAAGGCAATTTTGTTAACGCTTACTTTGAATTAAGTTCCAGTGAGGTTTATTCCCAGGTAAATGTGGATAGGATTGCGTCCTAAATAGAATGTAATGCTGTGATAGAGATAGCCATTTGCTTATAAACACTGCCCCGTATGCCATCCGCAGAACTTTTGCGAAGCAGCTTTCCCCTTACAATTTAAGAAGCCTCCCTATTCTAAGAACTTGCTGGTGTTTTTGACATTGAGTAAGGTCAACATCTCAGTAACAGCATTATCAAGCAGACCTACCAAGGGTCCTTTATGCTCTCTTCATGTCTGCTGAAGACATCATGTCTCAGTGAAGTTCTGTTAATCTCTGCCTGCTCTTTACTCCTTGCTTCTCCACCAGCATCGACCAGGTGAGCAGCATAGCTGCCAAGTTATCCCTTTTTTTAAGGGATTTTCCCTTATGCTGAATAGGCTTCCTCGCGAGAAAAGGGAAAACTTGGCAGTTATGGTGAGCAGATGCAGCCAGCCCTGAGGCTAAAGGAGCACTTTATAAATAGTATGCATTTCTGTTAACTTCTCTGAGAAATGTCTACAGCATAGCTATGGCTCTGAGGAGCCCAGGGGAAGATTGGAACTGCATAGGAAAGAAGAGAATGATAAAGACTGCATTAAAAATGTACAAGTGCCCATTCGCTGTAATCATTTTTTTCCCCCTCCTTGAAATCTTAAGCTGCAAAATTGTGATTGGAAATAGATTTCCATTAGGAGGCCACCATTTCAAAGGTGACGAGTAGCAGTCTAATCTTTTGAAGCACTTGAGCAGGCTGGCTGGGACCTCATTCGTGGCTCTGTTTATTCTTGAAAATGCGGGAAGGCGGTGCTTGAGAGTCCGCTGTGGGAAATTGTCATAGCAATAACCTCACATGAAGTTGTCATGCACCAAAGTAGATTCTTTGCAGCTAACCAAATCTAACAACACCAAGTGTTAAACCGGCCACCGAAACTCAAAGCAACCCACTTATCTTTTACTTTTTGCCAATCGTTTTGCTAGGCCAACCTGTCTTCCGGAAGGTACATCCTAGAGACCATCCCTTTCCTTCTACTGTAATCAACATTCAAGGTATTCTGTTTGCCAGGGTCCCTGTTCCACGGATAATGTGCATTAGCAGTAGTTTAGGACTTCATATATATGGTACATTGGAGCAGGGCGTGGGTGGGTTCCATTGAAAAATAAGGTAGAAATTGAATTACTGGCAAATTGCTGTTCTTTAATAGCAACTCAACACTGCCTGCTTGCGTCATCTAAGCCTGCCAGGCAGACATTAGTCCAGTCCTAAGTTAAAGGGACACAGGTGGCGCTGTGGGTTAAACCACAGAGCCTAGGGCTTGCTGATCAGAAGCTCGGCGGTTCGAATCCCTGCGACAGGGTGAGCTCCCGTTGCTCGGTCCCAGCTCCTGCCAACCTAGCAGTTCGAAAGTACGTCAAAGTACAAGTAGATAAATAGGTATCGCTTCAGCGGGAAGGTAAACGGCGTTTCCGTGTGCTGCTTTGGTTCGCCAGAAGCAGCTTTATCATGCTGGCCACATGACCTGGAAGCTGTATGCCGGCTACCTCGGCCAATAATGCGAGATGAGCGTGCAACCCCAGAGTTGGTCATGACTGGACCTAATGGTCAGGGGTCCCTTTACCTTTACCTTTAAGTTAAAGGAAGTCGTCATGAATCTCAGTATTTTGACCCAAGTGAGGTTGTAGGCAAATAAAAGGTGGCAAAAGACTTGGCTCACTATCCCCATAACCATTGTACAACTCGTCTCTTTGGAGCTTTGTGATGGGATAGTGTGTGAGGCTGCCAATGGTCAGCACCAGCCTCTGCACACCAGCACTCCTGGCCCAGCCAGGGGTAAACACAGGTGGGCCAGAAATGATGTGGCGTGACTGCAACTGACCACTTGGCAGGCTTTCACCTCCCCCCACTAGCACATAAAAGGGAGAGAGATCAGGAGGGGAGATAGAGCACAGCAGGCGATTGGCAGTCTGCATCTCTCTACCCAAGCACAGTATTAATCAGAGAAATGCTTGGTGCATTATAAGAAACTAGGAGGAAAAGTAGTCTGGGTCTTGTTTACCCAGTGCCGAGCCAAGGTGGGGAGATCCAAGGTAGTGGGAATAAGCACCAACTCCTAGTGGCCCAGGTCCCATTGAAACACACACACACACACACACACACACACACACACACACACAATATTTGAGGGGGCCTGGCTGGATGTCAGGGGACCACCAGGGGACAGTGGAGAGCCCAGGAAGTGCAGACAAGGGCTCCCTGATGCAGTAGGAGCCCGGGATGGCAGCGCTTCAGAGCTGTCCGCAGAAGGTGGTACTGACGTCCCTCAGACAGCGGTGGAGACCCTTGAGGATGCTGAGAGGGAAAGGTTCCCAGAGGGAAGCATTGGAGGGTCAGACCAGAGCGCCCAGGAAGGGGAGGTGCCAGAGGAGACAGCACCAGCCCCCCCCCCAGTTGGGCAGTTCCAGTGGGGAGGGTTCTCCAGCAGCCCCATCACCCCAACAACGGAGGGGTGAAAAGAGGCGCACAGAGGAGAGGAGGAGGTTCCGAACACCCAGCGTGTTCTGTTGGAGGAAGTCACGAAGGGCGGTGCTTCCGGATTCTGATTCGGGATAGAACAGTCATGCTTTTTGTTGCTCTGTCTTGTACATATGTATATAAATAAAACTCTGTAAAAACCAGCCACAGAGTTTGGGGCGGATTACTCGTGAGGAAGCCCCAGCACCATTACACCACCCCAAAGTTGATGGGCATTGATGCCTTCCTTTCATTTTCATGTTTGGACTTCATTTCCCAACAAGCCCTGTAAACAAACTTGTAATAGGGTTGCTGAATGGCGACTTAGCTAGGATTGGGCAAAAACCTTTTACGGCAGTTGTGATTAGAGGAGAGACAGAGAGTGCAAACTGTTTGCTTTGTGGTGCTCTGCTAGGACAAGAGAGGAAGCAGCTCCTGGTTGCTTATCGTTTTTAAAAATTAAACTAGATGACATGGAGGGTAAAGCTCCCCACCTGTTGTTATTGTTGTTGTTGTTGTTGTTGTTGTTGTTGTTGTTAATTCACCCTTTGCCCCAAGGTTCCAGTGCGGGTTACAACAATTAAAATTCAATATTGAAAAGCAATTTAAAACACCTTATTGCCACAGACATAAGGTGGGTCCTAAAAATATGTCCAAGCAGGCAAATGCATAATTTTGCAGCCCACCTTCGTTGATTTTGGGTGGTGGTGGGAATGCAACCTGATGCCTAGAAACCTATATTTGGGGAGAGTTGTGTTCAAGCTCCCCCGTTTAGCTTTAAGAATTCAGAGTAGCCCTGGACCACACACTGTTTCTTCGACCAGTCAACCTCCCAGAGCTGTTTTGGGCATAAAAAGTGAGGTGAGCGGTGGGGAATAAACCTTCACCAGCACTAGGATCAGGGGTGGGGCTTATCTGGGGCCGCTGGTAGTAGGGGTTATCAGGGAGCAATTTAGAGAGAAGTAGGGTGTGCATGATTATTCATTATATGAGGAATGCATAATGATGAGCTGAGCTCCTGACCTTCATTATATAGGAACAAATAACTCACCAAGCCGTCCGTGAAGTCAGATTTAGGAATGGAACGCAAAGGCCTTTTCATCCCTCTGGCCTTAGAGGATTCTGACAATTCAAGGATAACTGCTTTTGTCTTTTTTAAAAAAGAAGGTATCATTCCAATCCAGATCAGCCCAACTTTGTTTGTTGTTTAGTTGTTTAGTTGTGTCCGACTCTTCGTGATCCCATGGACCATAGCACGCCAGGCACTCCTGTCTTCCACTGCCTCCCGCAGTTTGGTCAAATTCATGTTCGTAGCTTCGAGAACACTGTCCAACCATCTCGTCCTCTGTCCTCCCCTTCTCCTAGTGCCCTCCATCTTTCCCAACATCAAGGTCTTTTCCAAGGATTCTTCTCTTCTCATGAGGTGGCCAAAGTATTGGAGCCTCAGCTTCAGGATCTGTCCTTCCAGTGAGCACTCAGGGCTGATTTCCTTCAGAATGGATAGGTTTGATCTTCTTGCAGTCCATGGGACTCTCAAGAGTCTCTTCCAGCACCATAATTCAAAAGCATCAATTCTTCGGCGATCAGCCTTCTTTATGGTCCAGCTCTCACTTCCATACATCACTACTGGGAAAACCATAGCTTTAACTATACGGACCTTTGTCGGCAAGGTGATGTCTCTGCTTTTTAAGATGCTGTCTAGGTTTGTCATTGCTTTTCTCCCAAGAAGCAGGCATCTGTTAATTTCGTGACTGCTGTCACCATCTGCAGTGATCAAGGAGCCCAAGAAAGTAAAATCTCTCACTGCCTCCATTTCTTCCCCCTCTATTTGCCAGGAGGTGATGGAACCAGTGGCCATGATCTTGGGTTTTTTGATGTTGAGCTTCAGACCATATTTTGTGCTCTCACCCTCATTAAAAGGTTCTTTAATTCCTCCTCACCTTCTGCCATCAAGGTTGTGTCATCTGCATATCTGAGGTTGTTGATATTTCTTCCGGCAATCTTAATTCCGGCTTGGGGTTCATCTAGTCCAGCCTTTCGCATGATGAATTCTGCATATAAGTTAAATAAGCAGGGAGACAATATACAACCTTGTCGTACTCCTTTCCCAATTTTGAACCAGTCAGTTGTTCCATATCCAGTTCTAACTGTAGCTTCTTGTCCCACATAGAGATTTCTCAGGAGACAGATGAGGTGATCAGGCACTCCCATTTCTTTAAGAACTTGCCATAATTTGCTGTGGTCGACATAGTCAAAGGCTTTTGCATAGTCAATGAAGCAGAAGTAGATGTTTTTCTGGCCCAACTTATAACCCACCAACCTTCAGTCCTAGAATCATAGAATTGTAGAGTTGGAAGCAACCATGAGCACCCTCTAGTCCAACCTCCTGCAATACAAGAATCTTTCGCCCCAATGACCCTGCGATTAAGAGTCTCGTGTTCTACCGACTGAGCTATTTATGGCAGCCTATTTTTGTTGCCTGCCAGGTAATATTTTGTCATCCCTAATGCCTGAAATTAAACTGTGTCTCAGAGGCAAAATCTGCTCAGGTTCTCTTTGGGCCCTGCCCTTTCCCAAGTCTTTTGTAATCTTCTTGCCTGCCTCAAGCACTTTGGCATCATAAATGAAACATGAAAATGCCACACACACCCCTCTTTATCAAACCCATACATCACTACTGGGAAAACCATAGCTTTAACTATACGGACCTTTGTCGGCAAGGTGATGTCTCTGCTTTTTAAGATGCTGTCTAGGTTTGTCATTGCTTTTCTCCCAAGAAGCAGGCGTCTTTTAATTTCGTGACTGCTGTCACCATCTGCAGTGATCAAGGAGCCCAAGAAAGTAAAATCTCTCACTGCCTCCATTTCTTCCCCTTCTATTTGCTATTTCAAAAATTGAAACTCCGGACAAAGAGTTGTTGAGCTTCAAGCTTTAAAAATAAATAAATCAACACTTCCAATGTGGGTGGCCATACACCCAGGTTTCCCCAGACATTTTATCCAGCAATGCAGAATTCCAACCAGATACACTTTTAGGCGTACACGTAAGCAAATCTTAAGGGTGGTATTCAATAAAAACCTTACTCAGAGTAGACCCTCGATGTACTTGTAGTAGCAAAACTGGGCTGGCCTCTGCAGAATAGTCACTGCTTTGTGGTTTTTTTATTTGTTTATTTATGGGGGGGAAATGATATTAAAATACATAATCATCGTCATCGTCATCATTATCATCATACTGAGAGAAGTCCCTAAATCAGTGCCTCCTTCCATTTCCTTGAGTTGGAAAGATTTGCCAAAGCAGGGCCATAGCCTAAGCTGAGGTATAAAAAGATTGGTGTGGCTGAGGGGAAGCAATCACTTGAAATTCGGAGACGGTTATGAGCCAGTGATCTCATTTGCTAATGCTTCCAGGCAAACCATCTGCAGCAGCACTGTTCAGGCCCCTCACCATGCAGGCACTGGCCCCTTGCTTAATGGCCTGTCCTTTTTCCATAACAGATGTTTGCCTGCTTTTGCCATTGCAATGGGACACATTTGAATATAAATACTGGTAGTAGATCTCAGCTCAGCTCCATTTGACAGAAGCTGGCTGTGGAGAAGTGAAAGCCCTGCTTCAAAATCTGTAAATTTATCCTCTCTTTTTTTCCTCTCTCTCTCTCCCCACTTTCCAGAAGAGAACGAAGAGAAGCAACCACTGACCAGCAAAGAGGAGGAAGAGCGTCGCATTGCAGAAATGGGGCGCCCTATCTTAGGGGAGCATACGAAGCTGGAAGTGATTATTGAGGAGTCCTACGAGTTCAAGGTGGAGTATAGGGCTGCCATGAGCCCTCTTCCCTGCTAAACTATTACAGCCCTCTTTTTGAATCGGGATCAAATCTTTGTAAAATGGCACAACATAAGGCCAGGTCTGTGTTTTCCTGTGCCGAAAAAAATAACAAATTCTATCCCAAGAAAAGGCAGATTGCACCATTTAGTCAAGTTGTGCTGATTAGGCAGATTTACATAATTTATTCTACTGTTTTTCCTGCTTTTTGCATGCATTTTCTAATGCTGATCTTCACAAGGAGGGGCAAGAAATTATGCCACTGGAAGCCTTGCTCAGTTGCTCTTCTTCCTTCTGAGGTCTTTCCCCCCCAAACAATCGTAAGAACTAGATTTTTAAAAAAATTAAAAATAAAGCAAACATTCCCAGGAAGTGAAATGATGCACGCAGAACCACATTCTGTTGGGATTTTAAAAAAAAATGTGCCTGTGTGAATTCAAGGGATATAGATAAGCCTTTCTCAAAGGTTACAGCAACATGCACAAAGTACTTCCAGCTTCTCAGATTGTGAAATATAGTTAAGTCCTATTTGTGCATTGCACACATGTTGAGATCTCATTCGTTGCAATAGGAGTAAGGTTGTGTGCTTCTGCTCCCCGAGTCACCTGTCCAGAATAGCTGCACCCCAAGGTCTACCCATTGAGTGTGGATGTTGGGGGGCATGCCTAGCCCAGAAACACTGTGAGGAGTGAGGCCAACAATGCCACCCCACTTCTAGCATCAACAGGTGAGAGCCCCACACACACAGGGCACATGTACGGAGCTCACATCTTGAGAGCAAACTTTAGTCTTCCATGCCTTTCAGAATATCGGTTTCTAACCTTATTCTTTTGTTATTTATTTTGGCAATTCATAGACCACTTAATTAAAATAATCTGTAAGAAGTGTACTGGTAGACTGAACTGATAAAGCTAGAAAATTTGTTAAAACCATGGCATCAGAATTCAGTCTTCTGAATTTTTCAGTCTACTGAAAAGTCTACTGATTTTTATTTTTTTAAAAAGAAGTATTCATTAGGCACCAGAGGTTCAACAGGGAGGTGGCCTGTCTGATCTCAACTGGAATGGAGTTCCATAAAATTGGTCCCCAAAATTCCTGGTGGATACCAATTCATGGGGGACCACTGACAGTGACTCTCCTGAAGACCTTAGGGATAAGAAACCAAGTAGTCCATCTGTAAGGTACATCCTGGACCCAAGATGTTAAATGTAAATTAAAACATCCCACCAAAGACTCCAAATTAATTATCCCTCCAAAGACTTCGGAGCAGCATAAACATTCCTTCCTGCTTCCCTTCATCCTCATGACAACAGCATCCCCATGTGATTTAGGTTAGGCTGTGAGAGAAGAGAGCAGATCGCTCAGTTCACTCTGTGAGCTAAAGGTCTCCTCAGGCCTAAACTAGCTCCCTAACTACTGCACCATTCTGGCTCTTTACAGCGGAAACACAGACTGGTCCACAGCACTAACAGTTGTATTACATTTACATTCCGAATGACACATTTATTTCTTTATTTGCATTCCCTGGGGCTGTCGTGGGGAAATCAGATGTTGCAGCTTTACACGCTGCTTTCTGTTCTCCATCAGGCAGAATTTTCCATACACAAATAGAGAAGGAGCACTACTGGCTGGCAGAGAGAGTTCACTGCCTCCACATTTTCTGTGTCACTCAGCCAAAATATCCTGAGCATCTCTTGAATCAAGGACGGTCCACTGGCTCCCAAAGCAATTTTATCTGGCCCCAAATGGCCTGACTGAGTTTTAATCCTTACGTGGTTTTAAAGAAAATCCTCTTAAGTTTCACTTGCAAGGGGAAGAAGCTATGTGTCTCCGTATGTAATGCATATCAATTTTAGTTAGTTGCATTCTGGGAAATAAGACTGCCTCATAAGGGGATCCCAGATTCAATACAAGTAGAGAAGATCGATACTATATGCGGACAAGGGTACAGTCTGACTTAGAGGAAATCAAGGATGGCCACAAAAAGAAATTTTCTGGCATACTGGCAGTTTTGAAGGTATTTTTCAGCAGTTTCCTCACAAGGCGTTGGAAACCATATCTGTTGTGCCCCTGTTCTTGCTCTTTCTTTCTTTCTTTCACCCCAGCTTCAAACTCTGGCCTTTTCAGTGGAGGAACAGGAAGTGGGTGATTTGGAAAGCCACTGCCTGAGGTCATGGAAGTCCACAAGCAATAAGAGCAGACAGTACTAGGTTCTGTTCCTGTGTATAGGATTGGGCTTCAAAACCATTTATGGAAATTCTTTGAGTGTAAATATTCCAGGCCTTTTAAATGCAAAATGGAGACTTAAAAGCATAATACAAACAATATTCTAATAGGCACTTTGCAAACACAGTCCAAACCTTCTTTTTGAGCAATATGGAGTGAGGAGGGTGAGTTGCATGTGTGTACATTTTCAGCCACTTTTATTAGTGATAAATGTTCTGAAGCCAGCCAGCATCCTTCACGGGAGTTTTAGATTTCTTTCCATGAGCTCAAGCCTCTGGAGTGACAATGGGCTTAGCTTTCTAACGCATGTCTATCCGTCTACAGAACACCGTGGACAAGCTCATTAAGAAGACAAACCTAGCTCTTGTGGTTGGAACAAACAGCTGGAGAGAACAGTTCATTGAAGCTATCACTGTCAGCGCTGGTAAGTTTTTCTGTTTCTGCACGTGCCATGAATTAGGAAAAGCCCTTCTTCTCCTGGCTTAAGGGCATCAAGTGAAACCTGACTCCAATATACCTAGCATGCCCTTGGCTTTGAAAGCAAAGCAGGTAGAGTTGATATTCAGGGCTTCTAGGCAAACCTCATCCTGCTTTTTGAACAGATTGTGCGCTGCAGTGTGTTGAACTTTTCCGCTACTGGGCATGGGGAGCAGCACAGAAGAGCAGCAACACAAACTCCATTCCTTTTAATGCTGCTTCCATAGAGCTATCATGCAAGTCCCACTCACATCTATAGAAGCTGTGCAGTAACAGAGTTTAGACACTTGTTCTCGTGTTGTTCTCGGTGTGGTATGTCCATGTCTACACATGAATGTGATTTCACACATTAACTCAAGGAACATGTGTTTCAATCTAGAGTCATAGCGCATCGTAGGGGAAACTGCCATGTCCAGGAGGACATGAGCAACAAGGCGACAAACCAGAATTTAGATTGCTCTGATACTTGGTTTATTACAAAAATGGATAGGCAGCACTCAGTTGAAACCGGTTGTTATTTGATTAAATCTACAGAGGAGCTGAGAAAGGTGGAGCATTGTTTGAGGAAGACTTAGGAGGGAACGCGGGTAGCACTGTGGTCTAAACCACAGAGCCTAGGGCTTGCCGATCAGAAGGTCGGTGGTTCAAATCCCCACAACGGGGTGAGCTCCCATTGCTCGATCCCTGCTCCTGCCAACCTAGCAGTTCGAAAGCACGTCAAGTGCAAGTAGATAAATGAGGTACCGCTCTGGCAAGAAGGTAAACGGCGTTTCTGTGAGCTGCTCTGGTTTGCCAGAAGTGGCTTAGTTATGCTGGCCACATGTCTTCTTTCTTTCTTTCTTTCTTTGTCGATCACTCGTAGCCGAATAAGATTGTCTTCCATAAACATGGTTTTAACAATGGATCCATAAGTGACTGTGGAGGCCAATTCTGGATCCACACGTCCTTCCACAGTGGGGACATTGGTTTCCAGGCTGGAGTTGATCACGGTGTGGATTTGCTAAGCGTGCCTTCCTCTTAGCATGTTTCTCCCTTGCGTCCTGAGATCAAGTTTCTTCATAGCCCATGACACCTTTGGTAAAGGCTGTTCTCCAACTGGAGCGCTCACAGGCCAGTGTTTCCCAGTTGTCAGTGTTTATACTACATTTTTTTTAGATTTGCCTTGAGACAGTCTTTAAACCTCTTTTGTTGACCACCAGCATTACGCTTTCCATTTTTAAGTTCGGAATAGAGTAGTTGCTTTGGAAGACGATCATCAGGTATCCGCACAACATGACTAGTCCAACGAAGTTGATGTTGAAGAATCATTGCTTCAGAAGTGGTGATCTTTGCTTCTTCCAGTATACTGATATTAGTTCGCCTGCATTCCCAATTGATGTGTAAAAAAATTTGGAGACACCATTGTAAATTTCACCTTCCCTGAATGGGTTATTGATTGGAGAGATGGAAAGGCAAAGAAAGAAACAAAGAGAAAAGGACAACTAGACCATGGGCATCACCTCTTCCAAGGTGAAGGGTTGGTGGGTAGTTCCTGGTGGGACTACTATAAACCAGAAGGTTCTCCTTTGCTGGCTAGGACACTCTAGATTTGATTGATAGATTGTGTTCCCTTGTGGCCCTTGGAAAGTGAGCATGGCGATCAGGTGGGGAGGGAAAACCTAGGAGGAGGAGAATTCAGGGAAAGACCAAACACAAAAGACCACCAATTCTATTTCGAGGTTCTTCTTAAAGGCTCGGTGGTGGTGTTGAGGGATGTGTCTTCCTAAAACAAAGGAACAGTACCAGTGGGATTTTCCCATCATGGGTGGTGAATGCAGAAATGTATGTGAGTGATTTGTCTGCATCTCTTGGGTGTAGGATCCTAACTTCAAAATAGGTTCTAATGCACTCAGAGTATTGTTGCACCAGTGGGTTTCACACTGTTGGCTGTAGGGTGTCCTTCTTCTTTCTGGTTTGAAAGCACATGATACAGCAAATTTGCTGATACTTAGCAGGATGGGGGGCCACTTGGGAGCCCCACACATTCCACTGTGAGTTCATTTCCTTATGGAAGGGAGACAGGGTATACATTTGAGAATATATTCGGGGCAGAATGCAACAAAGTTGTGTGTGCAGAATGAGGTTCACTCACACAACAAGACTCCCCCCACACACACACACATCTTCCCCATTAGTTCCCCCTAAATCTGCTCTGGAGTGTTGGGAGAGCAGGTTTAAGAGATGTGGGGTTGGGAGGAGTGGGTCAAAAAGTCTTCTTGCATGCACAGACTTTGCTCCGCTCACAAACACACCACTTATGCTGCATTCCACCCGTAGTATCTATCAGGCATAGGCAAACTTGGCCCTCCAGATGTTTTGGGACTATGCAACTCCCATCATCCCTAGCTAACAGGACCAGTGGTCATGGATGATAGGAGTTGTAGTCCCAAAACATCTGGAGGGCCGAGTTTGCCTATGCCTGGTATCTATAATCACAAAAGTATAAAAAAGTTCGATTTGGTTCTGCATATAGCTAAAGCACCAATGCAGTCCTGTTCATGAGCTGGTGTAAGTTGGCTTGATTCTCTGGCTTTTATGGAAGCTTCAACAACAGAAAAATAGTCTCTCTGCGGCCACTTCAAGATTCCCTGCTGCAATTTGTACAGAAGCTTTTGTTTTGGCTGCAAGTACAGTCCTTCCAGATTTCACCCAGTTTTGATGCTTTTTGTTTTTCTACTGTATCTAGTTTTGCCAGAATAAGTGGACTGTCTCTTGGGATGGATCTTACAAAACTGACCTTTAAAGTACAATCTCTTATGGGACTTGTGCACTTGTGCAATACAGTAGTAACAAGTGCCTTCAAATTACAGTATCTTTGTGCCAGAGTTCCACTCTGCCAAAGTAGCTCAGGTGGCAGTTGTACTAGAAATGAAGTGTTTGTTTTTTAAACAAAAAACACCCTGCTGAAAAATACTAAGAACATAAGAATTGCCTTTCTGGATGGTACCAAAGGTCCATCTAGTCTAATTTGCAGCATAAGTGCAAAAATATGAATGAGAACATGCCATGAGCATATAAACAGTACATTTCCTTCATTTTAATGTAAACACAACCACTCATAAATGAGTTTTCCATGCTTCCTGGAAAGACTAAAGACACGGCCATTTCTCCTGTTACACGCTTAACAGCTTTCTCACAATACATGATTTGGGAAACGCTTGCTTGAAGGAGACATTAGCCGGGTCTGCTGCAGTCACCTTCCTGCCCTCCTGAAACTCTGCTATGGTCACAGACAGATGCTCCTTCTTCTCTCCCACATGCCTCGGAATAGAATTCCCCTGCGGGCTGCTGGCCATCCTCCTCAAGGCCAAGTTCCTGCCATTCCAGAAGTGGCAGGCCAGAAAAGAATGGCTCAGCAATCATTTGACCGTGGAGATAAGAGAGTGATAAATCAAATGACAGCGTTTTATCTTCTGTCGCTTTTCCAATGTTCATTCCAAAAGCAGCCAAGTGCAAAGACAAAGTGAGTGTCAGAAACTTTCCCAGTCAAGCAACAACCTCTGTCTGCATTTGAGCCTGTGACACACACACACACACACACAAACACACACACACACACACACACACACACACACGCCTGGATTGCATCTGGGGAGTGCGGTGGTGGGAAATAACTTCATTTATTTTAACTAGGCTGCATTTGGAGGATTTATTGCATGGCCTGTGCTGAATAAACAACAAAAAGGACAGATCTTATCTCTAATCCTAGAGTGCTTTTAAGTCGCGGAGTCCTTCCGTGCATCTGGAGCATATGTTGGCTCTCCGATATTTCTCAGGCTCTTCCTTGCCCCTTAATGCTACTGAGAATTGAGCATGTCTGAAGGAATCTCCCCCCTCCCCCTCCCCCTCCCCCTCCCCCCCCAAAACATAGCTGCCAAGTTATCCCTTTTTTACAGGGATTTTCCCTTATGCTGAATAGGCTTCCTCGCGAGAAAAGTGAAAACTTGGCAGCTATGCCCCCAAAATGAAGCCTGCTATGCTTGAGATAGTGGAGCTAGGAAGCTGCCTCTCCAACCTCCAGATGTTCTTTTCACTCCCTTGTGACTTCCTTCAGTTAAAGGCTAGAATTGCACCCAACGAGAAACACGCGTTTGCAATGAACCTATTCGCCATGGCTCAGGGGGGTGGGGAGGGACGCTTTAGCAAACTGTCAACTGTTCGCCTTGGAGAATCGCTCTTCAAATTCTCTTGCTGACGTTTTCGTGCTGCCACATTGCTTTTTCTCAGAGGCAAAACAAGTGTTACGTGCAAAAAATGTGTGCAGCGGAAATGTGTGGTCCTTTTTTTTCTCTCTGTGGGAGAAGGTGGCTCCAGAGGTACTCAGATAGCCATTGTGGGAAACAGGATGCTGGGATTTAGCTATTCTTAGCCTCTGCTGTATATAAAGCCAATACAGATGGTCCAAATATTTCAAGCGGTGATGTATACCATGGCCCCAATAGTGGACAGGAGTGGTGCTCACTTGACCGCCAGTTGGTCATGTCACTGCTGCTTACTGGGAGGGAGAGAGGGAGAGAAGGGGCCTTGGAGACGTCAGCACTGAGCAGTTGCACCGGCGGAGCCAATCTGGAACTCCCAGCAATGCATTTGCACTCTGCCAACCCTATCACCTGAATGCCTTTCTGCTATCCAGTAAAAAACAGCAACATGACCACCTGGAGGTCAGATGAGCAGTGGCACCCCACCAGACCATCTGTTCTGCATGGCCCCTGTGCGTATGTTAAAAGCAGTTAATATTGCCCCGTATAAAGCTGAACAGCAGCCTGCAGCTTGCCCAGTATCTTATTGAAAAGTTTATTAGTCCCTAGTTCTAGACTTTTCACAGCCCATAACATGTGGGTGGTCCAGCAAGATTAGGCTGCATGTTGCTGGATCACAGTTAGAGAGAATTGGAAGAGTTATCTTAAAGGAGGAAATGGGGTTTTCTAATCTGGTAGAAGTTAGTTACTCAGCCATTTTTCACTGATGACGGAGCCCTGGAGAAATGACTCTATCTCACTGCTTCCTTTGTGCCAAAATGACAGCTGAAGATCCTAAGCTAATAGCATTCCTTTCTTTCAAAGACAACTCTTTAATATGCCCTTTATCTGGTCTTTTGTTAAATATAATTTAAATGATCTTGATAAAGTTCACAACTTATTTCATTTTTAAACAGCAAGCTGGGGGGGGGGGGTCCTGCCCCTGTTTCAAAGTCTCCTATATCTGAGTTGTTCATTCAACTCTGCTCCGAGAAATTTAAATTTATCTACATGGTGTCAGCTCCCACCACTCACCGGGAAAACAGAAGGCTCTCTCTGCTTCAAAAAGAATCTGGCCTGTGACCATTAGCCCTGTAAACACCTTGCCTAGGTCATTTGTATCCTTTGACAAAATGGCATCCTTCATACATCTGTAGTGGAAGAGCTGCTACCGGTAATCTGTTACGTCAGGTCATTGTGCTGATACAATGTTCAGTGGCTCAGCACTGCAAGGATAGTTCCTACACCACTGCCCCAAGGTAATATCAGGGCAATTCCATTGTTGCCCCCATGTCCTGCTTGAGGATTTCCCATAGGCATCTGGTTGGCCACTGTGAGAGCATGACAGTAGACTAAATCCAGCAGAGCTTTCCTCTTGTTCTCAGGCTCACCCAGTTCTCCCAGGTGATAAGAAGTTCCAGAGGTCCAGCACTTACTTTGGGTCACTGGAATATTTAGTTTATTTGCAATTATACACGTTGAGCATACAGTGGTACCTTGTTTCCCAAACAGCTTGGCTCCCGAACAAATCGGCTCCCGAATGCCGCAAACCCAGGAGTGTTTCTGTTTGCGAACGTTTTTTCAGAAGCCGAACGTCTGACGCAGCTTCCGATTGAGTGCAGGAAGCTCCTGCAGCCAATTGGAAGTCATGCCTTGGTTTTCGAACTGTTTCAGGAGTCGAACGGACTCCCAGAATGGATTAAGTTCGAGAACCAAGGTACCACTGTAGATGAATCTTAAACACATGAGCAAACGGCCACAGTTCACTTCTTTCTCTGCAGACCTCCGGGGAGACAGCCAGCGCCATTTGGGTGAGGAGCCATTTAGATCAGGAATTGACATGGGTAAGAGGTTTAAATAACTTCTCCCCCGTAACCATTGTTGTGAGAAAGTTGGCAGCGCCACCCCCCCCCACCTGCCCATAGTTATTCCGCTAGCCAGAAGATCCAGTCATGCAATTCCCATATAACATGTGATTTGGCCTCCATTAAAAACTTGCTTAATTCACTGTTGCAGGTAGTGACTGATCAATAGTACCAATGTGGATTCTGTGTTGCAACAATTTCCTTCCTGCTTCCAAATTATTGACTACTAGTGGTTTTGCGCCTGAGGCAGTTTGGTAGGCACTTCATATTTCCAGCTGAGGGCACCCATTTGAAGACGTCGAAGCTGAGCAAATGGAATAGGCTCCACAGAGGTGCAAGTTGAGGAGCATGTGCTCTTCCCCTGCATCAACAGGATGTGCTGTGTGTCGCTGTGGTCTTCTCTTAGCTCTGTGACTGACAGCTTCACTGTTTATTCCCCCGTCAACAGGAAGGCTGCCCCTGGCTACTTAATTCATTTATGCCCCATTCTAGCCAATCAACAGAACGGCTCTAATTGACTTCAGATGTAAAGGGAAAGTTGTCAAGAGTTAGCACTGCACCTTTTTTTTCCAAAGAGGCCATGATCAGATCAGTTTTGTCTCCGTACGAAGTCTTTAATTGCTTATCCTGTGCTTTATCTATTACTCTGTAATGAAACTCTGGCGCATGAAGGCCATTTGCTGGATTGGCTTTGCAGTCTCGGTGGTTCGGAATGCCTCTCCTGTAACCAGAGAAACATTCTATCAGTGCCACCTTGAGAAAGTCAGTGTTATTGGTCCCTGGGGCTTCATTAGAAATGTCAGCATATTCTGCAGGAGTATCTATTGAGACGGCTTGTCAAATGGCTGTTTCAAGTGACAAGCTGGAAGCAAGAGCATGTGGTGATGGAGAGGAGTACTTATACCACATATCTCACTCCCAATAGACTGACCTTGACTGGGGCAACAGGTTAAAAACTTGCCTCTTGTTCCATCAGACTAACATTCTCACTGATTAAAGGAGAATTCAGATGAGCAGGGGACTCCTGAGTCAGAGCGGGGTGGAAATATGTCGGAGCTGGTTCTATAAACTGTCTATTCTCAGGCTTCCAGAGACCCATCACCTACACGAATTGAAAACTTAACACACTTGTGGGTTCTTATTATGTCAATGTTCCTGTGCTCCATTAGTCTTCGATTAGAGTGTGGTGCTCCAACCCAAGTTAACTAGTGTCATTGCTACTTTTCGTTTCTGAAGCGTAAGAGAAGGATGGAGAAAGAGGGTTGGGTGAGTCGAAGCAGATAGTGAATAAAAATGCATACAAGCGGTGATTGCTATGATTTACTAATCCAGCACCATCAATTTACAGGGCACATCACAGAATTCTTTAAACAAAAACCCAGCCCCATGTGCTTATCCCCAGAGAATTTATAACAAAAACTTCCAGTTTACTTGTTTGTTGAACATTCATCCTGACTTGTTTGTGGGGAGATTAGGTGCCATCAGCTACTTGTTGAGCATTCATCTTGATTTGTTTACAGGGAGGTTAGACAACGTTGTGCCAAGAAAACCTAATTCTGCACTTTCCGGTTCATTTTCGCATCACTTTCCTTATAGCAAAGAGTCTTTTTCGGTGGGCAGGGGAGAGCGAACTTGTTGCACAAGAGCTCCAAATCAACTTCAGCTGTGCAACTCAAATTTGGTGGTATGCAACTGAATCCCACCCAGAGCCAGCCAACTCATGAGGCAAGGTGAGACGACTGCCTTGAGCAGCATGAGCCACAGGGACAGCAGATCCCAATGTAGAGCTTTATTTCCCCTTGTTCCTGATGTGGCTCTTTCCTCACCGGGGGAACCACCATTTTGTGGTTCACCTCAGGTGTCAAGATGTCTTCAGCCAGCCCTGATCCCACCCAAAAAACAGTGTCAGTCTGGAACTGCCTTTAGACAATGGGGCATAGAAGGGAGAAAGAGTCAAAGTTAGCCAGAGGGGAACATGAGCAAATGGAGTTACGCATACTTAAGCTTAATCTTTAGTTACACCTGGATTGGGGATGCTGAAAGATGCTACAGGGCCTGTGTCCAAGCAGAGCTCTAGCCACTCCGCCATACTGTCCAATGCTTGGCAACCCTTCGCGATCATTCATGTATACTAATTGAGAATTCAGGGGCTGACTTATGATGGTGATGAAACTGAAAAAAGACCACTGGGAGAAAACAAGGAGGCACCCACATACTTGAGGGAACTGCAAGGTTTGCAGAAGTGTAACAAAGCAAAAAACCTAAAAGGTGGGGTGGGGAGTTAAAATCCAAAACAAAAAATGCTCAATGAAGACTGAGCATGCTCAATAGCCATGGAATGCCAAGAAAGAAAGAAGGAAGGAAAGAAAGAAAGAAAGAAAGAAAGAAAGGCAGGCTGGTTGGGTAGAATCCTGAACTCCACACTGCAACATTTTGCAGTGTTTTCTAATAAGCCAAGGATAAGATATTAGAACTTCTTGCCCGGGGACGCCTATTAAGTTCCCTCCCCAATAGCCTACAGGAGACGGGCAAACGCGTATATTGGGCTCTAGTGGTTTATCTGGGCCCTGTTTTGGCTGGTTGGGATTTTACTTTTTGCTCCGGCTGCCGTTTCATTTTTATGAGGAGCTCCATCACAGGTTCTTTGGACCTTAAAAGGCATGATGGAAATGAATTATTCCTTACTAGTAGCAGTAATAATAGATTTCATCCTGTTAATTCTGCTTTCACAAGCTTGGTTCTCAGTAATGTTTACTCAGCTAGCAGGAAGCAAGACATTTCACAAGTATGTTAAAATGAGCCCAATAGTCACTCCAAGGGAAAGTCCCTCATCCTCTTCATGGAACAGTTCTTTGCATTCGTAGCATCGTCAGCCATGTCTTTTGCTTGCAGAGCTCACTTCAAATGAAGGAGTGTTGTGCTGAATTCTGAATCTAAAGGAAAATGCAAAAAATTCCAAGAGCTCGGGCCAAAAAGATGATTAGGTATTCGGTCTTAAAACGATTTTTAAAATCGTGGAATTTTTCGCATTTTGTTTCTCTTACCTACCAAGAACTCCAATTTGTGCAGTGAATTCTGTATCTAGCCATTTCCATCAGCCTTTTGTTTCTTAGTGCCCAGGGAGCCACTGAGCTAAGTTCTTTTAATATTAACCTAAACAATAAATTGCTCATAATAGCTTGGTGCTTGATTCCCCTAATGGATTTTTGTTGTCCTGGTCCCTCATCTCTCTCCATAATGTACGGTACTTTGACAGAATTAAGCATCAAAAGATTTCCAGGGTGAGCTGGGAGGGTGACTCTATACTTATTCATACAAAGGTGGTTGTGTTCATGCCGGGTTTTTGGTTTTTTTTCCTGGTAAGTGCTTGAAATCTTAGTGCTTTCAAAAGTACTTAAAGCACTTTAAAGGAGCTCTTCCCACCACCTACCACAGCAAGCTCTGTGGTAGCCGGAAACTTCATAATCCCAGAACATATGAAAATCCGAAAATTTCGAAACCATGCTAGCAAACTCTTGCCTTCGTGCATAATCCTCAAATGCATGATGTGCCAAGCAGCATTTGTTGTGAGTTTTGCTTTGCAGTTCTCCCATCCCTCTCGTTGGGGTTGTCATGCATGTCAGCCTGTTGTTACCCCCTCGTGCATAGGACATGTGTTAAAATTATTCAAGAGGTGGATAAAATGATTGCTAAAAATTCATAGATTACCTAGCTGTTAGGGCGCCTGCCGGTTTATGATAATGCAAATAACGCATTAAAGTGTCATTCAGCCTGCACCAGGGGTAGGCACCCTAAGGCCCAGGCCTGATGCGGCCCAATCACCTTCTCAATCCGGCCCATGGACGGTCCTGGAATCAGCGTGTTTTTACATGAGTAGAATGTAGAATGCATCTCTGGGTTGTTTGTGGGACCTGCCTGGTGTTTTTACATGAGTAGAATCTGTGCTTTTATTTAAAATGCATCTCTGGGTTATTTGTGGGGCATAGGAATTCGTTCATTATTATTTTTTCAAAATATAGTCTGGCCCACCACATGGTCTTCAGGGACGGTGGACTGGCTCCCTGCTGAAAAAGGTTGCTGACCCCTGGCCTGGACACTGAGATCCAGCTCCAAGGGCCTTCTGGTGGTTCCCTTGCCACGAGAAGTGAGGTTACAGGGAACCAGGCAGAGGGCCTTCTTGGTAGTGGCGCCCACCCTGAGGAATGCCCTCCCAAGGAAAGAAGATGTCAGGGAGATAAGTAACTATACACCCTTCAGAATACATCTGAAGGGAGCCCTGTATAGGGAAGTTTTTGATGTTTAATGTTTGACCATGTTTTTGTATATGCTGGAAACCACCCAGAGTGGCTGAGGCAATCCAGTCAGATGGGCAGGGTACAAATAATAAAATTTAAGAATTTTTTTTAAAAAGTAAACCCTTTCTTTCCAATAAACCATTCTTCCCCATAACCCTCAGCTAACCCTCCCCAGGCTAGTCCCCACCCCTCAGCCAAGCTTATTTCTGAGACCAAAGTCAGCTGGAAAAAATTCACTGGGAGCAGGGTCATGGTGGGGGAGAATTAGCGGACAGGTGAGGAATTAAACATACCAACCTCTAATTCCCCCCTATGCATTCCCCAAACACAATTCTGGGACTCCTATGATGGCTACCTATACATATATATCTGGAGGGAAATCCTACTTTCCTTCCAAGTAAGCCTGCATAGAATTATACTCTTAATCTTCCCTGTTTGTAGGATTTTGCCATTCTCTGTTGGCTTACAAAGCCCTCCCAATGCAACAACAACATTTCTGGCTATTCCAGAATAGATTGAGAGTGAACTGTTGGAGATCTGTTGACTATTGTCACTAACCAGGAAGGAAGGATTTATGTTGTGTGTGTTTGGCAAGGTGCAGGTTTCTTTCTGCACTGCAAGCACCACTACATTAAGGGGAAAACAGAGTGGCATTTTCCTTTCTTCGCAATAAAACGGATCATTACCCTACTGAGAAAATGAGGCAGCCACACAGCGAGGGCACCTGAATGCTCCAGGCTTTAACAGCTGTCCAGTGTGCTCCTCCTCCTCCTTTTTTGTAAGATTATATAAGCTGGAGCTCTACAATGCATCAAGAACAATCATTGCGCCTGCTTGACACAAATGGAGAAAAAAAAACCAAAATGTTCTGTAACAGGTGGCCTTGTGGGTCAGGCAGAGAGGCTGGAGAAATAGTCATTGGTTCAAGGACAGAATGACCACTCTGCGAAGCCACATTTTCAGACATTGTTGTTGTTGTTTAGTTGTGTCCGACTCTTGGACCAGAGCATGCCAGGCACTCCTGTCTTCCACTGCCTCCCGCAGTTTGGTCAAACTCATGTTCGTAGCTTCGAGAACACTGTCCAACCATCTCATCCTCTGTCGTCCCCTTCTCCTAGTTCCCTCAATCTTTCCCAACATCAGGGTCTTTTCCAAGGATTCTTCTCTTCTCATGAGGTGGCCAAAGTATTGGAGCCTCAGCTTCAGGATCTGTCCTTCCAGTGAGCACTCAGGGCTGATTTCCTTAAGAATGGATAGGTTTGATCTTCTAGCAGTCCATGGGACTCTCAAGAGTCTCCTCCAGCACCATAATTCAAAAGCATCAATTCTTCGGCGATCAGCCTTCTTTATGGTCCAGCTCTCACTTCCATACATCACTACTGGGAAAACCATAGCTTTAACTATACGGACCTCTGTCGGCAAGGTGATGTCTCTGCTTTTTAAGATGCTATCTGGACATTTCAGAAATTATGCGGGGCAAAAAAGGAAATATAGCAACTTGCAGAGAACAATAGCAAAGTGAGGTCAGCTGGAAGAAAATTACATGGGAGTGTTTGGGAAGAGGTGCTCATGGGGTCGGAGAGACATCCCACCCCCGCACCCTATGCAGTCTTTTGCTCTTCGGTCATGCGAGGACCCCCATTCCCTGGGGCATTTCTGCATTTAAAAAGACAAGCTTCTCCACAGTCACATGTAGTTTGCCCATAAAGGTGTAAGGTTTGTGTAATATTTTTTTAAGCAGTGAGGCTGACTCTGGAAGCATCTTCATTACAATCAGTCCAACATTACCTTTCCTCTCCAGAGTTAAGCTCAATGGAGTGGGGCAGTGTGATTCTGCACATTTGACACAGAAGTTAAAGGGTACAGCCATAGCTGCCAAGTTTTCCCTTTTCTCGCGAGGAAGCCTATTCAGCATAATGGAAAATCCCTTTAAAAAAGGGATAACTTGGCAGCTATGGGTACAGCACTGATTGCTGTTGCTCATCCCCAAGTTCTCCTCCCATAATCACCAGTTCTCAGAGCAGGAACATTATGGGGGTGAGGGTGGGAAATAGATATATATCACCTGTGTGGGGTAATTAATAAAAGAATTGGCTGGACCCCTAGATCCAAACCACAAGGCTAAACACACTCTCCAGTAAGAGAGCCCCAGCAGAGTTTAAAAGTCACAAAACGTGTGACAATGAAGTATGGGAATAGAGGTTGTTAGACCCTTTAAATACCCTGTTTAGTTCGCTTACAGCACTTCCCCTCTCGAAGTGAACAGATCACACCATTAGTAAGTCTAAAATGCTTTACCTGCAAACTCCAAAGGTCAGATCCATGTGTTATTCTATGCAGCAGCAAGAAAACACAGGGTTACAAAATACAGAGTAATACTTCTGAGCAGATGGTCTGGGCTTGAAGCAGTCAAGCCCAGACGTGTTAACCGACTTCTTCACCGGTGGTGAGGGGGGGAGTGACCTGAGTCTAGCAATATAGTCCTATGGTCTTAACCACTTCATGCCTTAACTAGCCCTAAGCTTGATAGTTATATTTAACTGCGATTCCCCACACCTTATTCATTGGCACACTTTTTAATAAAACCAGTGTGTTGGGTCTAGGGATGAGGGGGACACTCTGTTCAGCTCACATTTTCAATGCACAATTCAGACTTCCTAAAACAATACATGAACAGAAATATCTGTCAATCAGAGCACTTCCATTAAAAAAAATGTATATTAGAGGAAAGTGTGAGTAACAATGCATGTCTCAATGAAAATAATATTAAAAAATGCATTGCATTAAGGAAAATTGCTTACAAAAAAAGTATATATATGAGACAAAATTGCATACAAAATGTGTCCATTCAAAGAGAAAAAATACTAAAATGCTGACAGATTTTCATGAGGGCTCTTTTAAAAATATGCAAATTGGTGCAGAAACGGGTCAAACTGAACTTAAGAGAGGAAAGCAGAGAGACTGAAAGAAACCGTAATTGACAGGTCCATCCATCTCTAACTGGGTTCATGTTCTGCTACACCAACCAGCAAGGGAAAGAAAGATGTGTTTCTAATTGGGACAGTGCTGAGAAATGCAATGAATTTAATGGAACTTTTAAAACTCTTTGGGATATTTAACAGTTGAATTTTGCCTATTGCTCCTCTGCAGAACCACGCAAGAAGAGTGAGTAACGTGTTTGTGTGTTTTGTTCTTCTCTCTCTCTCCTCTTATTGCTCCTATTCTGTTCTTACTTCTTTTACCTCTTTTCTTTACAATTTCAGGTGGTAGGCTGGTTAACTGGGGGTGGGGAAATTTTTTTGCTTGGAAGGTGTGTGACAGCGTGGGGTGTGTGCTACTTTATGTTTCCATTGCATGTGTGGTTTTCTCATTGTTGATGGGTCGTTTAATAAAACAGTACCAATCGTTATTAAGAAAAATTAAATTGAAAACCCTGGAAATGGCCACATTCAAAAATCACAGTGAAAATCATAAACCATGGTTTACTGTGCAAGAGCCCATTATGCCCACTTCACTATTACCTGCCAGTGCTGCAGAGAAACAAACTATGATTCCTAGTTTTGCTTTATTCATCATGGGTTGTTTTTTTTGCTCCAAGAAACCACAGTCTACAGTCAAGGTTTGTTCTTGATCCTAGTTTATTGGAGCAAAACATACAACAATCCCTGTTTGGGATGTAATGCTAAACTAGGAATCATTGTTTGTTCCCACTATATGTTAGTGGGGAGGAGCGAAACATGAGCACACATTTATGGTATGCCATTAACTATGGTTTACTTTGACCTGTGATTTCAAGTGAAGCGGGGGAATAGAGGTGTACAAAATCATGCAAAGCATAGGAAAAATAAATAGAGATAAAGCATTAGATGACTGATCACGAGGGCACAATTTTCATCTGTGCGTTGTGAGTTAAAGCCATGCTTTATGCAATATGAACTGAAAATTAAAATATTAAAGATGGCCTTTCCTTGTAACCATGAGCGATAACTTTTGTTTATTAGGCTGCATGCTACTTTCCTTCAGTTTGTTAAAAAGGCACCTATGGTAAGGCTGTGGTTAATATGTAAATATTGATATATATATTCAGTTAATGAGTTAAAAGAATGTATCTTGTGGATTGACAGCCCTGTTTGAAAAACCGGCCTTGCATATGTGCCTCTGCACAACCTCTTCTTTTAAACATAATCATAATTATCCTGATTCTGTGAAATGTTGAGGTGATGGACAGTGAACACAATGCAAAGAAACCACCTTATTTGTCTGCTTCATTACAACAACAACATGTGGATTTTTGTGTACCAGCAGCTTTGGGAAGGACCGGGTGTGCGCTGTGGGTAATGAGGCAGTGTGCCATTTGGAAATCCGGTCGCACCATCAACCAAAGTGGTTCATGCCATAAGCGCCACGGGCAGAAATAATAATAAAGCATATGAATCTATAAAACCACCTTATGTGGACTCATATCATTGCTCTGTCTAAGCCAGTTCTGTCCACTCCAGTTGGTACCTCTGGCACCTTTTCCCACCATGGTATTTAGCAGCATCCAGGTGCTTTCAACTACAACTCCCATCACCCCCAACCACCATGGCCAGCTGGGAGTTGTAGTCCACAGGGACCAGGTTGGGGAAGGCTGCTATCTGGGGAGCATCCAGCATCAATTTAGTATACACCAGCTGCAAGTGACTAGAAAAGCCAGTTTTTCACTGATGCCTCTCTCTTCCCGCGTTGTTGCTCATTTTTCCAGGAGAGGACGACGACGACGACGAATGTGGGGAAGAGAAGCTGCCCTCCTGCTTTGACTATGTGATGCACTTTCTGACCGTCTTCTGGAAGGTCCTTTTTGCCTTTGTCCCCCCTACGGACTACTGGAATGGTTGGGCTTGTTTTGTTGTGTCCATCTTAATGATCGGCCTTCTGACGGCGTTCATCGGGGACTTGGCGTCCCATTTTGGCTGTACCATTGGGCTGAAGGATTCTGTGACTGCAGTTGTGTTCGTTGCATTGGGGACTTCAGTGCCAGGTAAAAAGAAAAAAAAGAAACAACACCAAAAACCATAAATGCAAATATAGTCACAATAATTCCGTGCCTTGCCAATGTTTTTCATGCCATCGTACTCGGCTGTGTGTGGGGGGGGGGGATCCCAAGAGACCTGGCAACAGTCCAGGATTTTCCATCTGGACTGTGTGTCTATGCAATTTGTAACACAGATTGTAGGAGGGAGATTTAGTTAACAATTATCAACCCATTTATTTCCAAAACAATTATTTGAGAACCAAGCAGGTTATTCTAGAATATGTAATGGGCTGCTTGCAACCTTAGTCCGTTTACTTCTAAGTATCCTTAGTTAAATTGTAAGGAGCTTGTTACTTGTTCTATGAGTCATTTTGTAAAAATGCACATAGCAGTAGAAGAAGAGTTTGGATTTGATATCCCGCTTTATCACTACCGGAAGGAGGCTCAAAGCGGCTAACATTCTCCTTTCCCTTCCTCCCCCACAACAAACACTCTGTGAGGTGAGTGGGGCTGAGAGACTTCAAAGAAGTGTGACTAGCCCATGATCACCCAGCAGCTGCATGTGGAGGAGCGGAGACGCGAACCCGGTTCCCCAGATTACGTGTCTACCGCTCTTAACCACTACACCACACTGGCTCTCCAGTAGGTTCTGGGGAGCCAAATCAGAAGGGTAGTAAGGAGAGAATTAACCTTCTTGCCCCCTGCTACCAATAAGAGCTTCCCTCTGTGCACAGAGCAGCTTGGGGCAGATTGGTTTTTGTCAGGATTGGGTGGAAGCTTAAACTACTATTCCCTGCTCCCCACAGACCCAGTTCTGATCAGGGCGCCCAAATACTGCCGTTTGTATTTTCAAAGCCATTAATTAAACAACGCATTTAGTGTCACGAGTCGTTTGGCCCATATACAGACAAGAGACTCCTGATGATTCAGATGAAGCTCAGTTAATCAGTTGCAGAGGAGAGCAGTGAATTAACCTTATGTATTGTTTGCACCCGCTTGTACCCCAGTTTGGAGCACATGGGTCAAATTTTAAGCTGCGTATTAAAACCTTATACAAGAAATCAGGGGAAATAATCGGGTCAGAGAACAATTAAAGGCATTAAACAAAACAAAACAAAATGTTCTTGAGCAAGAGTCCTATGGTAAATATTTTCTGCCAACCAGATACTTACATTATTAACCCAAGAATCTAATGGAAGAGTCCTCATAAGAGTTTGAAATAATTGCTGTGTTTCGGGTGTTGCTTTTCTCCAAATATATATTCGATGAGTGCATAACCAAAGACAGAGATGAGGAGTCTGTGGCCCTCTAGTTGTTGCTGAACTCCAGCTCCCATCAGCCCCAGCCAGCATGGAACCCACTGCCTTATCACACGGGGGAAGGAGCGAGGACAAAATTTGATGCCCGCAAAGCCAGATAAGCAAGGCACCAGAGGTTCTCCTATTAAAGCCCCATTTATATGAGCGAGAGCAGTGCAATAGTGCTGCTGTCAGAACAGCTCTTATCCATCAGCCACGTGTGCTGAAACCCATCACATACAAGGGAGCTATATGCAAAATATGTTGGCTGCATGCTGGAAAAAATCCCCAGGGGCCTAAGTCTTTTACGCTGGGCACCGTTGACAGTGACAGTGGTTCTTAAGCTGTCGCCCCATATGCTAAAGAGGTAACCCACTTCCCACTTTAAATCTAGGCTGAAGAGCAGCGTGCGTCTTCCAGTATGAGCTGAAGCTTGTTTTATTCCAGGTCCAAATTCTTTGTTCATATAACACAGAATTATCTGCATCGGCTGCTTGTTCTTTCGGATGCTCCAGGGTCTCAAGCAGAGACGGATCTTTCCCATCCACTGTTACATGACCCTGTTAAGGGGAGCCACCGTGGTTTGACCCTGGGACCGCCCACCTTTGAAGCATGTGCTCTGCTGCTGAGCTATACTCCCTCTCTCAAGTGTTGCTTCCACCAGCAGCAGCAAGTGCAGTAGACACTTCAAACAAAACAACCTTCTTCCACCCTGTATGTGGTTCTCCATGCACGCATGGCACATATACCAGTGTGCCCTAGCAGTAAAGGGCAAATTTAGAGGCTGAGTTTTAATGCAAAAACTTTTGAAAGTCTTTTCCCATGTGGTGTCCATGAAGTCATGCAGTGATCTGCAAAGAGCAAGTAAACGAGAATAGTCGTTCTCAGTACAGTAGAGATTTTAAGAAACATTTGCCCATTACTGGTTCCATCTGATATGAATTACCTCTGCCCACTGGGCTGCCAGCACTGCACCGATCTGTAACATCATATGTCAAGGAAGGAGTCCAGGATGTAGCTAATTCCCAAGCCAGCTCTGTCCCTGTTCCAGTTAGCATGGCAATGGCTCTTCCCATGTAGTTTTGGGCTTAGTATTTTTTTTCAAGCAGTGTTGAAGGACACACACTGCAGCCCTTAGCTTGCCACTAAGGCATTCACCTCCAGGGGCTGATGGACTCCAATTCCCATCAGCCCCAGCCAGCTCTGTCCGGTGATCTGGATGCTAAGCTACACACACTTTTGCACTGTGAAGAGCATAACAATACTGACCTCCGTTGCAGGGACATTGTGAGGAGCACCAGGCTAATGCATGTGACCTGCTTTGAAACACTTGGAAAGTGTTGTCTAAGAGGGATGGACCTGCTCTGCAAAATCTATGGGTTCTGGGGCTGTGCTAGGACAAAGAGGAGGTGACTTTGTTAGCATTTCTCTAACCCTCCAATCCATCCTAGCTCTGACCTGTGGATCTATTATATAAAACTGTATTTGCATGAGAACTGAGAGGTCATTCGGTCTGAGGGAAAGGCTTCATGGCTGGGTTGTTTTCAGGAACAGTTCTTCCAAAAATATCTCATGCCATCTATCATGCATCTCTCATATGCTGGAAGCAAGATTTTGGTGTGTGTGTGTGTGTGTATTCCCCTAGCATCCCCAAACATGCAAAGCTTTTTTTTTCCCCAACTTCAAAGCAGCTTCAGCCAACCTTTCATTTCTGAATATAACAGCTACTTTCTAGCATGTTCATACACAGTTCCTGAAAACAGAGTGGCATTTAGCATCGGGGGCTGTCTTTTGCTGCAGGAACAGCTAATGAAACTCTGTTTTAATGACTATCGAAATAGAAAGCTCCCTTTTCTGTTGGTGCAACGTCGGTTCACGTTACTTTGAAAGAGCAAACTCGTTATGAAACTTGTCACAGTCTCTAAAAGTTACTTACACTTCTGTAAGCCTGTTAAGGGCTGAGGCGCTTACAGAAGGGAAGAGGGCCACTCTGCAGCGCAATGGTGACATTTAACTGCATTGCAAATGCGCAGCGCAGCATCAAAATCAAGTAACTTGCAATAAAAAGCTAAACCAAGGGGATTTCCAGCCGCCGCCACCCCCCGCCGCCAAGCAGTCATCACTTATCCTGAGAAAATATGCAGATTATAAATGATCAGCCTGACAATAATCTTTTCTACAATGAAAATGACAGCTTAATTCTTGAACAGGCATCTATAACCATCCCCATTCTCTGTGAAAGCATACCATTAATAAATGACACTTTACAGTACGTTTCCGAGCACAATTCAAAGTGTTGGTGCTGACCTTTAAAGCCCTAAACGGCCTCGGTCCGGTATACCTGAAGGAGCGTCTCCACCCCCATCGTTCTGCCCGGACACTGAGGTCCAGCTCCGAGGGCCTTCTGGCGGTTCCCTCACTACGAGAAGCTAAGTTACAGGGAACCAGGCAGAGGGCCTTCTTGGTAGTGGCACCCACCCTGTGGAATGCCCTCCCACTAGAGGTCAAAGAGAACAACAACTACCAGACCTTTAGAAGGCATCTCAAGGCAGCCCTGTTTAGGGAAGCTTTTAATGTTTGATGGATTTCTGTATTTTAATGTTTGATGGATTTCTGTATTTTAGAATTTCTGTTTTGTTGGAAGCCGCCCAGAGTGGCTGGGGGAACCCGGCCAGATGGGCGGGGTATAAATAATAAATTATTATTATTATTATTATTATTATTATTATTATTATTATATTATTATTATACCAAATTTGCAACGTAGCCTCATTTATTAATTGCTGCTTATTTCTGTAGCGTAAATCCGCACTGTAATAATGCCTGCATATGATATAGCAATTTGAAATGTTCCAAGTGGTTCAGTAAATATTAGCTCTTTAATCCTTACAACAACGACCTTAGGTAACCTCATTGGGATAGGGAACCTGTGGCCCTCAAGATATTGTTGGCTACAGTTCACATCCTATTTGGCCCCAGCCAATGCTGGTTGGGGCTGATGGGAGATGGAGTCCAGCAGCTTTTGCGACATCACAGGTTCCCCATCCCTGATACGCCACCATAGCAAGATTCCATCTGCCTGCCTAATTCTAACGGACTGGGCTTTGAGCAGAGAAGTGCCATATCAGCATCATGGCGCTTAGCAAATTAATCAGTTTAACAAGGGACAAACACTTTAACCATTCTTTTTCTTTGTTGAATATTTATTCATTCATTTCACTTATTATCGCCCTTCATCTAAGGATCACAGGGTGTAAATCACACTGTTTCAAGTTGAAGTTAACTCTTCATTAGCAAAAGCAGAATTGGCACAGGAGTGTCAGGCCTAATGAGCACAGCAACTCATCTCCAGTAGGCCTTGCCCCCATGAAGCAGTTGCTCAGATTGAAGGTTCCCCACCTCCCCCACAGCTGCCTAAGTCCCCAAGCAACCGGAGGCTGTGCCTGTGTATCACCAATCTCTCCTCCACCATCTTCATACCTCTTCTGGTTCCGGGAAACAAGAGGGTAGGAGAACTTGTTGCAGCAGGAGGGGGAGACACCTGTGGCTCTTCACCAGCCCGACTCATGTCTCTGCCTCTTGGCCTCCGTCTTCTCCCTCACCTGATCCAGCTTCTGCACCTGATTCTGGATGTCTTTCTACCACAGACTTTCTCTGCTCCCTAAGTCCCATTACCTCCTCAGCTTCTGGCACCTCCTTTCCCCAGTCTTCTCCCTCTTCATTGTGCCACCAGGCTGGTAGTTTTCTTCCCCTAGGGGTTCCTCAGCTGGTTTCTCCTCCCATTCCTCTGCATCCAACTAGTCCATGACCCAAGGCGGTTTACAATATAAATATCCACTCCTCCTTCCTCTGTCTGCACCGGTTTGTAATTATACCTTTACTTTTGTTTTACTGCCAGTAGAAAGGGACATTTAAAATCAACCAGAAACCTTAAATGTTGCCATGTATAATCACCCCATAGCAAGAGAGCACCTGTTCAGGGTTCTAGCTAGGCAACCAGTCATCTGCTCCTCCAGGGCACTCTAGAAGGAGTGGGGTTCTGAGCTACCATGCACAGGACTGTGCTGTAAGTTGCAAGCCCAGCCCCAGTTGCATTGATGGCACCTAGTTTTTGGCAAACGAACTTATAGGCATCTCATTACGTTGAAACAGCCATGCTGATCTTGGAGTGGAACACATTAATAAGCCAAGTAATTGAACTATCCCTATGAGTCATTCAAGTGCAACAGCAAAGTGAATATAATATATTATCAAGTTCCCGTTTCAGAGACTGGATTCCTTGGCAGATTGCAATAACATTTTATGACATAATTTAATTCCACTGACCTCAATGAATAATGAGGTGGTGCTTAAATCATGTGTAAATAATGTTCATTACCATTTTTTATAACAAAAAAACCCATGACTTTTAAAATATATTGAATATCCCATTAAATGATATAAAGAAGAGTGCAACTGACTACATAAAGTACATTATCCCATACTTGGGGCTGGAGCGGTGAGAGAATAAGGCCAGGATTTGGGGATATATGCTTCAACGTATCTCCTTACTCACTGGGGTAAGGTGCCAACAGAGTGGCTAAATTATACAGCAGATTTCTCTGGCAGATGTTTTGTCCTTTGAATTTTAAATGAATTTTCTTTTTCATAAGTTCTGGTTACAGGTAGGTAGCCGTGTTGGTCTGGATCGAAGTAAAATAAAAAAAATTCCTTCAGTAGCACCTTAAAGACCAACTAAGTTTTTATTTTGGTATGAGCTTTCGTGTGCATGCACACTTCTTCGTGTGCATGCACTTTCGTGTGCATGCACACTTTTTCATAAGCTTTGCAACTCTACAATTTTACAGAAATGTTTATTACAGTTGGATCCATCCATAAAACACAACTCCATTCCCCCATCCCATCAATTTTGTTAAACACTTGTCCCGTTCCGTCACTCTGAATGTGCAGAGATCTTTTTGTACCTGTGCGCATGCAGCTTAAAAATAATAATCACAAGAAATAGGCAAAAGAGCCATTTACTGGGCTCTACCCAGCATGCTTCAGCAAAATAGTGGTTTGTGCTTACAACATCCATATCCATTTTGATTTGGGTTTGTTTTTGTTTTTTAAAAGTTAATACAGAAGTCCTGCACAAGACTTGATATGTAGCTATACTGACATTCTCTGCTTATGTACTCCAGTGCAATCTCCAGGGCATAGCTGCCAAGTTTTCCCTTTTCTCGCGAGGAAGCCTATTCAGCATAAGGGAAAATCCCTTTAAAAAAGGGATAACTTGGCAGCTATGCTCCAGGGTAATCCCCGACACATGTTGAAATCCTGAAAGAACTTGGTTGTTGACATTCCAACAGCATGCAGCAATTGGTGTACAATAGGTGTACAACATTTGGGTTGCCAGAAACAAAGGGTAGCCCTAGCTAATGTTAGACCTACTCAAGAGTTGACCCACTGAAATTGATGGTCATGGCTAACATAGGTGCATTAATTTCAAGGGGTCTGCTTTGAGTTGAAACTAAGATACAACCCAAAATGGCTAGGTTGCACTCAGGCGAGGAGCAAATAAAAGTCGGAATGTGGTGATGGAGACCCAAATATCACCACGCACATAACAACCCGCTCACCACAAAAAAAGTGTTAATGAACCTTCACACTAGTTCTGCTTATATATGAGGGCTTCCAAATCTGCCCTTTACTGCGTAATCACCTTATTCTTTTCAATTTTTTTAAGGCCTCAGTTGGTTAGAGTGTGGCGCTTATAACTCCAAGATTGCAGGTTAGATCCCTGTATGGGACAGCTGCATATGGGTTGGACTAGATGACCCTCAGGGTCCCTTCCAAATCCACAATTCTATGATTCTAAATCTATGGTGCCATTCAGCATTTGCTGGTATCTCATAATTCTCCCCCCCCCACACACACACACACACACATTTTGTGGTAGAGAGTAAAACTTTATGATACCCTACCACCAAAAAATAAAAAATAACAACTTGTGAGGGAGAGGCTAGAAAAAGACTGAAAAAGACCTTCAGTTGTCTGGAGAATAAGACCAACGGCTACTACTACAATAATGATTTATTACTTATACCCCGCCCATCTGATTGACAAACCACAGCCACTCTGAGCGGCTTCCAACATAATATAAAAACACATGGAGACATCAAACATTTAAAAAATTCTGCTATCCCAATTTCATGGCAATCTGCCAGCATCTGCCAGCATCTGCTTTGAGGCTCCCGTAGAAGTACACTAACTGATTTTCCATGTTAAAAGGAAATCTGGATTAAATATTTTTTAAAAAGGTACAGGGTGGCATTTTGGTGACATCATATGGATTTTGATGACATCATATGGCATTTTGATGGCATCATCTGGACAGTGCAAGGGGGAAGGTATGTGTATAGAAGCACCCTAAGTGAGCCACGGCTGCACAACATTAGTTTTCAATGACTATCAGAGAGCAACTCTTTTATAGCATTTTTCAAGTTGAAATGGCAAGGGCTGTTCTTGCCACCTACACCCCTTTTTTTTACTAGAGGTCAAACGAAGCCCAACGGTGGGTGTCTTTCGTGAGCATTGCAAGAGGCGAGCTTACAGTGCCATCCTATACAGGTCTATTGCTCAGTTCAATGCGTCTTAAGTCCCAGGTGTATAGGAATGCAGGTTCAATCTTCTGGTTTTTTCCAGGTGCATAAATGATCCATAAAATCACCCTCTCCTGTGTCTGAAAAATAGCCCATGGGGCAGTGGCCCTGACTCTGCGATGGAGTGTCTGTCAGAAATTCCTGTGGCTGCCACATCAATAGCCACAGAGGAGCCGAGTAATTCTGACATCAATTATGAAGCATAATTATTAAGTTGTTGGGGTGCTGCTGAGACAAAAGTGTGGCGAGATTGCCTTTTTTCTTCTTTCCTACAGCAATTATAGAAATTTCCAGTGTGCTATTTTTATGGGTAAAAGCAGCTTTTGAATTTCACTGTAAATTAACTTTCTTGCTATATTTATTTGGCCTTTTCTTTCCCTGGGAAAGAAGAGCTTAGCTGCCAGCTGGGATTTCATAATTCTGCATTCGAAACTCCATGGGAAGAACATGTTTCTAAAACTTCTTGTGCTGGCGGGGAGCAGTTTGGGGGCGGGGGGGGGGGAGAAGGAAAGAAATTTTAAACAACCACTATTTTTTTCCATGAGCTATTCTTTATCTCCCTTTTACCTAGGTTGACCTGGGAGTGCTTAAGTGCATTAAGTAATCACTTTCTTGAACAGTTTGCTGCATCCTCTTTGATCACCCCCAAACCTTCCTAAAAATATTGACGTATGTTCCTTGGGTGGGTTTTAAATGACACTTTTCCTCCTCTAATGAAATGGATATTTATTTGTTGCTGGAGTACCACAAAGTCAACAGATGGCTCGGAAAGATAAAATAGTGGGATAGGTGGAAAATAACCAACCCTGGTTTAAAGTGCAGAGAAGGAGTCTCAGTGTAGACTTAGTAGTAGTACCGGTAGTAGTAGTAGTAGTAGTAGTAGTAGTAGTAATTAAATGCAACTCAAAGCAATGGAATTCTGTGCCCCTCTAAACTATGGTTTGCAAAGTAGCAACCAGCCTCAGGAAAGAGGCTGCTTCCTTTTGCCCTGCCCTTCTTTCCCCATTTGTAGAGTCAACATCCCTCCTCTCTTCCTTTGCAGGTGTTAAGTATGGCTTCAGGTTACATGTGAGCTGGTGTGATGTAGTGTCTAAGGACAGAGCTATGAATAAGAAAGTACCTGGTTGGTTTAAATCCTCTTCTCTGCCATGAGAGCTCAGGCTTTCTCTCAGGGTCAACCTATTCATCTGCAATAGAGAGGATAATGAGACTGACTTACAAGGCTGTTGGTAAAGACTGCAACCCAATAATGAATGTAAAATGCTATACAGGCAACACCCCACTTATGCAGGGGGTTATATCCTGGAGCCCCACATGCATAAGTAAAATCACGTAAAGTGGGGAGCACTCTTTAAGCACCTCTTTTCACCTGCTCTCCATGCTCTTTTTCTTTTATACAATACATTTGCTTCCAGATTTCCAGAAAGGGCAGGGAACGGTGCGGCCAAACCCTCTGCAATACAGCTTCCTCCTCCTGCCCAACAGCTATTGAGCAGGATAGCGCAGTAGTAGTGAGAGCTCCCACCTGCCATTTTGGAACCCATAAGGGGTTTTTTTTAGGGGGGGGAAGCTTTTTAAACCTTTATTTGTGGACTCACTAACAGCCCCTTCCGGCTCTGGGGTTTGAATTGAATTATTTATTTTTTATATGGCGCCATGTGCATGAGTCGATCATAGGCAAGTGTGAGTTGCTTCTACACATGTTAATGGTTATTATTACTGACAAAACCCACGTTAACCATGGGTCACTTGTGCTAGAAACCATGGCTTGGAATTGATTTTGGAATCACGGCCACGTGGGAATTTCGTTGTGTTAACCATGGTTATCAGTATGTCCCCCAAGGCTAGCAACTGGTTTGTAAAGCATCCTTTGCAGGGTACTACCCTTACCAGGCGCAGAGTAGAAAGTCGGTTTTTTAGAAAAAGTGGGTGCCTGCACCATGGGTCACCCCTCGTAACCTTGGAAGGGGAAACTTGCGTGGAATAAATCTGTAAACTGAAGGTGCCGTTTATCTTTTTCATCTGCTCTCCATCGCCTTTCCTCTGGTTATTATAAGAGAAGAGAGAAGCAAGAGTGCAGGTCACTTAAATATCTGTATTTAAAATTGCTTAAAACCAAACTCTCTCATAGACTCCTGTGGCTTTTGAAAGGCAAATCATCTTTGGATGGGATCTAGAAGGTGAGAGAGAACATGCAAATAAGAATGTATTCAAACTTTCCAGCAGCTTTCGGTGACCTATTCTTATACCACAGAATAGGGCTGCGCATATTCCATTTTTAGATAATACCCCCTTATGCCTGAACCTGGCTACTTTAGGCTTGCAGTCTGAGGTTCTTACTCTGAGAGGATCTCTGTTTTTCACCTAAGACTGGGTGCTTAGCAACTAAGCTTTCCTGCAGGTTAACTTTGGTTTCATGTTTAAATTGATCGCTGAGTTAAGCTGGTATGTGAATTAACCATGGGCATGCTGGAGGGCACTGGAGATACGCATGCAATAAGACTGCTAGCGCATTTGCAAAGCTAAGCAGAGTACAGATGGTTTCAAATTAGATGGGGGATGGCGTGTTGAGATTCCTGCTTTGCAGCGTGTTGGACTAGAGGGCTCCAACTCGACAGTTCTATCATTCTATCTCTATATATATGTTGTTAGTGAATTAACCCTGTACTTGCTATGAAGGTGGTTGGGAAATTAAAGAGCAAAGTAGAGGAGGCTGTATTCTGTGAAAATGAGGAGGAACAAAGCTGAGAGTGTATCCCAGAAGCCTATCGGCGTATATTATGTGACAAGGCAAGTTGCAAAGACTGGTTCACCCCGCAAATGGCATAGCCAATGCCTTGCTAAGCAAGTTGCCTCCCACTTTGCCCCAAGATGCCGCCACCAAGCCCCTTGGAGTGGCAAACAGGTGCAAGATTAACAACGGTGTTTCTCTTCACTCCGCAGATACGTTTGCCAGCAAGGTGGCAGCCACGCAGGATCAATACGCAGACGCTTCCATAGGCAACGTCACCGGGAGCAACGCAGTGAATGTTTTCCTGGGGATTGGTGTCGCCTGGTCCATCGCTGCCATCTATCATGCAGCCAACGGCAGGCCATTTGAAGTTCAACCAGGCACCCTGGCGTTCTCCGTCACCCTCTTCACTATATTTGCTTTTATCAGTGTTGGTGTGCTCCTCTACCGGCGGAGACCGGAGATTGGAGGTGAGCTGGGCGGGCCACGGACTGCCAAGATTCTGACCTCAAGCCTCTTTGTGCTCCTCTGGCTCTTGTACATATTATTCTCATCTCTGGAAGCCTACTGCCACATACAGGGCTTCTAAAAGAACTATTGGAGAGAGCATCTATAATGTATCTATATATACAGAGAGAGAGAAAGAAAGAGATAGGTATATAGATATAGATCTAATATTATTGAACTGAGGAAGAAAAGACATTTTGCCATGTTCACTTATCTACTGATGGAATGTAGCTTTGCGGTAGGAGTTTGGAACCTGCAGGACTCTCCACCAGGGGCAGCGTCATAGAAACGGAGGCACAGATGCAGGGTCATCTTTGCAACTCAACCTACGAGATCACGATGGAGTTACTTCCTATTCCCCCCTTCTCCTCCCCTAGATGAGGATTGATCCGATTGCAATGGGGGGGGAGGGCCTTGATTGGAATGGCAGAAGGCCAGGTTCAGCTATATCGTATTGAGTGGATGACTTTCCAAGGGGAGTTCTTGACTTTCTTACCGATATCTTTGTTGCCTTCTTCATAACTCAAGAATGAGCCGAATCATCGCCCTCAAAGAAAACATGTGAGTGTGGAGTGACATACACGGTCCGGGGGCTTTCTAGCCTCCATGCTGTTTTGGGGTGTGGTTGGTTTTTTGGTGGTTTTTTTAAAATTATTCTTCCTCCTTTGCTGCCCAGCTATTAAGAGTACCTTACGTTGAAAACAACCACACAAGTCTCTTTTCCCATTTTTTTTCTTTTCTTTTGGAACTGTATTTATGATTGGTGCATCCAGTCCCCCCTTTAAAAGAAAAACGATCTTCTTAGACAGCCTTTGACCAGCACTCCATTTGCTCCGAAACTGTGGAATTTACAGACACATGCCCAAAGCCCTAATGTCCAACTCCTGCTTCGCTTTTTTTGTTCTCGCTCTGACGTACCTCGTCAGATTTGTTTCACTTACCTCCTGTGCCCTTTCCCACCCTGCTGCCACTCTTTGCTGCTCTGCTCCTTTTCATGCTCCTCTTTGGGAATGCTTTCATGGTACTTGCTGTAACACTTTGCATGAAAGAAGCAAACCATAATCTGTAATATAGCATTGAATAGCGGTGGTAGTCTGCTCAGCGATGCCAATTGAGCACTGAAGATGCAAGTATGTGGTTTTCTCTCTTTCTTTCCACACTTTTCCTTTCATTTTTTAACAAACAGGACGAGAGGAAGGTAAATAGCTGGCAGTCCTTTGCTCTGCATAAGTGTCCTAAGAAGCAATAACCAAGAGATGTGTGGAAATGCGTGTGTTTTAAAAGGGAAAATTTGCGCAGAGTCTTAGGCCATTCTAGAATGGGATCTTACCTGCCAGCCAAGCTTAGGATGAACTTGAACATAGGAACCTGCTTATACTGAGTCAGGCCAATGGCCCATCTAGCACAGTACTGTCTACTCTGACTGGCAGTGACTCCCCAAGGTCTCTGGCAGAGGCCTCTTCCAGCTACCTACCATTTTTAACTCAAGAGTCCATGGATTGAACCTGGGACTTTCGGCATACAAAGCATAGGCTCTACGTCACTGAGTTACAGATGTGTAGAACCTGCTTTGCATCTAGTCTGTATGAACTAAGTGGGTCTTAGCATTGCTCACGCTAAGTATGAGTAGCCATATCGAGCCCTACGTAAGCAGAATATCCTTGAGTTTTTCTTCAAGTGTCAGTTTCCCCTCCCCAATATATTTATGCTGTGTTTGTTTCTGTCTTTAAGTACCTGATGTGCCAACCCTTTGGCACCTTTGGCTTCAGCACTTTGAAAACCTGTCCCCTGGTCCAGTCTTCATGAAGGGGCACCTTGCAGATGCAGTCAAATTTAGTCCCCTCCAATGGATGCTAAACATTCCACTACCCACCGATCTTCATTGTCCTAGCTAGGAAAAGTGGCAAATCTTGCATTGTCCAGCAGTGGATGCATTTTGTCCCTGGGAATTAGAAGTAGGACTCCTGCTATTTATTAGTTGTTCATTGTGAGCTATATACTCAGTCCTTGTACAATTGCACAGAGAGGTACTGAAACAGCTTTTGCTTTGGAAATGCCATCATCCAGCGCTCAGGTACAGCGGGTGCTTGCTTTGTTGCTGGGTTGTTTGTTTTTTCCATCTCTCCCCGTCCACCTTTCTTCACCCCACACCTTTCTCATTTATCAGATCCCCACCCTGTCTCCAAGCTCTGGTGCTCATGGAAGGAACAAGCCATTAGAAAAAGATCAGAACAAGGGAAGTCAGCCAGTCTTAAGATACCACCAGGGTAGCATGGAAGGACCTTCAAGGCATGGCTAGAGGGAACCAAAACCCTGTGATGGTTGTAGGGAAGGATCAGCTCTACACATCAGGAGATCCAAAAATAGAAATGAATGGGGCTGCTCGGCAGTCATGGGCCAATGTTACTTGCTCTGTAAATGGAGAAAATGCAGGAGTGGTGGGGAGAGAGAATTCTGACTGTAGCAGCTTGGAACTACTTGAGTGAAGACGAAAAAGGGTACCCAGGGCTGGGCGAGGGGAGCTGTTCAAGGAAGCAACTGAATTGACACAGCAGAAAAGGGGAGATTAGGGAGACAGACCCTGCTGAAATAAGTCAGCTTTCCCACCCTAACAGAACAAGAAAGTCCACTTGGTGGAGATGTGCTGGATGTCATCACCAATGCTGCCCTCCTCTTAAGCAAAGTCTGTTTACAGGGGAACAGGAAAACGGTCAATCTTTTTGGCAGATAGTGAACACAGTGTGTGTACCTTCCCATGCCACATGAAAGCTAGTGGGTGTGCTCTTGTGGAATTTAATAAAATTAAAAAAGACCCATGCAAACACTTCCTTAAGTGCAGTCGGTGTGCCTTCCGGAGAGAGCTACCGGTAGGAGGATGGTTTTCAGGGTGGCGAGCAGCTGCCAACCGGAGGGAAGGCAAATTCATTCACACTTTTTATCTCCTAAAGCAGTGGTTCATGCTTAGGAGTGAGGTTGTTGGTCCATCAAGCTCAGTTCTGTCTACTGCCAGTGGAAGTGTTTCTATGGGGTCTTGCATCAGACATGCCAGAGGCTGCAACCTTATGTGCAAAGCATAACAGCTGTGGCTCTGGAGTGTGTGCATGGCCTTCTGATTTGAGTGATGTTGCTTGGGGGACAAAAGGAAGGTGGTGGAATTTGCAAGCCATGCCCCCAAACCCAAGCCCTAGTCTTTCTTCCATTCATCTAATGGCAGTATCAGGGAGTGTCCTTAGAGCCACATTATTTCCTCTATAGATTGACCTAAACAACTGCTCTTCTCTCACACTGTGACACATGGAGTGATTCCTCCCCCCCCCAAAAAAAAATAATAATAATCACATGCAGGGAGCGATATGGTTGGGTGTATCCATTCGCAGGAGGGGGCAGATAGCACCTCCATCTTGTAAAGCCACAGGAAACTGTGTCCATGCACCTTAGCTGGACCAGATCATCAACTGCTATAGGATCATTTGTTAAATGTCAGAAGAAAATCTAATTGTATCATTAACCCTGTAATGACTGAATGGAGGATGTTGGAAGGAAAAAGTTGCAGGGGGAAGAGGGTTCTCTCTTTGTATTAGCAGATTTCTTACTAGACTGTAGCCTCCAGATTCATTCAAATCCGTGTTATTTTGCCAGTGTAATGAATGAGAGGTATGGAACGGCCCAGAGCCATGCTCAAGAGTTTCCTGTCCATTTTAGGTGGGGGAGGGGGGAGAGGCAAGCTTTACATGCACATTTTGTTGTCTGTTGAAATGAAGGAGAAGCCCTGTGCACACAAAACACGTCCCTGCGCCTATCCTTCATTATTTGTGATTGCAGAAATAAACCACTGCTGGTCAAATCTTTAGTAGCTTCTTCTGGGCCAGTTGAAGTCTTGTGAATGAACTTTCCATCCGCATCACATGGTAAAAGGGACAGAGGTTAGCCTAGGCTTTTGCCCAGTCTGTGGAATGCTTCAGTTGTCCTGTTGTGAGTTTTTCTTTTTAAAATGGAGTGAATAATATTTCCCTCCCCCAACCCCGTAAAGAAAATTTCTTCACTTTTGAGGATTTCTTTTTCCTGTTTGGTTTCATTTGATTTGTTTGTTGGGGTGGGTGGGTGGGGGAGGGGAGAAAATTAAGCAACGATTGGGGTTGTTCAGGGATTATAATAATAATAATAATAATTAATATTATTATGGCTGTGTTTGTGTAAAATTATTTCATTTCATCTTGTTTGTTTGTTTTCCTTCATTTTTATTTGCGTGTATTGTGCACAGTAACGGAGAGGCAGTGAGTACACTGATTGTGATAAATGGTACACTGAGGCACAGAAAAAAAATAAAATTTATAATTGGTTCTGATTTGAACATTAGTACTGCTGCATTTTCCCTGTGCGTCTCATTTCTTCTTCCATTGACACCTTTCATTCGTGTGTGTTTTATTGTTATTTGATATGTTCCTTCCATGGTCTTAAGTCCTTAGTGGGCTCCCGCAAAGCCTGGGTTTCAGATGCAAGATATCCATTCAGAAAGACAGTATCCATGTTTTTCCTCCCAGACAGGTACAAAACATGATCAGAGAAATAGCCATATTGTTGTCCATTTCCCCACAATTCACACACTCTTGTTCTATTCAGTACCCACTCACACACACACACAAGCCAACAAACACACAAATTACAACTGTTAAGGCCACAAGCAGACAGAGCTGGAGTCAGAAGATACAAGGCAAAACCACGGATGTTTTAGTCGAGATTCCTGCATTGCAAGGGGGCTGGACTAAATGACCCTCGGGGGGTCCCTTCCAACTCTAGGATTCTAGGATTCCTGGTCTGGGAAATGGGGGCCACTGGTGTAGCTACGAGATAGTCAGGTCTGCATTCCTGTGTGCCTCTCCCGTAATATCACATCACCTGCTGCCCGACTGAGAATACAGCGTTGCACCAGCGGAAGTCCACTTGCAGAATTGAATTTCCTCTCCTCCCTCTCGCAGGCACCCCAAAGATCTCCAAAGGTTTCCCCAACCCTCTGGAGCAGATTTTAAAGGTGCCCAAGAGACCATGGAGGAAGGGGAGGAAAGGAAGGTATTCACGTCATCACCGTCTGTTCCACTTGCACACAGACAGCATTGGATACAACTCATAATACTTAATTCAGTCTCGGCAAGAAGAATAGCAATGATTTATCTGTTTATCATTTATGCATCTTTGTTTTAAAACATCAGTGGTGCTTTGCAACCATGTAATGTATCTCATGCTGGGCCAACACACAACATTTGATACCTCAGGAGAGGGAGAGGGAGAGAGTCCACACCCAACAGTAAAAATATAATAATAGTTTGCTGTGCTGTAATGATGATACTCCAAAATCTGCTGCCAAGATCATACCAAATCACCTCGTCTAACAGTACATCTAGCCTTGACTTTGTGGAGACTTTGTGAAGTCACTGGTACTCCCATTTTACAGATGGGAAACTAAGATTGGCAAAGGCCTGGTTGGGCTGTTAGTGTTAGTTATTTCACCCTAGCCAGATCCCACATCTCATCTGCAATATTTGATTTTAAGGATGCAGATGGAGCGTGCAGATTGCGTGGAAAAGTAACCACACCAGTAAACTTTCCCCACACAATTCCATCCATGAAATATCTGCTTCAAAGTGTCTGAATGTGACAACCTTACAAATTAGGCAGTAATCTTTCACACAAACACCTGTTATCCTGCTCCCTCCCCCTCCTGTCAGGATTTAAAATAGATGCAATTTACTTAAAAAATTATCACAAACCCAAGAGGTTCTTTGTTCCATCAGCTAACTGAGCTTAGTGATGCAAAATAACTGCTGCCCACGGCCATCGTCTGAAAGGGCAGGGCATATTAGCAAAGAGGGACTGCTGCTGCTGCTGCTACTGCTTTTATTATCAGGGTTAAAAGACTTTGCAGTTTGATTATGTAATGTGCACGGCAGTCAGCCAAAATGTAATTTTAAAAGGGAATTGGAAATGGACAAAATGAAATATACTGCATGCCAAAACCAGAGAGTTTAGAGGGAAATGCAATTTCCTTGGGATTTTTTTTTAGGGGGGAGGTACCCATGGTCTCTATGCTAGGAGTAGCCAATGTGCTGCCCTCCAGATGTTGCTGGACTCCCAACTCCCATCAGCTGCTGCAACCAGGGACGATGGGAGTTGTAGTCCAACACTATCTAGACTGCACCACATTGACTGTCCCTGCTCTGTAGTTTGCACCTAGTACAAAAGTCCTCCTGTCCACTGAAGGAAGCTTCATTGTGGCTCCTAAGTGAATGAAATGGGCTTATGGTTCCTAAGCACTGTGGCAGCACACAAGATGGCATAAGCATGGAATGTGACCACTAGCTCTAAACCTATGGTGTGGTGTTCAGCAGAAGCAGCCAAGATGAGCTGAAAACGCTAAAAGATTCCCAACCCTGATAAGCATTCCTTCCTACTGATTCATATGAGCCCTGTCAGCTTCTGCAGTGAAAGGTGGGCTTCTCTTCCCTCACAAAAGGGCGTAACACTAAACCATGGTTTCTTGAGGACAGCGGGGTAGATTCCTCTATTGGAGGACTACATGACTAGATGACTCTCTCATCCCTCCCAACTCCATGATTCTATAATTGTTATGAAAAAGAGGTGTCCTGATGAACCTTAGGACTATATAGTATGTACAATGGAAGGAGATCTGAATAAAACCAGAATTTTATTCCTGGTTTAGAAGAAGCTGTGGTTTGTTATTTAGTCCAAACCATGGTTTGCTCAAACCCAAGCCAGAATTTGGTGTAACCTGGTTTGTTAGCAATCCGTGGTTTGAACAAAACCGCCATGTACTGAGTTCTGCTGAAACAACAAACTTTGAGTTCTTCTAAACCAGGAGTGGGTGCTCTGAATCTCCCCCCCCCCCCTTTGCGTAAAAGGGAGGGAACAGCATATAGTTCCAAAGTTCACGGCAGCACATTCTCAAAACCAGAAAACAAAAGCAAGTAGACTGGGGGAAAGAGAAGCAGAGACGCATGGAAGCAGCATGGCGAAGAGGGGGAAAGAAGGAGCTTTCACCAGGTCCAGGAAGTCACTTAAAACTAGCTGCAGGTTCCCCACTATTCAGATAGTAAAAGTCTGTCTGGAAATGTTCCCACATACAGTAATCCCATTGACACACACAAGTCTGTTCATTTCATTGGAGCCTGTGCAGCTCTTCCCAATATCTCACGCCCAAGGCTTTTACAGATGGAATAGAGTTGTAATACTTTAAAGAGAAATCAGTGTTTGTTTGAAACCCAGCTTTGCAGTTCACATGACAGACAGATATACAAGCTGAATGCTGTCTGAGTTGTTGTTTCCTCCACTTTACACTATTGTTTATGTATCACATGTGCATTTCTCCATTTTATATACTGTATTCATCCTTTGCCGTACTTAAGAGAAATGAACTAGTTTTTAAAAGAGGGGCAAAACTACCTTGGAGTTTTGGAGTGTGTCTCAGAAGTCAGCCTTGGGGGCAAAGAGGCAGTGAGCAGCAGAGGGCATTTGCAAACCAAACAAAAGTTATGGCAACCTTCACTGTTGGCCACAATTCCCAAACATTTCCAGGATTCATTTCTTTAGCTTGTTTGAGCTGTCCCGTCCCGTCCCCGCTTTAGTCCAGGAGGCTGTGCAGATTAATTCACACGTATACATTTGAAAAGCAGTATTATTCTCCCTTTTAAAATGAAATGTCCTTTCTCTGAAGCAATTAATAAATCAGCTGGAACCCTGCTACCCTCTCAGCCAAACAAGCTGCAAAAATTTGTTTGCTTTATTTGAAGATCATCCTAGAGAGAATTACCATTTGCAAAGATATTGCAAACCTCTAAAATATGCACCTCTGACGCACAGCAAATAGGATTCTCTTCACTGGGTTTCCCCCTTAACGACCCTTGATTTAGCACTAGCTCTTTGGTGAAATAAACAATGATATTTTTGAGCATGAGGAGAGGCCAAGAGAGTGGGGCTGTTTTCAGTAGTCTCAGCACCTCTGTAGATTTCCCTGTTTTGCCTTGAGTGGATAAAAGCTACCCTTTACCATTTTAACTACATTGAACAAAATGAATGAAGATCAGCCGCACTCTTCATTCCACGCTGCTCCAATAATGCCAAACAGAATATTTACACAGGGCATGAATACATCACAAATTTATACTGGTTTATGGACCAGTCCCTGTAGGGAGGTCTCCCCTTGACCAGCTGCAGAAAATTACACCACCTGTGCAAATGGGGGATGTTCCAGGGGCTGCCTCAGCAGATTTTGCCATACAAAATGTTTCCTAGCAACTCTTGGCACCCATAACGAACCACAATTCCCGTGATTCTTTGGGGGGGAAACCATGAACATTAAAGTGGCATAGAAGTGCTTCAAATATACAGTGTGAATGTGACCCAGAAATTCGTTTCGAGTGCCAGAGCTGAACAGAAGTTCACATTCACAGGCCTTCTACACAAAATCTACCCATTTCAGGAGGGGGACGATGCAGGGGTACGCATACCCCTAAACATTTTGTGAATCTTTGTACTTTTGTCCATTTACTGCATTTATTTTTCCTGATTTGAACTATAAAATGGTGGTTTTCTCGAGTCAAAATGAGAGTACCCCTAAACATTTTTTAAGAAAAAAAAAGCACTGCCTTAAGCTTTATTCATTTCTGCAGCATAATTTAGGAAGGAGGAGGCTTCGTTGGTGCTCTTGCTAAACAATTGGGAGTCAGAAACCTTGGGCAATCTACTGAAAGTTACCCAGATTTCTACTAGTAGATCTCAAATGCCTGCCCCTGTGTACATGGCATTCTTCACCTTTCTCCCGGTTCTGGTCTATAAATTTGGTGAGGCCACAGCAGCTTCCAGGGAGTGGAAGATTCTTCCTTTGCTCCCTTTCTGTACTTATTTCTTCAGTGATCTCATTAGGTGCACATCTTCAGTGTGTCTTGGCTACGGGTGCTTTCTATAAACTAATCTGCCTCTTTCGGCTGCAGTCAAGGCTGGAAGAAAAGAAGAAAGAGAGAGAGAGAGAGAATATGCCTGCAAGTGTTATTGTTATTTCTATTTTTAAATACTGAGGCGCCCGACGTGTGCAGCAAGGAATGTCATGGGTGGGCTTAAATGAAGAGACAAACAAACCTCGCAGATTGTCAGAAGTGGCAGGCCTTGGCTGTAACTATGATCACAGCTCATCTCTAAACCTAAGTCTAGAGAGCAAAGCTACCTTCTTGGAACAGCTTGTTCCAAATAGACAACTTCCAATGTAAGAATGCAAGAGCTGCTTTTCTGGGGCAGATGTAGGGTCTGTCTAGCCCTGCCTGGTGCCTTTGTGAAACTTGCAAGCAAGAGAGCCATCACCTCTCTCTCTGTTACTTGTCCTCAGCCTTTGATACTGCCCCTCAAGAAGGCGGTTCTAATGAAAAAGATACTGCAAAATTGTTCAATCCTTTTATCTCTCTTTAAAAAGGGGGGGCATCTATGTTATCGACCTCCAAATCCCCATTTTGTGGCAGTGATTCCATAAGCTGATGAAGCATTGTGAAAGAAGATGTTCCATCCTAAACAGAAGATCTCCTCTTGCGTGTCCAAATCAGCTTCACTGGGTGACTCCAAATTCTAAAGAGTGAGATACTGATTTGTATCCACATCAAATCCATGCCTTTCAGAAGTTTTATACACCTCTTTCATGTTCCCACCCACTTTAAATTATATTCTCCATAAGGGAAAAGGCCCCCCCAAGCCCAAATGTTTTAGACTTTCTTTGTATGGAAGGTGTCCCAAATTTCATCACCCAAAACATCAGAGAGAATAAATGGAACTTCATTGTATTGCATCAGGCCATTGGGCACAAAGGCTATGGGGCACAGGTGGGCAACTTTGGAAAGAAAGAGAAAATTATGTGGGTAACAGACTGACTGGTAAAAACAGGAGGAGTATGAGAGAGAGAGAGAGAGAGAGAGAGAGAGAGAGAGAGAGAGAGAGAGAGAGAGAGAGAGAGGAAGGAGTGGCAAAAAAAAAATGTCCCACCCACTTTTGGCTCCAGCCAACAGACTGTTGTTGTTTATTCAATTTACCGTGTTTCTCATATTATAAGACATGTCTTATATTTATTTTTTCCTCAAAAAAACACAATATGGCTTATTTTCAAGGGATGTCTTATTTTTTTCCTTCTCCTCCTGCCGCGGCCGGCATTGCTGCTGCACCTATCACTATGTCTTATTTTCGGGGTATGTCTTATATTCCTTGAATGCTTAAAAATCCTGCTATGGCTTATTTTATGGGTATGTCTTAAAATATGAGAAACAGGGTATATACCGCCCTTTATCAAAGGATTCCAGGGCGGTGTACAAAATTAGAAACACATTTAAAAACATCAAAATAATTATAATACCGGTAATAAAAACGTAATAGTAAGCATACCGACAGACAGCCTATAAGTAAAATTATCATCATAATAACAGTCCTCTTCCCCCAAAGTTTTACAGGCCACAGATTATTTAATATCCATAGGCCTGGATAAAGCGGAATGTTTTTGCCTGCCACCTAAGGACATGTAATGGTGGTGCCAGGTGAGCCTGTCTGGGGAGAGCGTTCCACAATCAGGGAGCCCCATGGAAGCTTTTCCTTTTCAGAACAATGGTTGCCCCTCCCCACTCTGGGGTCTCCTGCGGAGAGACCTTCTCTACCTGAGATCCGCAGAAGGACCCTGGGATTAAACTCAAGACCTGTCGCTGAGCTATGGTCCTTTGCAAGCCCCTTCTTTCTTTCCAGGCCAGCCCCTGCGGCCAAGGCGGCTTTTTATCAACGTTGCATTGCTGGCACATGGCCTTGGACTGCCCTGGATAGCGATGGCCCTAGTACAGTCCACATTGGCACTGTCTTGGCCTACACTTAACCCAGCCTCCTCATGGCCCAGGGTTTCCCAAAGGGCAAGTTCCCCTGGTGGGTGCAGGCACCTTTGGAGAAATTAAAACAACCCCAAGCACTTTGTTTCAATCCCTTGGTCTTCAGAAATCTCCCTAATGGAGATCTGCCACCACAAAAGCTTTTATCATCCGTCACTGTTGACTGAAAACACAGGGGGAGCTTGTGCATTGGATCCCCACCAGACACACACACACACACACACACACTGCTTCTCTTTTCCCAAGGAATGCCAGCCAAAGCTAATGCTGCTATTACTCAAAGTTGCCATTTGTAATTAACAAGATAATTTAGTTCAATGTTCCATGGCGGTGCAAAACTCTGACTGTTAAAAATAATAGAGGGGCATGTATCTGCTAAGAAGGCTGTAGTGTGCCCTAACAATAATTTACTTGATGTATTATTATGCTCTCTGCTCAGCAAAAAAAAGAAGGGGCAAGATAGCATCCCTTCATAAAGGGATTAGGGCTTAATACTCTGATATTGCTAAAACAATGCCCCCGTTTGAATGCAAATCCCACTGTAGACAGAAAGGCAGTCAGAGTGATCAGAAATCTTTTGGCATCGCCCTTAATACATTTGAAAAATAACACGGGAAACAAAAGCTTAATTCCTTTGGTTTGGGGCAAGCATTAATTACAGGGGTGAAAGACTCCATTAATCTAAATGTTGGCTGCTAAGATCCTTCATACCTAAATAATTAGGCTGTATATATAACACAAGAGATGAGGGTCCTCAATTTGGTCAGTGTTAACTAGACAGCCCTAAATAAAGATTAACATGCTGCCAGTGTCCTCCAGTTTTTAATCTAGAAAAAGTAGTTGTGTTTAGGTCCCACTGAAATCAAGGGGGCAAATTAGTCATCATGGCTAACTTAAACTTCATCGATTTAATTTAAATGGGATTTAAGCTTAATGTAGATGGGGAGGAGAAGCTTCTATGAATTAGCAACCTCTAAACTGAAATAAGGTTCTCCAGAATGCATATATGGATTTGCTTCCTACATTGAAATGAATGAAGAACAGACTTCCCATGCTCACATCCAGAATAAATGAGTGACTTGGAATCAAAATTGACCAGACTGGTCAGTACATATTGCCACTTTAACTTTTTTTTATTTGTTAAGCTATGCAATCGTAGCTTGTTAGTGCTGGCTGTATGTTCTGTTCTCTGTTTTGGAACTTCAGTGCTATTTATTTGCTTCCACAAGGCATATTTATTTATTTTTATTTATTTAATATATTATTTATTGCATTTTTCTCCAAGGGGCTCAAGACGGTGTGCATGTTTCTTCCTTTCCTCATTTAATCCCACAACATCCCTGTGAGGTAGGTTAGGCTGAGATGCACTGACTGGTCCATGATCACCCAGAGAGTTTCATGGCTGTGAGTGGGGATTTCATAGCGTCATGATATCATTGAGTTGGAAGGGACCACAAGGGACCATCTGGTCCAACCCCCAGCAATGCAGGAAACTTTTGTCCAACGTGGGACTTGAACACACAACCCTGAGATTAAGAGGCTCATGCTCTACCACCTGAGCTATCTGAGCAGATGCTATTCTGGTCTCCCAGGTCCTAGTCCGACACTAGCCACTAACCCTACACTGGCTCACATGGAGCTTCCAGAGAGTTTTGATTATGTATCCAGTCTTTATTGAGCATCCATTCTGCTTTTTTTACATGGAGGTTATAAGACAATGAGCATTCATCCTGCACTGAATTCGGATGGCTTACCTTCTCATTAATGATGGGTTCATTCCATGCTTTTAAATGCATTCCCCCATCACTTTCCAACCTGCAAAAAGTCTTCTTTTTTAAAGTGCATTTGGTCCACTAGGGCAGCAGAGTGCTTTAATCCACTTTGATTGCACAAACCCGTATTACCTGGTATGTGCCTGAATCCCTCCCGCAGAATACTGTGAGAATAGAGGCATGCTTAGCTGCCCAGTCTTCTTTTTGAGTGGAAGAGACCCCTCTAAGGTATTCCTGCTTCTCCAATCTGCTTGATAGTAGAAAGTTCATTGTGATAAAACTGCTGCATGCTGTTTCTCAGTGCCTCAGCCACTTAGGAAAGACAGACCTAAGTGTTGCTTGCTGATCAGCGGCATGTGATATTGTTTATAACAATGTTCCACTGATCATTGAGGTGGATTCCATGCCCTTCTTTCAACTGATGTCATAAGACTCTTTTGGCTTGGATCAAACCCTGCAAAATGGACGGTAGCCACCATTTCCTATCTCCTTAGATTTGATTCATAAACTTTGAAAGCCACTTAGGTTTCGGAGAATGCCTGCCAAGCATATAACTCAGAAAGCCTCAGCAGCTATAACCCATTTTCATTTTCATTCATTTGGCTACGTTTACATTTCTAACATGCCTCCCCCCACAAAAAACCAAGGCAAGTAAGAATATGCTTTCATACTGTTCCATATTATATAAAAAAAGCAACAAAACAGCACTGCAAAGTAGTAGGATCCAAATCCCAAAACGACGTATAATATATGTAAACACATAATACATGTAAAGAACTGAACAGTTAAACACAAATTTAGCTAAAATGGTTTGGCTCCTATCTTCCTCTAGCTTTTTGGAGAAAGGGGTTATCCTTTCCTGTAAGAGGTGCTGTGGTTGTAGTGTTACTAACTATTTACACATGTTAAAGACCAACTAAGTTTTTATTTTGGTATGAGCTTTCGGGTGCATGCACACTTCATCAGATACATGAAAGCTCATACCAAAATAAAAACTTAGTTGGTCTTTAAGGTGCTACTGAAGGAATTTTTTTATTTTGTTTCGACTCAGACCAACACGGCTACCTACCTGTAACTATTTGCACATGGTTCCTGACACTACATTATGTATAATTATTTTTGTAGGGATGACTATAGACGCTAGGAGAGGATATATTTATTAGATATTATCCTTCCTCCCTCACAGCACAGTGTCATCCCTTTGCAACTTAAAAAGGAAGCTTAGATAGACTAGTTTTAGCCTTTTAGTTTAAGCAATCCAGGATGCTTTAAGGCAGGCTGAATTCTCTCTTGTATTTCCCTCCCATTGTTTGCAACAGAAGGGGGGAATCAGACTGGAAAAAGACACAGAAGTGCAACCTCTTTTCCTTCTGCCCTGCTGCTGAGAGGCCAGAATAACTATTTTTGGATTCCCTTTTACACACTGACACACACACACCCCTTGCATTCACATTAACACACTTGGCTGGAACTGTGTAACTGTACGGGGCTGAACCACCTATTCCAAAATACCATGTGGTCCCTTCTAGCCTGTACCACCTCACAGTGCAGGTTTCAGAGTCACATTGATGAATGCTCCTCAAATTATGCAGAGGGAGGTGGACACCTCCCTCCCCAAGGACAACTACTAGCACACAAAGCAGAAAAAGCCCTAACCAAGCCTTCTTTCTCTGTTTCCGTGCTAGTTTTCTAGGTGCAGGGAGTTGGGTCTGTTTCACAACACGGGAATCATTCAGATACCTGCTTCCCCTACTTGCAGTGCAAGCAGAACAGGCCCCAGAAAGAGCTGCACAACATTATGTTCCTCATCTTGCCATTCTGATTGTGCTGCTGCAGTCATGGATTCCTAACTCAGTGCCAGGAAACCTTAGCAGAGGTGGGAAAGGGGGACAACCGCTCTCCTTGTTTTGGTTGGTTGAACCACGGTAGAATAATAGCAGCTCCCCTTTAAATGGCACCACATCTCTGCTCTCTTAGAAGCATGGTGAGTGAAATTATGTCCGGAGGATCTTTATCGTGGGAAGAGATGTATTTTGCTCTCCTTTGCCCTTTCTTCTTAAACTGTGTCTGATTTGCTGACTGGGCTAGCCTGCCAGTCAAAGAAACCACGGATCTGTGATTAAATGCCACGATAATCCTGTCAGCTTTATTCCCTGTGAGGGAGGGGAGGCGGCGGGTACAGGGAGAAGATGAAAACTGAAACAGGCACCATCATTGTTGCTGCTTCCATCCATTTGCTTCTGCTTGATTCTGCACATTTAATATCTTCCCAGCTCAAGTGATTCAAAGGACCAGATTGGGGAAGTCTAATACTGAGGGGGGGGGCTTGTCTTATCCTTAACTGGGACCCCTGCACTAGTTTTATCAGCCCAAGTCGACATCAAAAAGTTTGGTTTTAACCAGTGAGAGAGTTCAGTATGTCTTCCCCCTCCCCAGCCTTGACTGCAGCCAAAACTCAGGCAACGCTTGAGATTGTTTGGGGGCTATTTTTAACAGTACACAATGGACAGCATTAACAATAAGCAGTAGCCACCCTGGAAGATAAGCAAGAAGGAAAGAGAATCCTTTAGAGCTGCGGCGGACAGCAGGCTGTCTCAAGCTACTTTATAGTTTTTCACAATTTCCGCATCTCCTTTCTTGTTCCCCCCCCCCAAGTGGCTGCATTGATGCGCAAACCATCAAACAAGCACAATACGAAGAAGAAACGCTCCACACAAATCTTAACAAAAGCTCTTCCAACACATCCAAGAATGAAAAGCAAAGTAGGACGGAAGCCAAAATAAATTACATTTAAACTCCTGTCGCTTCTAAGTTCCATTTTAAAAATTAGGACCATCACAAAGTCTGAGTCATCCTTCCATTTGCGAAGCCCATTAGTTTCAAATGGGGTTTACACAGGAGGCAGATCAGGCCCACTGACTTCAATAGGTTGCAGACTTTACTGTAATTGATTAATTGGTTCAATTGACTCATTCATTAGGCACAAATTGAAAATGCAAATAATTAATCAGAGCTTAACCTGATCCTCCAATTAATGCTGATGGAGCTGTTTTCTACCATTTAGCGTGCCTCTTGATTCGGGCCTTTTAAAAGGTTGTTTCTAAATAAATATTTTGCATCATTTGCTGGAGAGAACCTCAAAATATCACTGGTAGTTTGATGGCAATGTTTAGTTACACCCTGATAGTTTTGTAGCAGTAGCCAGATCATCTGTCAGGGGAGGAGAGGGAGGACAAAGGATTTAAACTACAGGACAGAAACAAATGGTAAAACCACGAAACCTGGAGGGTCTATGACCAAATCTCCCAACAGTTCAATTTCAGATGAAAGTAGCTTTGGAGAGGGAAAACTTGGATTGGGGGAACTGTGTAGAAGAGAAAGGGATAAACCCCAGCATCACTATTCAGATCTCATTTAGAAGGTCTCACAGCTTAAGTAAAAACAGAAACATCACTATTTGCTGTCAGGGTTCTCTCTGATATCTTACTGGTTTTGGCTCAAAACCAGTGGCTCAAAGCTCTGGAGTTGTCATCCAGAGCTTGCCAAATACCCCAGAGCAATAATGTAAAGAGCACAGGGATTTGGGGACAGTACAAGACTGGGAGAAAATAAATGACTTGCGATTCATCCAAGCATGAGTTCTGCAAGTGTGGGTTACTGTACTTGGAATAGGGTGTCTAAAGTTGGGCTTCAACAGCCCCTATTGGGGGATTTGTAATGCCTCATCACGATCCTGGATTTGCATGAAGTGAAGGCAGGTTGCAAAGCAGTAGTGGCCATAATGTGGGAGTGAGAAAGGAAGAACATTGAGAGAGAGAAAGTGGTTGTTTTAAACAAAGGCAGACGATTCAGTAAAGCAGGGAGAGAGTACCATAACTTGAGAGGGCGGTTTTAAACAACAGCAGAGCTTTGAATAAAGCAGGGATGGAACTGAGAGAGGGAAAGCGGTGATTTTAAACAATGGCAAAGGTTTGAGTAGAGTGAGCAGGGGGTGACTTTGAGAAGGAGCGGCAGCTTAAAACAGTGTTGGGTACAGTGAGAAGGGAATTTGGAAAAGCTCTGTTATGCTACCTTTTTGATGTTAGCTTCTGTGTTGTACTCACATGTTTCTTCACATGCCAGTAGCCATTCCTGTCCATCACCTGCTCCATCTAGTGATAAAAGTGGACAGCCCCACACCTCCACTGTTCAGCCAAATCAGAGAGCATCTATTTAGTAAACATTGGCATATGCCTAGTTTGTTTCTAAGAGTGTCTGAGGAACCTTATCTATCCATGCAGGTGCCTACTTCTTTGACCTTTGAGAAGACAAGGCAAGGAACTCTCTGGGTGGCTTAAGTGGTCATTAATCAACTACAGACCAAGACGATGCGCTCGTAGCAAACCTGCTATTCTCCTTGAAATAACTCGTGACAACCTTATTTTCCAGGGCCCTTACATTTTACACAAGGGGATACTGTCTCAATATAGATCCAAGCCTGAGAGCAGCGGACACTATTAGAGAGGCGGAACAGGTCGGTGGAGAAGCCTATGAATAGAAAACACAGCGTCAGGCACACACTTGAACCTGAATCTCCATGGCTCTGATGAATGGAGCCAATGAATGTGCCTCCCTGCCAATGTGGCCAGCTGCTCTTGAAGGCTCATTTGAAACAACGACAAACCTTTCATTAGTCGGGGAGTGATTGCCAAATCATGACACAGCCTTTTCCCTGCTTTCCAACTGGGCCTGCCCATTGCAGCTGTTGGGTCTGCTTTTGCTTTGGACAGTGAGAACAGCAAGGCATTTTATTGCCTTTTCTAAAAGCAGTCAGCAGGGACCATTATGAGCATCTGAGGGATGGTCTCCCTCTTAACTCAGCTGCTGGGGCATGACTCCAGAGCTGGCCCAAGGCACTTCGCCTGATGGCATCCCCCCAATTCTACATGCAGAAGTCAGCCAAACAGGCACTTAGCTCTTTCTTCAACACTGGCAACAGGACAGCATCTTCCACTTCTCCAGGAGTTTCCCCAAACTGTGGTCCATGAGCTTCAGTCCGGTGGTGCACAGCATGTCTGTAAAAACAGAATTAAAAACCATGCAGTATCTAGCATATTGCAATTGTTACAACAGGCAGAAAAAAACCATTAAGTGGTCCACCGAGACACCTAGCAATTTCCAAGTAATTCATTGGCAGAGATGGGGCCCTCCACATTTTGCTGGGTTTTTTTTATTCCCAGGTCTTCATATTGATATTGGGGGGGAAGCAGTTAGGAACCACTGCCCTCTGCTAAGGGCAGCAGGCTAGCTTAGGGGATGCAGATATTGTTTCCCTGTAAGATACTCTTAATTGTTTAAGGCAGTTCTTACCTCCCCATTGTATCCCACCACTAGAACGACTTCCAAAGTGGCTGAGAGCAAACATCAGAACAGTCAATCATCAGTCTCATATCCTCCCACGTGCACCCTTTTTTAAACATCCATCCATCATCCAATCATGAATATTTTTGTGTTGCATATATGAATGCTCTATGTTCTTGCCAGCTAATTATGAGACAACAAGAATAGTGTTCTGGCTTCTATAGGAATGGAATTGAAGATGCATACACACACACACACACACACACACACACGTACATAATAATTATTTATTGACTTTATACACCGCCCTATATCCGGAGGTCTCAGAGCGGTTCACAGAACAAAAACAAAATATAAAAGCACAAAATATATAATCAAAATAACAACAACCCAATAACCACCACCACCCAAAAAAAAACACCCACATTTTAAAAGGGCATAGGATGTCAATCAAATCAACCAAAGGCCTGGTTAAAGAGGAGCGTTTTTGCCTGGTGGCTAAAGGTGTATAATGAAGGCGCCAGGCAAACTTCCCTGGGGAGAGCATTCCACAAATGGGGAGCCACTGCAGAAAAGGCCCGTTCTTGTGTTGCCACCCTCCGGACCTCTCGAAGAGGAGGCATATGTAGAAGGGCCTCAGAAGATGATTTCAGGGTCCGGGTAGGTTCCTATAATCATGTTCCTATATAGAAGTCAAAGTACCGCTCCTGTTATCTCATAATTAACTGGCATCAGCACAAGAAGCTCAGTTCATTTCTTCTTCCAATCAGGACAGCTGCTGCCACTGAAAACCAAGATTACGGAAGTGTCTGAGGACTAGGAATCTCAAACGCTTGAATAAGCACTTTTTTAAAAAAAAATGTAGATTTATTTAGAACTTTTGTATTCCGCTCTTCAGCCTGAAAAGGCTACCAGAGCAGCTTACAAACAATCAGTTGAAACAAGACAGTCCCTCCTGCAGGCTTGCAACTGAAAAGACACAACACACAAGGGAACAGGAACAGGGAGGAGGGGGAACTCAGGTGCCAATTGTTGAAGTTAAACAGCAGTTCTTACAATGAGCAGCTGGAACCAGTTGAGGGTCAGGAGGTGAATGATGGAGCTGACCTTTCAGATCAGTTGTCCCTACAGCTAACTTACAAGGCAAGATGTGTCTGGAGAGCGGACTGCTTCATATGGGCTAACCTGTGTGCTACTGTTGATGCCTTTCCCTTCCCAGCTGTTCAATCTTTCTAATGTCTTTTATTTTCCTAAGTTCAGTGGTGCAATGCAATTACACTATTGAGAAAGCCATATTTGTTGGTAGAATGATTATTAGAAGGAAAGTGGGAAAACTCCCACATGTTGATTATAAATATTTGTTGATAAAAAAGAAGTCATAACTGAGAAATATTTCATTTATTGGGAAATAACTGTGTAATGCTGTATATTCTGTACAACCATGTAAAAAGATCTCCACATTTGATGTAATCAGTGATGTATGCTAAACAGAAGAAGATCGTGGGTATAGATAGATCTGTTATGGAGAAAGCTTCTGCTTCCCTGACACCTTAGAATTGCACCTTTACTATTAAATGGAAAATTATTTTGTAAGTAACACATTTCCCTAGAAAATCACTGTGAAACTGCATACAATTTGTCAATTTCATCACCTGAGAGCCAAGTCACAAATTATGTGGCAGCCAGTTTGCACTAGCATCCTCCATTGTTTCATCAAATGTTTAATGTGATTGGAGGTTTCTTAAACAGAGGTTGGATGGCCATCTGTCAGAGATTCTTTAGATGAGATTCCTGCATTGCAGGGGGTTGGACTAGATGACCCTTGGGGTCCCTTCCAACTGTACAATTGCATGACTCTAGGAGCATCACCAGAGAACCAGAACTGGCTGCGACCCCCCTGTCACATGCCCGTGGGCGTGTTCAGGAATACGCATTTGCTCCTTTGTACTTCATGCATTTATTACTCCGGCATAACCTGGCTGACACATAAAGCGTGAAACATCCTTACATTCTAGCGGTGATGCATAGAAGTGATTGGGAGAAGAACAGACTTGCTGAAAACCAATCAGAAGAAATCTGATCAGAGACAATTGTCTTGACAAAGAACCCAGAGCCTGCAAAGCATACCAAACAGTTTATCTATTTAATGTTTCAGTGAGCCTTGGAAGCTTTGGGCTTCTGCTTGTTCCCTCTGAGAGAAATCCACTATCTTGAAAGCCTTAGAGATTCAAAGGAAAGGCTGGTTTTGTTAAAAACAGAACGTGCAGCAAAAGGTACCGTAGATTGCAAATATTTTGCTTGCTCTGCATATTTCAGTGCTTGCTCCACAGCTAAGGGTGCATTTACACCTACCTTCTCAAGCGGCAGAAATTAACTCGAGAGCCAACTTCAGCAGTAAAGTACGGCACTTCTGTGCTGTCCACACTGCCAACTCAGTGGTGAGTAAACTACTACTTATTTTGGTGCATTCACACCGACTGGGATTAAGTACTTTCACGCTGAAGTTGACTGATGCTGTTTCAGAGGGTAAATGTTAATGGCTTTAGGAGATAGAGGTCTTTCTGAATACACTGTTTTGTTTTGTTTTGTTTTTCCAAGAACAACTCTATGATCTATGGCACCCAACTCTATGATCTATGGAACTCTATGAAGTGGCACCCACTGTGTGCATGGTGTTTATATATATATATATATAAAATCAACAACCAGTTAATATTGTACATGGTATTAATCTGCAAATTTTGAAATAACTGAGCAGAGTTGTGCTATCAAAAGAAACTGTGCTAAACTCATATATATTTTATATCTGTGGCGTTTTCCTATTAGTACAGAGTGGTGAACGAGTATCCTTGTAGCCGACTTGCAAGAGTGAAATATTCAGAGTAAATATGAACATGCAGAAAATATTTGTAATGTTAACCGTTCTGACGATTTATTGAAAACAGTCTGCCAAAGATCATTCTCTAAATATCTGTAATGTGTATTTTCTCTCTTTCGTTAAGGATCTCATTGTGGCTATGGCTACTCGATTACCTGCACCCTTCCTTGAGATTCACTCTTTTGTATGATGAAGCGGAAAGAGGGTCAGACATTTTATTTTATGGCAGAGGGTAGCTTTTCATTGGCTAACATTCATTGAAAAGAAATGCATTATAATATGTGAATAGCATCTCAAAAAAGTAGGCTGGAAGGAATCTCAATGATTATTTAGAGGGAGGGTGCTCTGCACTCAGGCAGGATCAAGTAAACAAATGTTGCACAATTGCAGACTCTAGCCCTAATACAGCAAAGGGTGAGCCATGCACAAAGGGTTGTTTAAGGAGCACAACATCCTTCCCATTCAGCAATCCAGTCTGCACATGCCAAGGAGATCCCAATCAAGAGGCTAACAAGCACAAGAGCAGGTAGTATGCCACTAATGTGCTCACTGACACCTAGCCTGGCCTTTTTCCTTACTGTGGAAGGAAAGCAGTTGGGTCACTCCCGCCTATTAATCATTGGCTCCAGGAAGACAGGGAGCAGGGTCTGTGTGAGGCATAGCTGCCAAGTTTTCCCATTTCTCGCGAGGAAGCCTATTCAGCATAAGGGAATTTCCCTTAAAAAAAGGGAGAACTTGGCAGCTATGAGGGCTATTATGCTCATAAATCTATGGATCAGGGCATTTGGCTGCAACCTAGAATATCAAGAGCCATGCCTATATCTGAGCTTTCATTGTCATTTCTGCTGCAGTGGTTCATGCTGCTGAAGAGGATAGCAGCTGCTCAGTTTGAAAAGTGGCTTGTCTCTTCAGTTGTCAGAACTGCTGAAACGGAAGCTTCAGCACAATGTCTGGCTATGTGCACAGTTCTCTGCTGTGCAGGCAAATCACTTCTTTGCACTGTGGCCAGCTAATTTCGCTAATATATTTAACTGAGACACCTTCCCACAAACACTTGTAATCCTGAAGGATCTGAAGACACCAGTTGTGGCTTTGATCATAGAAACACTTGCATAGATAGTTTATTTATTTTACACACATAGCCTGGTTTTAGTCAAATAACAATGGATTTAAAAGGATGCAATATCCTCATTCTAATATTAAATTTAGAATCAATTTTTGATTGAAATCTAAAAATATGGTGTTGCTGGTGCTGTACATATTTGGCCCAGCACCAAATCTAACAGAAAGATCTTGCAATTGTTGCATTTCCACATTATTAGTTAAATTAGATTCAAACCTACTTGCCATGGCTAAGAACCCAAGGAATTATAGCTCTCTGCAGGAGGTGGCATTCTCTAAGATTTTTCAGAAGCTTCGGAGAATTGCAGTTCAGGGGATTCTGCAGGGTAGGGGAGCCATGGAAATTAATTCATATTGAAACCAGTTAGAATTCAGTCTTAGGCTTCAGTGGGATGTAATTCCACAATTGTGGGACAGCCACCAAGAATGCCTCTCTATGCATCCTCCCTGTCTAAACATAATATATGGATGGGATAAATAGCTTTAAATCATTAGCTTGCTCCTGTTTACAGCATTGCTGTCCTGGGCTGACAAAACACCACAGTGCAGATCTGATGCATTTTTAAAAACCCAATATAGACCACTTCCCCTAAAACATTGTGTTATAAACAACAACGCGCTAGGAGATAAATTGCATCCTAAAGTAATACATCCTAAAGGGAATTACATTGCAAGCATACCCTGCAACTCCCGGATTGAAAAATCCAGGATCAGCGGCGGCACGGCACCGGATGTCGCTTCTACGCGGCGGCGCAGCACCGGAAGTCGCTTCTACGCATGTCCAGACATGCGCAGACAGCCAGGAGCCAGGACATGGCCGCCGGCAGGAGCTTTACGGGATATTTACGGAATATAATCAATTCGGGATAACAGCAGGAAACGGTAACAAAATACGGGGGTTTCCCGCAACAAACGGGAGACTTGGCAGCCATGAAAAGGCATATAGTAGAGTTGAATTACATCTTATATGGGTCAAGTTGGCAGGTTTGTCTAGGATAAGGTGTGCTGCCTATAGCAATCACATTAAGGTGAACCCCTAGGCTCTGTATCTCCCAGGTGTTGTTCCTTCACCCCAAATAGATGAGAATCCCCCAGAATCAAGAATTATATGTACACATAAGAATAAATGGAGAACTCTAGTTGGAGGAGAAGATGGAGTTAATTCTCTCACCATGATATATGCTTAAAAATACTGATGCAGATGTTGGGATGGAACCAGCCCTTGTTTGTTTAGGTAGATCCCCTGAAATCAGTGGGACTTGAGTTAGTCATGACTACTCTAAGCATGGACTAGGGCCACAGTCGTATGCACAACTACCAGGAAGTTAAGTCCCAATGAACTCAATAGGACTGTAAATCTGTGCATAGGATTCCACTGCAAATAATATATTCAAAACATAAGGCTTATGTTATGTTATATTATAGTACATTCTTTTAATAAAAGCTTATTACAGTTATAGGGCAGAGAAAACCTGCCAGAACAAACATACCAAATTAAACTCACACAACCCTGTGGCTTTGCAAGGCAGAAAAGGAGAGAGAATTAATTCACAAAAATAATTTTCACTTAAGATAGCATCCCTTGAAAGCAATGGACTTTTCTAATCAGTTGTGATTGTTTTTAGGCTTGTTTCTTCTTTGAGTAAGATAAAGTCTGGTGTAATCTTTTCAAAAAGGGAACTTGTAAACATTTTGGGCTCAGGTATTTTATTTCTGAGCAGAGCCATAATTTCTTATTTAAAAATAATAGAGGAACTTTATAAGAATTCATTGGTTTAAGGGTACCGAATCCAACAAAGCACTTAAGGCGGTGCTTTAAGATGGATCAGGAGCCTACTAAATACCATAATGTATAAAGTGTATTTTCTAAGTTTTAATGTTTGTGTTTTGTGACTCGAGATGCCCAATCTGGTCAGTCTTTAAAAATAAAGAGTAAACCTAACATCGTGACTATATATGTCGAGAAGCTGGACATTAAATGAACGTGATGTTCGCATAGCATTGTTGTTATATCCATGTGATTTTAAAATGGTTAGCAATTTTTGTAGCCATGGGAACTACATGAAGATGAATACCTAGTACTATGTACGATCATCTCTCTGTGTCCACCGGAACCCAACTGCAGTGTGGCAGGTCATTGAAAAAGATTCATGCGAGTTGGCTTGAAGAAGAAGTAGAAGAAGAAGAAAACGACAACCTGGGTTTATGATCACTGTGCATTTTGTTAACAAGTGAATTCAAATAGTTTTATTTTTACCAAAACTGATAATCTTTATTCCAGTGTAAATGCAATTGCTGATTTAAAAAGAAAAAAGAAACAAACAAAATATATGTATATTATTTGGATGGTTTATATCATCTTTGTCTAAATACATTATAATGGAAATATGTTAAAAGGTGTGTCATACCACAGTACAAAAATAAATGACTTTTTTCCTGCATGCTTGCCTGAGGTATGTTGTGATTTGAATTGCCTTATAAGCCAAACGAAATGAAAGAGGGGGGGGGGAGGTTGTATGTTACTACATAACTCAGAAATGCTTGGACATTGTTTCATCACATTACATGTGTATTTGATGCTGTGTTATGTCAAAATTCAGACAAGTTGTCTGTCATTCTATGTATGTTGTGGGAGACCTTATCTTGTTAAGCTGTATTGTGTAAACCTCTCATTGCCTGAAATAGTCAGAGTTGTATAACTCAGTGTCTCCAACTAACTGTTTCCTAAACTTAACACATTTCCTAACACTAAAATATAGATGTTTGTAAATTCTTCATTCATTTTGTCTCCTCTTATGTATTTCAAATCAGGCTTTTATCTCATGAGGGAAGCAACAACCTTCCATTGCATTTAACAAGTCTCCAGAACATTGTTGTGTCTTCACAATATGTGTCAACTAAGTTTCATTCAGCAAACGCACCTAGAATTATGAAAATGTTTATATTGCTTCTTTGGTCCAATCTAACATGGTCTTGTACACTGTTTGTATTCCACTCCACTCCCTCCCTCCCCCTCATGCTTTCTGCAACGTTTCCTTATTTAGGGCATTAAAACAATAGTTGTCATAATAAGATAGTCTTTGCCAAGCCCTCCAGATGTTTTGTGCTACAACTCCCAGCAACCTTGGCGCTGGAGGTCCAAAACATCTGGAGGGCACTCAGCTTGACAAAGACTGCTATAAAATAACACACACTTCTTCCACTGTGGGATTTGTTTATTTCATTTAAAAATTATATGTTGCTCGGTTGTATAAAACGAGGAAGTTTACAAAAGCAATTTGATTGGAGAAGCTTCCAGTATCACAGGTAAGTGCTCAGTTTAGATTTTGCAAGAACCATAAAAAAATTGGCTTTCCAAACTTCATCTGAGAACAATATGAACCTCTGGCCTGGCTACCACCAAAGCTCAGAGAGAGTGGGGCACAGAGAACACTTTGTCTGTTATACACAATAGCATTTACAAACACTGACACCACCACTGCTTTTTTTAAGGATTTGGTGCCGTTAGCATGCATTATCTATAAATACGAACAATTCCACACACAGAACATGGAACAAGATTGCATGAGGGATGTGTACAAATCAATAGGATTGTATTTTTAGTATGCCAGATTTGTGGCACAACTAGAGTTTAAAAAAATCCTAAGGAAAATATCACTAATCATATCATATATGAATACAGTGGTACCTCGGTTTATGAACACAATTGGTTCCGGAAGTCTGTTCATAAACTGAAGCGTTCATAAACTGAAGTGAACTTTCCCATTGAAAGTAATGGAAAGTGAATTGATCCATTCCAGATGGGTCCACGGCGTTCGTAAACCGAAAATTCGTAAACCGAGGTGTTCATAAACCGAGGTTCCACTGTAATACAGAATGTATTTGTCATGGTAGGAAAAAACACAGGCATTGTCTCGCAAATTTTATTAGTCACTTGCTGTGTTGATATATTTATTTAGTTTTACATCCCACCTGAGGATCTCGGGGTGGTATACCTGATTCTTATCACCGCAACTTTTATCATTACAACAACACTCTGTAAGCCAGAGCTTCCCAAACTTTTCATGTTGGTGACACACTTTTTAGACATGCATCATTTCGCGACACAGTAATTCAATTTTACTAGCAAACCGGAGGTTAAACTAAGCCCTTCTTTCCAGCCCTGGGAGGAGCATGGAGAGCTTTCGTGTGACACACCTGCACACTGCAAGCTGATGCACAAACATGTCGCAACACACTGTTTGGAAAACTCTGCTCTAAGCTGCACAACACAGCAGTCCAAAACAGACACCATTTTGTAAACACTTGGCAGGCCCCTTTAGCCTAATGGTATATGAGATGCTGTCGCAGCACTGAGATAGCATTGAAAAGCCTGAGCACTTGTGAGTTTATTATCTATGGTTCTCAAGCTGTGAGGTATGCCCACACCAGGTGAGGAACAAAATACCTGGAAAGGTTCCGTGCAAAGCTCCAGGGATGGAGAGTCCTACAATAAGCAAGGTGTGCAACACTTACCTGTCAGCAGGAGATGTTTCATACTGTAGCCGCCCAAACTGCTGTGGTAACTGCTGAGTGAAGTCTTGAAGGGTGCAGAGGCAGGCAGCATAAGACCACTTCCGACTACCTCAGCTCTACTCCTGCTTCCTTCCCCAATTCACTGATCTTATGAAAGAGTCTAAGGCACCCCTTTTCTAATGCCAGCACACTCCCAGACCCAGAAGTGTGCCATATTTGGTTCATCCCCATCAACATTGCGGCTGGAAGTCTGTCTGCCATGTATAATATCAGTTACGTGGAGTTGGACACACACAGGCACCGTCAACCTGAGATTTTGCCACCTGAGGCAAAGGACAATATGGCCTCCACACCACGCCCTCCATTTTACATGCAGAAGCTGACTGGACTGAATCTCATTTTGGAACTGTCAATGGGGACAGCATCCTCCTGAGGACAGCAGAACAGCTTAGGGGGCACAGAGCAAGCTATCCTCAAAAAATTGCCACCACACCATAGCAGCTACCGTCTGAGGCAGCTGCCTCACTCTGTCCAATGGTGGGGCCAGCTCTGCCTGCCAGCAGCCATCCCCTAGCGCAGGTTATTATTTTTATAATGACTTTTTTATTATATTTATTAGTTGCTTTACCTACCGAGTAACTCAAAGTGACTTACAGTAAACCAATAAAAACCTAAAAACACAGCAGAATAGGGTTACCATGTGTCCTCCTTTTCCAGGACACATCCCCTTTTTCAAGGGTAAAAATTCTGTCCGGGTGGATTTTTTTTTAATTTGCCAAAATATCTCTGGCTATACTTTCTGGATGAGACATAGACATAACCTGGTGGCTGAAGACTTGCTTTCCTCTTCCCTTCTACTGCCCCGATCGGCAATATATCACAGATTCTGCAGGCTACACATACGGTAGTTAGGGGTACTGTATTTAAAATGAGAGTCGTCATAGCTTCTTTTTTTGCTCTTCAAAATATGGCAACCCTGGTAACACAGCTAAACAAAAAGGCAGGGCTAAAGGCCCCAACCCACTGAAAGAGCTCAACATGGCATATATACATGATTCTTCCTCTCCCCATTTTATCTTTACAACACCCTTGTGAGGTAGCTGGCCTTTGGATGAAAACAACCAGCAGAATGTAACCAACGTATTCACTGTCTCCACCCCGCATAAGCCCTGCATAAGTGTTTTAGCAACTTAAAACCACATCAGATATTTACACAGTACAGTATATGCTTGCTGGGCCTGACTGCTAAAAGTCACTGCTGCTCCATGGGCTGTGGAGGAAAACATGGTGACATTTTGCTGTAACCATGGAAACCACCACAGTGGAAAGCAAATTCCCTGAGAAAGGATATGTATAGCTAAGTGTGATACAGCCCCCTCCTCTATGGCTCCGTTCTGAATGCCGAAAATTCTTATTTCCAATAAAAAATGCTCCTGGCTTGAGGGTTTTAGTGAGGCAATTATAGAATCCCCTCATCTCCCCAGATAAAATCCTGCCATTTTTGCCTGCCATGTCCTGTCGTCGTTCAGGCGGGGACATGAGAACAAGGGCCTCCCTTGACCCATTGTTTCCCTACCAGAGGCCTATGGTTTATTAAGAATCACAAATGGAGCTTTCCCCTCCACACTGTAAGTTCACAAAGTTCATTTCTTCTTCCCCCATCCCAGAGTCCATACAAGTTTCAGGTTTTTAAATTTATGCATTTATTTATCTTATTATTACACTAATATTCTGCCTTTCCTCCAAGGAACTCCAGGTAACATGCATGGTTCTCCTCCTCCCCCAATTTTTGCTCCGTACAACAATCCTGTGAGGTAGATTAGGCTGAGAGACAGCAACAGGCCTAAGGTCACCCAGTGTGCTTCATGACTGTGTGGAGATTTGAACCCTGGCCTCCCAGGTCCTGGTCCAACACTCTAACTCAGGGGTCGGCAACGTAAGGCCCATGGGCCACAAGCGGCCCGTGGGGGTCATTTAACCGGCCCATAGACCCCCGCGACCTGCTTGGGGATCCTTGCCGCCCGCTCAGTCGGTCGGCTCCCATGTGCCGACCATGCTCAGCATGGAGCAGAGCAGGGACCTGCAGCCAATGTGAAGCTGCACACGCCTCCTCCGCGCCGGAAGGAGCGCCAAAAATAGTGTTTGCGTATGTGTGCGCGTATGCGCACTCCGGCCCACTGCGGCGTCGGCGGGACCATGAACCGGCCCAAGCCACAAAAACTTTGCCGACCCTTGCTCTAACCACTACATGACACTGGGGTTGCTTTTAATTTTTGGGTTAAGTCTTTCCCAGTGTGAGTGCATCTCATCCTCTTCATGGCACGGCATAAAGATAAAGCTGTCATGCTTCCTGCCAAAGATATTATGGAAGGCTGAGTTTGCAGAAAGCAGAGTGACTTTAGCTGCACTCTGGGGAAAATATCCTGCCAAAAGCCAAGGAGCGGGAGGGAAGTAAATCTGGAAGCAGCAACCGAGAACTCCTCTCTTCACTGAATGATTTAGAGCTTTTCTTCAACATGCTTTGATGTGCAATCTGCAGAGCAGTAATTGAAGAAAAGCTTGTAGGATATAAATCATAATTAAAATGAAATGTCCCTGCCTTCCATCTTGGAGAGGAGGGACTTGAATGGGGCTTTCTTTAGAAGCCTAAATTGGAATCGCTGAAATATGTAGGGAGGTGGGCTAATGATTATGGAAAGGAATCATGGCTTTGGAGGACTGGAGGAAGGAGTCATAGAAGTAGCTAGCAGGACCAGTGGTCAGGGCTGATGGGAATTGTAGTCCAGAAACAGTTGGTGACCCAAGTTTGAGAAACCCTGCTTTAAAGCATGGACCTGTGCCTAGAAACATGGCATGAAAATAATCTGGATCAGTCCATACTGTCTGGGGTAAACAAAAAAAGGGGCAGGAGGCGGAGTGGAATGGGGCATGGCTGGTGGATCACCCTACATTGCAACATTTTGTTATGGGTCCCACTTGCTACGAATATTACCAAAATAACATCTACAGGAATGCAAAGCCATCAACCCAAGATTTCCCCACCAACAATAAATAATTATTATAACTAACGCAATTATCTAATAACAAGCGTAAATACAAAACTATGCACCTTTCATTTCTGATGGGGATGTCTCTGGTTTCCATTTAGGTTGAAATTTGCTGGTGACATTATTTCAGGGATTTAATAAGGGAGAGAATATGACTCCTGGATGGATAATAACATGTCGCAGTGAATGTACCTGTGACCATCCCAAAAGAAGGCAATGGAAATGTTGCCTGAGAAAAGAGAGTAAAGGAATCAGACAACTCCTTTACTGCATTCAGGAGAACGGTTGCAAGCCTTAGCTGTTAATCATCTCAAAATCCCAGCATGGTATTAATGCAGCTGCTTTCTATAGCTCCAGTATATTAGCAGAGTCAAGTCAAGTTACATTAAACTAGGAACACAGTCACAGGAAAGCTGGATCTGAAATCAGAATGATACTTTCATGCAATTGTGAAATGGTGTGGAGTATTGGTGGTTCTTGTTGTTGTTAACAGTGGTGGGTGAGATCCACTTCCATGACTGCAAAATGGACCTTAAGTTGCCCATTCGTGTTGGGAAAGTTCTCCCATATGAATTTATTCACTGCCGTTGAGTTCAAAGAGATTGTTTCCATGGCTGCCAGCTCTTGACTGCGAGTTTGTTAATAACTCTTGAAATTCCACCAAACTATTACATAGTTAAAGAGGGTCTTCTTTTTTCTACAGAAATATAGAGTTGGTTCAGCCTAAGTAGTGCTAAGTAGTCCATTAAAACCAATATGAAAAGTGAGTCAGGATCAAAGCAGCTCTAATTGATTTCAAAAGTGCTATAACTGAAGGACTGTACCCACTTACCTGGTGAGCCCCATTGAATACAATGAGATGTGCTTCTGGAGCAATGGTACATTTTGAAATGGTGGAGCTCATCATGGCATCCTCAATAGCCACATGCACAAACACACACACACATGAGAATCTCAAAACTCATGGGCCGATGAGCACTTACTGTTTCCAACCCTAACCCTGCGGAAAGCCATCTAATTACGGTAGACTTTAATTTTATTTTGACCTGTTTTTAGGAGGTAATTTAGTTATTGTTTGATTTTATACTAATGTTATATATCTGATGTTAGCCGCCCTTAGCCCAACTTCAGCCGGGGAGGGCGGGATATAAATAAAAGATGATGATGATGATTATTATTATTATCCAGTAATACACATGCAAACTTCCACACCAGAGAATGGCAACACAGAGCACACAGTCATATCCTATTTATCAGACTCATTATGGCCACAGTCCTATGCAGTTTCCTGGAAGTAAGCTCTACTGAACTCAGCGGTGCTCACTTCTGCTTGCATAGTAGACTAAACTTGTGGAATACACTGAGAGCTTTAACAAAAGATCTTCAGCCAGCTGAAATACAAATATTAGCTTTTAATCAGAAATGCAAACAATCTGGCAAAGTAGTGTTGCCATTTAAACTACTTGTATGACGTAGGGATAGCATCAAAGGAAAGGGGCCGGCCTCTGCTTGTTTTCCTCATTTGCTAGCTTCCTTTAAGCTAATGTTTAAAAACAAACTTGAAAGACTCATTATCACCTCATTCACTTGCCAGAGCATAGCAGATCTCTCAATCCCCCAGGTACTCCAGCAGATCGTTCCAGCTCTGAAGAAAGTCCTGGAGCTCTACAGCCTCGCATCTCCCCACTACACCACTTGAGAGGTATAGGATTGTGCTGCAACTTAGGCTGGATATAAACCATAGTCCAAACATCCTGAATTGTTTTTTTAGGAAGGCATGAAGGTTCATTATACTTTCTCAACAATGGATTAGAAAATCTGCGTGCATTCTGAGCACTGAAAATGCAATCTAAACTGGGGAAAGATATATAAAAAGGTGTGCGACCTTTGTTTAACAAGATGAAAAAGTAATATTATTGCAGCGAATTTGGGTTTTATTTCAAAGAACAACAACAGCAAAAAGAACTGGAGTTCCATATTTTTTTTTAAAAAAATGATTTTTGTGTGGTGAGTGAAAGAGAAAGGAAGGGGAGGGAATGTAGCTTCTTATCTGATCTTGATTCTTTGTAAGCAACCTGATCATTATGCTGCATATTCTTTTGGTTTGTTGTTGCTTAGCTCAGAGGCAAAAATGTAGCTTTTCGCATAAGTAACCCCTTTTTATTTAGGTTATTACAAAAGAATCTCCAATTAAATAAATCGAGGTCTTTTTAGGTCTGTACCGGCCCTGTTTATGCAGACTGTCGGTGCGCAAGTAATTACTGCAAACGGTGGACCCAGAGAGCAGATCAGGTTATATATTATACAGTACCGTACCTTCAAATACTCAGTGTAGTGCTGATGATGATTGCACTTGTGATATTGCATACTGTGATATGTCTCTGAATTCAGTCCCTGCCAGTTTGCCTTTCCAGATATATTTGGCTACTTACTTGCACGCAATGGAAGTAATCCATAATTGTCTCTTGTTAGGATTCACATGGATTTGAACCCTCCAAGATCTGTGTGTGCGGAAATACTCCCTTATCGAGGTTTGTCTACTTTCCACCTTTAAAAAAATAAGGCTTATGTACTGTCATTTCTCTTGTAAGGTTTTTCTAAGCTGTGGTGAAATGTTTCCCCATCGTTTATAGCTCAGTTGTCAGAAAACGCAAGTAAAAAATGCAGGAAATGTGTAGCTATTCGTGAGATGGAATTTCAAATAGTATTGGCAAATTCCCTCGCTCCTAACCACACTAGGCAGCAGAGCAGAAATTGATACAAGTGCCGTAATATGCTCTACAAGTCTTCATAGCTCGAAAATAAATGCATATGGCACAAGCATTCTCCAAACCAATATTACCTAGAAATAAGCTGCAAGTAGTCACAAATGCTTGATTTATGCCAATCAGCCTTTTTATTATTCCAGTATTATTACAAGTGGTTAAGCTCCAAGAGGAGGCATTCCATGGAGCTCAGTGAAGCCCAGTGGATGGTGAAGTTTAGATGGGAAGGTTGCATAGTCTGGAAGCTTCAGTTTGCAAATAAACCCAAATTATTAGACAAATATAAAGGGATGCAATGCACCATTTAGTTTTTTCTCAGTCTTTCGAACCTTATTTCCCTGTCTATGAACCTTACAAAATATGTATATCGTGTGGGGGGAAACCATCTAACCATTGCTCAGTATAGCAAACACTAGGGGCAAATCTACACTCATTGTTTATAACATTAAGGAAGAAGTAAGGAGTGATTTTCATAACGTAATGAACACATTACGTTTTGCTTGTAACGTTAATAATAATAATAATAATAATAATAATAATAATAATAATAATAAATTTTATTTGTATCCCACCCTCCCCGGCCAAAGCCAGGCTCAGAGCAGCTAACAATAATGAATAAGACAATATGCAAATAAAATGACATTCAACATTCATTAAAATAATACAGAATAGGCTACAGTAATATTAAATATCAGCATTTCAAAATTAAACAGAAATCCACTCTTAACAGTTACAATAAGTAATTTCTAAACTCCAATCAATAATACACAGCAAACCACAGTGCACAACATAATACAATACAAAATGAGAAGCAGAGACTGGAGGGTGGAGCAAGGCAGGTGGAAAGAGGCCTTGCCTGATGGAGTCTCTCCCCTATAATGTGTTATTACAATGCAACACCATAGGGTGGTGCAGAGCAACCAAGACTTGGGAATAGGAAAGCTGCTTTTTTACCGACAAAACAAGGTAGGAACATTTTTAATTTACCAATATGCCCAGGTATGTTTTAGAATGATATTAGATATATCTATTAGATATATCTAATATCATTCTGTTAACGTTTAGAAGGTCAGTGTAGACTCAGCCTAGGAATCCAAATGGCCAGGTTCAAACCAGTCAGGCTAGGCATCAGCTTGGGGCAGGCATAGGCAACCTTGGCTCTCCAGATGTTTTGGAACTACAACTCCCATGATCCCTGACCACTGGCCCTGTTAGCTAGGGATCATGGGAGTTGTAGTTCCAAAACATCTGGAGAGCCAAGGTTGCCTATGCCTGGCTTGGGGCATTCGCTTGGGCCCACAGATGGTACCAAGGCCCACACAAATGTATCAGGCACCCACCTGCCAATCATCTGATGGCAAGAATTGTTATACAGTACTGTGTTTTAGGACTCACAGTATAACATATGCGTGGGTTGCAGTAGAATGGTATCACGTAATTTGCAGGTGGTCAATCCTACCCACCACTCAAAGTTCAAAGGAGCTCAAACTCATCTCCATCTGAGACCCTGGAGAACTGCTGCTGCCAGTCAGTGTAGATAATACTGGACTAGACAGACCAGTGTTCTGACCTGATATAAAGGCTGCTTCCTGCTCTGTCCTAAGAATCACTCGGCTCCCTTCCTTCACATTCCTCTGGTCCTGCAATGCAGCACGAGAGAGCCTAACAGAACGTGTTTCTATTATCCTTGGCAAATTCATCTCATCATACCTAGGAATTCGTTTTCTTGCCCTTTCACCAAAAAGGGGGGGGGGTGAATTGCAATGAAATATGAAGGTCCCCGGTGCTTATGAAGCTGCATGAATTGCCTGAAGAAGAGACTGCCACTTAAAACTCTGAGATGCATCGGGGGACTTTGAAAGCTATATACTGCTCCTTTAATTAATCTAGTCGAGATAATATTGGGAGAGCCCCAGCTCCCAATTCTTTTGCACATCTCACAAGGGCTTAGGGAGGAATCTCTCACCTTGCCTGGGAAGAATGAAAAAGCCTGCACCATCTCTCCTGTTATTCCTTGGCTTCTCAGAAATTAAAATGAGTGAAATTTTAACCCCCTTCTCCTACTTCCTCTTCATACAACAGAAAGATTGAGGGGGGAAGTATAATCTCTCCACTTTCAGACAAGACGGGTTTTTCCTATTTTATGTACAGAACATTAAAGAGCCAACGGTTAAAAGAAATTTTCAAGTCAGACAAAAAAAATGGATTTGACACAAAGATCATATTTAGTAAAAGAACTTTTATTCAATAATAAAAAATATATATTATCAAAAACATATACATTACTATTGGATTGGAACCTTAAGGACGAGGAGGTGAAGGAAGTGATGGTGAAACGGGCACACGATTTTGGTTATCCATTTGAGATGGAAAAATGGGGGAAACTATGGAAAACAGATTAAAAGTTCACCATGTGCTATCTGATAAAAGAAAACTTTATTAAAATGATCCATAGATGGTGCCTGACCCCAAACAAATCAGCCAAAATAAATAAAAAATAACAGTAATAAGTGTTGGAGATGTAAACAAAATGAAGGAACCCTATTCCACATGTGGTGGACGTGCCCCCCCCCCAAAAAAAATTGGGACATGGTTTATGAAGAACCAAAGAAAATGCTAAAGCATACATTTTTAAAGAAACCTAAAGCTTTCCTATTAGGCATTTTAATGATAAGCATCCCAAATGAATATAAAAGAGTGTTTCTTTATTTGACAACAGTGGCTAGAATATTAATAGCAAAATACTGGAAAAGCGAGCTAATACCAACAAAAGATGAGTGTGAGTACCTCGAACTAGCCAAAATGACAGAACTAATAAGAAACCACTCAGGTGACAAGGTAAAAAAGGAATGGGTTTGTTTCAAAAACTATCTGACTAAATATTGTTCCAAAAATAATAATTGGTTGTGCTTAGATTAATTTCACAGATATAATGGGAAAAAATTGATTTGAATAAAGGAATACAGCTTATTGGTAACTAATGAGAAGTGTTGAAGCTACAAAGAGATAGAGGGAAGTCAATTAACATATCAGGGATTCAAAGAAGTTTGGTGGAACAGGAAGAAAGTAATTGTAAGGAAAGAAAGAAAAGAAGAAATAATTTCTTTCTGGGAGCCTTTTGTATAGAATATTCAAATTATGGTTTGTATCCTTTGAACAATTGTGTGTATCTTTTTAATTTTTTTCCTTTTTTATTTTATTCTTTTTCTCTCCTTTTTTCCTTTTCTTTGGGTGTATTTAGGTGTCTTCCTCAGCATCTGAGGGCAGCAGGGTAGCTTTGGGGGCACAGAGAAGGCCACATAGCGCACTTTGCTCTGTCTTATTGCTTTTCGCTGTCCTTTAGTATCTGCCACCTGAAGCAACCGCCTCACTCTGCCTAAGGGTAGGGCTGGCTCTGCTTCCTTTGCAGCAGGCTCCCTGGAAACATCAGAAATAGCCCCTTTCTTGCCACTTCCAAGCTTCTTGAGAACTCAGCACAAAATGAAGGCAGCTTAGTGGGCATCAGCTGTTCTAGCTGGGTCCTAGCTCCGTGGAAGTACATGTATATTTTACCTACAAGAGTTCCCAGTCTCTGCCACTCTAGAGTCCATGAGCGCACCATGTTGTTGTTTAGTCGTTTAGTCGTGTCCGACTCTTCGTGACCCCATGGACCATAGCACGCCAGGCACTCCTGTCTTCCACTGCCTCCCGCAGTTTTGTCAAACTCACGTTCGTAGCTTCGAGAACACTGTCCAACCATCTCGTCCTCTGTCGTCCCCTTCTCCTAGTGCCCTCCATCTTTCCCAACATCAAGGTCTTTTCCAAAGATTCTTCTCTTCTCATGAGGTGGCCAAAGTATTGGAGCCTCAGCTTCACGATCTGTCCTTCCAGTGAGCACTCAGGGCTGATTTCCTTAAGAATGGATAGGTTTGATCTTCTTGCAGTCCATGGGACTCTCAAGAGTCTCCTCCAGCACCATAATTCAAAAGCATCAATTCTTCGGCGATCAGCCTTCTTTATGGTCCAGCTCTCACTTCCATACATCACTACCGGGAAAACCATAGCTTTAACTATACGGACCTTTGTAGGCAAGGTGATGTCTCTGCTTTTTAAGATGCTGTCTAGGTTTGTCATTGCTCTTCTCCCAAGAAGCAGGCGTCTTTTAATTTCGTGACTGCTGTCACCATCTGCAGTGATCAAGGAGCCCAAGAAAGTAAAATCTCTCACTGCCTCCATTTCTTCCCCTTCTATTTGCCAGGAGGTGATGGGACCAGTGGCCATGATCTTGGTTTTTTTGATGTTGAGCTTCAGACCATATTTTGCGCTCTCACCTCTTTCACCCTCATTAAAAGGTTCTTTAATTCCTCCTCACTTTCTGCCATCAAGGTTGTGTCATCTGCATATCTGAGGTTGTTGATATTTCTTCCGGCAATCTTAATTCCGGCTTGGGATTCATCTAGTCCAGCCTTTCGCATGATGAATTCTGCATATAAGTTAAATAAGCAGGGAGACAATATACAACCTTGTCGTACTCCTTTCCCAATTTTGAACCAATCAGTTGTTCCATATCCAGTTCTAACTGTAGCTTCTTGTCCCACATAGAGATTTCTCAGGAGACAGGTGAGGTGATCAGGCACTCCCATTTCTTTAAGAACTTGCCATAGTTTGCTGTGGTCGACACAGTCAAAGGCTTTTGCATAGTCAATGAAGCAGAAGTAGACGTTTTTCTGGAACTCTCTAGCTTTCTCCATAATCCAGCGCATGTTTGCTATTTGGTCTCTGGTTCCTCTGCCCCTTCGAAATCCAGCTTGCACTTCTGGGAGTTCTCGGTCCACATACTGCCTAAGCCTGCCTTGTAGAATTTTAAGCATAACCTTGCTAGCGTGTGAAATGAGCGCAATTGTGCGGTAGTTGGAGCATTCTTTGGCACTGCCCTTCTTTGGAATTGGGATGTAGACTGATCTTCTCCAATCCTCTGGCCATTGCTGAGTTTTCCAAACTTGCTGGCATATTGGGTGTAGCACCTTAACAGCATCATCTTTTAAAATTTTAAATAGTTCAGCTGGAATATCATCACTTCCACTGGCCTTTTTATCAGCAATGCTTTCTAAGGCCCATAGACAGTAGAGCGCACCATAGACAGTACCAAATTAGGTTAAGTGTATGTCTTTGCATAAGACAACTTCCTGTGTCCCTAAATTTACTCAGCATGCCTGGTCTCTGCCAGGCACACCAGGCTATGCAGAGTCATTTAAAGCTACTGCTGTGAGAACTTCTTAAAGAGTCACATAAAGATCATGGGTTAAATCGATAAATAAAAACTCCCTTGTAGCTCAGAGTGCAGGCAACTCCTGAGTCTCATCAAGGGCAGGCAACCTTTTTTTAAAAAAATGTTTACTAACTGCTACCTGTCATGAGCTTTTGTTGTAAGGCAGATTACAGATTTAGAACAGGGATGGTCAGAAAGTAGTTTGAGATCTATTCAAACATCTCTGGCTGATTTACAGTAAATAAGGATTTCTGACTTTTTGTTGCTTAACAAAATCTACCCCTCCCCAAATTAGGCTGCTGAAACAAAGAAAGTGTATAGGGAAACTGGGACTGAATTTTTGTGTGGGAAAGGACCATGAGCTCAGTTCTAGTACTGAAGACACTTACCTGACTGAAGAGGTGTCCTGTTCTTTCATTTTATCTTGCACTTGGCTGCTATTAGAACCTTGGGGTTCTAGGCAAAATAAAAGCAGATCCCACAACCTTGAAGGCTACCCACCTCTGATCTAGAGTTTTTAAAATGTTCTAATTTCTAGTTTCAGCAAGGAAGCAAGATCGCTTAAAATCCCTTGATAGAATTCGTAATTTTTAGTTGCAGGCAATCCATACTGGTTCATATAACACAAGAGGCATTGCACTTTCGTTGCCATCTTTCTGAAAGGAAATGAATTACCAGTTAAAACAAAATCGAAAGGGCGGAGAGAATGAAAGTGCATTCTGGTAGTCAACCCAATCTAGGTCAGGAATCAGGACCTGAAGTGTTAAACAGAATATAAAGCTCATTCATCTGCTGATTTTATACAGATTTCATCCAGCTCTGTGAAAATCAGAAGATTGCTGTGGTACCAAATTATTCAAACAGATCAGAAATCCTGATAGGGAATTATTGAGCATTTTTGCTCAGGTTCTGTCAACCAGCAGAGATAAATCCACCATTCAAATGCCAACACTGCCCTCTAGCGATTAGATGACATTAATATACATTGCTTATTCGTTTTCAATGCCGACTCCTCGGTCCAGTGGTCCTGTGTTCCTATGTACTCAAAGTCCTCCAGCCTGGAATGCCTTCCTCATTCTTTCAAGTAAAGGGTATGCAAGAACATAAGAAGAGCCTGCTGGATCAGGCCAATGGTCCATCTAGCCCAGCATCCTGTTCTAGCAGCAGCCAACTAGATTCCTGTTGGAAACACACAAGCAGGAACTGAGAACGAGATCACTCTCCCCTCCTGCAGTTTCCAGAGCATTGCTATCATGGCTAGTAGCTACAGATAGCCTTATCTTCCATTAATTTATCTCAGGCATTGGCAAACTCAGCCCGCCAGATGTTTTGGGACTACAACTCCCATCATCCCTTGCCACTGGTCCTGTTAGCTAGGGATGATGGGAGTTGTAGTCCCAAAACATCTGGCGGGCCGAGTTTGCCTATGCCTGATTTATCTCATCGTCTTTTAAAACCATCCCATTTGGTGACCTATCATTGCCTTTGTGGTGGTGAGTTCCACAGTTAAACTATGCATTGAGTGAAGAAGCACTTTCTTTTATCCGTCCTGAATCTTCCAACATTCTGCCTCAAAGGGAGAACTATACATTTCCACACTCCTGTGCTTGAATGGCTTTGATTTAATGGGGGTTCCCATGCACACGCGTACTAGAACATTCACAGATATTTTAATAGCAGTTGCAAAATGGTATAGCAGCTTTTGATTTGTGACACTTAGATGGGCAAGGTACTGATTGGCCTGGAGTGGTTTGTAGGTTAATAGACACCCCCTCCCCACAAATAAATTCATCACCTGTTACAAATATCCATCTTGCCAGAGTTCAAATTTGGTCTGTCTGTTAACTCTCTATTCCAGACATCCCCAAACTGCGGCCCTCCAGATGTTTTGGCCTACAACTCCCATGATCCCTAGCTAACAGGACCAGTGGTTGGGGAAGATGGGAAATGTAGTCCAAAACATCTGGAGGGCCGAAGTTTGGGGATGCCTGCTCTATTCTCAACTGCCAAGAATTTTGAGCTTATGCTGTCTGTGACATCATTCATGACAGCAGAATGTTGCTTGCCTTCAGCTCAGGTTGTCTCCATGCCAACAGCAAGGGGTCAGGAGTAAAAACTACAGAGTTATCAAAGTAGGAATTTCCAGCAAAATTTATTTTTGCTCTCCTGCCCTATGCCTAATTAATAGCTGTGTGTAGCTGGAAGCCTGCTTGCAGAAGTTAGTTCTAATAGATCTCAATGAACGATTCCAATGAATGATCCAATGTTATTCAATAAATTCGCCTCCAACCCCCCCCCCCAAGCCCCTTTCATCAGTTTATAGCATTTTTATAATTCAAACCCCTTTTGAAATGTTCAGTATCTCTGGATTATTCTTCAAGTTTATTTGGCCTTTCCTATGTAGAGGTTGCTGGTTCATCAATTAATGTTACTAGACAAGGGGCAGTGTCAAATAAACTCTACTCATTCCCAAGCACTTCCCCTATGATAAAAGTCAATACAGCCCCAATATTTATTTATTACCTGCCATGTTGATCCACCTTGCCAGAGTTCAGACATGGGCTGACTGTTAACTGCTTCTAACTCTGCCAAGACTTTTGAGCATAACTCGTTTATGACATCATGCGTGACATCAGAATGTCCCTGTTTGAATTCTGCCCAGGCTGTCACCATGCCAACAGGGGTGGCCAGTAAACTTCTGCTACTAGAGAATCAATCAGCCTGATTATCCAATACCTGTGGGTTATTCTTTATGCTTCATTGACCCTTCCTTTTTATTATTCAGGAATTACTAGTCCTCCAAATAATTTTAATCAGTATGAATATTCAGATCTAATATTTTCAGAGTTCCCTGGGAAGAGGGATTGGCTGTTAAACCCCTCTAAGAATTGTAGCTCTGTGAGGGGGAACCAGGTCTCCTAACAACTCTTGGCTCCCTTAATAAACTACATCTCCCAAGATCCTTTGGGGGAAGGCATGAGTTTTAAGTGCACTGCAGCACAAAACCTTTCTGAACCAGTACAGTACTAGGCTAGCCACCCCACCCCACCCCCAGAAGCTGGCAGTGTCTTTCAGTTCTGCATTAAACTCTATTGAACTCAGCGGGACTTCTGTGTAGGCATGCATAGGATGGCAGCATGGCACAGTGGTTAGAGTGGACTATGGCCAGGGTTCAAATACTAACTGGGCTACAAAGCTCACTGGGTGACCTTGGCGGCCAGCTGCTGCCTCTCAGCCTAACCTACCTCACAGGGTTGGTGGGGGAGGATTAAACGGGGAAGGGGTTAAGAAAGCCATGTTTTCCGCCTTGAGTTGCTTGGAGAAAAACGGTGGGATGTAAATGCAGCAAACAGATAAATAAAAGCTGCACTTCCTAAAGCTCTTTAAAAAAAACCCCACAAAATTAGCCCCAAAGAAGCGAATAGTAGTGGGTATAGATCAAGGGAAGTCATAGTCCCACTCTATTCTGCCTTGGTCAGACCACACCTGGAATACTGTGTCCTGTTCTGGGCGCCCAAATTTAATAAGGCTGTTGAAAAGCTGGAGCACTGAGATGATCAAGGGTCTGGAAACCCAGCCTTATGAAGGAGCTATCAAAAGAGGAGACTGAGAGGAGATACCACAGCCACCTTCAAATATCTGAAGAGCTGTCCCATCCCATGGAAGAGGGAACAAGCTTCTTTTCTCCTGCTCTGGAGGGTAGAACTCGAACTCATGGCTTCAGGTTACAAGAAAGGGGGTTCCGACTCAACATCAGGAACGACTTTTCTGACGGTAAGAGCTGTTCGACTGCGGAGCAGACTCCCCTTTTAAGCAGACCTTGGCTGGCCATCTGTCCACGGGTGCTTTCAGCCGAGATTCCTGCATCGCAGGGGGCTGGACTAGATGACCATCAGGGATCCCTTTTTGGTTCAAAGTTAAGGGCGGCCAAGTGGCCAACTGGCTCCTTCCACCCCAGAGGGGGAAACAAGGCGGGGACTTATCCCCCCCCCCTCCTCGACAAAGGAGAGCCCCGGCGGCCTTCCTCGCCTCTGGCCTGTAGGAGGCAAACGGATCCCGGCGCCTCGGCGGAAGAAGGCGGGCTCTCGGCGGGGCCGCGATGGCTGACGAGGGAGGGCAGCCTCCGCCGAAAGGGCCCTCCTGCCGCGCCGGCCTCCCCGCGCGATATTTCTGCACGGCGGGGCGCGGGATGGAGCCTTTCCTGCTGAGGGAGGTGCGGACTCGGCTGGACGCCGCGCAGGTGAGGCCCTCCGGCCGGGCTGCAAGGAAAGTCCGGCGAATCCCTTGGGACTGAGAGCCTCGCTCGGCCTCCTTGCCGGCGGACAGGAGGATGGGTGGCTAAACACGCTCTCCCTTTGTCACTTCGGAAAGGCGGTGCAGACGAGCGAGCTGTCCCGGGGTTAGGTTGCTTCGTCTGCACGGCCAGTGCCGAATTTACGTATAAGCTGAACAAGCTATAGCTTATGGCCCCACTCTCTTGGCCCCCCTCCCCCAAAATGTAAAGGTAAAAAAAACTGGATGTACATTTCCAAAATATAAGATAAAAAAACAAATAATAAAGCCTACATCATTTTAAGTTAGAGCTTAATGATTATTTCACTATTAGTATACTTTTTCTTAATTGCATTTCACATTTAATATACTTATCTTAATTGTGTTTCAGTTCAACAATTACTTTGATAAAATACATATTTTGTTATGTGCAAATGGCTTTGAATACCTATTAGGTCCATAAATTACCATATAGCATATATTCAACACAAAAAAACACAAAACAATTTGTTGTTGACAAATGACAGCTGGACATATAAAGGGCCCCATTACCCTCAGTAGGGACGCTGGTGGCGCTGTGGGTTAAACCACAGAGCCTAGGGCTTGCCGATCAGAAGGTTGGCAGTTCGAATCCCTGCGATGGGGTGAGCTCCCGTTGCTCCCAGCTCCTGTCAACCTACGGTAGCAGTTTGAAAGCACACCAAAAAGTGAAAGTAGATAAATAGGTACCTCTACAGCGGGAAGGTAAATGACGTTTCTGTGTGCTGCTCTGGTTCGCCAGAAGTGGCTTTGTCATGCTGGCCACATGACCTGGAAGCTGTACGCTAGCTCCCTCGACCAATAACGCGAGATGAGCGCCGCAACCCCAGAGTCGGTCATGACTGGACCTAATGGTAGTTTAGGGCCACATCAAATCTGGCCCTGTGCACGGCCTCTGCCTGTTTGCTGGGAAGGAGAGTTCCCCACACCCTCCGTGGTCAGTGGGGGCTTTGCCCACAAAACAGGGTTGAGGACGTTTAAACATCCTTCCTACATGCATTGAAAGCATGGCTATTTCTCTGCACACCCCAAACCACAGAATAATCCTGGGAACTGTAGTTTAAGGGTGCTGGGGATTCTAGCTCTGCGAGGGGCAACTGTGGTTCCTGCTGTGATTCTTTGGGGACAGTTGCATGCATTCTGGGTGTGTGTTAAGTGTTGTTGTTGTTGTTTTGTTGTTGTTGTTAATTTATATACCGCCCTGTACCTGGGGATCTCAAGGCGGCTTACAGAATAAAATCAAGATATAAAACCACAAAATACATAATGAAAATAAAAGCAACAACCCAATAGCCCCTGCCCCCACAAAAAAAACACATTTTAATAGGGCATAGGATATCAATCAGATCAACCAAAGGCCTGGTTAAAAAGGAATGTTTTTGCCTGGCGTCTAAAGGTGTATAATGATAATGATATAATGATACAGGTATAATAAAGTGTATACCTGTAACTATATCATCGGTGTACATTCTCTGTCAAGGTGGAATATGTATCGGGAAAAGTCTTCTTCACCACCAGTGCAGAGCTGAGTATGCTGAAGGAGCTGAAGTCTGCGGAGCGGTTGTTTTTGCTGCTGAATAAATATCCTCCACTTTCCATCTCTAGAAATAAAGGTACCGGTATTTATTTATTTTTACTGTAGTCTTGTGGGATGCCTCGTGCAGGCCTATCTAATGTAACCTTCCACAGTGAGAAAGACTACCCTTTAGCCTGCTGCCTCTTTGTTAAAAGGAGTCAGTGCTGAGTAGCTTTGGGGTTCAATGTGGTAAGCGGTCATTCAAATTCCTGCTCAGCTATTTATTTTTTATAGCTTGCATCTTGCCCTTTATCTGTAGACCTCGGGGCAGGTTATAACCGAGAAAGTAAACACAACAAGCAATATTAAAAGCTGCTAAATCTGTCTGTTCAGTGAATTTTGTGGACCAGGACTGTTTTTCATCTAAGACCTGTCCCCAAAAAATGCACGTTTACAGTTATTCTGCTCTTCCATGATGCTGCAGCAGCTCTGCTTTTCCCTCTTCTTTAAACACACTTTTTACCACTGAATTGGACCAAATGGCAAACCTGATTGCCGTTTGGTCCAATTCAGTGGTTAACCATGTGTCTGCCTGGGGGAAAGCTGTGGGACAAACCCAGAGTGTACATTTGTTGGGCAGATACAGCTTGCCTTTCAGGTGCTAGCCCAGCTTCAGCTGCTATTCATCCCAAGGGAACAGCATGTTACAAGGCAAGTTACAGGTTTCTTTTGGCACTCATGGCATCATCACAGCCACCAGCACCACAAACCCATATTTTGGCTCCTGGGGGTTCTCCTAAGCAGTTCATTGAGGTCAGACAGGTCCTCAGCTAGCTGCTGGATCTTGGGTGAGTATTCTTTGGGGGCATCATCAGAGACTTGCCCAGTGTGCTTCACTGGGAGTTCAGGCTCTTGGCTGCTGCTGTTGCAACACGGTAGGCAGATATGGTACTGAGCCAGCCCACAGGCAACATGGCCATCACAGCAGCTCCAGGAGGTTGTAGGAAGGAGCCACCAGGGGCCTCCTCTGTCTTCAGCATGCAAGTTCCAGAGGGCCCCAAAGGAACTAACTCTCTAGCCAAGACATCTCTCTGGCTATGATCCTCATTTGGTGTACTTGGACAGGTGGACACTATCTCAAGACCTCACTTACCTAAGTGGGTCGTTGTGAAGCTTAAGACGCTGCTCGGCGCTCATTGGAATAAGGACGAGATGTGTATTCAATAAATAGGGAAATTGAAAGGGGCCTATCATAGCAAGTCCCTGCTGCCCTCTCCCTTTCAACCCCATTTTGAATAAAAATTGTGTTGAATGTGTAGGGCAGAGCTTCCCGAACTTTTCATGATGGTGGCACACTTTTTAGACATTTATCATTTCGCGACACAGTAATTCAGTTTTACTAGCAAACGGGAAGTTAAACTAAGCCCTTCTTTCCAGCCCCGGGAGCAGTGCAGGGAGAGTTCGCATGACACACCTGCACACTGCAGCTGACACTAATGTGCTGTGACACATGGTTTGGGAAACTCTGGTCTAGGGTAGTGTAGGCTTCCTTTCTTTTTACCTTGCTTGTTTAGCCCCTATTGCTCATGAACATTTAGGCAACCACACGGGAGCATTAGATCTACACAGGCGTATATGTGGAATTCTAGAGTCTGAGCTGTGTGTTCATCAAGGTGTATGAACTAGTATACCATTATCATCATCATCATCATCACCACCACCACCACACCTTGACCCATCTCCAGGATGCCCATGCAGCTGGTGTTTGAGGAATAGACCCCCCTTTTTGAAAACAGAAAACAGTGATTTGATAGCTTTCAATGCTATTTGCTTAATTAAGAAAGCCCTTATTATTTAAGTCAAAAGCAGGAATGAAAACATTCATTTTGTTTTCTGAATAGCTAAAACATAACCATAGGCTTCATACAAGTTTAACACCTACTTAAAAATTAAAGCACAATCCTAGCTATGTTTACCCCCATAGTAAGTCACACAGAATTTCATTGGGACTTATTCTCGTGTATTTGGGTGTAGAATTGCAATCTAAGCTTGCTTGAATGTTTCTCTTGAACACAATCTCTCCAGCTGATTAAGGCAGCTTAGTGGCTTTCTGGTTCTTAGGTTAGGTCCCAGCCATGATAGCAAGTATGCCAGGCCCTTCTCTGCTGCTCCAGAGAAGCGGACACGGAGCAATGGAATCAAACTACAAGAAAGAAGATTCCACCTAAACATTAGAAAGAACTTCCTGACAGTAAGAGCTGTTCGGCAGTGGAATTTGCTACCAAGGAGTGTGGTGGAGTCTCCTTCTTTGGAGGTCTTTAAGCAGAGGCTTGACAGGCATATGTCAAGAATGCTTTGATGGTGTTTCCTGCTCGGCAGGGGGTTGGACTGGATGGCCCTTGTGGTCTCTTCCAACTCTACGATTCTATGATTCTAGGAAGGAGGAAAGTGGCTTGCTAGGCAAAGTCTGGGGGATTAGATAAGATGGGGAGGGAGCATGGGTCTTGGGAGAGAAAAGTATTGCATTCCCTCACCCCCTAAGAAAACAGTCCTTGAAATATATTCTAATACTTCAAAATAAACAGTTTATTGTTATGTGGTAATTATGTGTTAAAGGTTACATGAGTTTAGATTCTTCATTTCTTTTAGGCAGAGTAATTCATGACATTCAAACACTTGTAAACGAGACTCCCAGGCATTGGCTAGATATGGTTACTCTTTGGAGAAGTCTTCATTGCCAGGAGGTGAAAGAAGAAAACAGGTGTGAGGAATGTCCAGACTCCCAGAAACGAAAACTGGAAGAGGAGGGCAGCATCCAAAATAAAAAACAGAAGAGAGAACTAATATTGGAGACCGTTTCTGATGAAACTCAAATAGAAAACCAACAGAGTTGTAACACCTCTGAGGTTCGCTTGTCTTCGCGCAGATCATTTCTGGAAAAGACTCCTGAACTTATTCAAGAGAAATCTGGTGTGAGCAGCAGTTGCTTCAGCTTCAGAGTGTCCTGCCGCTGTAGTGGAGCCCTTGCAAAAATATTTACTGCTCAGGTATGTGGGCATTTGTTTGGCCACTGTGAGAACAGGATGTGGAACTAGATGAGCCACTGGTCGGATCCAGCAGAGCTGTTCTTATCTACAAACAAGATGCATGCAGCTGCATTTAACACAATCCCAACATACAGCATCAAGCTGCTAATGAAATAGTTAAATGTTCTTGATTGTGTGCTGGCAGCCCAGATTATTTATGCAGGCGGCTGAGAAAGGGAGTTTATTTCTTCGTTATGCATAATCAGTAGTCATTAAGTTTTCTGAATGGCAGGCGCATAAGGAAAAAATAGCACTGCTTGAGTGGGCTGTATAGGAATCATTAGCATTCTGCATCCTAGATAATATTTTTAAAAGCAAGCTGAGCTTTACAGGCTGTCTTCTGTACCATCTTTTGGAATTCCTATTAATTGGCAAAGGGGTGTGTGTGTGTGGAGTACTGAATTATGCTTTATTATCCATACTCAAGATAAATTCCAAGACTGCTATTCTGAAGGTTTGGTTTTCAAGCAAAAATAACGTCTTGTCCTGTAACGCTCTTAGTAGATGTTGATGAGAGTGTGGAAGAAGCAATTAATTCCGTTCTTTGAACTCTTTTTCAAAAATGTCTTCAGTTTGGAAGAATATTCCATGAAATAATTGCTTCCTCCAAGTAATTATGGATTGTGTCATTTCAAGATTTCAGTCCTTAATGTGGACTACACCACATAGAACTTATCGGGAGTTGCTTCAAAGAAAGCATGCACAGGTTGAGATTGCAAGATCTTTTGGCCCCAGCCACCATGGTCAAGGGTGATGGGAACTGTTTCTAACATAACAAGATATGGAAGGCACCAGGGTAGCTTCCACTGGTCTAGGCCTAGCCCATCTTCTTCTTGGCCGTTTCAAGTTTCAGGAACAATTTGTCATGCCACATGCTCAGGTATCTCTCACTGCTGATTTGTCTTTTCAGGAGATGGGGAGGATAATTGGAACAGCTCTTATGAAGAGTTTTGGATGGAAAGCAGATTTGAGAAATCCTGACATAGAGGTAACAAAATTAATACATTGAAATGTCAGGAGAAGGGTGATCTCGGTGGATTCTTGCTCCTCAGATAAAGGATAAAGGCCTTGATCTGACTGAGTTGAACTTCTTTCTACATTGAAGTTCCTCTCAAAATCCCTTTGATTCCTTTGGAATGCTGGGGTGTTACTGGACTATCGTTGCCATCATCCCTAATAAAAGTTTCTGGTCAGCAACATACAGAATTAGTCTTATTCTGTAATTCACCTAACAATAAGCAAAGACGAAAGAGCAAAGATAATGAGTTTTTAAATAACTTCGAAGCAGGATAAAGAGCATGTTAGCTGGATATCTGAAAGGGGAGTTACATGCATAAAGTTCTGCAAAGGAGTAGTGAAATCTCATAGGCAATAAGTTAGCACAATGGAGTGGTGATTTAATCAGAATTTTAGTACTAAGGAGCCAAGAAGGAGAATTGAAAGAAAGCAAAGAAATTAGATATGGAAGAGGGCAAATCTGTGAAGATGCTTTAATCTCAGAAGTTTAAACGAAATGCAACAATAAAGGAAGCCTGTGAAGAGAATCAAGATTAAAGCAAAAAGAAAGAAAAATTAAATGAACCAAAAAAAAAATTAAAAAGAGAGAGAAGAGGCTTAAACCAGAAGAAACAGGATAAGCAGGCATTTCAATTATCAACATAGGATAGAATGAAAAACTGAATATGAACTATAGTAGAATCAATAGATAAGGAAAGACAAATTTTAAACTATAAAACTGATACCTTGATAGTTCATGCTTGTGGCAGTGCTTTTTTTCTTTTCTTTTTTACATTTTTCATATATATATATTTTCCGTATAGAATTTACAGCCCAGCCCTACAGACTTCCTGTCAAAACCCTGTGCTAAACTTACATGGATGGTGTAGTGCTGTCTTTGAAACAGCTAATGCCACTCTCGGCCAAGCAGAAACAAATGAGGAGTTCAGCACTGAATTGGGTTCTTCTCCACAATTCTTCCTCTTTTCTTCAATCCTCAGCACCAGTACAAAGCACCAGTACAAATATATGCACTGGCAGAGATGTACCATGGTACAACCTCAGATCTGCACAGCTGCAACATCTGTGCAAATCTGAGGGTTCCAGGGATTGCCTTTGCCCACAAGGTGGGTGTACAAATTTGATACAGATAGTCCCCAGTATAATAACTTTTGCATGAGAATCAGATTGCTTGCTAGTTTAAATAAAATAAAAAATACCATTGAAAATATCATTGAGATAGCACATTTTATATATCAGTTCAAATCAGCTAAAGCTGAAAATGCAAGTAACTCTTCATTGTAAGATTCCATTGCCTTTCAGATCTTTGTGCATCTAAATGACATTTACTCTGTGATTGGGATCCCTGTTTTCAGGTAAATACTGCATTAAAAACTACAGTTCGTAGTCCAAAAGGACACTTTTAATTGAAGTAAATTTCTGAGGGGTTACTATGTTTCCCTGTTGTATATCATTAACAAAGAGTCCCATGGCACCTTAAAAACTTGACATTTTAATTGTGGCATGAGGCTTTATGAATTAAAAAGATAAAGGTACCCCTGACCGTTAGGTCCTGTCGCGGATGACTCAGGTTGCGGCATTCATCTCGCTCTATAGGCCGAGGGAGCCGGCATTTGTCCGCAGACAGCTTCCGGGTCATGTGGCCAGCATGACTAAGCCACTTCTGGTGAACCAGAGCAGCGCATGGAAAAGCTGTTTACCTTCTTGCCTATTTATCTATTTGCAGTTTGATGTGCTTTTAGACCACAGTGCCACCCGCGTCCCTGCATAATTTATGAATTACTGCCCCCTTAAATCAGATCTGTGGACTGTTATTCTCAGTTGGCTGATGGATTAAAATAATATACACATTGGTGCAGAGTGTGGAAATTCTAAGCAGTAGGACCAAACTGCCATGAAAAGCCAGAAGTAACAGTGAGTTTGCTACATTTCTCTGCAGAGTCCAGATTACAGATATATACAAGATAAGAACAGGCTGGTACAGCAGCAGTCATTGAGATGGAACTGTTGTGCTTGCTGACAATAAGAAGGGAGACAATTTCTTTAGTGGAAAAGATCTTTCCAATTTCAATTCAAAAGACTTCAGAGGAGGCTTCTGAATTAAAGTATGGTGACTTGTGAGGTCAGCTCCAGAATGTTCTGGGATGTTTAAATGTGACCAGTGACTGCTGTCTTTTGCATTTCATCATGGACTTTTGGTCCCACTGTTTGCATAGCTATTTTCCTTCCTCTGTACCCATGTGTGTATATCTGTTTATCTAGGTAATTTTCCACTGGTTCTTCTGGGCTATCTCCCCATCTGTTCTAGTCCTAAGTACTTAACAACAATATATTTCATTGTCATTTGTCTCTGTATCTTAAACAAGATTTGTCACCAGCTTATTAACAGATTTGAAGATTCAGGGATAAAAACTTCTTATCTATTTGGAATAACAATAGTGCATAGTTTTAGAGTTCCTTTATTAGAATTCTGTGTGTGTGTGTGTGTGTGTGTGTGTGTGTGTGTGTGTGTGTGTGAGAGAGAGAGTGTGTGTGAGAGAGAGAGAGAGAGAGAGAGAGAGGGAGAGATTTTAATATGGTGTTTTGTTTGCAGACTTCCCTTGGCAAGCAGATCATATATCAAAACAGCTGGGTTGCGATCTACCGTTGCTTGGGCTATGGCATCCCTTGCTGAAATCAAGGTAATCAGCAAAGTAGAGTTTTAGTTGCTCTGGGGTTACTAAGCAATTCTCAGTAACCAGAATCTTGCCACTGGAAGTATTTTAAATGTGAGAGGTTGTGTAGTATCGTGGAGTGGCTAAGGTGGTAGTCAGAGTCCTGTTTACTTGGGAGTAAGCACCAATTAACTCAAGCAGACTTTATTTCTGACTGAACACGCAAATAATGGTGCTTTGTTTGGAGCTGTTTCTGCTTGGCTCCAGCCCCCAGGTGCATCATGGGAATCATAATGAATACCCTAAACCAGCAGCGGGGAACCCATGAGCCTCCAGATGTTTCTGGGCTCCCAACACCACCTTCCCTCTCCATTGGCCATGCTGGCTGGGCTGATGCAAGGGAATCCCTCAACTGCTGGAGGGCCACCAGTTCGCCAGCCCTGCCCTAAGCCGTTGTTGTAAGGATTGCTGAAAAGGAACTATTAATGAACGTATGGAAAATAATTCATCAGTGCCCCACAGGCAATGAGATATAAGTATTATTGGGTCAGATACTTTTAGACATGTTTGTAGACTGGGCTCCATGAGTTTACAACATGCCTTTCAACTGCAATAGCTCCATTTTTACTAATTTCACACAGTGCCCCAACTATGCAGAATGCTTTGCCATTCCCTTGCTATTGATCCTAGCAATATATGAGAATTGTAGAGCAATTTTACAGACAGGGGCATGGGGTTCAGATATAGTCAGTTGCCCAAGGTTACCCACTGATCCTGCAACTAAGGCAGGACTTCAATCCATGCTTCCTACATCTTTGTTTACACAACAGCATCGTCTGTATTCCATGTCTGTTCTTGTGGTTTATTCTAAATGACCACAGCATTGACCAGAGGAGCCTAACCATGTAAAGCTCAGTCTTTGATTCTTGCTTCCTTTAATTTGGTAGATAGGATCTCTGTACCAGAAGACCAGATTTCCTAATGTCTTGACCGATGGAGTAATGTTGTGTTTGCTTTTCTTTCTTTCTTTTCTCCACAGGCTGGTGCATTTGTACTGGATCCTACATGTGGGCTAGGAACAATACTCCTAGAAGCAGCAACCGAATGGCCTGTAAGCTCCGTCATAACAGCAAGTGTGATGTCTGGCCACAGATGGCATTGCACTCTCTTGTGGCCAAATCTGTAAATAATGAACCTCTAATATGCAGCAGCGGGGCTGACAATTAGGGTCCAAAATTTATCTCTAGAAAATAGGTTGACTTTTAGCTTAGGCGTTCATGCTAATACAAACTACTGATTCCTTCTAGCTTGTGATTCTGCAGTTGGTGGTGTTAGTATGCCTAATTCTCACTGATTGTTTTGAGAATTTATGGGGTTTTTTTTTTAAAAAAACCAACCTAATGTAAATGTTTGTTTTTCTCTTCAGAATGTGCATTATTTAGGGACTGACATAAGTGATTCACAATTAGAAGGAGCCTACACTAATATTAAAGCTGCAGGCCTAGTGGATAAAATCGGGTTACTGAAAGCTTCTGTGACAGGTAAGAGCTGGCAAGGGTATCTGCAGTACTATACAAATAAGATTTATTACTTTATATTTCCTTTATTGTAATTGAAACGTTGATGATTTGTGACTGCATCAAATACTTTGTGATACCTTGTAGTCAGCTGTTAGTTAATATTATATACAAAGGAGAATAATGGCTAAGCATTTCACATGCTTAAATTTCTAAATATCTCATAGCGTTGCCATTTCAGTCGGAAAGCATTGATGTTGTTCTTGCGGACATCCCCTTTGGAAAGAAGTTCAAAATAACAAAAGACATGACCTTACTGCCGGACGTTTTTCAAGAATTCGAAAGGTATGTGCATTCTGGTATCTGAGGCACAAGAACTGCTACTGCAGATTGGGATCTGGCTAATGGTAGTGCAGGCTAAACAAAGGAAAGTCACATTTCAACGTGGCCATGTTACCTACTAGATGAAGTTGAGAATTTAAAGCAGGGAGATAAAAAATCATGTTGCCAGTAGTCCTCAGTTAGTTTTAAAAGGCCATGAGTGATTTTATAATAAACATCTCGTAAGATTTGTCATGACTGCAGTATTGTTAGCCTCTGTACCCTGAAAAGTCTTCTGCTGAATTAATAAATATTGTAGCTGCACAAGGATATTAATAACCATCCTCTGGTTCTTCCCTTTCAGGGTGCTTTGTAGTGGAGGGATTGTTGTGCTGCTGCTTAGTCAAGAGCTGTACAAGCGCCTCTCTGGTGACATTGCCAGCAGTCTAGGTACTGAGAACTGCATCCCTGCCGAGTCTATGAGTCCTTGCAAACAAAGTGCCATGATGTCAGTCAACAACACCAAAGGAAACAGCATTGGCCCCACGGCTGTTCCCCTATCAACTCAAGTGGCAGAGAGAGAAGACACCAGTGATAAAAGGATGACTTTTGGCTCACTGGTGCTGGTGGAATCCTTGGAAGTTAGCCTTGGCAAAACAGATGCATTCATATGCAAGTATAAGAAGGTAACAGGAGGTTTTGCAAGAAGTTAGCAGCATTCAGCAAATGTGCATGAAGCAGTTTGGAGCTTCTGCCTCGAACCATATGGATCTGGATCAGCTGAGCTTTGGTGAGCCCAGAGCTCAGCCATCAGAATTGCCTTAGCTTCCATACCTCCAGTGGGCCCCAAAGGTATGTAGCAAGGGTCTCTAAATGTGAAGGCCTTTGGCCAAACTAGGCCTTTAAGGGATGCTTAATTCCGTTTCCAATCCAGATGGAAAAGAGGTCTGGAGAAGGTGTGGTTAGTGTAAACAGGGCTTGCTGGCAGGCAGCTTTATTAGGGATGTGGTGCAGGTTCACCCCTAACCTTCTCAAAGCAGCCTTCTAAGCAAGCAAGTTGCCGAGCTGATATAGCATGCCAGATAAAGGAATTGGTGGCAGTCCTTGTTGCTTACATGGGATCGTTTTGGCAGAATAGGGTGGGGATCAAGGCAGGCTGTGGCATTGTGGGCAGAAAGGGGCACGGCACCCTATTTTGTGTGCTGTAGTGCTGATGCGGTAAATCACAGGGGTGCAAAAATGTCTGCCTTTTTGAGAGCAGACGTGTTGCTTATATACCTGGCTGCTAGAGTTGTCAACTCTTCTACCCACTCAATAAGGGCATCTCCTGGGTCTTTAACAAAATCCGGAAATATGTTTGCCTTGAGGCAAACATACTTGGTACGCTCTGACCATTAAAACATTGCTGATGAGGAATTGGCGAAACAGGGCCTTGTCCTGGGATTTTTTAAACTGGGATTTGTTTTTATTTGCCTCACTATCATACTGGAATTGATTCCTATTTGAATTCATCTTATCATTTTACATAAATAAAACCTTTTGAAGACTTACTTGAAATTCATCTTCCTCCTGGCCCGAGTTCTTGCAATTTACTGTTTAACAAAATCCGGACACGGCTGTAGTCTGGCCGCTTTTGACCACGGCACAGGAACTTCCATGCTTGACAGTACATTATACATATCGCAAGCCAAGTGAGGGAGGAATTTAAGGTGACTGTTCCATCAGTGCAAAAATTTCAGAGTGCTAGATGGAACAATTCCCTCTTCTCTCTCTCTCTCTCTCTCTCTCTCTCTCTCTCTCTCTCTCTCTCTCTCTCTCTCTCTCTCTGCCCCCCCCCACTCTGCTCCTGATCACCCCTTGGAAGTGCACTGAGAAGGAGAGGGTGAAGCTCCATTGCACAGGGCTTCTGCTGATTGGGCTCTTTAGGCTCCTACCCTTTATGCTTGCTTGCACTAATTTTAATTGCTTTGAAAGAAATGGCTTTCTTTTCTTTCTCTTGTTTCATAAGTAAACCAAAATAAACATGATTGGAAAATTCCAGTAAAATTCTAGTGATGTTATTCAGAAAGGTGCAAAGTAGTATAGCCACATAACTGGAGACAGAGTTTTTAACTCGTGGTTGTATTTTTGTCTTAAACGTACATGACTGTTTAGGAAGGACCCATTTCCAAGTCACTCACTCGGAAATTTTTACAAACACTTTCAATGGAAGTTCTACCACAAAACTTTTTTTTAGACAAAGAGGCTGAGGTTGTACAACAGATGTTACTTTCAACAATATTAAATGTCATATAATCATTTTTGTACAATTAAACTCGTTTATACATGGCATTTGGCTTTGTATGAAATACAAAATGTATTTCAGAGAGATACATTAAAAGCAGGAATCTAGCTACCGCAGAATAATCAAATGAGTAGTTTAAAACTTTTTCTACTACAGGGACTGCTAGTGGCATTTTGGTTTACTGAAGAGGTCCCCCTCCCGCAATCTGGAAGTCATTCCCCTTCAGCTCCTTCCCTACATTACTGCTAAAACAAATTGCCCATCCACTTACAACATCAGAACTCTTCACAGTCTCTCACACAATACCATTCGGTAACCACTAAAGATACCTAAAGGAGAAGGTTTATTTCACTTAAAGTCTAAAGTATTTTACAGTGCAATCTTATACATGTCAACTCAGAAGTAAGTCCTACTGTGTTCAATTGGGCTTACCCCCAAGTAAGTGGGTATAGGATTACAACCTCTAAGACTGGTCGAGGGTAACAGGGGAATAGAGTTGAGATTTGGGGAGTTGTGGTTTTTGTTATTGTTGGTTGTTAATTACCTTATGTACAAACCTCTGCTAAATAAAACAGCCTTACATTGTCAACGCAGGTTTCTTATCAGAGCCCTGTCTCGCTTGTGATGTGTGCATATACACTGTGCTAAATTGCAGTCATCAGTTCCACAAGAACTCAGTTGTCTGAACGTTTAATTTCAGCCACCCTGAAGGTAGAGAAGAAATCCTCTGTATTTCCTGGCTAGTAAGACACAATGTTTGGTATTTAAGGAACAGGGTTTTGTTTTTGTTTGTGCTTGGAATTATGAATTTAGCTCCCTTATAAATCCTTGAAGACTACTCTTCACCTGTTGCCTTTCAAGGGGAGGGATTATCCCCCGATAAGCAGTCATACAGAAGAGTCTCTGGTAGACTTTAGATGGCTAATCTTTGTCCTGCTAATGAGTGGATAAGTGGTGCAAAGACATCCTGCTGCTACGATGAGTCCTAAGCTGCACCAAGCACAGAATATAGACCAGCTGTATCCATGTTCCACGTCATCAGGAAGACCATAGATAAATTTGGGTAAGCGGTTTAGTTCATAGGAGACACTTGCTGCATAAGTGCAGAGAGAAATAGTGCAAAAGATGCCTGCAAAGGAGACAAAATCACAATGTCATGGTTACCAAATGTGCACAATCAGCAATTACTAACAGCTCAAAATAGCCCAGGATAAAATCATCAAGAGACATGGAAGGCAAATAGACAATTTTGAAACCAGAAGTCAACAGGTATTGTGTTGGTTACAGGTAGGTAGCCGTGTTGGTCTGGATCGAAGTAAAATAAAAAAAATTCCTTCAGTAGCACCTTAAAGACCAACTAAGTTTTTATTTTGGTATGAGCTTTCGTGTGCATGCACACTTCTTCAGGTATCTGAAGAAGTGTGCATGCACACGAAAGCTCATACCAAAATAAAAACTTAGTTGGTCTTTAAGGTGCTACTGAAGGTATTGTGTTGTTACAAGAGTGATGGTGAGCATGTTCCATGCACTCAGCCTGTCATCAGAATTTGAATAATTACTAAGCGCAATTATTAGGGTGACCAGATGACCTGTGGGGGTGGAGGGAGATAAATATCAGGCCCAGCAGCTTAAAAAGGTTCCGCAGCCTGCTCTGTAAAGAGACATGGGCAGAGTAGACAAAACAATCCCTTCTATGGTCTTTCCATTCTTTTGGCTTTCGGTAATTTGCAACGCTAAGAAACTTCCACCTCCTCAAAATGTCATTTTAGATTCTGCCTGAATAAGATTTTTTTAAGTGGGAGGAGAGTGGGCAATGGATGAGAAATATTATGACTGTTTTTCAAGAAGGAAATGCTGGGGGATTTTACTTTTTCCAGGTCTAAGGCATTAGCAAGCATCACAAGGTAAGCACAGCTTCCCATGTCATCTAGAAGCACTAGCAATGTGTAAAAGAGGGTCATGCATCCCACCCCACAACTTCCAGCGGTGTAGAGGCATTAGTGTCTAGCAGCATGAAAACAAATGGCTTAAGGTACCTTCAAGGCTTCACAGATTTACCATAAGTTTTGTGGACTCTGATTCACAAAAGGTTGCAGCACAATAAATCTGTGAATTCTTTAAAGGCAAATTCATGGCTGTGTTCTATCTCCATTGTCAGAAACAGTATGCCCTTGAGTACCAGTGTTTGGGAATCACAAGTCCTGCTGAACTCAGATCCTGATTGTGGGCTTTCCATGGCCACCTGGGCACCCACTGGGAGGACAAGATGCTGAACAAGATGGGCCCTTGGTCTGATCCAGCAGGGCTCTTCCTATGTTTTTAAGGCACCACAACCCTCTTTATTTTAGCCCTTCCACTGGAATTGTGCTTCCTGTTTAGGTCTGTTTACAGAATAAGTAAAATAAAAAAATTCCTTCAGTAGCACCTTAAAGACCAACTAAGTTTTTATTTTGTTCCTTTGGTCTTAGGTAACATGTGGAGGTTCAGTCCCCATCACCACCACCTTGAATTAGGGAAGGTTCCTAAATACATAGTGGCATGCGCGCACATGGCAACACCAAGGAGCAGAATGTGAAACTTCTTGCAGGGAATTTACTGGAAAATGCAATTGCTCAACACACACATATGTGGATGTATGATTGCTAAAGTGTTTGTGTAGAAAAATACTGGTTTTTTTTACATTTAGTATTTTTAAAGGCAGTCTTTATCTTTTCCAGTGCCCTGACCATTGTACCTTTTGGTTAATTTCTCCACTTCCAGCATCTTTCTGTGGTTTCACCTCCCCCCCCCCCAGTGCTACAGATTTGTATGGAAATCACAAACTCTATTAAAGATCCCTAGTTTCCCTAGTAGAATTGAAATTATCAGATAAGGAAGAGGGCAGCAATCAAACCCGTTTACATTTGCAGTGCTGACCTGCCCAAAATGTGAAAACTCATTGGCCAGATTATGTGGTACAACTCTTCAACAGATGGGAGTAAAACCTGACACACATAAGGATATAGCAGGCAGAGCTGAAATAGTACCTGACATAAGGAAAAGGAGGCCAGCAACGTGCTGTGTGAGGCTTTCCTCCCAAAAGAAACTGACTGTAGTTACGATGCACCCACAGAGAAGAACAGCTGCTGCCATCCCAAGAAATCCTGCTGTGATTCTTCTTAGATCTGTTTCCAGAAGTGAGAGAGGATGGGGTTAAATATGCATCAGTAACACAATTTAAAATTCAGCCTTGGCAAACCTGGTTTCCTACATGTTTTGAACTACAACTCCTCATCAGTTCCAGCCAGCAACACTGATGGGAGCTGTAGCCCAAAACCTCTGGAGGGTGTCGAGTAGGCAAACGCTGGTCTAATCATATGCACATGTTTCTGAGAACAAGCCCCTTGAACTCTGTTGGAATGGCTTCTGAATACAAAGAAATGCACTTGAAGATATCTGTACATACCCACTATCAGCAAAAAGTGAGACACGTTTTTCTGCAGCATACCAAAGTGGTTTTCGCCAAGCATAAAAAAATCGCCCTTGATAAAACAGTTTCCTGGAAATGAATTGGGAACAATATCCACCTGTTCAGTGGTCTTTTCTCCCCTTTGATCTACAGATCGCCATTTGTAATGTACAAGAAGTTACCATTGATCTCTCTATACCACTGTTGCCCGAAAAAGTGTCAATCCATCATGCCTGTCCCTTGTCTTCTCCCACCCCCTTTAAAAAAATAATACAATCAAAGTTAACAAAACTGTGCAGTGATGCATTTCTAGAAGAAAATAGGTTCTTTACTTTGCGTAGGGTATGGATCAGAGGAGAAATTTCCTAAGCCCTTTTCAATCGCTGCTGGGCTTGATAACAAAAACTGACTGGCTTTGCAAGATGACACAGTTTCCTGATCTGGACTGCCATTTGGGGGGGAGGGTGTTAAAATGGGTAAATCACAACATTTAGCATCATGTTAGGAAACGAATTTGCACAACCTGAAAACCTAACTACTTACGTAACAGGTGCCATTCGTCTTGTTGGATGGTCTTGGTTAAATTGAGCGGGATGTTGCGTAAGCGTATTGGTGGAGCGAAGTGGTACTTGATTGCCGTACATCTCTGAGTGATACCTTTACAAAAGGGAAGGGCAGAAATGCTTAACAAATTCCTTTTAATGAGGATGAATGAGTGAAGCTCTTCAGCAGTGAGGAATCTGCTGTTAATAATATGCAAGCAAAGGGCAAGCCACTTGGAAGAACTGGGTTCAAAGGAGGCCAATTCTTCACCACACAAAAATCCTTTTCCTTTCATTGGTGCCAGTGAGAGCCAGTGTGGTGTAGTGGTTAAGAGTGGTAGACTCGTAATCTGGGGAACTGGGTTTCTGTCTCCGCTCCTCCACATGCAGCTGCTGGGTGACCTTGGGCCAGTCACACTTATTTGAAGTCTCTCAGCCCCACTCACCTCACAGAGTGTTTGTTATGGGGGAGGAAGGGAAAGGAGAATGGTAGCTGCTTTGAGACTCCTTCGGGTAGTGATAAAGCGGGATATCAAATCCAAACTCTTCTACTGGTGGAAGGGGAGGGTCTTGTGCAACAAAGAGGATCCTTTGTGGGAGGACTCAAATCTTCAGAAGAGGCCAGTTAACACCTTTGATAAAAACAACTCTCTATAGAAGAGGACACTTCTCTGCCTCTCTCATACTAGCACACTGATCCTTTCTGCAATGAAGCTGTACATTATATTCCCCTTGGTTGCAAGATTTTTCTTTCACGGTGTAGGGGGTCCCAGTCCAAATCAGATTTCTGGCACGGTTAGCCATTACTTTTTGCTGACAGGATTCCCCTGCAGCCCTGGAAGCAGCTTACACTGGCACCCGGGCTCTGTGCCCAGGGCGAGCCACACACAATGGGGGAGCCGGGGCAGGGCGTGCTGCGTGGAGCCTCCAAGGGGTCTGCCCGCTGTCTCCCCTTCAGCTGTAGGGCAGCTGAGGGGGAGGTGGCAGGCAGACACAAGCCCCATGTTGCCATTTCAGGCAGCGCAAAGCTTGTATGTAGTCTGCCTGCCACCTCTCCCTCAGCTGTAGGGCGGCTGAGGGGGAGGTGGTGGGCAGACACGAGCCCCACACTACTGTTTCGGGCACCACGGAGCCAGCAGGCACCTGAAACACCGCGTCGCTCCTAAGAGAGATGCGTAGCTAGGGCATGTTGCCGGCCCCACAGTAAGTGCAGCACACACACACCCAACGGTGTGGCACCCAGTGTGCCCGACACTCCTAGCTACTCCTCTGCTTGGGGCAGAGAGAAGTGGGATCATTCTGCCCCCCTGATCATTTTGCAATCCATCTAGAATCCCAGATATCCCTTATAGCATCCCGCTTTACAAACTGAGGAAATCATACAGTGAAATAGAACAGTGGTTCCCAGCCTCTTTGGTATGGTGGCCCACAAGTCCAAATTCACTTGGTATGATTAATTTTATTGCCACTTGAATTTTGGATGTTAGATCTTCAGCAGCTGTCGGTTTCATGCATTTTAACTGCAAGTTTGCCTATTTTACTGGAGGCGCCCAAGCAAACATTTACTTAATGCCCATATTAAAATGGAATTTGCTGAAATATTTATAGTACTTACTAAGTTATTCACAGTTTTGTTTATGGGAATGTAAGAACACCATCTGATTGCAGAATATTGCTTCATAAGCTACAAAGATTTATTCTAAGAACATACGGCTTAAACATGCAATGTTAGATATAATGAACTATGAATATTTTAAATAGTTTTATTCATGATACATCCATTTCGGCAAGTATCAGTGTTAACTGAAGCACCATTTGGGCAAATGTCAGTGATAACAGGAGATAAACTTGCATTTTGCCAACCAGTACATCAGTGAAAGATTTGATGGTTGGCAGACATCTCTGATCTTTATTGAGACATAGGGTAAAAATATTATTTTTTATTTTGACTGAGCAAACTTCAAATCACCCTTGACTATTAACTAGCCCTGGAAGCAAATTTGGTAATACTGTACTTCTCCACAAGGTACTCATACAGGGAGTTTGGAGCCTGCTGCACATCAGAAGTGAGCTGCAATAGTTACTCAAAACAACTTTATACCTGTAAGTACTTTGTGACCAACTCTTACCAGATCCACTACCTAATTAATCCAGAGCCTCATGCCGGGGTGTTCTTGCAAACATGGGATTTGTTTGTTTGTTAAATTTATATATCCGAGGATAACAGTGCAGTTTACAGTATAAAAACACAAAAATACATAACATAATGAACGAAACAAAAACAAAAACCCACACACATGCACAGTTTAAAAGGCCATAGATTGTTTTATTAGCCAAAGGCCTGGTAGGAGAGAAATGTTTTTGCCTTGCGTCTTCATTGCAAATCTTTAGGCGCCAGGCAAGCCTCCCTCAGAGAGAATACCACAAATGGGGAGCCACCACAGAAAAGACCCATTCTTGTGTTGCGGCCTTCTAGACCCCTTGTGGAGGCACACAAAGAAGGACCTCAGATTATTATTGCAAGGTCCATATTTGTGACATGTATATTGTGCAACACAAATCATTTAAGCTTCTTGTTACTTCCCGCATTGTTTCCAGCCCTATGCCCTTACATTTTCAACCAGAGCTCTACAACCATGAAAACTAAAAAGACCTATTGGCCCTATTCAACTTACATTGCAAGCAACTATTGGCACTTCACAATCCCAGATGCAGATTCTCATCCTTAACTATTAAAAAAATGCACGAAGCCTGTTCAGTAGGGCCCAAATGAGTACTGTAATTCAGATGGAGATAGGCATGCTGATTAATGCATTATTATTCACTGTGCAGGTGGAAGGCTGGTTTCTTCTCAGTGTAAAAGAACTCCCAAGATGGGTTAGGACAAGTGACTTCAACAAAAGAAATAAATTTATGTGTTTTATTTTCTCCCACTGAAAATCATAGGCTTGAAAATGCTTGCTTTTTGGCTAGACTATTTCCTTAGAATTTTAAAATATGAAATATGAGATTGTCAGAATTGTGTAGGGGTGAGGACAGACCTCACAGCTAATGCAGGAAAACCACCTACAAGTCTCTCCTTGACTTGTAAGCAATCAGCCAAACCTGAATGGGAACACTATACAGTGGTACCTTGGGTTACGAACATGGTCCGGGACGCATTTCGTAACCCGAAATGGTCGTAACCCGAAGCACCATTTTGCACATGCGCAAAGCGCAATTTCCACAATTTTTGCGCTTTGCGCATGCGCAAACCACGCACGCCGAAAATGCTTCCGGGCTTGCAGAGTTCGTAACCCGAGGTGTTCATAACCCGAGATACAACTGTAGTGAAAAGGAGGAGAAGGCTGGAATTATGGCAATAAAATGGAGATGGGAGGAAGAGCGGCTTAAATCAATGGCATCAATTTTGTCCCTCAAGAAAGCTCTGCAGGTTTTGTCACAACTCTAGGAAGAAGAGGGAAGAAAAAGATCGGCCCATTTAGGACTTTTTGGGTGCTTCCAGGCAGTCACTATTTTTGGGTGGGATTCAGTTACATACCAGAAAATGTGGGTTGTGCAATTGAAGTTATTTGGGATGCCCTGGGCAACAAACCCACTTCTGCCAAAAGGGGAAACTTTCTGTGATAAGGGAGGTGATGGAGAGATGCATGGGAAAGTGTGGGATAACACTTGCTTTCGTGCCACATCATCTAACCTCATAAACAAATCAGAATACATGCTTATCAAATAGCAAACATCATCTAATCTCCCTACAAACAAATCAAGATGAATGCTCAATAAACAGATCATCTGGAAACCCCTTTTTTCCAAGTTTACTTAAGCAACCTCACACAAAGCCAGGAAGTGCAGCTAGATCACATACCGTAATTTCATTGCCTATTTATTCTACTTTTAAATGTTAATTCTGACAATGCCCAAAATATAGAGCTGGGCCTAGGGGGGAGTTAGTTATTGTTCACCAAGAACAGGCCTTATATGCTGAAAGTACCATGATTAATTCCCGGTTTTTCCAGTTAAAAGGAATTCAGGTAGACAGCTGTGGAAAGATCCTTGCCTGTAGCCTGGGGAGAGCTGCTACCAGTCAGATGAGATGACAATATTCCATAAACAAGAAATAAAGAGTCAAGGACTGAGAAAATGTCAACACTATGCATTGAAAGCATTATTGTAACACTTTAAAGCTATGGCTTCCCCCAAAGAATCCTGGGAACTGTAGTTTGATCATGGTGCTGAGATGAGACTCCTAGTCCCCTCACAGAGCTAATATATTCCGAGTGGTCAAACAATCAGTCCCGCTTCCCAGGGAACTCTGGGAATCATAGCTCTGTGAGGGGAATAGGGGTCTCCTAACAACTGTCAGCACCCTTTTAAAAACTATGGTTCCCATGGTTATTTGGGGGAAAGACATAATTGTTTAAAGTGATATGGCTTTAAATGTAAGGTTCTAGATATGGGAGTTGTAGCACAGCAACATCTGGGAGGGTCATAGGTTCTCCACCTCTAATTTATGGCTTCAACAAGAATAAACACAAAAAGGCAGTTATAATAGGGTTACCCCCCCCCCCGGATCTGCAAATCTGTCCCCGGACAAATTCCGTCCCCGGAATGTCCCCAGATTTGCAAATCTGTCCCTGGGAAATGTGGCAGTGGCAGCCTCAGCAGCCTGGAGCCAGTCTGGTAGCGCAGTCGGTTCTGGCTCGCTTCAGGAGCAGCTCGCTGCTCGCGGCCATGGCGTCCACCATTTTTCCTCACCAGAAGTCCCCATGTGTTGCACACAAGACACATTATATGGGGACTTCAGGTGAGGAAAAATGGTGGGCACCACAGCAGCGAGCGGCTCCTGAAGCCAGCCAGAACAAACTGTGCTACCAGGCTAGCTTCAGGCTGCTGAATGCCGCTGCCGAAGGGGAACCAGGGATGTCTGGCGATACAGATCTCCTGCCCCCTTCCCTTTGACTCATTGGGGGAGGCTCGGCAGTCACGGCCGGCCAGCCATTGCCCAATTTTTAAAAAACTCTGTGCATTTATGGTATGTTTCACAGGGTGCAAAAGAAGGGCTTTGCACCTTGCCTGGCAGAGAAACTGTGAGCCTTGCACCCCTCCTGGGCAGCAGCCGCCTGCCCACGACTCCCGAGCCTCCCCCGATCTGTCAAAACAAAGGGGGAAGGAGGCAGGAGATTGAGGAAGGCTCGGGAGTCACGGGCGGGCGGTGCGCCGTTGCCCAGTTTTTAAAAAACTGCACATTTATGTTTCACAGGGTGCAAAAGAAGGGCTTTGTACCTTTATACAATATGCATGTGTGCTTGGGCCCAGGGTCTTTTGCCTCACCATTCCCAGTACTGACTCCCTGTTGCTACTCAGCTTCAAAAAAAAAAAAAAAGTGTCCCTGGATTCATGGGAAAAAATCTGCTAACCGTAAGTTATAAAGTAGATGTTTAGATAGGCAAGGTGGTGTGTACTGATTGACCTAAACCTGTTGGTAGGTTAAGAACTGACAACCCAATCTACAAAACATTCCCAAACTCTTCCCCAATAAAAACTAATGGACAATTCTCCCTCCAATAAATTTATCACCTGTTACAAAGATCCAGAATCTTGCCAGAGTTCAGATTTGGTCTGTTAACTCACGCTCACCTGCCAAGAATTTTGAGCTTAAACTGTTTGTGACATCATTCATGACAGCAGAATGTTATGTTTGCATTCAGCTCAAGCTATCTCCATGCCAACAGCATTGGACAGTAATAAATCCCTGCTACTAGAGAACCATCAATGCAAGACTATTCAGCAAATTTTATTTTTGCTTTCATACCCTATACTTGATTTACGAGCTGTGTGTGGCTGGCCTGAAAGCCTGTTTCCGGAAGTTTATAATCTAATTGATGATCCATTATATCCAAAGTTATTTGATAACTTCTCTTGTGAATAAACTCACCTCCAATCCCCACTTCCTTTCATCCATTTATAGCATTTTTATAATTCAGAATACCTTCAAATCCTTTTGAAATGTCCAGTATGTCTAGACTGTGTTCCAGGCTTCTTTGCCATTTGCATGTAGAAGTTGTTGGCTCACCAAATAATATTATTGGCGAGGCAGTGGAAGTGTCAAAAGGCCTCTTCATTCCCAAACACTTCCCCTATAATAAAAGTGAATATAGCCCCGATATATCACCTGCCATGATGATCCATCTTGCCAGAGTTCAAATGTGGGCTGACTGTTAACTGCTTCTAACTCTGCCAAGACTTTTGAGCATAACTTGTTTATGACATCATGTGTGATATCAGAATGTCCATATTTGCATTCCGCTCAAGCTATCTCCATGCCAACAGGGGTGGCCAGTACACCTCTGCAACCCATCAACCTGACTATCCAATATCTGTGGGTTATTTTTTATGCCTCTTGTTGGCATCTGTCTGCCTCAGGAGACAATTGAAGAGTGCACCTTCCTTTTTATTAAACAGGAATAACTGGTCCCCCAAATCATTTTATTCAATATGGGGCTTTGTTCAAGCAATCTCTTCAGTCTTGCTTGAAAAACATTCCAGGAAGAGTCTCAAAAAATGACATGGGTTAGCCTTGTACATGAGACCTAAAGCACAAATCGCACTGAGATCCTAATTGGAGACTGGGTTGCCAGCTGGGTTTGAACTCTGTACTGGAGTGGGAGCAAGGAGCAAGAGTTCATTGGGAAGAGGCATTGCCTGTTAAGCCACTCTGGGAATTGTTGCTCTGTGAGTGGAGTATGGGGGTCTCCTAATAACTCTCAGCACCGTTAATGAACAACAGTTCCCAGGCTCCTTTGTAGGAAGCCATAACTATTTAAAGTGGTATGATACTTACTTTTGGTAAGGTGAAGATGTGGACATAATGTGGGGGGGGGGGAGAAACTGACAGGAAGCTATTTGGGTATGTTGTTATGCAAAGATGTTACTTTTTAATCATTCCAATTCTTTAAGAGGCTGTGCCTAATATTAGACATATTCTACTATAGAAACGTGGGTGGCGCTGTGGGTCAAACCACTGAGCCTAGGGCTTGCTGATCAGAAGGTCGGCGGTTTGAATCCCCGCGACGGGGTGAGCTCCCATTGCTCGGTCCCTGCTCCTGCCAACCTAGCAGTTCGAAAGTACATCAAAGTGCAAGTAGATAAATAGATACCGCTCCGGCGGGAAGGTAAACAGTGTTTCCGTGTGCTGCTCTGGTTCGCCAGAAGCAGTTTTGTCATGCTGGCCACATGACCTGGAAGCTGTATGCCGACTCCCTCGGCCAATAACGCAAGATGAGCGCCGCAACCCCAGAGTCGGTCACAACTGGACCTAATTGTCAGGGGTCCCTTTACCTTTCCTATAGAAATCTGAAGGGGAGGGGTAATATTTAAAATCTCTTTAAAATTATTTTGGGCTTGAAACTATTCAATTATCAATATTTTTCTTTGAAGCAGGGGGCTGTGTGGAAAAAAAATGTGGAAGCTGGATAACAGTTTTCTTCAACCCTTCTATTTTCCCAGCTTTTCTTCTGGACTGGCAGATTTCTAACCCTGCCCGACAGTGCTTTCATCTGTGGACACACAACCTCCTGAAGGAACATGTTATGTATGGCACTTCCATTCCCTCTGGCCTCTCCCAGAGGCCTTGTAGTGGCAGCACATATGCCTTCTAGAGTTGCTCCTGGTGTATGATATGGCAATGCTGGATGGTGTTCTAGACACACACACACACACACACACACACACACACACACACACACACACACCCTACGACGATTACACTGCTCTCTCCACTTGCAAGGTGATGAGGATATGGTTCATTTGCACGGTGTGTACTTTCTGTTCCGCTATCGCACAGAAGAAGCATGTCCTTCAGACCAATTTTTGCATAAATGTTGAAAGCTCTCTGCAAAGTCTGCTGGAGCAAAGTGCTCAGTAACTAACTGGCACAACTGGGCTGTTACCAACTAAGAAACTGGAACAAGCAGATATGCATCAAAGGGATAAAACCTTGCAATTCTTTGTTACGTGCCAACTGTGGCATAACTCCCTTGCATGGAAAGAAAGAGCCCACTGAGTCAGAGAGGTGAAAGGTTAAATAATGCTGGAACGTCTCAAAAAGACAAGCAAGCAAGCCTGAGGTTCTGGACATCAATACGGAGCAAAAAGAGCTGTAGAGACTAGGGGTGAGGTGAAGAAGCTGAAAATGTTTCGGCTGTGCTTGTAAAACTAAGTAAGAGCAAGGGAAGAAATGTTGTTTGCAGAATTAAAAGAAAGGCATCACAAACACTTTTGATAGCTTCAGATCTTATGTTTAGTTTGTGGTACCTAAATTTAGTGTTTTTTATGCATTTTGCTGGACACTTTAATAGAAGCTTTTTGATACAACATTGTTGTTGGAGAACTGCATCACAAAATTTTGACTAGTACAGATTTTGAAGGATAGCTGTTTCCTGATCCCTAGCTGTAAGTCAAAGGGGAATCATTCATTTTCCATCTGAGTTCATTGCTACAAGTATGAACATCAATGACAAAAAATCCTTTGAATACATTAGTAGCAGTCCATTGAACCTAGAAGTGGCAATGCACTAATTTATCTTCATTAGAACCAGCCAAAGGCCTATCATGGCTGACAATTAGTTACCAAATATAGCAACACAAGTTGGCTACTAGTGCCTGGGATGCATATCCCCATTGTCCAATAGAAAGACTAAGCCTGAAGAAATGCTGATTTGCATCAAGTAACATTCTGGGCATTCTTTGCTGTGAAGAGTAATTGCTACAACATGTGTGATATTTGGGGTATTATCAGAGGCATGGAAGGATCATTAGTAGGAGAAGCCCGAGAAGCCCTAGCATCTATTGCAAAGAAGGTATTTTCTTCTGCTGTATGGTGTAGCTGGATATAAATATTAAATGTTCTCCCTAGAGAAACAAGCAGTGAAATGTCATAATGATTCTGCTGATTGTGATCATGAAAGCACTTAAAGCAATATCTATTTTTACACTTTGCTACTAATAGGGAAGTACATCCCTTGACTGAGGCTGACAAAAATTCCACCATTTCTGTTTGCACAGCACAATTAACACAATTTATAACCCAATTCTCAAGACAATTTAGTGAATGCATGTTTGCATTTTCAGAGCAAGTGCACTGAAATATTTCATTAAAAAGATTGTTGTCTTGTGCCTCAGCTGCTATAACATGCCACATATCATAGTAAAAGAAAGCCTGCAATCATAATGATTTTCTTTTCAAACCCAGCAACAAATCTCAGTGATACCTACAAGCTCATTGCCTAATTTTAGTATGGAACTTTTATTTAAAAATTCATTTTTATTTTGTAAAATGAGCGTTATGGTTGCAGGCTGTTCCTTAGCATGATGTGAGAAGAACACTGGAAGAGGAAAAGTTGAACCCAAATAGAACCACCAAATATCAGTTTCAAACTCTGCTTTGATGATGTTTCCTGCTTGGCAGGGGGTTGGACTGGATGGCCCTTGTGGTCTCTTCCAACTCCATGATTCTATGATTCTATGATTCTATGAACTCTGATCTGGCCTTTGTGCTCCTGGGCCACATTGCCACCTATAACACCCTTGAGTTGAACTATCAACAGGGATCCGAGGAGAGCTCACTCCCTCATCATTTAGGAATTACACAGTGTGTAGTTAAAACTACGGAATTCACTCCCAGCGCCGGAGCTTCATGCTCCGCCACTGGGGCGGAGAGCAGGCACGCTGCCCCCAGTGATGTGGCGCACGACAGTGAACTGGCCCCCTGCTGAAAAAGTTTGCTGACCCCTGCCTTAGAGCCTCAATATAGGATATCAGAACAGTCGTCCAGCTAGCGCAATGAAACTTCCTTTTCTTTTAGTTTTGTTATTTAATTCAAAAATAAGAGTACAACAACACAACATTGGAGTCAGAAGACACAGCAACCCAGGATGGCATTCAACTAAGTTTTACTCAGAGCACATTAATTAAAAGATAACTTTGATAGAGAGGCTTTGATTACCAAGTAGGTCTTGAACTAGCCCATAGAGAGGGCAAACAAAAGTCTGATAGAGAGAAAAGGTATTTTGGCTCACAAGCTGTTTTGCTGCTCCATTCTTCACTCCCCTTGCCATGCATAAAAGTGAAAGTCCAAAACAGGCACCACAAGGTTCTCTGCATGCAAGATTTCCCTTTTGCTTAGATCAGGGATGGGGAACCTTTGGCCCTCCAGATGTTGCTGGAACAAACAAAAATATCCGTCATCCCAGACCACTCCATGCTAGCTCTGACTGTTAGGAGTTGTACTCCCACAACCTAGATACGGAGCTCAATTCTCATGGATTTGATATAGAGGGACAAAGGAGATCAGGATTACTCAATTGTAGTGCCCAGCTCTATGCATGCTGAGAAGAGCGGAAGAAGTACATAAGCTTGAAACCTCCTCTTGATCTCACAGGGGACATAAGAGAAGTACATCTAAAGCTAATTCAGAATATACCACAGCAAAGCTGTTGGAGTGGGTGCCCAATCAACACTACTGCACTGGCTGCCAATATGCTACTAGGCCAAGTTTACGATCTTGCTTTGTATACCACTGTCCAGGAACTTCGATGTTCAAGAGAGATTGTCTTATTAGTGACGTATGCTCTTGAGGTTTGTCTTAGTTATCTAGGACTAAGTGTGGTGTCACCTGCCCTTTAGAGTTTGGAGTGTGCCTCAATAAACATTCGGCAGGCATCTACAGTACTAAAACTCATCTTTAAACTCCCATCTTTTCACCCATGCTTCCCCTGAGGGGTGATCCAGCTATGCTGATGTATTAATTTGATATTCTGATTTGTGATGTATTTTGTACTTGTTTTATGAATGGAATTCTAATGTTCATTTTATGCTGTTCATTGTCATGATGTTTTCTTAACATTGGTAGTACATGTTTTTGTTTTTTTGCAAATAAATAAGTAAAAATAAGCAACCCCCATAATCAGAATTTACTATCATTTAATTGTTTAGATCCAGTGCTGTAAGAGTTCTCATCTCAGACTAGTTGGCAACTGCCAGGATTGTTTTTGCCAGGCACTGGAAGGCTGAAAACTATACCATCAATGACTGAATATCTGACAAAAGCTTTGGAGAGTATGGAAATAGACAAACTGACTGATATTTCAAGGAGAAAAATGGTGCTGATGGTACTTTATATCCATATCATTGATGGATCAGTGGGCACCATTTATTATTTACTGGAATAAACACTGTAACTATGTATATCAAAAGAAACTTGATTTTCCAAGAGGCTCAGTACAAAAATACATATTATTTTGTCAAAAATAAATAAAAGAAAAGCATACTCTTTTTTCAGATTACCTTTCTTTATGTTGCTGACTCTGCTCCAGGAGGAGCATTAATTTCCTGGGTCAACTTGACCCTTGTATCTCAATGGTATGCTTGATGTTTTCCTGACAGCAAGTCATTTTTGCTTTATTTTAGCATTTGAGCCAGCTTTTAGGCACCGCTGGGCTAGCAACAATGTCTCTGCCAATTCAAGGAATTGTGCTATGAAGTATCAGCCCTGGAGTTTGTATCCATTCTGCTTTCCTTCCCTGTATGCAGAAGCTTTGGTGGAGGCTATGCCATTTTTCTGGCAGATCTACTGCACATAAGTGATTCTCCGCAGCTGCAGGCATAATACGTACCACTTTGTGGCTAGCTCCTGATCCAAAATGCTGCTGCACACTAGTGGCACATTCTGGAAAGAAGGACTTCTTTACACCCTACACACAGTTAAATTGTGGGATTTTCTACCATGAGACACTGTGATTGCCACCAACCTAGGCCACGCTCACACCATACATTTAAAGTGCTATTATATCACTTTAAGCAGTCATGGCTTCCCTGGAAGAATTCTGGAAACTGTAGTCTGTAAAGAGTGCTGAGAGTTGTTAGGAGACCCCTATTCCCCATACAGAGCTCCTATTCCAGAGTTCCCTGTGAAGAGGGATTGACTGTTAAACTACAGTGGTATCTCTGGTTAAGAACTTAATTCGTTTCGGAGGTCCGTTCTTAACCTGAAACTGTTCTTAACCTGAAGCACCACTTTAGGAAATGGGGCCTCCTGCTGCTGCTGCTGCTGCCGCCGCCGCACCACAAGAACACCATTTCTGTTCTCATCCTGAAGCAAAGTTCTTAACCTGAGGTACCGGTACTCTTTCTGGGTTAGCGGAGTTTGTAACCTGAAGCGTTTGTACCCTGAAGCGTTTGTAACCCGAGGTACCACTGTACTATGATAATTGTATCTCTATAGGAAGCTTTCCTATATCAAGTCAGACCATTGACCCGTCTAGCTAAGTATTATCTACACTAACTGCCATGGGTTCTCCAGAGTTTCAGGCAGGGGTGTGTGTCTTTTTTTTCTACCCCTACTTGCCGGAGACTGAATCTGGGAATTTCTGCATGCAAAGCAGATGCTCTACCTCTGAGCTACTACTCTTACCAATTTCACTCTGATTCTTTGTCCTTTTTCAAAAGAATGTTGCAGTCCCTGTCACATAAAGTATACTGTGTCAAGAATCATAGAATTGTAGAGTTTGAAAGGACCATGAGGGTCATCTAGTCCAATCCCCTGCAGAGCGTCTCCACCCCCATTGTTCAGCCTGGACACTGAGATCCAGCGCCGAGGGCCTTCTGGCAGTTGCCTTACTGCGAGAAGCAAAGCTACAGGGAACCAGGCAGAGGGCCTTCTCGGTAGTGGCGCCCACCCTGTGGAACGCCCTCCCATCAGAGGTCAAGGAGATAAACAACTACCTGACATTTAGAAAAAAAAACCCTAAAGGGAAGTTTTCAATCTGTGATATTTTAATGTATTTTGTTATTTGTTGGAAGCCACCCAGAGTGGCGGGGGGAAACCCAGCCAGATGCGGAGGGCATGCATGCATGCATGCATGCATGCATAAATAAATAAATAAATAAATAAATAAATAAATAAATAAATAAATAAATTGCCCAATGTGGGGCTCAAACCCACGACCCTGAGGTGAAGAGTCATGTGTTCTACCAACTGAGCTATCCCAGAACATGACATCTTCTTTTGTGCCTTTACATTTATTTCTCTCTTTTTTGGGGGGGGGGGTTTGTTGATCCTCCATAAGTGGTTGTACTCCAACTCCCATCAGTTCCAGTCAGCATGGCCAATGTTTGGTTGCTACAGAAGTTGTAGTCTAGCAACATGCTAGGTTAAAATGCAGGGGGGGGGAGCACAACAGGAAGTGGGTTTGGAAAGAAGAAGCCAGAGGAGGATATGCTTAACCCCTTCCCTGTCTACCTTACCTACCTTTAATTAGCACAGCCCTCCCTGCACAAGCTACTTTGCTCCCCAAGTGGTTCCAAACATGGGATTGCATGAAACAGGTCATTCCTAAGAGGGAGTGTGCTGCAAGATATACTAATCAGAAACTATACTACAGTACAGTATATCCATAAAGTACAGTCTGAAAGTGGCAAGTTTGCAAAATTCAAACTTCATAAAAGCAGAGCAGAGCATGCCACATACCAAATCAGCATTTGCCAACCTGATGCCTCCCCCACCAAACGTTTTGGAGTACAACTCCCTTCAGACCAAATCAGCAGGCTGGGGCTCACAGGAGTTGTTGCCCAAAACAAGTGCTCACCAGGTTGGTAAAGGCTGTATAACAAATGAATGCAGCATGAAAACAGCACTTTCAAACAAATAAATAAAGCAGGGGTGGTGAACTTCAGCCCCAGGGGCAAAAGCAGTCCTTCTGTCATCTCTATGTGGCCCTTAGGACTCTCTCCAGTCCACAGCCCCTTCTCAGCCATGCCCCCTCACCAGGCCACGCTCCTCACCAGTCCTACTGTGCATATTCATAGAACATTTTTGTCTGGAATGTGTCCTTGAGCTCTGATAATGCCTCTTGCTTGCCTGTGTAAAACTAGCCAGTTGTATAAAGTCATTGCTCCACCCACTTTTGCTTATGGCCCCACCCACCACCAATGGCATGTGCCACCCAGAAGGTTCCCATAAAGGAGATGTGTTCCTTGGTCTGAAAAAGCTTCCCCTCCCCTGCAGTGTAGTGACAGAAAGATGTAAGCTGATTCTCAAACTAATGTGACACTGGAACTTTCCGCTTTCCGCTTTTGGAGCGCTAACTCACCAATATTTAAGATTTACACAGATTAGAACATCCCTCTCTTGCTCACATGGGCTTGTCATTTGGGGAGGAGGACAAAAGGCGGCTGGGAACAGCAAAACCTACAGCAGCAGAGAAGAGGATAAGGAGGGGATTAATGGGATTATATTTTGGGTTTAAGCATAATTTGAAGGTGGGCAGTGAAGACAGTGAAGAAGAAATCACAGAGTGATTGTGCTGGTAGAACTAACATTTTGGCCGCATTTAAATACTCTTTTCTCTCTCCCCCCCCCCACTCTCTTTTTTGACTGTTGTTAACAATAATTTGCATCCAAAAATCGAAGCTCATAAAACAGGGGTTTGGGGGGGAAGGCAGCTTTTTGCAACCCAACACTATTAGGTGTCCAGTTTCTGGGTGAATCACATAATGTGTCTGTTAAACACCTAACAGAAAGCAGATTTAAATTTTGCCTTCCGGAGGAAATAAGTATGAGTACAAAAAGGTCAAAATGCTAGTTTCTTGGGCTAAGAGGCCTATCTAATACCTTGACAGAAAGGTGGTCTGTGGTTTCTGTGTGCTTGGTGGGGAAGTGAATGCTGCTTCTGCATGCCAGGACATTGAACAGTATCCATTTATTGTGAAGGGAAGGTCACAGTGCCTTTGTATTAAAGAGGAGAGTGCAGTGGCTGCAGAGCCTTTTCAGGAAGAAAAGGGGATTCACAGGGAGTGAGAAAGAACCTGCATGGTGTGTAGAGATGCAATAAGATGAATGGTACCAATGGATGGCTGCTTGCATTTTGTGGGGAAAAGACACGAGCTGCTACCATACATGCGTTCAAGGCTTGATCTGTGGTTCTTTTGAACATAACAACAGAGAATGGGGCATGGAGGCATAATAACTATGAGTCATGATATGGCAAATGGGGGCTTCGTAGGGCATTATCAACGATTCTGTGCTGAGGAACACATGAAGCACTGGTGGAGGGCAAGAGAGAGCAATGTGTGAATGATATGGAGGAACAGGGTCTGGAGTGCTAAAGTGCATAGTGCCACTATCCTGGCACACAGGGAGATTGATGGAGAAGCACATTACAGATTAAGCATGTGCTGTGGTTGTGTGGTTCATGCATTCCATTAACTGAGAAATGATAGAAGGATCATGGCTACTTAAGGAAATGTACTCTCCAAGTCCACAGTCACTTGGCCATACATTCCATCACCGATGCACACCACTGGTTCCCAATCAATCGAGCAGTTCGTCTGATGTCCTGCTTGCTATGTACTCCACGAGAGAAAGGGGAGAAAGGGCAGGAAGCAGGAATATGCAAGAGTGTTACAGGACAGTATCGTGTGAGGAAGGTGCAGCGGAGAGAATAAAGCCAATAACCAGTAGTGAGGAGCGCAAGGAATGACAGAAGACAATGCTGGAATGGAAGAGGAAGACTGGGTCTGGGCAATAACAAAGAGGCAATGCAGTATTAAGGGATGTTGTGCACCCAATAAGTGACTTTGCCTAGAGATGTTACTAGGGCTGTGTGCAAAACCAAGTGTTGGTGTGTATGCTCAGGAACACTCTTGGTTCCTCCAAACTGGGGGAGCGAAGGGGTGCCCAAAATCAACAGCAAGGAGAGGATACTGATGTATTAACTCTGCACGGAGGTCTTATAAAGGGGCACAGGTGAAGTTTCGGGGATGACAGGGCTAAAGGACGGCTGTGGCTTGGGGGAGAAAGAAGGTGTGTGCCAGAGACAAGGGAACCCAGTGAAGAAATGATAAGGGGGTTGTGCATGGTGATGCTGTGATGGGGGCCGTGTCTGTGATGGGGGGGGGTACTCCATCAGCAGGCGAGGAAGGAGGTGCATTCAGTGTCGGGAAAGTGGGGAGGGCGCGAGCTGGGGGCGACCCGCCTCGCCGCCTTACCTCTCTCGACCAAGCTGTCGAGGTCCCTGTCGACGCCCAGAAAGTAGCATCTCCTCCAGAGGCCGGCGTAAGTGGCGAAGAGCGGGCGTCCGCAGGGCGACTGCAGCAGTCCGAGCCCCACGAGAGCCCTCCAGTTCTCTAGGGGCAGGAGGTCGGCGGTGGGCGCGGGAGCCGGAGCCGCGCTGCCTCCTCCTCCTCCTCCTCCGCCTCGAGGGAGCCGCCGCTTGGCGCCTCGCAAGGGCAAGTGCGGCAGCGGCAGGAGGCGGCGTCGCTGCTCGGGCGAGTGGGCGCTGCCGGCGCGGCTCTCGCAGCTCTCCCGGTGGCGACGGGGGTCGGTCTCGTACCAGTGGTCGCTGAAGATGGCCGTGACGAGCAGCGCCAAGGAGCACAGGCTGAGGCACAGGCTGAGCGCGCCCACCAGCCCTCGCCCCCTGCCGCCGCCGCCCATGGCTCGCTCCGGGGACGCCCCTCGCCCCGCGCGCGGGCCCCCTTCAGAGGACGCCCCGCCTGGCGTCAGAGCCCCCGCACATCGTGGCGGCGGCAGCGGCAGCGGCAGCGCGGCCACCGGCGTCCGGGCGGGAGCATCCCCGGAGCACGCGCGCACAGCCCCGGCACGCGGCGGACTGGGCAGGCGGGCTGGGCGGGTGGCAGCGGCGTCCGTCCCGCGCGTCTCGTCCACTCCCCGCGGGCGGGCGGGCCGAGCTGCACAAAGGACAGCGCGGGCACTTGCAGCTGCAGCCGACGGGCGCCAGGGGGAGCAGCAGCGCCGCCGCCGCCGGAGCTTGGACTGGACGGCGAAGAAGTGCAAGGAGACCCGCGAAGGGGACGGCGGCGCTGCCGCCAACGGAGAAAGGAAAGGGCGCACCTCTCTCCATAGGGCAAGATTTCGCACTCTGGACTTAAAGGCCCCATGGGAAAGTGCACTTCCCAACTTCTTTCTGCCCGGCATGCTGGTCTTCTAGATGAGCCGTTGGCTTGATCCAGCCGGCTCTTCTTGTGTTCTTAAGAAAGGAGGAGCTCAGCTTCACTCTCTTTAGGCCTTTAGAGAAATAAAAGCCAAAAACCACAAAAGAGTTATACAGGAGCAACTAAAACAACAAGCAAACCTTAGAGTTGTGTACCTCAGCACCATGGTGGCTGGTGCCAATTGGGACTGTTAGGGCAGAAGGCAGGGAGGCCAGCAGCAGGTGGCGCCAGAGCCCATGACAGACAGAGCCAGCTAATCCTAGTTTTGTCCCCATTCTCCTCCTCCCTGCTGAATTCTACAAGGGCAACAGTGAAGGAAGAAGCTGCCAGGCAAGGTCATCCTCTGGACTGATAGGAGGCAGGTAGCAGGGGACCGACAGGGCAGACAAAAACTGTTCAAGCAGTGCCCCATTTGCCCTATTGGAGCAACTCCCACTTTCACATTCTGAGAACTCCTGCCTAACAATAATAATACTGTAATTTATTTATACCCCGCCCATCTGGCTGGGTTTCCCCAGCCACTCTGGGCAGCTCCCAACAGAATATTAAAAGCACAATAAAACATCAAACATTAAAAATCTCCCTATAATAATAGTTAATGTTAAAATGATAAACTATTATAAGCAACAGATTGTGAAGTAGATAAAAGCATGTGGTATAATGCAGCAAGAGGAGGAAAACAAGGACACAATATGGAGAATGGGTGGGAAATCAACTTTTTAAATTGTACTGTATTAAATTTGAATTAATTTGAAAGAATCAGTTATATTTTTTTTGAAAATCAATAAAAATTAACTGGCCAAAACAAAAACAAATAAACAGTTCACCCAAGTCACCAAGGCAATAAGTGATATGCTGCAAAAGCACAAATTACATCAAAAGACTATATTAAGCAGAGTAAAGTACATTCAGTAATATAGGCAGGAGTCAGGACCAAATTATTGGATATATACATAAAGAAGCATAGAAGCTTAAGTGCAGCAATGCAGCATTAATGGAGCAAAAATGCAGCTCCAGTATTTTTATTTTCCATAGCAGGCGTGATGATGTTATCTACTGGAACAGTTCTTGCCAGTAACGCTAAGCTTGGGAAATTGGAGGACAGGTCTGATTTGGCACATGCTCCCTCTGCTGTGTAGGTTAGGCTCAAACAGTGACTGGCCCAAAGTCACATACCAGTAGTGAACTTCATGGCTGGTTAGGTATCTCCTGACCCAGGTCTCTCCTGGCAAAGCTCATAATGATAACTACTATATCAGCCTTCGCCAAAACATGATTGTATTATTATCAGCTGACTTGCTGCTCTTTGGGGATATATAATGGATCAACACAGCCACCTTCATTTTTGAACTTTCTTTGGGAGTTTGGCAATAGACTGTCCATGGAAGCTATCATAATAAATACCTGCACTTCAACATTTATCGCTGCACCAACCTGGTGTTCTCCATATACAGTATCTCAAAATACAACTCCCATCAGGCCATAACTGGCTGGGGCTCATGGGAGCTGCAGTTTGAGATACAGTATATGGAGAATCACCAGGTTGGTGCAGTGTTGCTTTGAGTTACAAACACACACACACACATCCATGGCCAGCCCAATATATTTTGGCACATAAGGCAGACCCCAAGATGGTGTCCCCCTCCCTGGGGGGTGGATCTACATCAGGAACAAAGGTAAACAGCTAAAGGAGAAAGCCAAAGGACTGTCACATGTAGGGTGGAGCAAACTTGTTTTTTCCCTCCTGCTCTATAGGGTAGGAACCAAAACCAATGGCTTCAAGTAACAAGAAAGGAGATTCTAACTAAACACCAGAAATAATTTCCTGACAGTAAGAGTTGTTTGACAGTGGAACAGATTCCCATTAGAGGTGGAGGACTTTCCTCCCTTGGAGGTTTTTAAGCAGAGGTTGAATGGCCATTTGTCATGTGTGAGATGGCTGAGATTTCTGCATTGCAGTGGGCTGGACTAGATGGCCCTCAGGGTTCCTTCCAACTTTACAATTCTATAAAAGATTGACATCGGGATCTGCTGCCCCCGTGGATCTGGCTACCTGAGGCAGTTGCCTCACCTGCCTCATGAGTGGGCCGGCCCTGCATACACATACGGGGGGGGGGAGCAGTCGGCTATTGTTTTGTTTTGCTTTTGTTCTTGTTTTTATTACGTAGTTTTATTGTCTGTAAGAAGTTACCTGGACCCTGAGATCATCCTCTGAGGCCCATCTTCGTTTGCCTCCTCCAGGAGAAGTTCAGAGAGTGGCAACACATGAACGGGCTTTTTCTTCAGTGGCTCCGTTTGTGGAATGCTCTCCCCAGGGAGGCTCGCCCAGCGCCTTCATTATACACCTTTATCCGCCAGGCGAAAATGTTCCTCTTCAACCAGACCTTGGGTTGATTTGACATCTGGTGCCCTTTTAAATGTGCTGTGGGAGGGGGGAATTTATTGGTTTGCTGTTGTTCTTATATTTATTATGTATTTTGTGGGGGTTTATTATCTTGTGATTTTATGTTGCTGCCCCAAGGTCCACGGATGAAGGGCGGCATACAAATTTAATAAATGATAATAATATTCTGTATCTTTATGCTGTGGGCCACTCTGAGAGCATCGCATGAAGGGCGGCATACAGATTAAAATAATAAGAATACTGTAATAAGAAAACAGTACTGTAATAATATCACATTGAAGCCAGAATCAAGCTAAAACAGAGCAAAACCTGAAAATCAATAAATACCTGCTGAAACTCCCACTGCCTGCACAACTGCGTCCTCTTGGAAGGAAAGCCTAACTGTCTCTCCCCGCAAGCTCAAGCTCGCACTGTGGCGCGCAGCCGTTAACAGCTGCCTTTAGCTAAGCTCCGCCCCTCGGAGCGTGCTGGGAGGGCCGCGAGCCAGTCCGGCTCCTCCTCCTCCTCCTGGGCTCCTCCCTCTCGCAACCCTCACCGCCGGGGCTGCTGAGGGGACCTGCGCGCGTGCGCAGACGGCGACTCCGGGCGCCATGTTGGCTGAGCAGGCAGGGGGGAGGCGTCGTCGTTGGCAGCGGTGATCGCTCCGGGTCTTCTTCTCTCCCTCTTCCTCCTCCTCCTCCTCCCCCCTTTCCCCCCCGCCCCCCGACGTCGCCCACCTGCTGACCCTCCTCCCGCCTGCCCCTTCCTCTCCGTCGCCGCGCACCTCGCCCTCCCCCCCGGTGGCTGCCGCTGCTGCGTCGGAGCGGGGCGAGGGGGCCGCTCCTTGCTCCCGGTGGCGGCGCACCATGAGCGCCGGCGGGGGGCGGGTGTGCGACCTGTCCCGCAGGAACCCCCAGGAGGACTTCGAGCTCATCCAGCGCATCGGCAGCGGCACCTACGGCGACGTCTACAAGGTACCCGCCTCGCTTTCTCCGGAGCATCCCGCAGAACCCCTTTCTCCGCTCCCCCTTGCAAAAGCTAACCCTTTCCCCACCCCTTTCCACTTTTTTGGGTGTGTGTGTGTGTGTGTGTCTTTTAGCAGGACCCCCTTCCTCTCTTTGATGGTTGCTTGGCCTGCCCGGCCCCATACCTGTGTCTCAGCAGCCCCTCTCCCAAATCCGCACATATCCTAGTGTCAACCTCACCCCCGTTATTATTCTCCTTTGATGTACATCTCATTATTCCCGGATCTTGTGGGTGGAATTCGGGGCGCCACTTTCCCGGACTTGCTCCTTCCTGGCTCCTTTGAGGGGTTCCTTGGAGGTTTGGGGGGGTGTCACCTGCAACCACAAATTTCCTTCTCTATCTCTGACTTGTCATTGTGACACCAGCATACCTCTCCTGGTGCAGCCCCAGTGCATCATCTATTTTTATTTATTTATTGGATTTCTGAAAGATCATACCTTAAGAGTGTTTCCTATACTGTCACTTGGCATCCTGAATAAATAATACAGACTCCCCCTTCCTCCTCCCCTCACATGGGAGGATCAAGGTGGCTGTGGGGCGATAAGAAGTTGGCTTGTTATGTAGGGTGGTAGGAAGTGGTGGGTCACCCTATGTCAACACAGGCCTTGACCTTTGGTCCGTATGCCATGCCCTCCCAGACCACTACCTATTCCTCAGATGCTCAACTCTTGTCAGTAGAGGCCAGTTTTCACCCACAACCTGACAGCCAGGTTTCCCTTTCCTGGAGGCCAGTCTCAGTCTTACCAGCCAGGTTTGTCAGTACAAACCTGGCTCTGAATGACCCACCCCAGCTAGCTCAATCTTCAGGGCCTCTGGCCGAGAAAGCCCTCCTAAGACCTGTGACTTTTGATCTATTGAGCTTTCTCCCTGTTCTCTCCATGACTTGGCATGTTTTCTTTTTTTTACTTCAGGCCTACAATCATGACTTTAGGGGCTTGTCCCCCAAGTCTTCCAGCTGCCCCCGAGGCTAAGAGACAGGAGTCCCATTTCCTTTTGGGCTTAAAAAGTGTTTTCTTTCTTGCTAGGAGCTGTCAGTTTGTTATCAGAAGCAGAGTTTCCTGAGAGCTCTCTCTCTCTCTCTCCCAGGAATGAGGTCTAGGCTGTGTTGACGCTTGCATTTAGGAGGTGATGGACTCTTGATAGTGGGAGCTTTAGTCTGAGATTCCTACCAGGCTCATGTTTTGGAGAGGCCTGGTCCCAACCAGAAGGCGCTCTTCGGCATTCCTGATGAACAAGGCACAGCTTCAGACACAGCCATGTTCTGAGAAAGAAGGGATATCACAGAATCATGCTTAACTCCATGTAAAACAAACCGCTTGCCCTGCCTTTCATCAACACCTCACTTTGACAGAGTCCCTAGGGCTTGTTCATAGCAATGTTCTAACATGCCTTTTAATCCAAGTTGTAGTGATACTCTGCTAGAATGCATGATTTACTGAGAACAACTTGTTTTACAATCCAGTGTTGCCTGTCTTTCAGTTTTCTTGCTTCTCCAAGTAATGAAAAATAATGGAAGGTGTGTGATAAAAGAGAGCCAGGATCATTACGAATTCTTAGTAAAACGAAACAAACCACCACTATGGTTCCAATCTAAAGACGCATGTGGACACCCTTGACTTTTAAAACCCTGCTTGGAGTGTGCCATGAGGAGAAGTGGGTTTAGATCACTCAGGAGAGCTTTGAAAAAGCCCATGAATGTTATTTTGAATTTTGAATTCCCTGAGGAGTGAGTGTACCAGGCTACATGGTCTAGAGGTGGGACAGATGAATGGAGGCAGATCTCTACCAAAAATCTGGTTGTGGAGACTGCATCTAGAAATTAAGGGTTGAATTTAACTAACTAGTCATCTCCCTAGGTGCCTCTCAAACCTTCTCCCATTGGCTCAAGTATGTCATGAGGACCATCCCTCCAAGAACAGCAAATAAAGGAGGTGGGGAAAGACCATTCATTGCAGCAGGCAGAAATACTTGTGCTGATGGAATGTTGAATTCTTCCATGTAAATCAGTTTTTAGGATGCAATTCTGTGCACATTTGCCTGGAAGTAAGCTCCACAGAGCACTGTGGGATGTACTTTTCTTTTCTTTTATTAATAACCTTTATTCATACAACCATCACATTTCAGAAAAAAGAGAAAAACAAAGTCCCTCTATCAAATCTAAATCAAAATTTCTAATACATTTGCCAACCTTAATTCTCTCTTAAGTCTAATATCAACACAATTAAAAAAATTATATCAATAAATTTATACATTCCCACTTTATACATTCTCCCTTTCCCCCTCACCCATGTGTGATCTCAATATTTTGATTTCTCTCCTTTAGTTGTGTTAATTTTTATTAACTTATCATCCAATCCTATATAATAAAGTCCCTGTGTCTCTGCGTCCAGTCCCTGTGTCCATGCTACTGCGCATGTGCCCCACGGACACAGGGATTGGACGCAGAGACTGGACTCACACGCGCGCTCTCACCCCCCCAACCCCTCTGCCTACCGTTTACCTACCTGCGGCCGCCACCCGCCGCTCCCCATGCGAGCGAGCGCGCTCTGTCTCCACACAGGCGCACTCGCTTCTAAGCAGCAGGAAGCCAAAGTGGCAGCGGGCGCTTTCTTGGCGAAGGCAATGTCTTATTGCACTTAATATTTAAAATAATAACTTGAATATTTTAATGTCTTTTTTATAAGAGACCGTTCTAAGAAAAGACCAATCAGTCTGAAGGTAGTAGGTCAGATTAGCGGTCACATGAGCCTCTGGTTGCCACAGGCAACGGGAGTCAGCAGATAGATTGCTGGACTAAGATTTGATAGGACGTAGGTTTAACTCACATTGCAGTTAGACCTTCTTTGTGTGCCCTGGGAGGTTTGTTATCTATAAGGATGCTACTGCTACCTTTCAGGGTTGCAGTTAATGCAGTGGTGCGGGTTTGAGGCTGAACTAAGAACATAGTGTAAAGCACTTAGGGGACAGTAAAAAGTAAATAACAGGTGGAGGGAGCTGGTCAATTTAAATTAAACTTTGAGGAAACTTACAGTATGTGATAAGAACTTCAGAGTAGCAGAACTATTTCTAACTCTGCCAGTCATACAAATGGAAGAAACGTAAGCTGGAAGCTACACCTTTCATCCCCCTGTACATAAATTACATTATGTATATGAAAATAATTAGGATTTGCTATCCTGAATTCCAGAGTCCTCCTTGTTTAGTTGACACCAAGATCTTGTTTAGTTGACACTTTGATTTCTGTAACTATTAAGTTAAGCACTTGTGAATAATCAAGTATTTGCATATTCTGTTAAAATTGAAATAATATTGCACAAATACACACACACACACACACACATGCTGATACAGAAAGTACTTAAATGCTGAAAAGCCACAAACTGCTCAGTTACAATATAATAACATATGTATGTCTTACAAAGAACATTGGCATAATATGTTAGTGCAAGAAAACCAGGAAGTGCAAGTTTAGGTTAATAATATTCAGGTGCCTTTTAACTTTGATTTCCGTATACCAGTACATGCCATGAGGATGTCAAACAAGGTTGTGCAATTTGGAGTAGTTAAAGAGCCACTTTATAAACTTTCCTTAATCAAAGCATTCTGTAGTTACTAGAACATTTGCTATTGGCAGGGTTTCACATCTCAGGTTGTCAGTGGCAAACAGAAATGTAATTCTGGCAACCAGCAGGAAATACTTCCAATACACTCCTGTGTGGGAGTCACAGATTTCTTTAAAGCTGCTGGCAGCACAGGAAGGCAGAGAATGCATTTTTCAAATGTTGCCAGGATGTATCCTGTGCTGAGATGGGGTCTTAAGTTTGAAGGAAAGAGTTGTGCCCACATACACATGTATGCATACACACACAAGCACAGTTTCTGTCATTTTTTTTAAAGAAACAAAAACATCTTGATAGGTAGTGATAACATGCATCTGATTTTTGCCAAATATTTTTGTTTCGAATCTGTGAAAATCTTTGCTTATTTGGGCCATTTCCCACATGATGCAGATGCAAACTCAGGTTTGTTGTATACACCCAAAATGCAGCTGCAGGTCCCTGGCAAATGCATCAGTATGATACGTATGATGAATTTGCAAAATATTTTGCTGATCACATCCACTCAGCTTCGACTTTATGCTAAGAGCTTGTTCTTGGGTGATAACTGAGACAGTCAGTTATACAATTTTGATGGGTGAATTGTGTTGTGTTGAGTCTAGAGGCGAACAAGTTGCTTTGCAGAATGAGACCAACCACTTGTTTGTTACATTCTTGTCCACCCTAGTTAGTTAAAGCTGCCAACAAGGCCTGCCTGCCCAGTTAGGTGGTGGAGGTTGTATGCTGCTGTGGAGTCTGTGTACCCCAGTTTCTTTTAAGGAAGTTGTCCTGACCACAGGCTAAATAAAAACATAACTGGATCTCATCATCCTCAATAATTATTCATTCTCCAGAATTGCTTTCTTCAGGAAGGGCCTAGCCAAAGTGATAGAAACTCAATTATAGGCTTTCTTGGTTGAAGTTTGTTGTTTGGATCCTTTCCAACCTGAGTTCAGAAACTGTCTTTTTGGGTAGCAAACACCAGGAGCTAGACAGGAGGAGTGTGTCCCTGGTGATTCTGCTGATTGATTGATTCAATCATGGTATCTTCCCAGAGCTTTGGGCTGGTATGGGATTTAGCATCACAGTTTTACAGTAGTTCAAACCTAAGTGTTTGATCTCTCTCAGAAGGTGATGCTGGGAAACTCCTGCTCAGCTCATTCAGCATTTGTCTATGGGGTTCCTCGGGGCTGTATTTTGTTCTCTTTGTTTTTTTGATATTTACTGTATGTGAGGTCACTTAGGGGAGGTCATATGGAGTCTGGGATGGGTCTTCTCATGATACTCAGCTCTCTCTCTCTCTCTTTTTTCAACTGATGCCAAAGAGTTGAAACTGGACCCAGCAATGGATTGGATTTGGGTTAACAAGAACAGATTCAATCTAGATAAGCTGGAAGTACTGTTAGTCAGTACACAAGCTAAACCTGGTTGGGGAATACAGCCTGCTTGGCATTGAGTTGCACTCTCTCTGAAGGATTAAGCTTGCAGTTTGGGAGTGCTTCTGAACCCAGAACTGCTCCTGGAAGATTAGGTTGGGGAAGGGCTGTAGATCAGTAGTAGAGTACGGTATCTACCTTGCATGCAAAAGGTTCCAGGTTCTTTCCCCAGCATCTTCTGGTAAGACTGGGAGAGACTCACACTTGAAACTCTGGAGAGCAACTTCTAGTTGGTATAGACTATGAGTGGGGAATATCAGGCCTGCGGACCAAATATGATCCCTCAGCTCATTCTGTCTGGCCCTTGGAGCTATCCCCAGGCCAACCCTCTCACCAGCCATGTTTCATAACTGAGGCGTTTTTGCCTGGCTGGAATGTATCATTGAACTCTGATAATGTCTCTTGCTTATTTGGATGAAGGATGCAGATGAGTGTGTGTACAAACTATCAGACTGTACTATGGCAAAATTTACATTAGTTGATTTGCCTACTTCTGCCTCTGATCCTGCCCACCACTGGCAGGCAGCCCTCAGAAGGTTGCCCAGGAGGGAATGTGGCTGAAAAGGGTTCCCTGCTTCTATTATGCAGGTTGTCCAATGGCTTCCAGTTTGTTGCTGGGCACAATTTATGATACTGATTCTTTTATATAAAGCAGGAGTGGGGAGCCTGTGACCTTTCAGGTGCTGATGGACTACAGCTCCCATAATCACTAGCCATGCTGGCTGCGCCTATTGGCAGTTGGAGTCCAAGAATCTCTGGAGGATCACAAATTCCTCATTCTTGCTATAAAGTCCTAAACCAGGCATGTCCAAAGTCTGTTTTGGGGGGCCTAATCTGGCCTGCTGGTTGGTTTAATCCGGCCCCTGTGGCAGTTTATTTCAACTTCAATCCAATTATTTTTAAAAAAGATTTTTATTGGCTTGGAATCTGTAGATATAGATACAGACACACACACACACACAAACACACACACACACTTTTTACATTGCAAGTTGCATTTGATGCCTTGATTGGGATAAAATTAATTTATGAAATGGCCCTTATTTTAAGGAGTTTCATCTTGGAATTTGGTGTAAATTAATGATAAACACATTTATGCATAACTTAATCAGAGAATATGAAAACAATATAAAATTCAGCTTTTATATAAAAACTGTTCAGAACATCAAAACATTCAAATACCTGACATTCAAATACACTGCAGGGAAAGAATTGAAAAAATAAAATATTATTACACCTGACATAGATCTTATGTCTTTGGAAGGGGTTCTCTCTCTGAGAAAAGGCTTTTGAAATGGACTTGCCATTGATGGACACATTGTGGGTTCAATTGCAATGGGAGCCCAGACTCCTCATTTTTTACTATCCTTCTAAAAGGCTGCAAATAGTGTATTAAAACAGATAGTGTTAGTTCAGATTACAAGATCAAATACAGGTGTTTACCCCTACTGCAAACTGATTTATGGCAGTCATATCAGACTATAGATGCATTTGGTGCTGGAACATAAGAAATATCAGCACAATTTGGCAGACGTGATTTTTGAGATTTGTAACACTTACGTTGGCTCATCATCTCTGTGTATGTTGGATCCTTTCCATAATGGTTTTTCATATGAATCCGCACAGCGAAAGGAGTGCAAGTATCTTAGTAATGGAGAAAATCCCTGGATTTCCATATTTCTTCTTTACTTTCTTAACTGGAAGTTGCCATTCTTTATCTCATGGACAGAAGTATTCTAGGAATGGATTCTGAGGGATCCTACTACTTTTTTTAACAGTAGTATCCAAAATTCAGGATCTCACTTCAATTATTTTGCTCCTCATATAAGAGAACAGGAATTAGTGCTTTGGTAGACCATATTGTTTGTTAGTTTCTGTTTATTTATTTCATAAAATTTATACACTGCCTTAGGGATGTTGGTTTTGTACTGCTGAGCCTTGGGACTATTAAAGAAGTGGTTTATAGGCATTGTATGTGCAATATAACATTGTGTCAAGAGATGGCGACGTGGAGTCCTGTTTTTCTCTATCTGTTTTCCCTGTTTAAATTTACAACGCTTTAAACTGAAATGCTTCTTTGATGTCTCTAGATCCAGCCTTGGATTTTCTTCATTAGCCTATTTGAGCATTGTGGGATTATGTGATCATATTGATTAATGGACCTAACCGATTTTCAAGAGACCATAGTGTAGAGATTATTGGTTATTCAGCTTTTCACTTGTTGGCACTTAATATAAAGTGATGACTACTTATTGGCTTAGTCTGTTGGGTCCAGCTATGGTAAATGGCTAGAAAATATGGCAAACACTCACTATCTACAGAATGAACCACTATGCAAAGATTATATGCAGTACCTTGGTTCATGGTGCAGCTCTGGATTGCTGCTTGATATTTTATTAAAACTTCACTGTCCATTGCCATGCTTAAGGCATCTAACAAGATTGCCATTACACAAAACAATTACAATGCAGAATTCTAAGGCTTCAGTGGAAAATTATTCTCGGTGGAAACTTGTAAAGCTGGATTTAGACCTTCCTTTCGCTTCTGGCAGTTGAAGGACTTTCAGTGCTAGAGCAAATATGATCCATGAGGGTTGGCTTTGGCCTCTAAATCTGCTGCTGACAGTTGATGGCCTTCTAAGGTAGCAGCAGTGATTGTTAAAGCAAGTGAAGCAATGAGTTTGACTCATCCTCTGCCTTTACTCTTTTTCTTTGTTCACTAGTTCAGTTTACAGTGAAACTCTGCAGCATCCCATCTCCATGCAGCTCTCTTAAAGGAAGAAGAGACTTACTGCATCAGTTCACTAAAACAAAAAGTCACTCTAGAAACATGACAACCCATCAAATAGTTTCCTGGAATTACTGCTAATATAATATATGGCAAGTCATAAGAAGAACTTATAAACAGTAGTCAGGGCAGAATTTACAAGGCTACGGTGTTTTGGTAGAAGTAGGACCCTAACTTCCATCTGGGTCCCTTCTCATTCCCCCTTCAGTAATACACCGTATTGAAAGTGCAACAGGACTGATAAAGGTATGTGGGAAAATAATGATTGGCAACATCTAATGAAGTCCACCCACTTGTGTGATGAGACACCCCCAATCTGTTCTCCCCTGATGCCGCAGAAATCTGCTCTAGACTGAGTCTCCTAACCCAGAGCAAATTCCTAAGCATGTTTACTCAGAAGTAAGGCCCAGTGACTTAAGTGATTTATTCTCAATCAGTACAGGCAACCGCCCATTTACGCCCATGCAAGTGGCTGAACCGTGAAATGACCTAAAATGTCACAAAGAGGTTGGAACAGGACCATGGGGGGCGGGGGCGGGACAGGAGATAGGGTGTTTGCAGGCTTTTCCAATGGTGTTTCAAATATACACGATTTCACTGGCGCACACTGTGCCTCAACGTAAACCCCGCATAAACAGGTTGCCTGTATGTTTAGAACTGCAGACTTTTCATAGAATAATAGAGTTTCCATCCCCTCCTGCCCGACTCACCTACTGCAGCCTTCTGTATAATATCCAGTTCTGTTCTGGAGTGTCCCAAACCCTCGAGAGCAACTAGCTTTTCAATTGGTATGAGGAGCTGGATGGGATGCCCTTCCTGGTATGAGCCATAGTGCTTTATTGCTAGTGCAGAGCCTCCACTGGATATAACCGGGTGACTTTATCACAAACCTGAGTAGCATTCGATTGTTTTATAATGCAAATTGGACTACTACTGTGGTATGAATAATTAAGGCACACTGATATTTTTAGAGTGTCTTCCCCCCCCCCTCAAAGGTCTAGATAGCTTATTGCATGCTTTTAATAACAACAAAATGACACACACACACACACACACACACACACACACACACACACACGTATATTGGAGTGAAGATTCCCTCGTGACTGTTTAACTATGATTTTAAATTTGCCCTTCCATCCACCAGAACTTTGAAGGTGGCTCAGTTAAATGTTGAGTGTCCAGATTCCAGCATTTTAAGTGCTTTAGTAGCACTGCTTGTTTTCTTAGTTCTAATATCCTTTGGTTGTATTTTTTAATAGGCTCGGAATGTTAACACAAGTGAACTGGCAGCGATTAAAGTAATAAAATTAGAACCAGGTAAGCTTTTCATTTTTTTCTACCTTGTAGTTCTATTTCCATTTATCCTTTTTGTGTGTTCCCCATCTTCTTCTTCTTTTGGTGTGTGTGTGTGTGTGTTGTTGTCTTTAAAAAAGGTGTCTGAATGAACCATGGCGCCTGGATAACTATTGTTAGCAACTAATTTCCCTAAAGAATAACTGTAATCTTATCAGAGCGCTTTTTAACAGTCTTTGGTTAAGGTAATATCCAAGTGGGGCAACCCACTTGTATAAGGGACTTCCACTTCCACAGTCAGGATTTGCCTTAACTCACTTCTCCTGTGTGCCCCCCAAACCTGTTCTGGATGGTTGGGGAGTCTGCAACCACACCAAAATGTGTTAGGTTGGTGCCACAGTTCCTAAGGCCCTGCTGTGCACACTCTTTGGTCTCAATAAGTAAGGAGTTGAAAGTCTGGCAGAAAAAAAATGAATGAATTCCCGCCCCCCACAAATACAAGTGAATAAAATATGTTACTGTTTATCAGTTCCTGACCTTTCCTGTCTTAACCTCTGATAGTATAGAATTATTTATTCCAAGTTTAGGGGGGAGAAATACTAGAAAAACCAAAGCAATATAACAGCTTTCTGCTAGCAAGACTGACGAAAATGGCAAAAAGAGCAACATTCACTAGCATATTTCTGCCTTGTATGCTGATAAGGCTTACTGTACAGTCACACCACCCTGAAATTCTGTGTTCTTATTTAAAGAAGATGATCTAAGCAGGGAAGTGGCTGTAGGTAACACTTTGGCTGTATTTCAAGGACCTTTGTAAGTTACAGAACACCTAGAAACCAACACAGCCGGGTGCAAAGGAAAGAGTAAAGGGATAAACTTCCCTCTCTAGAGAAGTCTGTGCCAAGTCAAACATACAAGGAGGTTGCAGACTTTGTGAACATAACTAGCAGTGGGTCTTCCTGTGTGTATCTTCGCCTCCTGGAATCAAAGCAGTGTATATTCCTGTAGAATATCACTTTTTGATTTTAAAACCCAGATATTCCTAGTGCTTAATGGCTTGGAGAAAAGTTTGAGAAACGTGTGAATGGTGCCTACAGTAGTTAAAACATGAGAACTGTGAGTGGATTTCCACAAGGCTTCTAACGATCACAAATGCGACACTTCAGTGATCAGAACAGCTGCTATTCACTGGGCTCTGTTCTTTTGTCATTCCCAATATGCCCACACATATCTATTCCCCATTTATCCTTGCCAAAAACTCCATACCCTTTGAAAAGCTGACGCTTGGAAGCAAAATGAGCTGTGCCCTGTAGCTGTGCACATGCAAATTAGCCTGACTTGCTAATAAGACACTTGCCCTAGTCATGCTTGGTGGTGTGCATGCCATTTTTTCTGCGTATAAATAATATGCATGCAGGAAACTGTTGCATGTATAGCAGCAGGCCTGGAGAAGGAACTAGTCCTGATATTCAACACAGATCTACTGCCGAAACAAAAACACCCACGTGCAATTCTCTCTCTCTCCACGTAAACACCAGATTATCTCTGGTGTTTCTCCAGCAGCAGCATCTACTGCCCTGGGGCAGAGAGACCTTCCTGTGCTGTGCTGTCAGCATGTCATGCAAATCTGCCTTAAATATTAAGGGCAGTAAGAGGAGAATTCAGCATAGGGCAGGGGATTTCAACAAACCCTTTGGATGGCACTGTGTTAAAATGCCCACTGATACAGTTTAACTAGCTAATATTTATTGATATTATATTTATATCTTTTCCTCCAAGGAGCACAAGGCGGCACCACAATTCTGCTCCCATTTGTATCCTTGCAGCAACACTGCAAATTAGGTTAGGCCATGAGAAAGTGACTGACCAAAGGTCATCCTGTGAGCTTCATGGTTGACGGGATTTGAACCCTGGTTTCCCGTGTCGTAGTCTGACATAACTACTTCAACACAAGAACTCTTGAAAACAATTGCTTGGATTGTTTCAGTGTTTTTTTCAGAAAATCTGAATAAGTGGGTTATTGATAACAGGGAGGGGGGAAAGAATAATGCTCTTTATATAGTGTATTTTATATAGTGTATAGACATGCATTGTCTAGGTAAACCTTACCACAGCCTTTTAAGGTAAGCCAGTATTTATTGTTATCATCCCTTACTGAGTTACTAAAAAAAAATGTGCTCTCTTTTGTAGGCGAAGATTTTGCTGTTGTGCAGCAGGAAATCATTATGATGAAAGACTGTAAGCATGCAAACATTGTTGCTTATTTTGGCAGCTATCTCAGGTATATTTTTTATGCGGTATTTTATTCTTCTAAGAATTCTTCACTGCTTGCAAAAATAAAAGACCTATTATGACCCTGAATTTGGGTGGTGGGGGTGGGGGGCATAGGGAGGGGATTTACCAGTACCAAGTTTTAATTATCTGTGGCATGCTGTACTCCCTAGGGAGTTTGTTTCGTCTGGTTTCTCATATCCATAGCAAATCACTTCAAACTCCTTGGTGGTTCCTGCCCTAGAGTATACACAGGGCACGATCATCCTTTTTTCTGGAAAACGATTATGTAGGCTCTCTTCTCCCCATCACAAGTTCTTGCTTCGTTGCTCTGCATCAGGGGTGGCCAACTTCCAGGAGACTGCGATCTACTCCCAGAGTTAAAAAAATTGTGGAGCTTTTTTTACAGAGGGGGAAAATGCTCCGTTTTAGTGGGGTTCAGGGAATAAAGTTCTGTTTGGGGGGGAGGCTGCCAAAATTTTAGGGGGAGGGGGATTAGCCACTCAACAAAATATTGCTCTGGAAGCAGTCTTCCGTTCAAGAGAAAAGGAGGGGAGAGGGGGTGGGGCCAGGTGCTCTTAGGCCTGGCATCCCCAAACTGCGGCTCTCCAGATGTTTTGGCCTACAACTACCATGATCCCTAGCTAACAGGACCAGTGGTTGAGGAAGATGGGAATTGTAGTCCAAAACATCTGGATGGCCGCAGTTTGGGGATGCCTGTCTTAGGCAAGAGCAAAGGAAAAGGGGCCCACAATCGACAGCGATCGACTTGAACCTCCCAGGGATAAACCAGTCGATCCCGATTGACCTGTTGGACATCCCTGCTCTACACCATTTCCCCAGGCTGTATGGGTACTTCTCCTCCAGCACAAAGGAGGATGAAGATGGAACCTAGTCAGAGTGGAGGAGCCAGATGGAGTCTTTTGCTTCGAGAGTACAGTTGATCCTTTTAATCTGTAATCAAAGAATTAATCAGTCACGGCTGGCTAATCAATTAATGCTATCATCCCTCAGTTGAACAAATCCTTATTATACTTCTGCAGAGTACTTTTCCTGTATTAGCGAGCACTTTCTCTGTATTGCGTTAAAGACCAAGACATTCCTCTCCAGCTGTTTCTCTTGTTAATCAGGTTGTCAGCTTTTCCTTAGGCATGGCTTTTTGGCCAGGCAAGCAGAAATGTATCAAGTGAAGTTCTTCTTGATATTCAGTTATCATTATTGTGATGAGGTGGGGGGTGGGGGAACCCCTCTTGCCAAATTTCCAAATGTCAGTTTGGTGTCATCTGCAAATTGGCTAAGCATCCCCTCAATTCCTTCATCCAAGTTGTTTATAAAGATGTTCCCCGAGTAGTTCCTTCTAAACTCTCATTGGAACTAGTCACAGCACATCAAGCCTTAATATTCTGCTTTGAATGTTTTCGGGACCATTTGTGATTGAATTTAACCACATTTTTGACGTGTGCTGTTGAACCTTAGCTGAAGATATTTTTGTCTTCAGCAGTTTATTTAAAGCTGTTTCATACTCGTTTTCTTAAGACTCATTGAATTTAATCAGACAGGCTTTTTAGTGAAGGCTCATTGAGTTACTTCAAGTGGCATAAATTCCATTGAATTCCGACATCCTAAATTTCTTATTCATGAAAACCATGCAATTCATAGACTCATATAATTGTGCAGTTGGGAAGGGACCACGAGGATCATCTAGTCCAACCCCCTGCAATGCAGAAATATTTTGCTCAAGGTGGGGTTCAAACCCACAACCCTGAGATTAAGTGTCTCATGTTCTACCAAGTGAGCTATCTCTTTATCTCTTTTCTCTTTGTGTAATGTTAGGCATCAAATTCCAAGTTTCACTTGTTGTTGTTGTTTAGTCGTTTAGTCGTGTCCGACTCTTCGTGACCCCATGGACCATAGCACGCCAGGCACTCCTGTCTTGCACTGCCTCCCGCAGTTTGGTCAAACTCATGTTCGTAGCTTCGAGAACACTGTTCAACCATCTTGTCCTCTGTCGTCCCCTTCTCCTAGTGCCCTCAATCTTTCCCAACATCAGGGTCTTTTCCAAGGATTCATCTCTTCTCATGAGGTGGCCAAAGTATTGGAGCCTCAGCTTCACGATCTGTCCTTCCAGGGAGCACTCAGGGCTGATTTCCTTAAGAATGGATAGGTTTGATCTTCTTGCAGTCCATGGGACTCTCAAGAGTCTCCTCCAGCACCATAATTCAAAAGCATCAATTCTTCGGCGATCAGCCTTCTTTATGGTCCAGCTCTCACTTCCATACATCACTACTGGGAAAACCATAGCTTTAACTATACGGACCTTTGTCGGCAAAGTGATGTCTCTGCTTTTTAAGATGCTGTCTAGGTTTGTCATTGCTTTTCTCCCAAGAAGCAGGCGTCTTTTAATTTCGTGACTGCTGTCACCATCTGCAGTGATCAAGGAGCCCAAGAAAGTAAAATCTCTCACTGCCTCCATTTCTTCCCCTTCTATTTGCCAGGAGGTGATGGGACCAGTGGCCATGATCTTGGTTTTTTTGATGTTGAGCTTCAGACCATATTTTGCGCTCTCCTCTTTCACCCTCATTAAAAGGTTCTTTAATTCCTCCTCGCTTTCTGCCATCAAGGTTGTGTCATCTGCATATCTGAGGTTGTTGATATTTCTTCCGGCAATCTTAATTCCGGCTTGGGATTCATCTAGTCCAGCCTTTCGCATGATGAATTCTGCATATAAGTTAAATAAGCAGGGAGACAATATACAACCTTGTCGTACTCCTTTCCCAATTTTGAACCAATCAGTTGTTCCATATCCAGTTCTAACTGTAGCTTCTTGTCCCACATAGAGATTTCTCAGGAGACAGATGAGGTGATCAGGCACTCCCATTTCTTTAAGAACTTGCCATAGTTTGCTGTGGTCGACACAGTCAAAGGTTTTGCATAGTCAATGAAGCAGAAGTAGACGTTTTTCTGGAACTCTCTAGCTTTCTCCATAATCCAGCGCATGTTTGCTATTTGGTCTCTGGTTCCTCTGCCCTTTCGAAATCCAGCTTGCACTTCTGGGAGTTCTCGGTCCACATACTGCCTAAGCCTGCCTTGTAGAATTTTAAGCATAACCTTGCTAGCGTGTGAAATGAGCGCAATTGTGCGGTAGTTGGAGCATTCTTTGGCACTGCCCTTCTTTGGAATTGGGATGTAGACTGATCTTCTCCAATCCTCTGGCCATTGCTGAGTTTTCCAAACTTGCTGGCATATTGGGTGTAGCACCTTAACAGCATCATCTTTTAAAATTTTAAATAGTTCAGCTGGAATATCATCACTTCCACTGGCCTTGTTATTAGCAATGCTTTCTAAGGCCCATTTGACTTCACTCTCCAAGATGTCTGGCTCAAGGTCAGCAACCACACCACCTGGGGTGTATGAGACCTCCATATCTTTCTGGTATAATTCCTCTGTGTATTCTTGCCACCTCTTCTTGATGTCTTCTGCTTCTGTTAGGTCCTTACCACTTTTGTCCTTGATTATGGTAATCTTTGTACAAAATGTTCCTTTCATATCTCCAATTTTCTTGAACAGATCTCTGGTTTTCCCCATTCTATTGTTTTCCTCTATTTCTTTGCATTGCTCATTTAAGAAGACCCTCTTGTCTCTCCTTGCTGTTTTTTGGAAATCTGCATTCAGTTTCCTGTATCTTTCCCTATCTCCCTTGCATTTTGCTTGCCTCCTCTCCTCCGCTATTTGTAAGGCCTCGTTGGATAGCCATTTTGCTTTCTTGCATTTCCTTTTCCTTGGGATGGTTTTCGTTGCTGCCTCCTGTATAATGTTACGAGCCTCCATCCATAGTTCTTCAGGCACTCTGTCCACCAAATCTAAATCCTTAAACCTGTTCCTCACTTAAAACCTACTAATACGAACTTTCCTGCTTAACAGTGAGGTAGAAAAGGCCCAGAGACTTCCCTTGTTAAGACTCTTTATGATCTGGAAGGAATTGCAGTTTCCTAAAATAGCAAGGCAAATCTTGTGTGGCTAGTTTGCAGTTTTATCAGAATGCAAGAATATGTGCCGTTACATTTGTGGCAAATATAGTAAATTAGCCAGGAAGCTGAGATACAGCATCATTATTTAGATGTGTCCTGCATTTTTTTTTTACATTGTGCGGCAAATTTAATTGTTACTGTGTCTCAACTTCTGCATTTGGACAGCATTTTGAACCATGTTGCATGTTATGTGCTGCCTCATGTGGTTTTGTATTTATTTTAGATTTCCCCCCCCCCCTGCTTACTCTGAAGGCTGTAAATTGGTTACGTCATTTTAAAACCAGAAGTGTAAGCATTGACAGTAGAAAACTGAGAAAAATCCTAATAGAATGAAATCCTCCAAAGACTGGCCATTGAAATGCCCCCCCAATGGTATTGCATCATTTCCTTCAGCACCTCTTCCAAGAAGAAAATCCCATAGCTATGTATCAGTGATAGATAACACTTCTGAATATGGTTGTGGTGCCCAGTTCAAATAGGAGAGCACTCTTTGTCAGTTTTGGAGTTTTCTGCAGAAGATAGAGAAGGGAGAGGTGTGCAGGGCAAAAGGTGAAGGCTTTAGTGCTTATCGAAAAAGTAGGGCAAAGTTACCATTGTTAACCATTAAGACTGCATTTATTGTTTATAAATATGCAAAACTAATAAAATTTGATTTTTAGACGTGATAAACTGTGGATTTGCATGGAGTTCTGTGGAGGCGGTTCATTGCAGGACATTTACCATGGTAAGTTAAAGAGAGGTGTAATTCTTCTTAGAAACTGCAGATAGAAGGTGGGAAATTAAGAGGGCTCTGTTGACTCCTTTATTAATTCCATATTGGACCTAGAAAAGTTTATTTTAAAGCCAATAGAAACTACACAATGTATGAACTATATAGTCTACAGGCACCACAAAATAGCATGCCAAGCCTCTTGACTATAATATGAATATTCACTGACTGTAATAACTGCTCAATATAACAGCCCTTCTGCCTTAATTCTTTTTCTGAACATTACCTTGCTTTGCTTTCAGCACTGGCAGTTGTGAAAGCTTGCAGTTGGTTACAATGTACTGTAAGAAGGTAGTTTTGTAAGACACTCATGGTAAAAGGAGAATAGAGGATGGATAAGCCACTTCTAAACTTTCATTTTACCTTCATATATTCAACAGACACCCATGTTTTAATAACAGTAAAATCTCTTTGCACACCACCATTCCTTAAATAAAAACGGTGAAACAAGTAAATTGACATGGAATTCTGCACATCTTGTAACAATCCTTGTTGGTTTCCGGATATGTGATAGTGAAATATTTGCAACCTGATCCTAGGCACAATTAAGTCCTATTGCTCTCAGTGGAATTTAATATGTTTGTTTTTACATTTCGTATCCTGCCTTTCTGTAATAATATCAAACCCAAGGCAGCTTACAGATGGCTCCCTCTAATCACATAACTTAGTTGGCAAGTGCCAATAGAAGTGGAGCCATAATGGGGCCTCTGAGAAACAATAGGGAAGAATTGTTATACATTGGTACATCAGTTTAAGAACAGTCCTGTTTACGAACGATTCAGTTTACGAACTCCGCAAAAACAGAAGTAGTGTCCCAGTTTGCAAACTTTACATTGGTCTAAGAACGGAATCCAAGCGGTAGAAGGGCACCGGCGGCGGGAGCCTCATTAGGGAAAGTGTGCCTCGGTTTAAGAACGATTTCGGTTTAAGAACGGACTTCCGGAACACATTAAGTTCATAAACCGAAGTACCACTATACTTCAGGAAACATCTCAGTGAGGACTGATCATGCTTAGTAACCACCTAATTCCAAGTGTCTGTTGGAAAAGAGAGAGTGGAATGCCCTGCTTGAATGGAATAGCTGTCTGTAACCCCAAACAGAAAGGAGGATATGATGCAACACTTTGCTGCAGGTTCCTCTTGTAAATAGATAAATTGCAACAAAATTTGAAAACAGCTCTAACAGGGAAACAAGTCAATTAGTGGTAAAAACAGCAACATGAAGTATGCTTAGGATCCCAGCATTTTTATTTATTGCTCAGCAAAGTTTATCAGAGACATTTAATCTTGTTAGATTTGCAGTTGAATGTTTTGATTTTCTCTGCTAGTCAAGTGTACAGCAGGGTTTGGAAAATGCCAGCCAAATCTTCTTATTGAGTATAATATGCCACGTGTGTGGACTTACTAATATAACATGTACCAAGGTAACAAGCTCTTGTTTGGCCCATCTAGTGTGGTGCAGTTTTCAGTATGCTGAAGGCAGAGTTTGCTGCCCCAAACTATGCCCAGTGTCACAGAGTGCGGCCCCACTCAAAAGTCTTATTTGCACAGCATGGAAGGGATTTAACCCAGTGATGATGCTTGGTCATATTTCAGCAGAAACCTGGACACACTGCAGCGTATTGTTATTTGCTGGGGTTCTGCTGGGCTGCAAAGCAGTTTCCTTCGTATTCTTGCTAATCTCCTCCCCTTATTTCTCCAGACTGCGTTTTCTCCACTTGCAATAGTTGAACAAATTCACAGGGAGGGAAAGTGGAGGGTTTTCCCTCCCGTTGAATGATAGCTGTTACTCAAGCTGTCACTCTTTTATGCTTGACAAAGAAGAGAGTTCTTCTCTCCTACAGGCATATTGTGTTATTTCGTTATGCCTCGTCATTCCTATGTTTCTCTGTTACACAGTGATTGATGGTGTCCTTGTGATGGTGCCACCTGTGTGTTAGGAAATGAGCTTATTTTACGTGTGTGGCTGAACAGATGTCAGGAGCTAATGCTTTCCTGTTACTACTGATTTTGGCTGCAAACCTGCTTTCTAAAAGAGTGAAATATTCTGCCTCTTAATTAATTTCCAAGCTGTTTCTCACTCCCAGGCCAGTGTCAACCATTAGATAGGCAAGTCATAAAATCCAAAAGATATAAAGCGCAATCTTCTATGTATTTCCATGAGATTCTTAGATAGAATAGTTCTTACAACTTGATCCATGTTACCTACATCTAGAATTCAGTTTAGATCATCTGATTATAATCTTCCACAACCCCCCCCCAAAAAAAAGAAACTGAGCTCATGGTGCTCTGATCATAGTTTCTAAAGTAGAACCTGAGAGTTTGGGCTGTTTAGATACACTCCCCAACCCCACCCCACCAGATCACTCTTGGGGGGGTCTGAGAAAGAATAGACAAGGATTTACAGAAGTAATAAAATATCCTAAAACACCAAGCATGTTCTTTAAAAGGGAGAAACGTAGCAAAAGAAAGAAATGAAAAGGAAAACAAAGGCAACTCTTGAAAGCCAAGTATAGAACAAAAAGGGGGTTGTTTGCAGCTGCATTGTAAGGGTGAGTAGGGAGAAACAAAGGCCAATATATGGAGGTAGGGAGTTTCACGCTTTGGCACCCAGTACGTGAAAAAACATTGTTATTATGTTTTTTCTAATCTGGGCAAAAGGGGTAAGACCTCCAAACAGAATTGTGCCTTGGTCCTTTGGAGCATCACTACCAATTCCAGCCAGAATCCTTATATGTGAGCCTGCCTTGGCTTTCTGGCAAAATGTGAAGTGGTGGTATTTCTTCTGTTTCAGGGCTAGGAATATTAACTGTTTGTGTGCATGCTCATGATAAGGGAATGAAATTGCAGTGAGGTGTTGAAGAGTAACAGTGAAATTGCGGTGAACGTTCTAATTTTTTGTTGGGGGGGGCGCTCTTTTCTTCTAGTAACTGGACCTCTTTCAGAGCAGCAAATTGCTTATGTTAGCAGAGAAACATTACAGGTGAATATTATTCTTATATTGTTAGCCTTTGGCATAGAAATAATCTGGAGGAGAAAGATCAGACACCAGATGCTTTTGCTGAATACCGATGGGTGCAGAATTGCATGTTCTAGGTAATGCTCTGCTGATGATTTGCTACATATTTTTCTTGACCAGTTCTTAGCTGCCTCCCCCACAAAGGAGTCAGTACTGCAGCTCATGCGTTTGCCTGTGTATTACATATGTGTGTGTTGGCTTAGGGTGCTGCGAAGAGACATACCTATCTTATGGCTTAGAATCTTAGGCGTCAGATGTACTGCTCTGTAGCTCACGAAAGATTCTTGCGTACTTCCGATTTGTTGTTGAACCGCCAGTACAAAAAAAAAGGTAAAGGACCCCTGACAGTTAAGTCCAGCCACAAACGACTTTGGGGTTACAGTGCTCATCTCGCTCTATAGGCCGAGGGAGCTGATGTTTGTCCGCAGACAGTGTTTCCAGGTCATGTAGCCAGCATGACTAAGCCACTTCTGGTGAAACCAGAGCAGTACACGGGAACACCGTTTACCTTCCCGCTGGGGTGGTACCTATTTATCTACTTGCACTTTTTTTTTTGCGTGCTTTCGAACCGCTAGGTTGGCAGGAGCTGGGACCAAACAACAGGAGCTCACCCTGTCGCAGGGATTCGAACCGCCGACCTTCCGATCAGCAAGCCCAAGGCTCAGTGGTTTACACCACAGCGCCACCCGCATCCCAAATTCCAAACAGATTTGCTCAGAAGGAAGGAACAAAAGTGCACTACCTACCATTGCAGGCTTCCGTATAACTATGGGCTTCCGTCATGGTTTTTGCTGATGCCTAACTTTGAGTCAAGGGATGCGGGTGGCACTGTGGGTTAAACCAGATCAGAAGGTTGGCGGTTTGAATCCCCGTGACGGGGTGAGCTCCTGTTGCTCGGAAGCTATACGCTGGCTCCCTCGGCCAATAACGCGAGATGAGCGCCACAACCCCAGAGTTAGTCGCGACTGGACCTAATGGTCAGGGGTCCCTTTACCTTTACCTTTGAGTCATCTGAGATAATAACAATATTAATAATAATTTATTATTTATACCCCACCCATCTGGCTGGGTTTCCCCAGATGCTTTTCTGAAGATGTTCACGGCCCCTTTTTTGCCTTGAAAGGTACATGTCTTGTTTCCACTTCCTTATTCCTTCTGTCAGCCTTTCAAGTGTAGGTTGGTCCTGCAGTGATGTGAATGAAAAAACAATCAAAACACATAGCAGAGACACCATTTAGCTTTTTTTAATCTAGCTGGGTTTTTTCCTGTATAGAATAAAACATGAATTTACACATGCAACTTTTTCCAATGGCTCTTTTTTTAACTATAGGGATTATATTACCTTCACAGTAGAGGAAAAATGCACAGAGACATAAAGGTAGGTGATTCTTTAAATTGTTTCATATGGTGTGTACAGTTCTCTGTTAAAATGTTATCCATGATATATGATTTTATGTCCCATCAGCTTTAAAAATTGGGATCACATAAATGTATTGTGTGAAGGAGGCAGAAATGTCCTTTTAAAAGGTCTAGTGAAGTGCTTTGGCAGAAGTTTTGTTTCAGTTATGTTATAATGGGTTTTCTGTTCCTGTGGGATTATATCTGTGTAGCATGTAGATGATGCAAAATTACAGTGTAAGTTGATGAAGACATAAAGTGGAATCTAGAGTTCCCCTTGCACAAGCAGAAGATACTTGCCTGTTTAAGGGGTGTGTGTTGCAGTCCTATGATATTCCAGAAGGCCCTCCTACCTCAGGAATAACTCTGGGGAGTGGGGGCATGCTACAGAAAGGAAAGAGATCAAGAAAGCTCCGTTGTGCTCATGCTTTTCTGGATCTATACCAATGTTTGACAGTTTGAAGAAAGTACCATCCTTCATCTCCCTGGGTTTGGAACACTAGGAGTTGAAGGTCTCTGTGAACTGATGCTGGGGGAGAAGGAATCACTGATTTACATTAGTGACTGAAATCACCTTGGGTGAAGTCAATCTGCCATTCTGACAGGGTCTGTCAGGGGTGACCTGTGAAGGGGGTGTACGAACTGAAGTCGGCTTGGTCTAATGAGGATTCAAGCTGATGATTTTAGGGAAGCACCATATGTTATTTCTGTTTGAACAAAATTCTTGTAAAGGATATCTGTGGTTTGTTGTACCCAAAATGCTGTTTTACTGGCAAAGAAGAGCCAAAGTGTATCTCTGCAGAAGTATACTTAGTTCCAGTTTAACTTAATAGAATAAAGCAATGTTGCTGTGCCATATTTCATTATGACATATATTCTAATTAGGATATCCTGTTTAAGACATTTGTTCCAATTTGTCTTGCTATGTGGGTGGGCAGCTCTGTAATCATCACCCTGAGGGTGGGTATTGCTTGCCACCCCTCTCTTTACGCGTGCAGATATGGTTGTATAGTTGCCATCCTTGTTTTTTAATATATGCAAGTATGGCACTATACTGGTAGTTTGTTCCATTCCTAGCATTTATATTCTGAATATTAAGTAGTATGTTCATTGTGTCAAAACAGTTAAAAGAACATGAAGTCTAAAAGCTGTCTGTTGCCATTTCCCCCCTCCAGGGAGCAAATATTCTTTTAACTGATAACGGCTATGTGAAATTAGGTAGGTACGTTCACTTCTATATACACTTTGCTATATGTTGTAGTGAAATCATCCAAATGGTTGAGCAACTCAGTATCATATCATTATTTGTAGCTTCGCTTGGGAAAGCAGAAAGCATACAGTCACAATCCAAAGGAGTTGTATGTGTGCCTGGCAAGTTTTTGCTTTGAAGTTTTTACCAGAATGATTGAAGACAGAAGCTGCTGTTCATCTTTTTCTTTTTCAAAGAAGGCTTTCCTCTTCAGCTGTCAGAACTTCTGGGCTGGAAACTAGAAGGCTTTGTTTGTATGTGAATTTTTGACCTGCATACACTTGGAGCAGGCATAGGCAACCTTGGCTCTCCAGATGTTTTGGAACTACAACTCCCATGATCCCTAGCTGACAGGGCCAGTGGTCAGGGATCATGGGAGTTTTAGTTCCAAAACATCTGGAGAGCCAAGGTTGCCTATGCCTGACTTAGTCTTAGAGGCTCTTTTGGATGGTGACCAGTAATTATTGTACAGTTGAGATGAAGACAATAGAAGGAAGAAATAGAAGGCTGCAGGAGCAGGCTGTAAGGTAGCCCATTCAAAATGAAAAGACTAATTGTCTTAGAATTGGGAAGGAATTGCACTTTGAGGATAATTGCATAGTTAGAGGGAAATATGAAACAAAGATTACAAAGGCTTTCGAAAGTTGTTCCAACCAGTTTGTAAATTTCTGGACTGCATAAAACTCTGACTGTTCTGTTTGTTACAATAAGTATGTTAATTATTACATCACGTTGCCTGCAAATCTTTTACAGCTGATTTTGGAGTAGCAGCACAAATAACAGCTACAATTGCTAAAAGGAAATCTTTCATTGGAACACCATATTGGTAATTGTCCTTTCTTTAGTAATACTTGTTGCATGGATAAAAATATAACATGAGCTGCATTTTATCTTGAAGTGCATGGGGAGACCTTTATGCGTTGCATAACATTTGTTTTGAGATGACAGAATCAGGATTTGTGAGTTGTCGCTCAACCCCTTTCTTCCCACTCCTTTTCCTTTTTCAGCATTTGGGCAGTAGGGGATTCAGCATGGATTGTGGCTTTGTTTTTGAAGGACTTGCAGTGAGGCATGTCTTTCTCAATCTCTGCACACAGTCCTTGGGCAAAGTTACGGTTGCCAATTACCCAAAAGAAAAAGAGCCCTCAAAAGCGTGTGGGTGTGTATTTATAGATCTTGTAGCATGGAGATAAATGTTGTAAAATGTTAATGATACAATTAGAATAGCTGGTTGAAATGTTGGCAGGCAAAGTGGAAAAACAACATCCTTGACCTGGCATTGGGACTCGTGAAGGTAGGAGGGCATTTGCTGTGTTTGGCTTAATTAAAAGTGTAATGAACAACAGGGAGATGAAATTTATTGAAAATTGCTTGGGTTGCATTGTGTTTCCAAAATTTAAGAATTAGAACTTGCTGCATATTCCAATCTCACGTTCTCTCATTTTTAGGATGGCCCCTGAAGTTGCTGCAGTTGAAAGGAAGGGTGGCTATAATCAGCTCTGTGACCTATGGGCTGTTGGAATAACTGCTATAGAACTAGCAGAACTTCAGCCCCCTATGTTTGACTTGCATCCAATGAGGTTGGTAAATGTTTGTATAGCTGGAATGCTCAGGTGGCATTTAGAACCCATAGGAACATAACTACCACGGGATAAATGTGATTTGCAGTTTTTCTTAAAAAGAACGTACTAACCACAGAGTGCGGAACCTACCTGCATGTTTGCATTTTTCTGTCCATTGACAGATGGCCTGCACAGTCAGCTTTGGCAACTGTTTGATAGAGGAAGGAAAAAGAAGGAAAGGTGTGATTCTTTCCTTTTATTTCTTCCTTATGCCTCTAGGAAAGCGCTCTGGAACAATTTCAAATATGAAAATGTGGGCAGGGGATAGTTCTCTTACTTTAAGGCTTTATGATACAAGGTTTATGTGTGTGACATTTCTAAACTCTCCTTCCAAAATAGATATTCAGTGATCATAGAAGCCTGCTTAGCTAGAGACAATAGAGGGATGGAAAAAGGAACCTTCAGACATGGGCAGCAGTGGTGACTTCAGGTCTCTCAAGGGTTATTGGTTTACATTCCTTTCCCCTGCACACACACATGCTGTCATCTGAATGTGCTTCAACCCCACTTCAGCCGTTCAGTAGTAGATGTCCTGCAAATTACCAGTAGCATCTTTTTGACAGCTCTTCCTGAGCTATCACATATAGATGTAGCCTGTGTGCTAGAGCAGTGCTCCCTAACCTTTTTATCGCCGCGGACCAGTCAACGTTTGATCATTTTACTGCGGCCCACTGAGGGGGGGGGCGTTGATTGTTTCACGGCCCCCTGAGGGGGGGGACGTTGATTGTTTATATTTTCTTTAGATTGTTTTGATTTAATAATTTTAATTTAATTGTATTTAATGTTCCTTGGGCGGCCCGGTACCAATTGATCCACGGCCCGGTACCGGTCCGTGGCCCGGGGGTTGAGGACCACTGTGCTAGAGGCCTGAAGAAGAGCCATCAAGAGTGCTGCTTGTAACAGCTGAAGAGCTTTGGATATTGCACTGCTCTCAGAAGATCACATGCCAAGGCAGCTGATGAGAGAAATGAGAATCATGTTTGCAAGAGCCCTACTACAGAAGCCACTGTATACACCGTGTTCCAGGTGCACAGGGTCTTTACAGAACCAAACTGTAAGGCCTCAAATAAGTATAGCTACCCCTGTCATCAAAGACTCTCAACATTTTTTAAAAAAACCAAGACCAATTGCTGTTGCATTTAATTTATGGTGTAAATCAGATAGTTGCCATTCTTGCCTTGTGCATTCTACCTTGATGTTATGGGCCCATGGATAGAGTGGGGTGTTTTTTTGTTTTTTGTTTTTGTTTCCTTTTTAAACAAAAAGCAAAACAAAAAACTTTCCCTTACTGAAGGCATCTCAGAGTTTTTGCTCCTGGATATAAAATAATATCTGTTTTTTAGTTCTTAAATAGCAAGTAACAACTGTTCTTGCTTTTCAGAGCACTCTTCCTAATGACAAAAAGCAACTTTCAGTCTCCCAAGCTAAAGGACAAAATGAAATGGTAAATACCTTTGTTATATCGCTACAGTGTATTGATTACTGTAGTCCCCAAATAACTTTCTAAAGCTTGCAATTACATTTTAAAGGTCAAATAGCTTCCACCATTTTGTGAAAATGGCACTTACAAAGAATCCTAAGAAAAGACCCACAGCTGAAAAACTATTACAGGTATAACTTACATTTTATTGTTTTCTACTGTGTTAAAATGCTGTCTGTTGTATTGTCCTTATGTGAATAAACCTTCCATAAGCAGGTGCCGAGGCAAATCATTCCTGGTGGGGTGGCGTATTATGTTATACAGTATCCAGTTGGTTCAACGATTGGTGTGCTGAGGCCCTATGGAACACCTATTTTTGTTTATCTGATTTCCTCCCCTATACATAGAATCATATGAGCTGCTGCTACTACTATCTTTAGTCTGTTCCCATGGGGGAGTGGGCAGGAAAAGTGAGCACTTGACTGAACTTTGCCTTGATAACCTTGGGGAGACTTATACATTGTTTTTACTGTTGGTTTTAGGAAGCTCGCCCAGCTTCTATCTATGTTAAAATTTTCAAATTCTAATGCAAATTCCATTTGCTTTCTCTCCTGCTTCATTTTGTGTCTTTAGCACCCTTTTGTTACCCAGCCCTTGACCCGGACGCTTGCTATTGAACTGTTGGATAAAATGAATAATCCCGATCATTCCACCTATCATGATTTTGATGATGATGACCCTGAGGTGAGAATACTTCTTTGTTATAGAAGTCGTTGCGTTTGCAGTTTTAAAATAAAACATCTGAGCTATATATGAGACACCTTCCCCATGTCAGGTAATGTTGTACGGCTGAGGATAAGGAGGATGTTTGCGAATATCTGTATTTCTAGAACTTGTCTCATGAATGAATGAAACTGGTGAGAAAGGAATCTTCGATTGAGAGAGAGTGACTTACCCAAAGAGACCAGTCTCGTGTTTTGCCGCAATGATTCTGCTTACTAGTTGAACTCGGCAATAAATGCCAGACATTGGGCACAATTTCTCTTGCCCGCATCCTCGGGGCTTCAGACTTAGCTAGTCTCTGAGACACCATAGAGCCCAGAGACCATGCAACAGACACTAGCACTGCTCAGAATAGTGTGCTACAGGCTTTTTTGTAGCTCCAAGCAGTTCGTTACTGTTGTATCTCCCATCCTTGCATGGGGTGGGTTATCTCCCATGTTAAGGTTTGCATTAGTATATATTGACAATGCACATTTTAGTTGTCTAAAAAAATATTGAAAGAGTCAGAGATTCTTTGAACCTTGTCCACTCTTTAGACTCAAAGTAGCCAAAATACTTTTGTTGTACTGTAGAAAAACAACCTTGCAGTCCCCTAATTTGCTATGAATTAACTGAGATGGAGCTCTTTGCAGCCTAAGCATTTCTGAAGATGCTCACACTTAAATTATTACTTGTTACTACGTCATTGCTTGTGGAGCTTAGGGCACAAACTAGTTTCCACAAACTAGTTATCTGAAACAATAAGACAGTTTCCAGGCCTTGTATTGAACTAAGCCCTGCTGGTCTGTTTTTGATTGACTGATAAGGATGCCACTTAGCAGCATTATAGGAAAATCTTTAGTGGCTAATTACAATGTGAAGCTGGGATACATTCTTAGCTAGCTTAGGCTGCTTTACCCTTCAGGATGCATCCTGAAGCTTACTTGTATTTAATCCCTATAACACTGAGATAAATACATTAGGTTGCTAGAGGGGACTGTAGTTCAGTGTCTCGTCTAAACTCCTATATAGCAAAATCTTTATTTCAGGTTTTATAACTTCAGTTTTGCTGAAAGCATAACTTCTGGAATGGTTTCTACTTGTAATTATCCACTGGCACCCCAACAAGTTTACAATGCACCCATATTGGGGAAGCTAAGTAGAGAAACTAGCGGTAAAGCAGAGCTAGCACCTGGGCAAGGTGTCTCCAGAGCAGGCTTATGCTACCCTGGTGCCCCTCCCCCCAATCACTTTACCAGATTGAAGGTAAGGGTCCCTTTTTCAGCTGGTGGCTGTAATCTTCACTGTTGCTACGATTCATAGCATGCTTGCTGCCCTGATGCACAGGTAAAAAGGAGAGAGGGATATTAGCGACCACCATTGGCCTCGGTGGTCCCTCCTGAGACCCATTTGCCAAACCATCCTGGTTGCTGATGAACATGCACTTACAAAACTAAATAGAATGTCACTATCACTTTGTCTGCCTGCGTCTATTCATGCAGTTCACTTAAAACCTACCTCGCCGTGAGAGTTTCCACCAAACAATACGTTTGCAGTAGCAATACTTTCCTAGTAAAGGTGACTTTGATGACAAAGGAGGATTCTTCCAAAAATGAAAGATAACGGCTCTCAATTGAAAAAAGACTCGCCCAAGGCTTTCTTTAACATTAATAGTATACCATTAGTAGCTGTGACAGGTCTAGACTCATAAATAGAGACAATGGAGTAGACATCAGTCTGCCAAGAACTTATGTCCCCATGGATGATGGACTTTTATATAAAGTGATAGAAACTTGGTTTCTATCTGAATGTAGTTTTCCACTGGGAGCTAATGCTATTTTTGGAATGTGGAATCTTAATCTGAAACTCACAAGGGTCTCCTCCGTTGAATTTTAAGTTATGCTTTAAAATTTCTTAAACTCACAGGACGCTTTTACACTGCTGCTTCTACAGGAGGGCATTCTGTTGTACCTCCAGCTCATTTCATACTAGAGATTTCAGTCATGATAAATATCTGTGTATATGCAATGATTTTCATTATACAGAATTTTGTGTAAAGGTGTTTTTAAAGAGTATTCACAAGAGGCATATGGAACACCTGTCTTTTCATTTGTTAAACTATGTATATATTTCCCCTAGCCTCTTCTTGTGCCTCATAGAATTCATTCGACAAGCAGAAATGTGAGAGAAGAAAAAACACGCTCTGAAATAAACTGTAAGTACGTACGCAGGTTTTCAAACTTAATTGTGAATTTGTCATGTGATGGTGATTTGTATTAGCTCATTACCACCCAGTCTATGTTAGATGATCATAGATTTAAAATTTCAGTCTTGCTAGAAGTATATAGTTTCTTTACTTCCATCGCTCTTGGTTGGCTTAACTTTACTGCCCAAAGCTGAGCTAGCTTCATCCATGCGGCTCTGTTTCCTCAATGCTTCATTGTATTCCCAAGGATATGAAGCATTTGAAAAACCAATTGGAAACCAAGTGCCAAGAGCTGCAAAACACACAAACATGTTAAAAAGATACAATACTGTATGCGATGCTTACTTTCTGACTAGTTTTCCAAAGGCTTTTACCATCATTTTATATATCTACTGTACATGCTTTGACCTCACTTCTGAATATTTCATTTATTCTCTTCGATAGTTGGCCAAGTAAAATTTGATCCACCTTTAAGAAAGGAGACAGAGCCTCATCATGAGTTTGTGAGTAACACAGTTGTATGTGTTTTGCTGCACGAAATCATGCCATATAAAAAAAATGTGATTCAGAGCATAAGACTTGTAGACTTCTGTGGATATGTATGGTTTATATATCTGTGCAAGACCTCAAAATTATGATTTGCATAATATATATTTTTTCTGAATATTTGGGATCCTTCAAAACGTAGTCAGATCTGTCTTCTGATTCTTAAGCAAATATCCCACAAGTAGATATAGCTGTCTTCCTTCCTGTTTTAAGGCTATTTTGAGTACCCCGTTTATATTTCTCTAAAGCTGTTGAGCAGCTTCCTCATAAGATGGGAGCACTGAATTTGGCAATTAGGTAGAAATCTCGTCCACTTTGCTTGCTGCAGCAAAGGCGGACTTGTGAGTCACTGTGACCCTGTAACTACGAAACACAGCAGGCCAAAACTTAAACAAGTACAACTCATGTGTCTTTGCCTCAGAGTCTAATAGGTCACAAGTTTTATGTGGGGCAGGCTGTTATGCAGCCTCAGCTTCTGATACATCAGGCGAATGACTCAATTTAGGCTTGTTGCATGTAACTTGTGTTCTTCCTTATGTCTTCCTTGTGGGTCCCCACCACCCCGCATGCCGTGCATCACTTTGCTCTTGCACCCGCTGCAGTATTGCCTCGCCTTACAGCAGTGCTGATGAGTCCATGGGCCAGACCCAGCCCGCCAAGCCAGTTTTAATGGCCCACTAACCCATGGCAAATTTTACCCATTTTATTGGGGTGACTTGCATGGTGACACTGAGAGCTGGTCAAGGTGCTCCAGGAACAAGAAGGGGCATTCATCTGTTTCCTGAATGCTGACCAAACATTGGGGCTGGTTTCTCTCTCCTTTTTTAATAATAGTGGAGCTGGTTTCCTTCATGTTTCCAGAGCACTGGCCAACGCTCAGTGACAGTCAGCTGCTCATTGCTGTTGCCAAAAACTGCTGCAGTCACAATGGTGGCAGCTTGCTCTGCACCTCTGAATCAGCCACAAGCACCTGATGCCACTGAGAGTGAAAGTCTGTGAGGTGGCCACACACACTACTGACATACCTTCCTCAAACCAAAATATGTTAGCCACCCTCATTCTGCAGTTTGCTTACTTAAAAAAACATGACTATTATATGCTTGGTCACTGTGTGTACATCTAAGGTCAGATATCTCATTAGTATGGAAGGATGGATATTAGCAGAGGGCAGGTGGTTGAAAGCAGTTGTGAGTGCAGAGAACTCAATGGGGGAAACACAGAAGAGCCTTATGCATTGAGATGGCATTAGACAGGACCTTAATTGTAGTCAGCAAATAGAAGGCTGCACACCAGATTGCCATATGACAGAAACCCTGAGGTGTGGATACATTCCAGTGGCCAGGAGGCTAGTATATACTTCAAGGCAAAGATTAAAGTACTGAGAAAGCAGGGAATTGCATTCAGGTGGGTCCCACGCAAACTTGCTCTTGGATATCTGAAGTCTATGCTGTCTACCCTTGTGTCTTGTGGTTGTCCCACTTCATTCCATCCAATTGTGCCCAGATATTTGCCTGCACATTGTTGATTTAATTGCCATTTTTGTGTTATAGCAGAGTCCAACAATAGGTAGTAAATGTGGCAAATCGTCTTATCTCTGAACTCCCCACAAACAAGCCCCTGCCTTAGCACAGGAAGCAGTGGAGGCAGAAATCTACTTCCTGCTGCCCTTTGCAAATTTTGCTTCCTAAGGTCTTCAGTGGGTAGCACCCAACAACAATTCTGCCTGTTGCTTTCTAAACATTGGGGTAAAGGTAAAGGGTCCCCTGACCATTAGGTCCAGTCCGTGACCGACTCTGGGGTTGCGGCGCTCATCTCGCGTTATTGGCCGAGGGAGCCGGCATACAGCTTCCAGGTCATGTGGCCAGCATGACAAAGCCGCTTCTGGCGAACCAGAGCAGCACATGGAAATGCCGTTTACCTTCCCACTGTAGCAGTACCTATTTATCTACTTGCACTTTGACGTGCTTTCGAACTGCTAGGTTGGCAGGATCTGGGACCGAGCAACGGGAGCTCACCCTGTCATGGGGATTCAAACCGCCGACCTTCTGATCGGCAAGCCCTAGGCCCTGTGGTTTAACCCACAGCGCCACCCGCGTCCCTAAACATTGGGGTAGCAGAGAGGAATTGACTATTCCGCTCTCTTGTCCTGTTCTTCCCTTCCTTCCTTCCCTGCCTGGTGTAGGTTGAAGTTGAAGCTTTGTTTTGTACAGCAGGCAAGGAAGTAGTGTGGTCTTTTAGAAGAATGGTACTTGATGCGTGGCAGCTGCATCCTCTTCCACTGCCTCCTAACTTTTAAAGGTACCAGCAGGTGTCATGTTTTAAGCTGACAACTCTACAGATCTCTCACTCGGGATATGAGCCACAAGGCAGTGTTGGATTAGCTGCTGCATTCTCTTAAATCATGAACTCATAATGAGGAGTGTTGATGGTCCTTAGACACCCGCCTTGTGTTTAATTATCTCTCAGGATAGAAACACATGAAGACTTTTATGCAGTAAAATGATAAAGACATTTCTTACTTTACTTCATATCCATGTAATTTCATTTTTCCTTGGAGAAAATATAACTTTGGTATACTCTTTAAACCAGCCATCCTGATACATATTGGGAAGTATCTTGATTGCTAAAATTTCCTTCAGGAAATTCATCTAGTCCTTCAGCTTTCTCAGTTTCAACATCTCTTAGGCCACTGTTCTCCCATTTTTTCCAAAAACACCTTTATTTGGATGTCTACCAGGTTTTTCATGGTAGATTTGCATTTCTCTAATTATGTATCTTTCTGAGCAAAGGCTGGAAATTTGCTCTGTTTATTTCTTGATTCATGATTATAGCCAATAGACCATTACTAGGCAGGTTATATAGTTGTAATTTTTTAAGATTTGTACTTCTAGAAAACAATTTACTCAATTTAGTGTTTTTCTTTTCACATTGGCTTCTAATCCACATTCTTGCATTTCTAATGCACATTCTTGACTCTAAATGTGTGGACTTGTTTTGTTTTTGCATCCCATTCCCTCTTTCCCAAGTGCTTGTTCCTATCTTGTATGTTGTTTGCAAAGCCTCCTGCATGTTTTCTTAGCCTCTTTGATAGTTCTACTCAACAATAACTATATGTGGTCCATGTATTCCACATTCTGACTTCCATATTGCAGGCTCTCTTATTAAAGATAGGAGCATACAAAACTGCTGTATTTCAAATGAGCCAGACCGTTCCCCCATCTAGTTCCTTATGGTCTATACCAGGCACCCCCAAACTTCGGCCCTCCAGATGTTTTGGCTTACAACTCCCATGATCCCTAGCTAACAGGACCAGTGGCCAGGGTGATGGGAATTGTAGTGCAAAACATCTGGAGGGCCGAAGTTTGGGGGTGCCTGGTCTATACTGACCTGCAGTTAATGTTGAAGCTTTATTTCTCAACCCTACCTGGAAGTCCCTGGGATTTATCCTAGGACCTTCTGCAAACAAAACATGTGCTCTATTCCTGAGCTATGGACAGATTAGGGAGACCAAAAATAGGTGGAAAAATTACTTGTGCATGACAATTTATCTATCAGTAATTGTATGCAGTTATAAAATCTGAACCCAGAACATTGGCATGGAAGAAAAGTTTGTGTTTGGGAAACAGATTATTTGTCTTGAGACCATGAGGGACAAAACTCAGATAAAATACAATTGAAGTGCTTGTCTAGTTGCACTTCAACTCCTGTTTTTGCCCCACTCCCTCACAGGTTTAAGTGCTGATACTGGTTGACTTTGTAAGCAGAAAGTTAAGCATGGGAACCAGCCATTTCATCTGCATGTTCTCTTCTGCATTGTTCTTTACCAACGTTAGTCTTGCTTTATACCTTTTTTCAGAGCAGCTTGCTTTCCCGTCAGTTAATTGGTTTTTAAATCCAGTTTTGGAGAACTATCTTTTAAACACTTTGTTCTGTTGGAGATATACTTCTTCATATCTCATCTTGTTGTACCAGTGGAAGATGGAGACAGATTACTGATTAAAACTCCTATGCACACTTTTTTTTTCAAAAGAAAAGAAAAGAAGCTCTAAGGTCTATAATGTTGTTTGGTTGGATGCAAGTGAGACTGCTGGGATTTAAAGAGCTACCTGGGCTCAAAGAAGGGGCATGTACTAGTGGAACCTATTTTCCTTTCTACTGCAGACTCAAAAATAGCATGAGGCATGAGGGTCCGCCGTTTAAGGAAGAGTGACTCAACCCCCTAGTTAGGCTCACAAAACTAGTTTTGCAGTCCTTTGAATCTGGGCCTCAGTGTCCTATAAAGTCGCAGTTTGAGTTTAAGCATTTTTATAACACACAGTTGTCAGCAACATGGAAGAACTCAATCATAGAGTTGTAGAGTTTGAAGGGACTCCCGAGGGTCATCTAGTCCAACCCCATGTAATGCACATTGATATGCCCCAGTGTGAAACACACTTGGAACCAGCTTGCATTGAAGTAAATATGCTTACAGCTATGAAGTTGGTCTGGTTCCATATTTTGAACCATAAACCACCTGGCACATGGAACTGCCTAAGAATAGAAGACTTTGTTAATCTTTGTAAGAAATAATAGTACAGGAATGATGGGAAATCTGTGGCTTGCAACTTTCAGGGAAGAACAACAAAATATGTATGTTTTTTTATAAAAAATATTGGTGTGTAGGATAAGAAGTATAAACAAATGTACACCTATTACCAGTCCTTGCATTTCTTAAGTCACCATTGAACATCTAAAGGCTATACTAATCCACCTGCTATATTGTATAAAGTTTTAGACACTTTAATAAATGGTAATGGCAGAGTCAGCTATGGTGCAACAATGTCCCTTTGTACTTAGATGTCTTTCAGTCTAAAAGTAATTAACCTGAGTTTCTGGTCTTTGTCTGATGAACAGCCCGTCAGTAACGATTTTTCGGACAGTTCAGAAGAAATATACTACACTGCAAGATCTAATCTGGTATTTTCATCTATTGCTTTTTCTTTGTCAGTGTGTGTTCGTCTTTTTTGTTTTTCAAAGTTAAATGTTTTGTTCACTTGTCACGCTGCTTTTGCCATCTGTAGAATAGTCAAAAGGTCTACTAATCAAAAACTTGCGTAATAATAAAGCTACTGATTTTAATTACCCATGTCAATGTTGCATTCTTATATACTAACATTTCTCACAATGATTTTTGTAATTTCACTAATACTATATTAAAACAAATTACTAAGACAATTGCTAAGCTGCTGACTAGGTTAGTTTTTTTCATAATGAGAGAAACTTGAGCACATAAATAACAAAAGGTAACAAATTTCATTGGGAAGGGAAGGATTGAAAGCAGCTTGAAGAAAATGGAGTGCAGGTATTGTTTCTATATCTTATTTGCCACCTCTTCCAACATGCATTTGTTTATTTAATGCTTAAAACATGAGTACAACAGTAAGCACTGAGATTTAATAATATTTGCAGATAATTGTTTTGCATAAAGCAACTTAGTTTTCAAAACATTTTAGCCAAGAATTATTTTGTTCAGAAATCTCTTCTCCTTTGATCTTTAGCAGTAGAAACAAATCTTAGTCATTAATATCCTTTGCCTAATACTTAAAATGTTGCTTTTCTGGGTTTATTTCATAAAGAAATAAACTTTTGACATTAACAAGGTAACATAGCGAAACTTCATTTGTTTACAATGGACACCAGCTTCCATTTAGATGGAGGTTGTCTGCTTCTTCCCCCTTGGTACACAAACCTGCCTTCAAGAATTTGTATTTGTAGCTCCAGTAATTCTTTCCCTAGTTTAACGGTGGCTTCCAGCTGGCTCTGTGAGAATAACTCTAGGCTATTGTTCTATAGCATCTCCTGAGACACTCCTGCAACATTGAACTTTAACATAATTTCTTTTATAAATATATTTATTTTTGTCCTGTCCCTGCCTGTAAATTTTTGGCAAAACTTGTGCTAATTGTGATCTCTCTTCAAGGGGAAACAATTTCCTCTTAATAGCAGTAAACCACATAGCATGTTGGTACATACTTTACGGTCATCTGCACTAAACATAACATGTGCTGTGCGTCATCTGTTTTCACAAACGCTATCTTTCTCATTAGGAAGTTCATTCTTGATTTTCCGCCAAAGATATTTCAGAATTGCGTGTACAGTTAAAAGAGATGTCGGAAGTGTGAGAACAAGCTTGTCTTTTAGATAGATAGTTGGCATATCCTGTGCCTGTGTGCAGATTTTAGGAAGCTTGTAGTGATTTCTACATTGGGAAGGATGGTGACAGTGGCCTTAGCCAAGCACTGTTTTACTCCCAGGATTCTACCTACTCTGAGATTCTGAGCAGATTTGGGGCATGTGTGCTCCTTCCTCTGCTTCCATGAATGTGAGCAGAAGGTAACAAATGAACTTGGGAAATGCCATGTTTGTTTGAACATAGATTTTCCCTGCCTCTTGTGAGAATGAACCTTCTAGAAACTGGGTTCTATTTCTCACAGTTGGAGAGGTCTCATGTTTGGGCACAAATTACTCATCGCCTTCTTTCCATTGGGATGAAAGTGCAAGTGGTAGTATATGAGCCTAACCCTCATTCCCAGTTGTATCCTAAGGGCAAAACAGTGGCCTGGTTTGCAAGGCATGCGAAGTCAAACCCTGTCTTAGCAAGACTGCCCACAGCTGCTTTGCGCCTCCTTTGGTCCTTTTTGCTGCAGCGTTACAGGGAGGTAAGCCAAGGTTTGGCTTAGGTCAGGCATCCCCAAACTGCGGCCCTCCAGATGTTTTTGCCTACAACTCCCATGATCCCTAGCTAACAGGACCAGTGGTCAGGGATGATGGGAATTGTAGTCCAAAACATCTGGAGGGCCGAAGTTTGGGGATGCCTGGCTTAGGTTGTCATTCAGGCCAGGACTCAGGGTCACTATCTCCTAGGTAATTGCAAGCTGTAACCAAAACATGTATTGAAAGCGATTGTGTTTCGATCATGTATTTTTATGCTGTGACCTGCCCTGAGATCTACAGATGAAGGGCAGTATACAAATTTAATTTATTTATTGATCATTATTATTTTATTTGCTGCATGTCTGCTTGAACGTAGTCTTTGCAGAATGGAGTGCGATTTGTGCCATGTCATCCAATGTCTGTGGCTTTCCTGAGATAACTTAAGACAGGGAGTGATTAACCAAGACCCCTGGGAAGAGCAATCTGAACCTCCCCCCCCCCGGGGGGGGCAGAGAAAGTGGGAGAGAGAAAAGGGGTTGCCCACTACTGCCTTGCAGCTTCTTACAAATTGTTCTTGGAGGAATGTGGCCATTGACAGAAAAAAGATCATTCTTTAAGGAATGATCTTTCAGTACAATTGACACTTCTTGCATCACCTGAAAATTGAAACCATTTAATCCAAAATATATAGCATCACTTCAGAGATCATTTCTAAAATACCATGCTTGGTGCTAAAAAATGCATCTTATTTTACTCTTTTCTATCCAAGCAACATTCCTGGTTCTGAAGCAAAAGCAATATCACTTAAGTGAAATCCAAACTGCTAACAAGCTGCTTGCTCTTGCCTTCAGACCCCAGATCTGAAATATGAGGGCGATTCATACTGACATACCTTTACAGGGTTGTTGTAAGGATTATATTAATATATTATATTAATATATGGGAATATATATGGGAAGCACACTGAACTCCCTAATGCATCACATGTGCATATACTAGGTATAATAATAGTATTATGATTTTGAATTCCTTAGCAATAATTACCTAGTTGACACTCTTCCTGAAAACTAGTATTTCATTTTCTGTGTTTATAACTTTTGCCAATTGTAAAAGTAACATGCACAATATATACATTTCTAAAGCAAAATTCTTTTGTATTGTCTAGCTTTCTATATCTAAAAAATAAAAGACCACAAATATTGGTTATTCAAACCTTAGACATCCACTGCACAAACATTCACCCTCATGAGCGCTCCATTCTGTTGAGTGGCTCAACCAGTGCAGAGATATTAAAATTTGAATACGAACAATCACTTTAAGGACAAAATTGTCTGGTATAGCTATTTGCCCAAATTTGCAATGTTTAGCCACTTCTGATTACCTTGGATTGTCCAAGGTTTTGTTGCAAATACTGTACTGAACAGCACTACTAATGAAAGAGTATCAGTGGAATTTTCAGAATCCAGTGCGGTTTCATTCACTGTTCACTTGGATATGATTAAATATCCCACGGTTTTGTTTAGAGTGGAACTTAGTTATTCTGTTTATGTTGGATAGCTGCTTCTATTTGATGGACCTTCTTGCCACAGCATCTACATGAAAACTGCTGAATTTCCATGTGTATGCCCATGTGTCTTTCGTCTCCAGAGATATGGCTTGAGCGTTCAAAACCTTGTGTTAGGAACACTCTGTGCAAACTAAGATGGTGGTGTTTTATTCTTGCCTCTATCACCTTCATTTTGCAAGCTTTACTTTCCCACAGAAATACGCTAGGACAGTACACAAATGAATTTCTTTCCCATTGTTTTGCTGTAACTGTATCCAGGATGAAGTGTAGGTTATTTTTAAAAGCATCTAGTAATAGTAGATTAGAAAGAGACATGATCGTATTTTAGCCTATTGATGCTAACAGACAGTAGAGTAGTAACCTGGCTATAAACAAAGGTTTAGACCATTAAATAATACAAACGTAAACCACACTGACAGATGTCACTTTTCATAAAAATGTTCCTGTGAGATTTCTAACGTACGGTGGCAGATGAAGGATCTTTTTAGTTTTTTGTAGCGGTTTGCTTATTTTCTCTTATTAATTTTTCTGTCACTGCAGTAGAATACATATTGTCGTGGATTTGTGCTTTGCAAATTGAGAGTGGCATCTTGCCTCTGCCCAGCCATAAGAGCTCTAGTTTCTATGTTTGTGCAACTGCTACAGCTTCCCTCTTTCCCACAAAAAACTACCAAATCCTATATAAGGGCCCTCAAGTATTTCACTAGTGTTTCTCTGATTTGTGGCTACCATATGCCATATCAAGAAAACATCTAAAGCATGGTTTCTTCGTTGGGAACCCCCTGTGACACAAACTCAAGCATTTACTCCTGCTAAAGTTCCAGTCGCGTAAAAATTTATAGATGCTTAGCTTAATGCTATTTAAGTGGTTGTATAGAAACTGTTGAGACTGCACAGATTATTTTGCTTGGGGGTGGGGGTCACCCTGGAGGTAATTGAAATTTATTTATTTATTTATTCAGAGTATTTATGGATCATCCTGCCTTCAAAGAGCTCAAGGAGATACACAAGAACCACAGCAACAAAATGCGTCAATAAAAGCATATATAAGCTAAATATTTAAACAACATAGGAGATAGATGTAGCTCTTGGGGAGTTGGGGCCCTACCACAGAGAAGGCCCTTCATGAATCTTGCTGGGCATGATGAGCAGAACCCCCTCCCCAGCTGATATTAAGGATCAAATGGGCTGGTATGAGAGGTTTCGTTTCTGCAAGCCGTCACTTAACACACTGAAACGAGCCCAGTAGAGCACAGGCAGCCAATGTAGAGATTTTAAGACAGGTGCTTTGTGAGCCCATCTCATTGCTCTAGTTCATAACCTGACAGCCACATTCTGCACAAGTTGCAGCTTCCAGACAATTTTCAAGGGCAACTCTAAAGCCCGTTGCAGTAATCAAACAGGAGGTCACTAGGGTATGAATTACTGATAGCAGGCTGGCTTGGTCCATGTAGCTTGTAAACCAGCTGTACCTGGCAGTAGGCTCTCCTAGCCACTAATACCACCTGGGCTTCTAAGGACAATAATTATGGATAAGAAAGGACCACCAAGCTACATACCTGTTCCACAGGGCAACTGCCGCCCTTATCCTAGGCCAGTTCCTAGATCAGAGACTTGACTAGCCACAGTACTTCTGAGTTTTCAGGATTCTGTTGTAATTTTTTGGCCCACATCTGGTCTGTCACTGCCTCTAAGCATCTATCCATCCTATCTACCACCTTTTCCAATTCTGATGGAGTGGAAAGATAGAACTGGGTGTCGTCATACTGATGACAATTTGCTGCAAACCCCTGGATGATTCCTCCCAAAAGTTTTATTACAGATATTAAAATAAATAACATGGGAGACAGAGGGGAATCCCTTAGCACTATTGCCAAGAGGCCAAACAGACATCTCTCAACATGACCCTGAAGGTAGGAATTGAACCACTATAGCACAGTTGTACCACCAACCCACAGAACCAGTTCAGGAAGATACTGTGATCTATTGTATTAAAAGCTGCCAAGATGTTGAGAAAAATAAGTAGGATAGTGCTCCCCCTTTCCATAATCAGTTGGTAGCAAAGACAGATTTGTTGAAAAACCAGATTAAAATAGATCCAGAACTCAGCTATATCCAGATTCACCTGCAGTTGTCCCCTTCTTGAACACCTTACTCAAAAAAGGGATATTTGCAACCGTGCAACAGTTACTTAATATCTCTGGGTCCAGAGTTGTCTCCTTCAGAGGGAGGCAATCTATTGCTGCTTCTGAAGCTCTCACAGTGAAGTATGCTTGGACCTTTGTCCGCCACACTCCTACAAAGTGCCCTGTCCACATCCTCAGACCATGCTCACTCATACTAATCCCACAACATGCACCTACGCAGTACTCTGGGGATCTCACCAGGATTCGCCTTAACTGCAGCTTCAAGTTCAGAGTGAATGTGAGCAATTTCTGCCCTCAAATAATTCTTGATTCAATTTTCCCTTCTTACCCACATGCCTCAGATCCAAAAACATTTCTGAAGTTGCCAAGTTCTGCATCACTCTAGACGAAGTCCTTTTGGAGTCACCCTCACTTCCTCCATAGTTTAACCCAGCATCCTCATTAACATTCTTGTCCTTGATCCATCTCGCCCCTTGCCTCCAAGTAAACAGTCATTTATCAGCAAGCTTTGTTTTCCAAACATGATCTTAATTTTCTCTTTGCTTATAAAAAGAGAGCAGATCATATTTATAAATGTTCCTTGATAAAAATGCTTTACTGGCCACTAAAAATGGTGGCGCATGTTGCTTTGGCATGATGCATGGCTATGCTGGCTAGTAGTGGTAGTCCAAGACGTCTGGAAGGCACAAGGTTTTCTATAGTTGGTAATATATGGGTGGGTGGGTGGATTTGAGACTATACTATATAACAGGGGTGGCCACCTCCCAAGAGACTCTGATCTACTCACAGAGTTAAAAACTGGGAGTGATCTACCCCCTTTTGGGGGGGTTCAGGTCAAAGCTGTTGAGTTTTTTTAAGGAAGGGAAGCCCTGTTTTGGGGGGTTTAGGTCAAACTTGTTGAGCTTCTTTTAGGAGGGAGGGAGGCCCATTTTTGTTTAGGGCTTCAGGTCATAGTTCAGCTTTTTTAGGGAAGAGGAAAATTTTGGGTGAGCTTTTTTTAGGGGTGCCAGTAATCTAGCAGTGATCTACCACAGACATCCGGTGATCTACTGGTAGATCACAATCTACCTGTTGGACGTACCTGCTATATAAGAAGTAGGTGGTAGGTAATGGAATTATGGTAATCGAAAGGAGCAGGATCACATCAATCTAACAATGGCTGAGGTTACTCAGAGAGTTTTTTTATTTTCTTGACATCTGATGGGATAGCGTTCCACAGGGCGGGCGCAACTACTAAGAAGGCCCAATGCCTGGTTCCTTGCAACTTCTCTTCTTGCACTGAGGGAACCAGCAGAAGGCCCTTGGGGCTGGATCTCAGTGTCTGGGCTGAATGATGGGGGTGGCGATGCTCCTTCAGGTACATAGGGCCAAAGCTGCTTAGGCTGAATGTGTTTAAGTTAAATGTGCTTAAAGTTTTGGGCTTACTGTATACTACAAAAAAGGAATGTTGGACTAAAGCAGATATCATAGCTTCAATAACAAGCCAGTTTTTCTCTCACCCCATGCCTCCTGGTTTGAATCATCCAGAAAGAATTCTAGCTGACTCAAAAAAACTTCCTTGCTGTTTTATGACCATTTTCAAAGGAGTGTTGGAATTTTCCAAAAATAGAAGTGGCATGCTACTGTAGCCTGCCTCTTTCTTTGTGTAGTTTATATGGTGGGTTTCTTTCTGAGAAAAGTTTATTTGACATGCAGAGGTTTGGCAGGTAGAGCTCCAGCAGATGATGACATTGTCCCTGCTGTGAAATAAGTGGTCGCACATTGACCTTGGCCTACTAAAACCACTTATTAAAATCATTAGGACTCCTAAGCTTTTTCCTCACATGAAAGTTGTGGCTTCCAGGATTCTGAAGATATATTTCTGTACTGCAAAGCTAGGATCCCTAGTTCATATTCATTTGCATCCATGGAGATTTCAGAGCCCTTGCACTTTTGAATTATGGTTGTTGGATAAGTCGTACAAGGTGATCTCTTTACATTAAAATATATTGGGTTGTTTACAATAAGAGCCTTTCAGAGACTTTAAAGTTATATGATCAAGCCGCCATTGCTCATGGCATGTATGTTCATCTTTCCCTGCACAGATTTTGTGCATTTTGGGAGTAGCAATTCAAAGTAGGAGGAAATGAACTGTGGACCCTGATGACTCTCATAAATCGAAAGAGCTGTTTGATTGGGTCCTAATTTCATTGAGCAGAGTTTGTCTCGTAGAACTGGGCTTTCATGCCTCCCTGCACCCCCTTGAAAATCTGTTTCTGGGGGTTTCTGTACTACCAGGAACAGCCGTGCAGCGGAAGTCGCTTCCAGTACCAGTCACCACACAGAAGCTGCCTAAGGTCCAAATAGTTTACTGTTGCAGAAGATAAGGCTCAGTAGAACAGTTCTGGACTTAGATATGTACAGCTTGTAGGCTTTTGCAGAGACAGATATATGCAGATGCATACATTTGCAAAGTAGCTCTGTTGCTCCAAATAAATTCCAGCCACCGGGCAAATAACACCAGCAGACTGACGACTCACAGACTAACTGAGCTGACATACCTTAATCACAGATCTAGCCAGGGAACAGGGCTGTTACCATAGCTGCTGGTTTGGCTGACCTTGCACTTGCAGTTAGCTCATCCATGGGGTGATTTACGCTTATGAAGGAAATTAGCACCTTCTCATGTCCAGTTACGCCAACACTGTATGGGATATGGCATTGGGGGCTGCAGCAGGAAGGAGAAATTAGCAGAAATCAGGGGTGCTGCCTACACCTTACACAAGGGAAGGTGCTTTTCTGCTTGCCCAGGAAACCTATGGATATTGTCTGTATGCAACTGTGCAACAGAGCATCTCAAGCAGAATATTTACAAATCTTGTATCTTTTCCTCTCTTTAAATGCACAGAAGTGTCATATTAGAAGTATAGTATTCTGTTAGAGAAATTTGAGGGAATCTGCTGTACAACATGCATTATTTGTATCACAGTATATGCTGTGAAGCTATTTGTGGGACTCAAGTTTGTGTAAGAACAGCCGGAGCTAGTTAGATAATTATTTTTTAATGCGGGAATGCAATAAGATGAGACAGAGCTTGATGTTTTCTTTTCTCTCAATAGGATTTGCAACTAGAATATGGTCAAGGTCCCCAAGGCAGTTACTTCTTGGGTGGAAATAAGTGAGTATTTTTAGTAATGCCCATTCTTTTTCTCCCCCGACCCCCACCCCCACCCCCAAATGATCTGGCAGTGGTTTTTAATGTAGTTATCAGTTTGATCAGGAATTTGATGTTTATGCAGTGAAACCAGTTGTACATTTACAGTAAAAACTGACTATTGAATCCCTAGTTTGAGATACTCAAGTTGGATCAAGACTAAGATCTTGCAGAGGCTCCCTTTGGAAGAAGTGGGCAGGTGGTTTTTCAATTTCTCCTGAGGTTCCAGAGCCACCTCCCATATTCTGGAGTCTAAATCAGGAATTGGACCTCCCCTTCCCCTCCAGTGGAGCACCCTGTAGACACAGTTCTCTAGTCCTGTAGTCTGGATTCAACCCAATGTAGCCTCATATATGGATGATGAATTTTTTGGTGTTGGCAGGTGTATAGCAAGGCAGCTTTCTCGTCTGCATCTGTATCCACAAATGTGCCTATATGTGTGTATATGTAATAAATACATTTTATTTTAATTTCATTGCATGTATATAGGCCACCCAATAACATACTATATTCTCTGAGTGGCCTCCAAAAAATAAAATAGAGGAACAAAAGAAAAAGCAGTGTGAGAACTCTTAAGCCTGCAGATGTCACACAGCCCTAGGTTTTAATATCACAGATTATCTGAGGGCCCTGGGAAATAAAAAGGTCTTCATCTGGCATGCAAAAGGCCATAAAGATGGCAGCCAAATGAGTCTCTCTGTGGAATCTGTTCCACAGCTAGGATGTCACCAGTGTGTAGGTCCTAGAAGCCATGCTTTGTGCACTTAGTTGGAGGTACTTGCAGCAGGTCTGCTAAAGAGGATCTTAAGGACTAGTTTTAGTGCCATGGACTTCATAAAATACCTGTAAGTGAGGGAACACTTCAAAGAGAGTTCAATGATCCATGTTAAATTATTTGTAAAAAATAGATTTTAATGGTGCAACTCAACAAGTCAAGTCAATAGTTTAGAATTAGTGTAAATATGATAAAAGGAGGAGATAGATACTTCTTTCTTACTCTAGGCTTTGCCAGTCTTTTCTTGTGGCATTGCATTATTTTAGTGTATGTTCTTCTCCCCTCCCCACCACCACACTTTTTTTTTACAGCAGTAACTATAATTAAGATGAGCTGTGTCCACCCAGGTTCATTAATTAGCAGGCTGATGTACAGCTGAACACACTTTAATACACTTTAGGCTGAATAATTATTTACTTCAGACTGAAAATTCAAACAATTGATGTAATTTATTGCACAACGTACATTTGTCAGATCATATAAAAAGTGTGTCTGATTTTGTGTGCTTTTTGCTAAATGTGTCCAGTCGTTGAATTTTACTTCTATTTTTAAAGGAGCCTTCTAAAATCAGTCGAAGAAGAACTGCATCAGCGGTAATTCTTGACTTTCTTTCTCTCTTGATTGCGAAGTCCCTTTCCTTGTGCGCAGACTATGTTTCTTGTATCTCTCGCAGTCTAATGGTGCTTGTTTGGCTTACAGAGGACCCCTTGCTTGTCTGTCTTGCAACTGTGATTTGCTAAAAGAGAAGCTTTTTAGGATTGCAGATAACAAATCTTTTGATGGCTGAAGACAAGTTGACAATTGACATTTAGAAGTGATATCCTGTTTAATTCCTCAGGGGACATGTCGCACATCTGGAAGATGAGGAAGAAGGGGACAGTGATGACGCTAAACAGTAAGTTCTGCTAATCTTCAAAGTAGATCTGGTTCGTAGACAATCAAGAAAAGCTTGTTCAGCCTGTGTGTGGTTTATGATCACCCCACCAACATTTCTTGCTCCACAGTTTGGTCATCTTCAGACGTAACCCTAAGCCATTGTTTAGTGTGACAGGAAGTAGCCACCGTGAGCCTTGGGTTCGTGAATTCTTCTTCTCCATCCTCCTTTTGGCATGGCTGTAAGGAGAAGTTTGGAAGCTTTTGCTTCAAGTTTAGATTAGCTGCAGTTTGTTGTGTTGCCTGCACTGACCAAATGTGTTTGATCATATCTATGGGTTGCTTGAAACAAACCAACTTCATGTCATGGGCTATGAAGCAGGCTTGTTTAAACAAACCATAGTTAACTCGTGGAATTGATTTGCTTAAATTGCCCCAGTGAGAGAGAGTGATGACTAGATAGGACTCATGAAGCTAAAATTTTGTTTGGAACATTTATTTTAAATATACCACTAGAAGGCCAGTGAATAGGGAAGGGAGAAAAAAGAACAGTATATGTAAATAATGATTATGGGGGGGGGGAGGAAGAATTTGAAGCTGTAACTCAACCTGTAAACTTCACTAAGAATAACAATATGCAATATTAAACTTAACTGCAATGCAACCATTGCTGTTAATTTTACATTGCCCCATCTGAACTCCGCCAGCCCTCTATTTAAAACTTACTACTGAAATTTACATAATCCCATTGCAATTTCACAGCTACCAACACCAGACGCTCCTCTCCTGCTGCCTTAGATGAAAACATTCTACAACAGGAGCTGGTGTTACCAGCACCATACAGTGCTACCACACAGAAATAGCATCCTGATACTTTCATTTGTGCTTATAGCCTACATCAGAATGTATCAGGATGCTATTTCCATGTGGTAGTACTGTATCTGAAGGGGCATGTTTGGGAGCCCTATCCTGCTTAGACTTGCATGATGAGTTTCAAAGACCTTGCAGATTATATACCGGTAGTAGCTGATAAGTGTCACGGTCCGGTCGGCGGGCGTCAGGACCAGAGGCAAGATGGTGGTGAAGAAGCAGGAACAGGAGCAGGGCTGAGGGTCCAGCAGCAGGCAGTTGCAGGGTCAAGGAGCAAGGCAGAGACGAAGGTCCACGGGGGAAGAAGCAAGGCGAAGGCTCAAGGAACAAGAAGCAAGGCGAAGGTCCAAGGAACAAGAAGCAAGGCGAAGGTCCAAGGGCCGAGGATCAAGGCGAAGGCAAAGCAAGGGTCCACGGAGCAAGGATCAAGACGTCGGCAAGGCAAGGGTCCACGGAGCAAGGATCAAGACGTCGGCAAGGCAAGGGTCCACGGAGCAAGGATCAAGAGGCCAGATGCAACCAGGCAGGGAAAGCGTTGCTGTGGCAAAGAGCTGAAGGGAAATGCTGAGCTTTTATCCCTCCCAGCTCCTGCCACCAGGTGCAGTGAGATAACAAGTGGCCTCACCTGAGAGACTACTCCTTGCCTCTCCAGCACAAGCTGAGGTCTCCACCTGTGTGGCCACGCCTTGCTTCTCCAGCACAAGCTGAGGCAGGCCCCAGTCCTGCAAAGCACTACAGGCCCCAGAGCCTGACTCCTGCCCATACTCCTGACAATAAGATTTTTAGGATTGAAACAGCTCATCTGAAAGACCCGTCCACTGGAAGAATTCTGCCATTAGTTGAGGCAATATGTGATACTGATTTTTACAATATAATCCTATTTATCCTATTCAAGAGTAACGACTTTTACAGTATAACCTTATACGTAACCTATTCCATGGTAAATGCCATTGAGTTCAGTGGGGCTTGCTTCCATTAAGTGGCAGTAGAATGGCTGTGCTAATTTGTCATCTGGTTGCTTTGAGCATTGTAGTTTTTAATACAAGAAAATCAAGGGTGTATTTTCAAAACCTGTGTATAGTAGCAATTTTATAAATGCAAAATATCATAAATGTGCTGTTATTTAACAGGACAATACTGGAGTTTGGAAAAAGACAATCAAGGAGAACAAATGTGATTCCCCAGCAATATGTAGGGAGTCCAATCAATACCATAAACCCAAACTCTGGGTAAATAAAATACTTCATCAAGAATTTCCATTTCTGCTGATATCTCATTTTTCTAAAGCTGGACTTTTGAGCAGGCTTTTCTTTGAGACATAAGCCCGTTTGGGGATAAGTGGTGATATATAGGGAGTTCGGGCAAGAATAAGACAGAATGTCTTCTTACCTATTTTAATAAGTTAACCTTGGCTGTGGCCAAACTGAAATACAAAATATTTTTTTTATCAGGGGTAGAAATATTTGCATCTAGTAGCCTCTTAGAGAATATGTGCAAAGTTCTTCATAGCACATCATTTTTAAAAGCCTGTCTCTTGTTCAGCATTCTGTTATACACATTTAAGTCTCACTGTTTTTAGTCGGAATTTTAAATGGTATTGAATGTGGGATTGCCACCTTTAGAATTTCTCTGGCTAAACACAATCTATATAGCCTAATCTGCCTTGGATCTTAATTTTTCGTTCTGCCATAATCTACCTCTTTGAAATCAACTCCACATACCATCACCCCTCCCCTCAATGATTGGTATTTAATTGTGATCAAATGGGTTTTCTCAATAAGTGCTGTATTCCTAATTTAAATGTTTTAATGGTTGGTAGAAAAATGTTTACTGAAAATTCCAATGTTATGAATTTAAATCTGGTGTGGGCAACTGGTTCACTACTGAGGGCTACATTTGAAACATACCATAATCTGACATGGTACAGAAAATGTTTTGCATATTTTAGTTGCATGTAATGCAATTCATGCATCATCTTCATTAATAAAGTAGATTCCGAACTGCAGTAGAGGAAGCATATTGCCTTCTAATGTGCAAAATGTGGCCTTGGTAAATTCAATCCATTGTTCTGCAAGGTTAGTTCCACTGGCACAACAAGACTTCAGTTTCCTCTCCTCCCTCCCACCTCGCCATGTGTTGCCAAAATTTGCTCCAGAGGGTCCCCCCTACCCTCTAAAGCTGATTTTTGAGAGTGTGCAGCAAGAGGAAAAGGAAGTTCCATTGCACAAACAGACATCCATTGCTCCAGCAGAGCTGCAACGTTGGACGCTGCCCCTTGATGCATGGATTTAATAATCACATGAAAAACAATGAATTCGACTTGCTGTAATTGACTCACCTTGTTTCTGAACCCTGATTGCTTTTGCCATTCTTTTCACATTTGCCTGCAATCATGATGGTGAAAATTACATCCACACACACTTATTTTTTTTAAAATTAAACTGGAGTTCTGAGGAATCTGTCAAGAACCCATGGGCCACCTTAAAAATACAAGTTTTTATATTGCCCACCCCAGTTTAGATCATTTCAGTGGTACCCCCCTCTCTTTATATATGTAATGAATATCTAACTTTTAAAATGATCACTGAATCTTTGTAGTTCATCCTTGTTTTCCCTCTTGTAGCTCAACTATGAAGGCTAAAGTGCCACCACCTTTACCGCCAAAGGTAAGAGGGGCTGTCACTACTTGCAGGAAATATGCTTACTGGCCTAGTTCATATGTAACAGCTCTGACCTCATAAACTTCGGTTCAAGAAAATGTATGCCTGCACATTCTCCCTGCATGTGCCTGGCCTTGGCAACAATTTCTGGTTTCTTAAATCATTTTCCCGTTCTTTCCAAACTAAGAAACTGGTTTGGGCAACTAAGATAGCTTCACTTGAAAGCAGGAGAGAAAGATTCCTGTAATAAATGATGGTTTGTTAACATCTGACTACAAACCGATGACTACAAACAGATGACTACAAACCGTGGTCAGTTTTTAAAATGGAAATGGAAGTCAATGGGTGGAATTTGGCTAATACAGATATTTGATCTGTGCTAGTATATTAGCTTGCCAGTTGGAATGATTCCTCCTGACCACATAATGCTGTTCTGGGGGTTCTCCCAACATCCCCAGAGCCTATCGCAGGGGAGGCACAGGGCAAGGGGGAGGCCAGAGTGGAGGTATTTATTTATGTATTTATTTCATAAAATTTATATGCTGCTTGGCTGTTAAAACACACAAACCTCAATGGAGTTTACAAAAAGAGGAAAACAGTAACGTTATCAGTAGAAACATCTGAACACAGTTGCCTTCTCTTTTAGCAGTCTGCTTTGCCAAACTGTTTCCCCCAGTATACATGCTGTTTTTGGCCTGCTGAATGGCAGACACGGGTTCCATCCAGTTCTGCCCCCTCTCTATTCATGGAAGGCATCTGTCAGGAACATGAGGAGGGGAGCAGTTTTCAGCTGCTACTCCACTCTGCAGCCGCTGAAATCTGCTCCAGAGGTTTCCCCAGCTCTTCATAGCAGATCTACAGAAGCAGGGAGAAAATCACCAAAAATTACTTTCTTCTCCGTCTGTTGACAGATAGCTTCTGTCAGTGGAGGGAACATAATACATTATTACGTCCCTCTTTTAAGTTAATTCTATTTGGCTAATATGCAGGTGATATATGTGATTTTATGAAAACCATAATCTGATTTGCACCTTGTCCAAAAACAGACTGAAGGCTGTTTTACTGATGTTTTCAATTATGCTTTACAGATTTTTTTAGTTAGATTTTATTGTATTTTATATGTTGTGAGCCACATTATATTTTATGAAATAGCAGGTTATAAATTTTTCAAACAAACAAATAAAATAGGGTTGTTTTCTGTAGACTTTTAGAAAGCCTTTCATTTCCAGCCATGAAATTTCAGCTGAAGAATTCCTTATACATGGCTCCTGTTGCTGCTTCATTTCTACTGTATTCCCTAAACACGTTTTAATGACGTGTTTTGAAAGTTTTAATATGAAGGTGATGTGATATGAATTTTTTTTTAAAAAAGTACTAATAATTTTTTAAATTTCAGCCTAAATCCATCTACGTACCACAGGAGATGCATTCTTCTGAGGATGATAATCAAGGAACCATCAAAAGGTGTCCTGTTTCAGAGAGTCCTGCAAAATCAAACACTCAAGTACCACCCAGACCACCACCACCTCGGTTACCTCCACAGAAATCTAATGCTTTAGGTAATGTTGATGAATTACAGATAATTCACAAATTCTTTAATAACAGCAGTTTAATTTTGCCTTCTTCAATACATATCCCAGAATTATTCTTAAATAAGCATGTTTTGCTCTGGTCAAGCAGCAGAAAATGCACACTTAAAAACAACACCCTGTTTAGATTTTGTTGGTGTGTTGTCATCCCTCCACAACCTTCTTTAAGCCGCTGAACATGGAAATAAATGATAAAATAAATTATAAAATCATGTTTATCAAAACTATGTTCTGTCTGTGATACATTGTACTGAAGTGTGTCCAAACTACAATCATTGAGGATTACAGAATTCTGCCACTGAAGACTCTCACAAGGCTTAGGACAAAAAACAGCACTTCCTCCAGAACAGAATAAACTTTATTCCCTTCACTGGTATCTCCTCATGCTTTCCAAACTTGTCCCTCAGCCCCAAAATTCAGCATGAACAGATAGGCCTTGTAGTACTTCTGAACATGTTCCAGCTTGGGCATTAGTAAAATGGAGTCCCAATTGCTCCTCATGCATTTAGTACCTAAAGCTGAGGCATAGATGACTTCATTAAGCACATTAAGACCCATGGGCCAATTTAGGCCTGGTCATTTCCCCCAAACTGTGTCCACTTGCCATCATATGTGACACCAGTCTTAGTTGAATCGGCTGTCTTAGGAAAGTTGAATTGGTTGTCTTATGTGACACCAGTAAAGTTGAGAACTTCCCAGTATAGCCAGTGGGTCTGCTTTCAGTACCGATCAGCTTATAGGTGCTGTGGTTGACAGATGAGCAGCCCCACCTACCTATGAAGGTTGGCCCAAGGGATGGGGGAGGTAAGGGTTTGGCCACCCTGGATTAAGCAAATACCCTTTGGGAATCTTGCTAATTGTAATGGTGGTTTATGCTCGGTAATGGTCCCTGAATTTTTCTTGTGAAGGTAATGGATTGAATTCTGTCCAGACAAATGGCGACAGAGAAGGATCTCCCCATCAAGAGTCAAATGAGAATAGACACACAAATCTCTCTAGAAAAGAAAAGAAGGAAGTTCTGGTAGGTAATACTACATTTGCCTGTTTCTGTAAAGCACATGGGGAAGCCTCAAAATGAGCATGTCGCTTCCTGGTTTACGTGTGCTGTATATTTGGCATCTTCATTTGCAATATTTTGTAATACGTGCATTGGAGCACCTGGGTATGCTAGAAGCTTTTGCATGGAGGTGTCTATGTGTAAAAGTAAGCAGTGTATTGCCACTTAGGCCCAAGCCATGAATCTATGTGTGTCTGAAAACTGCTTTTTCATCTTCAGGGACTAAGCCCTTCATGAACTCAAATGACAGAAGGGAATTACCTGTTCCTTCTGTGACCCTGGCTGCTATCAGTCTGAAGGAGGTGGCCCACTAGCGTGTTTTACCACATACACAGGAGCCCAGTATTAGCATTTCACTGCCTGTGCCCCCCCAAAAAACGTATCTTAAGATATTCAGAAAGGAATAACAGACATAGCTAAATCTTTTCCAAAAACATGAAGTTTGCAAGGCAAAATAAGGAAGCCAGTCCCAGAAAATGAAGGTCGGGGGAGAGATAGGGAGTGAGAGAGCTGAGGTGGCAGTGAGCCCAAGGCAGCTGCATGGAAATGCTTCAGTGCCTGAGGAGGAAAGGAGGGGAACACTGGAAGCTGGAGAGCTGCGGAAAAAATTGAAAGCGAGGAAGTGGGAGTGCATACTGTTACTGTGAAGCACGTCTCCAAATTTGGATCTGGAACAGGGAGATCATTCCTGAGGTTGCACTGAGCTTCAAAAGTCCTGTAGAACTGCACCAATAATCTCCAACCACCTTTCCATATCCGGACTTGGAGCGGAGAGGAGCAGCAGTGCATCGCTTTTGGCCCTGGATTGCATAAGCTCCAATCTTGCTCTCCAGGTTACAGCAGGAAGCAGGGGTGATCTTCCCCATGGTTAATGCTGTGGAGACAATCGGCAGTCCCTCCACAGATCCAGCCTGGAGAGCAGGGCTGGGATTCCTCTCATCACATTCACCATGGCAAGCAAAACTGTGGACTCATGAATGCATGCGTACGAGCCCTGCTCCTTCAGTGCTTGTGCCACAAATATAGCTCATCTTTAAAAGTCACAATTCAAACGTGCATTTTTGTTTTCCAGAAACCAATTAGTAACGGTCTTCCTCCTACACCAAAAGTGCATGTAAGTATTAAGTTTGGTATAGGGCGATTTATTCAAAGTGTCTTAAATTCTGTCTCAGGGCATTGTTGACTACCATTTATCTTAAAGATTTAACCCTCATACTCAGTGTTATATATGTTGAACTGCTAGAATGTAGCTGAACTAGTTTTGGAGTGACGGCTTCCCTATATGTGGAAGATGCACCTAATAATAATAATAATAATAATAATAATAATAATAATAATAATACACTTACTAGGCCTCCTGCCAAGTCCAATTCATGCTCTTCTGTTCAAATATAATTTAGAACTTCTTTTATTTATTCATTGTCTTGTAGATCAGGTATCAGTAATTTACTTGTCTGTAGATGGGGTACATTGTATGAGGCAATATTTTTTTACAAAAATGACTTGAATTTATATTTCAGCTATAGTTATATTCTTAACTATGGTAAATACAGTTACTGAATCTTGAAATGCAGTGTTTTTTATCACAGAATTGGACTGACTGCAAGGGAAGAATGATGGAATCCCATTAGATGACTTCAAAATTAAATACCCCTTACTAAGTCTGTTTGAGCCATAGTATATCCTTTTATGCTAAAATTCCTTCTTAGAAGAAAATTGGGCCTCCAGTTTGAAGAGTCCACCTAATTTAGCATATTTTGATTACTAGAAATGTCGGAGAGTAGGCTAGAGAACTCAACACGCTGTCAAATGCAGTTTCGGTTTTCATTCCTTTAGGGACAACTTGCCCTACTTTCTTCTGCATAGCTTATAATACTAGACTGAATGTTTTGAGACTACAGGAGTGGATTTCGTCCCTGACAAAGTGTGCTCATTCTTACAACTTTCAGTTTCCTTCTTTATGCCTTCTAAGTTTGTGGAGGTATTAACACAAGCAAATTCTAGTTCTTACACTTACAATAAAATAAAATTTAGGTCAAATGCTAGCTTCCCCTCAATAATGTACTAGAAGAAAAATTGAGAGCTCTTCAAGCTTTTCTTCCTTCCATAGCTATGCACAACATGCTCTTCACTGCAAAGTAAAGTGAATGGCTGGGTCAGGAGATCCCACACTTATTTGAACCGAGGATTCTCCTGGATTCCTTGAGGCCAGGTCCCCATTAAAAATAATACCTTAAGTGGGTTTTGTTTTTTCCTTTCGGCTGTTCCTTTTTCTATTCCAGAGGAGCAGTGGGAACTGAAAACTTGTGCTTAATGGTTTTTCCAGAACTCATGTTATCTACAAATAAAATATATATCTAAGATGCTTTCTTTAAAAACAGGATTTTGAATTTGCCTGCTTGTAATATTTGATTTTAACTTGCTCCTCGGAATTGTCCACAGAATAAGTCAATTAAACAGTGTGACAGATTAGAAATCAGAGGGGACGCTGAGACTGAGTACCCCATTCATTTTTTAACACAAGTAGTATTCCTGAGTATTCTGTATTTAATTAGTTATGTACTTCAATCCTTTCTCTTGACAACTTTGCTGAAGAAAAAAGGAGTTTGTTCTCAGGTGGTATAGCATCCTCTACTTCAGCATTTAGAATAGTGCATTTAAGGTTACTACTGAGCCAAAACATTGTCCTGCACTCATGTATCAAAAAGTGCCTCCCATTTTCAACATCATTGCAAATATATTTGCATTGTTTCAGTGTTGTTCTTGCCACCATCTGCCTTCTCCATCTTTACCCTTGCTCTTCCTCGTTTTCCCATTTTATCTGATCAGCTGTGGCAACAAACATAATTCTGTGCCAATGTTTTACTGCTAAATCTCACACGTTATGATGAAATGTGCCCATTAAGCACATAATATTGGTTGCTGTAGCTAATCAGATTGAATGGCACGGGGGGCAAATAATGTAAAGGACAGTCAGTGAAGGAAGAGGAAGAAAATGGCACCAAGAAGCAACAGCAGAAAAACTGCACCTCGCAGAATTGAAATATTGTACCATAGATTTTGGTGGCATTTATTCAGTAATATGAGTGCACTGATTGTGCTAATTTTGTGATTGAAGTTAAGCAGTATTCAGTGAAGACACATGTGAGATGAATTCTCTGTTGTAAATATTGTGTCCTTTTATTTTTCACAGATGGGTGCTTGCTTTTCAAAGGTTTTCAATGGATGCCCCTTAAAAATTCATTGTGCAACTTCATGGATAAATCCTGATACAAGAGGTAATATTCAATTTCCGCCAGGATGAGAAAGAAACACTTCAGAACAATTTTGTAAGGATTTGAGAGTTCTGTCCTTCCCTGGGAATTCACAAACTTTCTCTCTCCCATGCAGTATTCTTTGCCCTCATAACACGATAGGTGCTTTCCAGGTTATCTCTTTGGAATCCATTTGCAAGATACATTTCAAAGCTTTTACCCTGTCAGAAGCCCAAATTGCTTTTCTAGTTGTTCCAGGAGACAATACTGGGCAAGTCAACACAGCTCCATTGGGGCAGATTTATTAAGCCAGTATGGCACCCTAGGACAACTACAATTCACATATAATTGCCTGATTTGCCCAGATTCTCTTGTACACTTTGCACTTAGGCTTAAGATTTCACTTTCCATTTAAGAGAAATCCTTTTGAGCTTCTTTGTACTGTTTGGGGTTCCACTACCTTGAGTTTGAAGATGTATTTTAATATCTGTTTAATTTTCCATGAACCTGCTGCATCACTATTCAGTCCTGACTCCAGATAATTTAATGAGTAAGACTTGGTCCCAGGGGCAGGAGACCAGGATCTGTTGGAGGGGATATACAGGGGTTTCTGACTCTTAATGGTTTCACAGCAAGTAAAGACATTTGCTGCCATGAATAGTCTTGTACTAATCACTTTTGCCTTAGCCTCCGAGTTCCTTATTCGTAAGATATGCTACCAGTTCGTATCTGTAAGACATGAGTCTCAAATGGTTGCCTTTGGTCAGAATTCTGTATAGCTCTGCTGACCAGTTGGAGACTGGTTTTTTTTTGTTAGAACTAGCATAACCTGCTAAGCCACGGTTTTACACCATGGGATTCTAACACAACCGGAAACCCATGCAGATTTATGATCCTGACATTTTCCCACTCCTGGCCTGGTCTACACACCCAATAGAACAAAATGGCAGAATATTAAAAGTATGAGAGTGAACTATACCACAAATGAGAAATAACAACTTGTAAAACCTCATAGCAAGGTGGGTAACAAGATCGTAGCTCCGTCTCCTGTCCAGTTTTCAGCTTGCAGCTAGCTTTATATTTTGCACAGGAAAGCATTCAGAAATGTGATGCTTCCATCTGCTGGTCTGAAAGTACAGTAGTGCAGTCAGTTCTACCACATAACCGTCTCATTCTTCTTTATAAGTAGACCCAGTGGAAGTTAAATAGCACCAGTTCCAGAACAGGATAAACCTTACACTATTGATAAGAAGTTCTTTCATTGTTGCAGTCTCACACTACTTCACAGGGGACAATAGTGAATGTTTCTTCTTTTAGAACAAACCAAAGTTCAGTGTTACATATGAACTTGGGGAATTGTAATTCATTTTCACCCAAGTTACTTAAAACAAACCAGAATTTACCTGTAATTTCAGATCAAGAACAAGACACAGTTCCCCAAATGAATACATAACAAAGAACTGTGGCTTGCTTTGAAGTGAAAATGGAAAATGTCACACTCTTCTCTCATGTGCTGTCTGCTATCTACTGTTTTGTTTTTAATTTGAACCACCCTGAGACCTCCAGGTACAGTGGTGCCTCGCTAGACGAAATTAATTCGTTCCACGGGTCTTTTCTTATAGCGAAAAATTCGTCTAGCAAATCCCATAGGAATGCATTGAATATTTTTTTTTTGCTCATAGGAACGCATTAATTGAATTTCAATGCATTCCTATGGGAAACCGCGATTCGCTAGGCGAATTTTTTGTAAAACGCATTCGTCTAGCGAGGCAAGCTCCGCTCGAAAAATCCTTTCGTTAAGCGGAAATTTCGTTAAGCAGGGCATTCGTTAAGCGAGGCACCACTGTATAGGGTGGTACAGTATATAAATCCAATAATTATTATTTTTATTATTATTAACGGCTGATGCTTCTGCTCTGTATTATGTATTGTTATGCATTTTTTGCTTTTAAAATCTGTTAGCTGCTTTAAGGGGCTTTCACCTGATAAAGTGGGGCATTTATAGTAAATATATTTGTATCTTTGTAGATCAGTACTTGATATTTGGTGCTGAGGAAGGGATTTACACCTTAAACCTTAATGAGCTCCATGAAACATCAATGGAACAGGTTTGTTTTCAGATTTTGCTTTTCCTATGTAGTGGTGTGATATTTTAAAATTTAGTATTTCCCAGCGTAGCCCAACATAATGAGTGGAATTCAGTGTAGCACTGGGGAGATAGTTCCATTAGCACAAGAATTTCTACTTGCTTGCTTGCTTATTTATTTATTTAATTTTTATGCTGCCCTTCATCTAAAGATAATCTAAATGCAAAAATGCAAGTATGTGTAAATGTAGAGCCACAAGATTAAGGTATTTACAGAGCTCAGCTTGAATAAGTCCTCTGAGAGCTTTCTTTCCCTAAGAATGACAGCTCTCACCAGAGAACTCCTCAACTCTCATCCCTGCTGTATACCAAGCTCAGCCTCTCCTATAAGAGAGAGTACAGATAATACCATCATTATTCTTGGAAACAAGGAGTTTTGCTCTCTCTCGTTCCTTCCTGAAGCAATTTTTAAAAAAGCAGCAAGTCCTTTTGGTTTTGCCACTTCAGCAGCAGCCCTGGAAATAATGTCCACTCTGCCTCACAGAAGCGCAAGAAAATATACTGCTCTCACCATACATATATATATAGCAATTTTATAGCAATTTCTTACCCATCGTGATGTCTCTTTCAAAAATTACTTTATTCTTTTATTATTACTTTACATTTTGTTCCCTACATCAGCTATTTCCCCGACGGTGCACATGGCTGTACGTTATGAACAATTGTTTGCTATCAATATCTGGTAAGACCTTTTTTTGAATAATTTGGGGCGTAAATGCCTGGGCTCTGTTGCTCTGTTCAGCTTTTTGTACTACATTGGCTGTTTTATTTGCAGGTAAAGCTTCTCAGCTTTATTCCCATAATTTGCCGGGCTTATTTGATTATGCAAGGCAAATGCAAAAGTTACCTGTGGCTATCCCGGCGCACAAGCTTCCTGACAGAATACTCCCCAGGTAAATAAGTTTGTGCCACATTTGTTTCTTTTTTGAGTGGGGTTCCAAATGTGTAATGTTCAGGTTGGGTTGCGGGGGTCGTGCTGGAGCATCTTGGAGGGCAGATTAAACCCACACTCAGCAGCAGTGGTCTGCCCCACACGCTCCCACACTGATGGATTTGGAGCAGAAACAGCAATAGCACTGCACTCACAGCGATAGCATAGGGTGAGGTGGCAGCAAGGTCAGGGGAGCTTTGGGTTGGCTGTAGTGTCCTGCAATTGCACAGGCATCTGCAGGGCCACCAGCAACAACCTGGAGGTCCCCGAGAATTTGCCTACTCCCTTGCTCTGCCCTGCCCCAATGAGCATAGCTCCTGCAGCACCAGGAGGGAGCTGCCGCTGCTCTGCCCCCTTACATATAGTACGATTGGTGCTCAGCGGTGTAGCTAGCCATTCGGGTGCCTAATGCGGGGGCGTGTCCTGCAGCCAGGGGCGGGGCGATCCCCCTGTGGGGGCGGGGCGAGCCTGTCCGATGCTTGGAGCCTCTCCGCCGCCTCCCCCTCAGCTGTAGGGCGACTGAGGGAGAGGCAGTAGGCCAGGGATCAGCAACCTTTTTCAGCTGTGGGCCGGTCTGTCGTCCCTCAGACCATGTGGTGGGCTGGACTATATTGGGGGGTGGGGGTGGAATGAACAAATTTGTATGCCCCACAAATAGCCCAGAGATGCATCTATATATATAAAAATGTAGGCATTGCGCGCGGAGGTCACAGCTTTTCTCCGTAACTGCTAAACCGTAATGTAACAAATTCGGCCACAACGTTCCATGCCCATTAGGGAGGGATCTGGCATAATTTCCCCCCAAAAAAACCACAGCTTTCACACCTAAAATAATGATTAAACACAAAAAGTGGTGCCCAAGTTAGACGTCACCACCAGAAGCTCTGAAGACTCCAGCAGCATCCAGTAGAAAGGCAGATCGCACGCTGCTGCCTCCTAAGCTGCGCCACCAAAGCTGTGCCACCAGATGACATCACAAAATTCCACAGCAACCAACTGAAAACAGTCCTTTTGCAGCTTTTTCAATAGGCCGCAGCATTGCCAAGCAGGGAAAACTGAGTAGGCCGCACCATTCAGTAGGCCACAGGCAAAAACAAACAGAATAGAGCCTTTCAAAATGGGGGGAGGCACAGGGATGAGGCACAAAAAAGGGAGGGGGGAACACATAGCCACGGGGGGGGGAGGACCCTGAGTCAGCCAAAGCAGTGGGAGGTGGGTTGGAACACGGAAAACTGAGTAGGCCGCAGCATTGCCCAGTAGGCCACAGGCAAAAACAAACAGAATATGGGGCTTTCACAACGGGGGGGTGTGTGTGTGTGTCACAGGAACAAGGCACAACAAAGGGAGGGAGGAAAAACACATAGCCATGGGGGGGGGGACCCTGAGTCAGCCAAAGCAGTGGGGGGTGGGGACATTTTCAGGAACACGCATGGGGGGAGTCTTATTTTTGAAACTTACAGTAGGGGAGTCAGGGTTGGGACAGGGCAGGTGAGGGGACTCTAAAGGGAGACTCTGAAGGTCCATTTAACAGAAAAAGGTCCATTTAACACAAAAACCCACAGCAATGCATTGCTGGGCCAGCTAGTTTTAAATAAAAGCACACATTCCACTCATGTAAAAACACCAGGCAGGCCCCACAAATAACCCAGAGATGCATCCTATATAATAATGTCCATGTTGTCCCTGCGTCCAGATGTCCCGTGTGTCCCTGGGTCACTGCGCATGTGCCCCAGGGATACAGGGATTGGACAGCAGAGACTGCGCGCGCGCACTCTCCCCCCACTCTGCCTCCTCCAACCGCCGCTCCCGCCGGGGTGGAGGCCGGCGAAGGCCTCCTCACAACCCTCCCTGGCCGTGAGGAGCGGCGGTTGGAGGAGGCGGGGGGGGAGAGTGCGCGCGTCCTTCCTGTCGGCGGCTGGGGGAGAGGAAGGAAGGAGGAGAAAGCGCCGCTTTCTCCTCCTCCGTTCCTGTCCCCCTGCCGCCGACAGCAAGGACGGGTCCCAGGGTTCGGAGAAGCGCTGCGCAAGCGCTTCTCCGAACCCTGGGATGTCTGCTTCCTGTCGGCGGCTGCGGGAGAGGAACGGAGAAGGAGAAAGCAGCGCTTTCTCCTCCTCCGTTCCTGTCCCCCTGCCGCCGACAGCAAGGACGGGTCCCAGGGTTCGGAGAAGCGCTGCGCAAGCGCTTCTCCGAACCCTGGGATATCTGCTTCCTGTCGGCGGCTGCGGGAGAGGAACGGAGAAGGAAAAAGCAGCGCTTTCTCCTCCTCCGTTCCTGTCCCCCTGCCGCCGACAGCAAGGACGGGTCCCAGGGTTCGGAGAAGCGCTGCGCAAGCGCTTCTCCGAACCCTGGGATATCTGCTTCCTGTCGGCGGCTGCGGGAGAGGAACGGAGAAGGAAAAAGCAGCGCTTTCTCCTCCTCCGTTCCTGTCCCCCTGCCGCCGACAGCAAGGACAGGTCCCAGGGTTCGGAGAAGCGCTGCGCAAGCGCTTCTCCGAACCCCAGGATTCTAGCGCCCGTTATTGAACGGGCTGAAAACCACTAGTTTTAAATAAAAGGACACATTCTACTCATGTAAAAACTTGCTGATTCCCGGACCGTCTGCGGGCCGGATTGAGAAGGCGATTAGGCTGCATCCGACCCACGGGGCCTTCGATTGCCTACCCCTGCAGTAGGCAGACGCAAGTCCCACACTGTCGTTTCAGGCAGCGCGGAACCTGCAGGCGCCTAAGCCACCAGGTCATTCCTAAAAAGTTTTGTGAGCCCAGTTTTTATTTTAAAAAACCTCATTTTATCACCCACCCCCCTCAGTGATGACACCCATGGCGGACCGCACCCCCCTTCCTCCGCCACTGTTGGTGCTTACCTGAAGCATAGATTTGCGAGGGTGTCTAGCAGGCACTGGGTTGTGACAAGGTATGTTCATGAAACTTCTGGGCCTGTTCATGGAAATTCAGCTGGATCATCATGATGAGAAGGACAATTAGGAGGTTAACTTGTATTTTAAAATATATATTCCAGGAAGTTTGCAGTGTCAACCAAAATTCCAGACACAAAGATGTGTCAGAAGTGTTGCGTGGGTAAGTAGAGATACTATCAAATATCAACGCATGCGTACAAATTAGACATTTAATGTAATTTGTACTTGGATTACTTTGGCAATAAAATGCTTTGCTTGTAATTTAACATTGGATACCTTTTGGACCTATCGAAATGCCTCTGTAGTATCTGGGTGTTTCATCATTCTGTGAAATGTCACACAACAGTGGGGAATCGGCTTAGGGAGAGAAACCTAGGAAGGTAGAAAAGAAAGGGGAAGGCAGCAGTCAAGGGGGGTGGGGGGTCCTCTCTGCAGTTTCCTCTGTATTCCTCAAGTGTTAATGTGTGCAGGTGGCAACCACAGGTCACAAAGGGAAGGGTGGAAAAAACAGCTCTTTACTACAGTTCAACAGAGGTTGTTCATGTGACAGGTTGTGACTATTGTATAATTCTTGCATTTAGTGAAAAACTATCTTCTGTATTTGCTAGCAGGACCATCCCATGTGAGCACTTTCAACTTTCAAGAGCTTACTCTGGACTTGAGCCAGTGGTTCTCATAGTTTGAAGCTTGAAATCCCTCACATGAAGAGAGAAAATGAGTCTCAGGCAGTCAAGCCCTACCAGATGCCTCATCTTAGCCAGGAGCTTTTTCAGTAGTAGGATTATATGTGCCAGAAATGGGGAAATATTTGTGATTAGTTCCATGGCTATCTGTTTCTCACTGTCAGGCTTACTAAGGCTTGAGATTCTCCCCAGCTGGTGTACCAAGAAAGAAATCCATCAGAGCAGCATTGGTCTTTTGCAGATCACATCTCTAGGGTTACATAGGACTCATCTACACTTTGCTTTACTGTTAAGGTTTTTTTAAAAAATCGTTTTTCTTTCTTAGTGAGGAATCCTTACTCAGGACACAAATATCTTTGTGGGGCCCTGCAATCTAGTATCATTCTATTAGAGTGGGTTGAGCCAATGCAGAAATTCATGTTGATCAAGGTAGGTTGCATTTGAAAAGTTATCCTGCTGTAAAATATTACTCTCACAGCAGAAAATATTTTGTTGTATTCTATTAGCTTCCAGCCTGAAGAGTGAAAAGGATTCCTTGTTGTTGTTGTTGTTGTTGTTGATTTGTCCACTTATGTTCCAACTCTCTCAAAAACAACACAAAAACCAGGGGAGCCAATTAAGACCATAAACACCACCTTAGAAACAAAACACAATGATGACATTAAAGCAGCTGTCTTTCTAAAAAGCAACCAGGAGATTCTTTGAAGCATCTTTTTGGGTAACTCATGCCAGACCCCAGGGCTGCAGCAGAAAAGACCCTGCAACTAACCACCCTTGAGATAATTTGAAGATCTGGCACACTGATTTAAAGAGGTGGAGGGACTCTTGCACATTACGTTGGGAGGGGGAACTTAATGCATTTCCTGGTATAAGATCAAGTGGCTTGTAGCTATTGTAATGTTTAAAGGCTTCTCAGTATCCTTTGACTAAGATCAAAAAAGGCTTTGACCTTAGTCAAAGAATATTGGCGCAGTGATTCAGATAACTACAATAAACACTTTTAGTAAGAATGACAAAATCTACATAAACCTTGTTTTAGTAATACCTGTTTCACCTTTCTTAAAAGAGGCTTGGAAGTCACTATATAATTGATAAGCACATTATTTTATCCTGTTACGATGTTGAAATAATAGTAGTGCTAAGCGTGACATTCCACCAGCACAGTAATTTCCCCCTGTGCAACAGAACATCCCTCCCATCTCCCTTCATATCCCCCCACCCAATCTGTTATGGGGTTTTCCCCGGTCCTTGGGAGCATATTGGGGGGTAGGGGTGGGGGGAAGGGAGGGCATCCACTTGTTTGTTACGCTTGTGTGTAGTTGAAGACCACCAAGTACTTTAAGGGTATTATACAAATACCTCCATATCTATTTTGTGGCTAACCAGTTTGCTTCTTAATGTAGCACATAGACTTTCCTGTACCTTGTCCACTGAGATTGTTTGAGATGCTGGTAGTACCTGAGCAGGAATTCCCTCTAGTTTGTGTCGGTGTGAGTAAAGGGAAAGACTTCAACCAGGTGGTGAAGTTTGAAACAGTCAACCCAAATTCTACCTCTTCATGGTTTACAGAAACAGGTTTGTGTATCTTTCGATCACCTTTTCAAATAGTTAGCTGTCTAACAGAACCATTGCCGTTAGTAGAACCATTACCAATTGCTACAGAGATTTTCTGTGAGGCCATGATGCAAAAGGTTAGCCATCACTGCTATAGAGGGGTGATTCTGACTTGAGTTACTGGGGGAGAAATTACTTAACTATTTTGTTTTAAAGAGATTTTATATAGTTCTAATTCCATCAATGGTTGCTTTTTAATTATTGTTTTTTCTTCTTTTATGTGTAAGCCATCTTGAGTTTCGTCAGGCAGGGTATAAATAAATAAATTTCATTCATTCCCCCAAACGAGTCCCTGCCCCAGCACCACCTTTTGTTGTCTAGATAAGACTTGTGGGCAGCCTTAAAGGCTTATTCACATAGTACCAAACCAACCAGGATCATGGATTCCAAAAATAAAATAAAAATGCCCTGTACGGTGGCTTTTTTTATACAAATAGAACAATTGAACTGGAGCGTGTTTGCCTTGAATGTCAACTAATCTTGTTTTGGTATTTTGGCAGATACTACACAGACAAACGTTGCGCATGTAACACAATTGGAGAGAGACACCATTTTAGTCTGTTTGGATTGTAAGTTATGTCTTTGACCTAGACGTACATATTCTAGTAACATTCATGATGTAAGGAAAGCTGCTGAATTATGGTGTCTGTTTTTCAGGCTGTATAAAAATTGTAAATTTGCAAGGCAGATTAAAATCTAGTCGGAAACTGTCCTCGGAACTCACATTCGATTTCCAGATCGAAACAATAGGTATGTAAAGTTTAGTCTTAAAACTTTATCAGCTAAGTAGTTCCTTGAGTATTTCACAATGTGATGAAAACTTCCCCCTCCCCCTCCTCCTCATCATCATTAGGTTTGGAGGAGGCAGAGTGCCACAGACTATTCATTTTATGTATTTCTGAACGGTTGGGACAAATAATAAATTACCATTTTAAAAAGTTGTTAAAACTATTATTTTAAAACAATGGAAGATCAAGGGCAAAGGTAAATATGTGACTACAGCACTATTTGCAAAAGTAGCTGTTGGATAAAATCCCAATGTTTTTCAGAATTCCAACATTTAAATATCTCTAGAAACAAGTACTGTATATTCCTGCGTATAAGACTACATTTTAATGCAGGAAAATCTTCTCAAACGTCGGGGGTCATCTTATACGCCGGGTTGTATTTCTTATACGGCGAGTATATCCCAAACTCTATATTTTAACTGGAAAAGTTGGGGGTTGTCTTATACGCTCAGTCGTCTTACACACCGGAATATATGGGTAAATGTTTTACAGTAGTATCATGTACAGGAAATTATATCTGGAATTTGCATTGATTCCCATTGTTAATTGCTATGGGTTCTGATACCATCCTTAGGCAATTTCACTTACTAACTCTTGGAGTTAGGAATACACACACACACACACATTTGTTGAATGCCTTAATTTCTGTGTTAACATTAAATACCGTAGCTATTGGGGTGTTAAATGTGAGGTTTTTACTGTGTTGTGGTCCCTTAATTCCCCCACTCCCCTGGTTGTTGTGGGTCTCTCCCCCCCAACCCCAGTTCATTTTAAGAGGAATCTATTTTGTCACCTTGTGAGAGGACACCCAAGTCCTATTGAGATCAGTGAAATGTACATGCAGGCACGTTCTTAAACACAGTGGCCCAGTTCAGATCATGATCTAACCTTTCTAAGCCATGATTTAGATGAGAGGTGGAAGCTGGATCCAGCTGGTGGGCCAGATCCTTGGTTCCATCATTCCTAGTGTACTGCTTTGACAGGTAGGCGGGCCTTTAGACAGGGCTCAGCAGTCCTGACTTCCCCATGGTGATGTCCTAGGGATGTTGATGCTGACTAATAGATGGAACCTGTGCCAATCCTAATTAACTCCATGCGCCGAGGTTCCTTGTTGTTGGCTTGGGTGACCAAAACTAAATAATAATAATAATAATAATAATAATAATAATAATAATAATAATAATAATTTTATACCCCACCCATCCGGCTGGGCTTCCCGGCTCCCTACAGATTAAAACCAGAATAAAACATCAAACATTAGAAACTTCCCTAAACAGGGCTGCCTTCAGATGTCTTCTAAAAGTCAGATGGTTGTTTATTTCATTGACATCTGATGGGTGGGCATTCCACAGGGCTGGCACCACTACTAAGGCCCTCTCCCTGGTGCCCTGTAACCTCACTTTTCGGAGTGAGGGAACCGCCAGAAGGCCCTCGGAGTTGGACCTCAGTTCCTGAGCCATGGAGAGATTCAGGCCCACATGCAAAAGGAGTGTGAAACCTTTTTGCTTTTAGCTAAAAACAACATTGTCCTGATACATATGAACTTGGGGAGTTGTCTGAACCAGGCCTTCATTTTTAGTTGGGCTTAGGCATGTTGAACTCTTTTTGGACTGCACCTATTCAGATATGCATAGATTTGATGCAGTTCAGGTGTAAATAAGCATGTGCACTTGGCTGCAGTCTGTAAAAAAGCTAATTCAAATGGTCTTTTTCATCCAGTTTGCCTACAAGATAGTGTTCTGGCTTTCTGGAAACATGGAATGCAAGGCAGGAGTTTTCGATCAAACGAGGTAAATATTGCAGGGTGGAATTAAAAAAAAGTTCTCTTCCTTTAAATCGCCTTGAAAAACAAAGGCAAGATTGCTGTTTGTTTCCATAATTAATATTTCATTTTTTCACATCATTTCATAAAATACAATGGTTTGTCTGTAAGTACTTGGGTTGCCCTGAAAGAAATGGCTAATGTATGGCACAGGAATCAGAAGAGTAGCTGGAAATTCCTGGTACCTTGTTCAGTTTATCTGTAAACTCCTTGCCTAAGGCAAGCCACTCTCCCTTTTATGCCCTCTGCCATCTGAAATGTATAGGGATGATAATAGAGAGGTATAATAGAGGGCATATTGTAAGAATTGTTTCAAGCTGTGTAAAACACTTAGAGCATGTAGATTTCTACATAGCACTTTTCCTTTAGTAGTTCTACTAAAGAGGGGCACTCCTTAGCCGACTCTGATTTTTAAATTTGTCAGTGTCTTCAAACACTAGTTTCTAGTTAGAGTACGGTAACTTTATGTAAAGCTGTCAAAAGGAAGGATTGCAAATATATTCAAAACTCAATAAAATAAGACAGTGAAACCATCATAGCTGCAGCAGGGCAAAGGTGTATATCAGTCTTCTCCCCTTGTTCTTGAATGTGCCAGAAAATGCCATTCTGCTGCCAACAGGGCCGTCTTAAGCATATCTGGAGCCCTGGAGACGTGGTGCGAAGATCCCTCCAGCGCCCCCCTGCCCCGTTTCCCAGTGCGGCTGTCTGGCGGGCACCGCGCCGCCCTGGCACATTGCACCACCCAGCCTTGCCTTAGGGGCGGCCCTGGCTGCCAAATCTCCTGACTGTTGTATCAGCTGTTGGTCCCACACAGGCCAGGACGTCCTCCCTGGTTGGTGGCTGCTTCTATGTCTCTCGCAGGCCCAGCCCTGGTGGCAGATGCAGGAGGTGCTGGGGGCAGGGCAGGGAGCAAAGATGTTAACATGCTATCCTCTCAGTTTTGTCTTAAGCATTGATTATATCAGACACTTAAAACTCCACTAAGTATTTGTTTGGCTTTTCAAACAGATTACACAGGAAATTTCCGACAATACAAGAATATTCAGACTCCTTGGCTCTGACAGGTATGATATTGAAACAAGTGGAAACTGTTCAAGTGGGGAGGGAGTAGGGCCTGGTTTTGTTTTAAATTTCTTGTTTAACTTTCTGTGATTTTATTCTTTGGTTTTATGTTTTCATATTGTTAACTGCTGCGATATATATTTTATGATACAGCAGTGTGTGTGTGTATTCATAGGATGTGGGTGGCGCTGTGGTCTAAACCACTGAGCCTCTTGGGCTTGCCGATCGGAAGGTCAGCGGTTCAAAAGCCTGTGACGGAGTGAGCTCCCATTGCTCTGTCCCGGCTCCTGCCAACCTAGCAGTTTGAAAGCACACCAGTGCAGGTAGATAAATAGGTACCATTACAGCGTGAAGAAGGTAAACGGCATTTCCGTGGGCTCTGGTTTCCGTCACGGTGTTCCAAGTGGTTTAGTCATGCTGGCCACATGACCTGTAAAGCTGTCTGTGGACAAATGCCTTGGCCTGAAAGCTTGATGAGCACTGCAACTCCATAGTCGCCTTTGACTGGATTTAACCATCCAGGGGTCCTTTACATTTACCTTTGTATATATTCATAAATAAATACATTGACCATGCAGCTCAGGGCCAGCCCCAGGGGTTAGCCTATTAGGACAACTGTTGAGGGGGCACTGCCATAGCTGTCAAGTTCTCCCTTTTTTTAAGGGAAATTCCCTTATGCCAAATAGGATTCCTAACGGGAAAAAGGAAAACTTGACAGCTATGGGCACTGCCCCAGAAAAGTAGTAAGAGCCACCAGCTACTCACTTTCTTGCCCCTTCCCTCTGGGCTATGAAGATTGGACCAGAGGTAACCAATTCCTACCACCATCCAGGGGAAGAGGGTAGGGAGCGGCTGTGACCGCAGAGCTTTGCTGCCATTGCCATTTACACCCTTGTGTGGCCCATTGAGTAATCAGCAGTGGCTGCATGTGCTCTCTCATTCCTTGTTGTGGATTGGAGGTGGTGGAGCAGGTGCTGAGGAGAAGCCCTCCATCAGAGGGTATCTTGACAATGTGCTCTGCTCACCTCCCTCCGGCCAGAAGCCTAGCCCCAATCATAGCTGTCAACCCCCGGATTCAATTTGTAAGTAGTGGATTAACGTATTACTCTTTTTTTCTTTTTGCTTATTCTACTCCACCCACCCTCCCCACCCTTCAGAGTTGTGGTACTGGAAAGCAGGCCAACAGACAACCCGACAGCCAACAGCAATCTATACATCTTAGCAGGCCATGAAAATAGTTACTGAGAAGCAATATGCATGGAGATTGAATCATGAACAGAGAAACACTACTGCTTCAACACTTTTGGATGGCTGAAATTGCACAAAAGCTGCAGTACCCCCACTTCGGTTACTTTGTAATTTATTGTGATGTATGAGAGAGTGAGTGAGAGCAAGAACTCTTGCCTGAATGATACGGACCCGGTTAGCACGTTAATACCACAAAAGTGCTTGATTCACCATTATGTAATCTTTGTACATATGCAGAATTCCCCCCCCCCCGGTGAAACGTATTGCTGAAAGCCTCTCTTGAGTTAATGTAGATAGTGGTCAAATGTCTTATCTGTATAAATGTAAAAAGGTTGCTGAGGACATAAAATTGCATTTGGGGTACTATTTTAAGGACTCTTCAAGAATTGGATGCTAGCGATAAACACAGCACATTTAATAACACTATTGTATTTTATTATGTAATTTACTAATACAAATAAACCTTACCTTTTTAGACATTGTAACCAAGGCTGCAATCCTATTACGATCTTGTTTTTAATTATATGCAAGTACACTGGTGTTTTTGGTTGCACAAAGTATTAATATGTGATGTATTTAGTCACAAACGTAAGCTGTGACACTGTGAATATGATTTGGGCGTTATAATTTTAGGAGTTTGGGGTAGTTTTCTTTGTGAAACCAGCCAGTTGAACACCTGTATTTTTATATTTAAGGAAAATTCTTTAATTATTTTCTGTGCTTGGGGGCGGGGGAGTACATATTTTGGAATGGGAATAAATCCTGAATAGTGGTACCTTGCCGTAACTCTAAATGTCTGCAATGGTAAAATTAGCATTATTATAATAAGTCTTTGTTAACCAGTGCTGCTCATATCATGCAAAAAAACAAAAAACAAATCACAGCATTCTACATCATGGAAGTGGTTGAAATACTTTGGGGTGGATCCAAATAGCCACCTGCAAAAGTATCCTGTTCCGTACTTGCAAAATATTCCTTAGCACTTGCATTAAGATGAAAGTGTGCATTTTCCTTATTAAGATGTTGATAACTGACTTGGAAGGACAGAACAAGTTAACATCCACACTGAATTGCCAATGTACCCATTTGGAGCTGCAAAGCTGTTCTGCGGTTCTTATAGGATAACTTTGTACCATAGGATCCCATACCGGTTCCTAATTTCCTTACATGGTGGGATCTTGTAGATTTCAAGCTCTGTTCCAGGGAACCCCATAATTCCTTGGATGCTTCGCAGGGGGCTTCTACCTGAGATGATCGGTAATAGCGGAAAGCATTCCTGAAGGACAGCATGCTTACCCCTAGTGATTTCCCCCTTGCCATGAGCAGTTGCAGTGTGTAAGATGGGCAGCACTAAGGCCCAGTCAGTGTGCCTAGCTAGCAGCCGTGTGTTCACTGAGTGTGCAACACAGTGCCCAAGAATCCTTTGCAAACATGCAGAGCTTCATCAGCAGACAAGCTGATTTCTCTCAATGCAGGAAGCTTGAAATCTGCTGCCATAAGAGGTTGCACATACAGAATAGCTGTTCTAAATAGAAAAGAGAGTTGTTGAATGGAATAATTGTCTTAATTTGGCCTGTTTGGGGCTTTTTTTTTGCTTTTATTTTTTTTAATGGCCTTATTTTCACTTTTTTAAAATGTCTTAACACCCGGCCAAATGATTTAGTTACTACCTCACGCAAATGATTTAAATGGTTTTTATTACACATCACAGGAATTTTAGTTTTGAGGAAACCTATTTTAGATTTTTTCCCCCCAGTGCAGTATGTGAATGCCAAGTTTGAGAAAAATGCACATACTGGCGCTTCTTTTCTTTTCTTTTTTGGTATAAGTTCTTTATACAGTACTGTGATATAGACTAAGAACAAAACTACATTAAAAGTGATTTATGGTCTGTATTGATGTTCTTAATGCTTTTGAATATTTCATAATGTATATAATGTAAAATAAACTTTTTTTAACATGTTTGTTGTACAAGTGGATTATCATCTGCACTAATTTTCTGATTGGGGAAAAGTTTTCTTAACTGAAATCAGTTTTGATTCCAATAAAAAATGTAGAAAGAATAAAAATTAAGATGACTTTACTTTGACTTTTACATTATACTATATATAAAATAAATGTTAAGAACACATTAATAAACACATTTGGGAAAGATTTAAGTTATACTTAACCAATAGCTTCTTAGTAAATCTTGAATTTACTCCCTTCTTTGAATACCTTCCTTTGATTCGAACAAAACTGGTTTTTAATTTTATTTATTTATTTGATTTCAATACCACCCTTCATCTGAAGATCACAGGGTGGTTTAAAATATAAAAACACAAAAAATATTATTATTATTATTTCCGAGAACCTCCGTTATCCCCTGTGGGTTGAATCCAGAATGTCCCTTTTGTGAACAGAAGTTCTCCTTTTTGTAGAAGAGGCCAGAATTCGGTGGAGATTCCCACAGGGGAGGATCCCGCAACCTTCTGAAGCAGCTTTTCAAAGGGCTTCCAGGGGAGGAGGAATTGGTGAAAACTGCACACACAAACACATTTCCTCCAGCCTATGTGGGTATAGTATTAATACCAGTTCATGATAACCAATCTTGCAATAATAATTAATTTGAGCAAATGTCCACCATTAACTCGGAGGTGGTTCCAGTCAGATTTTCAGAAAGCTTTGATTTCTCTTTCCAAACTGAACATAAAGCAGTTTGCGTAAGATGCACAAGTAATTGTGACTTATATCCAGAAGTGCACCTATTTCACGGTGCTAATTAAAGTTGCTTCACAATCAAAATGAAGCATAAACAACCGCTATGCAACCAATTGCTGGTACAGTGGTACCTCGGGTTATAGACGCTTCAGCTCACAGACACTTCAGGTTACAGACTCCGTTAACCCAGAAATAGTACCTCGGGTTAAGAACTTTGCTTCAGGATGAGAACAAAAATCACGCGGTGGCAGCAGCAGGAGGCCCCATTAGCTAAAGTGGTACCTCAGGTTAAGAACAGTTTCAGGTTAAGAACGGACCTCCAGAATGAATTAAGTTCTTAACCCGAGGTACCATTGTATTGCAGGCAGCATATGCTAAACTCAAAGCTAAGGATTGGATATTCTGTGCAGGGTCCACTGGAATAAACAGAACTCGCACCCAAGACTTCAAAGGCCCCAAACCAGAAATGACAGCGCCACACACACACTGTCATATTTCTGTAAATCGGAAAGGGAAAGCCAATCCCTTTTCCAATGCCTTTCTCCTTGAAATTGCTTCTCCTTAGGAGAAACACACACACACACACACACACACACAGTAAACACTTCCTGAGTCTGAGCAGATCCCAGAGGAGGAGAGTGGAAAGATGAGACTGGCTTGCACCCCAGCCTACAAACTAGATAGGGCCACTGCAGTGCACTGGGGTGACACCAAATGGGGGGTCCCTCAGGGTCACCACGAGGGCAAGGGTCCTGCATGCACAATATTGTCAGGATGGTTAGATTGGCTGTGACACAGTGCCCCTCCCCCACTGCCTTGCCCCAGGGCATTTAGAAGGCAAGAGGACATCACAGCCTCACTGACTGCTACTGGCTGTGTGTGCTGCCGCCCAGAGTGAGAGTAATGTTTGCGTTCAATGTAAAAGTTGCCAAATACTTCTCGGCGTAGATGGATAAGCTATAACCAGGTATAAGTGCTGCATAACCTATCCAAGCAGCTACTGCTAAACATTCCTGCAGCACAGTGGCAGCACAAGGCCTCAGACTTTGACAGCTGCACCCTGACATCAACAGAGGTGGAGGAAATAGTTTTCGGAGCACAAAACGTAATCGGACAGACACGCAGCATTTCCCCACAGGCTTCCTGTCCCTCTCTGTACTTATGACAAGAACATACAGTCAGACAAGGGCACCACCATGAGGCTGCTCTTGACAAGGCCACAGAGATTGTGATAGGAGATGTGAAATACATCTGCAAAACGCTGTGAAATCTCCAAGCTAAAGCCTAAATGTAATTTGTGCCATTTTGCTAGATGCCTTCCTCAACTGATCAAAGAGGAGACAAAGCAAATTGGGTGAAAGGCAAAAGGTTTCTCCTTGGTGGGTAAAGGTTCTCGACACGACAAGTTCACACAAATGAAAAATGTGTCACCTGCCTGTCCCCTTTCTTTGCCCTCACCAAACACTGTGCAGCAGTGTGGCACTAAAGGTACAGGACTGTATTAAAATACTATTGATATTTAGAAAGTAACATTTTATATTAATACATTGTAAGTATTAGGAGTTTGTGACAACACCCCAAACCACCTTCTACTGAGATGTAATGCAGTTTCAGCATTTGATAGACGATCAAATGCTGAAACTGCATTACATTATGCATTATGATGATTATGCTGTCTATAGAAGGCATGCTTTTGTTGCTGAAGTTTTTGCTTGTTTCATTGGCTTCTTTTTATGTTGCTATATGGATTGTTCATTGTTGGTACTGGTATACTCTAGAGTTCAGGGGTCCTCATTTGTGGAACGCTCTCCAAGGGAGCATTGTGTCGGAGCCAATTGCTTATCTTTAGGCAATGGGCAAGCCTTTGGCTTATTAAATCCATGGCCTTTTAAACTGGGTGTGTGGGTGTTACTGTTTTGTTTGTAATTCTGTTATGATTTATTGCTCTTTTACACACACACACACACACACACAAAACCGCCCTATCATCCTCAGATGAGGGGTGGAATATAAATTTCATAAATAATAATATCGTAATGCATTTCCTCACCCAATGTTACATTTTTAAAATTTTCCAAGTTGCTAGAAGGCCACATGTGTTAAGCAACTAATATACTGAAATAACAATACCCCAAACAACAATATAACATCCTCTCAGCGACATTGGGGGGAGGAGAAGAAACACACACACACACACCAGCTTTCTCCATCTCCCACAGATTCTGCAAAGTTCGCTCTCTCAGTAGCGAGTCCAGTTCTGGCTCGGCTCTGTGGGTTTTTTAAAGAAAATTTTTACTGGATTTTATAAACAAGGATCATAGGAATAATAAATTGTATAAATAAAACGACCTAGCCTTCTAATGTCATTTGTACATCGCAAAAATAGCATAATAAATTTGCAATAATATCTACAACATATGATTCGTTATTAGTGGTCAATGTACAAACCCTTGGTTTAAATATGTGGAGTGGGTTAAATAAAAACAGCAAGTGGAAACAGGATAGAACTGCTCGATTCTGTTTTGTTTATAAAGCTTCCTATCTAAGGAACCGTGGGCTTCTCGCAGGCGAGCGCAGCTCATCTGTCCTCCTCTCCGTAGGGGGCGCTGTGGAAACGATTCGTCTCTTTCTCTCTCTCTTTCCCCCACAATTGAAAACACCTCCTCCCCAAGCGGATTGAGAAAGACTTGTTGCGCTGCGTCGCGCGAGGTGTTCCGACTCTCACTTCCGCCCTGAAGAGGAAGGGGCGGGGGGAAAGGCAGAACCGAGCCGGATCGACTTCCAGAGAAAAAGGTTGCGGGAAGCAGAGAAAAGGGGAGGAGAGCTTGGAGGCGACCCGATCTGCGCACGCCCCGTCGGTCTTTGCGCCGACTGCGCACGCGCCGGCGGTTGTAACCGTCAGGGCAAGGGAAGAACATCCCCCACCCCACCCCCACCCTGCTCGCGCCGCCCGAGAATTCAAACCCGCGCTCGGGACCCTGCCCCTCCCTCCCTCCCCTCAGCAACCGTCACTTTCCTGCCGTTGCCGGGCAGGGCTTCCCGTCGTCGCCCTTTCGGCCGCCCTCTGCCCCGCTCGCCGCGTCCTGTCAGGGCAAGGGAAAGGATGCCCGGCGGTGCCTTGTCCCAGGCCAGCCCCGGCCCTGAGTGAGGGAAGGCCGGGCCGGGCGGCGAGCGAGCGGGCAAGGGATGTCGCCGCCGCCCCCCGGCGCTGGGTCCCTCCGCCGCCGCCATCGCCGCCGCCCCCGGCGGCTCCCGCTGCTGTCTCTGCCCTCCTCCGGTTCCGGGTGTCGCCCGCGGCCGCCGCTCCGGACCCCGGAGCAACGCCGAGCGGCTCGGCCCCAGCACTGACTGCCGCCGCTTCCCCTCACAGGGCGCGGGACAGCGCGGGCAGGATGCAGGCGCCGCCGCTGCAGTACGAGTTCTTCAGCGAGGAGAACGCGCCCAAGTGGCGGGGGCTGCTCGTGCCAGCCCTGAAGAAGGTGAGGAAGGGGCGCTGGGGGGGGGAATCCAGAAGGGGAGGAAAGGCTGCGCGTTTTATAGGAGGTAAATTCGTGTACCATAGCAGATGCCCAAGGTTTGCTGCATGTTGACATCCACGTGTCATTGGTGACAGCCCCAGATGAGGACAAATACGTGTGTATGTGTATGTGTGTGTGTCCCGAATTTGGACATAGCGCAAGGGAATGCCAACAGGCATGTGTGATAACTGGCAGTGCCCCAGTACTCCGGCTTTCACATACTGTAATCGGTTTTTGGATAGTCAACGTTTTCATGTGCCTGTGTTGACATCCTGCGAACCTGTCTGCTGTGCTCATGGGTGTCTGTATACATAGATACAGAGCCAGCGTGGGGGTGTGGATAGTGTGCTGAACTAGGACCAGGTTCAGATTCCCACTTGGCCATTCTTCATATCATTATCCTTCATTAGATTTATATACCGCCCTTCATCATAAGATCTCAGGGCAGTTTGCGGAATAAAATGCAAGGTAATATATGAAGCTCACAGGGTGACCTTGGTCCTGTCGCTGTCTCTCAGCCTAACCTACCTCACAGGGTTGTTGTGAAGATAAATTGGAGAGGGAGGAGAGCCGGATAGCCATATATGCCACTTTGTGTTGGAAGGAAGGTGAGATATAAATATAAATACAATCAATAAACGGCTGCCGGTATAACACTTGGGTTTTCCACTTCCCAGCATGGTCCTATAGGAAAGCTACTAAATGATCTGACCTTTAAGTACCAGATACATGTGCATATGACTTTAAGCAACAAAATGTTAACTTAAAGTTAAATACAAGAGGAATGCAGAATATGGTATGTTAAATAGGGGGACCTGCTATATAACAGTGATATTCTTTAGGAGAGCTGTAGGTGTGACTATCACTTTGCTCCCAAATGGAAGATGGGCAAATTTTTAAATAGTTCAGATGATACTGAATATTAGACAAATATATTAATGTGGAATGACAGGTTTTTGAGTTGGTCTTTAACTTAGACTGGAATGTTATGAATCCTTCAGATATACCTGCCTCACTGAAGAAAATTATGTCATTTGCTGTTGTATTATATTCCAGTATAGTTGCTACCAATGTGTGTTTCTTGACAGTTAGAGTTAAGTGATAAAAGTCCTGCTCCATCAGAATCTGTATTGAGCTTGATTAGTTTTTAAACATTATTGAGTGATGGCTAGTGCATAATAATAATAATATCTTTATTACGGTCATAGACCAGCAAAAAAAGAAAAGGAAAACCAATAATACATAAAATAGATAGTTCTTGAGTATCATCTTTGAATAATACTGTTTCATAATCCTATTTTGAGTTAAAATTGGGTTAAAATTTAATGAGGGATAGTTCCCTTTAACTATTGTCCGCTGAGAATTAATAGGCGGCTTTATCATTGTTGTTGATTGATGTCACGGCGTGTCTTAGTCTTGACACGTAGTAGCAGAATTTAGCTACATTCTTAGTGCACTCTGGGCTAAAATCCGCTAGTAGGTATCTAGTAAGCGTTTGTGTTGAGCGGCCTGGTAAGTTTTTTACAAGGGGTCAATTATCCCCCAATACCAATGTGTGTTTCTTGACAGTTAGAGAGTTAAGTGATAAAAGTCCTGCTCCATCAGAATCTGTATTGAGCTTGATTAGTTTTTAAACATTATTGAGTGATGGCTAGTGCATAGAATTTAATAGGATAAAGGTGGTATTTGTTTTTGCTAGATTTGTGTTGCAATTTGTTGTTTAATTTGTTCCCTGGGTGCTCGTGCAGATAACCACTTTTTAAAACACAAGCTAGGTTTACTTTTTTACCTGAACATGGTTCATTTTATCTTGTGAGGTTGGTAATATTTTAACCTATACATAATATCTAGGTGCACTGAACAATTATTACTCACAACTTTGAGAAGGTTGCTTTCTTTATCCTAGGGCAGTATTCTAATGATTGGTCTACCAGCCCTAAAATACATGGGCTGTGCTTTATACACATCATGCACCAGTATTTTGAAGCCGGAATAAGAATAAGCTAGTCTCATTATGCATAAGTGTGTTTGTGTAACTTGAAAAGTTGCTTTCCTGATTTTCTCAAAAGATTGATTAGCCTCATTTATTTTTAAAGCAGGGGCATATTGAAGTTATTCTGAAGCTGTTGTCAAACAAATATTAGCCAGAGTTTAAAAATGAGGATGTGTCTAACAGCTATCGTGGAAAATAGACACTCGTGAATTTGTTGTCTTAAAAGAACAACCACACTAGAGACCACAGGAACTTGGTGGGGAAAAGTGGCCTTAGGAAACTTGGTTCAGAGTGTAAAGTAGGGTTGCTGTATTTCAAAAAGTAAGTTGTTGAGCTTACTTAGACAAACCCCAATGTTGTTGAGATTTTTTTTTACCAAACGCCAAAAAAAGTAATTTCTCAGTTTACATGCCAAAGATCTAGGACAAAACGCCACCTTCCGGAAATTCCCCCCAGACGTCACTTCCGCCTTTGAAATCCCAGTAATGTCCTGGACATATGGCAGCCCTAAGTAAAGTGACTAGAGATTCTTGCAGTACAATTCTTTACATGCCTTTACATATTTGCTGGTAATTTGGTGCATGAGATAGTATTAATTAGCTGCAGTGGATGCTGCATTGAAGCAGGCAAGCTGGACTCTGTGTATCCTGAAGATGTGATTCAGAATGGGGGGAGAGAGCCAGGTATACTCCAGGCAGAGGACTTTCTAGTGATGGGCCAATGCTAGTAGGAGTCACCTCAGAGAATTACCCCTTTGGTGTCTTCCCTTTGAGACACCATTGAGGGCTAAGGACCCCACCCACATGAAAGTGACAGATAGATGATGGAAGGACCCTGAGGGAAAAGCAAGTGAGATTACGGGTCAGTAAACGAAAGCTCCCAGATGAGAGGTGGTAGCAGCGTTCAAAATTCATCTGGAGGTACATGCGTGGGGATCCTTGGATCTTGACTGTTTTCACACACCAGCAACACATCCAGTAGAATTCTATCTGTTATATTTTATCTGTGCTATCAGAATGAATTTAAGGAACCAAAACGTTCCATTGAAAAATACAACTTTTGAGCTGTCTGGCCCCTAAAAGACAACTAGACATTCTGTTTTTGCAACTGTGACCCTGGCCTGGTTTAAGGAGCCATTTGGCGCCTAACTTATATATCTTAGTTTCTGGGAGGATCTGTTATTTTCTGTAACAGTGAAGATTAAGAGCTATAGGGAGAAGATTGTAGCACCTGTATACTGCTTTTGTACTTTAGATACCTTGCTGTTGGGGGGAGGGGTAGAAGGGATTCTGGCCATTCTGCAAGCCTGAGGCTTGGTGCAGCTCATTCTCATAAGGCTAATCTATGATGATCATTGTGATTTCTGAATACATAACCTATTTTGCAGAGCTGGTATGTCCATTTTAGCTCCAGGAATAAAGATTAATATTTTATGTTCCTGTTACCTTTAGTTTTCATCTTGATAATTTGTAACTATTAAGTTGTTTCCTTTCCCACTATGCAAGATACACCACTGAACACACTTTACGTTACAGTATATAAGATTTCTACCTCCCATTTATTTTTTTGAATCCACCTATATTAAAGTATAAAGCCAGATGTAACTTTTCAAATTTTCTAATCCTGTGCTCTTCTAACTTCCCTTATTGAACATTAATCCCTCCTTCTTGTCTTTTCAGAACAGCACCATGGTTAATTCTACCCATAATTAACTTTAACTAATACTTGCAAACTCTCTTTTAACCTTGGTTTTATTTAAACTCTGTTACCTTTAAACTAAAGTTAGTGTTAACATCAGTTTAGAGATAACACTTTATTCATTGAAGTACGGATCTGGGTTAATCACTTAAGAACCAGTGATTTCAGTGTGATTTATATTGGGTTATATCAATGCCTTTTTAGTGCTTGACCCTGGGTCAGTAAGCCAGGGAGTATAAAATAAAGTTTTTCACTTTTCATTTTACGTGTTAAGTTGTATTCTAGTCTAAAATGTTCGCTAACTTCATTTTACTTGGGACATACATACTTCAGATTTCAGTGGACATCTAGCTTTGTTATGCAGTGGGACTGATTAGTTGTCTGGAGGAAATAGTTTTACAATATTCTTATATGTGGTGGCATTTAGAACAAATGTGACTTAAAGTTCAGGCCAACATTTTTTGTTAGTCCTATTATTTGTGTACATAGTAATGTGTTTTATCCTGTAAAAAGAATGGACAGTATATCCAATGTTAGTCATACTTAGAATACGTATATTCATTGAAATAATTGGATTTAAGTTCTGAAATCCATTGACTTTGATGGGTCTACTCTGAGTATGACATAGTTGGATACCACCCAATATAAGTAAGGTTTAATTTCCCTATTTTAGAGATAGAATGACAGCTGTTAAATATATACCGTCAAAAGCTGAAATATGGAGTGCTTGACAGCATAGTTCTATCTGCAAAATTTTAAAAAAGAAAACAGTGCCATGTTTCAGGTGGCTTAAGATGATAAAATACCCTACTCCAACTTGGCACACTCTAAATGTTTTGGACTGCAACCCCCATCATCTCCAAGGAGCCAATGGGAGCTGTATCCAAAACATCTGGAAGGCACCAAGTTGAGGGGTGCTATAAGACTTGCACAAGCACAGCTTAGACTTCATGTATAAATGTCACCTGTTGCATTTTATTAGTTTGACTGTATGCTTAGCAAATGAGTAATTCTAATTTTATCTGTAATGCAGTGGTCTTGATAACTAACATGTAGTGTTGCATTTAACTTTGCTGTTGAAATTGTTTTATAGAGTAACCTTGGTTCTGGCTTGAAATTGAGAATTAAAAATGGCCCCCTCTACATTTAGAAATCCAAAATAAACTTGTTGGAGAGGCCAATACTTTCAGAAAGCAGCCTATGCTGATATCTGTATTCACATCTGTATCTGTTTCATATATGTATTTAGGCTACTACCTGCTCTTCTGGCATGATTGCTTTTAACTGTCTACCATATTGCCATCACAAACATATCCAAACAGTTGTCTCCTTTTATTAACAGAATGGTGCCATTCTGACTAGAAATAGCAACAACAGTATGATCCCACTCATATTTACTCAAACATAAAATCTCACAGAGATCAAACATCCTAATCCTAAACATACTTATTAGGCAGTAAGTATGTTTAGGATTACAGCCTAATTCAGTGGCACTGAGTTATAGATATTCTAAGTGGCAGGCATATATATATATATATATCAGAAAAATCAGGTCTTCATGTTTGGGCAAAGGGCCCAAATAAAGGAAAAAACTCAGGAAGGGAGCAAGAAGTGAAACCTAAAACTGGTGTGAGCCTATTTTAACTGTAAGTGGATTCCTATTGGAATAATCTTAGTGTAGATCTCTTAGTAGTGCACTACTTTGATTTCTTATTTGGCAGGCACTAAATGTTGCTTGCCTTGCCAGGTATAAGGCTAAATCTATAAACATATACTAAAATAAGATCTTAATGGGGGTGAGAGGAGATTTTGGCTTGCAGTGAAGTTTTAAGAGACAGTTCCTTGAAACTTATATATTCACACAAAACATACAAATTCCTTACCAACAGTTGGATACCATTTTTGTATTAACTTTTGTTCTGCTGAAATTAATACTTCTTTGCCATGGGGTGCATTCATGCATGCCTTTTTCTTTGTACTATTTATGTTTCTAAAACAGCATCAGGTCAATTTCAGCTCCATGTGAGAATTACAGCAGTATTACAAATGAATGTTTTCTGTAACAATGAGTAAATTATTGGATGTAATACTGCAATAAGCAAAAATCTGCTCTTATTCCCTTATGGGGTACACAAGAGCCCTTATTGGGTTCTCCATTGGTCGGAGAATATAACAGAGGCCAACCAGAGAATTTTGAGAAGCAAAGCCTTTATTTTTGCTGTTGCAACAGGGTCCTTCCCCTCACACAAGAGATCAAGGAAGGAACCCAGAACAAAAGAGAACCTCCACTTTTATCAGTTTTCCCATCACCAAGAAACACCCCCGAAATACATCATTCCTACATCACAGCTACATAATCAATACCTCACAAAAAAGGGAGGGTTCAAGGTAGAAATCTGAGCACCTTTGACACCTCTCCTAGTCCTCTCACCCCTGCCAGGTGTGAATTCCTAAACACAAAGAGAAATTAACAGTTTCTTAAAAGTTGATCACTATCTTTTGTTCGGAGGAGTCTTCCATTGTGAATGAGATGGCTAGTAGTCTGGCACCATTTATGGGGAAATGTCCAGTTGGCAGAGCCTACAGCTTGCAGGATTATGGCTCCCAAGTTGATAGTCATGTGGAAATGTGTGTGTGATTCTGGTCAGAGAGAGTCAAAATGGTGTCAGTCAGGCCTGTCTTCCTGTGCTGTTTCAGACATATGCCTGTACATTCATGTACATGTTTATGAACAATTATATATATATATATATATATATATATATATATATATATATATATATATAACCTTAACATTTACAACAATACATAAATATATGTGCTCCTGGGAAGGTTTATTGGGCCAGGTGTCATCAGATATGTATGCACATGTATTATTACTTCCACACTTTATACATTTGCTGTAGGCAGCACTTTTGTAAGACCAGTGTTTTCTGTAGTAGTTGTAATGTGTAGCGCTGCTTTTAGATAATAGAATTTCTATTACAGTGGTACCTCGGTTTACAAACACAATTGGTTCCAGAAGTCTGTACTTAACCTGAAGCGTACTTAACCTGAAGCAAACTTTCCCATTGAAAGTAATGGAAAGTGGATTAATCCGTTCCAGACGGTCCGTGGAGTACTTAAACTGAAGCATACTTAACCTGAAGCGAACTTTCCCATTGAAAGTAATGGAAAGTGGATTAATCTGTTCCAGACGGGTCCATGAAGTACTCAACCTGAAGCGTACTTAACCCAAGGTATGAGTGTAATTGGTTCCGGAAGTCCGTGCTTAACCTGAAACAAACTTTCCCATTGAAAGTAATGGAAAGCGGATTAATCCGTTCCAGACAGGTCCGTGGAGTACTTAAACTGAAAATACTCAAACCGAAGTGTACTTAAACCGAGGTATGACTGTACCTGGAAAGGAAATATTGTGCTTCAATTTAGGAAATATTTGCTTCTTAAGCTAAAGCTAATTTCACCATTTCTAGTGGTCATAATGGCACCTGTGACAAAGTGCATCATGGACATTGTCCTCCTAGTTCTCTTGTTTGGGGAACATTACACATTGGGTAATAAAGGATAACCAATTATGAGTGCAAAAGAGTCTACTTCAGTGCAGTGAGATTGCATTAAAGACCAAGTAGTTTCTTCAAGCCTAAAACCATCAGGAACAAACGGTGTCTTTTCGTATGTAGTTGTGACAATGTACAGTATCTTATTTTTCCTTAATTCCAGACATTTGGGGGGAGTTTGTATTGAAATCACAAAGTACACAATGTGCTTTTATCTTCCACTTGGCAATCAGTACAGAGATTCCCCCTCCTCTTGTGTGGGTTTCACCCTTAGGAAAAAGGTCTCCTTTAGTGTTTGGAATTAGAGGCTCTTTTCCTCAGGTTTCTAGCCATTCAGAGAGGCAACCTCTGTTTTGCAGTGGAGAAGAAAGATACCTCTTCACCTTATGCACTGTCTTCCTTGTAATAATGGGTTTAAACTCTGCCATTAGTAATTGGGAAAAGAGCAACATGTTGATGGCGTTTAGGGGTCTAGACATTTTGGCTGGGATTGGTAGCCAGTCATTCACTTGGATCCCAATTGGCAGGGGGTTGGACTGGATGGCCCTTGTGGTCTCTTCCAACTCTATAATTCTAAGTTAGTTGCACTTAGTTAAGTCATGACTAATGTGCCCTACTGGTTTTAGTTAATTTAGTTTGGATCCAGCCCATTGTTTGTAGTACCTAGTGATTTTTCACTTCCTCCTAAGAGCAAAAGTCAAAGCAGTGTTTTATACCAACTGTCCAGTCAGTTGGTTTTGCGGACCACTTATTGTCAGTGTTATTTATAGCAAGTAGCCCCTCTTACAGGCCATGACACTGTTGGATCCTAACACAATATGCAGTGTTGCTTCACTCAACACTAACTTAACTTACGGAATTAGCCAGCATTCAAAATTAAACCTAATCAGTCTTTTTTGTGACTCAAGAGCGCCATCTAGTGACCATGTTCAGCCTGGCATATGGAGGAATGAGCCACATCAGCCCCAGCTGATGTCGCTTGTTCCTCCCACCAGGCGCTGGCGGCAGAGGGAGTTCCTCCACCAGCAGCACCCAGCTCACCAAGGGATTCAGGTGCAGGCAAGTTCCACCCGCGATACACTGCCAGGTGAAGGCGCCATTGCGCTCTGGCTCCCAATCCATTCCTGGGCAATGTATCAATACATCACCCGGGCCTAGGTGTCATCTGCAAATTTGATGAGCATCCCCTCAGTTCCTTCATCTGAGTCATTTATAAAGATATTGGACAACAACAGGCCTAGGGCAGAACTGTGCAGCACTACCACTTGTCACTTTTTTCCAGGATGACAAGGAACCATTACTCTTTGGGTTGAGTCAGTCAACCAGCTACAAATCCACTGAACAGTTACAGTGGTACCTTGGGTTAAGAACTTAATTCGTTCTGGAGGTCCGTTCTTAACCTGAAACTGTTCTTAACCTGAGGTACCACTTTAACTAATGGAGCCTCCCGCTGTTGCCACACGATTTCTGTTCTCATCCTGAAGCAAAGTTCTTAACCTGAGGTACTATTTCTGGGTTAGCGGAGTCTGTAACCTGAAGCGTCTGTAACCCGAGGTACCACTGAACCTCATTCAACCCACATTTTACCAGCTTCCTCACAAGAATATCATTCCAGAGGGAGGGTGCCACTACCGAGAAGGCCTTCTGCCTGGTTCCCTCTGTAACTTAACTTCTTACAGTGAGGGAATCATCAGAAGGCCTTCGGAGCTGGACTTTCGTGATGGGGATAGAGACGCTCCTTCAGGTATACAGAGCCAAATCTGTTTAGGGCTTTCCCCTCAATTAAGAGAAAACAGGAGTGGATGGTTACAAACAGCAAACAGAAGCATCTCATCTCTTCACCTTTGCATGTCTAGAGGTGGGTGGGAATGCACAAGCTCAGTTTGCACCTGCTCATTCAGTAAGTTGGTTTGTCATTACCGGTTGGTCTAAATCAGGCCAGTCTGTGACTCCTCGCTTGTCTCTCTCTTCCGCATAAAGTGAATGCACACGAAGTAAAATATTAGCTAACATGTAGAAAAAGCAAAATAAAAAAATTCCTTCAGTATGTAGAAAAAGCTTAGGCTTGTTTCAGTTTGCACAGACCTTCAGTTTTGACATCCATGAGACTCAAAATGAAACTTGATAATTGAAGCGAAGTATCTTTTAGACAATGGCCTTGTTAGCATGTAATGATAAGTCAAACTTCTGGAGTATATTGATTTATTGTGTAAATAAGCAGCATGCTGGTGTACAATACTCCTCCCTGATGCAAGTAGAGTAAACAACCAAGAAGCTTGGGCTTCCTGTTATGTTTGAATCAGAGTTTGTGGTTTATTTTTTCCAGACAAGTACAGTAACTAGCCAACCTTGCTGATCATGGCTTCTCCAGACTATGATCCTTCATTCAAATATAGTTTCCTGGTTTGTTTATCTGGTTTGCACCAGGAGAGGAGCCATCGGGCTCTATGCAGCAGCACAGTGGAGTCCCAATTTCGCACCCCCCACCCACACTCATGAACCACTTGAAAATTGCTAAGTGACAACGTGAACTACTTAATGATTTGTAGCAATTGTAGTGTGCTGTTCCAGATGCTATATGATTTGCATAGAATTCAAATTGTATAAAATACAATAAAGGGAGAGACAGGAGAATTTTTGTTGCTGCCACTGGCACAGTTGGATCTCACCCAGTTTCATATTTTAAAAGCAAAGTATATACTTGTTTTTTGTGTTCAGAGTCTTGTAAGATGCTCTTGAGAACTTTAGTATGATATGCACATTTGTTTATTTTATGTTGAATGTAGGTTCAGATGCAAGTCCACCCTAAGCTATCATCTACTGAAGATGCTTTGCAGTATGTTGAGGAGTTAATACTGCAGTTGCTGAACATGTTATGCCAAGCTCAACCAAGAAGCTTCCTGGATGTAGAGGTACAAGAAGAGTTTGTAGCTATTTCTATTTATGCACTACTGTTATTTGCTGATGATATATTATTAATTCAGTCATTCATCATTGGATTATTAACACAATATTGTATTAATTATTTGATTCTTCTGTTTTTTATTATTACCTTATTCTGATACCTGGTGAGCTGTTTTGGGTACAAATATATTATGGGAAAGCAGTATATAAATTAATAATGGGGATTCTGATTTTGACCTTTTATTGGGGGTGTTAAGTTTGGAAAATTATTAGCAAATATATAGATTTGTTAATAATGTCTCTGTTCTTACACAAATTAATAATGTTTTCTTAACCAAACTAGATAGCTTTCAGTGACTTAAGATATTGTAAAAAAAATTAAAATGTTATGTGCTGATTATATATTTAGCTGCAATTCCTATTTTTTAAAAGGATCGTGTACAAAAAAGCTTTCCCCATCCTATTGATAAGTGGGCAATAGCTGATGCACAGTCTGCAATTGAAAAGAGGAAGCGAAGAAATCCATTATTTCTCCCAGTAGAAAAAATTCACCCATTGTTAAAAGTAAGTATTCTAAATTTAGTGTAGAAGATGTTGCAAAATTAACAGAATTTACCCATTTGTTCTTCAAAGCTGAATTACAGTACTTCCTATAAAGAGAACAGATTTTTATAAACCACTGTACCTAGATCTCTGATCCTAGCTAGTAACAGATCAAACTAGAATTCAATAAATCTTAGCTGGTGTAATTAGTCAGAATTTGACTGCCACAATCTTACACTTCCCTTGACTTGGAAGCCATACCTGCTTGATCAAGCCGTGGGCATCCAGTCCAGCACTTTGTTCTTATAGTGACCAACCAGGTGTCTGTAGGAAGCCTGCAAGCAGAACCTGAGCACAACCGCATTCTCACTACTTGCAGATCCCAGCAACTGATATTCAGAGGCATAAGCGTTAATATTGGTCTCATATTTTAAAGCCGTCCAGATTGATGGGGATCACTACTACTTGTTGGAGTGAATTCCATAGTTTATATAAACTTACTTTTGTCTGTCCTGAATCTTCAAACATTCAACTTGATTGGGTATCCCCAACTTCTAGCATTTTGAGAAGCAAAAGATATCAAAAATTGTTTCTGTCCCCTCTTACTCATCTTTTAACTAAAAGCCCCAAATGTTGTAATCTTTCCTCACAGCAAATTTGCTCCACCTCCTTGATCATTTTTGTTGCCTTTTCTGAACCTTTTCCAGCTCTACAATATCATTTTTGATGTGAGGCAGCCTTTTTGAGGTGAGGCAACACAGTATTCCAAGTTATACAAACATAGATTTTTATAACAGTATTATGATATGTTTTATGTTCATTATCTTTCCTAATGATCCCCAGCATTAAAAATTTTCACGTTTTACAACTGCAGCACACAGGGCTGGATACAAGTCTATAATAATTGTTGTGTAATTTGACTAACAAGAAATATATTTAAGTTACTTTGTGTGGTGTTAACAATTAAGATGCTCCTGTCACCAGTTACTCAACATTTCAGCAAAAACATTATTGTTGGAACTACATTGTTGTTAACTGTATAAAAATGACCTTGCTTATATGACACAGGAGCAAATTGGTGTAGATGTTTAAAAGCATGAATTTATTAGGTGCATTTGTGTAACCCAACATACTAGAATAAGTTATCTCTCTTTCAGGAAGTTCTGGGTTATAAAGTTGACCACCAAGTATCTGTTTACATAGTGGCAGTATTAGAATACATTTCTGCAGATATCTTAAAGTTGGTTGGGAACTATGTACGGAATATTAGACATGATGAAATTACAAAACAAGACATCAAGGTGGCAATGTGTGCTGATAAGGTAGGTAGAATTTATATTTGTAATTACTAAATGTTTTAGATCCAGAAGATTCCTTCCACAAACAACATGGGTCCATAAACAGAAGGGGCTTTGATCTTGCATGGGTGGAAGGGGGGAAATGATATACAGCCGTACCTTGGATCTCGAACGACTTGCAAGACGAACGTTTTGGTTCCTGAATGCCGCAAATTTGGAAGTGATTTTTCCAGTTTGCAAACTTTCTTTGGAACCCGAGTATCAGTAGCGACTACTGTGGCTTCTGATTGCCTGCAGGAACTTCCTGATGCCAATCAGAAGCCGCGCCTTGGTTTCCAAACCATTTTGGAAGTCAAACAGACTTCCAGAACAGATTCCATTCAACTTCCAAGGTACCACTGTACAGGTAACTCACATTTTACTTTTATTTTACTTAAGCAATTGCATAAGTGAGGCATAATATATAGAGAATGGAGGAAACTCATTCCCCATTTATTCTCTCTCACACACACACACACACCTGCACACAGCTGTAATTGTGGGCTTACCCAACTTCAGGAAAGCAGCAGGAGGGCTTTGGGACACTGCCAGAGCCTTTGCACATTTTCTGCAAATCCTGGTAAGCAGCCCTCCACCTTCTGTGGTGGGGTGGTTCCCGGAGTTCCTGGCTTTATGCGTTTATTATCTCAATGTTCCTTGGCCCAAGTTGTTCAGGGTTTTGTACACCGATAGCAAAAACCTTGAATTAAGCTCAGTAGCAAGTGTATCTTAGAAGACTGAAGTCTGGGGAATATAGAATTTAGATTTTTCTCTTCCCTTTATGGTCATGACATTAGGTACTTTTAATGACTTTAGGTGAAGCAACCTAAACTTAGATGTATGAGTGCCAGTCTCCTAGAGACTGGGATCATACACAGCACAGCTTACCTTCTTCTATATTTGATTTCAGCTCGGTTAGTAACAGTTTTGTTCCCCAGGGCTCGCTTTAACTTCGATTACATCTTTTCTCAAAAGTTATTACTTCCCCCCCCTTTATTTAAATAGGTGTTGATGGATATGTTCCATCAGGATGTAGAGGATATTAGTACGCTGACTTTATCTGATGAAGAACCCTCTACTTCTGGAGAACAAAACTACTACGATCTTGTAAAGTCATTCATGGCAGAGGTTCGACAATATATAAGAGAACTAAATCTTGTAATAAAAGTTTTTAGAGAACCTTTTATTACCAACCCTAAGCTGTTTTCAGGTCATGTAAGTACTATTTAATTTTATTTTGATAGGATTCTTTTGGAAAAGCCTATTCTGTTAGAGTGGTGTACAACCTTAGCACAAAACCTTAATGAGCATAAGCATTTGAAAATAAAAAGATACTGTAGCCCTGTTTACAAGCTTAAATTCATGTGTCCTCTACTGTGTGAGGGGTTGGTTGGATGTATGGAAGCAGGAATGTGCTCATTGCTGCCCTGGACTTTAGATGGAAGGATAGCATATACATTTAATAAATGAATTAGCAAAGCCACTCCATCATATTCTCAACAGCCTGTCTCTGCACACACCCACAAGTTAGTGCTGAACTTCTGTAGCTTGCCATCCATGTGTAAGGGTCCTTGTATGATTTGGAATCCTGCAGAATCAAGGTTGTGAATAACGCAGAGAGCATACACAAATAAAGCAAGCTCCTCGATGCAGACATTCACTTTGCCTGTATGACAGGATGTAAGGCTAGTGAGTGCATCCTTCCTCACCTTCAAATTTAAATCCTGAAAACATTTGTATAAATGCTATTTTTTATGAGCCTGTATAAATGCTATTTGAGGTGCTAGTAGGGACCCAGGTGGCGCTGTGGTTAAACCACTGAGCCTAGGGCTTGCTGATCAGAAGGTCGGCGGTTCGAATCCCTGTGACGGGGTGAACTTCCATTGCTTGGTCCCAGCTCCTGCCAACATAGCAGTTCGAAAGCACGTCAAAATGCAAGTAGATAAATAGGAACCGCTACAGCGGGAAGGTAAACGGCGTTTCCATGTGCTGCTCTGGTTTGCCAGAAGCAGCTTTGTCATGCTGGCCACATGACCTGGAAGCTATACGCCGGCTCCCTCGGCCGATAATGCGAGATGAGCGCGCAACCCCAGAGTCGGTCACGACTGGACCTGATGGTCAGGGGTCCCTTTACCTTTACAGCATTTGTAACCCAAGGTACCACTGCATAGTCAGTCAATCAGGTTACAGGTGCCATCACACACATACATACATACATACATACATACATGTATTTCACTTAAAAGCTTTATCAGACAATCAAGTGACTAGCAGGACAAATTCCTGAAGACTGTTTTACATCTTAATTCATGGTTATATGTGAACCAGCTTGCTTCTGCCTCTTTGGAGACCTGAAATGGGATATTACCCCCCCCCCCTCAAACCTTTACAGGTATCCTGGATTTTCTAATATGGCATTATCAATCCAATTAAGGGTTGGGTTCTAAAGAGCTCTGGTTCCAAGTGAAAGACACATCTGTGCATAACTTGGGGAGAGGGCAGGAGAGATTTTTCTTTAGTCAAACAGTGAATGCTTGTTAGGAAAGCCAATACTCATATATTTTTTCTTATGTCTTAAATAGTCTCCATGAAATCTGTATTATTCAGGAGGTTCTGCAGTATTTATTCTTGCTTTGGTCGACTAATTCCCATCTCCAATTACTATTTATCAATCCATTCATTTTTGCAGGATGTAGAAAATATATTCAGTCGAATATCAGATATTCATGAACTTAGTGTGAAGTTGTTGGGCCATATTGAAGACACAGTAGAAATGACAGATGAAGGTAGTCCCCATCCCTTAGTTGGAAGCTGTTTTGAAGATTTAGCTGAGGTAGGTAATAGTATTTATAGATTTGTTGCTTATATGCTACATATTACTAATAAATTCTAGATGTATCCTATAAACTGCAATAATATTTTTTATAATGCCATACTCTAAGCAGTTTATGTTGGCTAAAAATTTCAACTGAATGACTTAGAGGGATAGATTACTTGTTAGAAACTAGTTACCATGTACACAGCTAGCTGTGCATGTTCTTCTACTTCTAACAAAATAAAAAAAATCCTTCCAGTAGCACCTTAGAGACCAACTAAGTTTGTCATTGGTATGAGCTTTCGTGTGCATGCACACTTCTTCAGATAAGCATGCACACGAAAGCTCATACCAATGACAATCTTAGTTGGTCTCTAAGGTGCTATGGGAAGGAATTTTTTAATTTTGTTTTGACTACGGCAGACCAACACAGCTACCTACCTGTAACTTCTACTTCTAGTGTGTCTCGGTATATAATCTTTAAGAAAAAAATATCTCCTCTCATCTCCAAATATTTATTGATTAGACAATGCTACTTATTAGTTCATACGTGAATTATATCCAGTTGCTTTAAACCAGGCTTCCTCAACCTTGGCCCTCCAGATGTTTTGACACTGCAATTCCCATAATCCCTGACCACTGGTCCTGCTAGCTAGGGATCATGGGAGTTGTAGGCCAAAAACATATGGAGGGCCTAGGTTGAGCAAGCCTGCTTTAAACTCTGTCATACGTAGGTTGCTATATTTTCAAACATTTTGTCTTACCTCGTTTTAATTTCTTTCTATATAACTTCTATATCATTTATAACCTATTTATTATTCTATATATATATATATAATAATTTAATTATACATTTAAGCACTGCATGTTAATAAACTGAGTAATTAATTTCACTTACAATCAGGAGCCTGTGTCTTGTCTTGTGTTGTTTTGTTTTGTGTTTTGTTTTGTTTTGTTTTGTTCTACCATGTAAGCTTTACTCCCTATTCCACTGACTTGCTAATGACCAAAACAAATTGGAATCCAATGAATGTTGGTGCATTGGCCAGTTTCTTGTATGGTATGCACTAATATTGATTGGGTTCCCAAATTAACATAAGGCGGTAAACATATTCCTACCTACCTACCTACCTATCTGTCTATTGCATGATAGCATTGAAACAGTGTTTGAGTAAACTGAAATATTCTAAAATCCTTTATTTAGGAGCTAGCATTTGATCCTTATGAATCGTACACTCAAGATATTTTGCGGACTGGTTTTCATGACCATTTTCTTAGCCTACTGTCAAAGCCTGGTGCAGCATTCTATTTACAGGTATGTTAATGTTCAGTTTCTGTTAATTGGTTAATTGGTTCTCATGGGAAACTTACAGATTCTGGCTTCACACAATTAACTCAAGGCAGTGTCAATTTACTCTTGGCAGAAAGCCAAGGTCTGCCTGACCTAGAAACTACTCTCTTCTGATTGGTTAACGACCAGCACTGAACTCTGTTATCAAGGAATGCTAGCACAGTTGGTTTTTGTTAGGTGTTAGGAGTAGAAGTGCTGTGTATATGGTTGGAGAGAGGAAGAGTAAGGATTTATTTTGCTTTGCTTTGTATGCAGAAACTCTGCTGCTTTTATTTTCTTTTAATAAATCCTGTAAATAGTTACTCTGCGTCTAGCCGACTAGTCATTTCCACCTCAACTAGCTTCTGCGCTGTGCAGGAAAACTCTGCTACGTTTGGGCTAAAGCCACTAGAGCTATGCCTGACACTTCAAAATTCTAAGAGTTAAGTAGTAAAGTTTACAATGCAAATGATGTAATAATTAGACTTGATGGTGAAACTGAAATATCTTTTCATTTCTAGTCAATAGGAGATGGTTTTAAAGAAGCTGTTCAGTATGTTTTACCCAGACTGCTTCTCGTTCCTGTTTACCATTGCCTTCACTATTTTGAACTTTTAAAGGTAAGAGAGTGGTAGACATGATTGCGTCTAATATTTTAAAGATTTTATGTTTAATTTTAAATAGCATTTGCAACCCACTCATATTGTCATGTGATCTTGCTTTTGGCACTGGGGTTTTTCTTAAGAACAGTGCACAACTAGTGAGTAGAGTGCTGATGTAGGTAAATATGAATTTACGGTGTTCATGTGCCACACTTCATAAAATCTTGTGCCAAGGTGGTTGATATAATTAAAAGCATAACAAGATACTAAAAAGAAAATGAAAATCAAATAAAACAGTTAAACTTCAAAGTGAATTTTTCTACAAAACCAGTGTTTAAAATAGGAGGCCTTAAAATGCCTTAAAGGGATTAAAACATTTTGATCTGACACCTACATGATAGTAAAGGCCACAAGGCAAATGTATCTGGGATTTTAAAAAGTTAAATTACAGTCAAGAGAATAGGGTGAGTTGTATATCTTTGGTGTTAAAGGGGTATGAATGTGCGTCTTAAGCAGAGTCCCCAGGCTACGGCCCGTGGGCCAGATACAGCCCGAAGGCCTCTTTTATCCGTCCCACAGTGACCCCCGCCGCCCGCTCTTAGTGGCGTGGCGCGGCTGCCACTTCGGGTCAGAGGAGCTCTGGAAATAGCTTGCGCGCATGTGCAAGCATAATTTTCGGCGCACTTCTGGGTTGGAGGAGGCCCGTGCGCATGCGCACAAGTTATTTCTGGCACTCCTCTGACCCGGAAGTGTGCCGGAAATAGCGCTTGTGCATGCGTATGGGTGCAGGCTCCCCCGCCCAAAGCCGGGTAAGTTTGGGGACCCCTGGTCTTAAGCCTACAAATAAAAAAACATAATGAAGATGCCTGACACACCTCTGTGGGAAGGGGATTTCACAACTTAGACACTGGGTTGTAGAATTACACACTTAAGTTATAGACTGGAAACAGTCTGTTATTGAAAACTTAGCATCTAGATTTTAATTAAAGCTAGATGTTGGACTCTTCAGTTTGGCTTCTTTACTTGCAACCATTTATCTTTCTTAGTCTCCTTTCTCCAAGTTAAGACTCTTAACTTAAACTGATAGCAGTTGACAGCCTCTATCTCAGTGTCTCAGTACTATGATTCCTTCCATGGAATGTGAACACTTGAGCAGGTTTCATGAGCCCTTCTCATAGATTACTAACATATTATTTGATCTCTTAAGGCACTCTGACAACTTTTTTTGCTGCTGAAGGATGAAATCTGATTTGTAAACTTCTGTAGAAGTATTAACTATTATTTTTACTTTCATAGCAATTAGAAGAGAAAAGCGAAGATCAAGAGGACAAAGAGTGTTTGAAGCAAGCAATTACAGCCCTACTTAATCTTCAGAGTAGTATGGAAAGGATATGCTCAAAAAGTCTTGCAAAGAGAAGACTTAGGTAAATGCATTTCCACCCCGCACCACACCCCTTGCTTTTAGCCTGGTTTGTTGTTCTATAAAGCCAGGCTTTCCAGTTTCCTCTTTCAGTAAACAATGAACAAAGCAGTTTGTGGCAAGCCTACTTTTTCAAAGGAAGTGACATCAAAGTCCAGATAGCTATTGTTTTCAGAGTCTCTGATATGTGTGTGTCCTTGTACACTTCTAGTGAATGCATCTTGAGAATCTTCTGGTAAGCAGCAAGAAAAAAAAGGTTTTCATTAGCTGTTAAGAAATAAAAATACCATGCCGAACCATTTGAAATGCCTAACAATTTTTTGTTAACTCTTGATGCAGTTATTGTGGTGTGTGCTGTATTTAAAGTAAACAACAGTGTCGTGTCAGATTTTATTTCAGATGCTTGCAGTCTTTATCAGAAAATATTAGTTTCCACTTTGCTGTTTAATCAAAATTGATTGGTCAACTGGAATTCTGTATTAGGCATATAATTTAAATATTAACAGTGACCATAGCACTTTCAAGTCTTGGACGTTTGAAGCTGACTCATGGAACATTCTTTGAATACTTCTTCAGGCTAATTGTTTTCAAAGTTAGCCTGCATTAGTTATTTTTCTGCTAGTATGTGCAGCTACTGTTTGAATTAATGTCATTTTGTTTCTCTTTCAAAGTGAATCTGCATGCCGGTTCTATAGTCAACAAATGAAGGGGAAGCAGCTAGCGATCAAGAAAATGAATGAGATCCAGAAGAACATTGATGGTTGGGAGGGTAAAGATATAGGACAGTGCTGCAATGAATTTATAATGGAGGGAACTCTCACACGTGTGGGTGCCAAGCATGAAAGACATATATTTCTCTTTGATGGTCTAATGATTTGTTGTAAATCAAATCATGGCCAGCCAAGATTGCCTGGTGCTAGCAATGCAGAATATCGTCTGAAAGAAAAGTTTCTCATGCGGAAGGTACAGATCAATGATAAAGATGACACTAATGAGTACAAACATGCCTTTGAAATAATTTTGAAAGATGAGAACAGTGTTATATTTGCTGCAAAATCGGCAGAAGAGAAAAACAACTGGATGGCAGCCTTGATCTCTTTACAGTATAGAAGCACCTTGGAGCGAATGTTAGATGTAACATTGCAACAAGAAGAGAAGGAAGAACAGATGAGATTTCCAAGTCCTGAGCTTTATAGGTTTGCAGAACCTGATTCTGAAGAGAATATTGTTTTTGAAGAAAACATGCAGCCCAAATCTGGAATTCCTATTATCAAGGCAGGAACTGTTGTCAAACTCATTGAGAGACTTACATACCATATGTATGCTGGTAAGGAATTTTTCCAGGTCTTTAAAATGTCTGAATTTATGTTTGAATGAATTTTAGTTTATTAGTATCTTCTATCTTCCATATAGCCAGAGAATCAAGGTGGTATAGGTTTCTGATAAAAGTGGCAGCTTGTAAAAAACTTTTAGTGGTATCCTTGAGTTGAGTGACTATGCCTCTAGTTACACCTGCCCAGTAGCTTGGATGCTGGATCATTTATCTCTGAGATAAAGAACAAAAAGACTTTAGCATACATCCAGTTGATTAGCATTAATACCCTGTTAACATTAACAAACCTACAGAGAAATAGAGTTGTTCTTTGGGAAACAGGTTCAATTGAAATGTCATGTCAGTTGTACTAGTATACATACAGAAGCAAAAACAGATAGTATGGACTAATTTATTACATCTATAAACTTCAGCAGCTGCCTAACAGAAGAGAGAGTATTTATGTGTAACAATGTGGTTTTGTAATATTGTTTTGTAATACAGTAGTGCTAATGAATATATAAGACCATATCAATTTATATTTTTTTAAAATACAGGAATATGCTTATCTTAAATCACCTGAATCAGGTGGTCTCAAATAAATTGAAAACATTACCTATAATTTGCACAAGTTGTAATTTAGCAGTTAAGTATTAAATCAAATATTTTGGAATGCGCATGTCTAGACTTATTTAAGGTACCCTCATATGCAATTGGTTCACCTATTTTATGTGCTTTGCTTACAGTATATTAATGGTGAAAATCTTAATTATTTAAACTTGTCCACATATCCTAAAGGCCATTCCACTTTACAAAATAGTTTCATTGAGAAACACTTAAATGTTGTGTTAAAGCATGGTGCATTTAATAGTGGTGGGGGTATGCTCATCCGACTTAGGATGCTTTTTCCCATGCTAGCTTTTAATATTTCATTTCAGAGAGGAAGGTTAAATCCATGGAAATTGTATTCAGGAGGACTTCTATGTAGAATTCTCTCCTCTCCTTTTTCTGGCTAATGGGTGCAGAATATAGTTACAAGAATAGCACTTACTATGCAGTATCCGTAATATGCCACAGTTGTATACAGGGCTGTGTGTATTTCATGCTAAAAGGAATTCAGAACCCCAATCCAAATTCTGCATTAATTAAAAGAATGGTTTTAGGTCATGTATAAATTGTGCAAAATCTGTATTTTAGCATAGATATGCATATTTTTGTGATTTTGCTAGTTATAGGACTGGTAAACACGCTTAAGCTATTCCTTGTGCACCTACTGAAAAACGTATTCATTCACTACTCTGGCTTCTGAAGCTTTTGAAAGGTTTTTGTTTTTTTTAAGGGACCCCTGACCATTAGGTCCAGTCGTGACCGACTCTGGGGTTGCAGCGCTCATCTCGCGTTATTGGCCGAGGGAGCCGGTGTACAGTTTCCAGGTCATGTGGCCAGCATGACAAAGCCGCTTCTGGCAAACCAGAGCAGTGCACAGAAACACCGTTTACCTTCCTGCTGTACCTATTTATCTACTTGCACTTTGGCGTGCTTTCGAACTGCTAGGTGGGCAGGAGCTGGGACCGAGCAACGGGAGCTCACCCTGTCATGGGGATTCGAACCACCGACCTTCTGATCGGCAAACCCTAGGCTCAGTGGTTTAACCCACGCCACCCAAGTACTAAAAGGGCCAGATATTAGCTTTTAAAAAATGAAAAAGCAGGTTGCTGAATTCTGCATCCACTGCTACAGAAATGCAGCATGCACACAGCTCCATTGAGTTCCTAGAAAAATGCACATACCTTTTCCACTTCTTTTTCATGAGAACAGTAAACAGAAACTGCTGTGCATGAACATTCTGATATATTTGGATAGTTTCCCTTGCTTGTTTTTTGAGTTGCAGAGTTCTAAATCTGGAATAAATACCACTTTTCACCTCTTCTAACTGAACAAATACATTCTCTTCAAATTGCTTAAATTGGTCATTAAAAGATCTAAATTCCATCACTAATGTTTTCTTAAAATCATCAATTAGTAGTGTATGTGCTTCCATATCAACTGTTTCTTTTCTCTGGCTTTTTCTGTTGACTATTCTAACAGATAAAGCCACTACTTTTGAGAAAAATAATATCCTTATACATAGGTTAGGGGACCTCGAAATTAAACGCTGAAATTCATTATTACCAAATCAGCACGATAAATAGAATAAAGTCATTATCATTTCAACAGACCATAGTAAAGCTTTTCAGTGGTGTCCTCCCATTTGTAGAATGCTCTCCTTGCTCTGTTTATACTTTAACTGGGTAAGTCTTTGATTGAGCTTTTGTTGATGGGAGGAGCTATTTATGTTTTAACCACTTTTAGTGGTGTTCTGGTTTTAAAATAAACATGCATTTTGTATTATTGGCATTCTATTTTTGTTAATCGCTTTGAGATTCCTTGTAGAAAGCAACTAATAGATTGAATAAAAAATAATCAGTTGCATCCAATGCTGTCCATGGGCAAGCAGAATGGATTTCAGCTCCTGCAACAAGACTTTCTCTCTTCTCCATTTCAGCCTCTGTGTATCCTCAAAACCTGCTCTGGAGGGTTGGAGGACCCCCCCCCCAATTGCAGATTTTGGAGACACACAGGGAACTGCAGGTTGGAGAAGAAGTCCTGTTGTGTCAGCTGAAGTCCTTTTGCACAAGGTTGGGTTCTGCAAAATCGTAATGGGGGAAGGTGGGTGGGTTTGCCTTGGCTCACCTGGTAGAGAAGCTCTGGCCCTCTCCATTCTTCCCCATATACTGGGATGTTTTTTGTTGGTAGCTAGTTTGTGTAAATGAATGGGAAGTTGGAATTGGGACCATTAGCTCCTTGTGGTGTAAACGTGGCCAGATTGAGCAAATGGCAATTAAATGCAGTATGGGTTATTTGACAGAATTTTTACATCTTCCCAAAGCCTTTGGGTATTTTTGCCTCTGTTCACAGTTCTGTGTGTGGTAAAAGTTCATTTCCATTTCCTGATTTGGCCCTTCCGGTTTTGAAAGAGCTTGCAACTTTTTTCTCTTGGAGGGTTCTGCTGTTCTATTTATAGAGCTTTGATACGTTGAATGCTTGTGCGTCAGCATAGTGTCCATTTCCTTTCTTAACGCATTCAAGAATGGTTATTTATGATTTTTTTAGCTGTTGTTGTTCTTTTAGCTTTTTAAAATGCCTGTTTGAGGAGAGATTTATCACATAGACAGACATCCTGACTTAACTGTGTGTATGTATTTTTAACCAACTACTTGGCTCTATGAAGTCATTGCAGGAAAAGAATTTAGTAGGAAAATTGAACTTGCTGTATAGTAACATCAAACAAAGTGATAGAAAGGTATGAGTTTTATAACTACAGTAGTACCTCGGGTTACGAACGCGATCCGTTCCGGGTCGCAGTTCGTAACCCGAAAAGGTCGCAAACCGAGCGCCGCTTCTGCGCATGCGCAAAGCGCGCATGCCGCTTCTGCACATGCGCAGGATGCACGCGCACCGAAAACACTTCCGGGTTTGCGGAGTTCGTAACCCGAACTGTTCGCAACCCGAGCGGTTCGTAAACCGAGGTACGACTGTATGAGGCTTATTCTCTCCTTGTAGGTAGGAGGAAATTCAGTACGCGGAAGATCCCATCTCTGGGATTGGGTAGGCAGGGCCTCTCCCCAAATCCCAAACTGTTTTCCATTCTTGGTCAGGGAAGGCTTTTACAAAGCTCACCCAAAGAGCCAGAGGTCACCTTCCACCCTGCACCTCATTCTTTCTCACCAAGTGCATCAAGGAAGATGTGAGGACACACCAATTAGGGTAACTGCATTCAAGTCGTTTCATGTGCTGTGCGGTAGGCCTTGACTTTCTCTTGCTGCAGTCTGAAGGAACCATGGTGGTTAAATTCAACCCTTCAAGAATCTCGAACCACTATAGACGTGGTAGCAGTGGACACTTTAAAATATTCAATTTTGATCCTTGTCTTCTAATTTAGATACAACAAAACTAAAAGCAGTGTAAGCTTGGCAGGGAGGAAGAGATTATTTCTGGTTCAGGAGAGTTGTCTCTTGGTAAAATTGTAGAGAAGCAGGAGCCTTTTTTGTAGTTATTAGTACTGTATTTTTGTTGTTGTAAAAGGTACTGGATATTTCAGTGGGTTATGCTATGGGTTTAAATCAGGGGTCCCCAAACTACGGCCCCCGGGCCGGATGCGGCCCAATCGGCCTTCCAATCCGGCCCGCGACGACTCCCGCCGCCCGCTGCCGCCGCCCGCTCTCACGGCGCGCGGCGCAGCGACGATCTAAAAAATCGGCAAAAAATCGCCGAAAATCCTTTGTGCGCATGCGTATGGGCCTCTCCCGACCCGGAAGAGGTCATTTCTGGTGCACTTCCGGGTCGGGGGAGGCCCATACGCATGCGCACAAGCGTTTTTTGGCGATTTTTTTCCCGTGTGTGTGCGCATGCGCACGGGCGCGCACTCCCCCGCCCTCCGGCCCGCTGCGCGCGCACTCCCCTGCCCTCCGGCCCACCGCGCGGTCGGCGCGGCGGGCACCGGCCCGCCGCGCAGAAAGTCTGGGGACCCCTGGTTTAAATCATACTTTTAGTTATACTGCTATATGATTACATTTGGCCTTTGGCAAAACAAAGATTTGTGTTTGTCCCTAGCTAAATCTTCAGCCAGAGCAACTTTAAGCAAATGGTTTTGCTCAGAGCCTTTTAGGTCCTGTACAGCAGATGTGCTTATCCTGGGATTTACTGCTGCTTGACATGCTTAAGTTAAACACCCTCCTGTGTACAGGAAAGAAGGGGGAAACTCTTTTCTGATAAACTTCTGTTCTTCTGGTAGTACATTCTGACCACCCATCAGATGATGTGTTTTCATGTTTGAGTGTGGTTTGCATTGTTATTTGATTCTTTCACATGTGTAGTTTCCTAGCTTGGAGCTACCTTCACAATCTAGGGACACATTTCACCCCTCAAGCAGTAGCAGCTAGCAGGGTGGCCCAGGCTGGGGTGTGTGTGTGTGCTACTCACCTAGTTTCCCAATGCCACACACGCTGCTGACTACCAAGAGGGGGAGGGGCAAGGCAGCAGGGAGCTTGGTGTGGTGCAGGCACAGTGGCAAAGCCAGTTCAATGCCCCCATCAAGTTCCTTAATGTCTTGTCCCTCTCTCAGTAACTGGCAATGACATGCAGTGTTATTAGGCCAGATGCACAACACCACCCTGCTTCCTCACTGGCTAGTACTCCCTTCAGTAAAATACAGTTGGCTCCAGAGTCCCAGAAGCAAGATGTTGCTTTACCTTTTTGCCTACAAAGAGAGCAGAAATCCATCTAGAATGAATGCCCTTTCCCCATTCCCTCAGCCACGATTAGGTGACATCTCTTACATCTGCATCAGACTCCAGGGTTTGAGGCTTCTGAAGTTAACACTTATATTTAAAACAATATAGTGAAATATTTATTTTGTCTATCCTAGATCCCAACTTTGTTCGAACATTTCTTACAACATATAGATCTTTTTGCAAGCCTCAGGAATTACTGAGTCTCCTGATAGAACGGTAAGAGGACTTTTCTGAAATACTGTGTTGTAATTTTGGTTCCCTTCTTCTGAGATGAGTTTTAAAATAAAACTTTTATCCTGTGGAAAGGGGTGTGTGTGCTTATGCCTATTCCCTCTTCCCCCTAAGCACACCCTGGCTATTGTCCACTACCTCCAGAATGGAAGTTAAGGGAGACTAAAATTTGCCGCCTCTCCCTTCCTCTAATAGAGCTATCCTATCAGTGGAACTCTGTTCGTGGGAAACCAGAAGCTAATCCATATTCCTTTACAGATTTGCATTTAAGAAAAACCCAAATGCATATTTCATGGGAAATAATTTCTTCCCAATTTGGTGTGAATCTTCAATTCCACATTCTGTGCTTTACGTGCATACCTAAATAAATGAAGTTACAGCACTTGACTGCTTTAATGTGTGTGAAATTAAACACATATTTAATTTGAAGTACAGGCAACTTCCCATTCACATGTGCTCTATTTGCATGTAACTATGTGTACATGGGGTACCAGGAACCCAGAAGTAGAATCCAGAAATGGGGATCACCCTGGAGAGTGCTCCTAGCTCATGGGGAGACTCTCCCCAGAGCCTCCCCAGCTAACATCACATCAGCTGAGCAAACCCTGCAGTCCCCTATCTCATGTGAGCCGGAAGGGCAGCGGGTCTTGTTGACCGCCTCAGCTGATGTGCAAAGAAGAAGCTTCCCTGCACATCAGCTGTGCAAGCCCCGCTGTCCCCTCCGGCTTATGCCTGAGCAACAGTGGGACTTGTTGAGTGACTCACTGCAGAATTTTAATCCTATCCCTTATCATTCATTGCAAATGTTAAATACATGTTTAGTAACCTACTTTTTACATTACTATCCCACATTAGATTTGAAATTCCAGAACCTGAACCAACGGAAGCAGACCGCATAGCTATGGAGAATGGAGATCAACCTCTTAGCGCAGAGCTAAAAAGATTTAGGAAGGAATATATACAACCTGTACAGCTCCGGTAAGTAATCTTAAGTGTGTAAACTGCATCTTATTTAGATTTAGATCCCAATTTTTAAAATCAGTGGGTGGGATCCAAAGGACTGTACAATGCTCTATGCATACACCAGAGCTTTTCAACCTTCCCACCACTGCACTTTGAAAAACCCACTTCTGATCCAGAGTTCCACATGACTGATCTTTATTTGAAATGTATGCCTCAAAGTTTGTGTAATTTCTTAATGAACTGTGCTACCTTTATTAATGTAGTTATGATATGCCTTATCTGAAAATATTTCAGAAATGGCACTTCATCTACCTTGTGTTTCACTTAATAGTATTGTTACTTATATATTTTCTTCATTACAGATCTTAATTCAGTGATACTTTTAACCTTTTCCAGAACATTATATCACCTAACTAATATTGTGTCTCATATTCTGTATTGTTTATTCACCATTTTAATTCCACTAGATGATGCACGAGCCATTGCAATCTAGAGGGAGATAGAATTCATCATTGAGAGACATACCTTTTAACATTTTTGAGGATGACCATAGACATAAACTGACCTTTTGCTCTGGCTAGGTTTGCTACCACTGCACACATTCACCCAGCTACCAGAGCTTGGACTGGAGATTGGGGGAACTCAGTGTTCTAGTCCTCCATTTTGAGGCCCAGCAAGTCAGACAGGAGTTTTGGCATGGATCCTGACAGCTGTACAGCACTTCTTCAGGGAGTCAGGACAGTATATATGCTGTAAAATGAAACCAGCCCTACGGCTCTAATAGACTTTGTCAAAAATATATCGTATAAACCTTGTCCTCAAATATTGTATAATTTCTGTTAATGTTATAGAGTTCTAAATGTATGCCGGCACTGGGTGGAGCATCACTTCTATGATTTTGAGAGAGATGTAGATCTACTGCAACGGTTGGAAGAATTCATTGGCACTGTCAGAGGTATTTGATTTGATTATTGCAAAGATCTTGCATGATCTGCTTCTTTTTCTTTTGTACCTATTTTATTGAATTGTAATGTTTCAGTTTGCCAGTTGGGCTTCATAAGGCAGAGGTCACTAATGAGATACACAGATAGGCACCCTGAGCCAGGAGATCCAAGAGTCATTCAGGCTGAGCATGTGGCAGCAAGACTGATCTCAAAGTCACACTGATTTTAGGACTAAAAAAATAATTTCCCTCCAGTTTTTGTTGAAGATTATGGTAGCAACTGGAAGTAAGATTTCCAGGTGCAGAAAAGGCCATTCTAGGCAGTTAGATGCTTGGCTGTAGGTGGGTGTCTTTTGGTACTGATCGGAAGTTAAGAGCTCAGGGATCTCTCTAAGCTACTGACAAATACTGTTGTGATTGAAATAGGATATGAAGGATATTTGGCTTTAGTAATTCCAAAAGTTTCCAGGCCACTGTACAGAGGGCCAGGACACTCGCTTTCCCTGTCAATAGAATTGTAGTTGAAAGGGACCCTGGGGGTTATCTAGTCCAATCCCCTGCAATGTAGGAATCTCAACTAAAGTATCCATGACAAATGGCCATCCTATCCAACATCTGCTTAGAAACCTCCAATGAAGGAGAGTCTGCCACCTTCTGAGGGAGTCCGTTCCATTGTCCAATAGCTTTTACTGTCAGAAAGTTTTCTGATGTTTACTAAGAATCTCCTTTCTTGTAACTGGAAGCCATTAGTTTGTGTCCTACCCTCCAGAGCAAGAGAAAACAAGCTTGCTCCATCTTCCTTGTAACAGACCTTCAGATATTTGAAGATACAGTCATACCTCGACATCTGAACGCTTTGACTTCTGAAGGTTTCAACTTCCGAAGTCGACAACCCCGGAAGTCTTTTCGCCGCGCACGGTCGGCGCATGTGCAGAAGCGTGAAATCACGCTTCGCGCATGCACCAACAGCGCGCTTCAACAACCGAAAACCTCGACTTACGAAGACGGCCGTGGAACGGATCGTCTTCGTAAGTCGAGGTGCCACTGTAGCTATCTTGTCTTCTCTCAGTCTCTTCTGGCTAGAGCCAAGGTGATAGTGTGTGGTGGTGGTGGTGGGGATTGGGGACAAACTGGTACTCTCTTGTAGCGACATACAACACTTAGGAAATACATTACCACAAGACATGATGATCGCTAGTTTAGCTAGGTTTAAGCAAAAGGATTAGGCATTTTAAAATGTAGATCTGTGTCTGGGGCCTCATGTTCAGAAACAGTACATTATAGGCCTCATCACTAAATGCTGGGAACAAAGGGGATGACTGTCTCCTCCGTGCCTTATTTGTGAGTTTCCTGGTTGCATCTGGCTGTTGGTGCTAGATCAGATGACTCTGGTTTCGTTTTCTGAATTTCTCACATTGTCTTCCACTGTTCTCCCATTACCGGTAGGTAAATGAGTATTTTCATTATTGGAACGTTTCTAGCTACTAGGTAACATTGTTATTATTCAAATGCTAGAATGTCTTTTTCTTTTACTTCTCAGGTAAAGCTATGAAGAAATGGGTTGAGTCAATTACAAAGATAATCCATAGGAAAAAGCAAGCACAAGCAATTGGGCCAAGTCACAATATTACTTTTGAAAGCTCACCACCTCCAATTGAGTGGCATATTAGCAAGCCAGGACACATTGAAACATTTGACCTGCTCACGTTGCATCCAATAGAAATTGCTCGACAGCTCACATTACTTGAATCTGAACTTTACAGGTAGCTCTGAAAGCAATATTATTCTCTTCTACATCATAATATGCAAGCAATGTAGTGTTTGGTCCTGGTCATTTCTGCATTCAGTTCTTACTAGCAAAGCTATTCATATTGCATTTGGGGAGCAATGTTCCAAATTGTGACTCCAGTATATATTAATGTGAATTTGATATAGGTAGTAAAGTGTTAATTTATTTTCATATGTTGGCTATTTGGAGCTCACTGTTAAAAATGTGTTATGAAAGCAAAGTTTGTAAGCTATAAGCTTCCAGAACCTGATTTCAGAATTATTGGTTATTTGTAATAATCTAGATGTATGTAGTAACTTAAAGGTAAAGGGACCCCTGACCGTTACGTCCAGTTGCGGACGACTCTGGGGTTGCAGCGCTCCTCTTGCTTTACTGGTTGAGGGAGCTGGCGTTTGTCCACAGACAGCTTCCAGATCATGTGGCCAGCATGACTAAGCCACTTCTGGTGAACCAGAGCAGCACACGGAAACACCGTTTACCTTCCCACTGGAGCAGTACCTATTTATCTACTTGCACTGTGTGCTTTTGAACTGCTAGGTTGGCAGGAGCTGGGACCAAACAATGGGAGCTCACCCCGTTGCGGGGATTTGAACTGCCAACCTTCTGATTGGCAAGCCCTAGGCTCTCTGGTTTAACCCACAGCGCCACCCGCGTCCCAAGTAGTAGCTTAATTGACCATAAAATGATAGCCTTTTCTCTGTAAATTATATTCATTGTCAATTTGTAGAGCTGTGCAACCATCAGAGCTGGTTGGAAGTGTATGGACAAAAGAAGATAAGGAAATCAATTCTCCTAACCTGCTCAAGATGATACGACATACCACAAATCTTACTTTGTGGTTTGAAAAGTAAGTTGTTTGAGTGCTTTGACTAAGATCTTCTAAATATTGATATTAACATCCAGGTCCATACAGAGATAGTCTGAGACCTGAGGTAGGAGTCTTGTTGGAATGACCAAAAAAAAAAAACACCAGCCAAAGGCATTGGGTAAACCTTTGTTTGGATGGAGGGGTGATTATAGCCTCTGCCTGCCCCTCCTTATTAAGGGTATCTTGTTAACAAGGAATCTGGGGGTGTGGATTCTGTCCGACACCTGGATGTGGGCTTGGACCATGCCACGAGCCCAACAGGGATCCCACAGGGTGTCCCTGTTTGATGTAAGTCATAGGGCTCCACATATTGGTGGTTTACCCTTAGTTTGACTGTCTGCAGATGGGCGGGAGTTGAGATACAGTCTGGCTTCACCCAATGCCTAAGCCAAACCGTGCACATTTGTAACCAATAAAGTTGTGGCCTATTCAAACCCCTAAACCAAATCCACTTGTCTGTGTGTTTATTATCCACTAGGGAACTGTGGATCACGGGGTCTTGGCATGCAACATCATTCCTGAGCTGCAACTTGGCAAAATATTGGAGCTTCATAGAAGGAAATAATTGTAGCAAGAACAATAATTCCTAAACTCAGTTGTTTGAAGTCTAAGAATTGAAAGACAGTATATTCTTTCAATTATGCACTGGTTTTAGACTGAGTTAGTAGTCCTCAAATTGTGCTTTGAGAAATTAAATAATTAAAGGCTCGTCTGAGTTTAGTGGAGCTGCGGATGCAGGAACCTGTCTATTGCATGTCTCATGATTCATTCTCTAGTCTTGCTGCCTCAGCTCCCTCTCAGGGTCAATAATCTGGCTGCATCTCTCCATCAGGCATGATAAGATCATTCAGTCATTCCTGTTTATCATGCAGTAGAATTCCCTCCATAGGAGCGGATGGCCCTTTGCAGCTCTGTATGAGTTTTACTTCTCCAGACTGTTTCATTCCTATGGTGTGTGCCCTGATCATACAGAAACAAGAGGTGGACTCTTCTGAAAGCAGACTTTTACTTTCCTACTGGTGTGCAAGTTTAACGTCTAATGTTCTCCCATTTGGATTCAGAAAAGAAGTTGGCTGCAGTAATTATATCAGCTGTTTGGAAACCCCTGTATTAAGTCACACTTGTCAAAATAAAATTATATTAAATTGGTGCTTTTTAACATTCTTGTACTGATAAGTACATCTTTTTGTACATTTAGATGCATCATAGAAACAGAAAACCTAGAGGAAAGAGTAATTGTAGTATGCCGGATAATTGAGATATTGCAAGTTTTCCAAGAACTAAACAATTTTAATGGTGTTCTTGAAGTTGTCAGTGCTATGAACTCTGCACCTATTTACAGACTGGATCATACCTTTGAGGTAAGTCACATGTAGATCTAGAAACTGTAATTGTTTTAACTGTTGCTGAATAAAATATCATTGAAAAAACAAAGACATTTAAACCAAAACCACTTTCTTCTTTTTCTTCAGTCTTCAGCATCAGCGCTGGGAAGGCTGTTGGGCAAATTTTTCTTTACATGGAGATAATCTCAGGGTTACATTAAACACTTACAAAATGCAGTGCAAATGTTTGTTTTGTCCCATGTACAAGGGTAGGAAGCCTCTGTGACATCTTGTTTTTTCTTTGCCAAAAGTTCCTTTGTGCATCTTGTCCCCATTTGCAGACTGCATACCGTGTTTCCCCTTTTTTAATACGTAGTCATAAAGTAAGCCATGGCAGGGTTTTTATGCATTCGGGAAATATAAGACATACCCCAAAAATAAGACGTACCTTCTTGCTTTCCTTTAGAGCCTCGAGAGGCTTGAAACCAGTTGGGAGGGGGTGCATGAATTGAGTGCGTCACCAGGCGAGCCGCGCTGGGAGCCTCCCCGCTCTTCCCAGGACTTTTTTCCACTTGGGCCAAGCGCCCAGATGGGAAAACCCCTCGATGTCGGGAGCCCTGCTGGCCCCTTCCGCGCTGCCGGAATGTTGTGGGGCCACATGGCCCGAAGCAGAGCGGCGGCGGATGACAGGCAGCGGCAGGAGCCGCGCCGCCGAAACGTTCTGGGGCCGCATGGCCCGAGGCAGAGCGGCGGCGGGTGACAGGCGGCGGCAGGAGCCGCGCCGCCGGAATGTTCTGGGGCCGCATGGCCCGAAGCAGAGCGGCGGCGGATGACAGGCGGCGGCAGGAGCCGTGCCGCCGAAACGTTCTGGGGCAGCATGGCCCGAAGCAGAGCGGCGGCGGATGACAGGCGGCGGCAGGAGCCGCGCCGCCGAAACGTTCTCGGGCCGCATGGCCCAAGGCAGAGCGGTGGCGGGTGACAGGCGGCGGCAGGAGCCGCGCCGCCGAAATGTTCTGGGGCCGCATGGCCCGAAGCAGAGCAGCGGCGGATGACAGGCGGCGGCAGGAGCCGCGCCGCCGAAACGTTCTGGGGCAGCATGGCCCGAAGCAGAGCGGCGGCGGATGACAGGCGGCGGCAGGAGCCGCGCCGCCGAAACGTTCTCGGGCCGCATGGCCCAAGGCAGAGCGGCGGCGGGAGGCAGCGAGAAGTAAAGGGCAGAACCGGGCAAAAGAGCTCGACACTTGTGTGTTGGTTCGCCCTGGTTCCCGCAGACCCCTTTCCGGCAGAAAAATGGCAGGGGCAACCGTGGTGGTGGCAGCGTTAACGGCGCCAGGAGGAGGCGGTGGATGCAGTCTGAGGCAAGGCGCTGCTCCGCTCGCCGCCTGGCTCAGCTCGTTGAAAGGGAAGGAGGGGAGCCAAGGAGGGAGAAAGCAGGGCGGGAGAAAAGCCTTTCCTCTTCGCTAAGTCCTGCCATCTCTGCCAGAACTCGGGCAGCGGGGGAAGCGGAGCGCTCGCGGGAGGCGAGTCGTCTGGGGCGTGTGAACGCGACGCTGTGGCGGAGCGGAGCGCTGTTTTATCGGTGCTGTTGGGTGCTGGCGGGGAATTCCAGGTCTCCCTGAATTCCGCTCACAGCCCCTCCCTGCTCTCTCTCCGGTAAAAGGAAGAATGGGTGGGGGTGAGCTAACGTATGTGTCATGATGGTGGCGGGTGTACGTGTGAATCACTTTGCTGAAGAGCCCAGGGCGGAACAGAGACCAAGGAAGAGCAGGTCTCTCCCCCCCTCCTGGCACTCCGCCCTTTGGGTCTTTAGGTTTAGCTCTGCACAGATAATAATAAGGGTAACCCAGGCAAGAGGGGAAATCGCTGCGTCTCTTTCCTCTCTGCTGGTGCCGGGTAAAGCACCCAAGACCTAGTGTTGTTGCCATTGTTTGGCTTTGGGTTTCCTGCCTTCATTTGTAGCGCTGCTTTCTTAAAGCAGTGTACAGTTCTTACTAGCCGTAAGGAGGTACTTACAGTAATAATAATAAAAAGACACCCCCCGAAAATAAGCCATAGGCTTATTTTCTTGAGTAAAATTAATATAAGACGGTGTCTTAAAATGTGGGACACACGGTATATTCCCTACACTGAGATTATCTCCATGGTGGAAAAGCATTGTGTTAAGAAGTAGTGTCTCTTCTCTCCACAAGAAAGTGGGGCTGAAGCTGAGCAATTGAAAACTAGAGCAAAAAATCAAGGGGCACTTCCCAGTGCCACACATAATATAATCCATTTTTGGATATGGAAAGCACTTCAGTATGTAAGGGGTGAGTGAACCCTGCAAGTGAATCTACATATTTGACTGGCCCTTAATTTGAGATCACTGATAACGTGGTTTGTAGTTGTCCATGTCTCAGCTTTCTTTATGCATCTTCAGCAAATCCCAAGCCGCCAGAAAAAGATTTTTGAAGAAGCTCATGAACTGAGTGAAGACCATCATAAGAAATACTTGGCAAAACTCAGGTCTATTAATCCTCCATGTGTGCCTTTCTTTGGTAAGTAAGATTTATTCTTGAAGAATATATAAAATGTTGATAAGCCACAGAACTATTAAGAAGCCATTTCTTAAATATATTAGTGGAGCTTGCTATATTGTTTGGAATAGCCAGGCATTTCAAAGAATCAGTATTTCAACTTCAAAAGCTTTCCCCCCTGTTAAATATCAAATCCACAATTTCACTACATTTTAGTTGGAACCCTTGACCTGATTTTTCAGCTATCTTCATGTGTTAGGTACTAATACAAATTAGTTTTTAACTCATTTAGAAACACTAAGCATTTGTGAAGTGTTCTTTGTGGTTCAAGCTTAACCAGGAAAATATCAAAGGATGGAGATCAGATAAAGTGCTCCAATTTACTCTGTGGTTGTTTTTTTAACTGTGTGCTATACTCTACTTGATAAATATACTTTCTGACTGTGCTTTGACATTAGGCTGGTTCAGATATAATGATCTCTGTCTAATAAACCATGGTGTTTTAACAGAACAAACATTGTGCCTGTGTGCCTTCTCCTTTCCTTTTCCCTTCTCCAGTACAGTCATACCTCTGGTTGCGTACACTGCTGGTTGCATATGCTGCGGGTTGCGTACTCGGCAGACCCGGAAGTGTTTACTTCCACGTTCCGCCGCATGCGCAGAAGCATTCTGCGTGCTTCACGCACGTGCTAAAGCTTGGAGGAGAGGAGATCAAGAATCCCTTTGTTGGATCTTCAGAAATTTTTGAAGTGCATAATTCAACCTTCCCAAAGTCTTTGTAGCTCTAACCTTAATTCTAGTTTTCCATTGCAAGACCATAACCTTTTTATAGCTGCAATTTTTTTGGACATTAATTGTAGGAATTTATTTAACAAACATCTTGAAAACGGAAGAAGGCAATCCTGAATTTCTCAAACGACATGGGAAAGAACTTATCAATTTCAGTAAGCGGAGGAAAGTGGCTGAGATAACAGGGGAGATCCAACAGTACCAGAACCAGCCATACTGCCTAAGAGGAGAAGCTGATATCAGAGTAAGTAGGATTTTTTGCTCTTCCAGGTTCAGCTTCCTTTTAACGGCCATGAGGAAATGTTTATACTGTAGGTTGAAGCTCCTTTGCTGACCAGAGTATTGTGCTGATTTTATTACGCCTGAGTTTATTTTCAGCCCTTAGACTGGCTTCCAGCTCTACAGTCCTCCTATTTCTCAATTATCAATTTCTAGAGCACGTCCTCATCAAATAAGAGTTGATTTTAATCTGGTTTTCTGTTCAACAGATCTGTCAATTCTGTGCTAATTTTTCTGAATATCTTGGGTTTCAGAAATTTTTTGAAAATCTGAATCCAATGGGAAATAGCATGGAAAAAGAGTTTGCAGATTATCTGTTCAACAAGTCTCTAGAAATAGAGCCACGTAACGTCAAGCCACCCCCAAGATTTGTGAGTATTTAGATTTTATTCTCAGTTAATTTATGCTATTAAATACAGTTGGAGCTGCACAAACTTTTTAAAAGAAAAAAAGTAAGTACAGTGGAACCTCGGTTTATGAATTTTCAGTTTACGAACGCCGCAGACCCATCTGGAACGGATTAATTAACTTCCCATTACTTTCAATGGGAAAGCTCGCTTCAGTTTATGAACGCTTCAGTTTATGAACAGACTTCCGGAACCAATTACACTCATACCTCGGGTTAAGTACGCTTCAGGTTGAGTACTCCGCGGAACCGTCTGGAACGGATTAATCCACTTTCCATTACTTTCAATGGGAAAGTTCGCTTCAGTTTATGAACACTTCAGTTTATGAACAGACTTCCGGAACCAATTGTGTTCATAAACCGAGGTACCACTGTATTTTACAGTAAAAACTATTACATTAACTCAGTGTTCTTCATATAAGCAGTGTTTTGTTTTTTTCTACACAGCCCAAAAAGTACACCTATCCTCTCAAATCTCCGGGTGTTCGTCCATCAAACCCAAGACCAGGCACCATGAGACACCCTACACCTCTGCAACAGGAGCCAAGAAAAATCAGTTACAGTCGTGTCCCTGAGAGTGAAACAGAAAGTGCTGCTTCTGCACCAAACTCTCCAAGAACACCGCTCACCCCACCTCCACCATCGTCCACTTCCAGCACCACAGATGTCTGCAGCGTCTTTGACTCTGATCCCTCCACCCCTTTTCATTCAAGTAGGTGCTCTAGCTAGGATTGAGCTATTCTTCTCCTTCTTAAGTAGTTTGGCCTGTGTCGCATGTGGGCCTGTTTTCTGATACTGCTGTTATGTGCCAAACCTCAGGAAATATGAGTTGATGCTTGTATTTTGAAAACTCTTTTCTTAAATTTGATTGAATTCAAACCATGATTGAAAAGGGAAGACTGAGATGTACTGTTTTAAGTGAATGCCTTGTTTTCTGTTTGTTCATGATTAGTGCTTGGCAGGATGCTAGTAACAGGGACAATTATTTTATTTTCTTAATTCCTTTTGTTTCTTTCCTGGCCTTTATCAATCCATGGTCCGAGGGCATATTAAAATATGAGATACAATACTAAGAATACCACAACCATTGGCAGCTCTTTGGCTTAAGCTGCATTGTTTTGTTTGTGAAAATAAATCCTGATTCCTCAAGAACTTAGCAGGAAAAGGCTTCTAGATAAGAGGCATACATTTTATATGCTGTATTGTACTTTGTGTGTTTAGAATTTACTGTTAAAGTACTAGAAAAGTAGAAAAATTCAAATGTGATGGATAGTAGAATTTTTCATACTCTTTCAGGGTCAGCTTCTGTGTCTTCCATAAGTTTTCCAAAAAGCTCAGATGAAATTACTATTCCCCCTCCTATTCCTCCTCGGAGACGTCCAGAATCTGCTCCTGCTGAATCTTCTCCTTCAAAGGTAATTTCACCGCATTTCTCTCTGCAGAAACAGTGAGATGAAAATACAGTGGAGAGAGAGAGAGTCTGCTGTCATGGCCACCCCCACAACCTTTAAAGACAAAAGACCACTAGTGTGTGTCTCCCCACAGAGGAAACGGTTCATTCCCCCTTTTAAAATAAATGAATGGAGCTGCAAATTCACAACCTGGTTTCATTTAATTCTTATACAAGGTGACAGCAAAAGTTAACATTCACTTGGGGAAAAACATTCTGGTTTTTTTATGCTCCACCTATAATCTATAATGATAAATGAGTTTGGCTTATTTTAATTTTAATGTAAAGGCACAGCATGAATGGGCTATTTAAAGCTGCTTTGGTGTTTCCATACCCACTCCCACCTCCCGGAGCTCCTGGAGCTCTGGTTCCTGCAGTTTCAGTTTTAAGTTGTTGTTTGAAAAAGGTAGGGATCCTGCTGCCGTACTCACAACTAGCAGCTTTAAGAAAGTTTAAAAAAGAAGACCCAATAAGGTATGCCCCTGCAAAAACAATGGGAGAACTAGTTTGGATCCCATCAAACCTCATAACCCTTTAAAAAAAAAGAGGAAGGGAGAAGGAACAATAACGGCTTTAGTAAAAATAAAGACTTTCACTGCTGTTCATCTGGAAATAAATTTCTGATCGCCACTGGTGACCCTATTTGTTCCTGTGCTTATAAGTTTTGCACCTGGGAACACCATTAGTGCAACTCTCTGTCTTTATCCATTAAAGGGCTCCCATCTCCTGTGCTGGATCTCCTACATATCCAGCCTGATTCCGTTTCCTCTTCCCATCTCTTGCTTCTGGAAGAGAATGTGGGCAATAGAGAAGAGTCTGACAACCCTCTCCTATTTCCCCCTCCTCCCTCACACACATCTTCTCCTTTATATGGGCATCCAGCTTTTGGGTAGTAGATTATGTCCACAACCCAAGGATTGGCTATTCCTGCCTTGGGCTTTCTCTAATTCTTTGAAGATGATCCATATTAGACTTGCTGTGTGGGTTCTTTCCACTGTGAAAGAGAACAACCTGTATTGGGTAACTCTCCCACTCACCTCTGCAGGTGGAATTACAATAGTCCAAAATGTCTTCACACTCTTTTGCGAGGTACCGCCTTGGCATATCTGTTCCCCAGTGCAACACTGAGGTCTTTGAATTATGTACTAACAAATCTTTCTATTTCAGATTTCTTCTGCACATCTGGACAGCCCACCAGCAATCCCACCTCGGCAGCCGACATCAAAAATCTATTCACCGAGATACTCTGTGCCAGACAGGACCTCCATCTCTGACCCCCCAGAAAGCCCACCTGTATTGCCACCTCGAGAACCTGTACGAACTCCTGATGTTTTCTCTAGTTCACCTCTCCATCTCCAACCACCACCCTTAGGCAGAAAAAGTGAACTTGGCAACACTTTCTTTCCCAACAGTCCATCTCCATTTACTCCGCCTCCCCCTCAGACCCCTTCTCCTCATGTTGTCCGGAGGCATTTGCCATCACCTCCTTTGATACCCCAAGATACGGACCTCCATTCTGTTGCTGGGCCACCTGTTCCTCCTCGGCAAAGCACTTCTCAACATATCCCAAAGCTTCCTCCAAAAACTTACAAAAGGGAGCCCACGCATCCACTGATGCATCGGGATGGACCCCCTTTGCTGGAGAATGCCCACTCCACCTGAATTCTCACTTGTGCTCAAAAGAGAATGCTTTCCCTGGTGCCATGTCTGTTGCTGGCAATAGATGCACTGTACCTTGTGGGCACCAAGGAGTTGAGCTGTGTTGCTCCTAACACTAAAGACTCTACGTTTGATATTTGGTGTACAAAAAGAAGAAAGAATCTTAATAACAGGCCCCTTATCGTGAATAAACTGTTGCTGTTTGTTAGTATAGTATGCAGGGCCCTGTTCTAAAGTCAGTGGACACCTGAATGTACCAGAAATCAGATTTGCAGATCTCTTTGGGCCAATAAGCAGACATTGTGCTTTGTGTAACGTCCTGTGAGGGATAAAATGCATAGTCCTGTATTCATCTGTCCACCATGATGTAAGTTCTTGGAGTAAAAATATTATGCACTTTTTTTAAAAAAAGAATCTCAAACAGGGAACTTGATAGTCTTCTTACTTTTTCTTTTGTTTTATTCCCTGCTTTCAAATCATGAACTGGACTGTGAGGAAGATCTGTGGTACTGAACTGAACCAACATAGAGCTAAGACATAGCACCGTACTGCAGTCCTGTTTACAAACTGTTACTAGTAATACATGGGTACCTAGGCTTCACCAAAGAGGTACTTTCCTCCTCCTTTATGAATATTATGGTGCCAGTTCAAAAAGAATTTTTTGCCGGTAAACAGAATGCCTAACTTTTAACCGCCTTTAAACAAAAGAGATTTAAGTCTTATATGAATGACACCAATGATGCAAACTGCAAAACAATGCTATTGTCAGAGTTCAATCTGTTTCTCCATTTAGAAGACTGTTAAATCTAGACTAGGTTAGGTCTTCATTTAAGGTTTACTGATAACCCACTTAATGGCTGGTAGTGCAACATCTTTGAGACTATGCCATGAAAATGCAAAAGATGATCCGCTGGCCATATTCCCTAGTTATCACCATGTTTTAACTAGCAGTAGGTAGATGAATAATCAGCACCCATAGAATTGCCTTGTAGTTGCATAAATAAATCATGTGTATATAGTGAATGTTGCATAAATATACTTGCAAATTGTTTTTAATTTAATTGAAATAAAGATACAGATATTTTGTCTGGCTGACATATATTAAATTATTGCATTTCTAAATGTACATTTCAGTTTAAAGCACTGAGGAGGAGACACATGCTGTGGTACACACCTCTCTTTCTTGCTCATTGTTTTAGTCTGTAAAGAATTTTTTTAGAAGAAATCCAAGGTTTGGCATGTGAAATAAACGTGTGTTAGGGGTGACTTGGAAGTGAACATCTGTGTGCTTAACATGGATCTCAAGCATATAATACAGTTCAGAATTCCAAAGTCTGTTTAACTTCTTAAACCTTGAAACTGATCTTGACAGTGTCAGAAATGTTTGAAAGAAACTAATCTACATGAATATTTTGCCTTGGATTATCCATAGACCTGTGAATTGCGCTTCTGATTCTAGTACTGTGATAGTAATGCATGCCACTTATTGAAGATATTTTAATCATTTCTACTACACTAGGACTTGTGAATGGTGCAGTATTGTATCCTTAGTTGCTAAGACTCTTATAGGATGTTTTCTCCTTGGCAAAACCAAAATATATTTCGGTAATCTAGAAAGCCATGTCACTGGAACAGTGATGGTAGAGGACTGTATCACCATGAAAGCCTACTGTTCTAAGACAACTTCTACAGCATTACGTAGTGTGGTCTTTGCATTTCAGGAAAACGTTCATTTAACCTGCATTAAATGGATCCTTCTTAACATGTACGATATGCAGAAACAAAAGGGCATTCTGAGATAAAAATTTGTATAATGCTAGCCTATGGCAAGTGTTAAGTTGAGCCCAGCTGAGGGTTAGAGATACTTTAAAATGACTGAACTTGCTTAGGGAAAGTTGAGAAACTGCTCCCTACTTAAATACATTTTTTCCCCTTGTAACACTAAAGGTAGTGGTAATGCTCCTGTCCATAAGAACTTTAAAATACTGCAGATGATATTACAGCCAGTTGAGCCAACTAGGAAAAACACTCTAATGTTGTTTCTCCAGGCTCTGCCTACAGAGTGAAAGTTCCCTAATCAATCCACTCCAGAAAAATGTGGGGGCAAATGATAAATCCATTTAGCATTTGCAAGCAGCAACATTTTGTATACATCTGTCTTATTCTTGTTTTGAGTGGAAAAATGATGTTCACTTAATATTTCCAGCAGCCCCATAGTTGCTAAGATTATTATGCTTGATACAACCCAGATACTTTGATAATTAAGCAGTATACAAAGAGTTTAAATAAATAAAATACTTAATCCAAGATGACAAAAGAATTGACTTAAGCAACTGAGAAACTAAGCCATTTGTTCCATTGAAGCTGTCTGTCAGCTTCATGGCCTCTTATGGTAGCTGAACTAAAATATTTAGGTCAGCAGAACTTATAAAAAGTGCAAATTTTAAATATGAGTGTGCAAAATTTCCCCGAATCCCCTGAAGCGGATGTTGTGCATGTGAAAAGTGTGTGTAGTTCTTCAGGCATCTTGTTTAATATAATCAACTTTCATTGTGTTAAATGTGCTGTGTTTTTAAGCACTGAAAATGTTTGTTTTGATCAGAATTACTTTGTGCTCACCCAAAACATCCATTATGTAGTTCATAGAACCATAGAATTTTAGAGTTGAAAGGGACCATGAGGGTCAATTGGGCCAACCCCTTGCAGTGCCCAGTGTGGGGCTCAAACCCACAAACCCTGAGATTTAAGAGTCATGCTTTTACCAACTGAGCTATCCCACCATTTGATGTTCTACAAGAAGTGGCGAGCTTTTACAGAAGTAAACTTCACTGCGTATTTCAAAATCCATCCCAATGAGTTGCTAGAATATTCCCCATAAACTACTTTGTATAATTTTAGTACCTCAATCAAGAGTTTGGAAAGTCACAAAGTAGGAAAGGAAACAAACTTTTTTGGGTCAAATATTTGTGTATGCAGACTTCTGACTTACATAGAACTCTTCACCAGGCAATCTAAAACACTATTTTTCATAGGATCAATATCTGTTTGTATACCGGTAGGAGTATAAACCCCATAAAAAGTTACATAACTGAACATCAGGAAGAATGGAGAGGTATCCAAGTACTGGTTATATAGAACCAAGTGGTTGACATACAGCTCACCCAGACTTGGAAATAAAAACTTGTTTCTCTAACAAATTTGCTATTAGAGGTTAATAGTAAACTGCCTTTTCATTCTCTGGAAGTAATGTGCCAACTGCAGTATAATAAGTAAAGTGGGAAGGAAATCTTGAGAGCCTGTAAGCAGGCAGTTGATGCCCATGTTTTGACCTTGCCATGCTGCAGTGGGATTTTTTTCATTTTGCCATGTCGCTGCTGCTTGCTGTCATACACACACGCCCCTGTAAGTCAGGCCATTGTTGCTCAAATTTTACCCATGGGTTTGTTTCCCCATTTTAAACTCTACCTTAGAATTGAGTAGGTTTGCAAATTAGTCTTCTGTGTTACATTTAAAATTGACTGAGATCCAAATCTGCATGCACATACCTGGGATTTTTAACCATCACCTCTCATACTACTGCATGCACTCCCTTCATTTCCTGAAAAGCTACTGTGTAGGATGAGATGCAAAATGAGCACCTGTGCAGGGAGGCATGGAGAATTTTGGGGTGTCTGTTTTTAAAAATAATAATAATAGGGAAGTAGTCTCCTAAGAAATTCAAGAAAGCATTCTTTTGTTCCGCCATGACTCCAAATAAAAATTGGCCTCACTGCTATGACAATGGCAGGTGGCACTTCGAGACTAGCAACATCTATTGAAGGTTAGCAGTGTTCAGTGTAGGTGGAGCTGTTTGGGGTGGTTTTGATTGGAGCTGGAAAAGTTCCTGAGTGGTTTTTGTTGGAACGTGTCAGCTTGTCTGAATGTTTTCTTGTCATTGTGTCTTGCCTGCTTGCTGTTCAGTGTACCAAAAAACTGCACAAATTAAATCCTTGCTGTTCCCTACATTTTTGATGGTTGAAAGGGAGGAGCTTGCTGTAATATAAAACCGGTTTTTAAATAACAATGGGGGGGGGAAATAAACAAGGCAACCTCTTTGGATGTTTTCTCTTGTGATGCTCAATCCAGAGGATTGAGTGCAAGAGGTAACTCACATACAGCTGCTGTAAATTGTGCTCTTAAACTGATCAGTGATCACTTCCATACTTACTGAAGAGCTAAATAATTTTTCTCTGCTAATGAAAAGTAAATGCAGGCCTATTGCTGATAAAAGGTATTAAGCCAAAAGCACTTGGGTTTTTTGGGATGAATTTTCATGCCTTATTTGCCATTCATTTTGTTACTTTAAAACAAAAAACCTTAAAGTGCTTTTTTTTCCTGTCAACTGTGAGCAAATTCCCCTTTTGCCTTTAACAGCAAAACAGTGCATTAAGCAGTCAGTTGCTGCAGAATTGCACATCGAGACCTTTGTAAAACAGTAATGTACCCAGGCAAGGGGGGGGGGCGGGACTTGTGCCAGATGTGTATGCAACTTTCAGTAGCTGCCAAATGTGCCTTTAAAAAAAGGGTTCTTTTTTTCTGATGATTCTCTTGTTGGTCGCATTTCTTATTTGGCCAATTTAGAAACCAAACTTTCTGTTTCTCTATGTACAGGTTTGCGTTTTTGATGGAATTATAATAATTTGTATATTTAAAACGTATTGCCTTTTGTTTAATGGCATGGATAATTTGCTAAAATGGTTGAGAAGCTACGGCAGTCCAATCCAGCTGCGTTAAGGTTGAAGTGGTGATATCCTAAACTGGCAAATCATATGGGCCTATGTGTGTACCTAATCATGTCTGTAGGTCAGCTTTGTATGCTATGTCTGCAATGGTATTCAGATTGCATTTAAAGTGAAAATTAATAGTGGCTGTTACTTTTTGGCATTCAAGAGATCTGTTCATAAAAAATAAATAAAAATGCCTTACATATCCTATAAGTGTTTATCCTTGTATATGTAAAAAAGTAGGTCTCTGAGCCTGCTGCATTATTTTAATTTTGTTCCGTGTAGTGTTGATGAAGATCAACCACAGTTAAGAGTATCTGGGTACCACGCAAAGGTGCAGTCACTCCTAACACAGGAAGCAAATAAATTTGCTACTGCAGAATAATTAAGTGTGTAGGATTAGCTAAAGTTATACTATCCTATGCAAGTCTTGACAATGCGGTTGCATTCTTCAGTAGTCTCGCTCCATCTGACCTTCAACTTGTTGCTAAACTGAGTATTTTGCTACGTTGCTGTTACAGTAACTTTTCATACTTAAACAGCTGAGCTTAGATAGGTCTGCAGGAAGAATGGATTTCCCCAGACATTTAAGCAATTTCTGCCTGGACACTGTTTCGAACTGCCAAATCCCGGCAATGTCCGGGAAATTCCGGATGTATGGCAACTCTGGTATTTATTTGAAATACTTGAATACTTAACAGTGTCTACATATGGAGATTCCTCCCACCACCACCCCAGTTATGATATAGTCTCTTGTAGGCAACACAGCAGGGATGCGGGTGGCACTGTGGTCTAAACCACAGAGCCTAGGGCTTGCCGATCAGAAGGTCAGCGGTTCGAATCCCGTTGCTCGGTCCCTGCTCATGCCAACCTAGCAGTTTGAAAGCACGTCAAAATGCAAGTACAGTGGTACCTCGGGTTATGTACCTGATTCGTTCTGGGGTGTGGTACATAACCCGAAAAGTATGTAACCCGAAAAATCACGAAAATGCGCTTCTGCGCACGCACGAACTGCGCAGAACGCTTCTGCGCATGCGAGCAAGGCGAACCGGGTAGTAAACACTTCCGGGTTTGCTCAGTATGTAACCCGAAAAGTACGCAACCTGAAGCGTACGCAACCCGAGGTACGACTGTAGATAAATAGGTACCGCTCCAGCGGGAAGGTAAACTGTGTTTCCGTGCGCTGCTCTGGTTTGCCAGAAGCAGCTTAGTCATGCTGGCCACATGACCCGGAAGCTGTACACTGGCTCCCTCGGCCAATAAAGCGAGAGGAGCACCGCAACCCCAGAGTCATCTGCAACTGGACCTAACGGTCAGGCAACACAGCAGAAAAATTTACTTGCAGTTGGTTTTAATAGTAGTGGAAGGATATCCTTTGTACATCCAGTCTCCTGAAATAGCCTGTTTGGTGTTGGATGTGTAAGAAAATACACCTTAGGAATAGCCATTTTCAAATATCTATAGGATTGTCACATGGGTGATGGAGCAAACTTTTCTCCTGCTCCAAAGGGTGGGACCTGAACCAATGGGTTCAAGTTGCAAGAAAGAAAATTCTGGCTAAACATCAGGAGGATGGTAAGAGCTGTTCAGCAGTGGGCAGGCCCCTCAGAAAGTGGTGAATCCTCTTCATTGGACATTTTTAAGCAGTGATTGGATGGCCCTCTGTCATGAATGCCTTAGAAGGGTTTCTGCATTGCAAGGGGTTGGACTAGATGACCCTTGAGTCCCTTCCAACTCTACAATTCAATGAGAAAACACGATTACCAGTAGTGGGAGAGCCAGTGTGGTGTAGTGGTTAAGAGCGATAGACTTGTAATCTGGGGAACCGGGTTCGCGTCTCTGCTTCTCCACATGCAGCTGCTGGGTGACCTTGGGCTAGTCACACTTCTTTGAAGTCTCTCAGCCCCACTCACCTCACAGAGTGTTTGTTGTGGAGGAGGAAGGGAAAGGAGAATGTTAGCCGCTTTGAGACTCCTTCGGGTAGTGATAAAGCGGGATATCAAATCCAAACTCTTCTTATTAATCTGGTCCTTGTTACTGCTTTTCTTGGTCAGTTGTGCACACTTATCTTCCTAAACATCTACATGGGATATTAAGCCTTTGGAATGTTTCCAGTAGATAATTGTATACCTGTAACATAGGAAATTGACGGAAGCTTTTCTTCTTCCCAACTACTCTTAGACCTGGCTGTAAATGAGGAGTATAACCAAGAATAAATAAATTGTAGCATGAGAAGCAGCTTTTAGGCTCACGTTGGGATGCTCAGCAGCGCTTGTTCAAGGTACAGTATTTGTATTCTCAAGCAATACCCTTGGTCTGAATAATACAGCAAAGTTTATTTGAAACAAAATAAATACATGCCTAGACTATTAAGAAACCAGTCAACATCTCCTGGAGTTCCTCTCCCTCTTCTGAATATTCCCCACTGCTTTTAAAATAAAATTGACTCTTCTGTGACATCTGCTTAGGAATTCAGATTCCACTGTAGCACCACTTTATATTTTTGGAGAAAGAACAGTGGAAGATCTGTTCTTTCAACATCAATCCAACTGTATTTTAAAAAAAACGTTGCATCATTAAAACAGATTAAGTTGTAAATCAGTTATTGCATGAACTATACACACGCCTACTTCCTGGCTACTCTTAAATCTGAGCCGTCCTAGAGATGGCAGCCAGATCCATCTAGGACCATGCAAAGGTGTTTCCACATTTTTGCTAACTAATTAAAATGATTGGGGTGGGTGGGTTGTAAAATGATGATCTAGGAGTTGTTTATAGGTCCCTGTGTCCCACTTCTGGACTAGATGGTTCATGCTCACCTCCATGATGTCTACTAGGGATGGTCACCTGACATCCCAAAACACATCAGTATACTGTGGCACCTTGGTTCTCAAACACCTTGGTTCTCAAACGCCAAAAACCTGGAAGTAAGTGTTCCGGTTTTCGAACGTTTTTTTGGAAACTGAACGTCCAATGCAATTGTCAGCTATTGTTTCCGGGGCACCTGCACCAATCAGAAGCTGCGCCTTGGTTTTTGAACATTTCGGAAGCCAAATGGACTTCCAGAAGGGATTAAGTTTGGCGCTTTTGTTTTTGCTATTTCTTTTGCGTTTCTGTTTTTGAGGTTTGTTTGGTTAATTTGTTTTTGTGACTGTGTGGAACCCAATTCAGTTACTGACTGATTGTGCGACTGCAGAAATGGATAAAAGCAATACAAACAATGACTATCATCAGTGCAGTTCAGACATTTTTATTTTTTTTTATTTTTATCATCTACAATACTGTTTTATTTATTTTATGATAATCATATTTAATATGATTATTGCTTTCATTTTCTGGATCAATGGTCTTGTTAGATAGTAAAATTCATTTTAAATTGCTGTTTCAGAGTTTGTTTTTAAAAGTCTGGGACGGATTAATCCATTTTGCATTACTTTCTATGGGAAAGCGTGCCTTGGTTTTGGAACGGACTTCCAGAACGGATTAAGTTTGAGAACCAAGGTACCACTGTACAGCCCTTATATCCTGCCTAATTATAATAAACATGTAGCAAAAGTGAAATAGCACACCTCTGGACTTTGTACCTAGAATGTCCTGATGGAGATTCAGAAATATTGTGGCATGTACATCAATGACATCATACTACAATCTTCCATAACAGTGAGGCCCTTATTGCTTGATGACAGCAATAAGTTAACAGTTCTGTGAGTGGCAAAATACCATATTTTTCCGTGTATAATACTAATAAATTATGTCAAAGATTAGGGGGCGTCTTATACACGGATAGTGCTGAGACAATTTTTTAAAGTAGGGGACGTCTTATACATGGGGGTGTCTTGTAGACGGAAAAATACGGTAAGATTTTGAACCTCCCCCCCCCCCAGAGTCAGGATAAAATAATAGTTCCTGAAAAATTCAGGATTTGGTTGTTTCTTCTTTTCAAATGCCAAAAGGCTGGTGTCTTAATTTTAAAATGATCTAATTTTAAAATCAGGTGTGTGTTTCATTTCTTTTTGAACAGCTTGCGGAAGGAACTGCGCAATCTTCCTTTCTGTTCTTGCCTTGGAGTGTGGGTGCTGAAAGAGGTTTGCTCATTGTCATCCCTATGAGAGAATCTGTTGTTGTCTTCTAAATGCATCTCCTGAAATGAAAAACCAAGAATTTCACAAAGTTGTCTCCTCCTCCCGCAAAAACTGTAAATGGCATTAAACAAATACAGATATAACAAACCCTTGTTTACAAGCCCCCGTGCCTAAAAGTAGAATGACAGAGGCATCCTTGCCTTTGCACACTTATTGCACACCTTATTTTCATGTCTGTTTTGCAGGGAGTGCTTCAAAAATCTCCAAAACCTATTTGACCACTAAGGGCAACAGAGACAACAGTGGTGCAAGAAAAAAAAAGAGTTTGCATGCACAATATTTCTTACAACTGCTCACTTTCTTTTCCCCATCATGTGAATTACTTCCATTAGCATCAACAACTACACGGATACAAGCATTAACTGTTTCATGAAAACTGGATGCATTGCTGAGAGCTATTTACGTATATAGTACCTAAAAGTCAGTGCCTGCATTCAGTGTGTCACAACTCAAGCATGGCCCCAAAGGCAGGGCTATGTAACCAGAGACAGTTTTGCACCACAATGGCTCCACTTGGACTGTGGATTCAAAGTACCGGTAAGTAGGCTACACTATGGTGTAGTGTTTGCTGTGGGGCAGCTTGCTCTACGTTCACATTCTGCTCACAGTTAGAAGGTGGGCTGCTGAGATTTGTATTTTTCCCCCAGCTTTTCAATCCTGACTTCAAACGTAACCATTTAAATAAAGCACACACTGAGAAATCCACCTGCATCAAATATCTGTAATACCGGTACTTTGGTAGACTCACCTGCATCGGAGTTTTCTAAGCAGAGCTATGCTTTGGAAGACACCCGAAAGCAGCTCTGCATAGCAAAGTTTTTAAATGTTTATGTTTTGATATACTGTATATTGGAAGCTGCCCAGAGTAGCTGGGGCATCCCAGTCCGTTGGGCAGGGTATAAACAATAAAACTATTATTATTATTATTATTATTATTATTATTATTATTATTATTATTATTATTATTAAATAGGATAACCATATTTTCATTGGAGAAATGTTGGAGGGTATGTTAAGCTGTCTTGAGTCCCTGTCAGGGAAAAAGGTGGTGCATTAATTAATTAATAATAGGGGACCTGACCCCCGCACTCTTGCCCTACGACGATGGGTGCCCGGGGCCATGGGTGCCATACAGCGTGCATGGCCCTGGCACCGAAATTTGTTTTTTATTTTTTTTAATTTTGTGGGTGCTGGAGGGGGCACCCAGGGCCCTCCCTCCCCCCGTTGCTCAGACCCTGGCTAGGAAGCGCCTTTTTTGCCCTTGCCTTTTGCGCTCCTTACTTCCAGAAAGCTGGGCTGGTCGCCCGCTCCTCTCGGCGGCGGGAAGTGGTGCCGCTGGGAGCTCCTGGAGGCGGCGGAGGCGGCGCCGTGAGCCGGGAAGCCCCTCTCCGTCGGCGCTGGCAGGCGGCTGCCGCTGCTGCTGCGGGTGCTGTACAGCCTGGTGCTGGCGATGCCTTCCGAGCCGCCGCCGCTGCTGCTGCGGGGGAACTCCTTGAGCGAGCGGCTCAGCTGCTTGCCTTTGCTGCGGAAAACCTCGCGCTTGTAGGTGCCGCTGGCCGGCGGCGCTGCGCTCTTGGGCAGCGGCTGCAGCGTGCGCTCCGTCCTGCCGGGCTCGGCGGTGAAGTGGACGGGCCTCAGGAAGCAGATGTCGATGCTGGACTCGGACGACGCCGGCGAGCACGCCTCGAAGGCGGGCAGGTTCCGCAGCGGCTCCACCTCCTCGTAGGGGTCGCCCCGGTACTCGAAGCCCTCGTAGTCCGGCGCGAAGCCGGAGCTGTCCTGCAGGAGGTCCGCCGCCGAGGCCCTCCTCCGGGGCCGCTGGCAGTTGCCGTCGGGGCCCGCCGAGGAAGGGGCGCTGCTGCCGCCGCCGTACTCCAGGTCCGGGAAGGTTGCGTGTAGGGAGGCGGCCAGAGCTTTCAGGTCGTGCTCGCTGAGCTGAGAGGGCGCCAGGCCGTGCTCGGGCCGCCGCCCGTCCGTCTCCCACTCGCAAGGGGAAGCTCCTTGCAGGCCCTCCCTTCCTTGCTGGGGGCTCGCTTTCATGTGGGACCTCGAGTGCCTTGGAAGGGAGACCAAACATCAGCTTTAGAGGAAAGCTGGGAGTGGAAACGGCGCCAGGTAGCCCCAGTTTTGGGGTCGAGAGCTTGCCCTACTTTATATACTTTGCTGCATGGTGAAAGACACATCACAGCAGTTTGCAAGCAACATAGAACTATGGTACATGGGAGCACCCTAGTCGTCAAGTGGTTTACAGGTAACTATGCAAGATCTGCTGGAGGCAGTGGAAGACAGGAGGGCCTGGGGTGCTCTGGTCCATGGGGTCACGAAGAGTCGGACACGACTAAACAACAACATGCAAAATAAAAAAATTCCTTCAGTAGCACCTTAAAGACCAACTAAGTTTTAATTTTGGTTGGAGCTTTTGTGTGCATGCACACTTCATCAGATACATGCATGCCCACGAAAGCTCATACCAAAATTAAAACTTAGTTGGTCTTTAAGGTGCTACTGAAGGAATTTTTTTATTTTGTTTCGACTCAGACCAACACGGCTACCTACCTGTAACAACAACATGCAAGAATCCCAACATTCTGATCTTCAGTGTTATGGGTGAGTGCCAATGTTAGTCATCCTCAGAGCAGACCCTTTGATTTCAGTGAGTCTACTCTCAAGTCCAGGCATCCCCAAACTCGGCCCTCCAGATGTCTTGGGACTACAACTCCCATCATCCCTAGCTAACGGGACCAGTGGTCAGGGATGATGGGAATTGTAGTCCCAAAACATCTGGAGGGCTGAGTTTGGGGGTGCCGGCTCAAGTCTATTCTTAATCTGACTCTATCCAAAGCGCTTCTCAGCGCTGCCAGAGTGCACTCCCTTGCACTCTGCCAGCCTTCGGCACCTCACATCAGGGGAACAACTCCCCTCCCCAAACCCCCCCCCCCACATTTCTGGCTATTCCTTTTTATGAATAGTTTTTGATAGCTGCCTATCTCAGCCTGAGCTATTACAGCTGCGAAGGGAAGTGGATGCAATAATTGTTAAATGCGTACGATTCTGCTGAAATTATGTGAAGTAAAACAATAAAGAAGAGAGGAGTCCTAAAAGTGACCGACGGCCAACTGAGGGCAGTTGGGAACTGGATAAGGGCCCTTCCGCAGCTGGGAAGGGAACTCACGCTGTCAGAGCTGCCCTGTTTCACTCACTGAAAGACCCACAGCCACAGGCAATGGTGGTCTGGCCAGCAGTTGTCAAGGGCAGTGCAGAATCTTTTGGATCCAAAGCCCTCTGGTTCCTCCTCCCTTGCAAAATGCGCCCTCAATTATTCCAGCCCTGGTGTACTGACTGCAATGGGAAAGGGAATGGAAGGAAAGAAGCAAAAGGCCTGGAACAAAAAAACTGCCCCCCCTACACACAGCGAACTGGCTGGGTTTAGGAAGCACCAGTATTTCTGCCATGGAACTTTCCCATCCTGCAATAGGAAGCATCACTCAGATGCTGCTGCTGCAATGTTCTGTGAGCCAGTGTGGTGTGAGACCTACAATGTTGGGCTAGGACTGTGGGAAACCTGGGTTCAAATTCCGTCTTGGGCCAGTTGCAGAATCTCAGCCTAACATAAGCCACAGGATTGCTTTGAGGATAAAATGGGGGGGGGACCATGCCCCCACCAGCAGCAGCTCATTGAAAGAAAGGTGGGGTATCAATGTAATAATTATAAGAGCATTGCACTCACATGGCCGTTGTTCCAGAAGTCTGGGCTGACGGGAACAGCTGCATGGCCTCTTCAGAGTGGATTCCGCTGTCGCGGATGGAAGTAGCGCTAAGCGTTGGAGACGCATCTTGGCCGGCGCTGGCGCATAGAGAAGCTAGACCTTTGTATAACTTTCCGAAGGAAGATCTAGCGGAATCGAGATGTAATATACCACCCTCAGTCAAACCATGAGGACCAGCTTTTACAAACCCCACGTTCATTGCAGCAGTGGATCATTTCAGTCATACTTGTGCTGTATTGTTTCTACAGCTTTGTGATGTAATACCACAAATTTGGTTTGGGGCACACATTCAGCTTGTGAGAACTTCATTTTTCATTGACCGATGAGAAACATGTTTCTAGGCCTCATGGCTATGCAGTTACCGTACTTTTCTGTCTATAAGACGCCCCCATGTATAAGATGCCTCCTATTTTGGGGGGCTCAAATTTAAGAAAATGGGGGATGTAAGCACAATTGCCGAAGTGGCAGTCAATTCATTCAGAGCAGCCCTTGCTGCATCTGCTGATAACCCCACCCATTTGACAAAGCAATAGCCAATCCAAAGCAGCCCTTTACGCATCCACAAATAACCCGCCTACCTGACAAAGCAGCAGCCAATCCAAAGCAGCCCTTGCAGTAGACACCATTCACCCACCCAATTGCTAGATGCAACCAGTCGCCCATCCCCCCTCTGCACTACCCATGTATAAGACAACACACACACCCCAAATTTTTTTACTTAATTTTGGAGTAAAAAAACCTCGTCTAATACACAGGAAAGTACGGTACATTTTTTAAAAGCCAAAAATCTGAAGCATTAGTGATAACAATTCACTTGAGGAAATAAATTGTTTGCATTAATTAAACCTGGAACCCACCTGTAGCACATTTTTACTTATAATACATAAAGACTTAAAAACTTTCACAGAACCTTAGTGTATATGTGGCTTTAAAGGATTGAACAGCTGAGAGGTAGTTAATTAGCTGTTCCCCTCAGGCCATTTCAAAGGGTCTTAAATGTGAGTCAGATTCCATACAACACTTCAGTAGTGTATTATACCTCCTATTTTGAGTATATGTTTCAAGCCGAAGAAATATACTGCTTTCTTGAGGGTGGCCAAAACAACAAACAAACCTCCACCTGCCCCATAGAAGTTAATGAAAAGCAAGATTTGTGCTTAAAACAGCTTTTAGGGCACTGAGAAAGGTGCAAGAAGCAATTTCTTCAACGACCAGCCTCAATTCTGGTGTTGAAAATATGTTCTGAAACTCACAGGCTTTCCTCAAGGAATAAACAGGGACAGAAAGTGTCAGGGCTTGGTGAAGCTCTCTGTTCCCAAGCCTGTGATTTGCACATCGTGCTCATGCAAGGAGGGGCAGTTGCAAGGGAGAATGAGCAGAAACAAGGCCCAACCATTCTCTTCTCGTGGTCCCACCCATCCAGGCCATTTCTGATCTCTCTCTCTCTCTCTCTCAATCTCTCTCTCTCTCTCACACACACACACACCCAGACTCCACACCAGAAGTGATCCATAGCTGAAGGATAAATGATCAGGGAAGGAGGGGGGAGGGAGGGAGGACACACACTCCAACTTTTCTTAGAGCAGAACTTTGCTCTTCTTTGCCTGCACCTAATCAAAATATAAGGAAGTTGCCCCTTTTCACTCACTTTCTCAGCTTCTTCCGCTTCTGTATCAGCAGGTCTTCGTTGCACTGGAAGAGAAGGCTGTGTTGCGAGATGAACACTCGTAGGCGCTGGACACTAACCAGAAGGAGGTAGTAATCAGGGTGCTCTTGCTCCGTGTACTTCAGGATATTCTGGTGCAGAAGGAGGAGAGCCACACTGAATCACGTCCTCCTCTCTGCCCATTTAGTAAAAAATTTAGTGAAACATCCTGAATACACCACACCAGAGGCTATGCATGACTGTACAAAGGGTGCTGCAGTCCCTTGGAAGGTTCATAACTTGGGGGGGGGGGGGAGGTAATCATTGACTCATCCTTCTCACTAGGGAGTGCCTTCTACCAGCTTCAGCTGATACACCAGCTGTGGCCATTTGTGAACAGAGATAATGTGGCCACCAACATCCATGCCCTGATAACCTCAATATTTTCACTGTCATAGAGTCATAGAATCGTAGAGTTGGAAGAGACCACAAGGGCCATCCAGTCCAACCCCCTGCCAAGCATCAAAGCATTCCTGGCAGATGGCTGTCAAGCCTCCGCTTAACACTCCTTGGCAGCAAGTTCCACTGTCGAACAGTTCTTACTGTCAGGAAGTTCTTCCTAACGTTTAGGTGGAATCTTCTTTCTTGTAGCTTGAATCCATTGCTCCATGTCCGCTTCTCTGGAGCAGCAGAAAACAACCTTTCACCCTCTTCTATATGGCATCCTTTTATATATTTGAACATGGCTATCATATCACCCCTTAACCTTCTCTTCTCCAGGCTAAACATACCCAGCTCCCTAAGCCGTTCCTCATAAGGCATTGTTTCCAGGCCTTTGCCCTCCTCTGGACACGTTCCAGCTTGTCAGTATCCTCCTTGAACTGTGGTGCCCAGAACTGGACACAGTATTCCAGGTGAGGTCTGACCAGAGCAGAATACAGTGGTACTATTACTTCCCTTGATCTAGATGCTATACTCCTATTGATGCAGCCCAGAATTGCATTGGCTTTTTTAGCTGCTGCATCACACTGTTGACTCATGTCAAGTTTGTGGTCTACCAAGACTCCTAGATCCTTTTCACGTGTACTGCTTTCAAGCCAGATGTCACCCATCCTTTGTGGCTTTCTTTTTCTTTTTTGCCCAACTTTACATTTCTCCCTGTTAAAAGTCATCTTGTTTGCTTTGGCCCAGTTGTCTAATCTGTTAAGGTCATTGTTATGTACTGAGCTGAATCCTAGAACAATAGGATTCAGAATCAGCGGGAGCTACCCAATCCAACTCCAGGTGGAAGTGAATCCGCAACCTGATTGGCCTGCTGGAGCAGCCAATCAGGCGGCTGGCAGAAGTGAATCTGCTACCTGATTGGCCTGTAGGAGCAGCCAATCAGGCTGCAGGCAGAAGTCAATCCACAATATAATTGGCCCACAGGTGTAGCCCTGAAGTAGCCAATCACGCAAGGCCCATTGTGTAAATAATGTATATAAGCAGATGGTTTTGGGAAAAGAGCCATTCGTCTTCTCTTCTCCTCCTTGATGACTATGAGCTGAATAAAGAGCATGAAATTCACTCTCGACTCCGAGTATATTTCACTGGCGACGAGGATGGGATCCTGCTGAGCTGACCGCCACCACGCACTGCACCGCAGCACCGCCACCTGCTGCACCGCTGCATCGCACCGTGCATCCAGGCTTCAGCTCCAGGACCCAAGGAACCCAGAATGGCAACCGACAGCAGCTTCTCGCCATTCAAACCAGCATCAGGAGACTGGGAAGGGTACGCCGCCCGTTTCAACTTCCTCCTGCAAGCGAAAGAAGTCACCAACGATGCCATGAAGAGGGCGACATTCTTCAGCGTCTGTGGAGAGGAGACGTTTGAAATCGCCCGGGCTCTCCTTGCACCTAGAGATGTCGCTACCGTCTCTTACAAAACAATAATGGAACGGCTGAAGGAGCACTTCTCACCACAGCCCTCGGTGGTAGCTTGCCGAAATGTCTTCTACGCAAAGCGGCAAGCCCCAGGGGAAACCATAACTGGGTTTGTGACCTCCCTCCGCCAAGCCGCCCGGTTATGCAACTTCTCAGAGTTGGAGAACATGCTTCGTGACCGCCTCGTCGGTGGCCTGAGGGACGAGATGTTGCAACGACGCCTCTACGCCAAAAAAGACCTCACGTTCCAGATTGCTCTGGAGGAAGCCCTGGCAACCGAAGCCGCCGAGAGGTCAACGCAAGAGGCACGACCGGCCCCGCCATCCCAACCGAGGGTCTACCACAAAGACCTCACCGACGAATCCGAATCTGACAGGGAGGAAGTACACCGAGTACAGCGGTGCACTCAAGCAGCACACACACCACAGCAGCCTCGACGAGAAGGAGGGAACTGTGCAAGCTGCGGGGAGAACCACGAGAGGAGGACCTGTCGTTTCCGCAACGCAGAGTGCAGGCAGTGCAGAAAATTGGGACACATCGCCCGGGTGTGTCGGGCTCGACTCACCCGTCGACAAGCATCAGATGACCGACCCAGGAGCCCCAGGTCACACGGCACCATGCACCAAGGCAACTCGACGGAGATCACGGACTACCAGGTATTCCAGTTGCCCCATCCCAGCACAGAGAAAATTTATATAGAGGTACAGATAGAGGGAGCCCCATGCCGCATGGAGCTGGACACGGGTTCAACTCTATCCATAATCTCGGCCCGAACATTAAGGGAACTGTGCCCTAATGGGGGTCCCAAACTAAGGCCGGCCCCATTCACCCTCCGGGACTTCCAGAAACGTAAGGTCCCTACAATGGGGGTGGGGACCTTCAGGGTGCAATATCGAGGGCGAAAGCAACAATTGGACTTGCTGGTAGTTAAGGGCCCCTACGTTAGCTTACTGGGACTGGCATGGTTTGGACCTCTGGGGCTAGCCGTTACCGGGGTGAACCGCACTAGCTTACAAGTGGACGTGGACGCCATATGCAAAGAGTTTCCAGGGGTTTTCGATGGGGCATTGGGACGATATACAGGACCCCCCATTGCCCTACAGCTAGACCCCGCTGTACGACCCATCAGGCACAAGGCCCGCCGGGTCCCGTTCGCCCTGAAACCCCGCATAGACGAGGAATTGGACCGGCTCGTGGAGCAAGGAGTGCTGGAGCCGGTGCCCAACGCCCCCTGGGAAACTCCAATTGTCACACCCGTCAAGCCTAACGGTTCGGTCCGCATCTGTGCAGACTACAAATGCACCATAAACAAGGCTCTCACGGCCCATGCATACCCAGTGCCAGTGGTCAGCCATGTCCTCGCCACCCTGGCTGGGTCAAAAATCTTTGGCAAACTGGACTTGGCCCAAGCGTATCAACAGTTGCCTGTGGACGAAGCCACAGCAGAGGCTCAGACGATTGTGACGCACAGAGGGGCATTCAGAGTAAAGCGGCTGCAATTTGGCGTTAGCGTGGCACCAGGCATATTCCAGAATCTAATGGACTCTCTCCTTAAAGGGATTCCTGGCGTCACCCCCTTCTTCGATGATGTACTGATCGCCGGGCCCACACCAGAGGAATTTGAGGACCGCCTCCGCTCCGTCCTGCACCGTTTCCAGACGGCGGGCCTCAAGGTGAAGCGGGAAAAGTGTTTACTGGGAGTGCCGCAGGTGGACTTTCTGGGATTTAAGGTGGACGCAGAAGGGGTCCATCCAACCGGTGACAAGGTACGGGCCATTTGTGAGGCCCCAGCGCCCAAGAGCAAGCCCGAACTTCAGTCATTCTTGGGACTATTGAACTTTTACCATGCCTTCCTTCCCCATAAGGCAGCGGTAGCGGAGCCCCTACACAGACTCCTAGATAAAAGGGCCCCTTGGGTGTGGGGCCAGCGACAAAGGGCCGCATTCCAGGCAGTCAAGGACTTGCTCGTCTCGAACTCGGTCTTGGCACACTTCGACGAGAGGCTGCCAGTGGTGCTGGCATGCGACGCCTCTCCCTATGGCATCGGCGCTGTCCTGGGACACCAACTCCCGGATGGAAGAGAGGTGCCGGTGGCATACTTCTCCCAGACGCTTGCTGCAGCCGAACGAAACTACTCACAGATTGACAAGGAGGGTCTGGCAATCGTGAAGGGCGTAAAAAAATTCCATGATTTCTTGTACGGGCGGCCCTTTACCATAGTGACTGACCACAAGCCGTTGCTTGGCCTGTTTGCCCCCGAGAAGCAGACCCCCCAAGTGTTGTCTCCACGTGTCCTCAGGTGGTCAATTTTCCTTGCCGGCTACCAGTATGCACTAATCCACCGCCCTGGGAAGGCGATGGGCCACGCAGACGCACTCAGCAGGCTACCACTACCAGAAACAGGCCCCGACCCAGCGCCCGCGCAAGAGGTTATGACCCTGGAGCTGCTTCCCGACCGACCCATTCAGGCACAAGAAGTTGCGCACCATTCCACAAAAGATAGGGTCATCTCCCGGGTCCTGGACTGGGTGTGGCGAGGATGGCCCAGCAGCAGCCCCGGGCCAGAATTCGCTGGCTACACAAACCGCAAACATGAACTGTCGGCCCACAAGGGGTGCCTGTTATGGGGAAGCAGGGTCGTTGTTCCCCAGCCCCTCCGCAAAAGGGTCCTCACAGCCCTACACGAGACACACCCAGGGGTAGTGAGGATGAAGGCCCTTGCCAGGAGTTATGTGTGGTGGCCGGGGATTGACAGAGAGATAGAGGCCTGGGTCCAACACTGCCAGACCTGCCAAGAGTCCCGCCCGGATCCCCCAAGGGCCCCAGTCCAGCCCTGGGAGTCCGCCCGACATCCATGGTCACGCTTGCACGTGGACTTCGCTGGCCCCTTCCAGGGAAAAACATTCTTCATAGTGGTGGATTCCTACACCAAATGGCTGGAGGTCGCACTGGTACCGTCCACTTCTACGGCGGCAGCCATCCGGGTACTACGTAAGCTGTTTGCAACCCACGGGCTCCCTGACACCCTCGTCTCGGACAATGGAACCGCATTCACGTCAGAGGAGTTCCAGACCTTCACAGCGCAGAACGCCATCCGCCACATCTGCTCAGCACCATTCCACCCTGCCACCAATGGCCAAGCGGAGCGCATGGTGCGGACCACCAAGGACAGCCTCCGCCGCATAACACAAGGGGACTGGGAATACCGCCTTGCCGCATTTCTTCTAGCACAGCACAGCACCCCAAGCACAACGACGGGCCGGAGCCCAGCTGAACTACTCATGGGCCGGCGCCTTGCAACTAGACTGGACCGACTTCACCCCGACAGAGCTCAGGATGAGGTAGTGGAGGGGAAAGGCAGGAACCCCCGGACATTTGTGGCCCAGGACCCAGTGTATGCAAAGAATTTTGGGGCAGGCCCAGCATGGGTACCCGCCACAGTCACCAAGGTGACCGGTCCCGTGTCGTACGAGGTACTAACGGAAGGGGGCCAATGTTGGCGCCGCCACTGCGACCAGCTACGGCGACGATTCCCAGGAGGAACCCGGGAGGAGAGCGGGACAGAGGGGTCCCAAGGGGACAGCAGGGCAGTGAGGCCTGTAGAGCGAGAGGGGTGGGCAGGGGAAGCAGAAGCAGTAGGCACAGAGGGGCGCCCCGAGGCTGGAAGGACACCGGAACCAGAGTCACAACCTAGTGGTTCAGTGGCGCCAGACCAGACAGCCCCGGCACAGCCAGCAGCCTCGGAACACGAGCCAGAACCAGAACCCCTGACCAAGGAACACCCCAGGCCACAACGCACACGGAGGCGGCCAGCAGACCTTGGGGACTACGAATGCAACTTCCCGGGCAGGACTGGAACTTAGAGGGGAGGGGTGTTATGTACTGAGCTGAATCCTAGAACAATAGGATTCAGAATCAGCGGGAGCTACCCAATCCAACTCCAGGTGGAAGTGAATCCGCAACCTGATTGGCCTGCTGGAGCAGCCAATCAGGCGGCTGGCAGAAGTGAATCTGCTACCTGATTGGCCTGTAGGAGCAGCCAATCAGGCTGCAGGCAGAAGTCAATCCACAATATAATTGGCCCACAGGTGTAGCCCTGAAGTAGCCAATCACGCAAGGCCCATTGTGTAAATAATGTATATAAGCAGATGGTTTTGGGAAAAGAGCCATTCGTCTTCTCTTCTCCTCCTTGATGACTATGAGCTGAATAAAGAGCATGAAATTCACTCTCGACTCCGAGTATATTTCAGTCATTTTGAAGTGTGATCCTGTCCTCAGGGGTATTAGCCACCCCTGTCATCAGCGTTTATAGTGTTAGGCACGTTGGAGAACTGAAATTTGTTGCTGAGCAAATACAATTGGCATGCACTATTGTTGTTGTGTTCAGTCTCCAAACAATACATAATTTATTATTTTCTTTTTAAAAATGCATTGCACTTCCTTTGCATTATATAACGATAGAAGAATTAAGTACATAATTATGTAAAATTTTGCCAAAGTGGAAACTAGATTAATAACATAGGGGTTTTTTTTGTCAGAAACCAAGCTGCAGCAGAACAGAAACAACGCTGCAATGCAATGGTTATGGAGCAGAACAGAAACTGATGTTGTCTTACATTCCTAACACTGATCCTCATTATATCTTACCTGTAAATGAAGGAGGTACTCAGGAACACGCTGGACAATATGAAAGAAGAATATGTAAATATCAGACTTGATTTCTTCCTCAATCTGTCGACAAGAGAAGATACGTAAAGAAGAAAAGGTCATTTGTACTGAAATGTTTATATACCACCATTTATAAGAACATCTCAAGGCAGTTTACAGTAAAATCCATTTAAAATGCAATAAACAAACATTAAAACAGATTCAGCAGCATATATATAGTCCAGAGTGAAACACAATGGGTAAGTACGCTTAGGACAGTTTATCTCACAGCTTGGTATCCAACTGTGTCTTGTCAAAGAACTGAAGAGGGAAAACCCTCTTTACAGAATCTCTGTATGGGTCTGGAATCTGGATCAACACCAACATGACTAATAATCTGCTCAAAGCGCACAGATGTGTCAGTAGTTCAAAACGCACCCGAACTCACCTCCTTCACAATCACCACATGGATCAGTGAAATGCACTCAGGCAAGTCTCTCAAGCAAGCAACGTAATAATCCAAAAAACCGTTCTAAAAAGCAAATAAGAAACATCTCTTGAGAATCCTTATGTGTGTGACAGACACATTCTACCTGACTCCGTTTGAAAAACATGGACCAAGGCAGCAATTCAGCCCTGAGGCAAAATCGTGGATCTTTTCCACAAAAGGCAGAAATGCTTCAATATTATCCTGTCTCCACCCCACCCACCCCAAAAAAGCATCTAAAAACAACTGCAAGAGATGATATAGAATGCACATTTCTCTGACTCAATAAGCTCCACCTGTTGGACACATCAACATTAGGCTCTAAAGTTAGAAGCTTGTTCGGGGGGGGGGGAGTAGATATGATATGATATGATATGATATGATAATGTGCTTAGTTCTTGAGGGAGGGACGACATACATGTACAATTCATTCCGCTGGTGCAAAATGGCCCAATTACTGTACAATGCATTCCTCACACATGTACCTCATCGTTGGTTAGCTTGAGAAAGATGTCTCCCAGGATCCCTTGCCGCGGCCAGCTCAACACTCTCTCCTGCAGGGCATGAAGTAAGTCCACATGCTGCTGGACCAAGTACCGAAGAGAGTTTGGGACAAAACTGCAGCCAGGAAACAGCGGGAACAGCATTTTGAAGAGCCATTAACAAACAGAAGAAATGCACTTTAAAACACGACCCAGCCTGCTAAATATACACAAGGCCGAAGCAGTGAGAAGGTATTTGAGAGACAATTCAAGGTACTGATTTTGAGTTAACTATGAAGTAGACTTGATGTTGGAGAAAACGTTTGTTTTCTCACAATGTTGTAGACCCCCTTCCAGCTACTTTAAATTGGAGCAGTGGCACTGGTATTTAATCCTTTTCCTACCCCCACATCACTTTCCTGAGCTATATCCCTCTTGGAGTGATAACCTTCAGCAGGAAAAAACAACTATTCCAGATGAGATCTGACTAGGGATGGACAAATTTGTCCATTTCAGTCCTTTTAAGGTTCTGATTTTCTCCATGCTTCTGCAGCAGAATTACTTCCCCTCAGGTATACAGTACGCGTCATAACTCATGGTGGCTGTTTCACCCTCAACTGTGGGTCTAACAGTGATCACAATGGACGTGAGCAGGACAAGTCTGGTAGTGGCTGTTGAGCAGCTCCAAGGGCAGGATGGGAGGGTTTTCAGCCACCTGAAGCCACTGTAGACAATGCCTGCTGAAGCAGCTGGAGATGATCTCTGTCTGAAGAGGACAAAGGGTGCTCCATTATCAAAAAGAGAGCATGACCAGGTAAAGCAGCAAATCAGTGCCTGGCTTATGAAGGCAAGAAAAATGTTGAATGGAGAGGGAAGGATGGAAAGAGGAAGGGCTGCAGGGATCGTTGCCTAACAGTAAGTACAATTAGTAAATACCTTCTATCCTTGGAGTTCCTTTTCATGTCCTGTCCATACAATGTGGCTTTAATTTTGAGGACCTGGGTCAGGTTCACAACATACTTCCTTTCTGACTCAAGTAAGTCCAAAGCGATATTCTGCCTTTTAGCTTTGGAGAAACAAAGCGAAAACGATTTGGTGTTTCAAACGTGTTCCTAATTATTGTGATCATGCACTCGTATCTAGACAAGGTGTCATTACAAGAAGAAAAGTTTGAGCAAGCAGAAAAACAAAGACCCAATTCTTTTATCAGTGACTCGGGGGCCCAATGTAGGCATCCAGGCTGACTATGCCCGTGCCAGGTCCCTCCTCAACCAGCCCTGCTCTGCACCCTCCTTGGCTGCTTTTGCCTGGCTGGAATTTGCCTTTGTGGTGATGCTCAGAAAGGGGGAAATAATTCCAAAGGAATGTGACATTTTCACCGCTTCTTACACTGAAGTAGCAGCAGTTTGGTAGCACCGTAAGAAGTCAGAAGCCATTAAGCTAGATTTCAAATGAACCCTGAGTTCAGAAGCTACTGCTAGGATTAGCAATTTCAAATCCTGCTCTACAGATTACAGCAATGATTTATTCAAATTCCTCAATAGAATCTAGACCAGGGTAGCTCACTGGTGCCCCAACAGAAATTGTTGGGCTCCTATCGGCCCCACCCAGCATGCCCAATGGAAATGGCTGTTGGGAGTTGTAGTCTAGCAATGAACAGGGGCCACAGCTTCCCCATCCCTCCTCTAAAGCCTTTTTGCTTTCTAGCTTCTACCTTTATTCTCACCTGCAATAGACGGTTCCCGCAGTGCATTCTCCATTGAGCTATAGCTACTGGGACCTAGTTCCTTCTGCCTGTCACTTTGGTCCTTTGAAATATGTTCGCCAGCCCAGTCTTTACCGTCCTTGGGCTGCTTCCACACTGTGGATGATGACTGGCCCTTTGGCTGAGCATCGGCAGATGAGGCAGCTCTGAGGCTCTCTTCCGCCTCCAGATTTGTACTGGTTAAGCCTAGGAATCAGAACAGAGTGTCAGCAGGACCAACAGGTGCATCCTTAATGGCCACTTGGCCCATCAGGCTGGTCGAAAACCCATTGCGAAAGAGGCTGGACTGCTGCATAAAGGCTCTGAAACAAGTGTGCTCAATCAGAGTAAAATGGTGACTAGTCATGCTCTCCCCTCCATTGTTGGAGGCAGAATGACACTGGGTATACCAGCTGGGGAGGAATAAAAAGTGGGGAGGGTGCTGTTGCACTCTTGCCCTGCTTACGGGCTTTCCAACGGACACCTGGTTGTCTGACATAAGAGACAGGATGCTGGGCTAGAGAGGCCTTTGGTCTAATCCAGCAAAGTTCTTCTTGTGTTCCTATGTGTGCCAGAATAGCTTAAAACAGGGGTGGCCAACTCCCAAGAGACTGTGATCTACTCACAGAGTTAAAAACTGGCAGTGATCTACCCCCTTTGGGGGGGGGGTTCGGGTCCAAGTTGTTGAGTTTTTTCAGGGAGGAGGTAAAATGTTGAGCTTTTTTTAGGGGAGCCACAGTTGTTCAGTTTCTTTGGGGGGAGCCAATGATCTACCTGTGATCTACCGCAGACGTCCAGTGATCTACCGGTAGATCACGATCTACCTGTTGGACATTCCTGGCTTAAAAGATAAGGGAGCAATCTGGACGTAGCTAAGGAACGAGAGCAGGAGGACATATGGTGAGCGGTTCTAGAGCTCCATTGCCACATCTTGTGGCAGTGAGTTCCACAAGTCAATAAAGGACCCTTTGAAATGACCTTGCCATTACATGTCTCTTAATAATCGGTAGCAACAGTGGAGTGGCAGGGTGGCCTTCTGGCAGCTGCATTGCATTCACCAGGACAGGGAGAGGGCAGGGGAGCTCCGGATGGATAGTGTTGCTGCCCTGGTGCAGGTGTCGTGTATGCAACATGCAGCATGCTGGCGCTGCCAACCCAGCACTCCCCCCCCCCAACTTCACCACTGCCCTGTGCCCCCATTCTGGAGAATGCTGTGCTCCCTCCTCAAGTACCACTTGCTGGTTAGGAATACCTGCCAAACAGGGAATATTTGGGAGCAGAAACTGATGAACCAACAAAACCACCCCCCTCCAAGTGCACCGACCTTTCATGCTGCCTTCTCCTAGTGCCATGGGCCTGCAGTCAGAGACTAAGCAAGAACAGGAGAAATTTTAGTTGTTTGTAAAGGAAGGTGAGTAAAGCAAGCTTCACGTAAAGATCTAAAGTCAAACATTGAGGAAAGTGCTTTGAGGGTTTTTGGTTTTTTAAAAATTTAAGGCACTGGAATAAAAAAAGTGTGGTTGATATTGTTTTTAATGTAGTCTATGCCATTACTGCCATCTGACTGATAGCTCAGTCAGAAGGGCACGAGACTCTTAATCTTAGGGTCGTGGGTTCAAACGCCACATTGGGCAAAGAGATTCGTGCATTGCAGGGGGTTGGACTAGATGATCCTTGTGGTCCCGTCCAGCTCTATTTTTCTATGATCCTATGACCTATGGTTGCTTCCGAATAAACCCTTTTTGCTCAGGTTATTATTATTATTTTTACATAAGGTGTTCGCTCAAATTTTACAGAGGATTCTGTGCTGCTTCCAGAAGGGTCATTCCTACCACTGCTGAATGATTGTCTTTCCCTTATGAACAACAATATATTGTCCCTTTTCTGTGTACAACCGGGTATTTTCTGTCCAATCAGTGGGCATGATGCAGCTGCAGACATTTGCAGCTCAGTAACCCATGAGGTGGGTGTCCCTTTATGACCCCATTTTTAGTTTTTCAATGGACTCCTGAATTATCCCTAACACACATTTCTGCCTCTGTCTCTCTTTTTAATGAAAGGGAGCTGCTAAACCTTTGGCCCCACAGAAACATTTGTAAATGGGAGAAACTATTCTGGGCACCGCACTATCTGAGGAAGACACCTTTACCTGCCGAATGGCAAGGTAGGATCTCATGGAAGTGAAAGATTTCAGGTGAGGAGAGGGAGGAGGAGGTGTTAAAATATTGTAAGCTGCCTTGAGCGTACAGGATAGGATGGGGTAGAGTCGGCCAAACAAAATAACTACCTTTCTCATATGTTGCGTTATGCAACAGCTTTACAAAATCTTCATTAATCAAAACTGGCTCCGGAAGGTTTAGTGATCGAAAGGGACTTCCTTGTAGAGGTGTAGGGACTGTTTGTGATCCATGCTCCTCCTTCTGTATTCTTCTGAGGCAAAAATAAAATAAAAGCAAGACTACCAGAGCATACACTTGGGAGACACACATTTGTTTTAAGGCATAAGAATTTACAAAAGTTAAATGTAACAACAAATAATATATCTCTTGTTTCAAACACACTGTCACAATCTTACGTAGTACATTGAAGCTGGAATTCTATGAGTAAGTCATGAAGGGGGGGGGACATATCAAGGGAAGAGCACAGCTTGTTTCTGACACATTAGCATAAGGGAGGTAAGGAAATAAGGGAAATAATCAAGCAGAGGCTGGGTACTTCTTTCCTTTTCTTTCCTTGGCTGGGGCTTCTACTTCATGCTAGCAGTTTTAGTTATAATACCTCTTTGCTTGCAAGACCTTTTGCATTTATAATTAAAAGCTAAATGTTGTGTTTCTGCTGGTTGAAGATCTTTTGCTAAAGCCCAATGCATTTTACAACTTGAATATATTATATAAACATCTATTCTATCACTGTCAGTTGACCTGAATAAACTGGACTTTCTGAGGGGTATGACTTGGGGGGGCTGCCAGGAGGAGCTGATGCACTCCAGAAAATCTACCACTGCAGCACCGGGGGGGGGGGGACCAGTGCTATGAAGTTACACAGGGATTTGAAGAAGGTTTAGTCTACAATCACTTACTTTGCTTTGAGCTTGCGAGATTCTTTCCGCTTCTCCTGCTGCAGCTGTTCAATCTTCTGCTGCATCTCCTCCTGCTTGGCACCGATTTCCTCAATCATGGACTTGGCATCACTGAGCTCATCCTGATTAAAAAGACAAATGATAGCAACATGTGTTAAGAAAGGTAGATCTTTTCCTGAAGCATCTTGAACATACAAGTGCAAGTGCAGAATCGGGGTGCAATATCCTAACCTTAAGAAATGCAAACAACCGTGGATTGATTGATTAATTTACCAGAAGGTACAGTGGTGGTGGTATTTGAAAAAGTGCTTTTATTCTCATTGAGGCTAATGAATGGCCAAACAGAACAGTGTACCTGTGGTACTTAAGTACAAAAAGAGTTGTTTGCATATATCTGGAGTCCTTTCACCTCTTAAAGACTGAGGGCAAGTTTAAAATTAGAGAGGGCAGCTAGCTTGCAGCTTGCTGCTTCTATTGCCCTAAATGAGACTTCTGCTTTGCCCATTCTCACACAGGACAAGGATTTAGGAGTCAAGGTTTATGACAGTGAGGTATAAAGGTAAAGGGACCCCTGACCATTATCCAGTTGTGACCTACTCTGGGGTTGCGGCACTCATCTCGCGTTATTGGCCGAGGGAGCTGGAGTACAGCTTCCAGGTCATGTGGCCAGCATGACAAAGCTGCTTCTGGCGAACCAGAGCAGCGCACAGAAATGCCGTTTACCTCCCCACCGGAGCGGTACCTATTTATCCACTTGCACTTTGATGTGCTTTCGAACTGCTAGCTGGGCAGGAGCGGGAACCAAGCAATGGGAGCTCACCTCGTCGCGGGGATTCAAACCGCTGACCTGATCGACAAGCCCTAGGCTCTATGGTTTAACCCACATAGCACCTTGGTAATACTAATCTGGACACAAGGGAACAAAATCAGACTAGATTGCTGCTCTCATGTGCTTACCGTATTGCTGATTACCCCCAAATAGAGGCAGATGGGGCTCATCAACCAGGGAAGGTAGCCCATCAAGGAGAAGGAAAACTCTGACCCTAAACCTCCACTGCCTTGTGGGATATCTTCGGGAGAAGAAAAGGCTAAGGAGTAACCAGGGGTCAGCAGGGGTCCGGTCCACTGTGCCTCAGACCTTGTGGGGGGCCGGACTATATTTTGGAGGGGGGAAATGAACAAATTCCTATTCCCCACAAATAACCCAGAAATGCATTTTAAATAAAAGGACACATTCTACTCATGTAAAAACATGCTGATTCCCAGACAGTCCGTGGGCCGGATTTAGAAGGCGATTGGGCTGGATCCAGCCCCCGGGCCTCCTGGGTTTGCCTACCCATGGAATAAACCCTACCCAAATCCAGAGTGGCGTCCCTAAAATAGTTGGATGGTGTCTTGTACGCCTCCTCCTGGCAACTTCCTCAGCCAAGCTAGTGCCAAGCATATTGCTCTGCTTTCCTTTGGGCCACATCAGTGAGGCCGGAGGTGGAGGTGGAGGGGTCATCGTCTGGGCAGTCCAGGGCCTCCATAAACACCACGCAGACTTGCACCCCCAGACTTGCATTGAAGGTCATTTTGGTGATGCTGACGCTGCGGTTTGTCTTCACCCCCTGGAAGGAACACTCCATTGTCTCTCGAGACGGATGGATGCCAGCAAGAACTTAATAGGTTCAGAATACATTGGGGAATATGCCTGGCAGTAATTAATTTACTGCAGCCAGTATTTCTGCATTCTACATCTCCATGTGCCAGGTGTCACAAGGCAACTCTCTCTTCTCTCTTTCTCTCTCTCTGCTTCCAGCTCTCAAGCAGGCCTAATTCCCTGCCTAGAAAAAGGGGCTGGTTGTCAATGGACACGGCCCTACCTTAAAACAATTAAGAGAATTCTTCATCTCCGCCACTTTCTCCTCCATGGCACAGCGACAGCTTTGGACCTTCTCCTCGAGAGCATACTCCCCATGCTGGATTCTTGATAGTTCCTGCATCGCTTCGGTGAAACCAGTTTTCAGTTCAGAAGCCAGAGCCTGCAACTAAATGAACCAGAATTCATGATCATCGCTAACGCTGCAGAAATGGATTACATAAGAACAAAAAAAAGCTGCTTTCTAGAAAATTTGCCCATCTAGCTCCATACTGTCTATACTGACTGGTAGCAGCTCTCCAGGGTTTCAGGGACTGAGCCGGAAACCTTTTGCAAGCAAAGCAGATGCCTTGTTACCACTGAGCTTATAGTCCCTCCTGGACCCTTTGTTTTTTATTAGAGATGCCAATCTTCCACTTTAATCTCAGATTTAACCTCTCTGCTCCCTACCTGTGTCTCTTTCTCCTGACACTTGAATGCCCTTCCACCCTGATTTTACTCACTGGTTTTTATTTATTCTTTATTATATTTGTACCTGCCCCTTCTTCCACAGGAGACCCAGGGGACAAACACACAAAAGAAATCATTACATGTTTTAAAACTGTGAAAGCATCTTAAAAACAGCTCCAACACAGATGCAGTCTGGAAAAGACCTCTACTCAAAAGGTTTGTTGGATGAGGAAGTTGTCTCTCTCAGCAGGCACTGAGAAGTCAGTGGAAAGAGAACGGGGGCATTATATTCCAGACACACTTGTTCATCTTGCCTCTTCCCAAATTAGCCTCTTTCCCTTCTTCCTTTCCTTTCTTCCATAACGTGCCTTGTCTCTACCTTTAGATGCAATTCTGCATGCAGAACCTGCTTCAGTCTTTAATTTTTGTAGGCTGCCTATGTGTTTAAATAAACAGCAATATTATGAAATAAGCTCTTACTGACAAGAAATATTATTACGTTTCCCCTTATTGCTTTTATTTTGTTCTTTTATTGGGCGGAATCCTGTTTGCTTTTTAAACATACAAACCGACTATAACTGTTCCTAGACCGATAGATAAACAAAGCATTGACAATGTCCCCCATTGAGGAAGCCCTGGTCCTTGAACATTCATACCACGTTCCTTCCAGACGAATGCCTTAAAGAACCTGGCTCCCATGTTTCCAAGACTATGAGGACCAGAAAGAGAACCATTCCTCCCCCCTGTAATATGCACATGCTAATACTGTAGAGATCTCCTTAGATCTTGACCAGACCTGCACCTCTTGTGACCTACCAAGCCAAACACGGCAGACACCTGGGGGTAGAGAACTTCTTTAGCCCAGAGGGTGGGGTCAGATTCTTATCTAACCCACCCAACGTGGGCCAAGTTTGCCAGCTGGGTGGAGCTGCCTGCCTGCCAATAAAATGGCATCACAATGATGTCTAATGACCTTTTTTTTTCTTTTACCACAAGGGTCTTTGGAAGCTAGGGTTGCCACTTTTGGTGGGCAAAATATGGAACAGGTCGGGGAGGGGGAATATTCTCAGTATTTTTCAGCCCCAGAGGCATTTCCTAAACAGCGAATTTATCTTTTAGAAGTATGATCCGGATATAAAATCTGGAAGTCCTCTCAGAATATAGATAAATCGGGGAATAATATTCATTTTGAGAGCATTCACCTTTCCCCAAAGGGGAAGGATTAATGACTCCCACTTATCAATGTCTAACTCTCTGCACCCGTAACAAACTACAGTTGCCAGGATTCCTTGCAGGGAAGGCATGACTGTTTAAAGTGATATGATACTGCTTTAAATGTAAAATGCAAATGTGGCCTAAGACTTCATGAAAACAAAACCAGAATGTAATATTTATTCCAGATTACTTAACCCCAAATTGAAGAAGGGTTAAGTATCAGAGTATCTTGCACTGTTGAAGTGCCTTTTCAATGTCAGATATTTTGGGGAGCTATTAATAGCATTAAGGTTTTAAACCAAGTCTCTGTTTGGCTAGTCTGATTTGTTATGATTTTTTTACTGAGAGTTATCAAAAGCCTCGCTAATTCCTTAAATGTTTGGGATTATTCAGAGCAAGTTGCTCATTTTTACCTGGGCAAGCTGTGTTGCAGGGTTAATCACTGGCACAGTTTCAGTTTCTCCTGTGGGAATAAAGAGCCACAGTCAATTAACGGGACTTATTAGGCTTGCTATATATATATAATGGGGGCATAGTGATTTGCAGTCCACTTTAGGTGGAAACCTGTCTCTTTTCTGGAACACAGAGTCCTGCTTCGAAGCTGCTACATTATAATAATTTTGCACAAGCTACCACAATTACAAGCAGAGGAATTTCAGCACCGAATTATAGCAATGGTTCAGGTTCACGTTATACCTATGGAAAGCTATACATGTGATATATATGATTAGTTATGGGTTTAAACCAGGCATCCCCAAACTCCAGCCCTCCAGATGTTTTGGACTACAATCCCCATCATCCCTGACCACTGGTCCTGTTAGCTAGGGATCATGGGAGTTGTAGGCCAAAACATCTGGAGGGCCGCAGTTTTGGGGGTGCCTGATTAGGGGATGCCTGGTTTAAACTGTGAAAAGCTATGGAATAACTGATTCTTATGCTAAGAACATAGGAGGAGCCTGCTGGATCAGGCCAATGGCCCATCTAGTCCGGCATCCTGTTCTCACAGCGGCCAACCTGATGCCTGTGGGAAACCGGCAAGCAGGACCTAAGCACAGGAGCCCTCTCTTCCTCTGCAGCTTCCAGAAACAGGTACTGTATTCCGAATCAGTGCTAGCATAGCTAGTAGCCATTATGAGCTGTATCCTCCATAAATTTGTCCAATCCTCTTTTAAAGCCATCCATGTTGGTGACCATCTACATAACAATGTGCTGCACATCTATTCAGTAAATAGAATAATGGCAGTGTTGGCCCAAGACATTGTTGAATGCCACTTCCGGATTGATTGCGAGCGCCGGCGGCAGCGGGAGATTCTTCTCCTGGTCCTTGAAGGGTCCGGGGGGGGGGGTGTCTGCAGAGTGCGCAGCCCCCCAAAACTTCAGGTAGAGCAACCTGAAGCCTTGGCGACTTGGCGGCTGTCCTTTTTGGTTTTACAAAAAACAAAACCCTGTGCAATTTTAGAAGAAAGGCATCATATAAATGTAAGAAAAAAGGGGGCGGGGGATCATTTCCTGCCTTCAACTATAATGTAATACAGTAATATTAGAAGTAAGAGATTTCTTTTTGGGATAATCCAGGATCTGTTTCAGCCAGAAGTGGTTGATTGACAAGCTGGAACGTGTCCAGAGGAGGGCAACCAAAATGGTCAAGGGCCTGGAAACGATGCCTTATGAGGAACGGCTTAGGGAGCTGGGTATGTTTAGCCTGGAGAAGAGAAGGTTAAGGGGTGATATGATAGCCATGTTCAAATATATAAAAGGATGCCATATAGTGGAGGGAGAAAGGTTGTTTTCTGCTGCTCCAGAGAAGCGGACACGGAGCAATGGATTCAAACTACAAGAAAGAAGATTCCACCTAAACATTAGGAAGAACTTCCTGACAGTAAGAGCTGTTCGACAGTGGGATTTGCTGCCAAGGAGTGTGGTGGAGTCTCCTTCTTTGGAGGTCTTTAAGCGGAGGCTTGACAGCCATCTGTCATGAATGCTTTGATGGTGTTTCCTGCTTGGCAGGGGGTTGGACTGGATGGCCTTTGTGGTCTCTTCCGATTCTATGGTTCTGGACTTCTGTCCAATGTGAATCCCACCACATCAGACCAGCGAGTACGGGTGGGCATGTGACTCTTCAGTAGAGCCATTGTTAACGATGGCACCTCCAAAATGGTGGCTCAGATATGCAGTGACACCATCCTGGATTCCCTTCTGCCAACACAGCTGATAAGTTCCTCAGTCACAATTTTAGGCTGCAATCCCAAATGCACTCGCGCTTTTGAGTCAACATGCATAGGGCTGCAGTGTTATAATGGAGTTTGCTATCCAAAAATTTCCACATTTAGACCATTGGCATGATCCAGCACAGCTGGTCTTCTATTCAAAGGGATCCCCATCCCTTTTTAAATAAAATATTGCTCCTTTCGGTTGGCTTTCTTGAATCCAATTTATTATTTTATTTTTGCTCACCTGTGAACACAACTCAGTGCTTCTCAGTGAGGCTGCTGAATGGAAGACAGCAACATTGCAGCTGGCGTTTGGGGTTGCTGGTCGTGCGACAGCAGCCAGAGTGTAATAAGGACTGAGAGATTGTGGGAGGGATGGGGGGCTCGTTTAATCTCACTGTAAACAAGTGGTATAGTGACAATAAAGTATTTCTATTTCTATTTGAGAACCTTAACAAACCCCACTTTACTGAATCCTGGAAATTGTAGTTCTTTTGGGAGGGGGAAGTTCAAAGAGAAGCCCAACTATCCTCACTAACTTACAGTTTCCAAAATCATCGCAGAGAACCCATGTCAATAAAATACACGTAAAATGAAATATAGATCTGGCTGTGTGTAATTATCCGCCTTCGGGAAAGGTGTGTAGGTATATTGGTGGTGTTGGGTAGGGTTTATTATTGAATTTGCCTTAACTGTGCATGGAATCTGATTGCCTTTTACTTAGGACACTGAGACCCTGAGGTGATACAGCCTGCCTTTCATTATCTTAAGCCTCAGAGGGCCTGGGTTTCCTTAGGAAAGCAGGGCACCTCTGTAACTCTTTGCTTACATGGCGATGCAGTCTTTCAATCAGAGATGAAGTAATTTTTGAGCGAGAGACAGAAGTAGGAGACAGAAAACAACAGTTTATCTTTCTACTCCTCTTCCACAGCTGCTATTTAATAAATAAAGAAAACAAACAAACATGCCGTATCACATTTAGTTTGACCCTGACTAAGACACACGAGTCACTGCTCTACCATAATAGCACAAGAAAGGCAGCATGAATTAAACACCTGGAAAATTAAATCCTTCACTGCTGGTCATTTTTAAACACCTGCCCACGCCAAGGGAACATACAACACGGATAACAGGGCTGGGTACCAGTTTTGTCTAACTCTTCCTGTGACAAGAAATGAGTGCTTTTTATTCCTTGGAGGGCATCAGTTAATTCAAAGCATCCTGAAATTAATTTCCACTTCAGCTAGTACTAGGGAATGGGGCTTGCGGGATGCACACTTATAATCTTATATAACTGCTAAAAAAAAATAAGCATCTCCTGTCTGTGCCTCCCAACCATTTCCTGTGAAGCAGTGCCATTTAATTCTAGAGATGATGCTCCTTTTTCTCAAAGAGAAATTAGACCTTGCCATGCTCAGAGCTATACCATGTGCTTAGCATTCCGTTTGAAAAGTCCAGTGAGGTAAGACCAACAGCAACGACTGTTCGTTAGGTCTATTTTTACATTTCCATGCATAGCACTACAAAGAGCCACACATGCCTGTTTGTAGCACATGTGAATATTGTCATATAAAATGTACATATCTAACCAACAGAAGCATGACAATGCAAATGATTTTCCTGCCTCTTCTGTTTTGGGAATCACCACAAATTTAACTTACTGGGGATTGAGGGAAGACTTTCGGTGTCCAGCGCAGTTGTTTTCTTCAAAATTAGGTCATAAGTGCTCAGAGTCATGATGGTATTATCACCCATTTGTGCAATGAAAAGTTACAGCCCCTCCAGATGTCCGGGCTCAAGACAGCTATATTTGACCATACTGTCAATATTATTGGCATCAGCAAAAGTTTTGAGGCAATTCTACTGCTTTGTCTGCAATAGATGTATGTCCCAGAGCTTCCTGCTGAAATCCCATAAGTTCTCATACCACAAAAGTTCTGGGGTTTCGTTTTGCTGTTTCTCCCACCTTTATTACACTTTAGGGAAAGAACAACCCTCCAGACAGCAGGAATCCAGTAACATTGGGAAAGCAACACAGAACACCTAATAAAGTGTTTCCGAGCACAATTCAAAGTGTTGGTGCTGACCTTTAAAGCCCTGAACGGCCTTGGTCCAGTATACCTGAAGGAGCGTCTCCACCCCCATCGTTCTGCCTGGACACTGAGGTCCAGTGCCGAGGGCCTTCTGGCGGTTCCCTCGTTGCAAGAAGCCAAGTTACAGGGAACCAGGCAGAGGGTATTCTCGGTAGTGGCACCCGCCCTGTGGAACGCCCTCTCACCAGATGTCAAAGAGAACAACAACTACCAGACTTTTAGAAGACATCTGAAGGCAGCCCTGTTTAGGGAAGCTTTTAATGTTTAATATACTATTGTATTTTAATATTCTGTTGGAAGCCGCCCAGAGTCGCTGGGGAAACCCAGCCAGATGGGCGGGGTATAAATAATAAATTGTTGTTGTTGTTGTTGTTGTTGTTGTTAAGCCGAATGAAGTGTGGATGGTCTAGTTTAAATCCACTGCTAATGCGCCATCATTGCATCAAAGGCATTGTTGCAGAATAGACCCACCAAAACAAAGCATTTGGAAGAGGGGCTTGTAGGAATTTGGCCGGAAGCTATGAAACACAGTGATTGGAAACAAAGCAGTATGTCTGCCCAAAACTTTTTCAGGCAAAAATTTAAAGCAGAATTGCATATAAGCACCCCATCATGAGAACAAACTATCATTAATGCACAATAAATCAACACCTAGAGGGGCCCTTTATGAACTGCGCTGTTGAAACCGGTTCACTGTCTAAGTGGGGCTCCCATGTATGAGGTATCTGCACATCAGGGTGTTGTGTTTCTATAGGCTAAATGGGATTATTTTTTGTATTCTAGCATGTATATATATATTTGTTTGTGAGTGAGGACATTATAAATGGAATCCAACTGATGCCTTTGTCCTCATGGAAGCTTTTGATTCAGTAGAGGCATCTGCTATTGGAAGAGGAGAAGCGGTTTTGCCAGCTCCCTTTCATCTGCATCTCTGCAAGCTACCTCAAACCTCTTGTTAAATCAGTCTGCAGCTGATTTGCATAGATCAGGGAGGTCTGCAGGACATAAAGGGGGGGGGGTCTCCTCTTCTGTTTGTGGATGCCTTCATGGGACCAAGAACACTGCCATGAATGCAGCTGAGTAGAGTGTCAATGAGATTGCACCTTATGACAATATTTTAATCTCTTGTTTCAGTAGATACTTTACCTTCTTTTCTGTTTGAATCCATGCTTCTTAAACACATTGGGTATTTTTTCTTCAAGTCCAGTCAAAGCATCTTGAAAGAGCTTTTGGCGTTTCCAAAAAACCCCAAACCAAACTATCCCATGGTCTTGAATAATTTAGCATGTGAGCTCTCCAGTGAGTCAGATGATCCAGTTCCTATTTTCAATGGAAGAAAGAAGTACAATGGCGTTATTGTTCCACTTTGGGCCAGAATTGCTACGCCCTGGGGGGAAATGGCTTTTAAGTGACTTCAATAACTTGCACTTCATGGAATATATTGGTTTAATGGTTACATCTATAGAACAGTTGTCCTACTGTATTCTGAAGGGCTTCTTCAGAAAATAGACTTCCTGAACTGGGAGAAGGCAGATCAACACTCCCCAGCTATCCCTACTAACGTGACTGTCAGTAAAGGAGAGACCTATACAATGGCAGAAGAGAAAGCAAAGTCCCCCTTCTTGTATTCTGAGCCTGTCAGGATCCCATACTAACCACAGATCAGGTTTGTTGGCTGCCACCCATAAGTTACAATGTGGTGCCCTCCAAATATGCTATCCCCAACCATCCTGGACCTTCGGCCATGATGGTAAGGACTGATGAGAGCTGGAATCTAACAACATCTAGAGGGCATCGGGGTGTGGGGATTTATTGATTTATTGGCACATTAGCAAGTGTTAGGAGCCTGTAAAGTATTATAGGAGCAAAGGAGTCAGCTTGGCATCAATACTCTTTTTTTCTTTTTAGGCGCCAATGGCTACTCATTTGTGTCCCTCTAGTAAACAGAACAACAAAGCAAAGTGACGCTGTCGACTGCTATCAAAAGCCAGTGGTGTTTTCTGTTGCATTTGGGGAAAGCATTGGAAACCAAATTGGGAAATAAGTCTACTGCATAACGCACTGGAGGTACTGATTTTGAATTACTGTAATTCGTTTGGAGCACCAATAATTCAAGGCAGATGATAAGCCATAAAGGATTTGGAGGTAGGAATTATTCACAGCAGGATGACAGGGCACATCAGACTTCGGCTTATACTGCTTCAAACCCAGAGTTAAGCAGTTTGAAGGATTCAGAGACTTACAAGGATATAATTTTTTCCTTCCACCCTCCTGTTCCTTCCCATGCCTGGCCTTTTTTGTTTGTAAGCCTGATGGAAGGGCCTCTCTATCCCTCCCCTCTCTCTGATAGGAGCCACTTTCGAAAACAACAGTTCTTTAAAAAGTGAGGTGAAAAATATAGCAAAAAAATTAAACAGCAAAGAAAACCATGAGTTCATAGAAGGCAAATCATTTGAGAAAAACCTAAAGGAAATTAGGATAACGTACCGCATTTAGCATAGAGAAAGGGTCACTTATTGCCATTTAAAATCACCATGCCATAAAAGACAACCGGAAATTCATTAAAATACAGAATCAAAAATGGCTTTAAAAAACAACAACAAAAGGCAGACACTACAAATAAAACATACGGTAAGCTTTTTATTGCATGTGGCGAACCCATGGTGCTCTCTCCAAATGTTGAACGCCAACTCCTACCAGCCCAAGCCATTAGCAAGAATGAAGGTAATTAACAAACTGAAGCTGCCTTTACTTTGAAGTAAATGGTGTTGATTTCTATGGCCCTTACTTATATCACTACAATCATGAGTCTATTAGACCAGGCTTCTTCATCCTTGGCCCTCCAGATGTTTTTTGAGACTACAATTCCCCTCATCCCTGACCACTGGTCCTGCTAGCTAGGGATCATGGGAGTTGTAGGCCAAAAACATCTGGAGGGCCGAGGTTGAGGAAGCCTGTATTAGACTCTTGGGTTGAGAAATTATTTAGGGGGGGTTGTTTGGGGGGGTTGTTGCTGTCTTTGATTGTTGTGATGTGGGGTTCGTTGTTTCAGCTCTCTTGACATAATATGCTGGAGACAGTTCTCTAGCAACACTTATTTATTAAAGCAAACAAGACTAAGCTCTGAGGAGAGGAAAGCTACATTTACAGTATAGGGATGGGGGGGGGGACTAGCTAGAAAGGGATACATTTTGGAGGGAACAATATCAGGCAATCACAGTGTTGCCTTTTGGAGGAAACCAATAAGACAGAGGATCCAAATACAGCTTAAATGAACCAATAGTAGCTGTACCTTCTGGAACCAAAAGGCAGTTACTTTACCCTAATGCCACTACATACAATAGCAATACAGATATAAAATCCTTTGACTCAATACACAAAACATTGATATTAATTTTGGGTATCTTTCTTTTAGCTCTTATTATGATTTGTGTGGAAATGGTTTGATTTGGTTGCATCCTTTTTGATGTGCTATTTATTGCTTATGACTTCTTTTGTTACGTTTGGAGTTATGTGGTTTCCCCCCATGCTGTAAGCCACTCTGAGCATGGCTTTAATTATGGAAAGGCGGCATACAAGTAAAATGCATGCATGCATGCACGTATTATGTATGTTTTTGTATTCTCTTAGGGCATAATCCAGCCAAAACAAATAATTGTAAGTCTTGATTATTTTCGGACCCACTGCATATGCTGCAACATAGGGAATAGTGGTAGCTCAAAACAAAATAAAAAAAATCCTTCCAGTAGCACCTTAGAGACCAACTAAGTTTGTCTTAGGTATGAGCTTTCGTGTGCATGCAGACTTCTTCAGGTACCTGAAGAAGTGTGCATGCACACGAAAGCTCATACCTAGGACAAACTTAGTTGGTCTCTAAGGTGCTACTAGAAGATTTTTTTTATTTTTATTTTACTACGTCAGACCACGGCTACCTACCTGTAAGTGGTAGCTCAGTGACATAGCAGATTGATTTCATGCAAAGAGGCCCAGGCTCAATTTCTATCAACTCCAGGAAAGTGGGGGGGGGGACTCCTAATTGTAACCCTTGAGAGCCACTGCCAGACAGTGCAATTTGTGGGCCTTCAGATGTTGTTGGCAACAGTGAACATCATCATCATCCCTCACTTTTGACTGTTCTGGCTACGGCAGATGGGAACAAACCCTGCACTTCTTAAGGACCACAGTTTCCCCCCTCCCTGGTGCAGACATTATTGTGCTAGATGAGCCAGTGGTGTGACCCACTCTAAGGAATCTTCTCATGCCTGAGCGAGTGTGTGAACCTGATCAAAATTTGGATGAGAGACCATTTAGAAACAATGCACAAATATTACACATTTCAAAAAGATCTATTCCCCCCCCCCATCCCCAGTATTAAGCATCTGCTCTCTCTTTCCCATTTAAACCAGTCAGGCTTTAATAATGCTTACCTGTGCCTGGTTTCTGGTTTGCACCTTTAGTATGCCGACTATGGAATTAATAGCACTATACACATCTATTCAAAAGGAGACCCCTGTTCAGATAAATCTGACTTGCTCTCAGGTTAGTATAGAACTGCAATCTCTCTCTCTCTCTCTCTCTCTCTCTCTCTCTCTCTCTCTCTCTCTCTCTCTCTCTCTCTCTCTCTCTCTATATATATATATATATATATATATATATATATATATCTGTACACATTGCTAAATGTTCAAATAATAAACGGAATAATTTGATTTATTTCACATGTGCTTAAAAGACTGTATATAAGGTTATATCCAACAAACAAATTTACCTTTTTTTGTGAAACCTGTGAGAGGCTTGCTATTGGTTTTATGAGGGGAGATGGTCAGCTTTTTTGCATCATTGGATTCTGAATACTGAAATTCCAGTTGATTCTGACTGAATAATAAAGTTTTTCAAAAACCATATATTGGAGAGCCTTTTTATTCTTCTATTCCTTTCGCAAGGAGTATTTACCTTCCTACTTAGATTTATTATACTTTGTAACAAACCAATAAATAAAGCTGGCAATAAAAATCCCAAAGTATAGACAAAATGCAGATACAGTGCAATCATATGCATGTCTTCTCAAAAGTAAGCACCACTGAATTCAATGGGATTTACTTCCAGGTAAGCATATGTGTGATTGCTGCCTAATGTCTGCCTAAATGCATTAAAATTCATCTCTTGCTCTTAGAGAATATTGTGAGGCATGTAAGTTTAGTGCCAATTAATTACCAATAACATGCTCAGCCATAACTTTATGTTAACATTAAAACATGCTTTTAAAAACTCTATGAAACGGAAGCACAATACATTTTAAACTTACCCCCCAGCTGTGCTAAAGCTCTTGCAGTTTCAGTACCTTCGCAATCGGGAACAATGACCGTTTTTCTAAAAAACAAGCTCCAGAAGGCAGCTAGGGGAGCCTGGCGTTTTCAGAAGTAGGTCTATCACATGCTAATCACTAATTTCAAATCCAATCATAGCTAACCCAAAGCTCTCTAATTATGCAGTCCTCAGGTCACATCCTTGTGTCCCCGTTGGTTAACACAGCTATGATTTTAATATGAATATGAACTCTTAAATCAAATGTGATGTTTAGATTGCAGTTGTATTTTCTGATAGCAATGGATAAAAACTTTGAGCTTCACTGTATCTTGAAGCAATGCTCTTTGTCTTTTATATATATACTAGCTGGCCCGGCCACGCGTTGCTGTGGCTCATCCCTGTGACTGCCCCCACCCTGTCCCAACCCATGAGTATCCCACCCCCTCCTCCTCCCCCACCCCCGGTTCATCCCTGTACTTGTCCCCACCCTGTCCCAACCCATGAGCTATGCCTCCCCCTCCTCCCCCCAGCTTATCCCTGTGACTGGCCACCGGCTGTCCCGACCCATGACCTATCCTGCCCCCTCCCGCCCACCCCCAGCTTATCCCTGTGTTTGGCCCCACCCTGTCCTGACCCATGACCTATCCCGCCCCCAACCCCCCAACCCCCACCCAGGCGAGTCCCCACCTCCACTCGGCCCAGTTTGCAAAGCTGTTGTGGAGAGGGAAGCTTTCCTAGGTGCAGTAACAGTGTAGCTGTCGCTAGAGGGCACGGTTTTGCAACCTCTCCTGTGCTCCCAGCATCCCCGGCTGTCTGAGTTTTGTGTTCTGGAACAGTGGGTTTTACCTGCTTTACCTGCCTCAGGTGTGACATCTGTCTAAGCAAACTGTGTAAGATCCTTCATGTGTTCGTGTGACTTGGTGTCCAAATTTGAACGCAATCGATCAAACGGTTTTGGAGAATACCCACCCACATGCCCTTTTTACATTTATATATATATAGATAGGAAAGAATGAGAACCAGATGCAGAATGAAGAACCCACACGGCACCAACATTTTATGGATGTGACCCCAACTATTACCAACCTACTTTTCGGTCAACATAGGGATTAGTTGCATCAGGTAATTAAGGCTAGGCACTGGCATGTCAAACCCAATTGGTTGGGGGTATGGGCTGTAGCCAGCGGGGGCAGCTGGCCCCCCAATCAAATAAATAAAAATACTTAACTAAAAATTGAAATGCCCACTGAAGTCACTTGAATAATGGCTCATTCTAGCACCGCAACTGCCAACTCAACTGTTCTTGAGAAGTTTCATGCAAAATCTTCTTCTTCTTCTTCTTCTTCTTCTTCTTCTTCTTCTTCTTCTTCTTCTTCTTCTTCTTCTTCTTCTTCTTCTTCTTCTTCTTCTTCTTCTTCTTCTTACCTCAAGGTTAGATTACTGCAATGCATTATACGTAGGGCTGCCTCTGAAGACAGTTTGGAAACTTCAGCTGGTGCAGAATTCAGCAGCCAGGTTGCTCACCAGAGTAAGACGGTCTGAGCCTATTACACCGATCCTGGTCCGACTGCACTGGCTACCAATTAGTTTCCAGGCCCAATTCAAAGTGCTGGTTTTGACCCATAAAGCCTTAAATGGCTCAGGACCGCAATACCTCAGGGACCGCCTCTTTCCATATGAACCTACCCGGACCCCAAGATCATCTTCTGAGGCCCTCCTTCATGTGCCTCTTCCTTGAGGGGTCCGGAGGGTGGCAACACAATAACGGGTCTTCTATGCAGTGGCTCCGTTTATGGAATGCTCTCCCCAGATAATTTTTTCTGGCGTCTTCTTCTTCTTCTTCTTCTTCTTCTTCTTCGGCAATCAGTCGTAGCCGAGTATGTCTTCCATAAACACGGTTTTAACAATGAGTCCGTAAGTAACTGCGGAGACCAATTCTGGATCCACACGTCCTTCCACAGTGGGGACATTGGTTTCCGGGTGGGAGTTGATCACGGTGTGGATTTGTCTAGCATGTTTCTCACTTGCGTCCTGAGTTCGAGTGTCTTCAAAGCCCATAACACCTTTGGTAAAGGCTGTTCTCCAACTGGAGCTCTTGTAGGCCAGTGTTTCCCAGTTGTCAGTGTTTATACTACATTTTTTTAGATTTGCCTTGAGACAGTCTTTAAACCTCTTTTGTTGACCACCAGCATTATGCTTTCCATTTTAAAGTTCGGAATAGAGTAGTTGCTTTGGAAGAAGATCATCAGGCATCCGCACAACATGACCAGTCCAACAAAGTTGATGTTGAAGAATAATTGCTTCAACACTGGTGATCTTTGCTTCTTCCAGTACACTGATATACCAGGCCTTTGGTTGACCTGATCCCATACCCTTTTAAAATGTGGCTCTTTTTGGGGGCGGGGGGTATGATTGGGTTATTGCTCTTATGTTTATTTTATATACTGTGATCTTTTTATGTGAACCACCCTGAGACCTCCGGGTATAGAGTAGTATATAAATTTTGAAATTGGTGAAAGAGGCACTTCCAAGACATCCTGCCAAAAAGTAATTTTTAAAGATAGAGACGTATCTAGAAAAGCAGAGGTTGTCATTCCTTGGTTTTATTCAATACTTACAGTCCAACATCTTGTCTGAAATAAAAACATTTTGCAGCAGGTTGACAGGGACTTGACCTCTCCTAATTCACTTCATGGCTTAGGAATCAAAAAGCCAAAGGTTTGATTTCCAGTGTATGTAAGATATATGTAATTATAGCTTTTCAATGCAGGTAAATTGACATCGGGGAAGAAATCCATAAGGGCCAGTGGAGAAGCATTTGGTTTTTCAAGCCTTTTCAATGGATCTGCACTAACAGAGAGCAAGAGTTGAAAGCAGCCAGCAGGTGATGAATGCTGGAAAATCTGCAGCTAGGGAGGAATCAATTCTACTTATGGTGAAATGGTAAAGAAATAAAGATTATTATTTTTAAAGCTTGTTCAGACTATAATCAAGGACGTTTGAAAAGGTTGTCTCCTCAGTTCCATTAGTAATTTTATTGAATTGTTTTGAGAAACTCCCAACTCAAGTGGCGATACCAAGCACTTTATTAATTTGTTAATGGCTCCCTGGGAAGACCTTGCTTGTAAATGGCATACTAATGAACCCTTAGTAGAGACTCAATGTGTAATGAAGGTTTGGGATATATTTTATGGAGAAGTGAACGCACCTGACATTGGGAACATTGTGCTGAACAAACAGAGGCATTCGGTTCCTGTTCATTACATACATCTAATACTCACAAACTGTAAACATATACTTTATTGATTCATAGAATAATAGAATTATAGAGCTGGAAGGGACCAATTACATTCTATCTTGGTTTCCATGCTTTCTCTCTCAAAGTTAAAATTCTAATCTTGGTCTCTTCGTAATTTCAGTATTGGTAAAGGGTGTTAAAAATTCTTCACATTTTATTGATAAATCTTAGGATGATTGTAACATTTGCAGTTACAGTAAAATGAAGGGGGGAATCAAGCTAAACAACATAACGAAACTCAAACGAAACAAAAATTAAGTCTAATGCTTGCTTTATTTGCTCACCTCTATTTAAAAACAATAGTTTCTTATCAATGAACTAGGAAATTATTTATTGTGAAACAGTATGGATAACAACTGTTTAATGCCTTTCTTCCAGTACAAATTATCCTACATGTCCAGCTTTAGCTTCAGCCCTGGTGCTGCTGTGTAATGAAAGGTGCCATCCCATTCCAGGCCCTGTGTGTCTCTAAATTCTCCCTTCCCTTCCACCCTGGAACAGAACAAAAACAGCATGTAAAATGAAGGCTGCAGTCACTGAAGTATGGCTAATGATGTACAACAGCACTTCGAGATGTCTGTTTCTTAGCTGTGGTAGTGTTGAATTAGGCAGTGAAACAAAAAGTACCTCATAAAAGAGATGCATTTTAGAAGTTTTGGAGTTACTAGTTTTGTGTAACAGAAATTGTACTACCATATTGATCCTGCTAAGCAATTTGTACTTTTAATTTCAATTTTTACATTTATATTACTTATTCCTGTTGGTGCGTGAGCATCTACTCTTGGGTTTTCATTTCTTTCTGCAGCGGAGTTCTTTTTAGAGAAAAGTTTTCCTGCATCTTTTACTTCTTTACAGCAGCAGCATTCTAGCTATCTCTTAGTGAAATTCCCATTATAGGAATAAACACCATTTGGTTCTGTTTACAAAACTTTACATTGGTCATTAATGAAGAAAAAAACAAATAAATAAACAATCTTTTTCTCCTTTTAGCCAACCGGCCAGAGACCTAACGCTGACTCATTCACATACTCATTTACACTGACTCCGACATAGTTGATCACATGCCCTGATTAAGGACACCTGTTGCTGGGGAAATTTTCTGTTGCTTATAAACTTGTTCAAGGCCATTTACAAGTTTCTTCTAGAATATTCCAACAATTCTCTCATAGAACCACAGTGGGCTAAGCACATTTTGTTAGTTTCAGCAACTTTGCTGCATCATGTGTCTTTCTAACCACAGTTTGGATCCAGTCAAAATATGTATTTGGAGAGTGATCACCCTAACCTACATGGGTAGGAAGAAGTCAACTAAGGTTCACTTTAAGTGCAAAGCCTGTATACTGATTAAAGATGAATATATTCCACATCAAGGCAACAAACTTGTGGTCAGGGCCGACTTAAGCGCCCCTGGCGCCATGGTGCGCCGGATCTCTCCGGCGCCCTCCCACCCCGTTTTCCAGCGCGGTGGGCGGGTGGGCACAGTGCGGCTGTCACAGGCGCTGCTGTGCGGCGGGCGGGCAGGCACAGCGCGATCTCTCCAGCGCCCTCCCGCCCCGTTTTGTGGGCGGGTGGGCGCAGCACGCAGCGCGGCTGCCACAGGCACAGCTGCACGGCGGACCGGCCAGCCAGATGGCGGGCGCAGTTCGCGGCGCCCTCCTGGCGGGCCGGCGCCATAGTGCCCTGCACCACCGGGGGTCTACCTAGAGCCAGCCCTGCTTGTGGTTATGTCCCTTTCTGCTTACCTGTTTGCACAGAACTGTCCAGTGTACTTGGCTCCATTGGTAAATATGTAGGTTCCTGTTCCATGAAACATGTTGTTAAAGAACTCGCCTTCATAAACTGCACCTGAAGGATGTTCCAGCTTTCCAAAACCATTCATCTGATTTAACAGGAAGTGGAATTGACAAATTAATATCTATCCCTAGAAAGGTGACTGCATCTTTTATTTCCCCTCAATTTAGATGTGTGACCTTTGCTAACAGAAATGCTTAACTTTAAACACTTTCGTGTGCATGCACACTTCTTCAGATACCCGTGCATGCACACAAAAGCTCATACCTATGACAAACTTTGTTGGTCTCTAAGGTGCTACTGGAAGGAATTTTTTTTTGTTTTGTTTAGACTACGTCAGACCAACATGGCTATCTATCTTTAAACACTGGCTTTACAAACCTTACAAGCGCAACATTTACAATACTGACAAAATTTAAATACCATTTCCCTAATCATTAAATGTCTTATTTTAAAGGGTTTAGATTTTTTGCCCTCTTGTCAGGTCACCGTTTTTCAAATCATGGCATCTCCCAAAGAATTTTGAAAATACACTTTTGTCTCATGGTGGTGAAAGCCAGCAGCACCCTGGGAGAATGCTAACAGACTCGAGTCCTGCTTTCAGGCTTCCTATAGACATCTGGTTGGCCACTATGTGAACAGGATGCTGGACTAGGTGGGCAATTGGCCTGTTCTTAGACTGGGAAGTCTGCCCCCTTGTTCATCTTTGGCTCCTCAGCTATATGGGTGTGGGTGTGTAAGGAGCTTAAAATTTATTGTTTTGATATTTGCAGATACCTTATCATTCTTCCAGTTTCCTTGGTAAATAATTCCATCTGGAGTAGTATGAACTCCATGTCCACATCTCTCAAGAACTCCTTCAAGTGTTCTTATACAGTCACCCTCTTGAGCAAAATAAAAAGTAGGTGGGGAAAAGCCAACAAATATTAGACTAGCTTTTAATAACTAGGAAAAGTTCAACCTTTTCCAGAATCGTTCAGAATATGCCACTGGAAGTGACCTTCCAGAGCCCACAGCTTTAGCTGTAAAAGTGTTTCCAGCTACCCCGCATCCCAGTGCTGGAATCAGGATGGGCTAGAAAGCTCTGTGTAAAGTTAAAAATAAAAAAGCAGCACATCCAGCCATCAAACTTCATGCATGCAACCTGATCCTACGAATGCTTACTAGGAGGGGGAGGGGGGGAATTCAGCTGATTTCAATAAGATCTATCTACCTCTCAATCATATCTTAGTTATGAGGAGACATATTGCTGGAATTTTGGAAGAGGTTTGGAACGAGGGTATATGGAGGAAGCTTTCTCCTACACAGAGCACTGAAAACCTCAGAGCACAACAATGGGGGAGACAAAGTCCCCTGCTCACTTATCATAACTCACCATAATCATATCATAACTAAACCCTTCATTTCCTTCTATTATTATTATTATTAATGTTCCATTATTATTCATTACATTTTGAAAAATATCAAATAAAAAAACAGTTACAATTATTTATTTTTTAAAAAACAGTATAATTATAATGCCTTTGTCCATGGAGTTTTCTTGGCAGGGATACTGGAGTGGCTTGCCAGTTCCTTCTCCAGGTGGATCACGTTTAGTCAAAACTCTCCACTATGACCTGTCCATCTTGGGTGGCCCTGCATGGCATAGCTCATAGCTTCTCTGAGTTATTCAAGCCCCTTCGCCACGACAAGGCATTGATCCAAGGCATTTGAATTATGGTGCTGGAGGAGACTCTTGAGAGTCCCATGGACTGCAAGAAGATCAAACCTATCCATTCTTAAGGAAATCAGCCCTGAGTGCTCCCTGGAAGGACAGATCGTGAAGCTGAGGCTCCAATACTTTGGCCACCTCATGAGAAGAGAAGAATCCTTGGAAAAGACCCTGATGTTGGGAAAGATTGAGGGCACTAGGAGAAGGGGACGTCAGAGGACAAGGTGGTTGGACAGTGTTCTCGAAGCTACTAACATGGGTTTGACCAGGCTGCGGGAGGCGGTGCAGGACAGGAGTGCCTGGCGTGCTATGGTCCATGGGGTCACGAAGAGTCGGACACGACTAAACGACTAAACAACAACAACAATAATTATAATATCTGACAGTTTGTGGTTTTTTTTACCATACTTATCTCCATTGGGAAATACAAACGATACTTTGTAAACTTCAGCATCTGCAGAGAGAAAAACACTCTTTTTACTGATTCTTTGTAAAAAGCAGCGTTCATTCAACGGCTCTTCTTTTTCTGCATTACAACGCCTATCACCCCTACCTAGCAGGACCAGTGGACAGGGATGGTGGGAATTGTAGTCCAAAAGCAGCTGGGGGTGGGGAGGATTCAAGTTTGGGAAACCCTGGACTGGATGATCCTCGGGGTCCCTTCCAACCTGACGACTCTCCACCCTACGAACAAGAGCTGCTTGTTTCTGAGCAGACGCGGTTAGGAAGCGCGGTTGTGAGCAGGTAAAACAAATAATGGAGCTGCGGCGGGAGGAGATGGGGAAGAAACGCATCCCCAAGGCATTGTGACTGCGTCTGGTGCAGGAGGCTGAAACCGGCACATTATTTTGTGGCTGCTTCCTCAGAGGGACGCTGGAGAGACGAAAAATACCTTTTTCGCCTACGATCGACCTGCGCAGCAACCCCCATGATTTCGCCATGGCTCGAAAAGAGACGCGCCCGCGGTTGCCATGGTGACCGGGTTCTCGCCCTCGCTCTCTCCGCCGCCGGAAGCGGGAGGAACCTCGCCTTTTTCACTTCCGGGTGGCCGTTGACTGGGGAGGGGTTGGGCTGAGGCGAAAGCAGCGTCTCTGGCAGGTGACTGGAAAGGGAATAACCGGCGAGAGGGGGAAGCTGGATTATTATTATTATTGCTATTGCTATCACTATTATTACTGCACATAATTTATTTAGGGGGTTTGGACTAGATGACCCTCGGTCTCCCTTAAAGGTCTACAAGCCTATTGTTGTTGGCTTAGTTGGGGCTCGTTCAATTGCGGGGTGTCTCCAGGCGCTGCGTGAAAGGAACCGGGAGGAGCCGCTGAGCTTGAGGCGCCTTTGGAAAGAGGCAATATCGGTGGGAGGGAGGGCTCGGTGAGTGGGGCGAGGTGGGGTGTTAGGAGTGCTTACCTTTACACCTTTATTTAGGGTCCAAATTGCTCGGCACCCCGGAAAGTGCACATGCCAGCCCTCCCTGGAGGTGCCAGTATGGACTGTCACTAGACCAGTCATAGGCAAACTCGGGTCTCCAGATGTTTTGGGACTACAACTCCCATCATCCCTAGCAAACAGGACCAGTGGTCAGGGATGATGGGAACTGTAGTCCCAAAACATCTGGAGACCCGAGTTTGCCTATGCCTGGACTAGACCCAATACCTTTTGTACACAAAATAGAGGTTATGCCAGTGAGTTATATAGCCTTTCCCGTAGAAGTTTTGTTTGCGTCTGGAAAATGTACTATGTGGAAACAAAGGACAGAGTCCTCTCTTGTGGGGGTGTCCTGTCTGTGGAACAATTTATCTTTAGCGGTGTGTCTGGTGCCGAAGTTACAGTTATTTTGGTGCCAAGTCAAAGTCTGTATTTTTGCCTGGCTGATTTAAAGCCAATTATTGTCTGTTGAGTAAGGTTTTCACATTCTCAACTGTACTGTGTTTTGATTTGATTGCTTTATTCTTTGTGTGCTGCCTTGGTATCTTTAATGATGTAGAACAATTTTAAAAACTCTAAATTAATAACAGGTGAGTGGTAGAGTCCATGGCACATTCAATTGATCTTTAAAGTGTACTAGATTTGTGTGCTGTCTTGATTATAACTTATGAAGGTTGAAATGCTGTGTGAAATTATTAGGGAGTGAGTCCCATTGAAAATAATGGAACTTGCTACCTGTGGGTTGTGGGGCAGGGATGTTTGATGATTGATGCTGTATGCCAGAGCTACATAAACAGAAGTAATAATTGCCATCTTTCCTGCTAGTCTGCATGGTGATCCTGGTTGATATTTTTCACTGTTGATAATGTACTTTCATTTTTCTTTTCCTACAGAAAGGAGAAAATGAGCTCCTCGGGGAAGAGAAGAGGAAAACCAAACAGAGGGGGAGGAAGGGGAGCAAGAAGAGGAAGAGGCGGAGGTGGCGGCAGCAGTAGCTGTGGTAGACCTTCCTACAAACACCATGCTAGTGGCAGCAAAAAAGGCTCAGATAAAATTTGGGAAGATGATGGTGATTTCTGTGTTGATGATGATGATGGTGATTTCTGTGTTTTCAGTGGACCAAAAGATGTAGCCAGGTCAGCTAAGTGAATTTGATGGAATCTTACATTTTGGAGTTTAGGTCTTTTTTAAAAAAAACTTCTTTCTGAAGATTGTTTTAATAAGGTTTTAAGAAGCAAGATCAGGGAGGGGCTGTAGCTCTTTATCAGAGCACATACTTTGCTTTGCATGTAGAGGGTCACAGACTCAATGTCTGCTATCTCCAGTTAAATAGGATCAGATAGCAAGTGATAGGAAGACCACTTTCTGCCTAAGACCCCAGAGAACTACTGCTAATCAGAGCAATTAAGACTAGGCTATGCAGTACAAGGGAACTTCCTGTGTTCCTATGGTAAAGTAAAGCGCCTTGACTTAAGTCAGGGGTTGGGAACCTGGTCCCTACCGCCCACTAGTGGGCATTTCTGGATTCTAGGTGGGTGGTAGCGGGTTCTACGGCACAAGCTGAATCCTCCTTCCATTGAGCACTGGTGGGTGGTAAGGAAATTTTACCATCAATAAAGATGCATTAGAGGGTGGTAGGTATAAAAAGGTTGACTACCCCTGACAAGTGATTAATTCCAACACTCTTGTATTTTTATTAGATATTTTTGAATTTTTATTAGGTCTTTGAAACTGACTAACCACAAATTTGAGCCTCATCTACTGTCTCTTGCATGCCACCTTTTACAAAGGGAGGGTCTTTGACATTGGCTACTAGTGAGAGTAGCTGGAAATTCAGCTCATTTTTTGCGAAACAGTATGTTGATTGCCAGATATTGGAAACCGAAGGGTGCTTCCCCTAGCTACTGTAGCACCAAGTATCTCAGGGGAAAGGGAGCTATTTAGCAGAGACAGGTGTGTGTGTTTGTTGTGCTAGTACTTTTATTGCTTGTTTTGCATGACACAGAAAGAGGTTGCACCCATTCAGGTTGGGTCAGTGAAGTGGGATACAGTGGTACCTCGGGTTACAAACGCTTCAGGTTACAAACTCCACTAACCCAGAAATAGTACCTCAGGTTAAGAACTTTGCTTCAGGATGAGAACAGAAATCGTGCTCCGGTGGTGCAACAGCAGCAAGAGGCCCCATTAGCTAAAGTGGTGCTTCAGGTTAAGAACAGTTTCAGGTTAAGAACAGACCTCTGGAACGAATTAAGTTCTTAACCAGAGGTACCACTGTATTTAAAATAACAGGTACAGCTGAAATTTATTAATTAAACAAAGAAGCTGATGTATTGGGGGGGGGGTCTTTTTAAAGATGACTAAATAATCCCACAGAAACCCACTGTAGCTTTTGCACCACAATTTCTGTGCCCAACTGCATTAATCCAGCTTGTCTTTAAACATACTGTGGTCATTATGGGACTTGTCACAGATCCTGCACGTAGCTGTGTCAGACATTCTGGTGACTTTGCTTGCCTTCTTTGAATTTCCCATCAACAGAAGATGGGTTTTTCCAACATGACCTGCTTAGGAACTTTCTTGATACCCTTAGCTAGTTAGGAGACAAAATGACCCATACAACTGGTGTTACGTTCAGCATAGCTTACATTGTGCATATATTTTCCATTACTTGATTAAATTAGAATGTATTGTGCTTCTTTTGTTGTTGTTTTTCATAGGTCAAGCTCTGCTAGCAGAGGACATGGGCAGACCAGACAAGCACCCAAAACAAAGATGCCTCTTCAGACTCTGTACATGACATCCGATAATCAGATGAGGGTGAAAGAACTTCTTCGTGAGCTGCAAGGACAAGAGTTGGCTGCTGGTTCAGAGTCAGTTTTCTAAACATAAATAATTTTTTCATTAAACAGATACTATGACATGTTGAAGGACTGAACGTAAACTAAACACCCTTTAGCTGGTCTCAGATTTTATAGGCATTAGATCATATTATTCAAAGTTCAGAATGGATTGTGACAGATGTGGTTGGGCAGCCTTTCTGGAGAAAGAAACAAAGTCTCAGGGTCGCTCTACAGTTTACATGGCAAACACAGTTGTGATGGGTACATAGTGTTTGCGTGTCGAGACCCCGCAACCACCCCCTCAAGGAGGAATAAAAACACTAGGACGCAGGATATAAGGTTAATGTTATTGGGCAAATTTAGGCCACAACTTTATTGGTTACAGAATGTGAGCGGTATTGGCTTAGGCATTGAGTAGACCAGGCTATATCTGACTCCTGCCCGCTGCGCAGGAAGTTTGGTAGGGTAAACCAGTAGGGGGAGCCCCGTTGATGCAAACAAACTCGAGCTCACCCCAGGGTTCCCGGAAGGGTCGTGGCATGGCCCTAGCCCCGCCCCGGGCTTCGGACAAGATCCACACCCCCAGATTCCTTTAACGGAATACACCTACGCATGGAGGGGCAGGCGATGGCCAGGCCTCCCCTCCCCCATCAGGTCACCCAATGCCTAACCGCAAAACCTTACAAAGTTGTGACGATTGCTACAAGGTAGGCGAAAACCAAATGGCCTGAGCCAATTTGCCAAGTGGAAAATTTCCTACCAGGCCCCTCAATGACGACCAACCGTGATCCATAGCAAGGCCATTAAAGACTAAACCTGCAAATAGGGAGGGAGGGTGGGCGATTGAGAACGCAGCCTCTCGTCTCAAACTGGTCCTGGCTACGCCCCCGACCAGCTGATTGGCTGGCCGATGGATGACGTGGCCAGGATCCCCCAGGCGGCGGGAACAACGCCCCCGCCCCCTGAGGAAAGTGGGTGGCCACGTGGTCCACCGCAACTCCTTCCCACTTGGAAGTGGAGTGGATTTCCTGCAGCAAACTTGTAAAGTATGGATGTTATAATAATATGAGACTTGAATTTCTAAATTACTGCTTGATTCACATGAACCTGCCTTGTTGAGTCTATGGAGACTGCTGTTTGAGGTGGTGGCTGATGGGGCCATGTCTGTGATGACCCCACTGCTTATGGAACTCCCTAGAGATGTGAGCCAGATGGCTACTTTGCTTAGTTTTGAGTAACAGAGTAAACACAACTTTTTAGCATTGCTCTTAATGAACAGTGAAAGCTGCTGCTGGGTTTTATGCTGCTAAGTTTTATTTTTATAAGGTTTTGTAATGATTTATCATTGAGGTACTTACTGTTTTATTTATATTTTGTGATGTGCCTTGTGAGTTTGCTAAATTGAAAAAGCAGAGTAGTATAAATATTGGGTTAGATTCAGACTTACCTTTTTTGCCCAGGTTTTCTCTGACCCATAATATTGGACGATGCAGAGAGTTCCAGAAGTTTGCCTTATCACTAAGACTATTGTTTCTAAAAGAAGCATACAGTACTGCTTTCTTTTTTTCAGGATGCTTGTATCAGGTGAAGACGACTGTGATGAATTGGATTACTTGGAGGACGAGCATGCCTGGTCAGATGGGCAATCAATTTCTGGAAAAAGCACAAATGCTTCTTATCAACCACCTGTGAGCCATGTTCTAGAGACTGAAGTCTCTTCATTTGCTGTGCAAAAACTATCCAGGTAATTATTGTTTCACAAATAAAATGGAAAATATTAGTCAGGAGGTGGGGTGCTAAAAACCTGCATAGCTGCAATTATGTGAATGAGTGTGGAATATGACATTTAACACACAATCAAAGTGGCACCCTCCACCCACCAGTACACTCCCAAATACAGTGGTACCTCGACTTACGAAGGCGATCCGTTCCACGGCGCTCTTCGGAAGTCAAATCCTTTGTAAGTCAAAGCGTCCATTTTGCGCATGCGTAAAGCACGATTTTGTGCATGCACAGACCGCACGTGCAGCGGAAATACTTCTGGGTTAGCGGACTTCGGAAGTCGAGGCATTCGTAAATCGAGGTACCACTGCAGAGCCAAAAAAGAGCAGTTATGTAACAGATGTTGGGATATTCTGTTCCACCTTAAAAGCAGATGTGGAACTGTTGTGTCTGCGTAACACACCAGCATTGCATGTTGGAACTTCCATTTGTGTGTACTTTCTGTTTTGCTTGAACACAAAGGTGATCAGACATGTTTTGCTTCTGTTCTGACTTGCTTTAATAAACTGCTTGTAGAGATGCTTACACAAGCCTCTCAGTGCCACTTTCTGTTGCGTTCTGCTGCAATAGCGCACTCAGGCATCTGATATCTGAGTCGCATGATTTATGCTGCACCAATGACGAAGTTCGCCCGGCATGTTCGGCCGGCGGGCCTGGGGCCTGCCAGTTGGCCCGGTTTCCTTGGTGGCTTGCCAACAACATTATGTAAGGTGGAGTGGGGATTCTTTTCCCCCTAGGGCAGTGTTTCTCAACCTTTTTTGGGCCACGGCACACTTGTTCCATGAAAAAAATCACGAGGCACACCACCATTAAAAAAGTTAAAAAATTTAACTCTGTGCCGCCCTATATTGACTATATAATTATGACTGTAATTTATTCTGTATCTCTTCCTCTCCCCGCTTTTTAAATACCAGTAAATGAAGCCAAAAGAGAGACAACAGTGCTTAAATGCACAGATGTTTAAATGCACTTACTTGCAGGCATGCTAAGGTAGATTTCATTCGGAGGGAGGGGAGGAGAGGTGGAGAGAGGGAGAAGGGGAGGGAGCGCAGCCCAGAGCCGGCTCCACTCGCACTCTATTGTTCCAGGCACCTAGGCGAGTGGGGGTGGGGAGAGAAAGAAAGAAGCTGCAGGGAAATAAAGCGGCAGTTGCTTACACGCGCGTAAACGGGTGCCGCTTTATTTCCCTGCACGGAGGAGGGAGAAAAGCTGGAAAGCTCCGCGAGGGAGAAAAGCCCCGTGCATCCCCTCTCCCTGGACTGAAAGAAAGTCGTAGCTGCTTACATGCGAGTAAGCGGCTGCTGCATCCTTTCCCTGCAGGGAGGAAAGCCCCGCGTCGCGGCACACCAGCCAGCGTCGGGCGGCACAGTACTGTGCCGCGGAACAGCGGTTGAGAAACGCTGCCCTAGGGGCCAGAATCCCACATGGGCACTCTTCTGGGGCCCAGGGGCCAGTGTTTACTGAGGCCAGAAGCAAAAGTGTATAGAGCCATGCAAAAACCAGAGGTTTCTACACCCCGTCTACATGTCCCCATCCAGACAGGCAATAAGCATTATAATTCAAGAACACATTCTAGCCAAGCCAAAGCACTCAAGGTGGGTGCTAAGCATGGCCAGTGGGAGGCCTGGGAAGAGCACTGGAGGCTGGATGGCTACATTTGGACCCCGGGGCTGAGCTTCTGCATCCCAGTGTAAGGCATACAATTAGAGCAAATTTCTACAACAAGCACAAGTTGTACATTTTGTTCCAGTTGCAGAAACTACACAGTGTAGACACCTGCTTCTTGCTACAGGATAACAGCAAGCATCCTTTCAACATAGTGGGAATGTTTGCTCTTGGGTACATGTTCCGGTATGTGCACCTACAATGCATTTCTTTTCTTTTCCTTCTAGGTATGGCTTTGATAGCGAGCGTTGCCAAGCTGTGCTGAAATCTTGTAATAGTAACATTGGGGCATCCCTGGAGCTCTTACTCCTGCAGTGCTTTTCAGAAAAATTTGGAGAGAGGATGCAGATCACAGAAACTGCTGCTCAGACAAGTATGGAAGATTGTTTGGAACAAAGGCAAGAGGAAGCATTTGTCCTCCGTTCAATATGTGGAGACAAATTTGTGGAAAGAATTAATAACAGGGTCTGGACTGTTGCATTAGACTTGGCATACTTGACAGAGATGCTCAACAAGCCAAAAGAAGGGAATAGCAACACCAGTAATGGCCTAAAGCCAGCTTCCCTGGAAATCTGTAAACACTACCTCCAAGGAGATTGCAGGTTTGGATCAAGATGCAAGTTCAGGCATGAAACTCGAAACAAGCAAAAAGGCCTTCCGAGCGTCAAGGAAGATGCTCATCTCAGAGTTAATGCTCCTGTTTATGAACTTGAAATAAGATTTCCTGAGGATAACAAATACCCTTATCAGCCGCCCCTTGTGGCATTCTATACTACTAATGAGAAGCTGCCATTGGCTTGCCGGTTGCACATTGCTGAATTCCTTTATGAAAAGGCCATAATATCGTCGGAGTCTAACGAACCTGTTGTTTATGCTTTTATAACAAGCCTAGAGGATGAAGCTGAAGTAACAAAATTGCTTAGTAAGACTTCTCACAGATACAGTGCTCCTCCTTTGCCTCTGGGAACACCCTTGTCAAGTACAGATGTTCATAAGCAAGAGATGCCTAGCAGCTCTCATGTTCCTTCCCGGATTTCAGAAGGTATATACTACTTCATAAGTCCTTATTGAAACTAGTGCAGATATTAAGAAACAGGCTGTGTACGCAGTTTTGAGGGTGTAGGTTCTGCTCCCAATCAATATTTCTAGAGCACAGCATGTATTTCACACAAGTAGGTGTGTGAAAATGAATAAAAACTGTTACAAAAAAAGATAATAATTAAAAAGTAATTAACCACAAATAGAATTAATAGATTTTTAATTCTATTAAAACTACAAATAATAACAAAAATAAAAATATCACAGTACCAGCCCTTTTAAACTTTAAAACTATGTCTTTGAGTTAGTGGAATCATTGCAATAAAGATTTCAATGTCATGTAAAATGAAACCACAAAATACCAGTCACAGAATTTCATTATTCTCCAGTTGGGATACAATACTAGGTTAAAATACTTTAAGAGAATAATCTCTGGATAAATGAAATCCTATCATATATACTAATAGTAAGCACATGCTCTAGGTGTCTGTCCTTATGTAGCACCACTCACAAACTTGAGGAACCCTAAATCTTTGGGGAGGGAAAAGTGAGGGAGCAATAAAACTTCAAATAGCTCAGCCAATGATGACTAAGCATAATCTGGGGGAAGAGAGAGCTGTCTTGGGGGTGGGGGGGGTGGGGTGGGCAGGGCTGAATGGAGAAGCCAGGAGAATAGAGTACTGTACCCTGGAAGAAGTTGGGCTGGAATCCTGAACAGGAGCAATACAACACTGCCACATTTTGTTGTGGGTCACACTTGAAGCCTGCTATAAATATTTCTAACTTTTTAAAATCTAACTTGGTACAATTTTATAAAAGATACCTTTGATATTTGGGGGAGATTTTTGCACATGCATGCACGCACACACACACACACAGAGTGTATATATGAATAAAGAAATAATAGGCAGATATTTAGTCAGGAAGATAATACTGTACAGGTGGGGACAACAATTGAGAGCTGTGAAAATAGGATTGTTTTCCTTTATAGCAAATATATGGGTCAGTTGGCGAATGAAGAAAGCTGCAAGGCCTGGAGTGGGGGTGAGGAGCCTTGGAAATGAATAAATTATATTGTAAGATGAAAAGCCTAATTAAAAACGAATCTCTCTCTCTATATATATATTTCTATTTACATTAATGAAGGAGACCGCTTCAGATGAGTTGTCCTCTCCAACTTAATGGAAAATTCTTGCCAGTAAGAGATTTGTGTGTCAGTGAGAGAGTGTTTTTTTTTTAGCTCAGAACATAAATCCATACTGAAGCATAATAGATGGGCAAAGAAAAATGCCCATAAAAACTATAGATGAAGCAGCACATAAGCAGCGAGTTAAAAAAATAGCAGCTAAAACCAGTTAAAAGATTCTATGCTCCACTTGAAGTCCGTGAGTACAAGAAGGATTCTGTGCAGTACCGTACCTTTGTTAACTACTGTACAACACTTGCCTAAATTTGCCTGCCTTGTGTCCATTATTGGCTGTTTCCTGTTATACTATATTTGCTCACAACACTGTGGCACAAGTGAAGCAAATTTTAAAACAGTTGGCCTGATACAAAATGAAAGGGTGTGGGAAATGCTGCTGTGGGAAACTTTTACAACAAAAGGAAACAATACTAGGATGTTTTGAAAATGCAGGTGAATTCAGAAGGGAGTGACTTGGACAGCTGCAGTACACAGTTGTAGGGGGAGAGTGTGAGAAAACAGAATAGTGGTATCTTACAGTGAAATGTTATTCTTGTCAGGAATTTTGCTCTGTGAAGGCTTGTAGCTTAGTGGCAAATAACATATTTTGTGTGGACAAAGATTTAATTTCTCGCATCTCCCAATAAGGCTGGAAAAGACTGTTGTCTGAAACTCTGGAAAGTTACTGCCAGTTATTGTAGACACTTCTGGGCTTGGTGGTCCAAGGCAACTTTCCAGGTTCCAGAGGTCAACTCATTACTAAGCCAGTAAAGACCTCATTCTAGCCTCTAGAATTGGCACTCCTGTGGCGAGTGGCCTGCCCAGTGACTATATTGTTTAGTTCAAGTCCTCATGTGAGTCCTTTATAACATATTGTCAGTTTCCTTGTCCCCAATCCATGTATGTGGTGACCCCTTGCAAGGGCAATGCATCATGGGCAGAATTCACCATGGGAGATTTCCCAAAGAAAAGTGCCGCAGGTGATGGAGAACTCTGTTGCCAATGCATGCCAGTCCCTGTGATGAGGACAGCACACTGGTTGGGAGCTCTGGTCCTCCAGACTTCAGCTCCCATCATCCGTTGCCAGCGTGGCCAATAGTCTGGGATTATGGGAGTTGCAGTACAGCAGCAACTGGAAGGCCACAGATATCTTCTCCTTGATCTAGTGAAATGTTATGTTATTAAAAAAAAACCCACCCCTGAAGACTGGTCAGTTAATGTTTCAGAATGGTGTTTGTTAAGATGTTTTCTGTTTTTAAGCAACTAAGGAGTTGGTGACTGAAGAGGAGGAGGACGAGGAGGACGAAGAGCTGCAGACAGTTCACATAGAGAAAGAGAGTTATGTGAATCTCAGGAAAAAGAAGTACCGCACATCAGCAGAGCCAACTTGCAAAGAAAATTATAAAATTTGCCGTCAGTTCAGGATAAAGAAGGTACATATGTAACCCTCGGAAGATAAGTGGCAGAGTTACATTTATAACATATTTTCAGCTACTCTTTTTTTTTAAAAAAAACTATTTCCGTGTGTACATATAATAGCTGTGGGGAGAAATTGATAGCAAAATCCAGGAGAGAATATTGAAGTTCTGGATATGCAGCATAGATCATAGAATCATAGAGTTGGAAGAGACCACAAGGGCCATCCAGTCCAACCCCCTGCCAGAACCCCAGGAAACACCAGAACCCTTAATATCTATATTTTCTTTTGTATTTAACACCATTTTATCTCAGAGTTGCTTCCTATGCTAGAATTTCTTGTATCTTGAAAAAAGATCTGTACAGTGGTACCTCGGGTTAAGAACTTAATTTGTTCCGGAGGTCCGTTCTTAACCTGAAACAGTTCTTAACCTGAGACACCACTTTAGCTAATGGGGCCTCCCACTGCCGCTGCGCCGCTGGAGCACAATTTCTGTTCTCATCCTGAAGCAAAGTTCTTAACCCAAGGTACTATTTCTGAGTTAGTGGAGTCTGTAACCTGAAGCGTATGTAACCCGAGCAGTTACATCTGTTTTCCTGGAAAGACTTGTATCTACAGAATTAATGGAAGACAGTCTAGAAACGTGTGCCTTCTCTGGGTGTGTGTGGACTACAGTATAGTAAACAAAGAAAGAAGTTCATGTAATTGTGGATCATAAATTGAGCACTAACAGGCATCTACTGACCATCCACTTACATTTGTCAGTCTTCTAGACACTACCAGTCCCTATTGCAAGAACGACAGAAACTTCCTGCATGGGAAGAGAGAGAAACCATTCTTAACTTGCTGAACAAATATCAGGTCCTGGTTGTGAGCGGTATGACTGGGTAAGATATAAAACTGTCTGCACACTTGAACACCATGTTAATACTTACTATGTGAAAAGCAGTTTGTCTCTGCCTACAAAACTCAAAAGGGACCTTCAGGCAAGAAAAATGAGAGGGTTTGAAGTCAATAGTTGAAGTCAATAGTTACAGCAAAGTTTATCCTCCTGTTTATATCTGGCTTTCTGTCTCATCTAGGCTAAACTCTCCTCTCCCTCCCAACGGCTAGAGCAGATGAGTTGAGATTAGGCAGAGAGAGAGAAAATAGTTGAAGGAGAAAAAAACCCAGGCAGTGTGCCTTCTTTCTTATAAGTGTTGAATTCAAGCTGTCTCGCATTTTATTGCCTGTAGAACAGGAATCTTCAGGGTTCTGAACTGGCAGAACTGGCATGCTCTGTATATAGAAGGTGCAGCATTTGCCCAGTTCTTAAGGATGCATTCAAGACAACATGAACACTACAGAATACTAGTTACAGGTAGGTAGCCGTGTTGGTCTGAGTCGAAGCAAAATAAAAAAAAATTCCTTCAGTAGCACCTTAAAGACCAACTAAGTTTATATTTTGGTATGAGCTTTCGTGTGCATGCACACTGTGCATCTGAAGAAGTGTGCATGCACACGAAAGCTCATACCAAAATATAAACTTAGTTGGTCTTTAAGGTGCTACTGAAGGAATTTTTTTATTTTACTACAGAATACTGTTTGGAAACAGGGCTCAGCCTAAAGAACAAAGTGAAGTATGAGAGGTCTGGATGGTTCCATTCCTTCCCCTACTACATCCCCAATAAAATATTTATCAATTATCATTATTTAAGTTTGTATGCCACCTTTAACTTGAAGAGCCCAGGGCGGTTCACAGCAGAAAAACACAAAATGAGAATGCAAAATAAAAAACCAATAACTCTCCCTCCCACAAACACATTTAAAAAGCCATAGAACGTTAATCAGCCAAACGCCATAACAGCAAAAATCTATACATGTATACTCCAGAGTACCCCCCACTGAGAAAGTGGGATTTCCTCTCAGGTAGGCATGTATAGGACTGCAACCTAAAGCTGATATACACAGTTCACGTGGAGAAAGATTAAGTCATCCAATTTCTATTATAGTTAATGACCATTTTACGCAGGGGTTCCATTCCTGGCCTCCGTGTGTCTCAGCGGGGCACGTATAAGCACGCCCCGCCCCCGTTCCACCCTTTAAGTGACTTTTTATGTTTTTGGTCACTTCCAGGTTCAACATGCTTGCACATCTTTTGGATGTGTGCTAATCAGTCATTTCTTGTATGTTCTGTCGAAATTATAATTGTAAACACACATGAATGTAAAAGTCAAGTGAACAATGTGGTTCATTGATTTTGGACCTGATACCTTTAGAGCAGTGGCAGGGGAGTCACTTCCTGCCTGGGGTTGGATTCAAAGTTGTCCAACTTTGCAGGGGGCTGTAATGGTAAACATTACCAGCAGCAAAAGGGACGGGCTAAAATGGGCAAGGCAAAGAGAATGGCATCTTTTTACATACTTTATTTTATGTTCATTGTACATAAAATACGTAAAATGTATGCAAGCTATGTAAAAGGTCAATCTAACACAGGGATCCCCAAACTTATCCGGCTTCGGGCCGGTTCCTCTGGTGCCAATCACGCGGCGGGCTGGAGGGCAGGGGAATGCGCTCCCATACGCGCGTGCACTTGTTTTTTCCAGTGCCGCGCCGGAAATGGCTTCTGCACATGCGCAGACGTCATTTTTGGTGCACCTCCGGGTCGGCACAGCACTAGAAATAGCTCGTGCGCATGCGTATGGGAGCACGTTCCTCCAGCCGCACGTGTGCACAAGCTGTTTATGGCACCACGCCAACCCATAGATGGGCAACCGCACCACGGCGCGCTGATAAGAGCGGCTGACAGCGGGGGCCACACAATTGGCTCGCGCGGGCCGCATCTGGCCCCCGGGGCCTTAGGTTGGGTACCCCTGATCTAACCCTAGGAAAGCTATGGGAGGTGGCAGGAGAAATTTATATATTTAATTGCAACATTCCACGTATAAGATGACCCCCAATTTTAAACGTAAAAAAGTTGGGGGGAAACACAGAAAAATATAGTATTTTTCTGTATTATACACAGAAAAATACAGTATTTACAAGTGATATCACATGATTGGTGGGAGAATGGAGTTGGGCAGAAATGTCATTGGTGGCCATTTGGAGGGACTGGGCAGGCCAAATTAGGCCTGGAGGTCAGAGAGTCTCCATCAAACCCAAGGTCTGACAAGTCCAATGTTTCATGGTCTCTGCCATGCCTTCAGCAAACTCATGCAAAGAAAATCTGAAAGATCTTGCAGGAGGCATTGTGGTTTGCCTACTGGAAGAGACCATATTCAACAAAACTTGACTCTTGGAATGAAATAAGATTTTGCTCCAATTTGGAGTCAGAAGAGTATTTCTATACGGCTTGTCTACATTTCAGGTTTGGAATAAATAGTGCAGAAAATAATAGCTCCTGGCTTGAGCCGGTTTGTACAACTGCAATCTTTATTAGACAATATTGTACAAAGATTGCTCCTTTTGATTTCTGTTATGTTAACAAGAGTTCTTCATTGGTGTTAGTCAGTGGGCAGATTCAATTTTACATTTATTTAAATGAATGAATATATAAATAGGAGACAGGAAGGTTTTTCCTTCAGGGTGAAATATAGCCCACCTTTTATTATAGTTTTTTTCATTTTATTGCCATTGTATTCTATTGATTTGTTATTATATGAGATAGTCAGGCTGTCTCCTGCAACACCCCATAACATGTTGCTTGAGGGAGAGGAGAATTTTCTTTTTTATTTCATTCCTCTCCTTCATGCAGATGTGGAAAGACCACTCAGATTCCTCAGTTTATCTTGGATGCCTCCCTAGAAGGTCCTCCCAGTAATTTAGCCAACATCATCTGCACCCAGCCTCGCAGGATCTCGGCCATTTCTGTGGCTGAACGTGTAGCCAAGGAGCGAACGGAGAGAGTTGGGGTCACAGTCGGATACCAAATTCGGCTAGAAAGCGTTATGGTTTGTTTGTTTTTACTTTGTTTTTATTCCAGTGACGGCACGGGTGCAAGCCAATAGACACTCACATCTATTTTTTTTCCCATTTCCCCCCTAGCAGTGAATTCCCACTGTTGTTGTTATTGTTTTATTAGTCCAAAGGGTAGACTTTTTTTTTCTAGCTGTGCTGGTGGGGAGAGTTGAGGGATAGTATCAAGGGGCTATGCAAGAGCACTGGAGTGTTGCGCAGCTTCTGTTAATGTTTTTAAAAGAAACATGTTTTTAAAAAGAGAACAAACAAAGGCTGAACATCTCAGAAAGCTGACTTCTGTTCCGGGTACCAAAATCCATGAGTGTGCAGTATGTTGTAGGTATAGAATACTTGGAATCCTGGTAACACAAAGTGGCACAAGCTGAATTCAAAGCTAGTTTCTGAGAGAGTGACTGCTGCCAGAAATAGTCTCCGCTTTTAAATAACTTCTTTGTAAAAAGAAGAAGCTTGCTATTTCATTGTGATATTTGCTATGGGTCTCTGCCCCCCCCACCCAACTTTCCTGCTGAGAGGTAAGTGGATGGCTAATCAGTGACAAGGCCACCTTTGCTGTGGCACCCAGACTCTGGATTTCTCACCCTGGCACAGAGCTGATCTTTAAGCCCCAGTCAAAAGCTCTTCCGTTTGCCAAGTTGTTGGTGGCACTCAGTTGGTGATTAATCTTTGTTTTGTTTTGAGCTGCTACATCTGCTTGTCGTTTTAGTGTCATTAGATTGTTTTACTGCTTGTTGTGCACAGGGCCGGCTCTAGGTATAGTCCCAGTGGCGCGGGGTGCCAGAGTGCCGGGCCGGTAGGCCGGGCACTGTGCGGCAAAGCCGCATGGAAGCCATGCTGTGCACTGCGAGGGCGGGGGCTCTGGAGCGATCTCCGCGCCTCAGCGCCAGGGCACCCGACCTGCTCGAGACTGCCCTGGTTGTGCACTGCTTTTCTGCACAAGAGAGGAGGAAGATGTGTCTGCTCATTCCTAGTTCCCTCTACTATATTTGAAGGGATTGCAACATTATCTATGCACTGGCCCTTGATGTTTGCTGAACATGCTTTTCCAGGCAGTGACCAAACTACAGCAAGGAATTTTAATCTGCTAATTTCCCATACAGTATTTTTACTTCTGCTATTCATAGGAAGGAACAACACACTTTTCTGGACAATATCCATGGAAATCTGAATAAGGCACTAGAGTGTAATCTAAGCAGTGACAGTGATAGGATTAAATATGGGGAAGAAACTGATTTAGTTGGCGATCTTACTGTCAATTTCTATCTTCTTTCAAGTCTTCAGCTACCCGGTTGTTGTACTGTACTACTGGAGTGCTTCTGAGGAGGCTTGAAGGGGACATGAGTTTAAAAGGAGTCACCCATATTATCGTTGATGAGGTTCATGAGAGAACAGAAGAAAGGTAACACAGCCTGTTGGTTTCACTTCTACTATTCATGTATTTCATATTTCCTCTCCTGCTCTTCTTACTCAAGTGTGGAATGCGAGTGGTTAAGAGTGTCTGAATAGGACCTGGGAGACCCAAGTTCAAATCTTAGCTTGCCATGGAACTTAGAGAGTGACTTTGGGCCACTCAGCCTAGCCTACCGCACAAGGGTAGTGGTGAGGATAAAGTGAAGAGGAAGGAAAGCCATGTTTGCCACCTTGAGCTACTTGGAGAGCAGGTGGGATATATATGTAATATATATTCTACAAAGTAAATACATGATTTACCCCTCTTCATCCATGCCATAACTCTGTAAAGTGAATTAGGCTGAGGGGTAGCAGTTTGTCAAATGTTTAGTCAGTGAGCTTTGCGGCAGAGTGGGGATTTGAACTCAGGTCTCCCCAGTCCTAGTCTGACACACTAATCCATCCTTCCCCAACCTGGTGCCCTCCAGATGTTGGTCTGCAACTGTCATCGGCTCTAGCCAGAACGGCCAGTGTGAACGGTTTTGGTAAATACCATATATTGCCTGAGAAACAGTATGTTTGTTGGAACGGTAATAGATAAATGATGGTGGAAGTTGTAACCCATAATAACCCAGAGAGCATCTGCTTGGAAGAAGGCTGCGGTTAATTACAAATCCACACTGATGACCATAATCTTGCTTGTTTTTGAATATATGGTGACATTACTTTAAAAATCCTTATATAGTGGTACCTTGGTTCTCGAACTTAATCTGTTTCAGGAGTCCATTTGACTCCCGAAACCGCTCAAAAACCAAGGTGCGGATTCCAGTTGGCTGCAGGAGCTTCCTGCACTCAAGCGGAAGCCGTGTCAGAAATTCAGCTTCCGAAAAACATTTGCAAACCAGAACACTTACTTCAGAGTTTGCGGTGTTTGGGAGCCGATTTGTTTGACAACTAAGCCGTTCAGGAACCCAAGTACCACTGTAGGTCAGTAGTATCACTTCCAAATTGGCAGCTGACTTGAGGGCATATTTGAACTTTTACCTCCTCTACACTAGCTTCAGTGACCCATGAACAATAATGTATCATTATTATACAATAATGCAGTAGTTATGAAAGAGAAACAAGTAGCCTGCTAAAGCTTCACCCCTAGATTTGGATATCCCATTAAAATATCTGAAGCAGAAAATGCAGTAAATGCTGTGCGCCTAGTCCTTCATCCATAAATTCTAAGCTGATTAAATGTTTTGGTGGCTGTGATTTTATGCTGCAGATATGTGCTTTGAGAACATACCAGCATGTGTTGTAAAATTAACACACTCCAAAATACATCTGTTTGGTTGCATAGAGCTAGGATGTTGTTTCTCTCCCTCCACTTCCACATTATGCAGATGAAGCTCGTTTGCCAGAGAGACAGAACTGAGCATTGTATTTTTGTCCCTCCCTGTGATTGTTGTTGTTTTTAATGAGGATACATGTGCTCATTTTTGTTTGTTATAAGAGAAAACTTAAAATAATAGTCTTGGGTTGCTCCCAGGACAGTAGTGGAGCTACAGGGAATTGCAGATGAACAGTGAAGAGCTTCAAATGTCTTTTCTTTATTTTCTCCAGTGACTTCTTGCTGCTGATTTTGAAAGATATAATGTCTCGGAGGCCAGACCTGCGCATTATAATGATGAGTGCTACCCTGAATGCAGAGCTCTTTTCTCAGTACTTTAACTCCTGTCCTGTTGTTAGCATACCAGGTGAAAACCAGTGTCTCATTATTTTCATTATCCATCTCTTTAGCCTCTCCAGATGTTATTGGACTCAACTTCCATCAGCCCCAGCTGGCACTGGAATCAGCTGGTAACATCTGGAAGGCCACAGGTCCCCCTACTCTGCTTCACAAGTTGCTTTTTATTGGTTAGCATTTTCTCCGTTCTAACCATTCTTAAACGGTTGATAATATTATCTCAGCAACATAGTTACTTACTAAAAAATGTCTGAGTTCAGGAAAGTAAATTTTCAGAATGTAATTAGAGCCCTGTTGCACCAGGTCAAACTCCATTTAGTGATTGTTTCCCATGGTAGCCAGCTGCTGGGAAGTTCCCAAGCAGAACACAAAGGCATTATAAATACTTGCTTGTTGTTTGTTTTATTATACATTAGCTGCTGGTGCCTACTGGACACATACATTTTTGTATCCTTACATTTAGCTATCTTGATTAGTCAACTGACAGTAACTCTACCTTCTTGGGTGGCTGGGTGGGAATCTGATTCATTTAACGAGTCGTCTCAGCTAAATCGCTCCAAAGATGTTAATATAAAAACTAAATAAGGCAGCCAAACATATAAGAATTATGTTATAAATAACAATATTTTGCATCATGTTCTGTCTTACATTCTGTCTCATATATAACATGCAACCTAAATACTATAAATGTGCTCTGTTTTTAGATTCAGTAGAGTACTGCTGAGGTGAAAATACCCCTCGGGACAGGTCAGATCAGATCAGAATAGGGTAATACTGAACTTCTTGTACAGCCGTTTTAGTGGCTCAAAGCACTTCATGTGCATTGTGTAGAGCAACAAATTTGAGATGGTTTTTATTATACAATTTTGTATTGTTTTTATTTGAATGTGATCTGCCCTGAAATGAAGGGCAGGATAGACATCTTATAAATAAATAACTGTAACCCTTACTGACTTACTAAAACAACTGAGGTTGTTTCTTCATGTTGAAACATACCTCCACCCATTCCAGGCCTAAATCAAAAGCTTTGGTGCCCAAGCTGGAAAATCAATTTCCCTCTCCCTCTCACACATGCATACAGCTATGTGATTTTTAAAAGACATATGGGAAAGTTTTAGTGTTTGATGTTGTATTGTGATTTTACTATTTTTTTGTTGAGAGCCACCCTGAGTAGCTGGGGCAACCCAGTCAGATGGGTGGCATATAAATAATAATAATAATACATGTGAAGTACAATTCACCTTTAAATTGCTGGGCTGTTCCCCATGGCTCAGATCTTGCCCTTTCCTCATACTGCTGTCCTTAATGTTGCCCAATCCTGCCACCTGAGGCAGCTGTCTCACTCTTCCTTGTGGTGTAGGTTGAAATATTGTTAAAACACAACCAACTTTTTTAGCTAATACAAGTAGGAATAGTGTATGGGTAGAAATGGAGGCGGTTCCATTCCTCTTACTCCAGTTTTGATGAAGTAATTTGCCTCTTCCTATATTACTGTGTTTCTCATCTCTTTTAGGTAGGACGTTCCCTGTTGATCAGTTTTTTATAGAAGACGCTATTGCAGTGACTCGGTAAGCTAGGAACCTCCAATGTCTATGGACACTTAGCATGCCTTATACATAAATTTGTACGACTGCTGTGTATTCAGACATTTAAAAAAATTTCTTTGGGTTCTACCTTATTTAGGGCATAAGTGGCTTATAGAATAATGCTTTTATAGTGTAGTCTACTCTAATAGTCATCAGCAACAAACCATAGCGGGCTATTGTGTATGAGCTGAGAAAATGACGACTTGTGGAATCTAGGTATGCAAGCCTCAATTTGAACCGATTTGCTGCAAAATCAGGAGAGAAACCAAGCACACAAACAGAGGAGAATGTCTCTGAGCAGAAGACTCATCCATGTGTAGCACCAAAGCATGGTTTGGCATTGCTTCTGTTGGAATTCTGTCCTGTCGTGGAGCTTTACCACATGCCTTGAGAGTTGATGGCGCTCTTCAGCTCGTCAAGGGAGGGTCATCGAGCTCTTCCAAGACAGGCAGAGTCTGGATACTGTTGGTTGCTTTGTCAGAGACCATGTTGTACAGTTCTTTATAGTTCTCTGCCCATTGCTTCATCTGCTTGCTGTGGTCTGCGATGATCTCTCCTGACAAGGTTTCCAGCGGTGCAGTTTTCCTGACTGTTGGCCCAAAGGCTTCCTTCGTACCAAGATTTGTTCCTTGGGCAGTAGAATTGCAAGATGCGTAGAATATATACAGCCTCACCTAAAGTGAAGCTGCCTTATACATCGAGCTCAGTGATATATCTATATAGGCTGGCAATGGCTCTGCAGAGTTTCAGCCAGGAATCTTTCCCAGCCCTACCTGCAGATGCCAGGGATTGAACGTGGGATCTTTTTTCATGTTAAGCATGTGTGCTACCACTGAGCTAGAGCCCCTCCCCAAATGCTCTGTGGGTATTAAGTGTGTCAGCCCACAAGGTCTAAGCAACTGCTTAGAGCAGTCAGCCTTCTAGAAAGCAAGGTTTGCAGATGGATTTCCCCCATACCCTATTTCTCTGTTTACATTCAGGTATGTCTTGGAGCATGGCAGTCCATATATACGTCGAACAAAGCAAAGTGTGGACAAGAAAGCAAGACACCTGAGGACTGCTGCAGAGGAAGTAGAGGACGACCTAAGGCGTTCTGGCCTGGTGCAAAGTACAGTGGCTGTGGCTGCCAAAGATTCACTTCCAGACCAGCAACTAACATTCCAGCAGTTACTGATCCGCTACAAAGGTAATATTTATTTAATGTCCATTGCTCCCAATAATTTTTAAGAGTTTATTACAGTATTGGTAAACATATTGTACATATGAATAGAAAGGCATTTTCAAACCTAGAAAGTTTGTGAGTTACATTTCACAACCTCAGGCATATAGCTCTAGTGCAGGGGTCCCCAGACTTACTGGCGTTTGGGCCGGTTCCCACCGCGCCGATCGCGCGGCGGGCTGGAGGACAGGGGAGCGTGCGCCTGTGCGGGCCGGCGGGCGGGGGAGTGCGCGCCCGGCGCTTACTGGCGCGGCGGCGCGCTTCCAGGGTGGAAAAAGCGCCGAAAATCCGTTGTGCGCATGCGTATGGGCCTCCCCCGACCCGGAAGTGCACCAGAAATGACCTCTTCCGGGTCGGGAGAGGCCCATACGCATGTGCACAAAGGATTTTCGGCGCTTTTTTCCCGACCCGGAAGAGCGCTGCCGCGCTGCGTGCCGTAAGAGCGGGCGGCGGGGGTCGTCGCGGGCCGGATTGGCAGGCCAATTGGGCCGCATCCGGCCCCCGGGCCGTAGTTTGGGGACCCCTGCTCTAGTGCAAAGGTCTTGAGACCTGTATGTTGAGAGGTTTTCTGTTCTCTTGTCAGACAGACAGATAGATGCTCGATGCTCTTGTGAGAATTTATCATTGCACATGTTACGAAGAATTTCTCATTGCACATGCTTACGAAGCATTCGTAAGGAGGGCGGTACGTAACACGAGGTTCCACTGTAATATAATGATGAATAGAAGCAATGACCACACATACACTCAGTTTAAAAAGCCATAGATTGTTAAATTAGCCAAACGCCTCAGAGAAAAGGGTTGGTTTTGCCTGGTGCCTAAAGAAATGTAGCAAAGGGGCCAGGCGAGCCTCCAGAATGGGAAATTCCTCTAGTGTATGTGATTTTTCCTGTGTGCAGCTGGAGGTACTGAATCATGGCCAAAATGTTTTTCTTTGGAGGGAATGGCCATCTCTCTCTCTCTCTCTCTCTCTCTCTCTCTCTGTGTGTGTGTGTGTGTGTGTGTGTGTGTGTGTCTCACCCCCCAAAAATATCCAATATCCAAATATGTATAAGGCAACATCAGACTTTGACCTTGAGAAAATACACTATTTGAGTGAATAGAAAGAAGGTATTAGACCAAATGAAATAAATGAGGAAGGCGATATCACCAGCTGATGGAAACTGCAGGAGGGGAGAGTGTTGCTACGCTTGCAGGCTTCCTATAGGCATCTAGTTTGCACTGTGAGAACAGGATGCCGGACTAGAGGGTCCAATGGCCTGATCTAACAGGCTTTTCTTATGTTCTTACCATGAAGCTGCCACAGCTGGACCTCCACTTTCCATCAAAGGTTTGATTCATTTGGAAGTGACTGTAGTTTGAGTTGCTTACAAAATTCATGATCTTAACAGGGCTTTTCCTTTTTGTTATGATGCTCATTTTCTCTTTCAGGGGTTAGCAAATCAGTATTAAAAACAATGGAGAAAATGGATTTAGACAAAGTTAATCTTGAATTAATTGAGGCCTTACTGGAGTGGATCGTCAGTGGCGGACATTCGTATCCACCAGGTAACATGATGAGAAACAATGACCTATTTTACAAGCCTATGCAGCTCAGTTGCACCAAGAAGACCGTTTCCTGTTATCTTTTGTTGAAGTTCTACTCTGCTCTCCCTCTTTCTGAAAGAAAACTAGCTTTTTGACATAGGGTTTTGAAGCATAATAGGACTTTTCCCAGAATTAGGGTCCTCAGGAGGAAAAAATTCTTACTTACGCTGATGCTGAATTGAATCTTACCATAACATGTAATGCTGTATAAGGAGAAAAATCAATAAATTGTGGTTGCCTTCAGGAGCAAAAATGAAGAATATATATTGAGTTCTAGAAGACATTTCTATTAATTCTACCATTTTTATATACTCATATCTAGGTGCAGTACTGATTTTTTTGCCAGGCATGGAAGAAATTAAAACACTGTATAAGCAGTTGCAATCTAATCCACTCTTCAATAACCGGCGCAGCAATCGGTAAATTAAGAATATCCCTAAATATTTTAAAATGAAAATAAATTAATTAAAACTGACATTTTAATCAACTTTTACATCACTTTAAGTTGCTTATTTAAGAGTATGTGAACATTTTTCTTTCTTGCAGCATCTTTTATCTCTTCCCCCTCCCCAGTATAATTCTTAACTAGTGCATGGAAGATAATATTCTGTACTTCCAAGTAGAACTTGAAAAATAATACTCTTTAGCTGGGTGCTGCAGAAACATTGGGTTCTACATTGGTTTTAGACTCCTTGAGCTTATTAGATGTAAACCAGTTTATCCCTTAGTTCTTTGGCTTGATACCCTATTGTGTATCAGGTTACTGCCAGTCAAGAAAATGTATTGGGTCAGTTCAGAAGCAGTGCCAAACCATGCTTTGGAGCTACACATGGATGCGTCTTCTGCTCAGAGACTTTCTCCTCTGTTTGTGTGCTTTGGTTTCTCTCCTTCTGATTTTGCGGCAAATCTGGGGTGGGGGAGCTGTAGTGGGGCAGAGAGGAAGGGAAGTCCTGTTGTACCATGATCAGTCCATTCTTCTTGTATACAGACACAATTGATGTGACCCTTGGTTCTCCAGCTCTGACTACTATTTAAAATAAGTGATATATAAATGGAAAACAAAACCTCACTAAAAGCCCTCTAAACCTGTCCTCTGATCTTTTTCTCATAGCTGTGTTGTTTATCCACTTCATTCCTCACTTTCAAGTGAGGAGCAGCAATCTGTGTTCCTTAAGCCTCCTGTAGGGGTCACCAAGATCATCATATCTACAAACATTGCAGAAACCTCCATTACCATCGATGATGTGGTCTACGTGATTGATTCAGGGAAGATGAAAGAAAAAAGGTACCTAGATAATAAGCAAATGCACCATGTACAATTTTTTTAAAAAAAACAACAACAAGCTTTGCTAAAATGGGGCCTATACGTCTGTGCACAGTGAGATTTCTACCTGATGGATTTCCTTGTTCCATGTCTCTTGAGCTGGAATACATTACAAAACAGAAGCCCCAAATCTGCTGTTTCTCACCCTTCCTTTTTTTCCTCTTCCAGTTCCCCAATGACCAGAACTATTTCTGTTACTGTCTGTCACAGTTATTACTTCTCCCTTTAAGACCTATCCTTTTCACTCACTCATTTTTCTCAACCCATATTTTTCTGCTTTAATTTTTACAGGTGAAAAATGGGAAACATGTAGCAATGTTAGTTCACAGTGTTCTATAGTGGTGGTATCCTTCCCCCACCCCCCAGCATTTGTCAAATTGACTCTGTAAGCTTTCAGGCAGTAACTAAGGATAATCAAGATTTTAAAACAGTATTGAGATGGGTCTCTGGGAATCTAGGAGGTACAAGCATTTGGATGCTGGATACTTCTGCATGACTAATATTTGCAATAGGGGTAAAAATACAATAACAGAATCGCATAGGCATGTTAAAAACATAATCAGAATATGAACATCCAATAATTGGTGTTGCCCAAGTGCCAAGGAAAATACAAAAGTATTTGCCTGGCAGTGAAATTATGATAAAGTTGATGCCAGGCAGGTGTCCTTGGAGAGAGCATTTCATAGATGGGGAGCTACTATAGAGAAGGCTGTCCTCTCATCGCCAGAGAACCTCCATAGGAAGTGGCATGCAGAGAAGAGCCTCAGATGATGATTTCACAGTCCAGGCAGGAACATATACAGATAACTGTCCTTTTGGCATTCGGATCCTAAGCTGTAAAAGGCTTAAAGATCAAAACTAGCACTTTGAATTGAGCCCAGAAACAAATTGGCAGCTATCAGAGTCAGGCAAGAACTGGTGTTTATATGTTCACACACATCTTCTTGTCCCTGTTAATCATTTAGTTGCTACATTCTGCACTCGCTAGTTTCCATACAGTCTTCAAATGCAGCCCCAAGTACAATGCCTTGCAGTAGCATAACCTGCAAGCATCCAGTTTCCTAATTTTTGTACCTCCCTAGATTCCATGGGGTCACGAAGAGTCTGACACGACTAAATGACTAAACAACAACAACAACAAGATTCCCAAAGGCCTATCAGAATATTGCAAACACTGTTCCATATCTTCCTCCTTGCAGGTTTGATCCAAGCAAAGGCATGGAAAGCCTGGAGGATACATTTGTGTCCAAAGCCAATGCCTTGCAAAGGAAAGGACGAGCAGGCCGGGTAGCCTCTGGGGTCTGTTTTCATCTCTTCAGTAGCCATCATTACAATCATCACCTTTTGAAGCAGCAGTTACCTGAAATACAAAGAGTGCCTTTGGAACAGCTCTGTCTCAGGTAAGGCTTTCACTGGCAGCCAGAGCATCCCTGAAACAACCTTTACAGATCTTGCTGATTGGCACATCTTACACATACTGATTTGCCCCCGCTCCCATTCTCAAATTCCTCTTCCTCCAATTCCTCTTCATCCTTATTCTTCCTTAGGGCAAATAATTTTCCGTAGTCCTTACTCTACTTCTTGAAAATGTGTGTGTTAGCTTTTATGAATGCCCAGGCTCGGTACTTTGTTGGACTGCTTTTAAGAGAGAAACAGGTGGAGCTTAGGAATTACTGTACAAAACTGCCTCCTCTTTTTTTATTGTATACTGTGTGCAACTCGAGATTTAACGCAGGTAGGTACAACATAATGGCTAGGGTTTGTAAATCGAATGGACTTGTTCCAGTTACTTCACTGACAGAGAGAAGGAACTGGTGTGGCCAGTGTCTGCAGTTTGCAAGCTTGCCCACGGACCCAAAATGGTTGGTGAACCCTACTACAGTGGTACCTCAACATCCGAATGCCTCAACTTCCGAAGGTTTTGACTTACGAAATCGGCAAACCCGGAAGTCTTTACGCCGCGCGCACGTTCTGCGCCTGCGCAGAAGCAGCACGCACAGTCGGCGCATGCGCAGAAGCACAAAATTGCACTTCGCGCATGCGCAAAATGGACACTTCGACAACCGAAGGTTTCAACTTACGAAGAGCGCCGCGGAATGGATCGCCTTCGTAAGTCGAGGTACCACTGTACATCCTGTTTGATACGGGATGCGGGTGACGCTGTGGTTCTTTACCTTTCCCTTTTTCCTTACCCTGTTTGATTCTGACTTCTTATGTTTTTCTGAGTCTGCCATTGCCCATCCAGAAAGCAAGACATTGATAGAAAGTTCTCAGTGGAGGCCTGCTAACATATTTGTATATTATATATTTATGTAGCTGAAGCTAACGTATCCAACTCTGACCAAATGATTGTATTTTCCTCTTTCTTCCAGAATTAAGATTTTGGACATGTTCTCCACACAAAGCCTTCATTCAGTTCTCATGCGGCTGATTGAGCCACCAACAGCCGAATCTCTACGTTCCTCAAAGCAACGACTGCAGGATGTTGGAGCCTTAACTTCAGATGAGAAGCTCACGCCCTTGGGGTATCATTTGGCTTCCTTGCCTGTTGATGTCAGTATTGGGAAGCTAATGCTGTTTGGCACCATTTTCCGCTGTCTGGATCCAGCACTGACAATTGCAGCAAGCAGAGCCCACAAGTCTCCCTTTGTAAGTGCTGTTGTTTCAAGATATGTCCACGTGTGCAAAGAAATCTTTCCTAAACTCTTAAAATGGAACCTTTTAAACCTATTATATGATTGAAAGTGGTTTGGGAGAGGTTTCACTTCCCATAGCAGTTGGGAGGGGGGGGATAAATGGGATAGTTCTGTACATCTTGTAGAATGCAATGTACAAAATTTTCATATACCCAGAATACACTGTGTAAATCTGAACTCTGTAGGCTGTATTTTAATTTTACATCTGCCAGTTGTGTAATGGTGTGCTTTCCATAGTTCAGCTATGGAACTCGCTCCCATAGGAAGTTGTGATGGCCACCAACCTAGATGGCTTTAAAATAGAATTGGACAAATACATTGAGGACTATCAATAGCTTCTAGCTATGATGGCTGTGCTCTGCCTCCAAGGAGGCAGCAAGTCTTCTGAATACCAGGTGCTGGAAACCAAAGGTTGGGAGTATGCTCTTGTCCTGAAATCCCGCTTGTGGGTTTCCCAAAGGCATCTGCTTGGCCAGTGTGAGAACAGGTTGCATTTATGTTTTAAAAGGTTTCTCCATGGGACAAAAGAGAGGAGGCATTCAAGAAAAAGCTGGAATTTGCAATAGGAAACAGTGATTATCTTGCTCTTCTCCAAGCATATAAGGTGAGAAATAAAAGCATGCCCTGTACTTGATTTTCAGAGTTATTGTAGCCATAGAGCCTCCTAACTGTGAGAGATGAGATGGCAGGCTATAACAGCTTACATTTTCACTATTTAGGGATGGCGTACAGCTTCAAAGGACGGCTTTCAAGCAAGTTACACGTTTTGTAGACAAAATTTCTTATCAGAAAGCGTTTTTCTGGTAAGTTAGCATTCTTGTTCACAGTTTTGAGTTTTAAAAGTGTATATTGAACCTCGTGTCAGATTGTTATGTTCTGCCTTCCTGTTGTGCAATCTTATAATGAAAACGTTTATAGGTTTCAGCTTTGCATTTATCAGAAAACTCAGTACATGCAAGACATTTTCTAGGCCCATTTAATGTTTTATCTCACTGCATTTCACTATGTTACTTGCAGATTATCTTCAAGATGTGGTACCCAGCAGTGCTATTCAACTAAATTTTACTCAGACCCATTGAAATTAATGGACCTCACGTAGTCATGTTGATTAATTTCAGTAGGTTTCCTCTGAGTAAAATTTGGTTGACTACTACCTCAGGCTTAACAGTGTGATATATCTGTGTTTATCCTTGGTAGGCAGGCAATGGAAGAGGGGGGAACTGGGTGCATCATAAGATTGGGTTGGTTTTTTAAAAAAAATATGCTGCCTTTTTAGATAACTTCAGCTTTTCCAGAAAAGTTGAGGATAATCTCTGATGGATGACAGGATTTAGTGAAATGGATCAACTACTATACCATATAATATTTAATTCCTTAGCTGCTGGGACTGAATTATAAATGTTGACACTATGGTTGTCAACCACTGAATTAAATCACCCTAGCTGAAAGGTAAAGTGTGTGGATCAGCTGTAAATAAATTCCTCACTGGACTCCTCACACACACATAAACGCACACAGGCCTCTCTCCACAACAACACACCAAAGAAGATGCATATTTTTATTTATGACAGGGACCACAGCTGAGTGGGATCCAAAATGCAGCCACTGGCATCTCTCCAGTCTACAAAAATATATAGATAGAACCTGATGGGGAAAAGATCTCTACCGCAGATTCCAGAGAGTCACAATCCAGTACTGGGCCTTAGACAAATAGACTTCCTAAAAAGCATTTTCCTATGTGCTTAACTACAGTATTGGCCCGAATATAAGTTGCACCTGCAAAATTGGAGGGGGAAAAAGAAAAAATACCCAAATATAAGCCGCTCCATTCCTCGCAGCTCCTGGCTGCATACTGGGGGGGGGGGGCATGCTGCGTTGCTGGCGGCCTTTCCCCTTCCTCACTCACTTTCTTTCCAGCCTTGGGGGAGAGGACAGAGGACTACGGGTGCCGCTTTGCCGCACTCCTGGCACTGGCTGAATACTGTATGGTCACGAATATAACCCACACTTTAACTTTTCACGGTCAGAATTTGGGGGAAAAGTGAGGCTTATATTCAGGCTAATTCTTCTTCTTTCTTTGGCGATCACTCGTAGCCGAGTAAGATTGTCTTCCATAAACATGGTTTTAACAATGAGTCCATAAGTGAGGCCAATTCTGGATCCACACGTCCTTCCACAGTGGGGACATAGGTTTCCGGCCGGGAGTTGATTACGGTGAGAGTTTGCCAAGCATGCCTTCCTCTTAGCACGTTTCTCCCTTGCATCCTGTGTTTGAGTGTCTTCAAAACCCAATGACACTTTGGTAAAGGCTGTTTTCCAACTGGAACGCTTGCAGGCCAGTGTTTTCCAGTTGTCAGTGTTTATACTACATTTTTTTTAATTGGTCTTTAAACCTCTTTTGTTGATCTTATTCAAAGGTGTTCTTTCTCTCTCCTCCCTCATAGCAAATGGCCAGTTTAAAAAGGCAGTTCACGGAACTGTTGTCTGACATTGGATTTGTGAAAGAGGGACTCAGAGCCAAGGATATTGAGAGGAGGTGGTCTCAGGGAGGAGACGGCGTTCTGGAAGCAACTGGAGAAGAGGTGACATTATCTCATTAATCCATTATCTTTCTTGTGGTGTTCTTCCTCTCATTCTCTGTCACTTTCCTCATCTGTCCAAATAATGACATTCATTTTTCCCTCCCATCCATTCTGACTATTTCTACTCTCCCCTTCTCGTCATGATTTAATGGAACCAAAATAATAGCTGGAACCTTGGACAGTGTTTTTGTTCAGTGATTTGGAGCTTCCTGCTCAAGTGAAAACCCTTTGCTTTCCAGCTGATTTTAAAAAGTCCAGGGGTGCCCCCCCTTTTTTAGGGAGGGACATATAGGGCCCAGAGCTTCTACCACTTAAAAATAGATGCATTCATATTTTCTAAAAAAAATCTCTGTAACTGTAGGGTCTGGAAGCTTACCTTTACATGAAAGCTGGAATTCTCAAGGTCATGTCCTTATTCCCTAACTTGTAGGTACCCTTTTGTTTTCATCACAGGCAAATGCTAATGCGGACAACGTCAAGTTAATATCAGCCATGTTATGTGCTGCTCTGTATCCCAATGTGGTTCAGGTAAGAGGCCAGTGCTTTTTCATTTCTCTGTTTCTGTCCATATTGCACACGTGCCATTAGTTTTATGCTGCATGCTTGAAAGCTGAGCTACTTGATAATAGCAATTCCTTAAAAGGGAATCTATGTCTTTTTCTTTCTCATGCTTCTGTTGGGTTTAGAGACCTGTCAGTATTTCCAGTGCTTTCAAGAAACATCTCCTTCTGTACAACCCTACTGAATGGAAGTTGCTTATGAGTATTTCTATCACTGTTCCCTGTTTTTTTTACTGTTTTAGGTGAAAATGCCAGAAGGGAAGTATCAGAAGACCAGTACAGGAGCTGTTAAAATGAAGCCAAAAGCTGCAGAGCTGAAGTTTGTTACTAAGAAGGAGGGCTCTGTTCACATTCATCCATCCTCTGTAAACTACCAGGTGATTTTCCCAGCCCCAGTCATTCTGTAGCTCAGGTCAGCAACCTTTTTCAGCCGTGGGCCGGTCCACCGTCCCTCAGACCATGTAGTGGGCTGGACTATATTTGGGGTGTGTGTGAACGAATTCCTATGCCCCACAAATAACCCAGAGATGCATTTTAAATAAAAGCTCACATTCTACTCATGTACGAATCAGCAGTCCATAGTGCAATTCCTTGCATTTACACATCTATAATGCGGGTGGCGCTGTGGTCTAAACCACTGAGCCTAGGGCTTGCCGATCGGAAGGTCGGTGGTTCGCTCCTGTAGTTCGGTCCTAGCTCCTGCCAACCTAGCAGTTTGAGAGCACATTAAAATGCAAGTACAGTAGATAAATAGGTACCACTCTGGCAGGAAGGTAAATGGTGTTTCCGTGTGCTGCTCTGGTTTCGCCAGAAGCGGCTTTCGCCGCAACCCCAGAATCGTTCACGACTGGACTTAACTGTCAGGGGTCCTTTCCTTTACCTTTTTAAGCCACATTGTAATCTGTTGGACTTGTATCTATGCACAGATGCATAAGATAAGAAGCAAGCTAATCTTAGTTTAACTTAGTTCACATTGGAATCAGTGGGACTTAATATATGACCAACTTGTCCCAATTGATTTTCAGCCAATACTGTAGTAGGTTATTTTCCTTTCTCCTTCAGCTTACACACCCATGTGAAATTTGTGTAAATATTTCAGACTTCTGCCCCTGCTGCCTGGCAAATGGTATGCTGGCATTGGACAACCTTTTCCCAGCAAAACCAATGGCCTGTGTCATATATTGTATAGTGATAGGTATGGAACCGGTTGTTGTTGTTGTTGTTGAAGTTTCACCAGTTTTTTTGGGTTCCTTGTTTCAGACAAGGCACTTTGATAGCCCTTACTTAGTGTATCACGAGATGATAAAAACCAGCCGGGTGTTTATTCGAGACTGCAGCATGGTGTCTGTGTACCCACTGATCTTGTTTGGAGGCGGCCGTGTTAATGTGCATCTTCAGAAGGGAGAGTTTGTTGTTTCCTTGGACGATGGGTGGATTCGTTTTGTTGCAGCCTCACACCAGGTAAGAAAATGAGCAACTCATCACATTGCACCTAATTGCTTATGATGGGGAAATTATTTTCATTGTACCAAGGGGAGAGAGGGGAACAGCTCATTCTACTTTGTACTGGCATGCAGGAAATGGCTTATGACCCTTAACCAAATTTCCTCTTGAGACATTAAGTCCACTGGGCTAAAATGGATATAAAACACTAATTCCAATAGAATTATAGAATAGCATGGGCAGCATCTGGTCCAACAAGTGTGTTTACTTTCCTAAGTTGAAAGGTCAGGTTGTTCTTTATGTCTGCATGACCAGCTATTTAAGAACCAAAGATCTTTCAGAAATTTAGACAGATGTCCTCATCTCTTGGGTATCAACTCTGCGGTTTATGGTTAAAATACCCGGAAGTACAATTTGCATAGGCACTTTCATGAGCACAACAAACCCCAGGCTGTAGACGGCAGAACAAATTGTATCAGCACCGCTAAAAGCTAAATTTGCCTCTCGGGTCTTTGTCTGGACAAAAGCAACAGAGTATTGTGGCACCTTAGACTAACAAATTTCTTTCGGCATTATGACACTGTTGGATGCACGATGCTATATCATCGGTGGATATACAAGAAGAAAAGGCATAAAAAGTTTAAAAGGTCCAACTGTACTGTGCAGAGCATTAATGAACACAAAATCCAGTCAAATGAGAAAAATTCCAAGTGGTGTAGGTATGACCTGTGCAGCTTGAAAAAATGCAGTGCCTTTCATCTTCTATTTGTTGAGATTCTTAAGGACATTATTGTCATCATAGTTTTCAAGCAATGCCCCAGTTGGGCCTCTTTTATGCAAGCACAAATGTTAAGCATAAAAAGTGCAGCCGGTCTTTCATGCAATATCAGAGGGAGGACCAGGGCCTTCAGAAGTAACTTCTAATGTAGTGTGAGGAACCTCAGGTTTTGCTGGACTCCCAGCCAGCATGGCCTAATGGTCAGAGATGATGGGGGCTTGTGATCTGGCCTGGACTACCCCTAAGCAGTTTAACTCATAAGAATATTTGTGTTTTTCAGGTAGCCGAACTAGTGAAAGAACTTCGCTGTGAGCTTGACCAGCTACTCCAGGATAAAGTAAAAAACCCCAGCATAGATCTTTGTACCTGCCCTCGAGGGTCTCGTATCATTAGCATGATCGTTAAACTTGTGACCACACAATAACACTGAACATTTGGTATAAAGACTTATCAGCAGAACAATGGCAATAGAGATGCAAACATCACGGATGCCAGGAAGCCTAATGGCAAAGTGGCAATCAAAGAAACCACTATATTTGGAGAAACAAGGATGGTGGGTTTTTTCACCCAAATCATGAAAAGTTGGCATATTTTAAGGGAAACGCAAGTGTTTCCGGGGGCAATATGTGAAGTATAGAGTGAGAGACTACAGTATTGTTATTTATGCCAATGAAAACTCAAAGAAATCAAAAAACATTCAATTCTAATGTGTTTTTCTTGTCACTGTTTTTGTCCAATTAAGGATTAACTCTTTTTGCTACAAAATGACGATCTATTGACTTTGCTCTTCTCCTTAAGGCAGGACTTGATGTTTACTACAGCAACTGCTTGTATTTTCCTAAATTCTAAAATGGATTTCCCTGTAAGCTTTCCCTAAAACCTTTCCTAATCTGATCAATTAATCATTGTCGGTTGCCAGAAATTTTAATGAAAGATAAATGGTCTTTAGTATAAAAACGAACTAGGCTCTATGAGCTGGTGTGTGTGTGTGTGTGTGTAAGCACACAGGGCTCAAATTACAGCTTGCCAAAGGGTGTGGAAGTTGTCTTGCTCCTTCTCAAAGGGTTATTCTAGAGAAGAAAGTTAATTACTCTTTTACACTGCCTGAAGTAAACTTAGCTTCCTTGACAAGACAGCACTTATGAACGCAGTAAGTGTGAAGTGTGCCAAGTTTTGCAAAAGCAAGACATGAAGATAATGCTGTTACATCCTAGTTCTGAACACCGATGGCTCCTGAAACCAGATCTTTCACAGGCCAGAAGAAATGGTTGAGGAATGCAAGTACAAAAGAGGCTTATTTCAGTACAGTTCATTATGTCTTGTGGACTCGCATCAGCCTAGCAACTTCTTATTAACAAGGAGCACAATCCTGCAGAAATTAAGCTCCCAAAAAGGTGCATTTAAGGATTTTTAAAAACAGTAAACCAACATTGGGGCAGGAGTGGAGAATGCACAAGTGCTATGGCGATAGAAACGAGCCCGCTGGTGGTTAAAAATAAAAATAAAACTGTATAGTAACTTTATGTATGTCACCTTAGGTGGTCATTGGTTGGAGTAATGGTGATCAACAAGCTCTATAAATAAACAGGAACTTGTTCATTAGATTCATAATGTATTTTGATGTTTCTTTTTTGCAAGAAATTGTATACAGGTAACTTTCCACTTGCGCGGGGGTTACGTTCCAGTCCCGCACATGCATAAGTGAAATTGCGTAGTGAGGAACACCTTCTAAACACTCTTTAAACACCTTCTGTTGCACTCTCTTCAATCCAGCCAATGTGAGTTTTGTAGTCCATGTAGAAGGCATCAGGTTGGGGAAGGTTAGCATAGGGTTTGCAAGTAGGTAACTTCATCACAATTCTTCAACTCTGTCATTGCTGAAGGCCAAGATAACTTTGTATCAACCCTTGAACTCGAGACAAAATTATTTCATTGGAACTATTGCAATCCTCTGGTCCATACGGTGGGTCAATAGTCAACACCCCTGCAACACAGAGTGTTGTTTGTGACTCTCCTTGCTCCCTTACAGGAATATGGTTTTTCTCCAACCAGTTCTTCAAGCTGCTTTTCTTGTCCTCTAGCTCCTCTTGACTGTAGGTTTGGCTTTCTCCAGGCATGAATAGGTGGGCAAGTTTCTCTTTCATAGCATCAGATGCTTCGGACAATATCTTCACGTCTTGCACTGCATGCCCCAAGATGCCTGAAATAGACACTTTTCCATTCTCAAGTGGATTTGCCAGGAGAATGCTGTCAAGAAAAGGAGTTCACATAAAGTTTTGCAACTCAGCAAAAAAGGCCTACAGAAATCTTACATGCTAAACGCTATCAAGTTTATACTCAAAATGTTGGAGTTGCAATACCATCCCAGGCTGATCCCATTACATCACACCAACAAAAAGTGCAAGTTGTTATGCCAACATTAGCTATCGTTACCAGCAGTCTTATTGTCTGAAAATGTTGTTACTAGGGTCAGTTCACCTACATACAAAATCCTTAAAAATATTTCAGCTAGCCAGTGCCTATTGTACAATAAGCAATGCATGCCAGGTGTCATTGTTCATAGGACTTTTCCCCACTGTTGCACATTTTTCAAGCACTAAAATACAAATCTATATAAAGAAATGCGTTCCCTCAAAGTAACACCCTCCCAAACCAGTGACATTTACCATAGTTCAATAGCATCCATGTATTCAGCCACTGAAAATTGAAAGGTCCAACTCAGCCCTTATAGCAATTGGGATGCAGAAATACTAAAACCATTTCTTTTTGGAAGAACAGAGGTTTCAGTTGGTGTATCACAGTAATTCCTAGTTGCTAAACTTTTTCCCCTCTGTGGTATATACAAAACCTCAAGCTAATGAAGAATCTCATTAAACTGAAGTGGCAAGTACTGTAAATAAAACCAATCTATTGTAGGTGCATTTGGTCTTATAAACCAACCCCAATTCTTTTAACCTTGCCCATCCCTAACATTTTTTAGACCATGCACCATTTTAAAATGGCTAATATTAACTAGGACTATTATGGAAGAAAAATGTTTCAAGGCATATACAGTAGAGTGAGTTGCTACCCACATCTTTAAAAAAAAGAGATTTGTTAACAAACATACTGTACAAAAAAGTGCAAACATAGGAACAAAAACAAAAAATCAAAGATCCCACATTCTTAGGCAACTGTGGAATACCACTGCTAAACCTTAACACTAATGATCATACTGCCTCAATTTTACCAGTGCAGAAAACTTATATGATGCTACCTCAAACATTTCCCACTTTTCCCCTTCTACTTGTTCAGCTGTCCTATTTATGAGAATATCAGTGTAAAGAATTAATTGCTGGGCAAAGTTTCTAGTTGTTGGTGTGAACAGAAATTCTGAAGTGTGAAGGCAGACAACATCAGGCAGCAGCAACAACAGGCTAACCGCATGCTAAGTAGAAAGTAAATTTTACATATATTTTAAAGATTTTTTTTTCTACTAATGGTTGTGCTTCCCCCTTCCCCTCCCAATTCTTGTTCTGATTCATGGTTTTGAAAATAAAATAAATTTTGATACATCTCTCTCTCTGGGTATCACAGTTCCATTCATACCAAACTCCTGCTTACTTGGCAGACACTGGATCGACTGTTAAAACCCATCCTTTATACTTCTGTTTCTCAGCAGCCAGAACTTCAATTTCTTTATTCACATAAGACAGCCATTCCAAAGGTGTCTTCCTCTGCCACTCAGTCATATTTCCTATTTGCTGAACTTAATGAGAAAACAAAAAACATACTGATCTACAAAAGTTGATAAAGCTGTCTGTTAAAACAATGTCTAGATATCCCGCTCATATTTAGAAGTTAGGAACAACAGCACAATCCTAGATATGTTTATTTTATTTTTCATTTACTAATTTTGTATACTGTTCTTCCTTCAAAGATCATAGGGCTGTTCACAACATAAAAAATGAGAACACAAAATACATATTAACCGAAAACCAATAACCTCCTTCCCACAAAAAAACATTTATAAGGCCATAGAATGTTAAACAGCCAAAAGTAAGAAGCAAAATTTAAAAAATAAGGTTTACAATCTAACATAATTAAGCTTTATATTGACGTTAGAGAAATAATAATAATAATAATAATAATATATTTATACCCCGCCCATCTGGCTGGGTTTTCCCAGCCACTCTAGGCAGCTTCCAGGAGGATACTGTATTAAAATACAATAATCTATTAAGCATTAAAAGCTTCCCTAAACAGGACTGCCTTCAGATGTGAAGATGTCAAGAAATGCAGTAAGGGCACTAAGTATCACAGCTAAACATATCTTCCACCCACTCTTTTTATACTCGAGATCAGGGCATGTTTCTCCAAAGAATAATCTTACTGTGCAATAATAAAGTGTTATTCAACCCGAAGCGAGAGCATGTTTTGGAAAGACTTGCACTTGCAGCGCAGAAGTTTATTTGGAATCTAGAGCTCCCGCGTTCATCCACACAGTTCTTGCTTCTTCTCTGCCTTAATGCCCATAAAAGAGGCACGGAGCCGGATCAACAACATTTTTACATCGCACTCACCGCTAAAGATGAAATGTGGGTTTCCTTGTAATCCAGCCGGTAAAGAAGGAGAGGCATTCAGGTGAAAAGCATGCAATGTTTCGCTCCCGTCGTCATTGCTTGGGCCCAGAATGCATCGGGTTGTAGTTTCAAGTTCTTCCTCTGCGAAAAAGCAATATCCGGAAACAGCTGCTTACGGGCAGCCCCTTCATTCATGGCATGTTCACTCCCATCTCACACCCTAAGAATAACCGCGCTCAGCAAGCAGCCCCGCAAAATGAGCTGGCAGAGCTCGGGAGTTTAAGCAATCGGGTAGCAAGTGATATTTACCCTATTTAGCTTACTTCTCCCCCTCTCGTTGCCTAAGGTTAAAAAGAAAATTAAAAGCCGATTCAGAGTGCAAATCCTAATACTGTAGATGACTAATCAGACGCAACTCCTGTTAAATTTAGTGGGTACGTGTTATTAGTTTTCCAGAGTGCGAATGCAAAATAAATTTGTTCGGATTGTCGCCCTTAATCCAGCGAGTAAGCCTAGAATTGCAGCTTCAAGGGACTTTTTTAAAGGCACGATTTAAAAAAGCTTTTGTAATAGTCCCAGGATGAGGGTCACAATATTTTAAAGCAAGGAGGGTGTTTGTTTATGTTACTGTAGAATAGTAGCATTTTCCTACTATTATATAATAATAATAATAATATTTTTATTACATTTGTTAGTCGCTTTATTTTACCCAAGGCAACTCAGAGCGACTTACAACCAATCTAGCCAGTTTGCATTGCATGAAGTAGCCCAAAACAGTGGGCCAGGTTTCAATCCTATATAGTCTTAAAGGTAAAAGTCCAGTCGCGAATGACTCTTGGGTTGCGCCGCTCATCTCGCTTTACTGGCCAAGGGAGCCAGCGTACAACTTCCGGGTCACGTGCATAGCTGCCAAGTTTTCCCTTTTCTCGTGAGGAAGCCTATTCAGCATAAGGGAAAATCCCTGTAAAAAAGGGATAACTTGGCAGCTATGGTCACGTGGCCAGCATGACTTCTGATAGGCAAGCCCTAGGCTACAAATCCCATCATCCCTAGCTAACAGGACCAGCGGTCAGGGATTATGGGAACTGTAGTCTAAAAATAGCTAGAGACCAGAGTTTGGGAGGCCCTGGTTTAATTGAACTTGGGTTAGCTTCTGACATAAACATGCATAGAAATAGAGCATTACACTGACTCTCGAGTCAGCTCTATTGAACGTAGTGAGAATGACACCTGAGAAAACCGACAGCGGAGTGCACCATTAATGTTCTGCCTTTTGCATACTAGTGTTACGAGGAATCTCTTTCCTCCTCAGAAAATGAAGTTCAGTTTAGAGGAAGCTGAGGAAATCCCCTCAAGCCCCACGAATGCACGGTCGCACTTAAGTAACACTAAACGAATGCCATTATTTTCCGACAGGCTCTTTAATCTGGTGTGATGCCTGGAGTGAAGAAAACTGACAGATGTTCTAGTTACAGGTAGGTAGCTGTGTTGGTCTGAGTCGAAGCAAAATAAAAAATTTCCTTCAGTAGCACCTTAAAGACCAACTAAGTTTTTTTTTGGTATGGGCTTTTGTGTGTGTTAGGGAATTTTATGGGGGGGGGGAATCAAGATTGGCACAAATGCCCTCAAGGGGACCCTGTCTGATCCTACAACACCACTCTAGTATCGCACCAACATGAACCCCTCAAGATCAAGCCCTGTGTAATAAAGGCTCCCTTTCCTACCCTTTCTCTGTTGCCTGAGACTCTATGTAACCATATTTCTTTATGAATGAATACTGTGTATTTGCGACTCTGGCCAAGGGCTCTCAGGGATGCAGGGAACAGCCATAATCCTTTAAGCGAGAGGTCACGTAGCCAGGGTGGTGCTCCTCTGCATATCCATAATCCATTCAGGTACCATCTCCGGCCATTCCCCACCCTCCGAAGCCAGAGGCAATACACACACCTGGACCCATTGTTCCCCCCCCCCCAGGTACTCAAGGATCCCCTCCCAGATACTTACTGGTACTTGCTTATCAATGTCCTGGGACATCGCACATTGTTACCTTATGTTAATCCTGTTTACCTCCTGTTTACCTGTATGCTAATGCCCCTTGCACCTTCCCCTTTTCTGACATTTTACCCTGTCACAAGTTATGTATGCATGATGCTTTCGATTCTCGCACTCAGAATTTTGCCCTAACAGTGTGCATGCACACGAAAGCTCATAACAAAATAAAAACTTAGTTGGTCTTTAAGGTGCCACTGAAGGATTTTTTTTTATTTTGCCAGATGTTCTGTTATTGTTCATTTTATTCAGAAGGCTCTCACGTTCTTATTCGCTGTTGGCTTGAGGTCCTTGGGCGCAGTGTAAAAAATAAACCACCTTTTAAAAAGTTAACAGCCATCGATTTCCCAATGGACAACATAGAAATATTGATTTACCAGGAGGTGGTAGCAGAATTTGAGGGCGCCCCTGAACCCTTCACTCGTCCTTGAGCAACCCCCTAAAAAAAATTCAGTGCGGACCAAACTTCCCGAACGCGCAAATATATTAAAATCCGCTTCCACCCCGGGAAGCCACCCTTGGAAATCTGAGTGAAATGTTGCTGAGCGGCGTCCGGTGGGGCGCTCGAAACTTAGCCAGAAGGGCGGGGTATAAATATAAATATAATAATAATTATATTATAATAATAATAATAATAATAATAATAATAATAATAATAAACCCGAGTAAACGGCACGTGTTTTCAAACGGGCAAATTACACCCGCAGGCAATACTGTAACCGCATTCTCAAAATGGAGACTGGCTCAGCCTCCGCTCCCTCCCTCCCTCCTTCCAGCCTGGCGTTGCTACGGAAACCAAAAGCTGACTCTCTTCCCGCCTCGCCGGCCCGCGGCGACCTGGCGATTGTTACGCGCATGCGCTCCAACGGCACGTCCTATATAAGGCCCCGCGAGCCCGCATGCGCGTGGAGTCGGTTGGGCTTTCCCCCCCTGTTCGGGCGAAGATGTCGCGGTATGGCCGTTACGGTGGAGGTGAGTGGCGCGAGCTGGGAGAAGCGGGTGGAGAAGAGACCGCAGCGACGCCTCTCTTTGCCTCTTCTCGAGGCCCCGCTTAGCTAAATCCGCGGTGCTCAGGCCGTATTCCGTGTCGGCTGCGGCTGCGGCGGCGAAGAAGCCCGTTAAGCGGCAAAGTGCCGCCGACGCCGCCATTTTGCACAGGCATGGTCGCCGGCTGCGCTGAGGAGAAAGCGGCCCCCAGGTTAGGCGCTGTGTCGTTTCGGACGTTGGAACTGCGTCGCTGGCTGGTGTGAGGGGACGACTCCCCTCGGAGTAACGGCGGACGGGGCTTGTGGCCGGACCTGGCGGGGTTTGTTTTTCCTCCCTTCGGCGCTACTGACGCTGCGCGGGCAAAATGGAGGCGGCGCCAAAGATGGCGGCGCCCAGGGCTGCTCCACTCGCCTTTGGCAGCGAGGAGGAAATGGGCGGGCTGGCTGGGGGAAGAAGCCGCGAGGGCGGCACCGCGGCGGTACGTTTGGCGGAGCCGTCGGCGGAGAGTGGGCGGCGCGAGGGCGGAGAAGCGGCGCCGGAGGGCGCGAAGGGCAGTTGCCGCTGCTGGCGCTTCCTCTGCCGGTTGCCTGATCGTTGGCGCGCTTTCCAGGAGCCTCTAATAAAGGGAGTGGCGGCCCTATTGAGCTCCGCAACTTCTGCCGTGTTCCCCTTTCTCCTTGAACACGCGCCTGCTTAAACTTTCGTGCCCCGAAGTATGTGAAATGCGCTTCTATGCGGGTTTTTTTAAATTAATTGCTTTGAGTATCTCGAGTATAACACCCAATTAGATGGACGGGAAAACTTGGAGAAATCTTGTGCGTTTGATACAGGGTGTCGGTATAATAGTATTTTTCTCCTTGCTGTCGCTTTGGCGTGGGCCCTTCCCCTCCCCCTCTATAAGCTGCCAGCATAGATACCTGCGTTTATGATGGTTGCAACCCTGCTTTTGCGGTTCAGTGGGAGTGCAGTTTGGCAAGTGAAGTGAACATGAATACATAGATAGCAGTGAAATTGGCTTAAGACTATTTTCTTTTAACTTTCTAAAAAAATTCTTTTTTCTTTTGTGTGTGTAGAAACCAAAGTATATGTTGGTAATCTAGGAACTGGTGCTGGTAAAGGTGAACTTGAGAGAGCTTTCAGCTACTACGGACCATTACGCACAGTGTGGATTGCGCGAAATCCTCCAGGATTTGCATTTGTTGAGTTTGAAGACCCAAGAGATGCTGAAGATGCAGTTCGTGGGCTAGATGGAAAGTATGTGCAAGTGCTAACTGGTTATCTACAAAGGAACTAAAACTGAATTCTGAGTCCATAGTTGGATTATTAAATATGTGTTTCTGTTGCAGAGTGATCTGTGGCTCTAGGGTTAGAGTGGAGTTATCAACCGGTATGCCACGCAGGTCTCGCTATGATAGACCCCCAGCACGCCGGCCATTTGATCCTAATGATAGATGTTATGAGTGTGGCGAGAAAGGTCATTATGCTTATGACTGTCATCGCTACAGTCGTCGGAGAAGAAGCAGGTATGCGTAGATATAAGCAGATTAGTTTTCAGCAGTTAATCATAGTTTTTATTGGCAAAGAAGGTAATGATACACCATTTTAAAAGTAAATGTTATAATTATGTGGGTATATTACAGTTGTTTATATTTTGTGTTAATATGTTAATATGTTAATAATCAACCTGGTCAAAACCTTTCAGGTTTCTTCGTTTGAGTCAGTCGCCTTGATTCAGAATGTCACGAGCCTTAAGATTTCATGCTGAGGCGCCTTGCAAATCCGACAATTAAGATCCTCCTAGACCTTGAGGTGATCAGCATAAGAGGCCAGATCCCCTCGAGCCATCTACACCTAGCTTCACCTTATTCTTTAAAGGGCAGAAAAATTGAGACGGTGATCGCCGTAACAGTAAATTTGGCTTTCAATTGGGGCCCCCTCCGGTTTAAAAAGAGGAACACCAGATTGACCACATTCCCACCTAGAAAAATCTTCTTGCGTCAATCAAGCCTCACCTGGCTCATTTGGCTGTCAGTTTGATCGTCGTTAGATTGAAGAGAACACCTAGATGCAGCGGCCGGCTATAGATACTTCTAGATCGTCTAGATCTGCTAGACCTTGGGCCAAAGAGGGTCGACCTGCAAACTTGCAAGGTTTATTTTAAATACACATTACAGTGTTTTATATTATGATTGTAATTCTAAAATGTTATTCAGTTTAACATCTTTTTTAGGTAGTAAAAATACTCAAGACATAGGCCCTGATTTTTTTCAACGTACAAGACACTAATTTTTAATTATCTGATATTTTGGCTTTGGCAAAGGCTCACATGTTAACTGTTAAACTTGTGGTCTAATACTTCTCTTATCTAACCTAAAACTAGGTCACGGTCTCGATCTCATTCAAGGTCCAGAGGAAGGAGATATTCTCGCTCACGTAGCCGAAGTCGTGGCCGGAGGTGAGTATCAAAATTGAAACAAGGTGCTTTAGTTTAAAAATCAGAATGACATATTTGTAACAGCCACCTCTCTTTTAGATCCAGGTCTGTCTCTGCTCGGAGATCCAGATCACTCTCCCCTCGGAGATCCAGATCTGTCTCGCCACGCAGATCCCGTTCAGGATCTTTAAAAAGATCAAGGTAATTTTGCGAATAAGCTTAATGTTCATGGAGTCAATTTAATTATCCTTAGTATCTTAATACTTTTGCCCGATATTCAAAGCAGCTTACAAAAGAAAAAGGAAATGTAGGCAATATTTTTTTAAAAAAAACCTATAAATAAATGCAACAATGATAGAATCATACATATATCTCTGAAGAAAAGAACATCTGGGCATCATATGTTCTAAGTTTCCTCCAGAATGAATAGAATTAATGAACTTTGTATATTGCTGTGACTGCATGCCGACAACCTTGTTTCATGACAGCTTTCATTCACCTGCATAGATGTGTTAAGAGCTTGGAATTGAGTGCCTTCTCTTTAAAACCTAGGTCTCGGTCAAGGTCAAGATCCAGGTCCAGGTCCGTTTCACGACCCAGAAGCAGGTAAACTTCGATGCTTTGTAAAATAGTAATTAGTAATTAGCTGGATTATGTGAAATGGGCATTTTTCTAAATGGTAATCACTTTCAAATGCCTCTTGCAATGCTTTAATCGAAAACATCAATGTCTACTATACACACAGGCTTATGCTTTGAATGCAGGTTCATTTAGCCTACTCTATGCATTTAAGTAGTTTAGAAGCAATCTTTGTGGCTCTCAAGTATTCAGCATCAAAATAACCAATTGCAAGGTGTTACCAGCTTCTTTCATGCTTTTATTTTAAAACCGATAAATCATGGCTATACATCAGGGGTAGTTAACCTGTGGCCTTCCAGCTATTGTTGGACTCCAACTCCCATCAGTCTCAGTCAGCATAGGCAGTGGTCAGGGATGATGGGAGTTGTATTCCAGTAACATCTGTAGGTCCACTGGTTTCCCTCCCTGGCTGTAGATACTGGATCAGTCTAGTGTTTGCTAATGTGATGTAATTGATGCTGTTTTAACAGCCGTTCCAAATCAAGATCACCATCTTTAAAGAGAAGGTAAGCTAAGCCTCTGAAGGAGACATATATTGCATTTTACGCAGATAACAATCGAAATAAAGTTTATAACAGTGTTGCATATCCTGGATTCACAGTTCTACATTTAAAACATTAAAATAATGTTACTAAATGTTAAAATTCCTACAATGTTTGAAATGTAGAGCTGTGATTTGTTTACAGCTCATAATAGTTTTTAGGGTATTTTTAAAAGTGAAATAATGGGAGATCATCCATGAAATAGGGTAAAAGCACAAAAACTGGCATCTGTTGGGAAAGTGAGTGATTACTATTCACCCGGGGGTCTGAGGAACTGTGGCAGGCCACTTAAGTGTAATAAATATTTTCTCTTAAGCAAATTTAAGATTTAACCAAAGTCCAGAACCATTCTCAAAAAGAGTGTTTAATACTACTACTACTACTAATAATAATAATAATACAGCATATTAATAATGATGGAGCATATTACCTGGCTATGTTAATGGACAATAAATGTAAATGGCTCAAAGGTTAAACCGAGAAGGTTTATAGTTGTGACTGAAACCTTCAGGAAATTGGCAGGACAATCTCTAGACATTGAACAGCAGCTAGCTGTTACTTAATAGTAGACTGTGTCAGAATTTAGTTCCTCATGAGTATATGTGTTTAAAAGCATTTTTACTTGATTTAATATTCAGTCTTGCTTTTTCAGTTTTGATATGAGCCATTTATATCCATTCTCCATTAACTCGGGGTAAGTATGCTTCTTGAACACTGCAAGAGAGCTTGGTAATACTTCCTGTGGGAATGGGGGTGCATGCAAACTTTTAAGTTTGCTTCAGTATTTAACATTAAGAGCTTGTAGCCTTCAATTCCAACTAACATCCTCTTCTAAAGCAGCATCCAAATAGGTGCTAGGGTTAAAATTACTAATGTGCAGGTAGCATGGATCCCCTTTTAAGAACACTAATTATTAATTTCCATTTTTTACTAATTTTAACATTGAGTAACCTAGTGACTTCGTTTTTCCCTTTATTTTTAGTCGTTCGCCATCAGGAAGCCCTCGAAGGAGTGTGAGTCCTGAAAGACTGGATTAGAATTGCAAAGAACATGATAGGAAGAATTTTGTTTACGTTATTTTAAGGGATTTCTTTGTTATTGACAAATGTAAGGATTTAGTTGATTGAAAACCTTTTCTAGGGCTAACGCAGCAAGGATCTTGATCTTCTAGTAAAATCTGTAAAAGCTGCTACATTAGACTAGTGCACAATTTCTGTATGTAATAACATCCTGTGATCTGAAAAGTGGGTCTTTTTATGGGCACATGAAATAAAATGTGTGTTTCTAACTTTGCTGTAATGCTATTTGCTTCTGTTAATATTTCAAGTGCATGTTAAAAGCAGATTACAGATAATTTAGAGTTGTACACAAATACTGTGCAAGGGTATTGGCTAAAAATACCCAGGCGGGCATCAAGCTTAAGTGTGACATTTAATTTGGTGCTTCAGGCTTTCTGGGGTGTTATGACTTGCAAGGGTATTTTTAAGGAAGCTGCTTGTCCATCTGATTCTGTAATGGTATTTACACAAGTGTTGGAGTTTGACCTGTTAACTTGTAAAATCAAGTTGGCTTGCTTAGCAGAATACTCTTATGACATATCACCACAGGAACAATTATCTTAAATGAGGCACCCATAAGTTTTATTCAAATTGCCATTTTGTTGGAGTTCCATCTGGGATACCAAGAAAGTAGTGTAAGCAACGGGCTTTTCCCAAGGTATTTTGGATACAAGGTAACAGTGAATTCAAAGCAGAATCTGATCTTGTGAAAGTAGTTTCTATCTCCCTGGTTCACTTACTCTTTCTCCCTTAATGAAAACAGGATGCTAGCTTGAAGACTGTATCTTCACTGACAGCTTAAATTGCATCTTAGCAGCTCCCTTAGCAGGGCAAAATTTAGCTATAATTGAGCTGTATCACAATGGCAAACAGAAATGCTGAAATCAAACATACACCTTTATCAAAGATATGTCTCATCTGGAAATGCCTGCTGCTTAACTGCAATTCCAGTATTGTAGAAGTTAGCTTCTAATCTAAAATCTGTGGCTAAATCTAACATACTAAACCTAAGGTTGAACAGAGAGTAACATCTGCTTAACTTCTATGACAGAACACCTAGATGGGACTTGAGTGACAAAGTAACTTCAGTTTTTGTTTTAAACTGTCTTGACATGGCTATATTTATGATACTAAATGAATATGCTGTTTCTGATAAATAAAAATGCTTAACATTTTCTAATCAAGGAAGTTGCATGCTCACTTTCACAATTGGCAATCCTTGTGAGTCAGTTCATCTCAATTTTGAATTACTGTAAAATATTTTACAAAAAAATTGTATAATCTTGCTAATTTACGTAGATTGTTTCATTGATGTATCCTCTACTAACCTTGAATTGGTTGTCTGAATATTTCCTGCACAGAAGATAGTTTCAGTTACATACTGTTTTCACTAAGTTTAGAATTTTGGAATAATAATTGTCTAAAAATCAAGGTGGGCAAAGATTATAAGATCAGTTAAAAATGTTGGTTGCCTAGTGCAGTACCAAACACCATCCTTAAATACAACCAATTTTCTTGTAAATTTTAACAGTGGTCCTACTCTGAGTAAACTCATGGACCTGACTAACTTAGGATAATTAGAGTTTACTGTGAATAGGACTGAGTTGAATACAACCCAATGGGCAGGATTCAACTAACCTGCCCCCCCCCCCTTGAGGGTCAGGAGAACACACAGGGAGCAGCGGGAAGATTGTTCTACCTGGCAAGCAAAAATGCTTGTGATATTTTTATTTTCAGCCAAAAGGCAAGCAACAGTTGACAGACAAATCTGTATTCTCAATGCCAGAACAAAATACCTTCTCACAGTTTGTGGACGAGGTCACAGATGTTTTTACTTTTGAAGTGGGGGAGACATAGATAGAAAGTGGTCTTTTCTATTGTAACCCTTCCTGTTTAGTGTTCTTACCTTAAAAAGCAAAACAAAAAACCCACATTTGTCCTTGTATGAGTATAGAAAGGGCTGTGGGTGAGAGTGGCTTATGACAGGCTATGATTTATCTCAAGCTTGCCAGTGATGTTCATTAGGGGTTGGGCCAAAGGTCAGTCTACTGAAGTTGCCTCTTCCCATGCCAAATCAAGCACTCCACTAGATGCATAAGCTTAAGGTACACTAGTTTTACTTTGAAATGTTTAAAAAGTTTGCAAATGAAAGCAGACTTGTATTAGAGCGGGGAGTCCCCCCCCCACGCACACACACACTTCAGGTGTGTGCCAGGGATCTACAGCACAGTATTTTATAGCAGGACCCCACCTGTATATAGTAAGTCTCCAATTTTTAGGTAGCCAAAATAGTAACATGCATGTAGAAAAGGGGTAACAGCCTTGCTGGCTGATGGGAAACCCATCAGTTACCTGGAAACTTAATGGGAAGCACCCCACCAACATACTAACAGCAAACTTAGGTACTGAATTAAGCCTATTTAGCATCACAAATGGCTACTGAGAAATCAGCAATAGAGGCATGTTTAGAGATACTTCTAGGTATGCAGAAGAAAATGGGAGCAGGATCTTCAGTACAGCTCACTGAGGACAATATGTGCCAGGCATCCCCAAACTGTGGCCCTCCAGATGTTTTGGCCTACAACTCCCATGATCCCTAGCTAACAGGACCAGGGGTCGGGGAAGATGGGAATTATAGTTTGTCCTGTGGTGGAATAGAGAATCCAGAAAGGACATGTTGGCTGTACTGAACCAGCAGCAGTTAACATTTTTTTTACCAGTGCCACTTGTCTATTTGTTAATGATTCAAAGCACTTCATATGCATTCTCATTAATCCTTGCTACATTACTGAATTCCAAACCAATATAAGCTTTTAAACAGCTCTTCACAGCTCTTGCATTTAGAGTCTATTTTAGACCCAATGCAAATATTACATTTCCACCTGCCTTTGAACCAGTAAGCGCTCAAGGGGGCGGTGGGAGAGAGAGAAGGTTGCCTGTAGAAAATCTTAAATCTGCAGGATGGTGTCAAGTAGACTTCTTGAGTACATGGATACATGACACATTTGATCCTAAAACAAACAGTCTGGAATCTTTGAAAACTACCTTGTTACAGATTGCTACAAAAAAAAAATCTTGCTGCAGGTCTTTGCTTAAGCTACAGAGAACTTGAAGCAAGTTGTGGTCTTGTATTCCTCTCCTGGGTGCAGCAGGCTATCTGGGAAATTAGGCTGTAAGAATTAAAAAAAAGTAAAACTCAACATTTGTGCACTTTTAGAAGAAAAATTACTTGCATCTAGGGTTTTGTTTTGGTCAGGGGTCCCTTTAACTTTCAGGGTTTTGTTTTATCTCATTTGGAACAAACCATTACAAAATTGGGAGTCAAATCCTTGCCAAATCTACTGCAAATCATTCATATATACTAGCAGAACCTGATCTACCTTTGGCATGCTACACAAACAGCTGTAAGAACATATAACCACAAGCTTTCTACACATATACATAGTATTCTTGAATTGGTTCACATTTGGTTAATCAACTTTTGGTGTTTTGAGCTGCAATCCTGTACATACTTAACTGAGTGTAAAGTTATATTAAGCTCAGTGGGTTTTACTGTGAGCAGTTATGCCTAGGAATGCACTGTTAAGTCTGAGAATGCAGAGAAACTGCAAAGGAGCTGTGCCGTTTTAGAGTGGCGGGGGAATCGCCTAACTGATTTTTTTATTGATCTAAAAAAAACTTCCTGTGCACAGAAAAGCAGCCTTGCGCTGCATACCAAAATGTGATCTACCTGCAGTCAGAAATGAGATAATCACGGAATAGCTGTACCATGTGATTTCAATGCTTATGCACATCCACCCATTACTGGTTTCTATGTTCTTTTGAGTATCCTCAAAATGAAATCTGCAATAACCCACTGAAGCTGAGCCCCAAGACAGTTTTGTGTAGCTTCTATTCTGTGTGGCCCCGTGGTCATATATAACTTAAGAATGTACCTGGTTCACTGCATTTGGCCAGTTCTGTGTTTCCAGGCAGAAGCCAGAATGCTTGGGATACACACAGCCTCCTTTTCCCTTTAGAGTGCCATCTAAAGAATTCCCAGTGTAAAATTGAACTCCAGGCTGAGTTGTATAAACTTCTATCACTCTGCCACTAGGGGGGTGATGGGCTCTGTAAAAAGAAAGTATCTGTTAATTACATTTCCAGGAGTCTCTACTCAGAGAAAAGAAAAGGCCCTTGGTACTCTGCATTCAGTTATGTGTAGTGGTAGCCAGCAGCTCTTAATAATAGATGCATGGGAAACGGCACTTGAGTGCAAGGAAGGGGCTGTGCAAATTTTAAAAGAAGTCACTTGGTCACATCCTAAGATGCATTTGCCTTTTAGCTGCCTTTCTTTCCATAAATACATGATAATGCATCACATGAGAATTCCAAGAGGCAACAAAATACTTATCTCCCTGATTAAGTTGTAGCCAGAGAGAACAGACTGTGGCTTTGGATCACATCCGTGCCATATCAAAAGACACATTTAGCCAGTTCAGTGGGTCCAGGCAGGGTGAGCATCATGTTGCCAAAGCTCACTGCCTGTGCTGGCTCAAGTTACTTACGTGTTATCACAGTACACAAGGTAGATTAAGAGCATCCTGCAATACCAGCCTTCCACAAGTGAAATTCGCAAGACATCTGTGAAAACCTGAGCATGGTTAAAAGCAAAATACTGTAGCTTATTGTTAACACTTTCCCCAAATCTCGGGTGGGAAGTTATGGAAGTGTAAATTATATAAATCATGCACTTTCCTCCACATTGCACACTTTTGGTCTTCCTATCAGAATGAACTTGGAGGACATTATCATTTTAATTATGTAAGTGATTTGTCTAATCACATCCATGGGTATCTATACTTCCAATCCTTGTCATTTATTAATTTATTTACTGTTTATTGCCAAAATAGGCTTCTAAGCAATTTGCAAGTATGGAAATCAATTGCACAAGCAATCTATACTGTATACTAAAATCAACCTTAAACTGGACCTGAGCATTTTCTGTAGTAGCCTCAATGCTGTGGAGGGTCACATCGGGTATCTGCTTGCTTTCTGCTAACTGGTAAAATTATCCCAGTTGACCTTTGAAAACTGAAACTGAGGACTGCTTCCCATGTTTTACGGTGATTTTGTTGCCTTTTCTTTTGTGGGGTATGGTTTTAATTAAACGGTTTCGATGTTTTTATTGCTTTATTTTAAATCTGTAAAGCCCTATGATATATTTTATTAACAGCAGTGTACAAATACTCTTAAATAAACTGGGAGAAGGAAGAGCATGAAACAAAATGTTTTGGTCAATATGCTGTCAAACAAAGGTGACAAACCAAACGTGTACCTCGCACAGAAGCGTGTTTCTTTCGTCTGCGGCAGGCAGAAATTGTGGTCAAACCCTCCGAGCTTAAACTTCTGTAGGTGTTTTCCAAATTCCACTGGCTTTCTCAGATCAAAACCTGTGTCCTGCACTGAAGCAATTTCTCCTAATGGAGAAACAACAAAGAAAGAGGCAAAGGAACTCTACACATTTAGCAACCTTCCACAGCAATTCTTAAAAATGTGGTGGATAGAACAAAGACGGACATCTGGAAACAGCAAGCTCCACCAAAAAGTCCACCACAGCAACAAACCACACACAGAACAATTTAGTGTGGGATTCCCAAACCACAGGTGGTCTGAAAGGACATACCTAACATTGCCACCATTCCCACTTAAACCAAGAATGGGGAACCTGTAGCTCTCCAAATGTCAATCCTGGACCACTATGTCCTACCATTAGGCAGAGTCAGGCAGTTGCCTTAGGCAGTTCATATGGGGGGGGGGGAGACTGGACAGCTGTGAGTGTTATGTCATGTTCTCCTTTCGACGTCTTAAGATTTAACCTCCATCTAAGAACATAAGCAGTGCACTGCTGGGTTAGTCTAGCAGCGCATATAATTCAGCATCCTGTTTTCACCGTGACCACCCACCCTGTGTTTTTATGGCATTGTTCCAGTTTTAGAAAACCAAACTGATTGACCACAGATTTGAACTCAGGGCTAGCACCCTGCACTGAGGCCAGTTCTGCACAGTTGGCCATGGCAGCTCCCTAGATAACATCTGTAGATTCAAGAGCATTCATCTTAAAAAGCAACCAACCTGTGGGGATCTGGGTTTCATCCACTGGCAGGTAAGAATCTGCCTGTATGGTAAATTCATGGTCGTAGATAGTGGGTGATCCCTGAAATATGAAGAGGGGGGGGGAACCCTAATATCAGAAAATAGAAGGAATTTTGCACCACCTTTGTTGTAAACGCAGAGCTGTAAAGGTAAAGGGACCCCTGACCATTAGGTCCAGTCGTGACCGACTCTGGGGTTGCGGCGCTCATCTCACATTATTGGCCGAGGGAGCCGGCGTACAGCTTCCAGGTCATGTGGCCAGCATGACTAAGCCGCTTCTGGCGAACCAGAGCGGCACATGGAAACGCTGTTTACCTTCCCACTTGGAGTGGTACCTATTTATCTACTTGCACTTTGACGTGCTTTCGAACTGCTAGGTTGGCAGGAACTGGAACCGAGCAACGGGAGCTCACCCCATCGCAGGGATTCGAACCGCCAACCTTCTGATCAGCAAGCCCTGGGCTCTGTGGTTTAACCCACAGCGCCACCTGCGTCCCTCCAAATCACGTTAATCACTTTACTGAATCAAGGTCAAATGCCAATGAAGACCAAGATCAATTGATCTGGCATTTGGTCTCCAATAGTAACAACCCAGACTCAGAAGAAGCATATAAATGGGGTGGGGAGGAAGCAATGGAGTATCCTGGGAAAAGGTATGACTGCCTGGAATCCTGAACACGGGCACATTCTGAGTGCCTCCAAACTCTCCATATTTTGTAGGATTCAAGTATGTAGTGGAAGTTTAGGTTTGTGCATTTAAAGTAGATTAAAGTCTTCTGTTCCCCTAGCCTAGTGCAACAAATTCCCTTTTTTAAAACAAAATTTGTGGTTTTGACAATGACAGGGAAATGCATTGCAAAGTGGAATCAACACGTGACAAATGGGAAGATGTGTAAACAACACACAAACAAATCAGAATGAATGATCACTAAAGGCTGAGCAGTGTAAAAAGTAAAGTATCATAGTTGCCACACACTGCTGAGATATTCCAAAAATGAGGGGTGCTAAAAAGTAACATGACATGGGGATTCAAAGATATTTTGGTTAAATTAATATAATTTCATTTCACTTACAAAGTAAAATGTGTGTTAAATTGCATAGTGATCATTAAAAATGACTGCCATGTACTTGCAATTATTATTATTATTATTATTATTATTATTATTATTATTATTATTATTATTATTATTATTTATTACTTAACCATACCTGACAATTCATAACCTAAAATTAAAATTCTCTGATTTTCTGAAAGCAGTTTATGTGCTTCTTCACCAAATGTAGATTTACTCAGCTACATGTTGTACAAGCACAAAAATAATAGCAGATTTTAATTCCTCACATACAAAAAAAATATTTTAAAAACTCCTCACTGAATAAATTTGCAAAAATTAACTTTTGCCCCCTAAAATGGCATGCCCTAAACTAAGAAGTACAGAAACAGTCTTAAATAAAGTAAATAATAAAGTTATGGGGTGCCTTCTCCCAAATGTTCCTATCCATTGTTCAAGTTCAGGGGACTGAAGCCTCGCACCCTGTTCCATTACTTAGAGAAGTACAGTACAGCCAACTTGGCAAGAAGGGATTATAATCAGGCAAGATGAGAACTAATAACCCTATGGAGTGGAGACCCTGTGGGGCTCCAGATGTCATTGGGCTGCAATTCCTATCAGCCCCCAGGCAGCATGACCAATTAGCGGGGAGTTGTAGTCCAACATCATCTGAAGGAACACAATCCTGTTCTACAGGATGTTACAGAATGGAAGAGCCAAATAGAGGTGCCTTACCTGGCCTGCAAGATTGAAGTACGCATGGTTTGTCAGATTGACTGGTGTGGTCTTACTGCTTTGAGCTCTGTAACTGATGGTTAGCTCCCCATCCTTGAGAGTATACGTCACCCAGACTTTCAGCTCACCAGGATATCCCTCTTCGCCATCTGGACTTGCTCTGAAAAACCGTACGCCATCTGGCAGCACTTCAGGTTCCCAGATAGCCTGCAATACAATTTCATTATTGTTTGTTTTTTTAAAAAAAAAAATCACATTGGCTAGAGTCCAGCTACTAGACTGATGTACCTAGATGAGCACGTGTGCCAAAAGATTACACGTGACAACCATGGATCACTTCCAGGATTCAAAATACTGTATTTAAATCTGTGTTTCCCAAGCTTGGGCCTCCAGCTGTTTTCGGACTACAATTCCCATCATCCCTGACCACAGGTCTTGCTAGCTAGGGATGGTGGGAGTTGAAGTCCAAAACCAGCTGGAGACCCAAGCTTGGGAAACACTGATTTAAATGAACTTTAATCTGCAACGATGAGGACTAGAGACAGTCCTCTATTAAATCACCAGAAAGATGCTTCACAGAGCAGTTTGGTAAACCATTCTTCAAAGTGCTTCCCACCCTCCTGCTGTTAAAACAGCTCACCTGGGCCACCGGTCACCCATGCTGTCTGCTTGCTTGCCTGCTGTTCCATTGTCATGCTACCATTGGGACTGCAGCATGATGATAGCCTTACATTTTTATGTATATAGGAAGATATACACACATGTAATGCACGCTATATAGTAAGCTTGGTGAGAGACGGTGATTCACACATAAAACAGCCTTCCTCAAACTTATGCCTTCCACATGTTTTGGACTACATAAGATGGCCAGCATTAGATGAGGATTATAGCCCAAAACAGCTGGCACACACCAGGTTGTAGAAGGCTGCTGTAAAATTTCTTAAGCCTCAGCACCTGGGAAAGGATTATTCCAAACAAAAGCATGTGTTTCATGTGTTGGTTAACTGGCGGCATGAATGGGCAGTCTATCATAAAAAATCTAGCTGTTCCAACACGATGCCAACACTGAGCAGGCCACAAAAATAAGGTAAGACTACAGCACAGATCTTCACAGCTCAAACCCATTTAATTCTGTAAGGTGGTAATTCTGGCCGGTTGGTGTCCATCAGAGATGGGAACACAGGTGGGCAAAAATGATTGGGAAAATGTGTTCCTGTACTGAATCAGCCAAAGATCTATTCTCAAGTTTGTTCTTAAAAGGAAGGATGGCAGCTCAGTGGTAGAACATCTGCCCTGCACATAGAAGTCTGCAGGTTCAATCCTTGGCAACTCTTGTTAGGGCTGAGAAAGGAGTCTTGTCTGAAACCCTGGAGAGCCACTCCCAGTCAGTGTCAACAGTATTGAGTTAGGACAGGCATCCCCAAACTGCGGCCCTCCAAATGTTTTGACCTACAACTCCCATGATCCCTAGCTAACAGGACCAGTGGTCGGGGAAGATGGGAATTGTAGTCCAAAACATCTGGAGGGCCAAAGTTTGGGGATGCCTGAGTTAGGAGGACCAGTTATCTGTCTCAGTGTAAGGCAGCTTCCTAAGTTTTCACTAGGCAATCTGTTTTCATTTAGGATTGTCATATTTCAAAAAACCAGGACAACCTGAAAGTTGAGATTTTTTTTTTAAGGAAACCACCATAATGGTTGAGCTCCTTTTAAGAAAACCAGAAAATTGTTGAACTTTTCTTTTTACAAAAGCGTGAGTTTTTGATTGAAGATCCAAGACAAAGCGCCACCTTTTGGAAATCCCCCCCCAGATGTCAATTCCACCTTTTAAATCCCAGTTATGTCAGACATATGCCAGCCCAAATTAATTATTTTTGTTGCTGGCATCCGACTATCTTGAGAGACAATGGAGTGTGCCTCTGGGGGGGGGGGACCAAACCGTTCCATTAGCACCACACAACAGTACCCCCCTCAGCTGAAGAAGAAGAAGAGTTTGGATTTGATATCCCGCTTTATAACTACCCGAAGGAGTCTCAAAGCGGCTAACAATCTCCTTTCCCTTCCTCCCCCACAACAAACACTCTGTGAGGTAGGTGGGGCTGAGAGACTTCAAAGAAGTGTGACTAGGCCAAGGTCACCCAGCAGCTGCATGTGGAGGAGCGGAGACGCGAACCCAGTTCCCCAAATTATGAGTCTACCGCTCTTAACCACTACACCACACTGGCACATCAGCTGCACTGATGTGGCCCCAAGGAAAGCAGAGCAATAGGTATGGCACCGGCTTGGCTGCAGGAGTTGCCCGAAAGAGGCGTACAAGGTGCCATCCAACTGTCTTAGGGACTACACTCTGGATTTGTGTAGGCTTTGCTCCTTAGCCTGTTCTCCCAGAGATCAGAGTTTTCCTTCTCACAGATGGGCTACCTTCCCAAGGGGATGAGCCCCATCAGCCCCCTCTACAGCTTCTTGACCACTGGACCCACTCTTGGTCTCATCCGCTCAGTCTGCCAGAGCACTCTCCTTGCATGCAAGGAAAGTCCTTAACTCACCAAGGACTTGAGACCACCAGAGGTATTACCCCTCCCCTAACGCCCCATACACCCCAAATTAATGACACTCATATCTGTTTTTAAAGAATAGAAAGCTTTGACTGGAACTGGAATAAATAAAGCAAGCAAAGATAACCAAGCAGCCAAACCAAGTGTGAAGAAGGAAGCAAAACCTGTGCCTGGAAACAGCAAAGAGATATGATCGCCGCCATCAGTATGCATGCAAACAAATTGGGTGGATCCTTATGTCAGCCAGCCGTAGTTCTATAAAAAGCTAAAACCACCACTGAGTTTAGAAGCATAGCTATATCTATAGCTTTGCTTCCTGCAGAACTCAGGCCAATGCTGGGTCTCCTCATCAGAATAGACGCAAATTACACAGGAAATAGTTATAGCTGACAAGACATCCAGCCTCAAATCGGTCAAACAGAAAAACTCACATGTTGATTTCATTACTTCTCTATGTATTTTTCTGTTCAGATATAATTACTATTCTGTATACTAATCCTGCTATTTACACTAGAAGATGGATGAGGAATCTGTGGCCCTGGAGATATTGTTAGACTACTAACTGCTCCCACCATGCTAGTGGTCCCTTCCAGCTCTGATTCTCTGCCTGACCATTGGTCATGCTGGCCTGGGGTTGATGGGAGTTGGAGTTCAACAACATCTGGAGGGTCGCAGGTTCCCCATCGCAGCACTAAAGTGTGCTATAACTTGCCCAGTTTTTGCCTTTCTCTGGGAGCGACTCTTTCCCTCTTCCATTCCGGTTACAATCACAGGAGTCTTTTAACATCAGTAAAGAAGGATCCTTTCTCCTTCCCTTTCAGGAAGACTCTGAGAAAGATCCAAGCTTGGCTTCAGAGGAAGAAAAGAAAGAATTGGGAGTTCACAGAAGTGTCTGCACGCTGAAGTGAACTTCCCAGAAGTCTCTGGTTGGCCACTGAGAGAAGAGAATGCCGGTCTAGCTGGCCCTTTGTTTTTATCCAGCAACTTAATGTTCTTACCTCGCTTGAATATGTCACCATGTCACCTGATATAATTAATAATAATAATAATAATAATAATAATAATAATAATAATAATATTTGTACCCCACCCATCCGGCTGGGTCTCCCCAGCCACTCTGGGCAGCTTCCAGCAAAGATTAAAACACAATAAAATGTCACAAATTAAAAACTTCCCTAAACAGGGCTGCTTTCAGATATTTTCTAAATGTCAGGTAATTGTTTATCTCTTTGACCTCTGATGGGAGGGCATTCCACAGGGCGGGCGCCGAGAAGGGCCTCTGCCTGGTTCCCTGTAGCTTTGCTTCTTGCAGTGAGGGAACTGCCAGAAGGCCCTCAGCGCTGGACCTCAGTGTCCGGGCAGAACGATGGAGGTGGAGACGCTCCTTCAGCATCACCTGAGCTCTGAGAGTGTGGCTTTCTCCCAATTGAAGTGCAGAGTGTTTGAGGATCGGGACATTTGCAGGGAAACCAAAATGCTTCTTTACAAAGCTATTGTACTACCAACCTTACTATATGCTTGTGAAACATGGACCACTTATAAACGCCATCTCCAACTCCTCAAAGATTCCATCAACGGTGTTTCCGAAAAAATTTACACATCACTTGGGAAGACAGGCGAACTAATAGCAGTGTACTGGAAGAAGCAAAGATCACCAGTGTTGAAGCAATGATTCTTCAACATCAACTTCATTGGTCTGGCCATGTTGTTCGGATGCCTGATGATCGTCTTCCAAAGTAATTACTCTATTCCGAACTTACAAATGGAAAGTGTAATGCTGGTGGTCAACAAAAGAGGTTTAAAGACTGTCTCAAGGCAAATCTTAAAAAATGTAGTATAAACACTGACAACTGGGAAACACTGGCCTGCGAGCGCTCCAGTTGGAGAACAGTCATGGGCTTTGAAGACACTCGAACTCAGGACGCAAGGGAGAAACACCATGATCAACTCCTGCCCGGAAACCAATGTCCCCACTGTGGAAGGATGTGTGGATCCAGAATTGGCCTCCACAGTCACTTACGGACTCATTGTTAAAACCATGTTTATGGAAGACAATCTTACTCGGCTATGAGTGATCTCCAAATAATAAGAAGAAGAAAGCCCTGATAGTAAATACAGTGGAACCTTGGTTCTCAAATGAAATCCATTCTGGACGCCCATTTGGCTTCTGAAATGTTCAAAAACCGCGGCTTCCGACTGGTGCAAGAGCTTCTTGCACTCAGCGGAAGCCGTCTCGCACATTTGGGTTCCAAAAAACATTCGAAAACAGAAGTATTTCCTTCCAGGTTTTTCTGTGTTCGGGAGCCAAAACATACGACATGGAAGGCATTCGGGAACCAAGGTTACACTGTACTGACATTGTTATTCACTTGAGCGCAAGCACATTTACCTTATCAAAACCTTTCTTTCCTCCATGCAGACTGTTGGGTCCGTTGTTGATGGCTAATTGATACTCGACTCCTTCCACTGTAAATTTCCCTCTGGCAATTCTGTTAGCAACCCGTCCAACAACAGCTCCAAAGTAGGGGTGCTTGTTGGTGTACCCTGGCCAATAAAAGAAAGTGTGGAGCGGCCTTAGATTTATAAGGTCAATTACATTTCAGTGCTCAACACTGGAAGCTAGCTAGAGCTTTCATCTATATATATAAAAATGTAAAAACCGTGAAATCCGGGGTTCCACTTTTCTCCGTAACCGCTTGACCGATCGTCCTGAAATTTGGACACAACGATCCAGGCCACTCCTAGAGCGTTGTTGGGGGCAAAAATCCCTCAAATCGCACACCTGCGCAGGTACAGAAATGCTTTTCCACCAACTCAAACAGTGCCCTCAAGTGGCGTAGTACCCTCCTCCACCCCCTCCCTTCCTGAGAAATCTAAGCCACACCCACAAACCGAATGACATCATCATCAACCAAGCAACTTAAACACACCAAGGCAGCCATTTTATCTAGGCCTTTGTTTTAGCCCCCTGACAGGCTGACAGGCCTCCACTAGGCCCGGGGAGGGGGATAACCCACAGCAACACACTTGGGGACACGGCAAGGGGTTTTACTTTACGCACCACTACCCCCCCCAGAAAACCCCCCCACCAAAGAACCAACATTGCCAAGTGGAGGTTGGGGCCTGCCTGGGGGGGGGGGTTGCCACAGGCCGCAGCACAGCCTTTGATTTATGTAGGCCCCTACACTGCAAGGGGTTTTTACTTTACAATTTAGCACCACTACCCCCAAAAAATCCACAAGACAAAAATGAATATGACTTATTTTATGGGTATGTCTTATTTTAGGAGAAACAACTGATTGTAAGCCTCTGTGTCTTTTTTATTTTTTAAAAAACAACCATTCACTTTCTCTCCCCAGTTTAAGACCTCAGATATTTGCAGTGCACACCCTCCACCCCATTTACAATTCCCTACCTTCCCCTTGCCACTTCCTGGGTTTTTTTAATGGAACTGAACAACTCGGATACTTCTTAACGCGCCTTCTGTTGCCAGGCCCTTGCAGGGCCAGACAGAGGCCCGGCCCAGGTAGATAAGATAATGTGTCCCTGTTTTTAACCCTTTTGTTACTTTTTTCATTTTACTGATTGTGAATATGATGACCGAGGCCCCCTTTAGATTCGGAGGCCCGCGCCAAGTGCCCCATATGACCCTCTTCCTTCTGTCTGGGCCTGTCTGTTGCTACGGGGCTACGGGGATTCGCTATTTGACCCCCCCCCTCCCCGGGTTGGGATTCTTTAAGTAGCTATCTGGGTCCCAGGGCACATCATCACCCCCGATCCTTAATCTAAACATATAGAAATGTTCACGATGCGTGCGCAGGGGCCAATGTATGGAGATACAGGGGGGAGGGGATAACAGAGGGCTCAGACAAAAGTAAATACTGGGAAATGGAACCCAGAAACTGACAGCTCCTTCTCCAAGGATGGGGGCCAATGTAGGAAGATACCAGGGGTAGGGGCCAACACTCCCCAGGAACAACAGAGGGTTCAGACAAAAGTGCATGCTGGGAAATAGAACCCAGAACCTAACAGTTCCTTTTCGAGGGTGGGGGGCAAGGTATGGAGATACAGGGGGAAGGGGCTAACACTCCCCAGGGACAACAGAGGGAAGGGTATCCTACGGAAACACAGGGATGAGCCGGGGTGGAGGGAGGAGGGGCAGGATACGTCATGGATCGTGACAGGGTGGGGTGGGGATCACAGGAAAGAACCACAGCAACGCGTGGCCGGGTCAGCTAGTTCTATTCTATTTTTAAAGGAGGGGCAGCTAACTGTACCTGACCAAAGCTTCCTCCATCCAGTAATCCCTTAGGAAAGGAGGGCCTCAGATAGGCTCCCAAACTCTTCCATGTGAAGGCATATCATATCCATTCACTCCAATGAAAGAAACACAGCCATATCTGACACAGCTCCTCCCATCTTAATCAAAATGAGTAAGAACTGGAAGTCTGTGAGGCTGTGTGGTCATGCCGGCTAAGTCCCACACTGCTGCAGGTGGCATGCCTCTGGAACCCAGTTGCTGGGAAGAAGTGGGGAGAGTTTGGTCGCATTCAGGGTGCATAGGACAAACTATGTACCTTCTAACAGCCTGAATTTGGGGTTCTGTCGCTAATATGTCTCCTGCAGAAGATCAGATCAGGGCGTCCCCTCTTGAGAGCGGTTTCTACCCTGGTTTGCTTGGCAACAGATGACAGCAATACACTATTTCATGGGGGGGGGAGAGGAATCAGTAGTGATCTTTGCAGCAGTGTATGGAGATAAGAAATAGACTGAAAGCTCAGCTCTACAGAGCGTGGAACAACTGAACAGAAACAAAACTGAGCATAAAGAGTAATTAACCTTGAAACAAAGTCATCCACCCATTGGTAGGGTTAGGTTAAGAGGAACAAAGGAGCACTGTTTCATTTCAGTTGGCGGGGGAGGGGGGACGACTGCAGAAGCCAATACACAGTCTCTAAGCCCACAGGATCTAGAAGGAGCTATAAAAGAATGGATTGCTGGGGGAAATGTAATCAGGGTTTACTTCAGCACCCAGCTTCCCATGGACCTAATGTCTAAAGCAGTGGGTTTTCAACCAGTGTGCCGTGGCACCCTGGGATCTGTTGAATTGTGTCCCTCTTTCCTTCCTTCCCTTATTTGATGCCCTCTCACATCTCTGTTACCCAAAGGCTTGCACAGCTGTTTATTGCAGCAGCCCTGGCTACAAGCTCCGCAGGTGAATGGTGCCTCTGGGAGGCATCTCTCTTTGGGGTGGGGGGCAGCTCAGTGATCAGGGACAGCAGCAGCTGCCTTGAGGACTCCCAAGGAGAGGGGAGAGAAGAGGAGGCTGAGGGAACACTCCACAAGGGAGGGTGTTTGAAAAAGGGTGAGAGGCTGCAGGTCTGCAGGCAAGGGGTGACATAACAGGTGCTGCAGAAAGAATGTAGTCTGATCTAAAGCATTCAGCAGCAGCTACTCAAGGTTTATGTAACAGTGGAGGCACTTGACGCTTAGATTATCTGATCTCTGAAGAACATGGAATGGTGGCAGTTTTGAGAACCAAGGACGACTGATAGATATTTATAGTCTTCTCTACAGCTATGTTTCTACTTCTCTGGATGGAAGCCTACTTGCAAATCAGTTCTATTATCTCATGCCTAGGAACCTGCTCATTATTCAGTCAGTTATACTGGTCCCTGAATAAATTTCAACCTCTGATTTTATGTACATGCTCAAAGGGACAATCGGAAGTCGAAGGCAGACGAATTGTAAACTTTGGCCCTTCCCCCAGAGACGCCTGCGAGTTGTTTTATCCTCACACGGCAATTCTGGAAAGGAAGGTTAGGATAAGGCCACATGTACAACAACACATTTAAAGCAATGTGGCAGCACTTCAAACATTAATGGTTCCCCCAAACTGTGGGAGCTGTAGTTTGTTAAGGATGCTGAGAGTGGTTAGACGACCTCCTATTCCTCTACCAGAGCTATGATTCCCAGAGCTTCATGTGAATACTGATTGATAGTTAAACCACTCTGGAAACTGTAGCTCTGGGAGGAAAACAGGGGTCTCCTAACAGTTCTCAGCACCCTCAATGTCAAAATGGAGGTTGGCTGCTGAATCTCTGATGGGCGCATGTTCCACAGCATGGGACCGGCAACATTAAATGCCTGACTTCCAGTGTATCTGTCAACCTAATTGTTGGTTCATGCAACAGAGTCTTCTCCATTCCTTCCCTGCAAATACAGAGGAGTGGGATCATGTCCACTGGCTCTGCCCCGCATACTGTACACCCTACTGGCCCCTCTCTCAATGCCTGTTTGTTCAGCAGAACATATGCAAAGGGTTGCATAGAATTCTACACACACAGGCACCTCTTTGAGTGTATTTTGCCAAGCGAATGTGCAGTAGTTGGGCGCCAACAGCAGGAATTATTTCAAGGGACAGGTAGTAAACTTCTGACTGCGCTGTACCACTTCAGTTGTAGTGGGTGACTTATCCAAAAAGCTCCCACCACAAAGAAAGTTAGCATGTCAGGAAGAACACAAGACTGAATCCCTTCTGAGTCCCTTCTACTTTTCTAGATGTGTGGACTTATTTATTCCTTTAGGGTTGAAGCAGCATTTAATCCTGTGGGCTGCAATGTGATACACTCAAAATTTTTAACAACATGAAATATGCCCATAATCTAGGCACTTTGCTTGGGATGGAAGATACTGCATTTCTGTTTAGCTGTAAATGTGCAAACACCCAGGAGTTTCTTTTTCCGGGGGGGTCGGGGAGAAACTGGAATGCTGCTTCCTCCTCCCACCCTCACAAAGCTGCAGGTCAAAAAAAGGGAGCATCAGGAAAATAATTTTGTGTACACCACTCATAATACTGCAATCAAATGAACATACCGGTACTTGCTTGGAAGTAAGCTCCACTGAACTGTTGAACTTCTGAGTTAACATTTCTTTGTTTCACCGCTTCTGCTTTTTTTTTTTTTTTTGCAGGTAACGCATCCTACATTTAAAGTATGTGGCTTTCTGCAAACAACCCCAGAAATTGTAGTCCCCCCCCCCGAGTTAAAATGCCCAGCGCTTTTAACAAACTACTGTACAGTTCTCAAGATCATGGGGGGGGGGGTACTAAAAAGTCGTGATGAAGCTTGAACATTTTTCAGCTTGGATGTACAGGGCTACTTATATTACAGCACCACCAAACCTGGGTGGGTTTCAATAAAACAAATCAGAGGTTGCTCTGGAAACATATTGTGCCTCGCGGTTTCTTCTGTGGAATAAACTTTCAAAAAAGTTAATTCAAACCCACCTTCCAAATGATCAAAGCCTAGAACAATATCTGAGAATTTTCCATCTTTGTCTTTAGTCTCCAACGCGGCGATTATGCAGCCCAAGGATATAATTTCCACTTTTACCGTGCTGGATTTGAGCAGGAATTTTTCCACAGTCCCTCCGCCAAGGTGCCATTCCCCAAATTTCTCTCTCTTCACTTCTGTCATTGCTCCCCACTCGCCCCCTCCCACGAAACTTGTTTGCAAAGGAAGATGCACCAACACAGACAGATAAGAAAGAATCAGAGGGACACTATGGGGGGGGGAGAACTTTGCCCCAAGAGACTCTACCAACGATCAGAATCACGTGACACGTGCCCATCAGCTGACGCGGAAGAGAGAGAGAGAGAGAGAGAGAGAGAGAGAGAGAGAGAGAGAGAGAGAGAGAGAGAGAGAGAGAGAGAGACCTGCCTCGTTATGTTGCTGGGGGGGGATGCACCGCAGGGTCATCTAGTCCAACCCGCTGAAAAGCAGGGATCTTTTTGCCCAACGTGGGTCTCAAACCCACGACCCTGAGCAAACCCACCTTGAATCCTGTGCGACTTATTTCCGAGTAAGCATGCCTTAGGCTAGTAGTGCAGGCCGAACCCTTCTATACAGTTACTCAGAAGTAAGCTCTTCTGAGCTCCACGGGGTTTGCTTCCGAGTACATGTGCACCCATCACTAAGTCAACGCGCCTTTGCAGCATTTCTAACTTGAAGCCGATCCTATCATGTTGACTCGGACTGCGTTCAAATGGGACTAGCTCCTCCTGTGCAAAGGATTGCAGCCTTTCCTTGGCGACAATTAATTTACGAATCTGTAACTCACAGGATGTAAACAAGCACTGAGCTACACTACAGCAAGAGGAAATGATTGCAGGCGGTAATTATTGCGACATTTCTCAGATAATTGCATGCTGGAACTTGTTCTTAAGAGGCTGGTTACAGGTAGGTAGCCGTGTTGGTCTGGGTCGAAGTAAAATAAAAAAATTCCTTCAGTAGCACCTTAAAGACCAACTAAGTTTTTATTTTGGTATGAGCTTTCGTGTGCATGCACACTTCTTAAGAGGCTGATACACTACGGTGTGGTCAGTGGTCTACATATGCAAGAGCAATGCTTCCCCCATGGCGTTGGACACAATCCACCTGCATCCTGCAGTTTCTTGAGAAATGCTGTGGCTTGGAGGTGCTTTCCTGCAAAACCAGCTCCCAGCAGATTAAAAGGGTTAAGCCAACATGTATACATTTTTTTTTTACATCAGCAGATGGCAGCACAAGTGCAGACGATGCTTTCATTGAATAGGAATCAGAGGGGTGATTGCAGGTATAAGAAAGCAAATCAGGTAATCAGGTAATTGTGTGTGGACCGCAATGTAACATGAGACTTGAAAGGTGTGGAGAAGGGGGAGGCTGCGTTTTAAGCCCTTGGCACCACAGTAAAAAAGAAAACAAAAGCGAGCACTTGCTTTGTCATGACCACTTAATTAGATTTAATAAGTTTAATCAGGGCAACCAGGGGACAAAACAGAAAGGATTCATTTGAGACAATATGGACAGTTTTTAATGATTATTCTTTCTAAGAGGATAATGCTTGCCCTCTACGCCAGATTCAGATTATGGACCTTTTGAGCAATTTTCTCTCTCCTCTCTGCAAATAAAAATCCTGTAAGAAAATCTCTGTGAAGAAAATCTAAAGGATAAAGAAAGTGTGGAATTATCAACATGTACAGTTATTCAGCTGCCCTAAGCCTTTTACATAAAAAAAACCACCCTTTGTTTCAGTTTTGCTTTTGTTTTTAATTTGTGTTTTCAAAAAAGTTTGCTAAATAAATAAAAAGTTTAAATTAAAGTTAGTTACTTTTACATCCTTCTCATTAGAAATTTCCATTTGTATTAATGAACATTTGGCATACACTCCGTTCATTTTGAGGCACTTCGCACGGCAGCTCCAGTACTGTATTTGGTTTATATTAAAGTTATTCATTCATTCACATGATCAGGCAGGAAAAGGAAACCTTTCATAAAACATTCTTTTCTAATCAGGGATGAAAAAGTGCACTGAACTGTAGCTGCATTTGGCAGTACCCAGAAATTAATTATTGCTGCATTTGTTCCAGGAAACAGTTTCAAGATCAGGTCAAAATGAAATTCCTTGCCCCTTCTAGAAAATGGCAACACTGAGGGCTTGTCCACACTTCTGCTTGTCCCAGGTCTGAGCAGCTTTCTGCATGTCCAGCACTGGATTTATGACAATGCAGGCGGTGTCCCCTCGCAGGGCGCCTAGCCGAGGGGGTGCAAAATTAGACATAGTGCCCTGTTACCAAAATCTGCCCCTAGCTATTCCCATGTTTTCTAGACACTGGTCTGAGTAGTTTTGCCTTAGCTCACCTCTTTCCCCTGTAAAACCCACTCTTTAGTGCTAAATCGGAACACACAGAAATCCACAGAAAATCCAATTGCCATTTCTTCCAATTGAATGCTAAACAGGGGGTTTTCCTAGGAGAAAGTGGCAGGTCAAACAGATGAGCCCCTAAGTGCATCTGACAAGCTGATTTTGAAGGAGGGGTGCTCAGTTAATTCAGGGGGTGTACTCCCCTTTTGATGAACATGGGGTGTTCCTTGGGCCTGTACAACTGCCTGGCTTTGCTTATGTAGCTCCCTAGCCTTGCTCTGTTTTTTCTTCCAATCATCCTCTCTGTTCCTCCACTGTCTCTCCCTGCCTGCCTACCTGCCTGCTTTCTAATCTGACACCTTTCTGTACCTGCTTGCCAGCCTTAATACCAGCTTTCCCCTTGCTCCAGCCCCAGTTCAACTTCAATCCAGCTTGTAATAGACTCTGCCTCCAGCTCACCCTACTGTGTTACTGTACACACCATCATGGCTGTGAGTCCTGGAAGACCACTTTGGAACTAAACTAAGTTTTACTGCCTATGCAACTTTTTCTGAATGCTGTATGAGAAAGCACATTAATCTGACCTTTGAAGAGTTTGTAAGTGAACCACTTTGGAGAGTTTGTAAGTAACTTACCAAATGTGTGGTCTTTTTCTGTGCTGGAGAAAAGGAAACTTTGGAAGGAACTTGTAAGGGCATATTTAAAAGTTATAGCAGCCTATATTTCCATACATATATCCCTGCACCAAAAACAGCAACATATGAAAGTAACTTGAAGAGGAAGAACAACCTCACTGCAATTTAAGTGGCTAATGCGCATCGTAGCCTGAGACCAAACTGGCATGATTTTTGTGACAGAAAATGAATATGTTGTTTTTTTTACAATAGAGGAAGAGTTTGGTAGTGTTTTGTTGACTGGGTTGTTAACAATTCTTAACCAGCCAAACAATTCAGGCCAATCAGCACACATTCTGAACACCTTGCCCATCAAAGAATCAACCTTATATGTAGTTGATTCACACATCCATGTTGGAGATGTAAATTGCACTATGATGTGACTTTTCAACACAGGTTCTGCAACAGGTTTCCTACAAAGGAATCTAGTTTTGTTTTTGCTTTTTTAAGGCATGGTAAGTAGAAATATGGGGACGTGGGTGGCACTGTGGTCTAAACCACAGAGCCTAGGGCTTGCCGACCAGAAGGTTGGCGGTTTGAATCCCTGCGACGGGGTGAGCTCCCGTTGCTCGGTCCCTGCTCCTGCCAACCTAGCAGCAGTTCAAAAGCATGTCAAAGTGCAAGTAGATAAATAGGTACCACTCCGGTGGGAAGGTAAACGGCCTTTCTGTGTACTGCTCTGGTTTGCCAGAAGCGGCTTAGTCATGCTGACCACATGACCCAGAAGCTGTACGCTGGCTCCCTCGGCCACTAAAGCGAGATGAGCGCTGCAACCCCAGAGTCGTCCGCTAACGGTCAGGGGTTCCTTTACCTAAGTAGAAATATTAGCATATTATTTTGCAAGACTTTTGTAGCCTGGGAATGTGCCTGCCTCAATGTTTAGCTACCATTGTTAAGGAAGTTCTGGCCAACTGGTGGTCAGGTAGGGATTTCACTTCCATTTTTTCTGTTTCAATATTTTTCACGTTTAAAGAATTTGTTTATCACAAAGAGGCCCAACTTTTAAACAAGCAAAATGATTATGAAGCAAATTTCCTAAATGCTATCTGGGTCATCCTCTTAATGTGGTTGTCTGTCTTTTCTCCTACTCAAGACCTCAAATGTATCCACCATGTAATTAAAAGTTCAATTCATACATTTTTTCCTGTAACTTTCACATATTTCTGTTGGATTTTGACCAGCAAACCTTGTAAATGGGGGAAATATTTTTATTTTACAACAAAGTTGGTAAAACACAGGATGTGTCAGGAGATGGAATTCTTTCGAGAAACAGTCAACTTAAATATATATTAATTCCTATTAGTACAGTCATGCCTTGGAAGTCAAATGGAATCCATTCCGGAAGCCCGTTTGACTTCCAAAACGTTCAAAAACCAAAGTGCAGCTTCTGATTGGCTGCAGGAAGCAAACCGGAACACTCACTTCCCGGGTTTTGATCGTTCAGGAGCCAATTTGTTCGGGAGCCAAGCTGTTTGGGAACCAAGGTACGACTGTATAGCAGACCAATGGAATCTCCACACCCATCTCCTGTGGTTTGGGATTGGCCTCCTCTCACGAGGAGATATATATATCCCCTTTTTACTGAACTGAGACCCAAGTAGGGTGTTTCCACACAACTCTACTTCTCTTTTCTCAGCTTCAGCCTCCCAAGTTTCCACTTGTCTATATACTCATAAAAGACCCTAATCACTATCTTTCAGACTTCTCCCAGCTCAGAGACTTCCTTCTCTGGTTGTAGATATTTTCCTCAGGGCGAATTACACACACAGCCAGGGCCGGATTTAGGTCTGATGAGGCCCTAAGCTACTGAAGGTAATGTCCAGTTGTCCTTTGTCAACAAAAAAATTGCCACTGTTTTTGTGTGTGTTGAATATATGCTATATGGTAATTTATGGACCTAATAGGTATCTAAAACCATTTGCACATAACAAAATATGTATTTTATCAAAGTAATTGTTGAATTGAAATACAATTAAGAAGAAGTATATTAATAGTGATTTGGGGGGGGGGGGCAAGAGAGTAGGGCCCTAAACTATAGCTTGTTTAGCTTATACGTAAATCCAGAACTGGACACAGCTCAGAGGCTAATACTGCACTATTCAGCTGAATGCCAGGAACCAAATTCTCAACTGCTTTTCTTTTCCCCCTCACAAAAGGCTGTCTCTGGCTAGCTGTACCCGTCTCCCAGCCCAGCACTCTGTGAGTTACACAATTCTGGTGGGATTCTGCTTCTAAACATCACCAAACTTTGGTCTAACTGAACTTTCTGTCACAGCAAATGATTCCAAATTGATCATATTCTCTCTTTTTGTTTCTCATCTGCATTGCAGTTTCCTTTACTTATGGTGGTTACCACAGTACCCCACCACAGCAGACACTTCTGCAATCTAGTACCCATAAATTCCCCTCAGGGAGAAGTATAGGAAGCCGTGCAGGAAGCTGAGGTATGTGGTTGGCTGGAATTATGTAGTGGGACCCAGGTGGCGCTGTGGTTAAACCACTGAGCCTAGGGCTTGCTGATCAGAAGGTCAGCGGTTCGAATCCCTGTGACGGGGTGAGCTCCCGTTGCTTGGTCCCAGCTCCTGCCAACCTAGCAGTTCGAAAGCACGTCAAAATGCAAGTAGATAAATAGGAACCGCTACAGCGGGAAGGTAAACGGCGTTTCCATGTGCTGCTCTGGTTTGCCAGAAGCGGCTTTGTCATGCTGGCCACATGACCTGGAAGCTATACGCCGGCTCCCTCGGCCAATAATGCGAGATGAGCGCGCAACCCCAGAGTCGGTCACGACTGGACCTGATGGTCAGGGGTCCCTTTACCTTTATGAGTTTGTGGATGGGCTAGATCCCCCACCAAATGTGTTATGAGTTTGTGGAAGGGGGCTGATCCCCCTAAATCCTTAGATTTAGTAAATGTTAGGAATAAATCAATGCTTGGAGTATTAAAGGAAGCTGCCAGAAACTTCATCTGGCAGTGTCAAAAAGACAGACCACACTAGTTTTCGTTGCTCAGGAAGTCGCCTGGGAGAAGATGGGCCATGAGCAGGAAACAAAGAAAGCAGAGTACTAGGCAATGCAAATATTGCCCACCAACAGAGAGGTGACACCTTCTCCCTACTCTGAGTGAGGAGCAGAGGTCAATGGTAGCAGACAAAGGCCAGGTTTAGGGTTTCAACTCTGAATGACTGGAGGAGGTCCTTAGTTACCAGCGAGAAGAAGAATGGGTAAGAATCCATGTGAGCTGGAGATGACAGACTGGAAATAAGAGACATGGAGAATGGCTTTTTGCTGTCCTTTGACTCCAATGCTGCCCTTGAGGGGGAAGCCAGACCCTCATAGGATGTGAATGCTCTACAATCCCTCCACCTAGGTTCAGGTTGTATATGTGTGTAAATAAAGCCACATATCATAAAGACACCGCAGTCTCTGCTGTGCCTAATTTCTGAAGGAAAGACGAACCTTGCATATGTGCCTGGAGCCCTTGGATTCTCACACTGCTCGGAGATCACTGTATCTTATTTTGAATAATGGCTTGTGCTTTTCTCCTGCCACATTGCAGCACTCATTGCAGCACTCATAGTCTTAGCAGAAGAACATGCCCTAGGCCAGACAGTGCATATGCAGTAGTGCTTTGGTCTAGTCAGTCTTACCTTAGCTGGAATCCAACATGGCATTATAATAGCAGCAGCAGCAGCCTTATATTGCAACCTGCCAGATATCTGACAACCCATTTAGCAATCCTGTGAAGAAAGCAACCGCAGGAAGTTAACAGAGCCTCTGAAGGGAGCTTTCGTTTTCAAGGTTAGAGTCCATAAAAAAAGCTACTGCCAGCCTGTGATGGTATGGTTGTGATATGGCTTTCTTCTGAACAATAGGTGGACTCACCAGTAGTCGAGAGCACTACAGAGACAGCAAATCAGGGTCTAAGGTGGCTGAGCAGAACACAGTGGAGCTGGAAGTCTAAGCAATATTGTTCCTGCTCTTTTAAGAAGGCTACTGGGGGATGAAGTGGCCAAACGTCCCAGAAAAGAGAGGGAGAGCACGATATATGTTATGGAGTGGTAGATTTCTGTAGGCTGGGGGACAACATTGCAGGACAGTACCTTGGACAGTGCCATTACTTGGCAAAGTTGAGCAGTTGCCCATAACTGCTTCAAGGAAGAATCTACACTAGTAGAATGCTATTGCAATCAAGAAAATATGTTTTGTTGTTGTTCAGTCGTTTAGTCGTGTCCGACTCTTCGTGACCCCATGGACCAGAGCACGCCAGGCACTCCTGTCTTCCACTGCCTCCCGCAGTTTGGTCAGACTCATGTTCATAGCTTCGAGAACACTGTCCAACCATCTCATCCTCTATCGTCCCCTTCTCCTTGTGCCCTCAATCTTTCCCAACATCAGGGTCTTTTCCAGGAAGTCTGCTCTTCTCATGAGGTGGCCAAAGTATTGGAGCCTCAGCTTCACGATCTGTCCTTCCAGTGAGCACTCAGGGCTGATTTCCTTCAAAATGGATAGGTTTGATCTTCTTGCAGTCCATGGGACTCTCAAGAGTCTCCTCCAGCACCATAATTCAAAAGCATCAATTCTTTGGCGATCAGCCTTCTTTATGGTCCAGCTCTCACTTCCATACATCACTACTGGGAAATATGTTACCTGGGTGCAATGAAGAGCACTGGGAGATCAGTTATAGAACTGAAGACCACTAAATGAGTGATCATGGGAGGGTGAAAGCTCTTGCTAGGAGGATGGAGAGTCCTGGGCTCCACACTGCAGGTTTCTTTTCTAGAAACCCACAAAAGCTTAAGAGTTGGCCCTGGACACTGAATTCGTAGGGCCAAAACAGAGCCCTCATGACTTTTCCACAGGCTCCATATTTCCGTATTGTAAAATGAAAAGGTTGAAGCCAGAACGTCAATGCACCCATCTGACTTTCCCACAAAAGCAAAAGTAAGGTATGAAACATCTATGTCTATAGACCAATATTCTGGTTTATTCACCACCACCACTCTTGGCCTTACTGATCATGGGCATAGCCAAGGAGGGGCAAGGGGGGCAGTTGCCCCCCCTAAAGAAATACAAATCAATACAAACCTGAGGTTCTGCCCCCCAACAAAAGCCTTTCCCCCCACCCCAACAAAAATCCTGGCTATGCCCATGTTACTGATATGGTCCGAAGGAAAGCACAAGCTGTTTGACACCAGCTTGGCTGCAGGAGTTACTGGAAGGAGGCATACAAAGCACCATCCAACCGTCTTAAGGACTGCCATTTATTTTCCCGAAGATGTCCCGCAATACAGCAGAGATTTAAGATCCAGCCAACAACAAAAGACCTATTTGTTCCTTGGCTTGTACTCTGTTTTGTCACCTACAGTTGAAAGTAAAAGCAATTTTGTTGGTTAGCATCTACGTTGTGTGGCATACGTTTTTGATATACAGTATGATATGGCAAGGAAGTGGGGGAGGCAAAGGGTTCATGCTGATTTTCTAAAACCCCAAACCAGTGGTGTAGCAACCTCCGCCAATGCCTGGGGCAGAACATTTTGTTAGGGGATCACCCAAAGTTGTTGAGCTTTTTCTCAGGGGATCACCCAAAGTTGTTGAGCTTCCTGTTAGGGGATCCACTGCCCTACCAAGAAACCTCCCTTGCCAGCAGCCCCACCCCCGACACCCAGCAGCCACCGTGCCACCCTACAGCCCCCCCCCATGCCTGGTATGGCCTGCCCCCTTGCCCCTGCCTTGCTACGCTACTGCCCCAAACCTTAATGTTCTAATCTATTCTGTTGATTCCTTTTAGAAAGGCTTTAACTGCATGGCTTCAGATCGAAGATGATGATAAACTTATTCATGCTGTTTTCTTCCCTTCTCCTTATATGGAGATGTTCAAGGTTTCAGAACTCAGAGAGACTGAAACGTAAGAAGCCTGTGCACAACTATAGTTTAGAGATGACCTGCACAGTCAGCAAAATCTGCTCTACCACTGCAAACTGCAGGTAAAAGGTAGAGGAACCCCTGACCGTTAGGTCCAGTCGCGAATAACTCTGGGGTTGCGGTGCTCATCTCGCTCTGTAGGCCGAGGGAGCTGGTGTTTGTTCGCAGACAGCTTCTGGGTCATGTGGCCAGCATGACTAAGCCGCTTCTGGTGAACCAGAGGAGCACACGGAAATGCCATTTACCTTCCCACCGGAGCGGTGCCTATTTATCTACTTGCACTTTGACATGCTTTCGAACTGCTAGGTGGGCAGGAGCCGGGACCGAGCAATGGGAGCTCACCCTGTCGCGGGGATGTAAACCGCCAACCTTCCGATTGGCACGCCCCAGGCTCTGTGGTTTAGACCACAGCGCCACCCGCATCCTGCAAACTGCAGGTAGGGATGGTATATTTTTTATAAAAATAAGTTTCTCTACATTAAAATATAATTCTGTACAAGCAAAATACTACAATGAAATTGAATATTGTACGCATGTGGAACATGGGCCTCTTCGGATTTGTTTAATATTTTCAGGGGATTTTTTTTTATTAGGTAGCATTTGGGGGGGGCACAACAATATGAAATCAGCAGCTAGGATGTATGCACCCTGTAAAGAGTGCTACGAAATTTAGCTCTGTGGAATCTAAACTACAGATACCAGGATTCGGGGTGGGGGTGGGGAGCTATGTGCTTTACAGGAGCTAGGCTACATGCACCTTATACATTTAAAACACAATTTCCCCCCAAAAATGTTGGTAGCTGTAGTCTGTCAAGGGTGGTAGGAATTTGAGCTCTGTGGGATCTAAGCTACAGCCCCCAGGATTCTTGGTGGGAGGAGATATGTGCTTTAAATGGATGGTGTGTATGCAGACCTACTACTTTCAGGAAAACGTGGAGGATGCAAAGGTTTTTATCCCATGCTTTCTGGAATCCTGCAATCACTGCCAGGTATGTTGATCCCCCACCCCCAATAGTGGTGGGAGAAGAAAGGGATAAAACTCCCCTGTTCTTGTGCTGTAGTCCAGTTCCAGATCACCCTCACTGCTACTTGATATTTTTTTTTTAAAAAACCTGTTGTCACTCACATCAAGCAATGTATTTAAAGTAATGTGTAGGTAGGCCCTGATGATTCAGAGTTGCTAAGTGTTAATACAGAGAGGTGGTTTGAAATTTGCTAGAAAAAAGTCAAACCAGATCTGTGGTTAGATCTTCCAAAAGTTCCCTTCTCTTTCAATTTGGAAATCTGGCACTGGGGAAAGGATTTTTAACCTTGTCTCCCCACTCCCATTTTGACTTAATTTTCTCTCCTCCTCGGGTTGCTATATTTCAAAAAGTAAAAGTCCAGACACTTAAGTTGTTGAGCTTTTCTTGCAAAATCTCAAAAAAGACGTTTTTGAGCTATTTTTAAAGGAAATTTACAGAAATCTACACTTCTGACATTGGCTGCCATACATCCGGATATACCTGGACATTTCAGTGATTTCCGCCCAGACACTGTTTCCGACTGCTAATTCCCAGCTATGTTTGGGAAATTCTGGACATATGGCAGACCTACCTCTTCCTGAAGCTCCTATTAGCTGTGGAAGGAGAAAGAAAGACAAGTTTCCATATTGTATGCCATCTGATTGATTGATTGATTGGTAAAGCCCTTCTACTCAAAGATCAGATATTCGCTGATCTACAACTCCCATCATCCCTGGGCATTGGACATGCTTGCTGGGGCTGCTGGGAGTTGGAAGTTCAGCAACAGCTGGAGGGCCAAAGTTCCCACACACTCTTGCCAGTTACTAGGGTACAGTGGTACCTTGGTTTACAACCATAATCCTTTCCGGAGGTCCGGCTGTAAACCAAAACAGGTTGTAACCCAAGGCACGCTTTCGCCAATGGGGCCTCCAAAAAAGAAAAAGAAAAAAGGGTTGTAATAAAAAAAATGGGTTGTAATCCAAAAAAAGGGACACACACTTCTGGGTTTGACGTGGTTGTAATCCAAAACGGTTGTAATCCTAAACGGTCGCAAACCAAGGTACCACTGTAATTGTGTTTTTTTAATAAAAAAAATACATTTTAAGTTTGGATCCAGATGTGAGAGAGCGCCTGGCATAGTGCAAATTCATGTGTAAGCTGGTCATCCTTTTGATGTATTATTAATAACAAACTTCTCCACTGGGACAGAGATGATCAGAGATGAAACGTCCAAAAGGGATTATTGTGAAATCAAAACAGAAAAACCAGTATTTTTGAAAGCAGTTGCTGTCAGCAGTGCCATGTAGCTTCTATCTATGTAGCAATCAACTTGAACCTGAGCACAGTAATGAGAAATTGCTCATATTGAAGATGGATACCAGTGAGATTGAACAGGGAGTTTTGTGGACAAGTAAGCTAAGAACAGAGACAATGGAACGATGATAACAATAGGCAAGTACATAACACTTACTATTGTCTATTACTAATACTTACTAATACCTATTTGAGATCTGGTGGTCTCAAGTAATTAACAAGGTTCCTTTAGCTCCCCCCCCCTTTGTGACCTGGCTATTGGGCAAGTATTGCTTGAGCAATTGTGTGGTTGCACATGAGCACATGGGTTTCCTTTACTAACTGGAGGGTAATGAAGTGGAAACCATATGCAAAACCAAAACCACTTGCATAACACATCTCAGAAAAAGAAAATGATATAAAATTGGTCTAGATACCATTAGAAACAACCCACTTAATATTACAAAGGGATATGACTTATTGAGAGTTACTAAGAATATATTCTGAAAAGAACTCCAAATCAAATTCTAATGAATTGCATATAGGAACCCAGAAAGTAGACCACTGTTCCATATTCACCCCATACAGATTAGCAATGTTTTGGACAGGACTCTCGTAACTCAACCTGCTGATGCCACCCTGCACAGATACACAAAACCTCCCCTTCCCGCAGCGCGCGCGCTGGCGACCGTTGCCCTTGGTAACGGCGAGGTCGTGCACGCGCGTCTTTCCTCTTCCGTCGAATAATAAACAGTAAACGGCTCCAGCTGCAGGCTCTGGAAAAGGAGGCGGGGACGAGAGAGAAATAGAAGGAGGGCGGGGGAAGCGGAGGTGAGGGGCGTCCCATTTGCCCAGCCGCGTGTCCCTGAACTTCTGAGAAGCTTTTCCGTTAGCCAATCACAGAGCTTCCCACACAAAGGTCGCTCCAATCGCAGGACAAGGACCTGCGATGTACTTCCCGATTCTTCGCCGTCTTCTGTGAGGTGAATTGGTCCAGGCAGAGAGCATCCCCCGTCGGTTTCTTCGCCTGACTCCCGGTTCGCGCGCCGGTTGCGGAGCCCACAGTGTCCAGTATCCTTCTCATCCGCACTTCGCCGGGCCGCCGCCGCCGCTATGTCTGCGCCGTCTTTTGGGCAGGAGCAGGAGGAGGAGGACGGCGCCTACGAGAGCCAGGCCAAGCGGCTGAAGCCCAGCGCCGAGGAGGGCGAGAGCCGCGAGGAACCCGTCCCTCGCACCGGGGACTGCTCTGGAGGGGTAAGGAGGGCCTGCCTCTTATAATCCTCGCCCTTCGTAGTATTCGCCAGGAGTGAACGGCGGGTAGAGAAGACGCGCAGCAGCATCCCGTTGCCAGGTGCGCCAACTGCCAGGTTGGCGTGTGTAGTAGTAGCATCGGGGGCTTAATGCTTCCGTTTCTCCCCCCCCCCCATCATTCTCAATACACAAGTTGAATCCTAGTATTTCTACAAAGTTTTGTTCGTTAGTGATGTCACACATCTACCTGTTTTTGTATTGTAAACAGTCCTGAGATCCTCGGATGACAGGCAGTATAGAAATTTAATGAATACTAACAATAATACAGTAATAATAGTAATAATAATAATTAATAAGTGTGCATCTGGGAAGAGGACTGAGCATGTTTCAGAAGGATAACAGTAAGCAGCATCTTAAGGTGTGACAGGTTTTTTATTTACATTATGTAAATAAAATCATGGAATTGCAGAGTTGGAAGGGACCATGAGAATTGTCTAGTCCAGTCCCCTGCACTTGTGGATGAAGATTTAAATGAGCCGGAGAGATGCACCTGGCTTTGCCACCAGCGGACTGAGGATACGTAGGTCCGCTTTTATACATCAAAGGATTTATTGTGCAGGAGGCAAAATTTATCTTGGTTTCCTCTAATAAAACAATGGGAAGAGGGAGGTGTGTTCTTCCATTCTTCACTTTTCTGAAGGCAGTTTGTTCTAACAACTTTGAATTGTGTTGTATGTATAACTTCATCTTTCATTCCCCTTTCAAAAGGGGCTTCAAATTATACTTCGTCAGTTAATCATCTATAATACTGTTTTTGATAGATTTAGATCTGAAAAATAAAGTATCACTTTCATTTCCTAGAATGCTGGTGGAAGTTTTCACAAAGTTCCTGTTTCTCCTGTGGTCCATGTCCGAGGGCTCTGTGAATCAGTTGTGGAGGCAGATGTTGTGGAGGCGCTTGAAAAATTTGGAACCATATGGTATGTTTACTATATATTAAACCTTCGGTGTCTCACAACAACCTTTGTAATGTATTTTAAAAAGATCTCTTCAAGGCTTGTACACGGTACTCCTAAATTGAAGCCAGTGGTAGACCTACATTTTGGGAGTCCTGAAGCTTGACGGTTATGGGGGCCCCTTTGCAACCAGCAATGGAGTCTGGGTAAGCACGGTTATTTTATTCAAATGTGTTGTTCTACGAACATCACACCACTACATCATCGATGCTACTGACTCTCAAACTTTGGGATTGTTGAAATAATATTCAGCAAAAATTAATTTAATTTAAGTTGTGCAGCTCAAATTAGGTCTACTAGACCCATTTTTAAAAAATGATGTGGACTAAGATGATTTTTGAGGCTCCTTCGAAAATAGGGACACTGAAACATAAGCTTCATTAGTTTCATAGTATATCTGCCCCTGATTGAAGCATTGGAAGTACCAAATCCTTCAAAAGTTAATTTTGAGGCAGATCATTCTGCTTGTCTACATATGGAAGCTGGGTAAGAGAGCACCCTGGTTCTGTTTTTCTACATTAGATATTCATAATTTTATCCTCAGAACTTTGCATTTTGCTTTACAGTTGAAAGATGAGGTATGACTGATGTCACTCTTGTGCCTGAAAAAATGTAAACCTTTGCTCCAAACTAAGCCCTTGGTTACATAGACACATTTGCTGTAGATTTCAACAAATGTTCCATTGACTTTAAGAAAGGAAGTAGATTTTTTTGAGTTTACAATAAGATTTTTTTATTGTAAAGTCTTTTAAGATCAAATTTCACTTATGGTTTACAATTGATGGCCTTAAATAATTAGAGCTCATTAATTGTTTTATTGTTTTTCCTGCAGTTATGTGATGATGATATCATTTAAACGCCAGGCTTTGGTAGAATTTGAGGATATTGAAAGTGCAAAAAAATGTGTGACATTTGCATTAAGTGAACCGTTATATATAGCTGGGCAACAAGCATTTTTCAATTACTCTACAAGCAAAAGAATTACTCGTCCGGAAAACACAAACAGTGTCTCTGGTGGGAACAAAGTTCTTCTCTTATCAATTCAGAACCCTCTATATCCAATTACAGTGGTACGTCTTACTCTTAAGCATAACTTTACCTGACCTTAGTGCATCATATTAGCTACATAAGGTAAAATGCTTATGTTTTAAGACCTTGGGTTTTAGCAAGTGCATTTGAGTGAGTGTTCTTCTTTCATTTTTCTTGCATACGTTGAGGTTTTTGAAATTATTGTTTTCATTTTGTGTATTCCCAGTTTTTAAATGGTATAAGACAAGTAAAATTTATTTAAGAGCACTAGAATTTTGGCCATCTTATTAGATATCTGAAACACATAGAGATAAAACAGAATTTAGGCTTGCTGCTTTAAATTGCCTTGTTTCGAGGATAAACTTTAGAATATTTGTCCCCTTTTCTCTCATCATTACATAACTACATAGAGAAGGCAAGGATATAATATCTGTCACTGGGATAAATTTCTTGATCTGTGCTTAGTACACAAGAGACTGTCTCAGATACTAAATCCAAACTTTACCTCTTTAAATGGAGGATATTTGTGTGTGCTAATAAAATTTTGAATAGTATTTGTCAGGTAAATATTCAAATCTGACTATTTCCCTCATTCTTCTGTAGGATGTTTTGTATACAGTGTGCAACCCTGTGGGGAAAGTAAAACGTATTGTCATATTCAAGAAGAACGCAATACAAGCCCTGGTTGAATATCCTTTTTGTATCACTTTGTGTCCATGTGTGTAGATTATGTTCTAGGGCAGGGCAGTCTAACCTCTCAGACCAAGTGGGCCACAAGAGTACTTCGACACCGAACCTGGGGACCACACAGTGATTTAAATTTCCATATCATATATTAGTGTGCAATAAATATTATTTAATATGCATAATTAATATATTTAATTAAACACAGGCAGCCCCCCATTTGCGTGAGGGTTATGTTCAGGGTCATCGTGCTCATAAGCTTGCCTTACCCTCACCCTGCCACCGTTCTTCCCTCTTCCAGTGTTAAACATTGCATGTGCAGTCAGTCACACATACCTTGAACATGCACAAATTGAAAGTTGCCTGTATATATAATTAAATACATAATTAGTAGATTTAATATATTTATTAAACAGATCAGAGCCAGTCTTTTTTTCCTTTTAAAGCAACCAAACAGATCCAAAAACAAGGACGCCACTAGGTGTGGTGAGTTGCTGGTTGCAGATAGGATTCCTGGCAGGAAAGAGAAGGGAGAGGGATAAAGCAAGGGAGTTCTTACTAGCTCTTGATGGGGCAGTAGGGTGGGAGAGAGAGAGAGGAGGAGAGTGCAAACAAGCAACTCTGTGCTAGGGAATCACAGAACTCCTCTCTGCACATCATCCAGCCTCTGGCCTACTTCCTTTTCAACAGCCACTGCTTATATAGCAACATGGCAGCTCCTGCGGGACAGAGGGAGCATCCCAGTTACACCTGTGTTCAGCTGTTCTTTCCAGCTGTGGAAAGGATTTTGATGGCTATCCTGTGTTGCCATTTATCACTGGGAGCCATCCCATTCTTTTCTACCGCATGAGTAGACTTCTATCCCATGCGGAGAGCAGTGTGTAGATTATTACCTAAATTGGGGATGGGGAGTTTGTGGTTCTCTAGATAGTGTTTGAGTATTGCTCCAGTCGTGCCTCATCACTGGCCATGCTGACTACAGTATTAGTCATTCATTCATGCATAAAAATGGTGTTTCTGGATGTGTAACCGCATGTTAAATAAAGAGCCCTTGAGTAATTTCTAGGAGATCTACTGTGTTGTGGTCTAAATTAGCATGACTTGTGGCTGTTTTTTGGGGGGTGAAGGCATTGTTTTAAACAACAATCCTTAACATAAATCAAGTTCAAATCAGTTATGTGTGCTCAGAAGGCAAAAGCAGCACTCAATGGAGCAGATATATATGCAGGATGTTGTACGCTAAAAATTGAATATGCAAAGGTAATGATCATACTTTATCCAGTGACTAAACTGTTTGGGGAGGAAAGCAATGATTAAGACATGCTGTTTGTTTATATCTTAACAGTCAACTCGACTTAATGTCACTCGAAATGACAATTGTAGTTGGGACTACACTAAACCATATTTGGGCAGAGGAGGTAAGTGTTTTGGTAATTGTACTAAATGTGTATTTAAATATATACATATATGCAGTTAGCTTGTCTAATGTGTTAGTCACTTCAAGCCAAGTATTTCTGATGAAGCTCTTGTAATAGGCACCCTAACCTGTAATCCTGGAAAAGAATAACTCAACATTGTTGCCCCTTGCTGGTTCCTATTGAGCTATTTAACAAGGAGCCCACACATGCAAGCATGTTTGCCGTACAAGGACTTGCATTTCTCCAAGCAGCTCTCACTCTTTGGAGGAGAGGACACTGATGCAGACTTTCCTTACAAATTACAAACTACAAACTTGCACACTGCTTCTCCACGGAAAGGATTTTCCTCATTTGTTGGACAAAGCATTAAGAAGGATAGAGGACTCCATCAGGCTGACTCTACACTTCATCATGCACCACATCGGCATCATCAAAAGGCCCTCTGAAAAACCTCAGACTTGCAACTCACCTTGACTGCATACTGCATGCACCATCACCACAAGCATATCAAGGAGGACCGCTTACAGCACTTCTGGTTTGCATGGCACGAAAATGCCATGGTAGACTGTACCCATTCTAAACCAGTTTGCATGTGTTTCCAATCTTATGTCCCTTTAAAATTACCGTTGTAGAATGAAACACCATAAAATGGAAGAGCCAAACTCGTTTCTCTCCTGGTTTTTTCCATAGCTGCCAAGTTATCCCTTTTTTTAAGGGATTTTCCCTTATGCTGAATAGGCTTCCTCGCGAGAAAAGGGAAAACTTGGCAGCTATGGTTTTTTACCAGTGTAAATGCTTTCTAAAGGATTGCACTTACTTTAAAGATTAATTGAAATTCACCTGTACCCTGTCAAACAAGTCCCCTCAAGCACCAATATTTGATGCAAGGACTAAAATGTCTAAGCATTTTTAATTGCAGATGCTAGTTGGAAGCTAGTTTTCATCAGTAAAACAACTGCATGGAAATGTAAAAGGAATTGCTATGTAGTTTGATTTCTGTAAATGTTCTGTGTAACTGAATGATTTGTGTATAATCTGCTGTAATGTACCTTTTGAAAATCTAGGCATTTATAACATGGAGGTGGGAACTTACCTAACCAAGGTAGAGTATCTTCTAAATTTTAAACATAGTGAAGGTTTCAACTTTCCTTTTAATTATTGCCAAAAGGTTGTTTTTACTGGTAGAGCTTGGCTTGTAAAAATGTATTATTTAAAGGTTAGAGCTTGGACATGCAGAATTAAGTGTTTGTAAAAGGTTAATAAGGGGGCTGCAGTAGCAGATTTTCTACCTGCAGTACTTTACATTAAAGCTCATGTTCCCCCTCCTTCAAACTACCAAATTGGGAAGTCACTGAGTTACCGTGGGCAATTCAGTGGATAATTTTCAGAAAGATATAGATGCATATTCAAGCAACTGGCAAACGTAGTTCAGACTGTAATTTTAAACTGTGTCTTGACTCAGTACATGAAAGATTGGGAAATGAGAAATATTTTCTTGAAAGAAAACAAACAAAATACAGTAGGTGCTTCCAAGTGTGTGGAATTTTTTATTTCCATTTCATCAGCAAATTCAATATCATATCATAAACTACTTTTGAAAGAAGCAGAAGTGTTGCTTTCTTCGTTCTTCTCCCCTCTTTTATCCTTTCTCTCTCTTTCCTGTTATCTTTCTCTTTCCAGTCTTTTCAATTCTGTTTGTTCTAGATATTCTTCTCTTGAATTGTGAAAACTTTAATAAAAATTGATTTGGAAAGTGCTCTCAGTTTCAAACAGGGTTGCCATGTACTAGAGTGGCTCCTTTTTTGTAGCCTGTGTATGTGTAATGTAAACTCCCTTGGACCTGTGGAACAAGATGTATGTATACTGTTCTATCTTGTACTGAAATAGAGTTGCTCCCTTGTTCTTTCCCATGTGTTTCATGCAAGAAGAGAGCTGAATTTACCATTTAGAGTTCATTTTGTAGCAGTGTTCTTCCTTGAGCAGAAATGGGAAATCTGTAGCCCTGGAGATGGTGTTGGACTCCAGTTCCCATCAGCTACACCTAGCATTGCCATTAGCCAGGGATGATGGGAGTCTTAGTCCAATAACCTTTGGAGTGCCATATATCTCATCCTTGCTCTAGACCAGTGTTTCCCAACCTTGTGTCTCCAGATGTTTTGAGACTACAATTCCCATCATCCCTAGCTAGCAAGACCAGTGGTCAGGAATGATGGGAATTGTAGTCCAGAAACAGCTGGAGGCACAAGGTTGGGAAACACTGCTCTAGACAAGAAGTGATGAAAGAAAACACAGTTACTGTACTTCTTTCTCCAAAATCTGTAACCTGCAAAAGTCTTAATAAAGCAGCACAGAAAATGCTTGAGTATTTTTAATGTTGTGGACAGCATACTGATTGACAAGGAGTGGGCAGCTTCATCAGCTAGACTAGAGAAGTAATACTTAACTGATTTTCTTGGCATTCTTACAGGAGTGGCCTACACAAAAGTGTCATTGTGATGGGCTGCTTTACATGCAAGATTCAGGGAGAATTACCTTCATAAAACAGGCTTCTGTTCTGGTTTATTCAGACAGGAAAATGTGCCCAAGTTTAGTGTTTAACCAAGTGCAGTTGATTTAAAGCAGGAGATTTTAGCTGATGGCTATATTTATATAAAATTACATTTTGCATTCCAACCTTTTCCTAAGTAGTTTGTTAGCTTCATAACTGTTGTCAGAATATAAAGCTTGGTTTTCAAGGGTACCCACTGATCTTCAGAACTGGGCAGTTTTAATCCTGATTTTTCATTTCCCAAGCTCAAGACTGCCATTTCTTCCTACTCAAACACATAATTCTGGTAACTGATGTTTGTCACTTCCGTTGTACAAAAATCATGCCCTCTGTAACTTCACTTCCATTTTGGATAGCACATGCTGAAATCTGTGGAAATTGCTTCCTAGTAATGGGCTTGTGTTCTGGGTTCCACAATCTCTCTTTACTCTCCCACTATCAAAATCAAATTATTATACTGGGGTCAGCACACCTTTTCAGCAGGGGGCTGGTCCACTGTCCCTCAGACCTTGTAGGGGGCCGGACTATATTTTTTGGGGGGGGAATGAACGCATTCTTATGCCCCACAAATAACCCAGAGATGCATTTTAAATAAAAGAACACATTCTACTCATGTAAAAACATGCTGATTCCCGGGCCATCCACGGGCCAGATTTAGAAGGCGATTGGGCCACATCCGGCCCCCGGGCCTTAGTTTGGGGACCCTGATCTAATTCCTTAATTTAACCTTGGTTGTTTTAACAGTCTCAAACATTGGAAACAAAACTTGAAATATTGTGCATTATCCAAACTGAGATAGAACTGTATGCTACTTCAGTTGGATGTTTCTCATTTCCCATTGCATAACAATCAGTTGCAGTATTGGAATTTCTGATTGTCTACTGAAAGCAAGCAGTGGAGGTTAAAGCTAATTGCTGTTTGTTCTTGTAATACATGTTTAATTGAATATTGCAAATAATTACTTTAGGTTGGTGTGCTGCTTTTATCCAGTACTGTTGACCCTTTGGTTTACTTTACATTCTAGCATAAAATGTGGCTTGTTGAAAGAAATTTTCATTGTTAAAAGTGCTTTTAATAGTTTTTATTTTTCAGTATTGAAAGTATAACATAAACTGTATTAATAGTAATGTATAGTCTTCTTGGCACTTCTCCAGTTGTTGATGTAATTATGTATGTACACAAGTATGGTGCTTTTCTGTTTACTGATTATGAAACCGTGTAATACAATTTTTTGTTATATTATGCTGAAACTTCTTGAAAGAAACCCACTTTGAAAATGTGTTGGTGTTGAAGCTAATAGTGTGATTCAGGTACTGTCCTGTCCTTTGATTGTACTGCATTTACAACTTGTTTTTATGAGAGTTATAGGTAATTTACAGTCTATGGCAGTGGTTTTCAACCAGGGTTCCGTGGCACCCTGGGGTGCCTTGAATGATGGTCAGGGGTGCTGTGGGCAACACTAGCTTCTGTCCCTCTTTCCTTCCCTCCTGATGCCATCTCACATCTCCGCTTCCCAAAGATTTGCATGGCTGTTTGTTGCAGCAGCTTTGGCTACAAGCTCTCCAGGATTTTGGTGCCTCTAGGGCTGGCCAAGGGGTGCTTCCCAGGTCCCTGTGGGGCTGTGTGAGGAGGCACCTCTCTTTGGGGCAGATACTGGGGCGGCAGCTGCAGCTGCCCAGAGTACTCCGAAGGAGAGAAGAGAGGAGGCTGAGGGAACCTTCGACAAGGGAGGGGTGAGGGGCTGCCACCTCTGCAGGCAAGGGGTGACATAACTGGGCTTCTGAGCCCTGAAGTGGGGGTGCTGCAGAAAGAATGTAGTTGGTCAACAGAGCCGTGGACTCAAAAAGGTTGAAAACCTCTGGTCTATGGTACTGTGTCCAGGCTTCTCAGGCTTAAAGTGTCAAATCTTCTCAAACACGATATTATCAAGCCAACATTAATATTGGCTTCTTACAACTGTGTTTTTGTGCTGGAGCAAATCAACTTATAATAGGTTTTTTAAAGTATCCAAACTAAAATCTTAGAGTAACATTGAAGTATCTGGCTGGCCACTTTCTCTGATCCAGCAGTGTTCTTCTTAACCAGAAAATATTACCCCCCTCCCCCGCCATTGCTTACTGATAAGGCTCCAATATCTTAAAGGGGGGCTGCTATTGTTTAATGATGCTTTTCTTTTTCCTTTAGATAGAGTGGAAGGCAGTCAAAGGCAAGCTATTCTGGGAGAACACTACTCCTCATTTAGGCATGATGGCTATGGTAGGCTATATGGCTTCCAGTTACGAGTTATATTGAAAACAATGTGAATATAGTTGTATATGTCTAGATGTTCCTCCTTTTTTGTGGTGCCATTTTAATGTATTCTGCAATCTGTAGTATAAATCCTTTCCCCATCACTCTAGGGTCAACACTTTTTAAAAAGTCTTGCTACATTATTCAGGCACCACATTTGCCTGCCTCCCCTCATTGTCCCCCCTCATTTGCCCTATTACAGGGTGGGGAACCTCATGCCTGGTGGTCGCTTTCATTCTCCAGGCCTGTCTATTTGACCCCAAAACTCTTGCCAGGCCACTCCCCTCACTGGCCCTGCTTGTGCCCTAACTGTTTATGTCTGGCTAGAATGTGTCCTTGAACTCCGATGATGCCTCTTGCTTGGCTGGAGGGCTGACAGAGGTGTGGGAGGATGTGTAGAAACAAGCCTATTGTGCAAAGGTAAATTTTACATTTGTTGCTCCACCCACAGCTGCGTCTGACCCTGCCCACGACTGGCATGTGGCCCTAAGAAGGTTGTCCACAAGGGAATTTGGCCCTTGGGTAGGGAGGTTTTCTCATGCCCTGGTGCCAAATGGCACATCCATTTATGACCAGTTTTTCATGATTTAATTTTTTATTTTTAAATACGTTTTGGTAATAACCAGAGACCTTACATGCCTGATAAATCAAGTTTTCATTCTGTGAGCAAACAATATTTTTTTCCAAGTTGCAGTTAACTTTGTCACAGTAAAAGATGAAATGTTGCTTAATACTTCTCACATTGCACACAAAAAACGCCTCTAAAAACAGATTCAAACTTGCAACCACACACTTAGACCACAAGCTAACAGTTAGATATACTGAAGGTCATTGAAATCAATACAATCCTTTATTCTTAAGTCTGGCTTGTGGCTTTAGGTGTTAATCCACTGTTAGTCGTACTCAGATTAGACCCATTGAAATTAATGGACATGACTTTCTTAAACTCATTAATTTCATATGGTGTGCTCTGAGTCGCACTCACTTGGCTACAGCCTCTACAATACATCATTTCAAGTTAGCTTGTTTCTTGGAGGCACATGGGAAAAGGGAAATTGTATGAATTATATTTTGGTTGATGCGAGTTAACATTCTTGTCTAGATAGACCATGTTTTGGGAGTTGATACTGAAGCTGCATAGCTCATTCTAGCAAAACCTTAATTGCTAAGATGTATTAGTAATTATTGGAAAACTGGCAACTTTTAAAACTTGGCAGCTTTAATCTTCATATCAGGTCAATCAAACTTTTCCAACCAAATTCACTAGAGAATACTTTCTCTTTAGGATCGCGTGGTCCTCTGTTACCACTACCGAGCCGATACCAAATGGCATCTTGGGATACTCAAGAACTTGTTGCTTACCCACTTCCCCAGGCCTCCTCATCTTACATGTATGGGGGGAACACCTCAGGTTCTGTTGTCATGGTTACTGGATTGCACCAGCAAAAGATGAACTGCTCAAGAATCTTCAATTTGTTCTGCTTGTATGGAAATATTGAGAAGGTAAAAACAAAAAGGTTTGGGCAATGAAATTTAAAGAATAATTCATGATTACTGTGAAGAGAACACAGTGTCATGCATATTCCAACCAAACCGAAAATTTCCTAACTTACCATTCTTTAAACCTGCAGGTGAAGTTTATGAGGAGCATTCCAGGCACAGCTTTAGTGGAAATGGGTGATGAATATGCTGTTGAAAGAGCAGTCACACATCTCAACAATATCACATTATTTGGGAAGAAAATTAATGTTTGGTATGTGTGCATTTCATCTTAGTACTAATACTAAAGCACACCTATAATGTTTGTGTCCAGCAGTGTAAGATATTAAAATACTGCTGAATAAAGTTTTTTAAAAGAATACTGTCTATAGAAGATCTAAGTAAAACATACACATAATTACAGTGGAAACAGCACCAGCCCTTTCATTAAAAGCAATCAGTTCCCAAAAGTCTCCCAAAATAAGAAAGTCCTTGCATGCTGGCAAGGTTATTGCTCCCTCTTTGCCTGTTCAATCTGATTATTGTGTAAGTGGTTCAGCAGTGTAAGATACTAAAAGTGCTGCTGAATAAAGTTTTATTTAAAGAATACTGTCTGTTACAAAAGTAATGTGAATATTTCTATATTTCGTTGATCTCCTTCCATAACTTGATAAATGCATGACTGACTTCACTACTTGACAAGTAAAATGTAGATTATCCCTCTGACTTCATATTTTGTTATTATGTTAATAACTTTGCTTTGAGAATTCTGTAAAAAAATCACCTCTTTTTTACTGCAAAAAGTTTTACTAAATATGTACTCTTTATTTATAGTGTGTCCAAGCAGAATTCAATTATTCCTAGTCAGTTATTCGAGCTGAAAGATGGGACAAGCAGCTCTAAAGATTTTACAATGAGCAAAAACAATCGCTTTACCAGTGCTGGTCAAGTTTCCAAGAATATCATTCAGCCACCATCTTGTGTGTTGCATTACCATAATGTTCCGCCGTGTGTAACTGAAGAGACCTTTGTAAAGGTAGGTAGCTGCAGGAATCATAGCTTTTTTATGTCCTAGAGTAGGGGTGGGAAATTGCATCTTGCAGATCTTACACTCAATAATACGACATAATGACATCAAATGATACCTATCAACTTTCAAAGGAGATCAATGTAACCACTGATCAGCTGATGGGACAGTTACAGCAACCTTGTTTCAAGGGGAATTCCCATGCACCTTCAAAGAGACTTGCTACATACTGTACATTTGTACATGCTGGTTTGAATTGGAGGCATCTGTACTGAAACTGCTTACTAAGATGAAGAAAACAATCTCATTTTAGCAAGTTGTTTCAATGCAGACAACTTCAAAACAGACCACTTGGTGCACCAAAGATTTCTCAGTGCAGAGCTCCCTAGTGCAGGAGGTTCTCTTGGGTCTTCCTGTCGGTGCCAAACAGTTTATTGGTGCTGACAGGGAATGCCACTTGCAAAGGAACAGTTGAGAGCTGACTTTAAGCTCATGATTGTTCCCTTGTCTCATAGTGTGACATCCGGTGTGGGACAGGTGGGTTTAGTTTGTAAGGAATGACCTTGTGGGCAAAATTGGGGCCCATGCTGGAACTAATTAATGCTACAGGCTGGAGAGTCCCTACTGCTGTCATGGTTGCTGTAGTTTTAAAAGTACCAGTAAGTAAATCAACCATGCTATGGATTAGACTAAAATGTTTCATTATCTTAAGTAGAATATCTTGTAATTTTCAAAATTGGACAGCAAGATGTTTCTGTCAAGAGTTTAGCATGAGACTGTTGGATTTCTGGGCAATGGAGGAACACTTCTCTGGTGAGAGTATTTTACCCTATAATCATTTTCTTAAAATTAATGGGGTTCCTGATATCTCGACTCATTTTGTGCCAAGTGTCCTCCTTATCATATAAATTACCAGTTTCTGTAACTCAGAATGACATCCTCTAGAATTAGATTGTTGCTGTTTAATGAACATATTTTCACTTTATTGTTCCAGCTGTGTGATGATTATAAAGTTCTACGTTTTATCAAACACAAAGTATTTGATCCAAAGCGTAAGTAAATATTTGATTCTATTTAAGTCTTCAGACTTAATGATGGTGGTGTGAAGTAAACATTTTAAACTCTTGTTTTGACAGCTTCAGCCAAAACGATTTCTGGTCTGCTGGCATGGGAATGCAAGACACATGCAATGGAAGCACTTTCAGTACTTAATCACTACCAAATAAAAGACCCTAGTAAGTCAATGTATTAAAGTATTCTTTAGCTTTATATTTTATCTCTCTATATCATTTGGATAAAGGGTTTTTATGGATGTATTTAAAACATTTTATATGCCATCTCATTAATATAATACCAAGATGCTGCACAATAAAACAATTCTGTGCACAATAAAAACCACCAAGAAACAGCACAAATACAGTAGCCAGGTTGTGCTAGGATATAACACTTGCTGGGCTTGATCAATATTTTCCAATAATAATAATAATAATAATAATAATAATAATAATATATTAATACCCCACCCATCTGGCTGGGTTTCCCCAGCCACTCTGGGCGGCTTCCAACAGAAAAATAAAACACAATAATCTATTAAACATTAAAAGCCTCCCTGAACAGGGCTGCCTTCAGATGTCTTCTAAAAGTCTGGTAGTTGTTTTCCTCTTTGACATCTGTTGGGAGGGCATTCCACAGGGCAGGCGCCACCACCGAGAAGGCCCGCTGCCTAGTTCCCTGCAACTTGGCTTCTCGCAACGAGGGAACCGCCAGAAGGCCCTCAGTGCTGGACCTCAGTGTCCGGGCAGAATGATGGAGGTGGAGACGCTTCTTCAGGTATACTGGACCGAGGCCATTTAGGGCTTTAAAGGTCAGCACCAACACTTTGAATTGTGCTCGGAAACGTACTGGGAGCCAATGTAGATCTTTCAAGACCGGTGTTATGTGGTCTCGGCGGCACTTCCAGTCACCAGTCTAGCTGCCGCATTCTGGATTAGTTGTAGTTTCCGAGTCACCTTCAAGGGTAGCCCCACATAGAGCGCATTGCAGTAGTCCAAGCGCAAGATAACTAGAGCATGCACCACTCTTGCTAGACAGTCTGCAGGCAGGTAGGGTCTCAGCCTGCGTACCAGATGGAGCTGATCGACAGCTGCCCTGGACACAGAATTGACCTGCACCTCCATGGACAGCTGTGAGTCCAAAATGACTCCCAGGCTGCGCACCTGGTCCTTCAGGGGCACAGTTACCCCATTCAGAACCAGGGAATCCTCCACACCTGCCCGCCTCCTGTCCCCCACGAACAGTACTTCTGTCTTGTCAGGATTCAACCTCAGTCTGTTAGCCTGCATCCATCCTCCAACCGCCCCCAGGCACTCACACAGGACCTTCACCGCCTTCACTGGTTCTGATTTGAAAGAGAGGTAGAGCTGGGTATTGTCTGCATACTGATGAACACCCAGCCCAAACCCCCTGATGATCTCTCCCAGCGGCTGATGTAGATGTTAAAAAGCATGGGGGAGCGGACAGAACCCTGAGGCACCCCACAAGTGAGAGCCCAGGGGTCTGAACACTCATCCCCCACCACCACTTTCTGAACACGGCCCAGGAGGAAGGAGCGGAACCACTGTATAACAGTGCCCCCAGCTCCCAACCCCTCTAGACGGTCCAGAAGGATGTTATGGTCGATGGTGTCAAAAGCCGCTGAGGCAGTTTCAGTCCCATGATGAGGCCTGAACCGTGACTGGAAGGGATCCAAATGGTTTGCTTCTTCCAGGCGTGCCTGGAGTTGTTAAAGACCTATGGTCTTTAAAAATGCAAAACATTTTTTTTTCTTTTGAAGTCAAAAGACTTTTTCATATGGTTGAACGGTTTTAACAGTGTGTTTTCATTTACACAACACTCTTATAAATCCTCATTACACTGATTCAGTTTGCACTTAATGCAGAGCCCAGCTGCATTCCCACAAACAAGCAAACTTATGGGCTTTTGGATTGTGGCTGCACTGCTCATCTCTGGTGGCTTTACTGCTGCACTGACCTAAGCCGTGGCCTGTCTTAGCTTGTTGTCTGAACCTAGATTCGTGGTTTAGCTCTCTCCAGAGAAACTGAGCTGAAAATAGTTTGTCCTGTGGTTTACAGCTTGTGGTTTGCGTGCGAGAGCTAACCTAAGTGTGTGTGTTTAGATGACATGCCAAGTGTAGCAAGATGCTGAGGGTGGAGAAAAAGGGCCTGAACATTTGATTGTTTGTGCTAAGTCATAGTTTGGTTTGGTTTGGTGTTACATGTGAATAAGGGCACTGAAAACAAGTTGATCTGTAAAATGGTAACTGGTTACTTTCTTTGTACTAAAGTGATAGTAAGGAGTGGAAAACCTGGTATAGTATAGGTGTGATAATGTGATAATTTATCCGAAGTGCAACTGTGATAGAAGGCATGGGAACCACATCTTATAAAGCAGAAGAAACTGCCATGTTTTCATAGAACTGGTTCCATAGAATGTGTTTTCTGTATAGGGGAAGGTTGGATTGAGTTTTGATGCATTATTATATGAAGCACTAGTGTGTTAGAAATAGAGTCTAGTATTTTAGTAGCAATTTTTCACAGTAGTCACTTGTTAAAAGAAATCTCTTTTCTCAGACCAGCAAGCTATCATAAGGCACACCATCCAAATTGGCATTTATTCTTAACATTTTCTCTTTTATCTTACAGATGGCTCTGATCCTTATACATTGAAGCTTTGCTTCTCTACTTCCTCTCATTTGTAGAGCAGAGGACAATATGTTAAGGAGCTCCTTCCATCTTTATTTACAAACTTGATGAAATCATGTTGCCTGCAGGCTCTAGGTTTTCTTGTCCCGATCTAACTTAAGTTCACTTTGTTTTATCTACAGACCTTAAACACAGTTTCCATACAGCAGTAAAATTTTCATTTACAATCACTATTTTCCACTTTGGTTTAAATGGCAAGTTGGATTATTATATTGGAATATTAGATGTAAAATTATTGGTTCCTCCTGGTTAAAACTGTATGTGTTGCAGCAATTTTAAAAGCAGAACTAAATTTGTAAACCCATTTCACATTGGTATTTTGTAATGAAACAGTCACTTCACAGGAGAAGAGAAACTTCACAGGAGAAAAGAATATGGTGTTTGTTTATTTTTTGCAGAAGGGTTGCAACTTACTTTAAATAGTGTCTTTTCAGAATATTTTTTACTCCCATTAGCATGATGTCCTTATTGCTAATCCTAACCTGCAACATCCTTACAAAAAATAAATGCTGAAACCTGAATGAACACAGTTTTTCATTTGTTTTGTGATTCTAGTCTTTGGTACTAAATTAAACTGCTTATTGTCAAAGGGTGGTTTTAAGGCCTTGTGTTAACCAGGCTAGGGAGGGAAGAGACCCAAAACAGCAAGGCAGACTATGGCTTACTGGGTGTCATGGACTGGCTGAATGTAGAGGAGTGGTGGGAGGCATCAGCTGGGGAACCCCCAAGGGAAGACAGCTCAGAGCCAGGGGGTGGTGGGACAACTCTGAGTGGTCAGAGGGAGAGGAGGAGCAGACTGAGAGGAGGAGGTGTCAGAAGCTGAAGAGGTAACAGGGTTCAGTGAGCAGGAAGAGGCTGTGGCAGAGAGTAGTCTAGAATCAGAGGCAGAAGCGGAGAGGGGGGCAAGAGGCAGTGATCAGTCCTCGTAGGTCTTACCCCAATGAGGCAGTTTCAGGGACCCTACAGAAGTACAGAGAGACGCTCACACCTACTCAAAACTCCTACGCGGCTTACTTCCAAGTTGGCGTGTGCAGCATCAGGAACGTAATGTCAGTCCCTCCCCACCCTTCGCAAAACACACAAATTGTAACAGGAAAGGGGATTTTTAAAAAAACCACACAAAATAATTACAGTTTTTCTACTAAGTTTTGTTCATTATTATGTATTTTTATATTGTAAACTGCTCTGTGATATTCAGACAAAATTCAGTGAATAATACTAATGATAATGCTGATACTCTGCTCCTCCACAGTTCTTCTAACCTAGTGTGGTGGGAGTGAAGTCAGAGTTTGGCTTAGACTGCTTTCCAAACCTAGGCATGCATATTTGCATGGTCCTAGTAAGCCATGGTTTAGTTTATCACTGTGTGCAAACATGGCTTCTCTTTCTCACTCAAACATACACTCTAAATCAGGCTTCCTCAACCTTGGCCCTCCAGATGTTTTTGGCCTACAACTCCCATGATCCCTAGCTAGCAGGACCAGTGGTCAGGGATGATGGGAATTGTAGTCTCAAAACATATGGAGGGCTGAGGTTGAGAAAGCCTGCTCTGAATGGAAGAAGGTATGACTCACCGCAGGAGAAAGTGCAGAGCGCCTGCAGAACAAAATAATTTTAAAACTTAAATGAATTTTAAAGCAGTTTAAACTTGCAGTGATAGGATATACCGGTAGCTAGGGTAAGGTAAAGGTAACTTTGTGACAACAATTTTAATGCATGTGCTCATGCTTTAAAATTGCAATAGGCGGTGTTTGCTTCCATTTAAAAAAATGTACTTTCAATGCTAACTTTTTTTGAGGTACCTGTACATATGACTTCATTGTGAGCGCTCTTTTATATTTTCCTTTTTTGCTCAGTCTGTCTACCTTAGCTTGCATTTCACTACTAAAAAGCTGTTCTGTTGATCAGCTGTTGGTTAGGCTGGATGCAGGGGACTGTGTCTCTCTTGACTAAACAGCTGATTGCTGCAAGTACTACTTTTCAACCAAACTGCATACACAGTCTTGACAGCTGAGTGCCCTTGCATGTGGATGTGCATCTCCACTCTAGATAGGCAGTGACAAATCTTTATCTGAACTTGTATATGAGAATTAATTTTCATTAACGAAAATAAAGCATAGGCTGCAATCCAAACAACCATACCATTAGTTCTGCATTTTAAAAGGAGTTCAGGGCAATTATGTGGTTACACATGGGCATGTGTGTTTCCTTTCTAATTGGAGGGCAATGAGGTGGAAAACATGCAAAACCAAAAGCACTTGCATAGCACAACTCCGATAAGCGGTATAAAACTTGCTAGAAACCAAGAGAAACAACCCTGCTTAAAATTAGGAAGGGACATTACTTATTGAGGGTTGCTTTAAAACATCTTCTGAAAAATGCTCCAGATCAAATCCCAATGCATATAGGAACACAGGAAATAGATCATTGTTCCATTTTTGTTCCATACAGATTAGCAATGTTTTGGACAGGGCTCTTGCAGCTCGACCTGCACCAGACCAGGAGCCTTCTGCAAAGGGCTTTCTTTGGTAAGCAGAAGCATTCTTTCAGCATACTGAAATTTCACAATCCTAAGACAGAGTGTTTCCGGACGGAGGTTGATTGTGGAATTGGTGTTGCTCATGCAATACAATTTTTTCACACCATCCACAAGACAGTCATCAACAAAATGCCAGCCTTTAATCCAGTTTCCTCTTGCAGCAGAAAATAAGTAAAATTGTGTGTTATACACCTGCTGTCACTGATGCTGTGGAGGCTTTTTTGTCCCCTGAAAACAGGAAGAAAAAAAAAACAGTATTGTGATGTTTCAGTGAGCCATGGAAATGCAACCCAGCCATTTCATGTCTGACCAAATGATATATGAGATAAGGTACGGTGCTAAGAAACCAGAGACACCCCCATATTGTTAAATTTAGCTGAGAAGCGGAAGCTTAGTGAATGCTTGTAGAGCTTTTACTGTGCAAAGACCACACAGAAAAACAGCAGGTTTTTCTTCAGTTTGGTTTACTGGGGTTCAAAAATCATACAGTTCATGCTGAGATGCATCAAGGTCCAGGGGAGCTCCTGAGAGAAAAAGTCAGTTAAAAACAGTAAAAATTACACTACACAGTATAATGGAAAACAAAGTATAAAAATGTAGACCGTAATTATAGCCTGTCCTGGAGCAGCTGGCCTTGAAGTTCAGATAGAACACAGCCTGTAAACAGCCACTGTGCTTCCAGAACCCAGAGACACTTACAAACTGCAAGAATGTTCTGGTGGCTTCTGCGCCAATAAAACATACTCCTTGACAATATGTGCACCATCAAGGAAGGCAATTTTTCTATTTTTACAATTTGCAAGACTGAACTAGCATATCACACTGAAATCAGTAATTCAGGTGAAAATGTCCAGGAGCACCTCTTGATTAATGCCAATTGTCCGAATTATAGAGGAACCAACCAGAAATCATGCTGGAGACAGAGGCTCGCCCATGGCAGGGACATGCTCCCAGGTCACACCCATTCTGCCTTTCAAGTTGGAATACATGGGCTTACTCAGCAAAGCAGGATGCAGTGAGCTCCCCAGACTCCACTGGGGAACATTGCCAGGATTTTTGCCTCATAAATCCTGGCTTTCCCCTGCCTGAACCTCCTCACTGCCCTAACCTCCTCACTGCCCACGAAGGGCAGTGAGAAGCAACCACCATTTGACTCATGACGTGACAGGAAACCAGTTATCAATGATTCTTAAAGGTAAAGGGACCCCTGACCATTAGGTCCAGTCGTGACCGACTCTGGGGTTGCGCGCTCATCTCGCATTATTGGCCGAGGGAGCCGGCGTATAGCTTCCAGGTCATGTGGCCAGCATGACAAAGCTGCTTCTGGCAAACCAGAGCAGCACATGGAAACGCCGTTTACCTTCCCGCTGTAGCGGTTCCTATTTATCTACTTGCATTTTGACGTGCTTTCGAACTGCTAGGTTGGCAGGAGCTGGGACCAAGCAACGGGAGCTCACCCCGTCACAGGGATTCGAACCACCGACCTTCTGATCAGCAAGTCCTAGGCTCAGTGGTTTAACTCACAGCGCCACCTGGGTCCCACATCAATGATTCTTACTCCCACAAAATGTGCATAAGCCTTCAGCTTCAGCCTCAATTAGGTTAGGTTGTGCTTGGTGCAGAGGTCTCGGGTTGCACCAAAAGGCTAAGAAGGCCTGCTTTCCTTTAAACAACCAAGACAGTACTAGTGTTTGTATTTTCAAAGGGAGATCATCCACATTTCTCTATGCCTGCAGCCTCAGGTGCAACTAGAGTTTCTGTGTTTTAGCACCTAATGTTTCCAAATTAATAATGGCTGCAAACTTATTCCTATTTATCGGGTTGTTGTAAACCCAGTGAACACTACTTATAAGTAAACATGCATAGGCATCTGTATTAGGTCACTTCCCCCCCCCCATCCCAATTTGTAATTGCTGTACTGTATATAGGGTTGCCAGACTCAATAGTGGACAGGACTTCTGTGCCTTTAATTGCCCTGCTCTCTTTTGAGTCTGGAAACCTTAAAGAGAAACCAAGCAATGGGTCTGCTAGTTTATCTTTAAGGTTTCCAGACTCAAAAGAGAGCAGGGCAATTAAAGGCACAGGAGTCCTGTCCTCTATTGAGTCTGGCAACCCTACGGTAACTGTATAACGAACTGCAGTGGGACTTCTTTCCCCTCACCTTGCCCAGCAACCAACCAGACCTCCTCACCCCCACTCCATTATTGTTGTTGTTGTTGCTTGTGTGTAGTGTGTTTACACAACTTTTAGCCTCACGAAGAAATACGATGAACCTGGAAGTTTGCTCACTTCCTTGTGATCACTCAGATTATATATACAGTATACACATACACACGCAAACACGCTAAGTTCAGGCAACTTCTTAAACGCATTCTGGTAGGGGAACTATTCCCAGCAGCAGCAGCACCCAAAAAACGTGAGGATGGCTGTTAAATGCTGCCCTCTTTCAAAAACAAATCAATTATCAGCCAGAGGGATTCGCTCCCCCCGTTGTCCTCTTCCAGACCGCCTTGGCGGGAACCGTCCTTTGCCACCAGACGCTCATGCACAAAGCCTGCCTTCACCGCAACGCGCGCACGTTGCGACCGTCGGCCATAGTAACAGCGAGGGCACGCATGCGCGCGAGGCTGCCTCTCCCTCGCGCTTCTCTCTCCCGTCGAGGAATAAAGGGAATCCAGCGGCAGACTCTGGAACTGTAGGTGGGACGAGAGAGGGATAGAGCGAGGCATACCGGGGGAAAGAAAAGGGTTTTTAATCTAGCCGTGACGGGCGTCTCATTTGTCCAGTCGCATGTCCCCGAGCTTCTGAGAGGCTTCTCCGTCAGCCAATCAGGGATTTCCACTTTACAGGCCTCTCCAATCGCAGGACAGGACCTGCGCTCTCCTTCCCGCCCTCCGTTCCCCGCCCCTTTGCGTGCGTTATAGCGGCGGTCTTCTCTGAGGAGAATCGCTCGCGAGCATCACCGGCGCGGGCCTGTTCCGTCGGCCTCTTCGCCTGTCTTTGCGCGCCACTTGCGGAGCCCCCAGTGTCCAGTCTCCTCCTCAACCCCCTCTTTGCCGGGACCGCCGCCGCCATGTCCTCGCCGTCTTCTGGGGAGCAGTACGAGGAGGAGGAGGACGGCGCCTACGAGAGCCAGGCCAAGCGGCTGAAGCCCAGCGCCGCCGCCGAGGAGGGTGAGATCGAGTACGGGGCTGAGGAGGGCGAGAGCCGCAGGGAGAAGGCCGTCCCTCGCGCCGGGGGCTTCTCCGGAGGGGTAAGCAGGGCCGTCCTCTTATAGTTCTGACGCGCTAGGAGCGAACGGCGGGTGGAGAAGACCCGCGTCAGCCCGAGCCGAGGTGCGCCTACTCGCGAGTAAATCTCCTGCGCGCCTTACTCCCAAATCGGCGTGTGTAGCACCTGGAGCCTAATGCTTATGCCCGCAAATTGAAGAGGGATTAAGAAAAAAAAATCGTAAAAAGGAGAATCCCAAGTTTTTCTACTAAGTTTTGTTCGTTATTAACCTTACGCATTTTCGTGTTTTCATATTCTGAACCTCCTTGAGATCCTGGGATGAACGGGGGTGTAAAAAAATGAATAAATAATAATAATAATAAGCGTGCATGTGGGAAGAGAACTGGGCATGTTCCAGAAGGATTAGTCTGTTATGGTAAACGACATTTTAAGGTGCGACTGAAGGAGCAGGGCAAGGGGTAACACGACAGTTTTGTGTTTTTTAAATGTCAGCTTGTGGAAGAAGGCGATTTAATCCCTTCGTTGGATGCATCGTGGGTTTTGCCACAAGCCGACTGAGGATGCGTAGCTCCGCTTTTGTCCATCAAAGGATTTATTGTGCGGGAGGCAAAAAAATATTCTCTTGGCTTTCTCTAATAAAACAACGGGGAGAGGGAGGTGTGTTTTTCCATTGTTCACTTTTCTGAAGGCAGTTTGTTCTTACATCCCTGAATTACGTTGTATTCATAACTTTGGCTTATATCCCCCCCCCCAAAAAAAAAGAAATTCAGGGAGAGAGAATTGTGTATGGAAACTGAGTATTGCAACCTCCTTTCCTCCAATGTGTACATATTTACATGTTTCCATCCCTTAATGAGATAAGCTGTGTGTACAGGGTACGGGGAAGGATGACCATCTGTGTCCTTTCCTTGCAATAAAGAATAGTATGTTTCATTGGAGGGGCTCTGGCGTCCATGGCTTTTTTTCATAGGGAGCCCTGCAGCGTTTGGCAGGGAATGTATTTGTTCTCTGTGTGCGTCATAATTGTCAACCAAAGGAACTACACTACAGTACAGAGAAAAGAGCTAGAGGGCTTTTGTCCTTTATTAAACGGTTGATCAGCAGTTGGAACAAATAAACCTATGGAGATTGCGGAAGCTTGGACATTCTTAAGAACAGACTGGACCTGTATCTTTAGGGGAAACATCCAGTACTGTAGGATAAACCTCTGTTAGGGGCAGGATAGTTGCATTTGGATCATTTGGATTAGCACATTTTTATTAATTAATAAATAACATTGAAATCTAATTTGTTGGGCACGTATTTGATGTCTGTTATGGTCTGAATTCTTCACAGCCAAATTTAAACTCCCATTTCCACATGTACAACCAAGGCAGCAAAAATAAATTTCTCTGTTTTGAACATTTGTACTGTTACTATAAAAATCTGTTATTGTACTGTTATTAGTAAAACTAAGTGTGGAATTTTCAGTCTTCAAAGCCTAAAGCAGAAGACGCATGTATTGAGAAAAAAGTAGTGCTATTATAGCTGCTAGTATACAAGGTACTTTTTCATTTATCCTTACAACCTCCCTTTGCAGTATGTTAGATGGAGAAAAAATTCTTTATAAGTTTATTCTACTTCATGCTACGAAGTCAGTTGATCTCTGAAGCTGTTTCACTACATATTGCCATTCCCATTTTCTTCATATTATGTCTGGCTGTAAAGGTAAAGGGACCCCCTGACCATTAGTAATAATAATAATAATAATAATTTATTATTTATACCCCGCCCATCTGGCCGGGTTCCCCCAGCCACTCTGGGCGGCTTCCAAGAAAACAGAAATTCTAAAATACAGAAATCCATCAAACATTAAAAGCTTCCCTAAACAGGGCTGCCTTGAGATGCCTTCTAAAGGTCTGGTAATTGTTGTTCTCTTTGACCTCTAGTGGGAGGGCATTCCACAGGGTGGGTGCCACTACCGAGAAGGCCCTCTGTCTGGTTCCCTGTAACCTGGCTTCTCGTAATGAGGGAACCGCCAAAAGGCCCTCGGAGCTGGACCTCAGTGTCCGGGCAGAACGATGGGGGTGGAGATGCTCCTTCAGGTATACCGGACCGAGGCCGTTTAGGGCTTTAAAGGTCAACACCAACACTTTGAATTGTGCTCGGAAACGTACTGGGAGCCAATGTAGGTCTTTTAGGACCGGTGTTATGTGATCTCGGCGGCCGCTCCCTGTCACCAGTCTAGCTGCCGCATTCTGGATTAGTTGTAGTTTCCGGGTCACCTTCAAAGGTAGCCCCACGTAGAGCGCATTGCAGTAGTCCAAGCGAGAGATAACTAGAGCATGCACCACTCTGGAGAGACAGTCAGTGGGCAGGTAGGGACTCAGCCTGCGTACCAGATGGAGCTGATAAACAGCTGCCCTGGACACAGAGTTGAACTGTGCCTCCATGGACAGCTGTGAGTCCAGAATGACTCCCAGGCTGCGCACCTGGTCTTTCAGGGGCACAGTTACCCCATTCAGGACCAGGGAGTCCTCCACACCCGCCCGCCTCCTGTCCCCCACAAACAGTACTTCTGTCTTGTCAGGATTCAATCTCAATCTGTTAGCTGCCATCCATCCTCCAACCGCCAGGTCCAGTCGTGACCGACTCTGGGGTTGCGGTGCTCATCTCGCGTTATTGGCTGAGGGAGCCGGCATACAGTTTCCAGGTCATGTGACAAAGCCGCTTCTGGCGAACCAGAGCAGCACACGGAAACGCCGTTTACCTTCCCGCTGTTGTTGTTTAGTTGTTTAGTCGTATCCGGCTCTTTGTGACCCCTTGGACCATAGCACGCCAGACACTCCTGTCTTGCACTGCCTCCCGCAGTTTGGTCAAACTCATGTTCGTAGCTTTGAGAATACTGTCCAACCATCTCATCCTCTGTCATCCCCTTCTCCTTGTGCCCTCAATCTTTCCCAACATCAGGGTCTTTTCCAGGGAGTCTTCTCTTCTCATGAGGTGGCCAAAGTATTGGAGCCTCAGCTTCACGATCTGTCCTTCCAGGGAGCACTCAGGGCTGATTTCCTTAAGAATGGATAGGTTTGATCTTCTTGCAGTCCATGGGACTCTCAAGAGTCTCCTCCAGCACCACAATTCAAAAGCATCAATTCTTCGGCGATCAGCCTTCTTTATGGTCCAGCTCTCACTTCCATACATCACTACTGGGAAAACCATAGCTTTAACTATACGGACCTTTGTCGGCAAGGTGATGTCTCTGCTTTTTAAGATGCTGTCTAGGTTTGTCATTGCTTTTCTCCCAAGAAGCAGGCGTCTTTTAATTTTGTGACTGCTGTCACCATCTGCAGTGATCAAGGAGCCAGTCAGCAAAAACAAGACCTGGAGCTGACTATGGCTCAGATCATCAGCTTCTTATAGCAAAATTCCAGCTTAAACTGAAGAAAGTAGGAAAAACCTTCCCGCTGTAGCGGTACCTATTTATCTACTTGCACTTTGACATGCTTTCGAACTGCTGGGTTGGCAGGAGCTGGGACCGAGCAATCGGAGCTCACCCCGTCGTGGGGATTCGAACCTCCGACCTTCTGATCGGCAAGCCCTAGGCTCTGTGGTTTAACCCACAGCACCACCCGCGTCTGTCTGGCTAAGATCATGCAAAAAACATTTGCCAAGTTTATCTCAGATTGAGACAATTCAATTTTGCACTATAATTGGGATTTAAGAAAGATGTTAATAGAATTTTGGTACATATTACAAGATGCAAGAGCTCCCTTCATAAAAAGGTCAAGGCTCCACTTCCTTCCCCCTACTGTCCATATTTTTACCAAAGGTTTGGTTGGCATCTGTTACATATAAATAAAATTGCTGTTATGAGTATTTCATTTTAGAAATTCAGATGGCATTGCATATTTCACTATTGATTAGTTATGTTCAGCTACTGAGATTTGTGCTATCAGGTTCAGGAAGCTAAGGTTTGATTATGATCATTCTGCTTAGTTAGTTTGCTATAGAGCCCTGGCCATTATGATGCAGTATTATTTCTTTGGAAAGTATGCCTCTTGTGGTCTATATGACATCTGCCTGGGTTAGTGTCCATGCTTATAAGGAAATTCATGAACAAGAAAAGAGAATACTAGCATTTTAATTTTATATTGTTATGAGTTTGGAGTGGGAGAAGTAGGCTGTATGCTTGAGCCCCTCTTCTAATTCCTGTATCCAGTACATTCATTTGCTGGAATATCCAGGCCAGCCTGGTAGTAGCCTTCTAAGTATGGTCCTTAAGGTAACAAAGGGAGTGGCTCTGTGTCAGAGGACAAATGGGTAGGCCTCCCTCCCTCAACTGCCTGTTAGTTAAAAATAAAAAGGGTCAGAATGGAGAGTTGAGTTACTTGAGCTAGAAGCTGGAAGCAAAGCTGCAGGCTGGAAAAAGCAGAGAGAAAGAGAGCAATGCCGGATTTCTCCTGGAATCCAGGGTGGTGGCTATGGAAGAAGCAAGACCCTCTTGGGGTGTTAATGCTGTGAACCCCTCCATCACATGCTCAGGTTGTATATATGTGTTAATAAACCATATATCATAAAATCACCTCAGTCTCCGCTGTCCCCGATTCCAAAAGAAACATGAAGCCTGGATAAGCACGTGGAACCCCTGGAATCTTACACTGCTCAGAGAATGGGGCAGCATGCAAGAATATGTAGTGTGTTTCAGATAATATGGCTAATTTATGGCTAATTTAAAATGATTTATATTGGATGGGTGTTTGGGGATACCTTCTTGAAGTACAGAATTAAAATTATTTGCTGTTACTGCTGTCACTCTAATTTGGGTTTTTTTGTACTGCTTTGGAGGATATGTCCTCTCCCTTAGCAGGAGTGTTTGTCTTCTCTGACACTTTAAAAGCAAGCTGTCTCTTCCAGTATTGCTACTGTTCTACTTACCATGCATGTTATGGGGATGGACCACTGTTAGAAACTGAGATATGAACACTAGGAGCTAAATGGCACCTTAAACCTAGGTTATGGGCGCAACAACAGAATGTCTAGGTGTGCTTTTTTAATAACTAGAACACAAAGCTGAAAAATGAATGAACTGCAGCTAAAATCTTATATTCATTTTTCACATGGTCTAGTCCTCATCTGAAGACTGCAAAAAACACAGCCATGTTTCCCCTACCCGTTCCCCTAATATTCTTAAGAGGGTCTCTTCTCCAGTCTTCAGAGAATGACTGGATGTGGGGAGGCAGAAAAAAGTCATCCTTTCTTTCTACTCTGCAGTTTTAATCTGAATATTAGGCGCAGTATTGTGCCTGGAGGTCAGAAAACTGCTTGTGCTAATGAAATTCCTTGCTGCAAAATGTGCCTAGAACAATGGGAGTTTTGAATGCTGGGATGGGCTATGGGAACTAGATCTTGACCAGTACTACTCAAGCGCTAAGAACAAAATTCAGGACTTTTTCCTCATCTGGAAAAGCTCAAACTCCTACAACCCAGTCCTACAAATACCTATTCAAAAGTCCTGTTGAATTTGATGGGGCATAAAAGTATAGGGTTACAGCCTTACAGTCATGGACTTGTAAACTACCTATGACACATTATGCTAAACGTGTGCTTTTGTGCTATAAGCAAGGGTGAGCCTTGGTATGGGAGGAGTTTGGAAACTTGCTTTCCTTTAGCTGCAGTCTGTTTTCTGGTGTAACATACCGTATTTTTCATTCCATAAGACACACTTTTTTCCTCCTAAAAATTAAGAGGGAATTCTGTGCGTCTTATGGAGCGAATGTGTGGTCCCTGGAGCTGAATTGCCCAGGGGCTAAAGGCAGATCGGGTTTTTTTTTTTAAGAAAGAGCTAAAGGCTAACGAGGGAATGAGCAAGTTGAAAGGAACCAGCTCAGCAGCTGATTGCAAGAGATCGGGGAGGGAGATAAGAGAGCTAGCTCCCTTCCCAGCCCCTCCTGGCCCCTTGCCTAGGCCTCAATTGTTGTCTGCAGAGGGAGACATGTGACTGGCTGATTAGATTATCTGTCTGGAAACTGTAGAAATGGGTCCCTTTCCTAGAGAAGCTGCAGAACTGTGAGTTGAACCCCATAAAACAGGGTTTTTTCCCCCTTTGCAAGGAAACTCGGCAACTTTGAGCTGATCCTTAAAAATGGAGCTTTCCCCCCTTGCAAAAAAGATACACAACTCTGAGCTGGCCCCCTCCCCCAAAATGGGGCTTTTCCCATTTGCAAAAAAAGTTGCACAACTTTGAGCTAATCCTTTAAAAAATGGAGCTTTCCCCCTTTGCAAAAGAAGCTTCCTCAAATATTTAATGGGGGGCAAAGGCACCTAGGCCTCTAGGAGTTGGCTGCTATGCCTAGGACAATTCAAGAAAGCAAAATATTTTTTTTCTTGTTTTCCTCGTCTAAAAAGTAGGTGCGTCCTGTGGTCAGGTGTGTCCTATGGAGCGAAAAATATGGTAGTTAGCATGTCATGGTTTCTGAAGCTGGCTTGTTAAATTAAGCAAAGTTAATGCTAATTGCAGTTTCTAGTTTAGACTAGGGTTACATTTTGGTGAGTATAAAATATTATTATTATTATTATTATTATTATTATTATTATTATTTTATTTGTACTCCGCCCATCTGGCTGGGTTTCCCCAGCCACACTGGGTGGCTTCCAACAAAAATTTAAAATGCATTAAAATGTCACACATTAAAAACTTCCCTGAACAGGGTTGCCTTTAGATGTCTTCTAAATGTCAGGTAGTTATTTATCTCTTTGACATCTGATGGGAGGGCGTTCCATAGGGTGGGTGCCACTACCAAGAAGGCCCTCTGCCTGGTTCCCTGTAACTTTGCTTCTCACAGTGAGGGAACTGCCAGAAGGCCCTTGGCGCTGGACCTCAGTGTCCAGGCAGAACGATGGGGGTGGAGACACTCCTTCAAGTATACTGGGCCAAGGCCATTTAGGGCTTCAAAGGTCAACACCAACACTTTGAATGTACTTTGTCAGTTAATCATCTATAATACTGTTTTTTTTATATTGAAATTGGAAAAATAGTCCATTGCTCTCTTTTGCTAGGATGCTGGTGGAAGTCATCACAAAGTTTCTGTTTCTCCTGTGGTCCATGTCCGAGGGCTCTGTGAATCAGTTGTGGAGGCAGATCTTGTGGAGGCGCTTGAAAAATTTGGAACCATATGGTATGTTTACTATATATTATATCTTCGGTGTCTCGAAATGAACTTCATAATGCATTTTAAAAAGTCTTCTTCAAGTCCTGTACTGGTACTCCTAAATTGAAGCATAAGCCTCATGCCTTGGAATTACCAAATCCTTCAAAAGTTAATTCTGAGGCAGATCATTGTGCTCATTTCCATATGGAAGCTGGGAAAGAGAACACTAGTTCTGTGCTTCTACATTAGATATTTATATACCTTGGCTACCAACTTGGCCTATGGTTACATGGACACATGTGCTGTAGATTTCAAACAAACTTCCATGGATTTTAAGAAATGTAGATTTTCTTTGAGTTTGCAATAATAATTGTTATTGTAAAGTTTTTTTAAGATCAGTTGTAATGTAATGATTTAATGATGGCCTTAAATGATGGCGCATTAATGGTTATTGTTTTTCCTGCAGCTATGTGATGATGATGCCATTTAAACGCCAGGCTTTGGTAGAATTTGAAGATATTGAAAGTGCCAAAAAATGTGTGACATTTGCAGCAGATGAACCGGTATATATAGCCGGGCAACAAGCATTTTTCAATTACTCTACAAGCAAAAGAATTACCCGTCCTGGAAACACAGACGACCCCTCTGGTGGGAACAAAGTTCTGCTCTTATCAATTCAGAACCCTCTTTATCCAATTACAGTGGTATGTCTTATTCTTAAGCATAACTTTAAGTGACTTCAATGCATGATATTTTCCTTTTGAAGAGTTTACTTTCTGTCTCGTATCTTGCTCTGATAAACTCTCAGACCCCTTGTTTGCACTGAATGTTAATCTGAACCACGGCTTAGCATGAATGAGCAAATATGCAGACTCCCAGAGAGGAGATTGTGGCTGTGGCTGTTTTGCTTCCTCTCCATGCCATGGTTTTGCTCATCCTGTCATCCAAACCTGGGGTTGTAGTTTAGTGTTCCCTAGACAAACCACAAGCTGTAACCAAGCACTGTTCTATAGGTTGCAGCTTGTCTGGGAGGGCTAAACCATGAACCCATGTTTGAACAACTCAGCAGCAGCAGAACAACAACCAGAAGGGAAGCAAAGCGGCTACAGTCTTCTATACAGGGGTTTGTATGTTAGCTTATTCATAGAATTGTAGCGTTGAAGGAGACTACAAGGGTTATCTAGTCCAACCCCTGGAATGTAGGATACTTTTGCCCAACATGGGGCTCAAACCCATGACCCTGAGATTAAGAGTCTCATGCTAAGTCATGGTTTGGCTTTGGGTTGGGTGTCAATGAGGTCATATGCTCTAATCTTATAATGCAAATGAAAGCATCCACACAGATCTGTACATGTTATTCTTTATTTGTTCCATGCAAACAAATAGTTGGGGAGGATATTATTTCATTCAACAGAGACCTGTGCAGCAGATGAGTTACTTTGGCTAGAATATAATTGTTTGGTTCTAATCTGAAGTCTGTGGTGATGTTTTTGTACTCAACCAGCCCATAATTGGCAGAAAAAAAGAAGACAGTGAAATTGTTTCCTATTCAGCAACATCTCGCTATGTATGTTTTTGCTTGGAACTGCCAGTCGCTTATATTTCTTTAAATTATTCCGATTTTACTTGTCATTGGTTCTTGATTTGTACTTGTTGTACTTGTCTTAACAGAAATCATGATACAGTTTTAAATTCTAGTATAGTATTTTAAAAATGTCTTTAATTTGGTCAAATTCTTCAAAGACAAAAACTCAATGCAATATTCTATAAACTAGTACAGGTATGTTTGTAGCTTGTCCCAGATCACCCTTCTTTTAAACATGTAGGCATAGGGCAGTTGTGTATGAACCATGATTTGTGATATGTAGAGTCATACTATCTTTGTGTAATGAAAAGCATTACCCTAGCACTTAGGTAAAATCCTTTTGTTCACTGGTATTTTTAAGATCTTGGGCTTTAGTGGCTACATTTGAGTGAGCCTTTCCCACTGTTTACCTTCTGGTTATTCTCAATTTATAAATGGCATATAAGTTAAAATTATTTAAGAGCACAAAAACTTTGACAATCTTAGTAGTTGTTCGAAGCACACAGAGATAAAACTGAATTTAGGCTTACTGTTTTGATGATAAACTATAGCTAGAAGTTTTCTCTACTTTTCTCTTACAGTTATCATATCCCTGCATTCTCTGTGTAGTTATGTATCTGTATCTGGGATAAATTTCTTGATCTATGTTTAGTAAACAAGTAACTTTCTCTAAAATAAATTAGGTCCAAACTTTACCTGCTTAAAGGAGGGGATTTTGTTCTTGTGAGCTAATAACATTTTGAATAGTATTTGTCAAGTAAAGCTTCAAATATCTGAATATTTCCCTCATTCTTCTGTAGGACGTTTTGTATACAGTGTGCAACCCTGTGGGAAAAGTACAGCGTATTGTCATATTCAAGAGGAACGGAATACAAGCCATGGTTGAATATCCTTTTTGTGGTGACCTGTGTGTATATGCTTCTGAAGATTATGTTCTAGGGATTTCTCAGTGGCCTCAATAAGGGGAAGTGTTCCTCTCATGTTAATACTGTCAGGGAAACAAATGTGCTAGAGAACTAGTAAACTCATCTCTACACATCACCCACCTTCTGACTGATTGAGTGTCTACCTCCTTTTTCACAGCCACTGTTCATATCTAGCAACAGGGCAGATCCTGCAGGCCAGATGTTACACCCCCATTACAGCTGTGCTCAGCTGTTCTTTCCAGCTGTGGACGGGATTTTGAATGGCTATCCTACTGAGCTTATTAATATTGTACACGTGGAAGCCACTGGATGAGCAAAACCTGGTTCTTTTATTGAAATAAAAATTATCAAGTTAAAAAATATGGTTCAAAAGCTTTACTCACAGAACTTTAAAACAACAAAAATTGCATTCAGTGTGACGCACATCAGCCCGTTCTGCCCTGCCTGCTTCTGGTGCTGAAAATGGCACGCGCCAAACACATGTAAATGGAAAGTTGCCTGTACATTAAGCAATTATATTTAACATATCCTCACATCAGCTGTCCATGGTACCCTCCTGTATTTCTTGCCATTTCTCACTAAGAGAATTCCCACTCTGCAACTCCATGAGTAGACTTCTATCTCGTGGTGAGAGCAGTGTAGACTATTACCTAAACTGGGGATGGGGAGCTTGTGATCCTCTAGATCAGGCACCCCCAAACTTAGGCCCTCCAGATGTTTTGGACTACAATCCCCATCATCCCTGACCACTGGTCCTGTTAGCTAGGGATCATGGGAGTTGTAGGCCAAAACATGGAGGGCCGCAGTTTGGGGATGCCTGCTCTAGATAGTGTTCGAGTGCTGCTCCAGTCATGCCCCATCACTGGCCATGCTAACTGCAGTTGATGACCAGAGGAAATCCAACATCTGCTGGAGGGCCACGGATTTTCCACCCCATATCTGTTCATATTTGACAATGTAAAGATTTTAATGTAGTGCTCATAGCAAGCACACTGCTCATATACTAACTAGTCCTATTTTAAAGTTGAACACATTTTGGAAATTACTCATTTGAAAAGGTCATATATGCAATTTAAACCAATAGGGTTGCTGTTGATTTCATGTGCTTCATGTATTTGTCATTGGCTCATACATATAATTGATGTTTCTGCATGTGTAATTAAAGAGCCTTGAGCAACTTCTAAATCTACTGTGTTGTGGTCTAAGTCGAAACAAAATAAAATTTTTTTCCTTCCAGTAGCACCTTAGAGACCAACTAAGTTTGTCATTGGTATGAGCTTTCATGTGCATGCACACTTCTTCAGATGCACTAAATTAGCTTAACTTGTGGCTGCTTGTTTTCTTGGGGGGGGGGGACCGATTTAAATAACAATCCTTAACATAACTCAAGTTTGAATCAGTTCTTTGTGCTCAGAAGGCAAAAGCAGCTCTCAACGGCGCAGATATATATGCAGGATGTTGTACACTAAAAATTGAATATGCAAGGGTAATGATCATACTTTCTTAAGCGGCTAATTGTTTTTTGGGAGAAAACCAATGATTAAGACTTGCTGTTTATTTCTATTTTAACAGCCAACTCGACTTAATGTCATTCGAAATGACAGTGATAGTTGGGACTACACTAAACCATATTTGGGCAGACGAGGTAAGTGTTTCGGTAATTGTACTAAATGTGCATTTAAATATATACATATATGCAGTTAGCTTGTCTAATGTGTTAGTCACTTCAAGCCAAGTATTTCTGATGAAGCTCTTGTAATAGGCATCCTAACCTGTAATCCTGGAAAAGAATAATTCAACATTATTGCCCCCTGCTGGTTCCTATTGAGCTATTTAACAAGGAGCCCACACATGCAAGCATGTTTGCCGTACAAGGACTTGCATTTCTCCAAGCAGCTCTCACTCTTTGGAGGAGAGGACACTGATGCAGACTTTCCTTACAAACTACAAACTTGCACACTGCTTCTCCACGGAAAGGATTTTCCTCATTTGTTGGACAAAGCATTAAGAAGGATAGAGGACTCCGGCAGGCTGACTCTACACTTCATCATGCACCACATCGGCATCATCAAAAGGCCCTCTGAAAAACCTCAGACTTGCAACTCACCTTGACTGCATACTGCATGCACCATTACCACAAGCATATCAAGGAGGACCGCTTACAGCACTTCTGGTTTGCATGGCACGAAAATACCATGGTAGACTGTACCCATTCTAAACCAGTTTGCATGTGTTTCCAATCTTATGTCCCTATAAAATTACCATTGTAGAATTAAACACCATAAAATGGAAGATCCAAACTCTTGTTTCTCTCCTGTACATTGTGGTAACTTTCTTTCTCATATGTAAGAGAAAATCTAAGTTAGGTTTTCCACTGTAAATGCTTTCTAAAGGACTGCACTTACTTTAAAGATTAATTGAAACTTTGCTGTATGCTGTCAAGGCCCCTCAAGCACCAGTATTTGACACAAGGTCTAATTTGTCTAAGCATTTTTTTCTGCAAAGGCTAGTTGGAATAACAACTGCATGAAAATGTAAAAAAAAATGCTATGTAATTTGACTTCTGTAAATGTTCTTTGTAACTGAATGATTTGTGTATAATTTGCTGTAATGTACCTTTTGAAAATCTAGGCATTTATAACATGGAGGTGGGAACTTACCTTACCAAGGTAGAGTATCTTCTAAATTTTAAACATAGTGAAGGTTTCAACTTTCCTTTTAATTATTGCTGAAAGGTTGTTTTTACTGGTAGTGCTTTGGCTTATAAAAATGTATTATTTAAAAGTTAGGGATTGGATATGCAGAATTAAGTGTTTGTAAAAGGTTAATAAGGGGGCTGCAATATTGGTTAGCAGATTGTCCACCACCTGCGGTACGTTTCATTAAAACTCACATTCCCCCCTCCCCCAAACTATCAAACTGGAAAGTCACTGAGTTACCTTGGGCAATTCAGCGGATAATTTTCTGAAATACATAGATGCTATTCAAGCAACTGTCAGACATGCATTTCAGGCAGTATTTATGAACAATGCCTTACCACAGAATATTAAACGATGAGAAATGAGAAATATTGAAGAAAACAAAGCAGATGCTTACAAGTGTGTGACAATGTTCATTGGGATTTTTATTTTATTTCACCAGCAAATTCCATGTCCTACTGCAAACTGCTTTGGAAAGTGCTCTCGGTTTCAAAGGGGGTTGCCATGTACTGGAGGGGCTCCTATTTTGCGGGGGGAGTAATGTAAGACTCCCTTGGACATATGGAATAAGTTGTGTGGCTCTTTGTATCCAGTTTGCATACTGTTTTATTTTGTACTCAAGTAGAGTTTCTACACGTGAGTTTCATGCAGAAAGAGAGCTGAATATACTGATCATAGCTCATTTTCTAGGGAACCTGTAGTCCTCCAGATTGTGTTGGACTCATCAACCACCACCTGCATTGCCAGTAGTCAGGGAACATAGGAGTTGTAGTTGAACAACATCTAGAGGGCCATGGATACCCCATCCTTGTCCTAGACAAGAAAGAAGTGATGGAGGGGAACAGAGATACTGATATTCCTTTCTCCAAACAGGATTGCACAGTTTTGAGAGAGAAACAATGTATAGAATCTGTTATCAGCAATAGCTGTAATAAAGCAGCATGCTTGAGACATTTCCTTTTAGTGTTGTGAGCAGCATATTGATTGATAAGGAATGTGTAACTTTGTCAGCTAGCGATGTAATACTCACTGAGTTTCTTGGCATTCTTACAAGAGTGGCCTACACAAAAGTGTCCTTGTGATGGGCTGCTTTACATGCATTCTTCAAACCATTCCTCTTAGGTTGTTGTCTGTTCTTCTCCTCACTCCCAACCAGTCTGCAAGATTCTGGCTTCAGGAAGAATGTTCTTTACAAAACAGGCTTCTGTTCTGCTTTCTTCAGACTGGAAAATGTGCCCCAGTTTAGTGTTTAAAATTTAAAGCAGGAGATTTTAGCTGATGGCTGTATTAATTTATTTTACATTTTGCATCCTTGCCTTTTCTCAGGCTACTCAGAGTAGCTTGTTAGCCTCATACGTCTGTAAGGTATGTCAGGTGGAAAAGATTCATTTCCCAAGCTCAAGACTGCCATTGCATCTTACTCAAACATGTAATTCTGGTGGCTGATGTTTGCTGCTTCCGTTGTACAAAAATCCTGTCTTCTTCTGTAACTTCAGGGCTGAGTGATATGGCTATTATAAGATGAATAGCACTTCCATGTCGGGTAGCACATGCTGAAATCTGTGGAAATTGCTTCCTAGTAATGGGCTTGTGTTCTGGGTTCCACAATCTCTCTTTACTCTCCCACTATCAAAATCAAGTTATTATACGACTTGTCTAATTCCTTGATTTAACCTAGGTTGTTTTAACAGTCTCAAACATTGGAAACAAAACTTGAAATATTGTGCATTATCCAAACAGAGATAGAACTGTATGCTACTTCAGCTGGATGTTTCTCATTTCCCCTTGCTTAACAATCAGTTGAGGTATTGGAACTTCAGATTGCCTAATGAAAACAAGCAGTGAAGGTTAAAGCTAACTGTTGCTTGTTCTTGTAATGCACTTTTACTTGATTATTGCTAATAATTACTTTAGGTTGGTGTACTGCTTTTATCCAGTACTGTTGACCCCTTGGTTAACTTTACATTCTTGTATAAAATGCGGCTTGTTGAAAGAATGTTTCCTTGTTAAAAGTGCTTATAATAGTGCAATTTTTCAGTATTGCAATTATAACATAGACTGTATTAATAGCATAGTAATGTATAGTCTTCTCAGCACTTCCCCAGATCATAGGTTATTGATATGATTATGTATGTACACAAATATGGTACTCTCTGTTTACTGATCATGAAACCATGTAATACAGGTTTTTGTTGGCTTATGCTGAAACTTCTTGAGAGAAGCCCACTTTGAAAATGTGTTGCTGTTGAAGCTAATAGTGTGATTCAGGTACTGTCCTTTGATTGTACTGCATTTACAACTTGTTTTTTTGAGAGTTATAGGTAATTTGTACTCTACGGTATTGTGTGATGTTAAGAGAATTGTCCAGGCTTCTTAGGTTTAAAATGTCAAATCTTTTCAAACACAATATTCTCAAGTGAACAATAGTTTTGGTATCTTACAACTGTGTTTTTGTGCTGGAGCAAATCAACTTAAAACAGTTAGTTTACAGTATCCAAAGAAAATCTTAAAAGTAAAGTGGATGTATCTGGCTGGCCACTATTGGGGAAATATGGAACTGCACCAGATGGACCTTGCTCTGATCCAGCAGGGTTCTTAACCAGAAAATACTCCCCTCTGTCCTTACTGGTGAAGTTCCAATATCTTTAAGCGGGAGTTGCTTTTGTTTAATAATGCTTTCCCCCCCTTTAGATAGAGGGAAAGGCCGTCAGAGGCAAGCTATTTTGGGAGAACACCCCTCATCCTTTAGGCATGATGGCTATGGTAAGTTATATGACTTCCTGTTACGGGTTAAGTTGGAAAATAGGCCAATACAGTTGTAAATGTCTTGCTTCACTATTCAGGCACCAGTTCCCACATTTTTCTAGCAGCCCTCATTGTGCCACCTGAACCAGCTTGCTTTGCCTTAGTGCAGGGTGGGGAACCCCATGCCCAGGGGTCAGATTTGGCTCTTCAGGTCTGTTTAATTTGTCCCCAGAACTCTTGCCAGGCCACTCCCCTCACTGGCCTTGCTTTGCACCCTGCATGTTTATATCTGGCTAGAATGTGTCCTTGAACTCGGATGATGCCTCTTGCTTGGCTGGAGGGCTGACAGAGGTGTGGGAGGCTGTGTAGAAACAAGCCTACTGTACAGAGTTAAAATTTACATTTGTTGCTCCACCCACTGTTGCATCTGTGGCCCTGCCCACGACCGGCATGTGGCCCTCAGTAGGTTGTCCACAAGGGAATGTAGCCCTTGGATAGGGAGCTTTTCTCATGCCCTAGTGCACTTAGGTATAAAGATGTGTTCAGTTTGCATTCTTATGGTGCATCCATTTTTGACTATTTTTCATGATCTCATTTTTACTTTTAAATGCCAGTATTTTTTACACAGCTGACTATAAATCATGTTGTCATTCTGTGAGCAAACAAGATTTTTTTGTAAATTGCAGTTAACTTTGTCACAGTAGAAAATGAAACATTTCTTAATACTTCTCATATTGCACACATAAATCACTTCTAAAACTGAGGTTGAAACTTGCAGTAGCACACTTAGACCACCATCTAACACTTAGGTGTGCTGAAGCTCATTGAAATCAATAGTCTCCTTTATTCTTAAGTCTGGCTTGTGGCTTAAGCTGTTTATCTTGTGTTAGTCAACTGATCAACTGCCCGCCCCCCTCTGCATTTATTATCTGTGTATAAGACAACCCCAATTTTTTGCCTATAAGTTTTTTATAGCAAAAATCATCTTATACATGGAAAAATGTGGTATATTTTGGTTGCTTGAGTTAACATTCTTGTCTAGATAAACAATGTTTAAGTCATAGCTGCCAAGTTATCCCTTTTTTAAAGGGATTTTCCCTTATGCTGAATAGGCTTCCTCGCGAGAAAAGGGAAAACTTGGCAGCTATGGTTTAAGTAGTTGATGCTAAATCTGCATAGCCCATTATTGCAAAACCTTAATTGTAAGATCATTGGAAAACTGACAGCTTCTGAAACTTGGCAGCTTTAATCTTTGTATCAGATCAAATAAAACTTTTCCCAACCAAATTAACTAGACAGTACTTTCTCTTTAGGATCGCATGGTCCGCTGTTACCATTACCGAGCCGATACCGAATGGCATCTCGGGATACTCCAGAACTTGTTGCTTACCCACTTCCTCAGGCTTCCTCATCTTACATGCATGGGGGGAACCCCTCTGGTTCAGTTGTCATGGTTAGTGGATTGCACCAGCAGAAGATGAACTGCTCAAGAGTTTTCAACTTGTTCTGCTTGTACGGAAATATTGAAAAGGTAAAAGAAAAAGTCTAGGTACATAATAATAATAATAATATAATATATAATATATAATTTTATTATTTATACCCCGCCCACCTGGCTGGGTTTCCCCAGCCATTCTTAAACTTAAAAACATAATGAGTAATTACTGTGAAGAGAAACTAGAGCCACGCATATTCCAACCAAATTGGAAAATGCCCTAAGTTACCATCCTTTAAACTGTATTGTCTTTTTCTTCCAAAAAAAAAAACCCCAACAACCCTGCAGGTGAAGTTTATGAAGACTATTCCAGGCACAGCTTTAGTGGAAATGGGTGATGAATATGCTGTTGAAAGAGCAGTCACACATCTCAATAACGTCAAATTATTTGGGAAGAGACTTAATGTTTGGTATGTGTGCATTTCATCTTGCTACTAAAGCCAAAGCACATCTTTAATGTGTATTATACTAAAATGCTGCTGAATAAATGGGTTTTTTTTAAGAATACTGTTCTTATATGCAAAGATTTGTTATAACACTTCATTAATGTAAATACTATATTTGATATCCTTCAATAACTTGACAAATGTCAGTCACTAAGGTGAAACAAGTGAAATGTAGATTATACCTTTGAATTCATTTTTTGTATGTTAAGAAATTTGCTTTGTGAATTCCATAACCACCACCCCCTTTTTACACTCCCCAAAGATGTTCTTAAATACGTATTTTTTATTTGTAGTGTATCCAAACAGCATTCAGTTGTTCCTAGTCAGATATTCGAGCTGGAAGATGGGACAAGCAGTTATAAAGACTTTGCAATGAGCAAGAACAATCGCTTTACCAGTGCGGGTCAAGCTTCCAAGAATATCATTCAGCCACCATCCTGTGTGTTGCATTATTATAATGTTCCGCTGTGTGTGACAGAAGAGAGCTTTGTAAAGGTAGGAAGCTGCAGGAATCATAGCTGTTAAAGTGTAATTTAGGTTTCAGATGTCAGTATTTATCAACCCCCTTAAAGTAGACTCCATTTTTTATATCTTAGATCAGGGATGGGGAACTGGATCTGGCCAGTGGGGGCTGGATCTTGCAGCTACACTTGCTACAGGCCAGTTTTGATAGGTGGGCAGAAGCACATACCAGTCAATAATATGACAGGTGATGCATATCAAAGTAAAAAGGGGATTGATGTAACCACTGATCAGCTGATGGACAGTTATAGCAAGCTCATTTTAAGTTGAATTCCCAGCACCAATTGGCTGAATCTGGTAGGAATGCACCTTCAAAGAGACTTGTTGCCTTATCATAGACTGGTTTGAATTGAGGCCATCTGCTAAAAAGGAGGGGGAAACCATTTTAGCAAGCGGTTTAAAGGCAAACCATTTTCCGCTCATGGTGCAGTTCCTTTTGAAGGTGCTCTCCCACTGCATTCAGCTGATTGGCGGTGTTAAGTGTGCTTTGCTTCAGTAGCATGGCACCATTTATATTGAAACTGCTTGCTAAAATGGAAGAAAAAACCCTCTTGTTTTAGCAAGCTATTTTCATGCAGACCACTTCTAAACAGAACATGGGTGCACTAGAGAGTGGGGCCCATGCTGGACCTAATGAGCTCTGCAGGCTGGAGGTTCCCTACTGCTGTCTTAGATGCTTAGATGCTTTAAAAGTAAGTTATTCAACAATTTTGTGCCAAGTGTCCTCCTTATCCCAGAAATCGGCAGTTTCTGCAGCTCTGAAGTGACATCCTCTAGAATTAGATTGTTGATGTTTAATGAACATATTTTCACTTTTTTGTTCCAGCTGTGTGATGATCATGAAGTTCTGTCTTTTATCAAATACAAAGTATTTGATCCAAAGCGTAAGTGAATATTAGGTTTCTTTGAGCACTTAAATAAAGTCAAACTTACTGATGGTGATGTGAAGCAAACATTTTAAACTCTTGTTTTGACAGCTTCAGCAAAAACACTTTCTGGTCTGTTGGAGTGGGAATGCAAGACAGATGCAGTGGAAGCCCTTACAGTACTTAATCACTACCAGATAAGAGTCCCTAGTAAGTCACTGTATTGAAACATTCTTAAAGCGTTTTATTGGTTTATTTTAAAGAATTTATATGCCATCTCACTAATATAATACCAAGACTGTGTGCAATAAAACAATCCAGTACACCAGTGGTGTTCAACCAGTGTGCCATGGCACCCTGGGGTGCCTTGAATGATGGTCTGGGGTGCTGTGGGCAACACTGGCCTCTGTCAGTGAAGGACAATGAAGAAAACATGTAAAATGTTAACTGGTAACACTAAAGTGAAAGTAAGAGCAGAGGCCTTGATTTCAAGCCCCGTATCTAGTAGTAATTCTTTGTTCATTGTGAGTGATGTCACAAGTAATATCCAGTAGCAACTTGGTTAATTTGTATACCCACATACCATGCAGTGACCACAACAGCAATAGGTGTATTAGGAGAAAACTGTGTTTCCCATCAAGATGATAATGCTATTTAAATGGTCTGATTGTGTGATACTTCTGCAGCAGAAGTGCAACTGTGATGGAAGCCATGGGAACAACACCCTATGAAGCCATGTTTTCATGGAACTGGTTCCGTAGAAAGACAGTGTTTTCTTTCTAGGGGAAAGTTTCGGTTGAGTTTTGATGCATTATGCAAGTCACTAGGTTAAAGTTAAGCACTTGGTTAAAGAAATCTCTTTTCTGAGACTAGCAGGCTATCCAAAATGGCATTTGTGCTTAACAGTTTCCCTTTTATCTTGCAGATGGCTCTAATCCTTATACCTTGAAGCTTTGCTTCTCTACTTCCTCCCATTTGTAGAACAGAGGACAGCATGTTAAGGAGCTCCTTCCATCTTTATTTACACACTTGAAGAAATCGTATGTTGTCTGCAGGCTCTAGGTTTTCTTGTCTCAATCTAACTTAAGTTCATTTTGTTTTATAATGAACGTGTTTTTACACAACCATTTTCCTGTTGGCTTCTGAAGAGTAAATGACAGTATATTACATAGAGCTTTTTCACTTGTGTAACGGTTATCTACAGGTGTTTGAACTGCCTTATAGGCAGCATGTGCAAAAAACTCTATACAGCAGACCTTAAACACAGTTTCCACACAGCAGTAAAATGTACATTTTCATTTACAATCACTATTTTCCACTTTGGTTTAAATGGCAAGTTGGATTATTATATTGGAATATTAGATGTAAAATTGCTGGTTACTTCTGGTTAAAACTGTATACGTTGCAACAATTTTAAAAGCAGAACTAAATTTGTAAATCCTTTTCACTTTGATATTTAGTAATATAACTGTCACTGATTTTTAAGAGAAACTTCACAGGAAGAACGTTTTTTTTTTGCAGAATGAATTGAAACTTACTTTAAATAGTGTCTTCTCAGAATAAATTTTTCACTCCCATTAGCATGATGTCCTTATTGCTAATTCTAACTTGGAATGTCCTTACAAAAAATAAACACCAACCTGAATGAATACAATTTCTCATTTGCTTTGTGATGAAAGTCTTTGGCACTAAAGGAAACTGCTTATTGTCACAGGATGGTTTTGCGTCCTTGTATGAACCAAGATAGAGTGGGGAGAGACACAAAACAGCAAGGCAGGCTATGGCTTACTGGGACCCTGCTGATGTGTAGAGAGAATCTCACACCTACTCATATCTCCTACGTGGCTTACTCCCAGTAGTCGTGTACAGCATTGGGACCTTAATGCTTCTATTCCTCCCCACCCTTCACAATACACACAAATTGGGGAAGGGACGGGGATTCTTAAAAAAAAATAATCATAGTTTTTCCTACTAAGTTTTGTTCGTATGTTAGGTGTTTTCATGTTTTTATATTGTAAACCACCTTGTGATCCTCAGATGAAATTCAGTGAATGATGGTGATGATTTTTGTTGCTTTTTTTCTGCAATTTTTCCAACTTTTGGGAATACTGTAGATCAGGGGTTGGAATCTGTGGCCCTCTGCATATTGTTAAATATTGTTAAATTTCAACTCCCATCAGCCCCAGCCATCATGGTCAAGGAGAGCCTCAGTTCCCTCTCCTTCTTGGAGTAGTGGTTCCCACCCGACCCACAAGTTGAAGACTGATATGTTAGAAGACTTCATTAAAGTATCAAATCAGATCCGTTTAGGCCAGAGTAGGCAACATACAGCATTTTTATGTGCAAATTGGTCATCCCATGAATTTGTGATTGATACAAGAACAAAGTTCAGATTGGGGGGGGGCAGGAGGGGGGAATCTTATTAGTTGGTATTTTTAGACCCATGGGAGCCAGAAACCTGTGCCAGGTACCGGTACATTGGGGCTGTACTAGTAAGAGCTCTGATTGATTTGAAGTAAGCCACCAGAGCTCTTACCAATACATCCCAATCTACCTTCTGCCCATCCCTGCTCTAGTGCTCCCTAATAATTATGGTGGAAAAAAAACATGTGCCTTCAGGGTGTTCCCTGCAAAGCAGCCACCAGAGGGAGGCCTGCAGCCAGGGATTAGCTGCCAAACACTCACCTCTCCTACAGGAGAGAGATTTAAACCAACCCTATCTGTAACCCATTCTTTTTATTGTCTAGGAGTGGGTAACTGATATAATTAGGAATGTGTCTAATTGTTTCAGAGCTTGTGCACTTACGCGTGATGCAAGCCTTGACAAGGTTTCCTTTGCTTGGGGCAGAACAATAGCCTCCTTTTCCAAGGTTTATGTTGAATTGTAGTGGCAGGCCTGGTAACAAAAAGCAGGATTCTGCACCTCGTTTCTTAAAACTAGCTTTCATTTAGGAGTAAAGGACTGCAAAAAGTAAGAAAACCTTATTCACAAGAATAAAACTATTTCATGCTTGGCTTCTCCAAGCAGTAGCTATTAAACAAGAATTTATAGATTCATTATTTCTGTAATGAGAAGTGGCGATTGCATTCCCTCAAAAGCAAGAGTAGCCAGCGTGGCACCTTCCAGATGCTGCAAACATAAGCCCCTGCCAACATGGTCATGATGGGAGCGGGAGTCCCCCACATTTGAAGGGCGCTGTATTGAGAATCCCTCTTCTAAAGGATCAGGTTCCCAGTTTGGTGGTGCTCTCGGATCCAGCTTTGTCACCAGAGGCTCAGCTGACTACAGTGGCATAAGAGCACCTTTACCGGCCGAGGCTGGTGAACTGGCTGTTTTTTTGTGGATGTAGCTGCAGTTGCCCTGGTAACATTCAGGTTAGACTACTGCAATGCAAACGAGGAGCTACCCCGAAGAATACTCAGAAACTGCCGTTCGCTCAGGAGACAATTCCTTGAGGGTTAACTTGCATCGGTCTCTGAGAACATACCTCACCGGTACTAAAATATATCCACTGGGTTTTATTTCTGACCTCAGTTCAAAATGCTACCATTAGACTTTACCCCCATGAAGTTGTCTAGATACAAGGGTACAGTGGTACCTCTACTTACGAATAACTCTACTTACGAATGGAGCTCCATCCGCCATCTTGGATGCTGTTTAGATAGGATTTTTTCTACTTACGAATTTTTAGATAGGGTTGCTTCTACTTACGAATTTTTTCTCCCAATGCATTCCTATGGGATTCGACTTACAATTTTTTTCTACTTACAAATGTGCCTTCGAAACGCATTAAATTCGTAAGTAGAGGTACCACTGTATTTTGTGGCACCAGAATGCAGGTGCCACTGGTGCAGCAGCAGCAATCTGCAGAGGAAACTGGCACAGCCTTGTAGAGTGCAGCTGTGGCCATGGTTCTTATTTTAAAATATGTTGACGCTGTTATGCACATAACCACCAGCAATTAAAATGAACTTTGGAGTACTGGGTCGATTCTCCTCTTCCTTCCAGAATTGAGGTCAATCATTCCAGAAGTCAGTCTGCCTTTATCTAGCTTGCAGGCATAAACCAGTCCCAAAAGTCAGTGTGTGGTAGAAACAATTTTGGAGCTCCCTTTTGCCCGTGTATATGATGACAGGCAGCCACTTAGCTACAAATTGGCCCTTAGTCACTATTCACTTAGCACTGCAATGCCACATAAGTCTTCCCCCCCCCAAACCCAGGGCTAGTTGCCAAACCCTGGTGATCCAGTCCTTAATTTTAAAGTCTTCAGCCTTCTAGTTGCCTGCTATCTCTGCCCAAGTTCCTTATGAATAATTTCCCCTTTCTGCCCCGCTGGAACAGATAGAAGGCCAACAGTATTACAATCTGGGCTGTAACATTTGAAACGAACTCAAACTCTGCCTGCCCAAACCCCTGGGTTGTTGAACATGTCCACCAAAGATAGAATACGGTTCTTGTTTCATGTTTCCCAGGACTACCTATAAAAGCCAGTTCTCAACATTCATTACAGCACTGCAGTAGGGCGGGTGGTGCAATGCATGCAGAGGCATTGAGGACAGGGCGCTCTTGTGCACCCCTGCTTTCAGCTTTCGTGTATTCAGCCAAATGTCTAAGCATGTCTAGTATGCCCAATGAAAGGAACCCAGGATGGGGCATTGTAGAAAGAAGCCGCCCCTTTTTTAAATGGCTGTGTTCCATCTGCAGCGGGCAGCAGGTTTGGCTTCTACCCTGCAACTCTCGGGTCCAGATAATGAATGTGGCCCTCCAAACCTTTCCACCTGGCCCCTTGACACTCTTCCAGTCTACACCCCAAGGGTTTTTGCCTGGCTGGAATATGTCCTTGAACTCTGATCATGCCTCTTTCCCACCCCTGCTCTACTCCTGATTTCCTTTCTTTACTCACTCATCTTCAGGTGAACAGTTGCCTTGCTATGCCAGAAGGGACACTGTTGCAATGATGTGACCAAACCAACAGTTTCTGAGCCCTGACACTTGGCAGGCTGGCCCACGCAGGGCTCTTCCAGAAGGGCACAATGTGGCTTTGCATAAACAGCACATGCAAGCATACTACACCCCCTTAAAGCAGGGAGGGACCATTTTCAGTTTGAGGGTTGCATTGTGGGGAAGGGGGTGTCAGGGGCAATAGTGTGTGGAGCAGCAGATGTGAGACTGTCCTTTGTACACTATCTTACATTCAAAACCTAGTCCATGCATTGCGTCAGAATTGTATTAACAAATCTTGCGCTCTCCCAGTCATTTTTGCAGAGGAAAAAAGCATTTTTGCTTCCGTTGTGAGAGTGCCTCTCTGCTAACAATGATCCAAGGAGTCCTAGTGACTCCCTCTTTGTCATTGAGGATGATAACCTAAAAACCTAGTTTTGTTTCTCTGTGTGAATTAAGCTGCTTTAATCTCTGGCAGAAGCTGCATTTTTGCCTCGTTGCTGCTTCCTTGGGGAAACTGATCTGCTTCCAAAGTGACGGCAAGGGGCTGAAACATCCAATATAGTACAGCCACAGCTGGCTCGGTGGTGTAAAAATTATAAGTCTCTAGACAAACTGGAATTTGTGGATAAGAGAGAATGCATAGTAGCAGCACAAATCAAAATGTGTATAGCCATATGCAGTTAAAAAAATAAGATAATGCCTTAAGGTCAGGAGTGAATTGACCACCTGGGAGTAAAGGCTGCTTCTCCAGAGGGACTTGTGCTGGATTCAGAACACTGAATCATTCTGCTCCTTTACCCATCCTCCTTTGCAGAATTTTATCATGTTCCATGCGCAGCAGGGTCCTCTGCCTAGATTACATGTGTGAAAGACAGATCAGAGCGTCTGCCCTTCTTATAAATACTAGGCCTGTGTCTTGAGCACAGCACACGTGGGGCAGGTGTTCCTTATGAGCAATGACATCACCCCTCATAGTGGACGACTTGAGTCAGAGCCTGCTCCTGCCAAAGCATGAAGAAAAGGAACTCTCTCGGCAGCAGAAATCAGCTGCAAGCCAGCTGTCTTTTCTTTTCTGCTATACAGTGGTACCTCGGTTTATGAACACAATTGGTTCCAGACGTCTGTTCATAAACTGAAGCGTTCATAAACTGAAGCGAACTTTCCCATTGAAAGTAATGGAAAGTGGATTAATCTGTTCCAGGCAGTCCGCAGAGTACTTAAACTGAAGCGTTCATAAACTGAAGCAAACTTTCCAATTAAAAGTAATGGAAAGTGGATTAATCCATTCCAGACAGGTCCGCAGAGTACTCAACCTGAAGCGTACTTAACCCGAAGCATGGGTGTAATTGGTTCCGGAAGTCTGTTCATAAACTGAAGCTTTCATAAACTGAAGCAAACTTTCCCACTGAAAGTAATGGAAAGTGAATTTATCCGTTCCAGATGGGTCTGCGGTGTTCGTAAACCGAAAATTCGTAAACCGAGGTGTTCATAAACCGAGGTTCCACTGTACAAGATTCAAGCAAAAGCTTTAATAAGGAACTGGCCTTATCACTAGCTTGTTCAGGAAAAAGAGCATTTACTTTTAGTTTTTTCTTGCTCTGTTCAAATACTGTTCAAGATAATTATTTGCAGGTATATCCTGCAATTCACTCTTTTGACCCAAAAATGGTTTGGGGGGCGTACCACAGGTATCAGTGGCTCTCCAGATGTTGGGTTGATGGGGAAGTCATCAACATCTGGAGGGCTACATGATCCCCATCTCTGGTGTGCAGGCGGAATCCCTCCCTGATACCATTAAGGTCCCACAGGTTCAGAGTGATCCCACAGTAAGGCTTGAGTCCTGAGAGGCTGCTAAGTAAATGAGTAACAAGACATTCATAGGTTCCTCTTACCATTTGATAGGCAGGAGGTAAGTCATACTCCTGCGTTTAGGGTTTCAGAAGCAAATTAAGCTACAATCTTGCATGCTCGGTCCCAGCTCCTGCCAACCTAGCAGTTCAAAAGCACTTCAAGTGCAAGTAGATAAATAGGTACCGCTCCAGCAGGAAGGTAAACAGTGTATCCGTGCGCTGCTCTGGTTCACCAGAAGCGGCTTAGTCATGCTGGCCACATGACCTGGAAGCTGTACGCCGGCTCCCTCGGCCAATAAAGTGAGTTGAGCGCAGCAACCTCAGAGTCATCCACGACTGGACCTAATGGTCAGGGATCCCTTTACCTTTACAGTGGAAGTCGGGGAGAATACGTGCGTAGAAATGTAAAAACAATGGTTTGTTCTTGGGAGACTATATGCAGCCTTGACCTTTGTGTCAAAAGCCCGGTTGCGTTCAATAGGCATTAGCACAGTTCAAGGATACAGCTGAGCAAGGCAAAAGCAGAATAAATGTAAGGAAGAATCTCCAGTGCTTTGGTTTACCACATGATCTACTGGAAAAGAAAGGGAGAGTATATAGGATATTAATGTGCAAACCCCAGGATCTAAAAAATTGCTGCTTCTGTCTGACTGCAAACAATTTGGAGAGTTTTCCATCTTCTCTCTCAGTTTATTTGCCTACTTAGGCAGAGAATCATTTGGATATTTGCCTGTTTTATGTGCAGTGCTTGGGGCACGTCCCTGTAGCAGCATTTGCAGAGGCCTAGTAATGCAAATGTTTATTACTTTTCTGTTTCCTCCTGTCTAAGCCCAATGTTTATTTTCTTTCCTGCATTCTGCTTGCTTGCTGCTCCTACAATAACTGTGGAAAGTACCATTGCCCAAGCAAAGGTAATTCTTCGAAACTCGAAACAGTTTGCACGAGGGGGACGAACACCAGTTTAGATTTTCTAATGGAAAACAGTGGTGCACATGGAGAACTCTTAAGCATGCCCTGTTATGAAATGATTGTGTAATGCAATTCCCGTTGCTTAGTTAGGTTGCTGGAAGCAACTTTACTTAATAGCAGTGCTGCTATTTGAATGGCCATGTGATGCAATCCATCCATTCCCTGGTGTCTGTTTTTTGTTTGCCACTGGGGGAAAGAGACTTTGAGGGGAAGGCGGTGCTTTAGTCTTTCCAGTTTCTGCTGGCTGCAGAGCTACAAGAAGAACAAGCCCTGCCTACTTTTATAGGTAATTTTGGAGCTTGCAAGTGTGAGGCCTGCTGAATGTCCCTGTGTCATTCACAACTAGGGTTGCCAACTTCTTCTTTTTTACTGGGCCCAGCTTCTATGTTTTTTAGCAAATCCAGCCCTGCCCCCATCACTGTGAAAAGCTTTTTGCAAATCGCTGTCCTTGAAGTACCAAGTCTGGACTGAGTTGTTTTCTGGTGGCAGTCCAGAGATTGATGAGCCTCCCTTTATATTCCTTGATGCAGTGGGAGGCTGCATGCCAGGATTCTTCTGCTCTCATTTAGCCCCTTGGCTCATCTCCTTTTCCATGCCTTTTCTCCAACCTGCTGCGCTGCACACCTGGAACCCTGCTAAGTACATTCTTCCTATAAAGCGCTACAATACCACTTTCAGCAGTCATGGCTTCCCCCAAAGAATTATGGGAGCTATACTTTGTTAAGGGGGCTGAGAGTTGTTGCAAGGTCTGTAGTTCCCCTCACAGAGATACAATTTTCATAGTGGTTTAACAGTCAGCCCTCGTTCCAGGGAACTCTGGGACAGATTGAGATACAATCTCTCTTTGACAACTTTCAATGAAGGAAAGTCCAGCACCCGACTTTGCTCTTCGTATCACACCCTCAAGTCTTAAGGCTGCCCTATGTTCCCAGTCCTTGGTCCTTGTGTTGTTGATCATGACATAATCAGTCCCGGCTTACTGGCCAGCAGGTAACAGGCTTTAGTATAAGACCTTTGGACTTTATAGAGAGGGAGAGAAATCTTTGAGATTCAAGTGTGCAGACTAGAATTACTAAGTTTGCAGTTATAGGTAGGTAGCCGTGTTGTTCTGACGTAGTTGAAACAAAATAAAAAAATTCCTTCCAGCAGCACCTTAAAGACCAACTATACCAAAATAAAAACTTAGTTGGTTTTTAAGGTGCTGCTGGAAGGAATTTTTTTATAAGTTTGCAGTGCAGGTTGTAGATCGCTGGCGCCCAGCAATGAATCTGCATTCACATAGAATGTATGCCTATGGGAAGGGATTGCCTTCCATTTAATTTAATATAAAAAGTAGTGTTTGGGTACTTAAAAATAAAAATTTAAATAATATCAGCAACAAAATCATAGGCCCATACACATGCACCTCCATAACTATGTGCCTGCATTTTTGTTTTCCCTTGCAAAATGCACATCAGCTGTAGGATTTTAGGAACCTTTGGGCTTTCTTAAACTGGATGTATTGACATTTTTGGTCCCTGACAAACAGCTGAACTCATCAGTCTCTGCAGTAGGCCTTGTCTCAGCCTCTGAGCTCTGAAATAAGAAATGGTCACTCAAACTGTGGAACCACGTGCCACTTTTTGACTTGAATTGTGAAGCACAATGTGGAAAGCACATTTCTTACTTGACATTTTTGTTCTCAATGCACAACTGATGGAGAAACACGACAACATCATCCCATAGCTGTCAACCTTTCCCTTTTCTCATGAGGAATCCTATTCAGAATAAGGGAATTTCCCTTTTAAAAAGGGGAAAGTTGACAGCTATGTCATCCACGTTTAGACTGTGTACACATCAGAGAGTTAATATGCATGCCCATGGGTCACCCACATGGGTCATTTTTCCTGAGCTTCCTTTTGCCCATGCATGAGTACTTCTGATTGAGCTGTCATCTCAGTGGTTTCCCATTTGCACTATTGGGCGGTCCTTGATGGAATGTATTTGTACTGTGTTGTTGTCCACACCACTTCCTTACCTCCCGGAGTTCTGAGAACCGGAAGTCCACTGTGGGAATGTACACAGGTATTTGCAAATTGATCCATGAGAAGGGGAGGCAGTGAGTCACACTTTCCTCAGGCCTCGATGGGGCTAAGCTGGTCAGGGGCCCCTGCCAGGGACCAGCTGCTTTTTTGTTTGTTTTTTTAACTTTATTCTAACAAGACTCCTACCCCGGGCCTCAAACAAGCTCTGCCCAGGCCCCAAAAGTCTAATGTCTTTTCAGGCCCTGGGTAGACTGTTTTATTATGTTTTCAGGTCACTTCTAGTACCGGTACTACCTAGTGCCAGGAATAAAGTAAATTTGCTGGAGCAACCAATTGCTATGATCCAAAGGGAGAGGGTTCAGCACCTCCTCTTTGTGTTTTTATTCTAAGATACCACACTTTATAGGAATGATTTGAATGATGACCCCATCATGTCTGGGCTGGTCTTCGGTTTGCTTTTGCATTGACCGTTTAATCTTGCAGTAATTATTTAAAAATCCAGTTCTACGTTTAAGTGATACAGATCTACATTTCTGTTTAAACAGACCTAGTTTCTCCCCCGCCCCCTGTGCATTCCAGCCCATCTAGCAGAAATACTTGCTGGTTTCCTCTCTTCTGGATCTCAGGGTTGCCAAATTCCACTGTAAAAGATTGCATTCCTGAGAGACAGCTGCATGAAAACAAGAGAAAATGATCACTGATCATTGGCTTCCGCTTTGAAAATCTCAGCAATGCCTTCCTGCACACAGAAGTGGCCTGACCCTCTGAACTCTTGCTCTAGGGAGTGGGGGGACGGGGGACACGCAGATCCAAGCAAAAGGGTTTCTTCACCAAAGCTAGGCCGAACACCTCCCCTTGTTATGATAACTTTGCTTGGATGAAATGTAAAAATGTAAAGTTTGATTTAATATGGTGCCCTCCAGATGCTGTTGGACTCCCAATTCCCATCAGCCCCAGTAAGCACAGTCATTGGTCAAGAAGGATGAATGTTGTCATCTAGCAACATCTGGAGGGCCACAGATTTCCCATCCTTGATTTAAAGGTAAAGGGACCCCTGACCATTAGGTCCAGTCGTGACCGACTCTGGGGTTGCGCGCTCATCTCGCATTATTGGCCGAGGGAGCCGGCGTATAGCTTCCAGGTCATGTGGCCAGCATGACAAAGCCGCTTCTGGCAAACCAGAGCAGCACATGGAAACGCCGTTTACCTTCCCGCTGTAGCGGTTCCTATTTATCTACTTGCATTTTGACGTGCTTTCGAACTGCTAGGTTGGCAGGAGCTGGGACCAAGCAACGGGAGCTCACCCCGTCACAGGGATTCGAACCGCCAACCTTCTGATCAGCAAGCCCTAGGCTCAGTGGTTTAACCACAGCGCCACCTGGGTCCCACCCTTGATTTAACATGGCACAAAACATGTCGAATCCATCATGTTTTATTTCATTGCCCATTTAATGCAAATATATATTTTAAGTATTTGGGCCACACTCATTGAAGGAGGAGAGGATCTATTGCACTGATTCTTCCAGCGTGACCTACCTGTTGAATAATGGCAAGGATGACATTGTGGAGAATGCGGCAATATTTTTGAGTGACGCCATGAAATTACGTCCCCCCATAGGTCCCAAGAGTCACCTTTGTATCTCCCGACATCTGGACAGTCTTACCTCCTACTATGTTTTGTTACCTGTGTTCCAATCCATGTATACAACGTACTCTTACTATGCCAATAAAGGAGATTGATAGATAGATAGATTGAACACTTGGTAAAATCTATTGCAGTTAACCCTCAAATGCTCATTAAATGCCTTCTAATGTCCTATTTCATCTGTCTACAAAACAATTCAAGATGAATCACAATTGCCATGCCTAGCTGGTTCTCTTTTCATGCATACAACGGCAACCTCACAGAGTCTTAATGGTTTATTCTTTTCAGCGTTCTGGAATAGACATTCACTATGTACAGTACCTAAAAGCAGCTAGTTCTGTGCTGTAAAAAGGCAGGTACAGGCCCTTTCAGTTCAGCTAGGCCATAGACTCAAAAGAAAACGGAATGATCAAAATGCAGGCTTATGAAATTATTATTTTCCCCAACAAGGCCACTTCTGCAGCACCACCCTGCTTTCCTGACATCTTGGCCCAAAGGCTTGTTGTAAATATGGCTCCATTCTTTCAAGGGGTGGTCTACCCTGGAAAAACACCGCCTTATGAACCCAACTGGCCTCTTTCCCCTCTGGATTTCCACCTGCTCTCTGTCACAGAGTCTCAGTGTCACTGTGAATTCCATTGGCATGAGGCTGGCTGCCCTTCGAGGTCACTAATGAAGGGTATCGGAGACATACAGACTTGACAAGGTCTCCCACTGGGATACATTCCCCCAAGCTTACACTAGATCACCAATCAGAACGTTTCACTGTTACTTATTATGAAGAGCACTGCTACATTATTTTAGTTTATGTTTTGGTTGGGGGGGGATACAGCCTAGAAGGGGCAGCTGCACTGCTCAGTGCTCTTGGGGTGGGGTAGGAACTGATGCCTGTCTGTCAGACTGACTATTTGTACTCTTTCCAAAGATAATTCCTCCAGCATCAAAACTGAATGTTTAAACTAGGCTCTGATTGTTTGGGGGCAGCTGGGGAAGAGTGGGAAGCTTAATTCCCCACACCTAATTGTACTTGGAGGAGAAGCGCATGGCATTTATGAGTGTCAATGTATTGAGCATGATGCTTTAGTTAGAATCATAGAGTTGGAAGAGACCACAAGGGCCATCCAGTCCAACCCCCTGCCGAGCAGGAAACCATCAAAGCATTCTTGACATATGCCTGTCAAGCCTCTGCTTAAAGACCTCCAAAGGAGGAGACTCCACCACACTCCTTGGTAGCAAATTCCACTGCCGAACAGCTCTTACTGTCAGGAAGTTCTTCCTAATGTTTAGGTGGAATCTTCTTTCTTGTAGTTTGAATCCATTGCTCCATGTCCGCTTCTCTGGAGCAGCAGAAAACAACCTTTCTCCCTCCTCTATATGACATCCTTTTATATATTTGAACATGGCTATCATATCACCCCTTAACCTTCTCTTCTCCAGGCTAAACATACCCAGCTCCCTAAGCCGTTCCTCATAAGGCATCGTTTCCAGGCCTTTGACCATTTTCATTGCCCTCTTCTGGACACGTTCCAGCTTGTCAGTATCCTTCTTGAACTGTGGTGCCCAGAACTGGACACAGTACTCCAGGTGAGGTCTGACCAGAGCAGAATACAGTGGTACTATTACTTCCCTTGATCTAGATGCTATACTCCTATTGATGCAGCCCAGAACTCCATTGGCTTTTTTAGCTGCTGCAACAGTTAACAAGTACTATCTCTGCAGCCTGAAATTCTCCCTCCCTTTGGGTGGGTGAGGGAGGGATTTCAGCTGCTCTTCTCCTTTCTTAGAGATTTTGTAGAGATTTTGCTAAATTTGTCCCAGTTGAGTCTTTTGTTGGGGTTTCCATTGCATTTGGGCCCCAAAGCTGTTCCATGACTTGGGCACTTGTCAGTAAATGTCTCTGTTTTGATAAGGGGTGCATCGGAAGAGAGGAGAGGTCTCATTTGGACTGTTTGTGGTGGCTTCTACGGTAGCAATGTTGTGAACTTCCCCAAGATCTACAGATAAAGGGCGGTAAACTAGGGCTGCCACACGTCTGGAACTTCCTGGACATAGCTTGGATCCGGCTGTCAGAAACAGTGTCTGGGAAAATCCGGATGTATGGCAACCCATGTCAGAAGTGTAGATTTTGGCGAATTTCCAAAAAGAAGAAGAAAAAGCCAAAATAATTGTGCCCCCCCCCCAAGCTCTCAACAACTCTTATGTCCGGATTTTCACTTTTTGAAATATGGCTACCCTAGGTAAACTAAATAAATTAAACCACAACAAGGTTACTCAATATTTGGATCTGATGAACTACATATTTAATATGACGACAACAACTACCGTTACTACTGATGGGCCGCCTCACATATCAGTGGGCCTCCTATAGGCAGTGGTGGCGGTGACACTTTGATTCAGGAGCCACCATTTTCATTTCCACAATGTCCACAAAGCAATGCAGAAATTAAAATGGCAATCCCAGCTGCCTGATGTAGGGAACTCAAACAAGTGTCAATGCCAGTGGTCCCTGCGGTCCATTTGAGCTTCGACAGTTGCCCCTTGGGTGCTTGGTGCTCATGCTGGGCCTCAGTTGGCATAGCAACATGGGAGTTAAATAGAGAGTTAAATAGATAGGGCCCAGCTGCCACGGAGTTTATAGTCTCTAAGGTCACACCCAAAGCATTACATTTAAAGCACATGGCTTTCCTCAAAGAATCTCTGGGGAATGTAGTCTGTTAAACGTGCTGGGAATTATAGCTCTGTGAGGGGGTAAACTACAGTTCCCATGATTCTTTGGGCAGAAGCCCTGACTGTTAAAGTGATATAAATGTCCTTTAAATGTATGCTGGGGGGTGGGGTGACATACCATAGTGCAGAAACAACACAGGGATGGAGGAGCAGAGAAGGTAGAGAGAGAAGAATGTGGGTAAGTGACTTTACTCTCTCCTCTGACCCTGGGGCTAAAATTAAAATAACAATAACTTATTTGCCGATAATCCATGACATCTCAAAAAAGGTACCTGTGCTGGCCCCGGGGGGCCCACCCCAGTGGACACTGGGTGGGATGACCAGAAACTCACCCGGGGCTGAGCAGAGGCATGGTCAACAGTCCAGGACAGCAACGGTAGGTCAAAGCGAGGCAACCAAGTCCAGGGGCTGGGCAAAAGCAGAGTCAGGAAACAGTCCGTGGGTCTAGCCAGGTAGTCGGAGGTCAAGGACACGCCAAGGGTTTGTCTGTAAAACAGGGTCAAAGTCCAGTCCTAAGTTAGGAGTCCAGCAAGGGGTCAGTCCGGCAGGAAGCCAGACAGGAAGCAGGGCACGAGGTCACAGGCGGGCTCACGGTAGCAACTACGTTGCTCACGCAACTTGGGGCTGGGTTTGGCTGGCTTTTATCTGCCCCGAGGCATGAGCCGGCCCCGATCCTCCAGTGACTCGCCTCTCCTTCTGGCCTGGAGGCGAGCACTCCTGCTGCAAGGACTTAGTTCCCTTCGCCTCTCTGCCCTTCGCCTCTGCAGCTCAGGAGAGGCTGGTGGGTTACTTGACCCAGGGGCAGACTCAGCTTCCCCTGACGGGGCTGGGAGTGGAGCAGCTGCAGGCAATGGGTCCTCCATCACATCGTGGCCCAGAGCAGACTCAGCTGATGTCTGCACCTGAGGATCCTGCGCAGGTGAGGACCCTTCAGGTTCAGGACCTAGACCTAGCTCAGCTGGTTCTGGAGGCGAGGAACCCTGTGCAGGCTGAGACACCTCAGGTTCACCATCTGAGTCCGAATCCCAGGCCATCACAGTACCTGTAGTGGGTGTCTCACACCGCCATGAGTCTTCTTCCCACTCAACTCATGTATGTTCTGTCAAGAAAAGATTTCAGAAACAGTTCGCAGCGAACAATATTCCTTCTGATTCCTTTCATGACGGGGTTTGTATGCAGTTCTCAAATTGAAGAGCAGGGGGTGGAGAGGACACCCTTGCCCCCTTTTTAAGCTTCTGTCCCTGTTTAGGGGGTGGGAGGTGGGGTGATTTGATGAAAAGTAAGGAGGAATCGGGGAAGAATGTGTGGGTTTCATTACTGGTCCTCCTATCTCCCCACCCCCAGGATTCAAGCAACTTAGCCAGGTTCACAAGGGGGGCTATCCCGGGGCATCCTATGTATGCACTTCTGGGATTAGGGGGGGGGAGGGAATGAGAAGCTGTGAAACGGAGAGGCGATACCCACTTTGAAAGCTTCATAGCCTGCCCTGGCCTCTCTGAGAGCATTTGAGGAACCTCAGTCACTCCTATATACATTACTGGAATTTGTCTGGCATGGTGCATTATGAGGTCGCATTCTGGGCACTGTATACTCCCTTCAGTTGATTTGCACCACTGAGGTGTCCTCTAGAAGCCTACATTATACAGGCAAAGGTAAAGGGATTTATTGCCACTAAAATTAGCCGGTGGACTTGAATTTCCAATGCCAAGACGTTCCCTTTCAGTTTATCCTAGTATTTCGCTTCCTAGGTCTAGGCTCCTCTGTGACATCACAGCAGCTAACCTAATAACGGTCTAGAAACTCGTCTGCAAAGGACCACTGGGGACATTAGAGCAGCTCACTCACTCAGTCAGGCCTTTGGACTGTGAACCTATAATTTAGTATAGACAGCACTGAGCAGACATCGTGGGTATCCCTTGTATAGCCATGTATAAGTTCAGCTACATGTAACAGCCATCCTTGTTTGTCTCTATGCTTAGACTTCCCATCTGGCTAATTTGAGAAATCTGGCTTTATAATGTACAGTGTTCCACGCTATTATGGCCTTCACGCCCTGTGCTACGCACCTAAGACACAGTTGCCTTTCAGAGTGCAAAAGCTTGATGTCATTTGCTGTCACTGAAAAGCACAAAAAGCACCAGCGGATTCTGCGAAAACAAATGGAGTGAAACTTGAGTCACATAAATTTTTCTCAGCGGTCAGCTCCACATCTCATGACAAGCATACTTCAAGTGTGCCCTTTTGCTGTATCATCTCAGGGTCCTGCTAAATTGAAGCTTAGGACTCAATAAGCTTGTACCCAAGGCTGAGCAGTTGCCTTCCTTCTTAGTGGTAAGACATCCAACTGTTCATGTCCACCTGTTTAGAAGTCAGACTTAATGAGATTTCAATCCTTGGCTCCGCAACCGCTGTACAGATTGTCCCATGGATCAAATGTACCAGCTTTTTACCTTGCAAGCTTATTCTTTTCTACATACTGCCAGTCACTGTCAAGTAAAGCAGAGACCACTGAAACATACAGTCTGAGTACATGCTATACTTTTAAATCAAATTCAGGCCAAAATCCTATCTAGTCCAGCCAGCATCTTGCTCTCATTGGGACCATTTCTACAGATTGGTACCAGAGCTTTATTCTTAGCGCAGACACAAATCAATGGAAAAGTCAATGCTTACAAGGATCTGGATATATGAGAGCTGATTTTAATCAGCCAGAGTTGTGACAGTTAATTCATTTGTGTGCACTACATTGGGAACAGTGGCCTATTTATTGTTACATGTATTTTTAAAAAGCCCGCCTGCCTTACTTTCCTCACACAGGGCAAAAAACAAACAAAGCACAACAGAATAAAATCAAACAATTTCACGCCATTCTGGTATACAAGTTGTATATCAAAAATGGCTGGTTTCTGTGATGTGCATGCTTTGGGCAAATGAAACATAGCTCAACTTTCTCTGTGCATTTTGTTCTTCTTTCACCAGTCGTAGAGAGGGGATTTTGAGGTTACAAAGGTATATTTGTCTGAATCTGTCAGAGAAGGTCAAATGCAGGATAAACTGGCACAGATCTTAAAGACAACAATCACTTCAACCATGCACATTCATGGTTCTAGAAGCATTTTAAAGTTATATTGATGTATGAACATTTTATGCCACCTTATACTGAGACATACTGTTGTTCCATCTATCCTTGACTGATGGCAACTCTTCAAGATCTCAGTCAGAGGTCTTGCCTAGTATGCCACTGGAGAGACCATGGATTTTCTGCAAGCAAAGTATGCACTCTGTAATTACCCCATCGGCAGCATTTAATTTTGCGTGTTTCTTAATTCCTTGTTGTGTACAAACCATGCCTTCAAAGCACATTCAAGGTACGTTCTCCTCATCAAATACTTCTGGGCACCGTAGTTTAAGGGTTGCTGCGAATTGTCAGTCTAGGAGGGGTAAACTACAGTTCCCGGAATTCCTTGAGGGAAAGAATATACTTCTAATGTGCTTAAAAGGGATAGTGTGTAATTCACAGCCCAGATTCTTTTATATATAAAAATGCCATACAGTAACAGTCAAGGACAGTGATTAATTGATAATGATAATAATCTTTTCCCAAATGCATACCTTCAAAGTTATAGCTGAACAAACCACTGACCAAGTTGATAAACCTGAGTCAATCCAGGGGCCACCTTCCTCCTCCTTGCCCAAAAAGATCGGAACTGTTGTTGGGGAATTGATAGCAGAGTCCCCACCTTCCTTCAACAGCTCATCAACACTGTGGTAACACTTCTACAGGTAGCACCTGCAGAATGCCGACTTGTTAGAGGAAGCGAGGAAGTGGTTTGTGTGTGAGAGAGAAAGGCTTGGAGGTGGGGGTGATATTTTCAAAGGGGGATTGTAGCAATTGCTGTGTATGATGATTAAATAGCACCCTCCGATTTTTGTCTTTCTGAGTGGTGATTCTCACTGCCGTCTCTTATTAACAGGCTGTGTGAGAAAACACCAGTCTGTGCTGGCTTCTAGGCTTGTGAGCCCATGGAGCGTGCATTCATTTTGGGATGAATGGGAAATTGAACCAACGCTGCTTCCAGATGACCTGTTTATCATGCATTTGTCCTGATTCATTTGCCCAAAGTTTGCAGGGACATAGCTGCCAAGTTTTCCCTTTTCTCGCGAGGAAGCCTATTGAGCATAAGGGAAAATCCCTTAAAAAAAGGGATAACTTGGCAGCTATGTGCAGGGAGGTTAGACAGTGTCAGCAATTTATTGAGCATTAATTCTGATTGGTATACAGGGACGTTAGACATTTTTTTTAAAAAAAGGAAGCTGCCTTATACAGAGTCATAGAATCAAATCATAGAAACATGGAACTGTAGAGTTGGAAGGGACCCCAAGGATCATCTAGCCCAACCCCAATGCAATCCCCCATATGGGGATTGAACCTGCAACCTTAGCATTATCGGCACCATGCTCTAACCAACTGAGCTATCCAGGCTGATATCCAGGCTGACCATTGGTTCATCTTGCTCATTGTTCTCTACAATGACTGGCAGTGGCTTTCCAGGGTCTTTCTTACCCACATTTTCCAGTGAATTTTCCTGTCACTTTCCTTATTGCAAAAGTCCAGCTTTGGGAGGACAAAGAAGGTTTGTTGCATAAGAGCAACAAACAAAATCAACTGCAATTGCACAAACTGAGGGTGCTAGCTGAATTCCATCAGAAAGCAGGGAACCCGTGAAAGCCCCACAAATGTAGCCCATTTGGTTCAATTTCCATTTGTCCTTAAATGAATACAGAGGGGCAAGAATGGAAGTCTCAGGCATGGCTCCCAATCAGGCCCATTTCGGGTTGTCCTTTTTGTGGTGGTTGCCGCAAAACTAGCAGGAAGTGCCACTTTGAATTGCCAGCCAATATGACTCTCAACCCCGGTAATAACTGCAATCTGGCAGCTGCGTCAATTTCTACAGTGTTTTCTCGGTGCAACATGCTTCACAAACCCGAAGTCATTAATCACAAAACACAGTCTGGCCTTAATTCTACAATTAATTTTCTAGAGCCTCTCCCATTTGTATCCATGAATCATTTTGTGGCTCCTCTTGCACATCATTTGGCACTTGGGGCTTATTTCATAAAGCAGCTGTATCTCCTTTGAAGTCTACATTGTCTGTACTATATCTGTCCTATTCCCATTGATTACAAGTGTTCTCTAAGTGACAGTGTCAGGTGACTGAGGGTAACACTCTCAAGGTCTAAAAGATTACCCAGGAAGTTGTTGTGAAGGAAGGCCGGGTATCGTATAACTGAGGTTGAGATCCTAAATCGAGCTTCTCCCCTGTCCTGTTATATAATCTGGTCTAGTTAATCTCCCAGTATGCTGGTGTTTCTAAATGTGCCAGAGTCTAGGGCTATTGCTTTTGGAATCGAGAGAGTTGCTTCCAGATTTGCCTGTTTATTGAGCATTCGTCTTTCTTTGTACAACATTTGTGGGGAGGTGAGATGACAGTGAGGTCCACCCCTGAGGGCCTTCTGGCGGTTTCCTCACTGTGAGAAGTGAAGTTACAGGGAACCAGGCAAGGGGGCCTTCTCTGCAGTAGCACCATCCCTGTGGAACGCCCTCTCATCATGATTGTTAAGTTGTGGGTAAGCAGCAGACGACACAGTGATTCTCCAAACAGCTCTTTATTTGAGTCAGAACAGAACTGAAGTGAAGTGCTGGGCCAGCCTGCTTTTATAGAGGCTGGCTCAAACAATGTAACAAAACATCATTCAAAATTCCCTCCTAAAACAACTGCCGCAGACCTGAGGGAAAACTATATACAGTGACTTCAATACATAACACCCCTCCCCACCGAGAGAAGGCATTAGTTAAGAGCATGGTGGTTCCCATGGACTGCTAGAAGATCAAACCTATCAATTCTTAAGGAAATCAGCCCTGAGTGCTCCCTGGAAGGACAGATCGTGAAGCTGAGGCTCCAATACTTTGGCCACCTCATGAGAAGAGAAGAATCCTTGGAAAAGACCCTGATGTTGGGAAAGATTGAGGGCACTAGGAGAAGGGGACGACAGAGGACAAGATGGTTGGACAGTGTTCTCGAAGCTACGAACATGAGTTTGACCAAACTACGGGAGGCAGTGCAAGACAGGAGTGCCTGGCATGCTATGGTCCATGGGGTCACGAAGAGTCGGACACGACTAAACGACTAAACAACAACAATGGTGGTTCCAATAATATTCATAGTGGTTCCCCTTGGTATAGTGGTTACAGTTACCAGTCTTAATCTTTTAGGGAACGTAGTCCTTTAGATAGGCTGGCCGCTTGGTGACCTGGTTGGATCGCCAAGGGCCAGTATTCGAGTCCAGGGGGTTGCCCGCTGCCTGCTGAAACCATGGTGTGGCCGAAGGTGGTGGTGAGCCCAAGTTGCCTGGCTCCGCTACTGTTGTGGGACCCTCCCCAAGTGGACTCTGCGGCCGGTCAGGTTCAGCAAAGGTCCGAACCTCTGGAGAGTCCGGCTGAACCTCTGATGCGGCTTGGCTAAGTTTCCAGTCTGTAGATTGTGAGGGGGGTGTTGATGGAGCCTCGCCTTCTGTTGGTGTCTGCTCCGGAGCTGAGGCCGCAGTTGGGGGCACTGTGGTTTTGTCCAAGTTCCCAACCCGGCGCCTCAGCTGATCTATGTGTCGGCACCACAAGCGTCCGTCCTTGAGTGCCACCTGGTACGAGCGAGGCCCAATGACCCCCACTACCGTGGCCGGTACCCAAGGAATGTCCCCCACAAAGTTCCGGGCAAAAACCCAGTCTCCCAGAATAAAAGACCGTGGTACGATCGCACAGCCCGGGGGTGCGGCCACAGCAAAGTCCAGGTGTAGCTGTTCGAGCGGAGACTTGAGGCGGTGGCCCATCAGCAGTTCAGCTGGACTCCGCCCTGTGGCTGCATGAGGGGTGATGTGCTGCACGAGCAGGTACTCATGCCAGTCCCCTTTGTTCAGGCACACCAGTGCCTCTTTCACCGAGCGCACCATTCTCTCCACCGGACCATTGCTGGTGGGATGAAACAGTGCCATCAGCGCATGGTAGACACCCAGCCCCAGGAGGTACCGCTCAAACGTACCTGAAGTAAATTGCGGTCCGTTGTCGGAAACGAGAACATCAGGACACCCATGGGTCGTGAACAGGCCCCGCAGCACCCAGATGACGGCCTCCGTTGTGGTGGGCCATCTCCAGCCATTTGGAATAGGCATCGACCACCACCATAAAGGTCTGTCCGTGGAAAGGGCCGGCCAGATCGATGTGCACCCTTGACCAGGGTGTCTTGGGCGTTTCCCAGGTGTGTCCTTTCGCTGCTGGTGGTGCCGGTCTCGATTCCTGGCACGGTTGACAGGTGGCAACCCAAGTGTTGATGGCCTCTTCAATGTTAGGCCACCATACGTAGCACCATACGTAGCACCTTCATTCGGACAATTGAGGACGCATTGTCAGAGCCTTTGGGGAACCATGACTCGGTCTCTCCACAGTAAACAGCTGTGATGAACCGAGAGTTCGTGCTGCCTGGACGCAAAAGGCTGGAACTCCACTGCAAAGGGCCCTTCCGGCCACCCCCTCCACACCCAGTTGAGCACACGTCTGAGGGTGCGGTCCTGGGCAGATGAGGAGGCCACATCGGCGGCTGATACTGGCGCTTCTGGGAGGTCCTCAATAAGAAGGAGAGAAGAAGCTGGATCCGGATCCCCCACAAATGCTGGAAGGGGGCAGCGACTGAGGGCGTCAGCGTGGCCCAGTGCCTTTCCGAGGCGATGCACGAGCTGGTAATGGTACGCTGCTAGGAATACAGTCCATCTCAGCATACATGGTGACAGGACCAGTGGAGTTGGCCTATCCCCAGCAAGGAAGCCCAGGAGTGGTCAGTGACGAGGTCGAAGGTTCTGCCGTAGAGATATTCATGGAACCTCTTCAATCCTGCCACAAGTGCCAGCGCCTCCTTGTCCAGCTGACTGTAATTCTGCTCGGCTGGTGCCAGTGTCCGGGAAAAGTAGGCAAGTGGTGCTTCACTTCCGTCCAGAAAACTGTGACTCAGTACGGCGCCGATTCCAAAAGGTGAGGCGTCGCAGGCAAGGACCAGCGGCCTGGCTTCACTGTATTGCACTAGCACATTGTCCGATGAGAGAAGAGCCTTGACCGCATTGAAGGTCGTTGTTTCGCGATGACCCCAGGACCATGGCGTCTTTGTGCTGAGTAGTCAATGCGGGGGCTCGGCTAGAGTTGCCTTGTGGGGCAAGAACATATTTCATAGTTCAGCAGCCCCAGGAACACCTGCAACTCTGTCTTGTTTTTCGGATTTGGTGCCTGCTGGATGGCAATTCCACCTTCGTTGCCAGTGTTAAGTTGTGGGTAAGCAGCAGACAACACAGCGATTCTCCAAACAGCTCTTTATTTGAGTCAGAACAGAACTGAAGTGCTGAGCCAGCTGGCTTTTATAAAGGCTGGCTTAAACAATGTAACAAAACATCATTCAAAATTCCCTCCTAAAGTTCCCTCCTAAAACAACTGCCGCGGACCTGAGGGAAAACTATATACAGTGATTTCAATACATAACAATGATAATACCCAGCTCTACCTCTCTTTTAAATCAGAACCAGTGAAGGCGGTGAAGGTCCTGTGTGAGTGCCTGGAGGCGATTGGAGGATGGATGCTGACAAGACAGAAGGACTCTTTTTGGAGGGACAGGGGGTGTGTTGGTGGGGACGACGACTCCCTGGTCCTGAATGGGGCAACTGTGCCCCTGAAGGAGCAGGTGTGCAGCCTGGGAGTCATTTTGGACTCACAGCTGTCCATGGAGGCACAGGTCAATTCTGTGTCCAGGGCAGCTGTCCACCAGCTCCATCTGGTATGCAGGCTCAGACCCTACCTGCCCACAGACTGTCTTGCCACAGTGGTGCTCTAGTTATCTCCCGCTTAGACCACTGCAATGTACTCTACGTGGGGCTACCTTTGAAGATGACTCAGAAACTGCAATTAATCCAGAATGCAGCAGCTAGACTAGTGACTGGGAATAGCCGCCGAGACCACATAACACCGGTCCTGAAAGACCTACATTGGCTCCCAGTACGTTTCCGAGCACAATTCAAAGTGTTGATGCTGACCTTTAAAGCCCTAAATGGCCTTGGTCCAGTATACCTGAAGGATCGTCTCCATCCCCATCGTCCAGCCCAGACACTGAGGTCCAGCGCCGAGGGCCTTCTGGTGGTTCCCTCACTGCGAGAAGCAAAGCTACAGGGAACCAAGCAGAGGGCCTTATCGGTAGTAGTGCCCACCCTGTGGAACGCCCTCCCATCAGATATCAAGGAAATAAACAACTATCCGACTTTTAGAAGACATCTGAAGGCAGCCCTATATTGGGAAGTTTTAAACATTTGGCATTTTATTATGTTTTTATATTCTGCTGGAAACCGCCCAGAGTGGCAGGTATTATTATTATTATTATTATTATTATTATTATTATTATTATTATTATTACACCAAGCAATCGTTACCCCTCTCAGTTTCCAGTGTGCTTTCTTGTCACTTTAATTACTGTAAAAGGTCCAAATTTGGGGGGGGGGAGGGGTTGAGCAGGTTTGATGTGCAAGAGAGCCAAGTCAACTTTAACTGCACAACCTGAATTAGCTGGAAAGTGATTGAATCCTACCTGAAAATTAGCAACAGTGTAGAAGCGCCCATGGTTCATGTTGTAAAAATAAAAATAATATTAATGAAATGTCTACATCTGATCTTATCCTTGTATGGAGAAATGTATGTTGTGCACAAGCAGTACACCATAATTATCTCTGCAATCATTACAACTCCAGAAAATGCCATCAGTTTATAGCATTTATAATGGAGCCAACTGCGAATTACCAGTATTATCCACAATGACGTCTGAGTAGATATGCATAGGATTGCGCTGCAATTCCCAATCTTAAGGAACCATGGGAAATGTAGTTTGATGAGGGGGCACTAGGAATTTTTGCAGAACTTTCAGCAGATATGATTGAACTTTGAGTAGGGTTGCCATATTTCAAAAAGTAAAAACCAGGACAGCCCGAAAGTTGTTGAGCTGATGTCACTTCCACCTTTGAAATCCCGGGAGATTCCAGATGTATGGCAGCCCTAACTTTAAGTCCCAATAATTATGCAAGGGAAGCTACATTATATTTGTTTAACTATTCTCAAACCAATAGCAGTTTGTTCTGTATATTTCCCCAGACTCATTTAGGTGTCATTTGAAGGGGTACAGAAATGGGTGACGTGTGAATGAGGTACGACCCCTTTCAGATGAACTGTTGTGACTTGGCACTAGGGCTGGGCGATATCCGGTTTTAAACACTGTGATATAGCACCAGCTAAACATCGTGATATACCAATACATCAGAATGTCTGAAATAATTATGGAGCTACGTAGAAGCATTGGTTGGCTTCATGGTTTCCCCCACATTGTGATCTTTGCATAGCACATACACCATGATTTGTGATATGTTGCCAGGTCAGAGATTATGAAACTGATATCACCATATGGATTTCAAACCCTTTTTGGATGATATAGGAACAGTGAGAAAGAAGAGCACATGTTAAGAGGATTTTTCAATGGAGGAGATAAGGGTTCCCAGTTCTACAACCATTTCATTGCATTCTGGGTTATTGGTTAACCCCCCTCCCCCCCAAAAAACCACACATCTGCATTTTCTACCAAACCCCAGTCTGTACACACGGCACCATCCCCATGTTGCCCCTGCCCCACGCTATTTGTCAGTGTGAAACGCATTCTGCTGGAATTGTTATACTGTAATCCGTTTTGTGATGAGAATATGCTTCTCAAGTGCTGCATACATGCTCACACACACACACACACACACACACACACACACACACACACACACGAACAAGACACTTTCTTAAGTTCTCTCCTATTGGGGCAGATCTACTGATCTTGCAGGACCTCTCACTATGTTTAACTATTTGGCTATGAATGAAATAGGCAAACTAGGAAGAAGTACAGTAACTTAGCTGCCTCTGTATACTGACATATATCCTCCATATATCAGCACACCAGTTTCCAGGCCCTTTTCCAGAAGACTGTGAAACATCACACACACACACAGCCTGTGGAAACACTAATTTAGGGGAGGGCAACAGAGAACACAATAGTCTGAGAACATGCTCACCTGTGTGTGCAGACAGCAGGGATAATGGGTGTTGTTTTAGATTATGTTATCTTGCAAAGGTGTGTGTAACTGCAAGCCGCTATGTACTATATCAGGCATCCCCAAACTTCGGTCCTCCAGATGTTTTGGACTACAATTCCCATTTTCCCCGACCACTGGTCCTGTTAGCTAGGGATCATGGGAGTTGTAGGCCAAAACATCTGGAGGGCCGCAGTTTGGGGATGCCTGTACTATATGAAAGCATACTGGGAAAAAGCAGCTTCTGTGTGTTTCAAAGGTTACGTGCGTACACGGCCTATATCTCAGTGGCAGCGTACATGTTTCTGTCCCTAGCAGGTGATGGGCAAGACCTCTAGCTGAGACCCTGGGAAGCTGTTGCCAGTCAGAGGACACTAATGAGCTAGATGGGCAAATAGCATAAGACGGCTTCCTCTCTCTCCCATACACACAGGTACTTTGATCTCCTTTCTGCACCAGCAGAAATTCAAGCTGGCAACCACTTCTGTGAACTCAAGTAAACTTGCAACTGGATAGGATCTGCAAAGCTTGTGGCTTCAGTGTTGAATCAGGACATCAGTATGTGAACAACTAATATGGGGTTATTCTGCACCTCTGAGATGGCACTTTGGGTTTATTTTCACTCTGCTTTCGGTGCACTGACTAAAGGATTTCTATATACAAAGGATTTAATGTCGTATCATACCTTTGCTGCTCAGCCGTGAGAATGGCAGGAAGAGTTTTGCAACCTGTTGCATAAATGCGTTTATTTACCAATGAGCCACAGATAGCTGAGACGAGCTAGCTGGGAAGCTGGAAGGAACCCCAACGGCAGTAGCAGACGAGGCTCTCCAAAAAGCGTGCCCCGCCCCCAGCTTCCCTCACTTTCCTTATCTGTACTGTGCAAGGAAATAAATATACTTTGCAAATTTATGGAAACAACACAAAGGAAAATTATTCATTGACCTTCCATTTCTGTATGAGAGAGTTCATACTGTTCTGCAAAATGTCAGCATGCAGTTATTATCTTTCTCCTGATAAACACCTGCCTATGACCTTCACTTTTCAGACTCTACGACTTTCGATCACTTTAGAAGTCTTTAAATCTTTCTTTGCTCCTGCCCCCTTTTGTAGGCCTGCATAGTTGTGCCACCTGTTTTGCTCCAAAGCCCATCTCCTGGTCAGGGATGGGGAACCTGTGGGCTGTAGGACACAGGGGTGGGGTATCATAGGACAAAGCTGCATTTGCTCCCCTTAAATCCCATTTATATCAATGGGACTTAGGGAAGGTCATAGTTAACTTGTCCTATTGATTTTGATGGGTTTTAAGCTCAACAAACTTAGCCCGTGTAAAACGGAAATGATAGTGACCTCCTTTGAAGGCTAGATGTGAAGTAATGTAAGGGGCAAACTGCTGAGCTCTTTGCATGATAGAAGTGTTGTTCAGAAGTACAATATCAGCAATTTAATATCAACTCTCACCCTTGACCACTGTGCTGTTAGATTATTAGTTGCTAACAATTTGACCACATTTCTTGGCTTCACAGAGGTGCCTAATATATTGCCCCATTATGTTCCTGATTAGCTCTGCGAGTTACAGAGCAGTTAACAAATGCCATGCTAGTCCGTGATGACAAGTGCTGCTAAAGATAGGCAGCGATGGAATGGGGTGTCCTTTATTGAGTCTAAAGGATTCACCCAGCACACATTTGAGCTAATGTGGAAAGAATACACGCATCTCAGACATTTGCTCAATTCATTCCCAACAGCACAAAGGGTAGACAGTCACCCGGAGGTCATCCAGCAAATAATTAAACAGATCTCCCACTGAAGATTCAACCCTACTGCTAACCTTGGGCACTGCAGTCCTGTAAAACTGTTAGGAGCCTATAAACATACATCTAAACTAAAAAAACCTACAGCACCCAAGATTCTTTGTAAGCTAAAAGTGATTTGCAAGTGATTTAAGTTTGTGGTGTTGATGCATCCATAATTCCTATTCAAAAACAAATCAAATCACAAGGCTTTTATCATAATGACATTAGCCTATGTAAAATGCCATGCAAAACATAAGCAGAGTAACTGGTGCGTTGCAAAGCAGAAAAGACCCTCAACTTTGATATGAAAAGCACTATCACCTGGTTAATTGATGAACCGACCAGTTCGCAGTAGTTCCAGATGCAGGGCTGGGGAAAGTTCTTAACGAAAACAAAATTTAAAGCAGTTTCCTATGAGTAAACTGTACCATAAGTCGTATGCATTATTAGGCCCTGACGTTGCCAATAAATCAGGTTTCTGCTGCATAGCTGCCAAGTTATCCCTTTTTTACAGGGATTTTCCCTTATGCTGAATAGGCTTCCTCGCGAGAAAAGTGAAAACTTGGCAGCTATGTTCTGCTGGCCTGATTTACTGCTGGCCTTGCTGCTCCACCCCCCTGAATATGGCTGGAAGGAAGTTCGTCCAGTCAACAGGATGAGGTAATCTGGAGAGCCAGTCGGGGCTCTCTTGGCCTTCTATAACTGTTGATCTGGGCTTGTCTTTCCTAATCTAATCGATTTGTAAGCCAGAGCAGTTGCTCTTTGGTCCAGTCTGTTATTAAGTTGCTGGATGTCCAGGCTCTTGTAAACCTAACCAGCTCTGCTAGTAATTATGCATGTAGGCTTCAGTGCGAGGATGGCAGTAATAACTTTGGTGTTGTACCAATAATGTAGGTCACATAAGGTTGGCACCAGGCTGCAGAGTGGGCTGAAATAGTTGATTTGGCAACAGCCACTATTAATGGATGCCACATAGCTATTGCATCAATATGCAGGCTGTTGTGGATTACAGCAGGTCATGTTGCAAACTAGGAATATTGTTTTACTGATTGATCATAGCTGTTTCCCAGTAATCTGCAAAGGAGTTCAGGTTCTGAGTGTTATCCCAGGCAATCCTTACAAAGAACCTCTGGTGTTGGCCAGGCTGAAAAAGAAGTGACCTTTTGGGCAGGGGTTTGAATCCAAGTCTCCTTGTGCCCTGGTCCTATATCCTGCACCATACTGCTTCTGCCTCCCCTGCAACACTCCCCAAGCCCATTGCTCATAATGGCTGTCTCCTTGCTAGGGATGGGCAAATTTGTCGTTTTTGGTTCTTTCTGTTTCTCACTTTTTTCAGTCTTAAATCCAGTACTTGTAGCAGTTTGCAATATATATATAATCCCAGAAGAAGAAGAAGAAGAAGAAGAAGAAGAAGAAGAAGAAGAAGAAGAAGAAGAAGAAGAAGAAGAAGAAGAAGAAGAAGAAGAAGAAGAGTTTGGATTTGATATCTCTCTTTATCACTACCCGAAGGAATCTCAAAGCAGCTAACAATCTCCTTTCCCCTCCTCCTCCACAACAGACACCCTGTGAGGTAGGTGGGGCTGAGAGACTTCAGAGAAGTGTGACTAGCCCAAGGTCACCCAGCAGTTGCATGTGGAGGAGCGGAGACGCGAACCCAGTTCCCCAGATTACAAGTCTACCGCTCTTAACCACTACACCACACTGGCTCATAAGTATTTTAGTGTGATTTTTTCCTAATAAAGACATTTTTGTATACAGTTTTGAGTAATATACACATTATTTTTTTTGCAAGCAATTTCCCTTAACATAATGCATTTTTCTGGGTTATTTTTACCAGTACAAGTGCTAATAGATGCATTTTTGTACTCGTTGTTTCGTTGGGAAACTGCATTGTAGATTCAGATAAGGGATGAATTTTGAAGGACAGCTGTGTTTCCATTTGCCTGGTTCAAGTAGTACATATATTCATAGAATTGTAGAGTTGGAAGGGACCCTGGGGGTCATCTACTCCAACCCCCTGCAATATAGAAATATGCAGCTGCCGCATATGGGAATCGAACCTGCAACCTTGGCGTTATCAGCACCATGCTCTAAGCAACTGAGCAAATGAGGTACGGTGGTACCTTAGTTCTGGAACTTAATCCGTTCTGGGAGTCCGTTCGACCCCCGAAACTGTTCAAAAACCAAGGCGTGGCTTCCGATTGGGTGCAGGAGGTTCCTGCACTCAAGTGGAAGCCGCATCGGATGTTCGGCTTCTGAAAAATGTTTGCAAACCAGAACACTTACTTCCGGGTTTTGCGGCATTTGGGAGCTGATTTGTTTGTCCCAACTAAGCCGTTTGGGAACCAAGGTACCACTGTAGTTTCTCATTAAAATGAAAAAGAAATAGAATGACTCCTCAATCCGCATCCTTTGCTTTGCTGGCTTCTTGCTAAACTGGATCAGCCACACCCATGGGAATAATACTGTACATGAGCAATATGCAGATGTGGAGATTGCGTAACTGGGCTTCCAGTCTTCCCATCCAATGTTCAGCATGCGAGAGTCAAGACTATAGTTTGGCTCATACCAACTCATATAGATTTATGAAAACACTCCTTATAGTGTATTTAAACGGTATTCTCCCATGCAAGGTCTTTTCAGATTAGGGACAATGTTTATGAATGGTCAAATGAAGCAATGGAGAAATTAGTGTATTTTAATATTTCTGTTGGAAGCCACCCAGAGTTGCTGGGGAAACCCAGCCAGATGGGCGGGGTATAAATAAATTATTATTATTATTATTATTATTATTATTATTATTATTATTATTATTAGAGCAGTCTTCTAATTAATGTCCCTTTGCCCCCCAGCTTGGGAATTGAAACAGGAGTGCCTGTGGTAAATAAGTCTGGTGTTCCTGTACAACGAGCCTGAACATGAATTTAAGTAGAAACCAGTCTCATGCCCCACCTTTGTGCAACTTGATAGTCTAGTTCTATGAAATGCCAGCTTTCTGCAGCGGCACATTGTAACCAAAGATGCAAATAGGAACAGATTCCCATTACCTTCAGTTAAATCCTTACTATGTCAGGCAGTAACGTTCAGCCTCTTGTTAGATAATAGGAGCTAACCACCTGTTAGATAATAGATGGAGAAGACGCGGGTAGAAATGTTATAATGCTCCTAAAAAGACCTCTCTTTTTATTTACTTGGTTTCGCCCTGTTGGCTTTAATAGGATGGGAAGGCAATGCTGTGCTTGTTTACTCAGGTGTAAATTGCAATGAGCTGGAGGGATAATAACCCCAAATAAAGGTTTTGCTCTGAGACTGTGACCCTGAGCATCCTTACTTGGGAGTAAGCCTGCTGAATGAAGTGAGAATGACATCCAAGCAAACGTGCATAGAATCCATCCATCCGCATCTGCAGGCATGTCAAACCTGCGGCCCTCCAGATGTTTTGGACTACAATTCCCATCTTCCCCAACCACTGGTCCTGCTAGCTAGGGATCATGGGAGTTGTAGGCCAAAACATCTGGAGGGCCGCAGGTTTGACATGCCTGGTAGAGCATAGCTGCCAAGTTTTCCCTTTTCTCGCGAGGAAGCCTATTCAGCATAAGGGAATTTCCCTTAAAAAAAAGGGAGAACTTGGCAGCTATGGCATAGAGATATGTGAAATTGACTGCTTGTGAAACACAACACTAATTTTCTGCTTTCTGGATTTACTGCTATGGGAGACTGTATCCCTTTCATCCTGTTAGCTCTTTCTTTGAGCTCCGATACTGATGGTGGTGATGCGACAGAATGATCTATTCCTCCTTTTAATTCAGCTTAGGTCGTGGCGCTTGCTCAAAGGCTGGCTCTAGCTGCTGAGTGGATGATGCCAAGCCAAGTGAAAAGATCCACTCGTGGGTGGACTGCAAAGTAGTCTCTGGTCTTAAGTGGAAAAATGGAGGGCCTACCTGAAAGTAAATCCATCTCCAAGCAAAGAATCGAGCCTCCTGTTCCAAGTGGAACAACAAACCTTTTGGTTGTTGTACAGTATTTGGCATTTCTTTAAAGAGCTGTTAGCTTCCCAGCAGCAAGATCCAGAAAAAGTGTGGACTGTACCAGCAGTACAAGGACAAACATTTGGTGTGGGAATGTCCTCAAATTTGGGGTGGGCTATATTATGTATGATAGCAACATACCTTACAGCCATAACATTTAATTTATATTATTTGCTACTTTGCTTCATGTACAGGTGAAACTCGGTAAATTAGAATATCATCGAAAAGTGCATTTATTTCAGTAATGCAACTTATTATTTTTTTATTTTAATTTTAATTTTTACAAATGCTTTCTTTTGGAAATGCCACAGTAATAAAACAAATAGTTACAATAATACAAAAATAAACAAAAATAAACATTGCTACTGTATTACATTTCATTAATTACATTCCATTTATAATTGATTCGCCTAACGACAAATAATTACAATTACAACAAATAAAGGCTTGACATATCTTGCTTTGCATGTCGTGCATCTATCTCATATATTGGTTTCACCTTTTAAGTTGCATTACTGAAATAAATGAACTTTTCGACGATATTCTAGTTTTCCGAGTTTCACCTGTATATCTCAAAGTAGATGAGACTTTAAAGCTGAATGTCATCCACCCTGAATCTATTTGCTCTGATTTGATTTTTAAATTGGAGCAAGCAGCAGCTTTGTGGGTCAGCAGCCTTCTTGGAAAATGGTTGGGAAGGGCAAAGCCTGATCTGGATTGGAGCTTTGCTAACAGTAAGAGACGTGGCCAATTAAGGACATAAGAAGACCTTGCTGGATCAGGCCAGTGGCCCATCTAGTCTAGCATCCTATTCTCACAGTACAGTGGAACCTCGGTTTATGAACACCTCGGTTTACAAATTTTTGGTTTATGAACGCCGCGGACCCATCTGGAACGGATTAATTCACTTTCCATTACTTTCAATGAAAGTTCGCTTCAGTTTATGAACGCTTCAGTTTATGAACAGACTTCCGGAACCAATTACACCCATGCTTCGGGTTAAGTACGCTTCAGGTTGAGTACTCCGCGGACCTGTCTGGAACGGATTAATCCACTTTCCATGACTTTCAATGGGAAAGTTCGCTTCAGTTTATGAACGCTTCAGTTTAAGTACTCCGTGGACCGTCTGGAACAGATTAATCCACTTTCCATTACTTTCAATGGGAAAGTTCGCTTCAGTTTATGAACAGACTTCCGGAACCAATTGTGTTCATAAACCGAGGTACCACTGTATCCCACTAGATGCAACAGAACTCTTTCCACCTGCAATTTTCGGCAACTGGTGTTCAATTGCAAGTGTGTGATTCAAACACATTCCTAAAGTTGTGGTTAGTCTGACCCACTGTGAGGTTTTCTAATTCTTATTTTCTGCTTCTGTCTGATGTGTTTTGTCGCACCCTGTTTTTTAATTTGCTTTGTTTAATATTGTAATGGCTGTTTGCTTTGACAATGCACGATTGTTTTATGCATTCGTTCTATTTGCAGGTCAGGGATGCTTCTGGCTTCCTCGCATATGTCAGGGGAATTTTGTGTGTGCCTTTGCTGAGTCGTTGCCTTAGGAAAAATTTTGCACAGAAACTCGCTCCTGCTGCACCAGTCTTTTCTGTATCTCTATAATTGCTCTCCTTGCAGGCTGATGACTGAAAACTGCAGTAGACTTGTTCCTTGACAGCTTTCCCTGTTAGCATTGTCTTTAGACAAGGAAATGAAAAATGCTGGTACTAGGCAGAATAGATGCGAGACTGGTGATTTTGGCTCTTGTCTCAGGAAATCTTTTTTTTTAATAAAATAAAATAAAAGTAGACTTTGCCCCCTTGATTCCCCCTAGCTATTTTGTACTACGGTTCCTATCAGCTCCAGACATTCCCTGTCCATAAGGTTCACACCAGGCTGGCCAAATTTGCCTTAAAGTTTCAGGCCAATGGCTTCCACCTTTGCTACATTTGACACTTCAGCAATTTTGTCCTCGCTTCCCCCGTCACCCATTTTTAGAGACTGGACTAATATCTTCTATGGCACTAGTTCAGCATTCTGTGTGGCCAAAGGGCAAAGGTGCTATTGCATTATTGTTAACCATTCCCTGGTTATGGTTGGGTAACTTAGTGTTTAGAATGTTGTAATTGCAGCAAATTATTAACTCTCCATTCCCTGGGAGTTATTGGAGAAATTGTTCTAGCAACATAGACCTCAGTTTATGACTCTGTAGACAACAATTATATGGGGAAGAGAGACACTTGTACCCATGTACAAGTAAAGATAGTTGATGTGTGGCTGGTTTGAAGGTACATTTACTGATGTGAAAGAACATTCACATTCTGGAGCCAAGTGTATCTCCGTGGGGGGTGTGTGTGTTTCCAGCCTCCATTGTGTTAAAGTAAAGCAGACTGTGGCGAGCACCTACTGTCTAGTACCTGTGACATCACTGACGTGCACACATACTATAGTAGTTTTTCCAACGGCATTTAAAGTGGTTGTTTTTGTAAAGGGTGAATGTTTTTTTTAAGAAGTTAGCATTCCATCTGAAGTACAAGGGATGGAGCATAAATGTATGTGCACAAGGCAAGTTGTGAAGCGAGGTGGTGAAGAACCAACACTGCCCAATATTAAGCACATTATATGAGTCTCCGCATTCTAAATCAGAGATTGGGGATCTGTGACTCTCCAGATGTTGTTGGATTACAACTCCCAGCATCCCTTGTTTTTTGGTCATTCTGGCTGGAGGTGACGGGAGCTACGTCCGGAAGGCCACAGGTTTCCTACACCTGTCCTAAGTTGTGCTTCTGTTTATCTGAATTCCTCACTGTCTGGATATTATTCTGCACTTAACTGCAGTTGGTTTGAAGCTCCAGAGTGTAGAACAGGCTAGCCTAGACTTGTCCGATGATCTCGTGTTTGGCTCAGAAGACTTCTGAGCCTACAAGCATGAATAAACTGGTAACAATTTGCCAGTCAAATGCTATAGGCAGGAGGTGCTGCTGGGGTACAAGGAAGACATTTTGGTAACAATGGTATTGTGTGGTTAAGTTGCAGCAGTCATTCTGTGACTCACATTCTTTTATTTTGTGAATTTTATAGTGAAGAACGAGCTCGACTTATTTTACCCCTTTTATCAAAATTTACACCCTTGCAATATTATTTGGAATTTCCCCCCGAACTCTTACGAAAATTCCTTCTGGAAGATTCCTCAAGCCCAGTGTCATATGACGTGGCTAAATTCTGCACTTTAGCTATCAAGAAACGTAAATCCCTTCTATTGAATGACACATTGCAAATTCATTTTGTTTTATTTCTGGTGATGTTATTGCTAATTTTCTTTTGTTTGGAATTATGATTTTCTGTATTGCTGGCTTTTGCTGTAATAAAAATTAAAATTGAAATTGAGTTGCAGCAGTTTGATTCTTCTTTAGAGGAAGTTTTAATCAATTCATTTATTTAAATGCTCTGCGCTGAACCATACCAAGGAAGACCAAAAAAAGTCCATTCTTCTGCCACACAGAATCCACACTGTGTCTCTTTCTGTATGCTTCACCTATCTGTGATTCTCTGCTCCCCCACCCCACTGATTAAGAATCTGACAGCGCATGAAGAGTCATTTTGTACTACAGGGTAACTGGGGCACCCTGACCCTCTACAGCCTGTTGTATAATTATGTTTCAGTAACCCTTCTCTTTGCTGGCAGAATCTTCTGACATAGAGGTCGTTATAGTTTTTTGAGCAACCTCTGATGGAGTCAGAATCTCCAGATTTTACACAGATTTACACACACTGTCCTTATTTATCAGACAGGGCCCCTGTTCTCAGGACCTGAGCACAGAACTACAGGGGAAACGGCTTTATTGAACAGGGTTATATACCTGTTTAAGAGCTTACCAGTGCTCTCAGCAGCAGACAGGTTCATTTATTTACTGTACTTCATTTGGTCCTGTTGGCTATAATAGGATGGGCAGCAAATGCCGTGCTTGTTTACTCAGATGTAAATTGTACTGAAATCAGAAGACTATACTGTCCTAAACACTAAGGTTTGCAAATGATCAGTTTTTAGGCACATGTAGGTCATCCCGGAACCAGCAGTTCAAGTGATTAGGTACAGTTTGGCAAAGGGTGCCAACATGAGCTTTAGCAGTTGTAGGGGATTATAATGATCAGCTTTTAAGATTTATTGCAAAAAATGAAAAAAGCTGGATTCTTATGCATTTACAGTGCAAGGATTGTAGGCCAGATTTGCTTTATTGGAAGAATCTTTGTATAGTTACTGATAAACCTGTAAATGGCTGGGTTATTTTTCTTAACAGCATCTACAAAACCAACAATAAACTAAACTAAAACAATGAACAATAAAGTAATAGAACAGCAGCAATATCAACCAACAAAGCAGGGCGTGGAACACAATAATAACAAGTTTCTAAAGGATAACCTCTGGAAAATACCCTGATGTTGGGAAAGATTGAGGGCACAAGGAGAAGGGGATGACAGAGGACATGATGGTTGGACAGTGTTCTAGAAGCTACGAACATGAGTCTGACCAAACTGCGGGAGGCAGTGGAAGACAGGAGTGCCTAGCACAGGGGTCAGCAAACTTTTTCAGCAGGGGGCCGGTCCACTGTCCCTCAGACCTTGTGGGGGGCCAGACTATATTTTGAAAAAAATGAACGAATTCCTATGCCCCACAAATAACCCAGAGATGCATTTTAAATAAAAGGACACATTCTACTCATGTAAAAACACCAGGCAGGTCCAACAAATAACCCAGAGGCATTTTAAATAAAAGGACACATTCTGCTCATATAAAAACATGGTGATTCCCGGACCATCCGCGGGCTGGATTAAGAAGGCAATTGGGCCGCATCCGGCCCCCGGGCCTTAGTTTGGGAACCCCTGGCCTAGCATGCTCTGGTCCATGGGGTCACGAAGAGTCGGACATGAATAAATGACTAAACAACAACAGAGGAGAACTTTTATGAAAAAAGAAAAGGCTTTTCCATCAACAGAAGTATAGTGTTCAGGTCAAGGGAAGTCATAGTACCACACTATTCTGCCTTAGTCAGAATATTCCAGACCTCAGCTGGAATACTGTGTCCAATTTTGGACACCATAATTTAAGAAGGAATGCACACAAGCTGGAATGTGTGCAGATGAGGGCAACCAAGATGATCAAGGGTCTGGAAACAGCCATACGAGGAGCTGGGTATGTTTAGCCTGGAAAAGAGGAGACTGAGGGGGAGGTTGAGATACTGCGGTGGAGTTACTGCAGCTGGGCATGAGGCACCTTGCAGCCAAGGAGGGTGGGCAGCACCATTGCCACCGACTCTCCTGCTCTCTGCCACTGCATCAGGCCTGTACCAGGCACAAGCGCTGCAGCCAAGGCGCAGCCCCTTCTGGTATGGAGCCAGGCTCTGATGAAGGAGCCTGCTGTGGGGGCACCTGTTTGCACCCCCTCTAAAAATTGTGCTTGGGGCCCCGGCACCCTCCACGCTACACCTCTGGGATGGTTATCTGTCGTGGATGCTTTAGCTAAGACTCCTGCATTGCAGGGGGTTGTACTAGATGACTTTCAGGGTACCTTCCAACTCAACAATTCTACAATTCTTTGACTTTGAAACACAGGAAGCTGCCTCATACCGATCAGGCCATTGGTCAATGTGTCTTCTTCTTCTTCTTCTTCTTCTTCTTCTTCTTCTTCTTCTTCTTCTTCTTCTTCTTCGGCAATCACTAGTAGTCGAGTAAGATTGTCTTCCATGAACATGGTCTTAACAGTGAGTCCGTAAATGACTGTGGAGGCCAATTCTGGATCCACACGTCCTTCCACAGTGGGGACATAGGTTTCCGGCTGAGCGGGAGTTGATCACGGTGAGGGTTTGCCAAGCATGCTTTCCTTTTGGCACTTTTCTCCCTTTCGTCCTGAGTTTGTGCTTCTTCAAAGCCCATGACACCTTTAAGTAAAGGCTGTTCTCTTCTTCAATTGGAGAACTTGCAGACAAGTTTTTCCCAGTTGTCAGAGTTTATACTACAATTTTAAAGATTTGCCTTGAGTCTTTAAACCTCTTTACTGGACATTGGTCCATGTAGGTCAGTAATCAGTGGTGTCCAAACTTTTTCCAAAGAGGGCCAGATTTGATGAAGTGAAGGGCCATGAGGGCCAACCAAAGGGCCAGCCAAAGTTGTTAACCTTTTAAGGGTTGAAGTTCATAGCTGCCAAGTCTCCCGCTGAAAAATGCAGGATCAGCAGCAGCGCGCACCAGAAGTCGCTTCTACGCATGTCTGGACATGCGTAGAAGCGACTTCTGGTGCTGCTCTGCCCGATTTCCGGTGCCCAGACGTGGGCAGAGTGGCACCCGAAATGGAGCCTCCCTGGCAGGTAGGAAATTTGGGGGATTTCCGGGATTTTTTTTCTATTCGGGATAACAGCGGGAAACAGATTAAAATCCAGGGGTTTCCCGCGAAAAATGGGAGACTTGGCAGCTATGTTGAAGTTGTTGAGCCGGATTAGGCCCCCCAAGTGGACTTTGGACATGCCTGGTACAGAGATTGGCAGCACCACCCCTCCAAAGTTACAGACAGGGGTTTCCCTTGGCTCGAAGCTGGGGGTTGAATCTGGGGCATTTTGAATGCAAATCAGAAGCTGTGTCCCTGGGCTAGTCCTTTGTTTGCTTTCAGAAGTGAAGCGGCTGTGTGTGAACCAAGGCTATTCCAGAGCATCAAGGCTACTGTTCTGATAGATAACTCCTCTCAGAGATGTGAGGTCAGTGTTCTAATTTCTATGGCCCAGAGCACTAAGGCAATGACATCTACCCTGAAGAGAACACTAAATGTGTTTAGAGATCAAATACAGAATGGGGGGTGCTAACTGAGGCTAAAGTAGCAGGAGTGGCGTTACAGCACCAAGCAAAACAATACCTGCAAGAAAGGTTTTCGTTTGGCGCCTTAAGATATAAATTGCTGGCACCAGGCAAGCCTCCCTGGGAAGAGCACTGCGTTAGTGGGGCATGAAGGCTGCTCTGTGGGAATCCCTTGCAGATGACTGAATTGCCTGGAGACAATCAAGTCATGCATCTGTAACAGTGACCAGAGGAGGAATGACTGCTGGGAGGAGTGCAGAGAGGAGAAAGGCCATGGTGCATCTGCTGCAGCAAAACCGGACGCCTTCATCTGCCCCGGTTGCAACAAAACATGCCTCTCTTGCAGCAGCGGGCCTCTACAGCCAAAGCAGGCACTGCAACCGTGCAACATTTGGACTTCACCCCCAAAAGCACACTCCTCCATTGTGTCCTGAGACAGATAGATGCCAGCGACAGCCAAAAAAATAGCCTGCTCACCAGTTGACACCTGCCTTACCTCTGGAGGCACCTGGAAATGAATGTTAGCAGAAGACATTAACAGGATAAAGCCTCTGGGTTGGCCAGGCTTGGCATAAATACCAGGAGAGTTTGGCTTGTTGCCCTCGCTTGATCAACACTGCATTTTCTGCCAGCTGTTCTTCACCCATCTCAAGCAGTTCACCTTAGGGGTCCTGGGTGGGAGAGAAGCTCCACGTTCTGGATTTGGGTACAGATGTTACAGCAATGGTGGATTCTACTGTGTGAACTTGGGTCCAATTTCAAATTTACTGCCCAATGTAATTTCCTGAAAAGCTTTGGTCATCAGGTGCTGGTTCAGAGAGAGCAAGAAACTTCCTCTCACATCTTATTCTGTTTTTAAAGCTCCGGCTTTAAATCTCTAGAGCGGTTGTGTAACACAACAGCAGTGGCAGCCTGCAAACTTTCAATGAACGTATTGTCCTTTCCCCCGTTAATTATTATCGCAAAAATAAAGAATTGTATTGTTGTCTACGGCCGCTGTGTTTTTACAGTACTTCCTGTATTTCAACCCATAAGCCTCTGAAGTGTTATATAAATTGAAAGCCCAGCTACTGTGATCTTTGGAGTATGACATGTTACTTTGCAAAACATATCTGCTTCTTGGCTCTGCTTTCTGGGTGTTTCCAAAAGGGAGCTTAATATTGCAAACAGGTCATTCAGATATCACAAATGGGTTGCTGGCAACTAGTTTAAAAACAAAACAAAAACCTCTTGATTTTTTGTGTGGAAGGGGTAAATCTGAGTTAAATGGGGTGGGGGGAATATGGGCTGGAATTTTGATGCCAACAATATTGTGTGGACACTGCAAAAGGTTTGCATACATGACTACCAATCCCACAATAAACATCCATCTGGTGGCACCCTCTTTTCCTTTTTTAAAATCTATGCATCATTATTAGGGTTGAAAGCATCAGTCAATGAACATGTGATAAAGATTTGCTGGATGAAAATGAATGCATTGACCATATTTTAAGTGTTGCTGTACACTTTGCAAATGTACTGACGCCATGGTAGTAAACAGCATGTTAAACCTTTTGGTAAACTGGGCCTCATTAGGCAGAGTGAGACAGGCTGCATGTGGTGGCAGATGGAGATGGGGTAATATTAAAGGATACCAACTTGTCAATGACAGCCCCTCCGAATGCTCATTTGAGGTTCCTCTTCCTTTCCATGGAACCTATTGGCAGAGCTACATATTCAGAGCATGTGACTCCCGCAAAGAATCCTGGGAACTGTAGTTTGGGGGCCCCCCTGAGCTAAAATTCACGCCACCCTTAACAAACTATAGTTCCCAGCCATGTGCTTTAAATGAGTGTTGGGTGTGCTTTACATGTGTGCTGTGAATCATAGAATCATAGAGTTGGAAGAGACCACAAGGGCCATCCAGTCCAACCCCCTGCCAAGCAGGAAACACCATCAAAGCATTCCTGACAGATGGCTGTCAAAAGCCTCCACTTAAAGACCTCCAAAGGAGGAGACTCCACCACACTCCTTGGCAGCAAGCAGGGCCGCCTCAAGCCGGTCGGGCGCCCTGGCGCAGAGATTGCTCCGGCGCCCCCTCTCTGGCACCCCGTGCCACCGAGACTACCCCTAGAGCTGGGCCTGGCAGCAAGTTCCACTGTCGAACAGCTCTTACTGTCAGGAAGTTCTTCCTAATGTTTAGGTGGAATCTTCTTTCTTGTAGCTTGAATCCATTGCTCCGTGTCCTCTTCTCTGGAGCAGCAGAAAACAACCTTTCACCCTCTTCTATATGACATACTTTTATATATTTGAACATGGCTATCATATCACCCCTTAACCTTCTCTTCTCTGGGCTAAACATACCCAGTTCCCTAAGCCGTTCCTCATAAGGCATTATTGTTTCCAGGCCTTTGACCATTTTGGTTGCCCTCCTCTGGACACGTTCCAGCTTGTCAGTATCCTTCTTGAACTGTGGTGCCCAGAACTGGACACAGTATTCCAGGTGAGGTCTGACCAGAGCGGAATACAGTGGTACTATTACTTCCCTTGATCTAGATCAGGCCTCCCCAAACTGCGGCCGTCCAGATGTTTTGGCCTACAACTCCCATGATCCCTAGCTAACAGGACCAGTGGTCAGGGATGATGGGAATTGTAGTCCAAAACATCTGGAGGGCCGGTTTGGAGATGCCTGGTCTAGGTGCTATACTCCTATTGATGCAGCCCAGAATTGCATTGGCTTTTTTAGCTGCTGCATCACACTGTTGACTCATGTCAAGTTTGTGGTCTACCAAGACTCCTAGATCCTTTTCACATGTACTGCTCTCAAGCCAGGTGTCTCCCATCCTGTATTTGTGCCTTTCATTTTTTTTTGCCCAAGTGTAGTACTTTACTTTACTTGGGTCTTCCCTATGCCAGTGCCATTTTTTCTTAGATAGGAACATAATCTTTCCACTATTTGCTAAGGCAGTCTCCCTCCACATGGAAGTCCTCCAACTCCCATCAGCCCCAGCCAGAATGGCCAATGTTCAGGGATGATGGGAGCTGTAGTTCAACAACAGCAACGGAAGGCGACAGATTCCATACCCTTGATTTAGAGGAAAGCACTGTAATAAAAGTACGTAAGTATTACAGTGATCTCTGTAAGATTCCTCCACTTGATGCGGAGAGCAGCAGCTGCAGCTAGAAACCGATAGCGCTCATGTGGAAACTTTCTACAACGTGTGGAAAAATTATGAGGAGAGAGCTGCTGTTATAGGAGCAGTGGAGGCAAGGCACCACAAGCAGTTTTAAGAAATTCTTGCACGTTGAAAATAGCATGCAGGCTAGACCCAGACAACATGGGGAGCCAGCTTGGCATAGTGGTTAGAGTGCTGGACTAGGACGTGGGTGAGCAGGGTTCAAATCACCACTCATGAAGTTTGCTGGGTGACCGTGAGCCACTCACTGTCTTTCAGCTTAATCGTAGAATTGTAGAGTTGGAAGGGGGTCCAAGGACCATCTTCTAGCTCAACCCCCTGCAATGCAGGAATCTCAACTAAACCATACACAACAGATGGCCATCCAATCTCTGCTTAGAAACCTCAAAGGGTTATTGAGAGAGCGAAATTTTGAGCTCCTTGGAGAAAAGGTGGGATATAAACATAATAATACATAAAATGAATGGGAAGAGACAAGGAGTTTCACTCTGTTCATTTTCTAAGTGAGGGATAACTTGTTGTGTTTTAGATGCGGGGCTCCAGTATCTTCCTCAATTTCCACTTCAATCCCTGACTTTGAGGTTTCATCAAGCAGTCATTAGGAGCTGTGGAGCAAGGGGTACTCTGAGCACACACAACTCTACTTCTCCATAACCCCTGAATCAGGAGAGACAATATCCGCATCAGTGTCTGAATACAATGGTGGACTGGATGAGGGCTTGAATCCTGGGGAGACAGAGGCTCTTTGGGTGGGTGGTCCCCATGTCCTGGAGATAGGAAAGTTATCTGCTGCAGATGCACTCCCTCTGAAGGAGCAAGTGTGTATCTTGGAGGTACTTCTAAATAAATCCTTGTCATTAGGTGCCCAAGTGTCCTCTGTGGCTAGGAATGCCTTTTACCAGCTGTTGGGTTAGCCGACGACAGCCGTTCCTAGACTGGGATAGCTTGACCGGTGTAGTTCCTGCTTTGGTCACCTTGAGGCTGGATTACTGCAATGAGCTCTACGTGGGGCTGTCTTTGGGCCTGGTGAGGCAGCTCCAGCTGGTGCAGAATGCTGATGAGGGCAGCTGGCTGGCACCATGTGACGTCCTTGTTGAAACTTATGCCCTGAACAACTTAGGCCCTAGGGTTCCTTAGGGACGGCCTGAACCCTTATATACCAGATCCATCACTGAGACCATCTGCAGGGGTGTTGTTAGTTGTTATTTTGAGTTGACGAGGCTCCTTTGACAGCAACAAGAAACCGGTAGCCTTTGGTGTCATCTGGCCAGCTTTGTGGAATGCTCTGCCAACAGAATTTCAACAGGCACCTTCTGTTTCAACTTTTTAAACGCCTGATGAAAAGTTCTATATTCCATTAGGTTCATGTGGGCAATTAAGAACACATCGTTCCACAGCAGAGAGCTGATCTCTGATTTTAAAATTGTTTTTATTCTGCAGTGGTACCTCTGGTTAAGAACTTAATTCGTTCCAGAGGTCCGTTCTTAACCTGAAAATGTTCTTAACCTGAGGTACCACTTTAGCTAATGGGGCCTCCTGCTGCTGCCACACGATTTCTGTTCTCATCCTGAAGCAAAGTTCTTAACCCGAGGTACTATTTCTGGGTTAGCGGAGTCTGTAACCTGAAGCGTCTGCAACCCGAGGTACCATTGTATGATTTTATGTATAGCTGTTGTAGACCAGTCTGGTGTTATTATTATTTTTTGATGAATAGCAGCATATTAAAAAATAGATACTGTAATTACATTTCTGTTGGTTGAAAATGAGGTAGTTGTAAAAAGTAATCAAAGAATAAGAAGCAAAATAGTAATGAACCAATATCTGAACAGTCTCAAGAAGCAAAGATAGTCAGAATGGACTAAGAACTATGGTGACCTTCATGGTACCAGATCCCTAGCAACATAGCTTTTAAGTCACGGCGTGAAAGATTTTTTTAATTTTTTTTTAAACTGCATTCTTCCTCCCAAAGCAATCTTAACATCATGAAAGAACTGAATGGATCTTCTCATATATAAATGAACAGAATAAAAAAATTCCTTCAGTAGCACCTAAAAGACCAACTAAGTTTATATTTTGGTATGAGCTTTCGTGTGCATGCACACTTCTTCAGATACACTAGAAACAGAAGTGTCAGACCCTATATAAGTGAACAGGTTACTCATGGAATTGGCTTTCTCAATCTATCTTAATTCATGCTCTGAGTTGGGCATTATTAGCAGCTGGAAAATATCCCACAAACAGCCGCCAGTTGGGAAGCACTTTTAGAATCTTCTTTCTGTGCTTGGTTTCCACCAATGTCATCAGTTTTAGAAAGTCACCCAGCCTCTTTCCACTCCTCCGACTAGGTTGTCTGCAACGTGTCCCCTTTCTAAATATATCTGCCACAATCTAGACCAAGTTAAACACTTCTAAATGCCTCACTAATTTAAGTAGGATAAATTTAAGCACATTCTATAGGTCTGCAGTTGGAATCAGTACGACATTAACAGTGCTTGATGTTGTCTGGAATGTGTAGTGATATTTTTAAAGACAGTAATTTCAGATAGCATAATGCAGTGCTTGCCACTTCTTGGAAGAAGGAACGCTGAACCCAGGCATAGTGCATACTATCTGGGGGGCAGGGAAATAATCATCTTATGCCACAACAGAAGTACGGTATGCAAGTTCATGCAAGATTGAAAAAAGCACTCTATAACCAGTAGTGTATCTTTTAATTTTTAATATTTGTTCCTAATTTATCAGTGGCTTTCTTTCTGAATTAGCACAAACACACTCTCACAGAGAGCATTCTCTATTCAAAGGGCACAGCGCTGGAAGACAATTCTCCCATTTCAAAGCTGAAGTAACAATTTTCATGTGTGAAAGTGACAGTGAAGCTCTTATCACATTCCTTGTGGTAATACTTTCTCTGTAACACAATTTCCTCCCAACACATCCCAAAAGATACGTCCACAAGACCAAAGTAAAAAAAATATGGATTTGAGTTTAATATTTTCTCTTCAAAAATATACATGACATATGTTGTGAACCCTGTATAGCTATTTTTCTGGAACAAGTTATTTGCTTTTATAATCAGGATTACAGGGAAAAATTATCAAGGGACCCACAGATAATGCTTTGATTATTTGAAGGCGATTGCTTCAAACAAATGGCAGAAATTGACAGCAAATCTGCTGATAGCTGAGAAAAATATTGGGGGGAAGGGAGATCCGATCCAGCTGGCTCCTTGAATGGAAGCCCCTTCCATTCATAGAATGATTGCTGTGCCTGAGAAAATGTGAGTCCTACTCTCCTTCATTTTACATTAGATCCCTCCTATTAAATGCAAAGAAGAAGAGCCACAAACCCTCAGAAACTAATGAATGGGTTCAAAAGATCTGTGGTGGTGCCAAAACTATGAAGCTGGCATCTGCTCAGGCAGAGGAAATTTGGACAATTCCCAAGCAAGATGGCAACCTACTATACTAAATGCAAAATTGCATTAACAGGGTTTTTGTGTTATTATTTTGCAACTTTATTTCTCCTCAAAGAGCCAATATCCTCATGTCAGTAACTTCAGAGCTCTGTGTTGAGCACAGACTGAACTCTCTCCCACCCAGCCTTGTCCTATACCCAGGTTGTGGCTTGCCACACAACAGAGGAGGAAAGTTAGGACTTGCCTGATGCAAAAAGAAATCCAGGTCCTGTTAAACTTAAACGTACTTAAGTAAACAGTAGGAACTGATGTCTTTACTTTGCTGTTCAAGGCTGCAATCCTATCCCCATTTGTCCGAGAATAAGCCCCATTGAATTCAAGGTGGATGTGTAGGTAGAGGTACAATTAAAAACAAAACAGAAGCTTCCACCATCAGGGGCTTTGTGGGAAAAGGAAACAAAAAAATTACTCACTTCACTCAAGTGGTAGTGAGGATTCTGTTTTCTGCATCAAAATGGCATCCTCAGTGAATGACAGTTAAACTGTTGATAAGTAGGTACTGGATAAGATTGCAAGGTGCACTTGCACTCCTGTAGTTACCTGGGAATAAGCCCCACTGAACTCAATGGGCCTTAATTCTGAGTAGGCATGCATATAGGATTGTGCTGCAAATTACTTTGATCATCACTGTACGTACCTTATAATGTATTTTTTTAAAATAAAGTTGGAGATCTCGCCTGCCATGAGCTGGAATCCCCTCTACCTCTTTCCTAACACCTGCTTAAAAACCAGGTCAGACTTTGGTTATTGATGGGGGGAGGGAACAAATGCACTCTGTGCATGCTCAGAGGCCCCCCCACCCCTTTCAACTCTCACATCTTTCCGCGATTGGACCGCAGTCACGGCAAACAAGACCAGTGGCTGAGCTCGTAGGGGCCCAAAGATGAAAGGAAGAAACAAATACGTAATCTGTAGCCTACTGACTTTTCCGCGCGGGATATAATGAACAACGGCTTTAGGACCCGGGAGGCGTCGTTTTGCCTACGGCTGCGACAGCCAGCCGAAGAGCCGAGGCGAGCGGGAAACGGCCAGTGCAACCGCGCAGGCGCCTTGTCGGTTGACGGGGGGAGGAGGAGGGGGGAGAAGAGAGGGAGCAGGAGGGAGAGCGCGCCGCGCGCAGGAAGATCATGCCGGCGCTAGGACCACCTCGGCGAGCTCGGCACGCGCGCCGATAAAGGGCTCGCGGCGGCGTTTGACGTCACGGGGAGTTAATTTTAAACCTGGACAAGATGGCGGAAGGGGACGCGGCTCGGTTCGGGCAGCGAGTAGAGCTGCCCCGGCTACAGCCGGACGTGGCAGGTAAACCGGGCGCCTGCCTGGGCTCTGGAAGGCGCGACGACAAGAGAGGGAAGAGCGCGGAGCCTCACCGCTCTGGGCGGGGGCCCGGGGCCTAGGGCTCCCCCGCTGCCTCCCCGTCCCCCGGTCTCTCTCTCCCTCCCGTAACGGCTGCGGGCGGGACTGGCTTCCCTCACAGGGGCGCAGCGTGGCGGGAGGACGAGCCGAGGGGCGTGTGTGTGTGAGAGAGAGAGGGGGGGGGAGAACAGAGCGCCGACGGCAGCGCGAAGGGAGAGGTCCCTCGGCCTCTCCCCGCTCTGGACAGGCCGCGGCACGGTCTCTGCTGGTCTGGGGGAAGCAGGGTGGGTGCCGTAAGGCCGCCTCCTCCTCGGGGGCGGTCGGTGGGTGGTTGGGCAGCCGCCTTGCCCCCAGGAGGGCGTTGGCATCTGCTGGCGGGGCTGCGCTTGCAGGTGCTGAGGAAGGGGAATCCTTAGGTACATTAGACGGGCCAGGGAGGAGGCGGGTGACACAGCGTGGCTGGTGCGTTGAGGAGAAAGATCTGTAGGATCTCTCGCCGCCATGCTGGCGTGGATTAGGAATAGCTACGACTGGCCCCACTCTTCTCCCCCACCCCCTTAGAGAAGAGAGAATATGTATGTGTCTTGCACAGACACACACAGAGCAGTGCCTCGGAGGCATGTTGTGTTGCAAGCTCTGGCGAGTGCACAGAGCCGGGTGGAAAGAGCCAGCGCCCCACGTGGTAGAGGCTGGCTGGTCTGCGGGGCATGTGAGTTTGTGGCCTCCTTCCCAAGTGCTTCTGGAGCGAAGTGGAGGATTTGCTCATAAGAAGGTGTCTTATACCAACTCACACCCCTGAACCTTTTAGCTCGGTGTTGTCTTCACCAGACTTCAGTTTTATTGAGGAGGAGGAGGAGGGGGAGCTGCTGCTGCTGCTACTGCTACTGCTACTGCTACTGCTACTGCTTCTTTACTGAACTCATGAGATCCACCATATGGAGCCAAGGACAAAATAGTGGAGGTGGTGGGGTCAGCCTGCTCCCAGAGTTAATGAGCATACTTGATTCATCCTCAGTCCAGGGATTTGTTTTCAGAACTAGAACTGAGTTCACAGTTCAGATGCACAAATATTTGCTCTTGGTTTTCCCCCCAAGCTTTATTCAGCTTGGCTGCCTGATTTAGAGGAGAGAATATAATCAACTGGGAGCTGGAATTCTTGCTGATCACCTGTTATTCACTTCAGTTTATATTCTGCCCACTCCTGGTCTACACTTACTGGCAGCTATGCTCCAGAGCATAAGATTCCCAAAACATGAGTCTCTCTCAGCTCTACCTGGAAATGTCAGGTTTGAGTTTTGCAGGTTCTACATTCAGAACATGTGCTCAGCTATTATCTGTGCCCCTCCTTCATGACTTCAAGGTTGAATAGGTGAATAGTTTGGTTATGTGGACCACATAACTAAGACTTTTGATGTATGATGTTAGACTTTTTTCAGTGTCTACTTCAGTGATACGGGGAAATGTGTGTTGTACTGCTGGCAAGTGTAGTAGATCACAATAGTGTTAGACTGTAGGGCTAATGTATATCAAGTGTATATATATTCAACAATATATTCAAAATATGCCATACTGGAGATTTTCAGTTGCCAGTGTTAGGAGGAAAGGTACTGTAGCAGAGCTTAATGTGTGTAAGGTATTAACTTCATGATTGTGAATGGGGAGATCTGTTTCTGGCTGGTGCTTGGGAGCCATGATTGGTAGTTTTGGATGCAGTGTTGCATGGAGAAATGTCTGATTGCAATGTTCACAGCTTGTATACTGTGACCTACTTCTTAACAAAAGTAATTTCTCTTTCACTCCTGCTTTTTCTACTATGGAAAAGAATCTCAGTTATGCTGTTGTATGTATACACATGTATTCTTGCAACATGCCCAAACTAGCATTTGCATGTCTTTGGTGCATCTGAGAAGTTGTGTGGGTCAGGGGAAGAAATATGAAATCAAACTGATAACCGGAGACCTTATTTTCCCCTCTAATGTGGTCCAAATTGGCAAGTGCCCAAGAAGTCTTGCTTTTGTGTACATCATGTGATAAACTTTTATGCAGGTTTGTTGCCAAACCACTAGGGGGATTTGCTTGTATAATGCTTGTTCCACTTCTTTCCATAAATAAACCTGGCAAATGATAGTGCTTTGACACCATTATGTGTGTAACTTAGAAATATTTAAATAGTCTCTCTTCAGGGGAAATTCTGTTCTATTAGAAAGCTAATGGAAACAAATCTGTTAAATAATTGGTGGCATCTGTAGTAGCTGGTTTATTTTAACACTTAAAGCTAAGCATGAAACTGAATTACGTAATCAACCCCTTTTCTGGAAAAGTTTTTTTCCTTACAAACTTTCCTAAAAGTGTGTGCAGTTTACCCAAAATAAAGCCTTTGGAAGTTTTAGTGTATGAACATATTCAGAGCTACTGGTACGTATGTCCATTCTGTAACAAGTGCCACACAGGTAAAAAAGCAAATTCAAGGGCATGGAAGGGTAAGTAATGTGTGACTGTAGACTTTTGGAGAGCTTACATGAGTAAGCATCTCTGGAACTCAGTAGAAATCATAGAATCATAGAGTTGGAAGAGACCACAAGGGCCATCCAGTCCAACCCCCTGCCAAGCAGGAAACACCATCAAAGCATTCTTGATCAAATGCTTCTGAATAAATTAAATTCCACACTTGAGGCCAGGAATCTGCCTGGCAATCACATTGTGGAAGGGCATGAAGTGAAACCTCTTCCCATGGCAAAGTTTTCTGGCACATCCAAAATGAGGGGGGCATTGTCACTTGACTAGTTCAGCAGTACTTTAGAGGCATGTGGAAGTGGTGAGAAGTGTATGTAGCTTTAAAGTTTCAAGTGTAAAGCTAACCCTTTATTTCCTCCTGCTTCTTCTGCATGTGCCAGAAGACACTGAATGGAGGTTTATTGCAAAATTTAGTGAAAACTTTTTGGATCCCTGGTAAAACATGTATAGGCACATACTGTACTACATATTTGTTCATCTTGGGTACCTGGCATTCTGACACCTTATCCCAACATACTAGTGTTGTCACCAGGCAAAACGTCTAGTGTTGTATACCTCTAGCAATTTTGCTTAAAGTTGCTGGATGGGGTACTTTATGGGTTCATATAATAATAATAATAATAATAATAATAATAATAATAATAATAAATAATTTTATTTATACCCTGCCCATCTGGCTGGGTCTCCCCAGCCACTCTGGGCGACTTCCAACAGAAAAATAGAACACAGTAATCTATTAAACATTAAAAGCCTCCCTGTCACAATAGCAAAAATGTTTTGAGATAGAATTTTAAACTAATTTTTTGTCCATTAGTTTCTATTAAATTTAATTTTAAACTAGTTCCTAAATGGTATATCTGCACTACAGTTGTGACTTCTTGTAACACCCATACACTTAAAGTTCTAACCTTCATCTGTGAGCATATCACCTAGTTTTAAATTATAAATGAAACAAACTTCTTCCTTGGTTACAGCAGAAAAAGGCATCAAATTTGCTTTCTAAAGTTCCAGTCTGAAGAACCTGCAATTTATTGTTTTTTTCTGGAATTAATTTCTATATTATCAAAAGCTGTTGCATGAAGTTATTCAGAGTGCTTTGGGTGGCTTGTTAAAGGGTGATCTGGAATGAAGGGTATCAGAAATCTTGCATTCACAGTGCTTGTAATTGAGCTATACGGGTTGGGATCTTACACAAGATGTGAATGCGTTTACTTCTCTCTAATGACCTAATCCCAAGTATTAGCAAACTAACAACTTCTGATGAGGATGTACCAGCAGGTGTCAACTGTGTGTTACAAAACACTTGCATGAGGGGTACAAATGTCAGTTAAGTCTTCACTGCTAAACTTTTAGCTGTAACTCTTTGCTACCATGTACTGTACTGGTAGACTTGTAGATTCTCTTCTCTCTGTCCTCCCCATATAGGGCAGGAGTCACATAATAAACCCTATCAGCGAAAGCCCTGCACAAGGACTTCTGCTTGCACAACAGGACTTTCTCAGCCCACTGTCCCCCCAAATTGGCTCTAGGTTGGTTGGAAGAGCCCCCCAGGACTGAGGGGGAGGAGGCTCATTCTACCTGGCAAACTGATAAGCTTGTGCAGGTGGAACATTTTTGTAGCATGACTTGAATTCTACTCATTAACTTGTTTACAGATACATCTTCTAGCAATGGGAATAGTAATTGACAGATAATCCAGTTGCTTGTCTGGTTCGCATATAACTCTAAAGTCAGGCTTCTCCAATCTGGTGTCCATCAGATGTCTTGCATCAGCCCCAGCCAACATGGCTGATGATCAGGGATGATGTGGTCCAAAGCTTCTAGAGTCTGGAGGGCATCACATTAGATATCACTGGTTTAGTGTTATATCAGGTGTTGGGAACCTTAGGCTCAGGAGCCAAATACAGCCCTCCAGGCCTCTCTATCTGGCCTTTCATTATGCCTTCAGGTGCTTTTGTGTGACTTGACTCTGTGCTTTTGAATTATAATGCTGCCTGCCTGGATGGAGAGATGTGTAGAAACCTGACGTTTGTGTAAAGGGAATATAACTCACGTACAAGCAGGGATAGGGAATCTGTGATTCTGTGGATGTTGTTGGATTCCACCTTGTGGCATGGCCAGTGGTCACGGATTGTGGGTGTTGTAGTCCAGCAGCATCTAGAACAGCTCCAGCTAGCAGGGCTAATGGGAGTTGTAGTTTAAAACATCTGGAATGCACTATGTTGGCTTTTCCTGATCTAGAGTTCCTTATCCTAGTGCAAAGAAAAAAGGCACATCAATTGCTGTACTCACTTGTCCTGCTCCTGCCCACTGCTTGTATGTAGCCTTTGGAAGGTTTCCCCAATGAAAGCATGACACTTGGGCTGAAGAAGGCTTCCTACCTCTGTGCTACATGGACACAGCAAACCCCCATGGAGTATCAGGCATACACACGCGCACACATAAATACACCTCTCCTCTAATGTGGCCAGAATAAGGACTTGGTTTAGCATTGCATGTGAATAAACAATCCTGGTTTTGAACAATCAGTAGTTTCAGTCCCAGCACCACTCACCTTACCGTTCCTTCCCAACTAGGACAATCACAGAGTCATGCCCCTACCCTATCCTGGCCAGCCTACCCAGAATAATGTCACAGGCAACATTAACAGCCATTGAGAGGTCCAGCAGAACCAGCTGGGATGTACTTCCCTGTTCAGTTACTGGTGTAGGTCATTTACCAGAGATTCAAGGAATAGGCTCTCTTCATACCCTGTCACCAGTACAGGCAACAACTGTTTTGCACAGGGAGTGCGTTCCTGACCCCCATGCACTTTGCCGGAGCGCGTGTAAGCCCACAAGATCTCCTTTTCCAGTCACTTCTGGGTTGCTGCGATGCAAGCGTGCATGGTCACACATTCTTCTAATGCATGCAGAATGGGAGTTGCCTGTATAGACAAAATCATGGTGTATCAATGGCTGCTAGCTGTTATGGCCAAGTTCTACTACCACTGTTGGAGACAGTATGCCTCTGAATACCAGTTGCTAGAAATTGTGAGGGAAGAGAGTGCTGTTTTGCCTGGGCCCTGGTTGTGGGCTTCCTGTAGGCTTTTGAATGGCCACTGTGAGAACAGGATGCTGGACTAGATGGGCCTCTGGCCTGATCCAGCAGGGGTCTTGTTTTCCACCCATTCCTTAAAAAAATGTTTTCCATTAATTTTTAATTTAATTATATGCAAGCAACATGTAACAAAACACTATAAAAATTCCTTCCGGTAGCACCTTAGAGACGAACTAAGTTTGTCATTGGTATGAGCTTTCGTGTGCATGCACACTTCTTCAGATACTATGAATTTCCTTTATGAACAATGCATATATAAGCAATTCTGTTTAAAATGCCCCGGCTATCAATCACCATACATATATACATCAATATGTCAATTAGTTGCAGATTATTTCAGAATTGTCCAATAGTTTTATTTATAAATAAAAATCAATAAATAAATGCTCCAGCAGGGCTTTTTTATGTGCAGCAACTTAAAGATAAGTCTGGACCCAGATCTACTGCTTGGTATACAGCAGGTAGTGCCTTATTTCTGCTTAGCTTGGTGTGTCTGCTGTATCTTTCTTCTGGGAATGATAGATGTAGCCATTGGGTTAAACTGGGTTGCAAGTTATGTGTGCCTGCTTTGCCTAGAAGTTAATTGTCCAAAACGCAGTGACAGGGCTCCTGACATGAAGGAGCTGTACAGGTTGCCAATATGCTTCCAGGCCTATTTCAAAGTACTGGTACCTGCCTTTAAGCCTTTCTTGCATATGTCACCTGCTCTCTTCGGCATAATACATCACATGGCAGCATCGAGATCTAAGGCATTTGCTGAAGTGTCACTGCTGTCCTACAATTTCCTACCCAGTGTAGTCTGATAGTGTCAGCTTGGCAATCTTTTGAACTCAGGTGATCTTTTCGGGCTTTGGCTTACTGAGCTGCTGAAGTGTTTTAAAAGGCTGACTAATGCTGTTTTGTCACATATGAAGGATATTTATTGTGCTATTGTCAGAAACCTATTAGAAGCTGGTTTGGGTACCATTTTGAATTTGGTGTGCATTCCTGCCATTTAGGCATGTTTCTAGCGTTTGATAATAAACACAGCGGAAGACAACATGTTGAAAAACAAGTTAGGGTCAGTTCACTAGGTCAGCAAACTAGAAATGCCATGCGTTCTATCCACTTTTGCTCACCACTGCTTCCAGTAAGCTTTCCAGAAAGAGGAAAAATAGCAAGAACTGGCATTTGTGTTGAAGCTTTAGGATACAGCACCATTTCCATAAAGATTTATACACATCATGCTGTGTTTGGGTAATGTAATTACACAGCAACATAATACTTCCAGTTGTCCAATCATTGGGATATTTGAGAAATCTTGAGCCTAAACTTTGAATATTCCATACCAGAGACTACAAATTGGATGGAATACATTAAATTCTTTCCAGGCTTATAAAAAGTCTTTCCAGGCTTATTTTAAAAAGCTACTAAAAAATGCCCAGATGTTTAAATAGTCACAACTGTTTACCATAAATACTACTACCCAACACCAACCAACCAACTTGTATGTTCAAGGGGTGCAGTAATCAGACCTGACCAGGTTCTGTTTGTTTGTTTCTTTGACCCAAATTGCAGGCTTTGCATTTAACGTGATAATAAATAAGCATGATTGTACAATGTGTTCTTCCTTAAAGGTGTAAAGAGACTTCTGTTGGTCATGCAACATACTGAGTTCCATATGCTGTGACTTGTAGTAGTAGATCAAGTCCATGCTCTTGTTTTTCAGCTGCTATGAAAAGCTGGTCAGTAACTGTCAATTGATCCTTGTTATATAAGCCGGACATTTTCTGAGGAAACATTAGCTAGGGCATTCTTGCTATAGTAACATATGAACTTTTGATCTTAGCTGTAATATCTAATCTAGGGATGACCAACTGAGAGCCTGTAGGCATGATGTAGTCCCAAAGCAATTTATCTGGCCCCTGGTCAGGGCAACATTTCCCATTCTGTAACTTGGGTATTCTTGAGGTGGGAAATGTATAGACATGTACATGTATAACACTTAAAATATATTTGCAACTCAGCCGTTATACTGCCAAGGAGCATAATCCAGCACCCTTTGTTATGCAGAATAGAAGAGTACAAGACCACACAGCTGGATTCAGTAGATGACAAGCAGCTTTAAAATTGGTGTGTTGATTTCACAGGTTATGAGCTGCAGTGATGGACTTTATGCAAGCAAACAAATTTAAACTTAACCCAGACAAGATAGAGATGGTATTGGTCAGTAGAGCTGTCTTGGGCATAGTTTAAGAGGGTAGCACCTGCCTTGAAAATGCAGGTTTAGAGTTTGGATGTGCCCCTGGTTTTATGCTTAACCATGGTTGCTTGTGCCAGATAGCTTTTGCCTAGCTTAAGCTCATGTTGCAACTATGCCTGTTCTTGGAGGCTGCAGATCTCACCAAAATAACATGTGGCTTAGTTCCATCAGGTAGGGACTAACATTTTTCTTTTTGAGATTATTTTTTAAAGTCGGTTACTAGACCAGAAAAAGTTTTGTTTTAAAACTGATTGTTCTTTATCTACTTTCCTCATATGGCTCAAGCAAATATTCTTCAAATTACAATGGTACCTCTGGTTAAGAACTTAATTCGTTCCAGAGGTCCATTCTTAACCTGAAACTGTTGTTAACCTGAGACACCACTTTAGGCAACGTTCAATATGGATAAAAGTATAATACCAAAAATAAATTTTAAAATACAATAACCAACATTAATGAACAATTATACAACCACTGGCTAAAGAACAAACTCTGACTGTTTCCACTGCCACTGCAGATATATGAGCAGTTGAAATGGCTCTACCATACCCTGTCAAATAAATGTTCTTTTTTACTGTTAAATACAATAAAAAGTGGACAAAGAAGGGCATAATGCCTCCTAGCAAAAGTCATGAAATGGTGAAATATTTGTGTCTTCAACTGTTTCAGAGCCATTTCTGTGACAGTTTTGTCTAACCAAGCTAACTCTGACTGTTAGTCATAAAGACTCCTGGTTGCTTCTGGGACTGTCTACAGTACACCATGCTCTGAGGAAGTGTGTAGCAATGGCATATTTAAATTGGCCAGAATATACAGGCTTTTAGGTCAGGGTATCTTCTTACGTAAACAGCACTTCATCCCACTTGAGTAGCTGAGACTGTGTTACAATATCATTCTGATTTGCTGTTAAATTGTGCTACGTCCTGCTGAAGGTCTCAGGTTGCTTAAAATGTTTCATGATTTGTTCAGCTCTGTCTAATACACTGACAGGTCCAGTAACAACTAGAAGTAGGACTTTCTTCTGTTGGTCTAGTACAGTGTTGGGGAGTGACTTATTAGTGTTTAAGTTGTGGACTAGCGTTTAGAGAATGGCAGGAGGAGATGACTGGTTTAGCCTGTGGGATGCTGTCTTGGAAGAATAATATTGAGTTTTCAGTATCCTTGGGCTAAGAAATTATTTATTTTAAAGGTACTAGCAGTGCCATATTTCAACTATTCTGTAATGTAGATATTTTCTAGCATGCAACTGGATCCAGGTAGGGGAAAGGGATCTTGTGTTGCTTTCTTGTTGGACTCTGACCAAAAAGTAGTAGGATAAAGATGAGATAGTTAGGGTGTGTTAGAAAGTGTGTCAGAAGTGGTCCATAATCCATGCAGCAGGGATGCTTAAATTTGGCAACCTGAAAGTTAATACAGATCCAATAAGAGGGAGATCACTTATTTGTGCCGCTGAGAAAATTGGTGGGGAAGATGCTCAGTGCATATAGATAAGGCTTTTTATAACAGCATATCAGTGTGACCATTTAAAGAATTCTATTGGGATACCTATGACATGTTTAAAACACTTATTATAAGAGTAGCCCTCCCTAAGCTATAGAAACTCTGGTCCTTTCTACTCACTACTTTGAATTTTTATTGGTGTTTCATCTCCATTGCTAGGAACATTGTCTATTGAACTTACTGGCTGTTCTGTTCTGAGACCTGTCACCTGATACATAGGGGGTTCCTAATCAAAGCAGTTTCTAATCAGACTTATGGAACAACTACTTAGATTTCAGTTTGTAAGAAATCTGCAGGGAAGCAGAGTCCTAAAGATAGTATGAATAATGCTTGCACTACTGTGATAAAAGCTGCAATTTGGTGACTACTCGTATGTACCTAGTTAAAGTAAAAACCTGGGTAGATAAGACATAGTTTTCTATTTCAGATACATTTTTTGGTTACTTGAGGAGTTGTGTTTCTAAATTTGGAACTTTATTTGAAGGTTTTTTTGTCATATAGAGATCAATATTACAGCACTGGTTATAATTAAACCTTAAAGGTGGGAGGAAGGGGATGTTGAGGGAAAATCTAAATACTTTTCTGCAGCATGAATGAATAATTATCAGAAGCAGGTCACCCAAAAATGCCCATGGTAACATCAAACTGTTGGTGCCAGACAACTGCTGTATTCAGTTGTAGTTGAGATCCATTATCAGTAATAGCCATTGGCACAGAACTACAGGCTGTGGAATGCAGTGCATTCCTTGTCATTATGTCAGGAAGAAAGCCAATAAAACACATCTTCCAAGGTAGTGTTCTAATTGTTTTTCTAAAAATGTTTCCATTTAAACAGTTACATTTTTCTTGAAAAATTTGCATAGCAATACCAGAATTAGGTTTCATATTGAAAATCTATTGTGCAAGAGATTACTAGACCCTCAATCCATTTCAGCTGACAGCAAAAAGAAAAAAGAAAATCAAAAATCAAAAAAGAAGCCATGATTTGTATGTGGTGTGTTTTAAGTATCAGTAACCTCCCCAAACCCCCAATTTCTTCAAGTGGAGGAAACAGTATGCAAGCTGCATGACTAAACCCCTGGCTCATCTCAGGCAATGCAAAATCAGCTGTTTTGAAGTTTGAAAAGTGAATTTTTCATGTTTTGTTCAGCGGGAGGCAGTGGAAGACAGGAGTGCCTGGTGTGCTAGGTCCATGGGGTCACAAAGAGTCGGAAACGACTAAACAACAAAAGTTCAGCAAACCCCCTTGAGGTCCTTAAGCACAGAGTGATGTCCAACTAAGCCACACTGTGTGTAGACACATTGAAATAAATGGACTTGAGCCCATTGATTTCAGTGGGTTTACTTGGAGTATGATTAAGATTGGATATCATTCACCACTAACATCTGCTAATGCAGCATTCGGATAAGTATTGACTTCCTCTTCTGAGAGCTGTCTTGTATACAAATGGTGCTAACCAAATGTGGTGTTTTGCTTTGGCAAACAGGATTTAGGTAAAGGTAAAGGTAAAGGGACCCCTGACCATTAGGTCCAGTCGTGACCGACTCTGGGGTTGCGCGCTCATCTCGCATTATTGGCCGAGGGAGCCGGCGTATAGCTTCCAGGTCATGTGGCCAGCATGACAAAGCTGCTTCTGGCAAACCAGAGCAGCACATGGAAACGCCGTTTACCTTCCTGCTGTAGCGGTTCCTATTTATCTACTTGCATTTTGACGTGCTTTCGAACTGCTAGGTTGGCAGGAGCTGGGACCAAGCAATGGGAGCTCACCCCGTCACAGGGATTCGAACCGCCGACCTTCTGATCAGCAAGCTCTAGGCTCTGCGGTTTAACCACAGCGCCACCTGGGTCCCCAAACAGGATTTACCCTTCCCCTAATGCCCACCCAAAATTTTCTCTAGAACATTGGGTAGCCCTCTGTGGGTGGTGAGGCGTAGACGACATGGAAATCATATTGTGTCTGCTGGCATGACATTGTATCTTGCCCAAATACTCTTCTAATTTTAATATGTAATCTGAATTGCTTCCTTTATGGGGTGAAGGTTTGAGTAAACATTTTGCATGTGCCCAAATGAATGGAATGGTGCCATATCCAACAATAGTTCATTGTGGTTCTATAGATTTATTTTAGTCATTTTCTTAACAAATGCTGTTCTGTATTTCTCCTTCACAGAAAACTTTATGCATGCATTTCTCTGTTTAATTCTGAAGTGTTGGACTTTGTAGGTTATGCAAGTGTCAACATGTATCTTACATGCAATTTCTTAATTCAGCACAATTCAGGAATTAGGGAAGTCAGTCAGGTTAAAACTGCTAACTTCTGCTACAGTATTGCAGAACCAGAGCATGTGGACAACCATTTTTCACTAATCATTTGAAAAATAAGACTTTAGAGCCATCTTGCCCAAAAATGGCAACTAGGCACCCCATTTTGGTGACTGCAATGCTGGTTTAAGGAGCCATTTGGCACCTAGCTTATATATCTGAATTTCTAACACTGACACTAATAGCCACTATGTTTAGAAGACAACAAGAACCCAGAAAAAAATTAGGAATTTGCACCGTTCATAATAAAATAATTCTTATTCTAAAACTGCACAGAGAGAACTTTAATACATTCACAGGCACAGTGGGATAAAACCAGGACACTACGATGAGTTTTGTCCTACTGTAAGTTGACGCAGGGCTGGAAGGAAGCAGAGTGCTTTCTGAATGTTCCATGGTGGGAAAGAGAAAGTTGGCCATCAATGAGAGCAGGTTTGTGGTTCTGCCTTTGGAACAGAAGGTTCTGTTGCATTCTATTTAGTTCATTGGTTCTTCAACTGGTAAATTGGGTCTCAGTCTGACCCAAGATGGAGCACAACAGAACTGTTGTTGTTGTTTAGTCGTTTAGTCGTGTCCGACTCTTCGTGACCCCATGGACCAGAGCACGCCAGGCACTCCTGTCTTCCACTGCCTTCCGCAGTTTGGTCAAACTCATGTTCGTAGCTTCGAGAACACTGTCCAACCATCTCATCCTCTTTCGTCCCCTTCTCCTAGCGCCCTCAATCTTTCCCAACATCAGGGTCTTTTCCAGGGAGTCTTCTCTTCTCATGAGGTGGCCAAAGTAATGGAGCCTCAGCTTCACGATCTGTCCTTACCATGCAAATATATGGTAAGAAATTTAAGAAGTGGATTCCCAAATGTGTGTTTAGCGTAATTCAGCTAGACAGAAAACTACTATATAGTTTTCTTTAATATTGACACCAAGACTATCAGGTGTTCTATATTGTGGTTTGCTTAGTTTTGGGGCTTTACACAGAATTAAAATGCATGTGAGCTTACGTGGTAAACAGAACTTGTAAAGTTGTTTCCCAGGTTTAAAATATATTTTCTAGACTTGCTGTGGTAAGCGGGAGGGAAAAGATAATTTTGTTGAAGGGGCAGCTGTTCTGAGATTACTTATCAAAGTTGTCCTTCCTAATGATAAGAAGCCTACATTCCATTTCACTTAATGTATAAATGAACAGAATTGTTCTAACAGAATTTGGAAACAGAATGTATCTAATATTAAAAAAATTATTTCCTAGGAGAAAACTTTGTGGATGCAGAAGAGAACGCCTTTTTGGATACTGAGGAAGAGGTGGTTACAGAGAAGCCATGCCCAATACAAATTGTTCTTGCTCATGAAGACGATCATAACTTTGAACTGGATGAGTCAGCATTGGAGAGAATTTTGCTTCAGGAACACATAAGAGATCTCAATATAGTAGTTGTTTCTGTAGCTGGTGCATTCCGTAAAGGCAAATCTTTTCTCTTGGACTTTATGCTTAGGTATATGTACAACAAGGTAAGTAGCTTAAAGCACACCAGCTTGAAAATTCAAGCTAGTTTGAATGCAAGTCTGTTTTATTCAAAACATTTATGTCCTACTGTTTAACTGGAAATGTTAAGGTATTTGTTTCTTAGGGTTCATTGTAATGCATCCCTAAATAAAAATTTCAAAACCCCAGTTTGTTCTTAAACTCTTGTAGCTTCTACAGAGTGATCTAATAACTGACTTTGGAAGTAAAAGGCATAATTATTTTGGTCTAAATTAGTTTGGTGTAAGTGGTTTTTCAGAGAATACCATACAGAATATGGCCCCTATGTCCAGTGATTACTTTGCAGTAGTGGAAAACACAACCACACCTGCAGGATTATTAGCTAATTTCTATCTGTAGTTCCCAGGGCCACTAAAAACACTAAAATATGGAGGAGGGAGGAAAACAGGCAAAAATCAGTTGCCTTACCTTCTGTGAGCTGAAACACTTTGCTATGCTAAGGGAGCATTGGGTTTAAACTTGGGTGACCAAGCAGTGCCTTTATGAGTAGGGAAGAGCTCAGTGATAGAGGGACACTACTTGCATCTCTTGATGTTCTAGTCTAGGCATCTCTGCAGCTGAGAGAGTCAGGCAGCAGTTCTGGAAAGAACACTAGCATTAACAATGACCTCTTAGATTGCTGTGAGCTCAGCAAAGACAAGATGGGAGAGTTGCTTAGGAATACATGCTGCCTCCTGCAGGTAGGTTAGACTTCTTCAGTGTGGCCGCACTTGTGCAGAGAACCACTTTGGAATTCCCTGCATCTTGTTTAAAAGGTTTTTTTAAATATGCAAGCCTTTATTAATTGATAGGTTCTGTAAATGTGCATACTGTCCTTGAAGTAACATGGGGGGAAAACAAGAATTGTGTTCTTTGAGAGCAGTCACTTTAACTTCTGACTGGTATTGAAAGCTCTGCAAAACTGAAACATTCATTTTTTGATTGAAATAAGATTTCCCCCTGACTAGTCATTGTAAGTGTTCTGTTGTAAGATTACCTAGAACCTCTTAACTCACTGAATAAGTATGTGACTCCTGTTACAGGAATCATCTTCTTGGATAGGTGGAAGCCAAGAGCCTTTGACTGGGTTTACATGGAGAGGAGGGTGTGAGAGAGAAACAACTGGAATTCAGATTTGGAGTGAAGTGTTTGTAATTCCCAAGCCTGATGGGACAAAGGTATTACTTTAAATAGCTGACAGATGTTTACTGTCTGAAGTATGTTGGATTACTGTGTGACTGTGGTAAACCTTAGCTCTCTCTCCTTAAGAGTTGGATAATTTTTGTAAATCACTTTGAGGGGTTGGTTTTTTGTTTCTTTTGCAATCAAGTAGCATATAAACGTTATGAAATAAATATTAGCTTAATTTATTATATATTTTTACCAAGTTTTCTGCATATCTTATTTCCTGCCACTTTCGGAAAAAAATTCTGCCATTTTGTAAAGTTGAAACAAGATACACAGACAACTTGTTACTGAATGTCGGTTGCATGAAGCTGATAGGTAATCTTAAAGCTTACCTATTTATGTACTTGAACAGTGTGTGCAAATGTTGCATTATCATAGCACCCCCACCCCCGAAAGTAGGGCCATATGTAGAGTCTAGTTAGGATCCTGGTTTAATCTAGTGCATAAACATGTACATAAAAAGCAAAGTGTAACAGAGTGAAAGGTAAAAAAATTGCTTCAGTAGCACCTTAAAGACCAACTAAGTATAAGGGTCTGGTTGCTTCTGTTTCAGTGTATCTGAAGAAGTGTGCATGCACATGAAAGCTCATACCAAAATAAAAACTGAGTTGGTCTTTAAGGTGCTACTGAAGGATTTTTTTTATTTTGCTTCGACTCAGACCAACACGGCTACCTACCTGTAACAAGAGTGAAAGGTGGCTGGGTTACTTGGCCAGTCCTTAGGCTGCCAATAAAGCAGTCTCTGGCTGGTGGAATATATCTTATGACAGCCAAATTGAGGTAATTCAGATGGCTTAATAGAAGACAGCTGGGATAACTTAAGTTTTTAGCATAGAGATGTAAGAACTGCTTGTTTACTAATTTTGCTGCTTCTTTTTAATGGCAACAATTCTCTAGGTTGCAGTATTGCTAATGGATACCCAAGGTGCCTTTGATAGCCAATCAACTATCAAAGACTGTGCAACTGTATTTGCTTTGAGCACCATGACAAGTTCGGTCCAGGTAAGGACCAGTGTTTAAAATTGAGATATGAAAGCTAGGAGCTAAATGGCACCTTATACCTAGGTTATGGGCACCACAACGGAATGTCTAGGCATGCTTTTTTAATAAAAAGAATACAAAGCTGAAAATGAATGAACCACAGCTAAAATATTATGTTCATTTTTCACATGGTCCTTTCCCTGTCCACCCCTCTAATACTCTTAAGATAGTCTCTTCTCCAGTCTTCAGAGTACAGTAGCTGGAAATGGGGAGGTAGAAAAAGGTTCTCTTTTCCTTCCACTCTGCAGTTTTCATCTGAAATCTTAGGTGCAGTACTACACCCAGAGCTCAGAAACTGCTTGCACTAATGAAATTCCCTGTCACAAAATGCACCTAGAACAATGGGAGTTTCGAACACTGCTAAGGATATATGTTTTTCAAAGTGGTGGTAGCCTCTAAATATCCTCAGGCTACAGCTTCAAAATGCACAGTCTGAAGCCATATGACACAGCAGCTTTGCTTAAAGCTAAACAGTCTTGGATCTGGTCAGGTTTTTAGAACAGTGTCACCAGTTTTTTGGAAAACTGTTCCTATGTAGGCAGGCATCTACAATTTTGGTATTTCAATGCCTGTTGAAAATATTTTTAGTTTTGCCAAACAATTTTAGAGAATTAATTTGATTTGGCATTGGTTCTGTTTTACATTTTTATGATTTAAACAGAATCATATATTCGCTGGACAAAGGAGCAGGAAGTGGTTAGCAATTTAACCACCCAAACCCCATTGGTTTTGATTCCTTATTTCTGTGGCTGTCGCAGGTTAGCATTTATTAACTTTTGACACGAGGCAACTTGAGAAAGTTGACGTGATCATGCTAGTGTTTGCTTTGCTTTAAAAACCCTTTTTACTTCTGATGTGAAGCATTCTGACTAGGATTTAGGACAGTGTGACCCCATCCCTGATTGTTAGTTTGGGTAGGAACTCACGCAGTGCTGGTGTATTTTTTAATAGGAAAATGTATAACATCTGTTGCAGAAATGTAAAAAAAAACTAATAACATGTTTTCTAGGTGTACAATTTATCACAGAACATTCAAGAAGATGATCTTCAGCATTTGCAGGTAAATACGTCCATAAACAATGACGATCTCCCACTAAGGAACATGACTGTAGAACTTGGATTAGAATTAGGACAGGTCAGAATTCTTTGGGGGGGATTCATGTAAGCAGAATCTGGCAAACTTCCTTTAGTAGCTGATCTCAAGGAGTGCTGTTTGGAATGTAAAGGTAAAGGGACCCCTGACCATTAGGTCCAGTTGTGACCGACTCTGGGGTTGCGGCGCTCATCTCGCATTATTGGCTGAGGGAGCCGGCGTACAGCTTCCAGGTCATGTGGCCAGCATGACAAAGCCGCTTCTGGCGAACCAGAGCAGCACACGGAAACGCCATTTACCTTCCCGCTGTATCTACTTGCGCTTTGAGGTGCTTTCAAACTGCTAGGTTGGCAGGAGCTGGGACCGAGCAACGGGAACTCACCCCGTCGCAGGGATTCGAACCGCCGACCTTCTGATCGGCAAGCTCTAGGCTCTGTGGTTTAACCCACAGCGCCACCTGCGTTTGGAATGTAGCTGCTACTAGAAGTAGGAAGAGTGATGGGATGTTAAGACCTGATGTGCGCATAGGACTCGGCACAGAATGATTAAGGTCATGGCTAATACATTGCGATGGGCTCCCCGCCCTTTACTTCTGAGATATTTGTCTTCATTTTTTTTTAAAGTATACTGATCATAAAAGAATAAAATAAAATAATACTTGGATTCTATGCAGTTCTAAGCAGTTAAGGAATTTTTGTCCAAATTGACTTTGCTAAATTTGGGCTCCTGTTGGAAAATACTATGATGTTTCAACAGAAGGATGCTAGGTTTGAAGAATGAAATTTTTTGGTTGGTAGAGCTGATTGGTGAAAGAGTAATGGAAGCATTGGGGTCTTGCCACTAAAAGATGATCTTTCTGGTTTTGAGATAGTTTTGAAGTCGGACAGCATGGGTCAAAAGTTACCTTGACATAGATAATGGGGAGGTGGGCACTGCTGGTACATACCGCTAGAATATAAAATTAAAGAATTGGTAAATATTCAGATTGGAGCACAATTTTTAGAGCTGCCTATGGTATAAGCTAGTCGATTTATTTTTCAGTTATCAGCTTTAAAGGGAGGTGCTCCCAGATTTACTGAACATTGTGACCCCAAATGGCTAATGCAGCAGTTTTTCATTTTCTTTTTACAAAGCAGCAATATTGTATAGTATTATGTATTTATAGTAGTCATTTTATTGCCACAATTGGCAAAAATAGGTTGGCTCCTATTAAACAGAGGACTGCTGTTGAGTCACAAGACAGTGGAAGTAGGCAAAAAGTTGTTTAGTACTGCAGGCCTTCTTAATGGATTGGAATACAGTCATACCTTGGTTTGTGAACTTTTTTGGAATCTGAATGTCCATCTGGCTTCCACAGCTTCTGATTGAGTGCAGGAAGATCTTGCAGCCAATCGCAAGCCGTGCCTTGGTTTTCGAAAATGAAATGGACTTCCGCAATGGATTCTCTTCGAGAACCAAGGTTCGACTGTATATGGCTTTCCTTTGTATTATAAGCTTGGTCAGTGCAAGCGCCTAACAATGATGAATACTGTAATGACTTGAAATCCAGTATTGGGCTACTTTAATGTCTGTCTGAGCATGTGTTGCAATACTGTTTGTTTCTGTACTCTCAATGCGTGCTTAATGGCTTCGTTTTATAGTTGTTTACAGAGTACGGAAGGCTAGCTATGGAAGAAATTTATCAAAAGCCATTTCAGGTAAATAGCAAGATTATATTGGTCATAGTTAATTATTTTTTGTATGTATATTTAACATCTTAGGGCAGTTTCACACATTACAGTAGAATCCAGTAAGCATTAATCATAGCATATACCAACTTCAGCAAAACGTTTAAGGCGGCTACATAGTTCCTAACCTTACACATCGATAGTATGTGTAGATCAGGGCAGCCATATTTTCCCTAGGCTCGCATCATGTGTATTGTGTATAAGTTGCCTAAGCCATAATGGGTAAATGTTTCTGTCAAAGTTCGTATAGTGTTTGCTTACTCTGCTATAAAGCTATTGGCCTTAACAGGCTTGTTGGTGGTAGCCAAAAGCCGTATTTTTGTGACCAAACCTTGTGTACATTAAGCAATGACGGTGCACATGGCAAAGCAGTTGGTGTATAATTTTTATGGAACGGCCAAGATTAAACTGTGGCTTCCATGGTGGTATTTTCAGGCTACTTACGTTTTGGGGATTAAAATCCTACTTGTTCAGCTTCTGAGTATTTCTAGTTATGCATGCTCTTCTGGTGGCCAGGGCAATGGTTAACTGTTACTTTTGTCTTTCTCATATAGACACTAATGTTCTTAATTAGAGACTGGAGCTATCCTTATGAACATCCATATGGCTTAGCTGGAGGAAAACAATTTTTAGAAAAAAGGTTACAGGTAAGCTATGACCTGCGGTAAATCGTTAGTACGACCATGTTCCTAAACAAACGAGAACTTGGTTCATGAGAGCTGCACTACACAGAACCTAACAGCAATTGTTTTGGATTAGGTCAGCTTTAATATTCTCTCTAATAAAATAATACTAAGCTGTGGTGCCAGAAGGATGTATAAAATCTCTGATAAGATTGTGTTGTGAAAAATGTGTATTGCTTGTAGGTTAAGGTGCACCAGCACGAAGAGCTCCAGAATGTAAGGAAGCATATTCACTCATGTTTCAGTAATCTTGGCTGTTTCCTATTGCCACATCCTGGTCTTAAAGTCGCAACAAACCCAAGCTTTGATGGGAGGCTAAACGGTATGAGGTTTTTCATTTGTATTCCTGGCTTTAATAGATTACTGATTTGAATCTGTATTCAAGTGCAAATGCACTGAAGGTGGTAGATGAAGTGTACATAATTCTAAAATTTAGTACGGATGAGCTCTGATATATAGAGTAATATGCTTATTGGAGAAGGAGATGTTAGTATAAATTATGTTTGAATGCTGTAGTCAAATATTCAGTTGATTGGTGGGGGGGGGGGTGTCACTAGTGTATATGTTTGAAACGTATTTTATACACTGCTGACAACAGTGAATGGGATGTTTGATTGAAACTTACACAGTAATGAAAGTGGAGTAGGGGAAACAAAGCCAGACTGTTGCCAACATGGTTTCCCATTGCATCTGAAGTGGGCTTTTGTTTTGAGAAACTTACTATACTAGAACTGTATAGGCATGCTAGCTTGGGGGGGGGGGGAGCTTCAGCAGAATGTGGACATACCTGAAAAACAGCAGCTGCCTATCATTGCGTATTTTTAATGCTGTATTTTTATTTATATTCTTTCCGATGGGCATAAATAGAAACTCTTACACACACCTGAAGCAATGTTTATATTTCACTGATAAGTTTTTGCTCACTTCTTCTGTGCTTGGAATAGAGCGCCCAGCAAAGTAGCCATCAGCCAGGGCATGTATTAGGCGACTGATTTTTTTTTTTGTATGTGAGTACTTGTTAGAGAACTAAGATTCACAGCATTTTAGAAATAAACTGGGACAATAAAGATCTTGCTTATCTTGTGTTTCTGATTCAAGAACACAAATTGATGACAGTGCTGCTGTTGCTGCTCTGGTTTTTGGATAGCCTTGTTATAAAGGACTGGCAATCTTTTAATGAAACAACCTTCAGCATTGGCTAAGGTTTTAAGGTTTTTCTTTCTTTTTGGATATCCAATTATTGAGTTGGGATGTTTCACATCATGTTAAGCCACCACTGACTCTGGAGAGAAGGAGCGTCTTGTTAATTGCGGCAAAATTGCAACTCCTTTTCTGTGACTGATTCCACTAGACATTGATGACGACTTTAAGAGTGAGCTACGGAATCTGGTTCCATTGCTGCTTGCTCCTGAAAACCTGGTAGAGAAAGAGATCAGTGGCTCGAAGGTGACATGTAGAGATCTTGTGCAATATTTCAAGGTAGGCAAATACTTGTGCTCATTGATCAGTTCTTTAAAACAGCGAACCTATCGTAAGCCCTTCAGCTTGTAGGCCAGAGCCCTGTTAAGTGACAGAGACCCATTGAAATGCAGTTGTGTGCAACTTCTGCACATTATGGCCAGCATAATCAAAGGCAAGGCATTTTTTTTGATCGTCCAGCTTAGTTTTCTTTCTGTTCTGTTAACTATGCTCTTGCTAGAGAAAAGAAGCTTTCTGCAGCTATATGGCCCCAATTTTCAGTTGAGACTTTCAGTGTTGTTTCCTTTCTTGGCTCTTCCAGCATATTGATGTACATAAACCAACTCTTTGCTATATGGGCAACTACACTCACCCCAGGTTGCCCCATATCTCATTAGGCTGTTTTGCTCTTTATGATGCAAAGTGGTTTCCAGTTGCCCCTGGAGTGATGCAAGTACACCATCCAGTGCAAGTACACTTAATCTGCAAACTCCTGTTCTTGAAATAATAGTCTCCTGCTCTGGCTGGTGGTTGCAGTGTTTTGTACCAAAGAGTAGGCAATCTCATCTGATTTGTCATAACCCAAAGTTGGCATATGTGGGGCAGCATGGAGTCTACTTGTCCTTGAACTGTGTTGCTGCACCCATCTATTGCTGCATAGCGCTTCCAAAAAGCACACCCAACAAAATGATCCTAGGAAAACCACCTTTAATTATGGTTATGCTTCCCTACGGCATGGTGGTTGTTCAGTGAATCCAATCTTCAACATTGCTAAAAAGTATAACATTTAATATTGGTGGACATGATAGACCACCTTAATCCAGTAAGTTATATATTATTTAATTGAACTTGAATTTTGGGCGCTGTATTTAAAATCTGCTTTTTCAGTCGATTGAAACTAGACAGTAAAACCTTGCTTTGTTTTTAGGCATATATTAAAATCTATCAAGGAGAGGAACTGCCTCACCCTAAGTCAATGCTTCAGGTAAAGTTTTGTACACTTCTGTCTCTAAAGGTATCTAACGTCAAGAGTGTTTGATACAAATCAGCACAGCTGATGGTCAGAGGCTGTATGCTTTTGAATAAAAGCTGCTGGAAACTGCAGAAGGGGAGAGTGCTGTGCTCAAGTCCTGCTTGCAGGCTTCCCATAGGCCTCTGGTGGGTGACTGGGAGAACACGATGCTGGACTAGATAAGCCATTGGCCCTGAGCCTGCAGTTTCTTTTTGTGTTCTTATGTTAATGGAGACATTTCAAGATTTGGGGGTTGAAATGCCAGATCAGTAAGTTTCTGCCTCAAATGGGGGCATGCCCTGCTCCAGCAAAGAAATCCCGGTAGCTGGGAGCCCATTTTAAACTCCCTGTTGTTCATTTGAAGCCCCACACCCAATGTTATGTTTGAGGGAGGCCTAGCAAACCAAGTTTGGCCCATAGGTCAGAGGTTTCCCACCTGGATGCTGAAATGGAAGCTTTATGCATACAAAGGTTAAATGTCAGCGTAACAAACTATGGTGTACACTGATTCTGCACATAGCCAACTTGTGCTATCAAGATAAACTGAGATTAAATGGGTCTTTCCCATCTACCACCTTGACATGCCTTTCTTCAGAGTGAGTTTCTCTTAAAGCAGTGTTTTTTGGCATTCTCTTTCTGGTAACTGCAGCATACTAGCCCAGAAAACTGTTTTAAGATTGCCAAGCAATTCTGTTCAAGAGCTGACATCAGAGGGTGGATGTTGCAAGTAATGATTCAGGCGTTTAGGGTATGAAAATATGGTAAGAATACATTCATTTGGTATTCAGATCACAAATATGGAAACTATGACACAAATGAAACTCCTCCAAGCTGTTTAGTGTCACTTGCTATGCTTTTTTTTTTAACTTAAGGCAACAGCAGAAGCCAACAACCTTGCTGCGGTAGCTGGAGCAAAAGATACTTACAACAAAGGAATGGAGCAGGTATTGATGTGAATGGACCATACGTTGCATGCTTTTAGTTTAATCTAAGAACTGCTCTGCACTGGGTGGATATTTGAGCTTAGATCTCATAAACCAAGAGTAGGTAGATCCAGATCTACCAATAAATCTCTGAGTGATTTGCAGTGGATTGTCAAGGATGTTTGAGAAAGGTGCACCCTGTTCCTTATTTCTGAATACAGACACCGTGAGCTTCTTCTCTGCACCTGGTTCCAGTATATAAATAAAACAAAGTCTGAGCTACATCTCAGACTTTTTACTTTTTATTTGCAAATTTAACACAGAAAAGGAAGTGGGGAAAATATTAAAGGGGGTGGGGAATAATGCCCCTCAAATGTACCTGAATATACCAAGATTAATGTTACTACAGAGAAACTTACAAATTGTGATGTTGAGGTTTGAGGGAGGTACAGTGGTACCTCTACTTACGAATTTAATGCGTTCCGAACACACATTTGTAAGTCGAAAAAAATTGTAAGTCGAATCCCATAGGAATGCATTGGGAGAAAAAATTCGTAAGTCGAAGCAACCCTATCTAAAAATTCGTAAGTAGAAAAAATCCTATCTAAACCGCATCCAAGATGGCAGACGGAGCTCCATTTGTAAGTAGAAAAATTCGTAAGTAGAGTTATTTGTAAGTAGAGGTACCACTGTAAAAGAAATGGGGACGGCTGGTAAGGAAGACTGATTCCGCAGCATGGTCTCTTAAGCATGGATGTTATGCCTGCATCAGCGCTCGGATGAATTGCTTAGCTAGTACACTGGAAGGATCGTGAATGGCTCTGGAGCTGTTATGTGGTGCTACATATATATATAAAGGCGATGTAAAATTAACACATTAATGCCCTTTGGTTGCCCTTGCTCCACATGCGTCAGTCTGATTTGGGCACAAGCAGCCGTCTTTCCGAAGATGATGGCTGGAGAGCTACTACATTTTTTAAAAGGAGCAGTGAAGGGAAGCTTCCTCCTTCACCTCCTGTTTTTTTATTTACTTAAAGTTATCCTGCCTTTTCTGCAAAGGTATGCATGGTTCTCTGCCTCTCACTGTCCTCACAAACTTGTGAGATAGGCTGGTCTTGAGGGATAGTGACTGGTTCAAGGTAATCCAGTGAGCTTTGTAGCTGAGCGAGGATTTGAAACTAGATCTCCCCAGTCCTTGTCCAATATAATAAACACAGCATCTTTTTTTTTTTTAGTGGTAACTGACATCTGTAGCCGTCGTACCCCTGTAACACTAGGGGAATTCTAACTTAATGTGAGCTAATAGGTCAATTCTGCTTATTCCAACAGGTTTGTGGAGGAGATAAGCCTTATATTGCTCCTGCAGACTTAGAGCGAAAGCACCAAGATGTAAAAGAGCTTGCCATAAAACAATTCCGTTCTGTGAAAAAGATGGGAGGTGAGGATTTCTGTCGCCGTTACCAGGACCAGCTTGATGAAGAGCTCGACGAAGTCTATGCAAACTTTGTGAAGCACAACGATGGCAAGAACCTCTTCTATGCTGCCCGTACCCCTGCTACTCTCTTTGCTGTTATGTTTGCTATGTACATAATATCAGGACTGACTGGCTTCATTGGAATGAACTCCATAGCTACCCTATGTAACCTTGTAATGGGGGTCGCACTCGTCTCCCTTTGTACTTGGGCATACGTTAAATACTCTGGGGAATTCAGAGAAGTTGGAACACTCATTGATCAGATGGCTGAGCTACTATGGGATCAGGTGGGTACCTTTGATCTAAAAGTTTTCATTCCGGAAGAAACTTGCCAACTTTGCTGTTCTTGAGCAGTAGTTGGTGTAAATGCCCCTCCTGCAAGAATGAAGAACAAACTCCAGAAATAAATCACTAGAGAATGAACCTGGTGGAAATAGCCTTTGAAATACACCCATAATATTTTTTAGTATCTCTGTGCCCAATCCTACAACCAGATTTTGAAAATCCCTAGAAGGCAGAGGTAGTCAAGTGAGTTCATCTCCCCGTGTGTGTATGTGTCCATAAAAGTCACAGGTTTGGTTTACACTCTTAAAAGGTAAGTAAGAACTGTCTTTCTAAAAAGGATGGGTATTTGAAGAGCCTAGCAATTCCGATTCCATATTTGGTTGTCATGACAGTGAATGGAAAATTCATGGAAGTTGAGCTTGAGTATATTATAGGACTATCTGCTGTAGCATACTTTAGCTTGTTTACTGCACACTAAAATTGCTCATTCATAAAATGATCAGTTCTTAAAGACTTATACAGACTAAGTGCATAAACACGTCAGCAGGAGATTTGGAATTGGAATGTGACAAGCATAAAACTTTAATTAGGCACATTGTAGGAGGTTTTTCATTAAAATTCCTATTGTGTAAGGGAAGGACTATGAGCCATCAATAGCTGGCCACCTCAAGGTATGTATGCACTTCATCAAAGGGTTTCCGAGTTCTTTGTTCAAAAATTTTTTCATATGAATTCTTATTGATTAAACCTGAGCAAAAGAAGCCACATTGTGCTCTGCTGCAACAGCTTCCAAGACATTTGAGAGCTTCTCAACAACTAATTAATTGTTCCCTTAGCACTATCCTTTGCATGTTATATCTGAGGTTAGTCCCACTGTGTTCAGTAGGGCTTACTCCTAGTAAAGTGTGTTTTGGAGTGCAGCCTTAATCTGAAACTAGAGATGGGAGGAATCTTGAATTGTAAATATGTAAAGAATGAACCAAAAACACACACCATTGGGTCTGAATGATTTTGTACTTTGTGGCTTTTCATGTACACATGTTGAATCCCCTCATTATTTAACCAAGATTAGACTTTGCCTAAGCGTCATTTTTTCTATTACTGTATTATTGAGTCCTGTTGCATGACTAAAAGGATGCCCTTATATTGCCACCTGCTGGCTAACTGGAATTTTGCAGCCAGGAGCAGCTGTAGATCCACTTTTTTAGAGGTGTAAGAGCAGGAAGGTTGCTCCGAGCTTTTATAGAACTAGGATGTTGCCTCCCACAAACAACCTTTATAAGATTTGGGTACCTAATATCACTAAGATGTAGAAAGAGCACAAGAGCCCTGATCTAGTCCAGTATCCCTAGTGGCCAACCAGTTACCAAAGATACATGATTCAAGCAGTCCTGTCATGGTCCATCTACAGTTCTGCTGTTTGTAGACAATATAGTAGAAACCTCTGTACCCCATGTGCTAAATGAACACCTCTGCTGGTTCATCTGAAGACCTTACCTTTACTGATGGGGCTTGGGGGGGGGAAAAGGGTTGTATCCAATAGTGGCTTGGTCCTAGCAGAATTGGGCACCCTGCACTTTGGGGGACCCTCCAAAACAGCTTGCAGTATGGCTTGATGGGCTGCGGCAAGATTGGGGGCTCTAGAAAATTGGGTGCCCCAGCTTCCACTACTGCAAAGCCACCCATGGATATAGTACATAGCAGGTTCTATAGATTTACTCAGAATGTTTTTAAATTCTCACTTGCTTATTGATTCTTCTCATGGAAATGACCTTTTACTGATTAAAACTTGCTCCATGTCCAGGAACTTGGGAATCTCCCTTATACAGAGTTGGGTCATTGGTTCATCTTGCTCAGTATTGTCAACACTGACTGGCAGAAGCTCTCTAGGTTTCTCAGCCCTACCTGGAAATGCTGGGAACTGAACCTGTATCTTCAGCATACACAGTAGATCCTGTACCGCTAATAGCCAGGTGCTTTTCATTAACTTTTGGAGAAAGCTTTTTTTACTGTTCTTGAAGTGCAAGACCTTGGTAGATTGTGGCATAGAACTGCCAACAAACCTTTTGTGAATATGAATAATCTGTTCTAAACTTAAGGCCCAGCAATTAGTATTTAAAAGGCAGACCCCAGCCTACAAAATCAGCCTGTACATTTTGAAAGCAAAAGCTGTCTTGTTCAGTGTCTAACTCCTATCCTTCACTACTGATCTTACACCTTCCTGTCTCTTGTCTCTTTCTTCCTTTGCTTCAGAGGAGTCCCAAGAAGGTGAGAATATCAGTGGGGACTATCTTTAACACCCAGACTGCTTTCCCCTTCCCCCTGCTCTCTGTCAACTGCTTTTCTAACAACTCGCTTCCATGTTTTAGGTGTGTTCCAAATTCTTTGAAGTTGTTAGACGTCGAGTGATTCGCCGTGCTCTTACCTCAGCACAACGGCAGCGGCTCTCATCCAACAATAACAAGAAGAAAAATTAGCCAGTATTTTTACCCTTTTCTTTTTCTTTCTGAAGCGTTCACACTTAACTCATATAGACAGTAAGCAGGACCATCTGGCCCACTTTACATAAATGATATAAACATACCAGGTTGACGCTGCATTATAGGGTATGAAATTGCACCTGATGTTCTAGGAATTGTAAAGTGATTTGGATTCAGTCAAATACTACATAGGAGGAAACCACTTAATGCTCTGGAAATTATTAACCATATGCTGGTAGCCAAACTCATCTTTTTTTTTCCTTTTTGTATTATACTTTGGGATGCATTTCATAAATGATTTTAATTTGTTTTCTAATTTCTTTTTTTATGTTTCAGCGGGTTTGGGGTTTTGAGTTACTTTTATTTATTTTTGTACATTTCTCATGCTGCAGGTGATAAAACCTCTTGGTGATAATTTGATTGAGGATACTATGAGACAATCGGTTACAAACTCTCTCAAAGCAGGCCTGACTGAACAGATGTCTCAGCATACCAGATTAAAGACAGATTGACCATTCATCTCCTTTCATCTGCCTGCCCATCCTAGAATTGCTTGCTGTACAATGAGAACTCAATAAACCAAAGTTTACATTGACTCTAGAGAAGTAGATTATTCTGACTGGCTTCTCAATTTGCTGCCGTCACATTGTGGGGTGTGTGTGTGTGTGCGGGTGCAGGGTAGGAAGTTTTGATGGCTTTTAAGGCTTTCTCCGTTTTTTGCTTCTGAGACACAGCCCAGGGCAACAAATAACAGGAAAGTGAGGTCTTGGCTACGACAATATTGGCTACGACAATAGTGTACCCACAGGGAGGTGATGTGGGCTCTGTCTTGCAGAAACATATCCACTGTAAAAGGGTTTTTCAGGGAAGTAATTTATCGAGCCTATACAAGGAAATCTTTTAACAGAATGTATGTAGCCACAAAATATCCCATCAAATATTTTAACTTTGTGAACACTTGTAAACCGTTAACATGATGAATCCAGCTGACATATCAGCGGTCGCAGTCAGCTGCGGAGTCATGTTTGAGCCACTACATTTAGCTACTCCTTGCTTTTCTGCCTTTTCTACCAGTATTACCCAAATGCATGTGTATTATCTCCACAGAAATTACATTTAGAGGTAACAATTGTAACCAAGGAAGCTATCTTCAAGTGTACATTGTCTTGCCTTTTAAACTTTGGAGACCTTGTCCTACAGGATATGCGTATTGAGAAACGAGAGCAGATTTTCTCTGCAGTTTTAGCCTTCATGTATATATAATGCCATTAATACAACTTGCGGGGGAGAAAATCCATCCAAAAACAAACCGTTGCCTACAGCTACAAAGCAATGAGTTAGGATTGTCTGTACAGTGTGTCTAGTTATTTTTTAAGAAACCACAGGGCATGTAAAAAATATAAATATATAAATACAATTTTGTATCAAAGTTTTGTAGTTTATGGCAAAACCTGGTTCTGTGATAGGCAAAGTACAGTCCTTGTAAAGGAATGTTTGTGGCTCATGTAAATGTGTGAATGCATCAACACAATTTGGAGTTTTTTGATATTTTTGTGATATTTACTGCCTTGAGCACTGCAATCTCACCCCCATGGGAAATCAGTGGGAATGTTTGTTGTGAAACTTTGTCCTCAGTTGCAGTTTAAAGTTATTTCCTGTAATTTATTTTCCGGTACATTAAAATCAATTGTGTATATATGAAATTAAACTCATGATTTTTATTTAGAAATGTTGATGTAACTTTTACAAAATTGTGTTCAGTTCTCTGTGCAACTTAAGTGCCAGTCAAAGTTCATTACACAGCAAAGAGCCCAACAGCTTTTGACCCAGCAGGTGCTGCCACTAAAGAAGAGGAGGGGAGGAGGGTATTTTTCACAACTCAGCCTTCAGCTGCCTCATACTGCTTTCCACCTTGTTCTGAAAGGTGTCCCCAACTCTCTGGAACAGATTTTAAAGAGGTATTGCAATGGGGAGAAAGAATCGGCAAAAGTCAGCTATCAACAGGTATGTGCTAGATCAGGGCCCCCAAACTATGGCCCCCGGGCCGGATGCGGCCCAATCGGCCTCCCAATCCGGCCCGCGACGACCCCCGCCGCCCGCTCTTACGGCGCGGCGACGATCAGAAAAATCGGCAAAAAATCGCCGAAAATCCATTTTGCGCATGCGTATGGGCCTCTCCCGACCCAGAAGAGGTCATTTCCGATGCACTTCCGGGTCGGGGGAGGCCCATACGCATGCGCACAAGCGATTTTCGGCGATTTTTCCCCCGCCCGTGTGCGTGTGCGCACGGGCGCGCACTCCCCCGCCCTCCGGCCCGCTGCGCGCGCACTCCCCTGCCCTCCGGCCCGCCGCGCGGTCGGCGTGGCGGGCACCGGCCCACTGCGCGGTAAGTCTGGGGACCCCTGTGCTAGATCAAAAGCTGTCTAACTGGATTCAACCCCCCGGATGTTTAAATACAGTAAGCATTCTGTACAGGAACACTGAGGGAAATAGGGCTGCTAACTTTCATTTAATTCACCTTGGAGAGGAGCTCAGCCATTATTGTGGTCCACACTTCAAATGAAGACCACTTTAACAATGATGCTCAGGTTGGTCACTAAAGGTTAGAAACCGCATTCACCCATTTAGAAAGCACAACAGAATGAAAGTCCACATGCAAATGCTGCTAACCAAACAGTTGATAGCTTAAAGTGACTAATGTAACTCAGCGTGTACATAACTATGTGGCAATACTGTACGGCCATCTGTACTGTTCTAGCAAAGCAGTGAATCTTAACATACCTCTGCATCTGATGTAAAAAATGGCGTAAAACCTTTTATCAGTACTTGCAATACACACAAATTGTAAGTTACCACTTCCCTGCTATAAATACATAAATAAGATTTTATAACATGAAAAAAGCATGAAAATGTCTACAGTGCATTCAGACTTGCACTGCACTGTGCCTTTAATCAAAAAATATATAAAATGGCATTATCAGAAACCATTTAAATTGACCTCTTCACTTGCTAATTAAAAATCATTTGGCCCTGTTTGAGAGGCATGACACCAGAACTACCAATACTTGTTCTAAAGCACCAGTTGCCATTCATTCAAAGCCACTTAAGGAATTTATATGAAAACTTCATTGTTTTAATCAGAAAAAAGATGGTAGGATGTCAATGAACACCTTATTTACAGAGATGCTACTTTTACAGCTTCCATCAAGAAAATTAAAAGGACAGTTTTCTGCATTTAGGATATTCCCACAATGACAATGTTTTTTTAAAAAAAATCACAAACTTGTAGCTGCTTCCAATATGCTTTTCACCAACTCTGATCTTTCAGAACCATATTCAGAAGTACAGGCCTTACTGAATCAGATATACATACAGCTATTTTAGAGTTACAACAATATGGTCTTAAGATAAGAAGCAGTGAACAGCAGCCAGTGCTGTAACAAATCACAGCTAAAAGTCTTCAGTCCATCCTGTTCCTTCAAATAAGGTCAGCAACTAGATTAAAGAAAGAGATAACATATTGAAGACATGGTAATGAGCAAAGCGCAAACAGTATTTATCACAATACTTGTGCAGCCTGCTTGAGGTCAAGCTAAACATCCATTTGGCATATGGCTTACAACTTTATGTGCATGAACAAAGATGAAATTATGGTTAGGGACCAGCTGAAAGGACGTGATTGCAATAGACAGAAAGCTGGGGAGACAGTCTGGCACAGTGGATAGTGTCCAACATGGAGGAGCACAGAGCCCTGGATTCCTAATATCAACCACATATTCCATTATGAAGTATATGGCTAAGAAAATGCAACTAACTTTGTTTGATTTGGAATACATGTGGACGGAACTGATGGAAGTTTAAGAGCAGCTTATCTGAACTTTCAGGGTTCTGTTTTTATTTCCTTGCTATAACGTATGGCAGGAGTAACATTTGCACAGGCTTGCTTAGCATTAATATTTGTGCATAATTCCATAGCACCATCTCTCATCTATCAACAGGATTCCAGCTGGGACAACAGGTCCAATTTAAACTGTCTGTACTGTACAGCAGAAATACAATTATGGAACCTGTTCATCACTGAGCTGGCATGCCGTGTGTGATGGAAGGATCTTCCTTCCCTTCAGCAATCTTGAAATCACAAAGCTTCTGTTTGATTAGTGAACACCTATTTATTTCATACATGCAATGTAACCAGTAAATCAAAAGAAGATTATGGCTATCTGCCCGAGTAGGACCAGGTTAGGCAAAGAATCAGATACTCACCATTCATGGGCATTTCATCAATCTGAGTGGAATAGTACTGCTCAATGTCTCGCAGAATACGGATGTCGTCATTCTTTACAAAGTTGATGGCGACACCTTTCCGGCCGTAGCGGCCTGATCTACCAATCCTGGTGGGGCAAGAGCGGGACTCAGAATCAGTGAAATTAAATAAGCCATCTATCACGCAAAAAAAAAAAATATGCTGTTTATCAAAGGTGGCATAACCAACTACTAATTATTATTATTGATATTTATTTATTACATTTGTTAGTCACTTTATTTTGTTCAGGGCAACCAAAAACAACTTAAAACCAACAAAAAAAAAACTACTAATGATAGACGTGCCATATATTCTAGACCAGGCACCCCCAAACTGCGGCCCTCCAGATGTTTTGGTCTACAACTCCCATGATCCCAAGCTAACAGGACCAATGGTCAGGAATGATGGGAATTGTAGTCCAAAACATCTGGAGGGCCAAAGTTTAGGGATGCCTGTTCTAGACAATAATTAATCTTACAAGTTTTTTAAAAGACACATCTTTCATGTTAAATATAAGTTTTGTGAAGGACTTAAAAAAGCAAGAGCATTTTCTTTTTAAACACTATATTCTGAAATCTTCCATCATTTTTTCTGGAAGAAATCTTACGTATCCCCCGAAAACATCCAAGTACCTCCCTTTTCACTTGCCCCCCCCCCAATTTTAGACAGCTGGAGAGGGAAAGCTGCTCCCCCCAAACCTTTTTCAAAGCTTCCCATTGCAAAATAAGAGTTCAAAATACGTGCACACTTACCTGTGTATATACAATTCTCTGTTGTTGGGCAAGTCATAGTTAATAATCAGGGACACCTGAGGAACATCCAAACCTCTGGCCCAAACATCTGTAGAAATAAGAACTCGGCTGTAGAAAGAAAAAGAAAAAAGCAGTTACTGAACTGCAGAGACCCTCATAAATAACACTTGTTCCTTTGTCTGCAAAAATTACTGCAAAAGATCCAAGTAGAAAGGAAAATGTCTCCACAGACTTGTGTTTTCTGCAAATATGCAAAGAGTTGTCCGTGATTTTACAATGGCATGCATGCAATTTTCAGGATGAAATTTCATTTCAAAGTTTTATGTAGCTACTTCACAAGAACTTGTTCAGCTGTGATTCATTCTGTCTGCATTTTTCTTTTGCAAAGCGAGGGCAGACAAAGTGTACTGGCCAACTTAACACATACACACACACACACACACACACACACACACACACACACAATCTTGGTCTCTGGGGAAAGACGAAACATGAAGTTAATAATTATAAATATATGCTTCTGTTCCCATGGGAAGTAGCTTGAGATCTTATTCTGCATAATTCTGGGTCATGCTCTGCCCACTGTTGGGGGGGGGGGGGAACCTAACACCTTTCCAGTAGGATAACATGGCTCTCTTTCCAGAAATGTTCCCCCATCCCTGCTATATTCAAAAATTGCTGCCATACCTTGCCCCAGATCTGAATTCTTTCATGATGGACTCCCTTTCCTTCTGGGGCATGTCACCATGCATGGATGAAACAGTGAAGTTTGCTTCTCTCATCTTCTCAGTCAGCCAGTCAACCTGAGCCAGGGAGCAGTCAGTTAATTTTTACATTTGGCAGGAGTAATCCTCCAAAAATAAGAGTTAGTTTTAGTTCTGCCCAACTGTCAGCGCCAACATGATTTTATTCATGACTTGACTAAATCAGGCATTGTTCCTTGCTGACGTACCTTTCTCTTGGTGTTACAGAAGATGACAGCCTGTGTGATGGTGAGTGTGTCATACAGGTCACACAATGTATCAAACTTCCATTCTTCCCTCTCCACCGCCACAAAGAACTGTTTGATCCCTTCTAGCGTCAACTCATCACTGGACAGAGGCAGGAGGGGGGAGAAATTTTGAACTGACTTTAAATTGTTAAGACATTACATTTATAAAACTGAACATTTATCACTGCAGTGTTATTCTCTAGAACGGTCCATTCAAGTCTACAGGAATGCCTATAGTTAAATTGCCAGATGGTAAGATAGTGCAAATCTGTCCAATTTTAAAACTCAATAGTTGATTCTGCGATTAACAAGGCAAAGAGAAGTGACACAATGTGGTGGATAAGAGCTAGAAAGTCCCCACCTGAGCCACAAACCTATTAAGTGGCCTTAGGATCGTCAATAAGTTCTCAGCCTCTGCTTGCACCTTCCCATTTGTAATATGGGGATAACAATGACATGCCTTACAGTGCATTTTGTGAATATGGAGGCAAATGATAAGTACAATGTTTAGAAAACATTTTTGTATCTGCCTCAATAAAACCCAATGGGGCCAAAACCCCAGTTTTCATACCTTCTCTTAAAATAGAAGCAGGACAATGATCAGGAAGGAAACAATCAAATGCATTCAGAGAAAATACTTCAGATATTTAACACTCAATGTCATCAGATTCAGAACTACTAATATAGAAGGAAGTACCAACGTGAGCTAAACTCGTGAACTCACTCACCGCTTGACCAGAATGCGGATGGGGTCAGTCATGAATTTGTTGGTCATCTCCAATATCTCATGTGGCAAGGTGGCACTGATCAGAACCACCTGTGTTGCTGGAGGAAGGTATCTGTACACATCATAAATTTGCTCTTTAAAACCTAGATGAACCAAACAAACAAGAGAGGTTACATTTGAGAACCTTCTTGTACCTTAGTGCACATTTATCACAACCAAAGCCACTCCAAATTTGCTTCATCCATGCCTGATCACTATAGTCCATGTGTTGGTAACCTCTAGGCTGGATTACAATGCACTCTATTGGGCTTGGTCTGGAAGCTCCAGCTGGTGCAGAATGGACTGGCTGCCCATTTACTACCAAACCAGGTTCAAGGTCTCGTATTCATTGACAAAGCCCCAGACAACTTAAGTCCAGAGTACCCCAGGAACTGCTTGGGTAGGAGTATTGCTGGTTGTCTGCTAAATTGGTGAGGGTCATTTGACATAGGGAAAGGTAAAGGAACCCTCGACGACTAAGTCCAGTCAAAGGTGACTATGGGGTTGTGGCACTCATCTCACTTTAAGGCCAAGGGAGCCAGCATTTGTCCACAGAAAGCTTTCTGGGTCAGGTGGCCAGCATGACTAAACCGCTTCTAACTGGTGCAACGGGACACTGTGACGGAAGCCAGAGTGCATGGAAATGGAGTTTTACCTTCCTGCCACCTATTTATTTACTTGCACTGGCGTGCTTTTGAACTGCTAGGTTGGCAGGAGCTGGGACAGAGCAATGGGAGCTCACTCCGTCATGGAAATTCGAACCACCAACCTTCCGATTGGCAAATCCAAGAGGCTCAGTGGTTTAGACCACAGCGCCACCCGTGTCCCCAAAACCAAAGCCAAGCCTTTGGTGCCATTGGCTCAGCAATGTGGAATGCACCTCCAATAGAGATTTGGCATGTGTCTTCTATATTAACTTGTAAATATTTGCAGAAGTGTTTTGGATTTTGGATTTTTATAGGGGGGGGGGAACCCCATGACTTGCATCCGCAGCAAACGTTTAGGACATCAGGGTTAAAATATTTCTTTACCTTTATTGAGCATCTCATCAGCTTCATCCAAAACCAACATTTTGATGGCACGAGTTCTTAGACTTCTGCGACGGATCATATCTGAAAGATTTAAGGTTTGTGTCAAGAAACAGGGATCTAGCAGAGATGCTGAGAGTCACTTCTTATTCTGCAAACTGATGGCTCAGAGGAGCAAAGGGAGTCTGATCTCAATTGGAATTATGACAGCAGTGGTATACTTCCCAAGCACACACAAAAAAATCTGATTATACAAAAGTTATAAACCAACAGCACTACTTAACCTAATTTTCTATAGTTCCCACATTGTATTTCTGTTTATAGGCATCTTTCATAGATTGTTTAAAACTAAGACAAAGTGCAGAGGAAGGGAGGAATGAGGACGGGTGTAAAAGAACCACAGCTGTAGTTCCACACATGGAGCACAGAACTAAAGTCTGAAAAGTATCTTGAGCATAAAGCTTACAAGCATCTACTCAAATCATGAAGGCAAATTCTTTGGTTTTCTTTAATAAAATTAATCTTCTCACCAAATACACGCCCCGGTGTGCCAGCAACAACATGCTGTCCGTAATCCAGCTTCCTGATGTCTTCACCAACGTTGGTCCCACCAATACAAGCATGACACTGGACATTCATGTAGTCACCAAGAGCAAGAAGCCCCTGCAGGAGCAAATACACAAACAGCTTATATTCAAGGGTACTACACAACCTAAACAGTAACTGAACCAGGGACCCTGGCAAGAGCCATGACATCTCCTGTGAATGCATGTGTCAGAAACTGAAGAAGCGCATTCTCCTGTATGTAAATACTATTTCATTTTCTAAGTCAGGAGTGTTTGACGTCTTTTGTCTTGTTGCTGCAGCCATTTCTACAGCTGTTCGATAGATTCAAAAGTGCTAAATGGCGCAATGCATTCTATATATATATCATGCCGCTATTCTACTTTTCTTCTATCATACAACTCCAGGCGGCATGCAAAGGGCTCCCTGGCAGTCTTCCATCCAAGCACTGACCCAATTCAAACTTGCTTAGCATTTGGAAGCTTGCTGCAATCCTGTGTTTTCAAACCATGCCTGAGACTTGCTGCTAATTACAAGATGCTACTGTAGGCAAATTATGGGCTTTCAGAATTTAAATCAGGAAAGACCACTGTGATTGTGCTAAGAGTTAACTCTAAGGGCACTTGTATGCAGCACCATTCTGTTTAGGCAGTTGCAGAAACATTTGCAGCCGCTCTAGAAGCATCCACACGGCACCGAGGCTTCAATATAATGCTGCACCCACCCGAGATTACTGAGCTGCTTGTAGTGGAAGGAGAACAGAGCTTGTCACAGCACCTAAAGATGCTGCAGCATTCCATTTTCATAAGTTACAATCTTGCTTACCTTCTGAATCTGTACTGCCAATTCTCTGGTAGGTGCCAATATCAATGCTTGTGTTTCACGAACCTGATTGAAACAAAACAGTTAAGTGTTGCTGCCTTCACATTCCTTCTAAAAAGTTATTTCAAATTTGAAGTGTTCACATATCAACTTATGATCTCCCTTAATGAGACAAAGCATCTATATTTGGGATGAAATCCAATGTTCAAAAAATGTAATTAATCTGAAAAGTTGTCCTTGCTCAATGTTAAGACAATGAGATTATATACTATAACTAGTCAGAACACTATTTGCATCTTCAAAAATAAGTGTTGGGTATTTGTGATCCAAAGGTACCTGGATGTCCAGACACTGTAGAACGGAGATGGAAAACGTTGCTGTTTTGCCTGTTCCAGACTGTGATCTAGAAAGAAGAGTATTTTTAATAGCTGTGTCTGAAAACATAAACAATATCACCATGTACAATTAACTTTGTTGAGTACTATCAAAATAGTTTTGACAGTTTATCCATTAATGAAACCAGATACGCAAATCTACCTGAGACCAGCCTCCAAATAAAATTTAAGACTAATATACTGTGCTAATAAATTCTAAATGGAACAAACTTTGTCTACTGGAATTACGTATCTGCATTACAATTTATATAACCCAAGATAAAAGTGGTTTACAATGGATAAAGCTAATACTAGAACTTACAACTTACATGCAAAATAAGTGAGAATTCTCCTGAACATCTAGATTCCAATTTTAGACAGTTATAGGTATACAGTGGGGGGGGGAGTATTTGATCCCCTGCTAAAACCCAGAAGACAAGTCAGAGATTCATGTGCGTTATAATAAGTGAAATAAGTATTTGATCCCCTATCAACCAGCCAGATGTCAGGCTACCTGGTATCTTCACTGTATGTAATGAGCTGAGATTAGAAGCACCTGCTGTAAGGGAGAGGTCTTGCCTGTAATCCCAGCTCGTTACAGTACCTGTACAAAAGACACCTGTCGACAGAAGCCATCAATCCAGCAGATTCCAAAGTAGCCACCATGACCAAGACCCAAGAGCTGTCCAGGGATGTCAGGGACAAGATTGTAGACCTGCACAAGGCTGGACTAGGCTACAAGACTACTGCCAAGCAGCTTGGTGAGAAAATAATTCGCAAATGGAACAAACACAAAATAACTGTCAACCTCCCTTGGTCTGGGGCTCCATGCAAGATCTCATCTCGTGGAGTTGCAATGATCATGAGAACGGTGATGAAGCAGCCCAGAACTACACGGGGGGAACTTGTCAATGATCTCAGGGCAGCTGGGACCATAGTCACCATGAAAACAGTTGGTAACACACTACGCCGTGAAGGACTGAGATCTTGCAGAGCCCACAAGGTCCCCTTGCTCAAGACAGCACATGTACAGGCCCATCTGCAGTTTGCCTATGCAAATCTGAATGACCCAGAGGAGAACTGGGTGAAAGTGTTGTGGTCAGATGAGACCAAAATCAAGCTCTTTGGCATCAACTCACCTCACCGCGTTTGGAGGAGGAGGAATGCTGCCTACGACCCCAAGAACACCACCCCCACTGTCAAACATGGAGGGGGACATATTATGCTTTGGAGGTGTTTTTCTGCTAAGGGGACAGGATACCTTCACCGCATCGAAGGGACGATGGACGGGACCATGTATCGTTAAATCTTGGGTGAGCACCTCCTTCCCTCGGCCAATGGGTCTAGGATGGGTGTTCCAGATGAAAATGGGTCTAGGATGGGTGTTCCAGCATGACAATGACCCAAAACACATGGCCAAGGCAACAAAGGAGTGGCTCGAGAAGCAGCACATTAAGGTCCTGGAGTGGCCTAGCCAGTCTCCAGAGTCCAGACCTTAATCCCATTGAAAATCTGTGGAGGGAGCTGAAGGTTCGAGTAGCTACATATCAGCCTTGAAATCTTACTGACTTGGAGAGGATCTGCAAAGAGGAGTGGGACAAAATACCCCCTGAGATGTGTGCAAGCCTGGTGGCCACCTACAAGAAACGTCTGAGCTCTGTAATTGCCAACAAAGGTTTTGCCACCAAGTACTAAGTCTTATTTTGCAAAGGGGTCAAATACTTCACTCATTATAATGCACATCAATCTCTGACTTTTGTCTTCTGGGTGTTTCCCTGTTGTTATTCTGTCTCTCACAGCTACAATAAACCTACCATTAAAATTATGGACTGGTCATTTCTTCGTCAGAGGGCAAATGGCCAAATTTAGCAGGGGATCAAATACCTTTTCCCCTCACTGTATGGTCACAATGAGATTAATGTGGGAGGTCACCTACAGCTACCTATGAATGCCATCTATGATAAGGTTACCAGAGTTTTTTCAATGAATCTGGGGACACTTTTCAACTTCAATGGATTTTGTATGGGGACTGATTTGTAAATCCGGGGACTGTCCCTGGGAAATGGGGATGTCTGGTAACCTTAATCTATGAAAAACCATACCTACAGGTAAGAATTATGGCTGGATGAGATTGCATCAGAGAGTAAAAGACACCAAGTAAAGGTGTCTCTTTCTAAATGGTTCATGGAGACAGCAGTTCTACCCATGCTTACTAGTGAGCGGGTCCCACTGAACCCAATAGGATTTAGTTTTGAGTAAACGTGCCATAAATTGCCCTCTTGAACTTACTCTAGTCCTGTGCATTCAAAAGCATCGTTCCTTACAATTTAAGAACATGGCAAGAGCTGAGTAAAGCATGAAGCTGGTGAGTTTGGGGGGGGGCTGCTGGGGCAGGGCTTGTGTGGATGAGGTGGAGGACCAACACACACAGCAATACTGTGAGGCAGACTTTGACCCCCTTTAGAGTGGGGAGTTTTAATTGGATTGCTATTACTTTTAAAATAAATAAATAGGAACCCATTTTTTTATTGCAAGTTTCTAAGCGGAGGTTGAATTACCTTCTGTCACCTGCAATTCTTGCATTGCAGGGGGTTGGACTAGATCACCCTTGGAGCACCTTCCAACTCTTTATTATTCAATGAACTATTTGCATTCTTAGTCTGACAATATCCCAAAGTCCTGTGTGTGTGTGTGTGTGTGTGTGCGCGCGCGCAATTTCACTTACTGTGCGATCACATCTCTTCCTTTAATGATCTGTTTGATAGCTCTCTGCTGGATAGCTGAAGGCTTCTCAAAACCTACAAAATTCATTTGTAAAGGTTAGATTTCCCTTCCAATTACATGATGTACCCTAAAAACATTTGCCAGAGCAATACTGTAATAAAACCAACATTTAGAAACCAAAGCACTGAAATCTATAGCTGTTGGCACTCAATTTTAAAGAGAAATAGGAGCTAGGGAGGAGACTGGGAAGAGGACGGAAAAAGTGACAGTCAGGTGCCAACATTTATTATTTGGGAATGAAAGTGGCCAATGACAATGTGAAAACTTCGTACGTCTCTAAATTCACAAAGTAAAAATTCAATGAGGGACACAGCTACAAATGACCAAGGGGAAGTTTGATGTCTCCATAAATAACAAAGGGTTGTATCAAACTATCATATTCAGAGTACACCCACTGAAGTCAGCAGGCTTAAATAATGACTAACTTCAGTCCACTGATTTCAAGTGGTTTACTCTTGAGTATGGTTTAAATCTGATACAACCTTTTGCATTTATGGGAGAAAAGAAGAAGAAACTTCAAATCCAGGGTAGCTAACATGGTACCTTCCAGGTGTTGTTAGACTAGACGTCCCATCACCCCGTTGTAGTTGGGGCAGATCAGAGCTCAAGTCCAGCAGCACCACTGCTTTATATGCTTGAAGTTAATTTATTTCAGAACAAATCCTATCTTGGGCTCACTTTCCAACAGCAATTCTCATTACAACCCTCTTCCCATTTTCCTTTTGTATTGTGTCTTGTAGACTTTGATACACCAACACAAGGGAGGCCCCCCGCAAATATACAAAAACCACTGCGCCCATTAAAAAAAACTGATGTACAGTAGCTGATGTTTTTGAATGCAGTAACAATACAACACATACTGTACTAACAGTGTATGTAGGCACTGCTATAGGTGCTACATAATACCCATTCCGCATTTGTATGAACTTGATCATTTAGTGTGGCAGCACTTACACCTTGGAACTCCCTGCCAATTGATATTAAGCAGGAGACTCCCCTGTTTCGAGGAATTCGCTTTGTTTTTACAATCAAGCAGCATATAAATTTCATGGAAGTAAAAAAAAAACCAATGAAAACACACGTGGGGATGAATTACAATGGTACCACATTAAAAAAAATTATCTTGTATTCCTTTGAATTGTTTTCGAATCTTAACGCCGTTATTTAAATTTCACACCGGCGCCTGCCTGGGCAGAGGAGGATACATAAAAGGCACCGAATAAGAATAACGGCGGAAACCGTCCCGGGGGTGGGGGGGAGCTGCTTCCCTTCCCTCCCGCCCCGCTCGGCCGCACTACTTCCGCGGAGAGGGCCGCGCGCGCACCGTAGGCGTAGATGCCGCGCAGGAGGTCCTCGCGAAGGCCCATGGTGTCGAAGGTTGGGGTGACGTCCACCTCCTCGCTGGTCTCGAACTCCACTTTGGTCATGTCCTCCTCCTTCAACAGCCGCTTTCGGGCCGAGCCCGCCGAACCTCCCGTAGGCCCCGACATCCCGCTCCCGGCTTCTTCTTCTTCTAGCCCTTTCGAAACCCGACTGCCGCCGCCACAGGAGACCTTCTTGTACCGAACGGGCCTCGACCGAGGAAATGCCCGCCGCACGACGCGCCGGAAGAGCGAAGGCCTTACGCGACACGCACCCCGCGCGAGACCACCGGAGATTTGCGCATGCGCCCCAGTCCCCCCCCCCCACGTCCCCGACGCGCTCAAATGGACGTGAGCACGCTCGACGCTCGTTCAAAATCCTGCGCCCGGACGACGTTGCGTCACTCCCGTAGAGATAGGAATGTAGAGGTGCCACGGATATTTCTTAGAGTGAAACAGCCTTTCTTAACCTTGGGCCCCCAGATGTTAGAATTGTAGAGTTGGAAGGGACCATGCGGTTCATCGTCCAGCTCTAGGGGATTCAGGATTTATTTTATTTTTGTTCAGAGGTTAAGAGGCTCGTGATTTAACGACTTGAGCTGTCCCAGCTACTGACCGTTGTTGGACTAAACTCCCGCATCCCTGACCGCTCGTCCTGCTAGCTAGGGATGATGGGAGTTGTAGTCAAATAACATCTGGGGACCCAAGGAGAAATCTCCATAGAAATCAAGAAGGAAACTTATTGTGGATTTTAGCCTAGGTCTAATTATGTGTGCCTGTTGTCTTTGTCCATGGAGTTTTCTTGGCAGGGATACTGGAGTGGCTTGCCATTTCCTTCTCCAGGTGGATCACATTTAGTCAAAACTCTCCACTATGACCTGTCCATCTTGGGTGGCCCTGCATGGCATAGCTCATAGCTTCTCTGAGTTATTCAAGCCCCTTCGCCACGACAAGGGCCACCTCATGAGAAGAGAAGAATCCTTGGAAAAGACCCCGATGTTGGGAAAGATTGAGGGCATTAGGAGAAGGGGACGACAGAGGATGAGATGGTTGGACAGTGTTCTCGAAGCTACGAACATGAGTTTGACCAAACTGCGGGAGGCAGTGCAAGACAGGAGTGCCTGGCGTGCTATGGTCCATGGGGTCACGAAGAGTCGGACACGACTAAACGACTAAACAACAACAATTATGTGTGCATAATAAGAAATCTGCATGCACACGAAAGCTCATACCAATGACAAACTTAGTTGGTCTCTAAGGTGCTACTGGAAGAAATTTTTTTTTATTATGTGTGTTTTGAGTGTTTTAGACTGTGTCATTTTTAGATAATTTCTAAATGCATGTCTGTCTTTCACATTTTTGTGTTCTGCTTTACATTTCTGGGGTAGAACCGTTAAATGGTTTACCACGTGGCTTAAAACATCACATACAACATTACTAGTTAAAATAAAAAAATGTAATAAAGGTACATATGTAAAGCAGCATCATAATTAACAGTGAAACAAAATGTTGTCTCTTAAGTATTTTTAAAATACAAAAGTTTCCTCTTTTGCCTTGAGCAGGGTGGGGGATGTCAAGCGCATGTCTATTTGCCATGCTTGAGGCAGGAGTTTTAAATGGGAAAGCAGTGCAGATTGAAGGGTTTGTCAAAGTTACCCAAAGCTTATATTATAGACCTGCCACCCATCTCACTGAAAGCATTATCTGCATTCACACCATACAATTAAGCCCAACATGCACCTTTGCAAATAATCCTTGAAACCACTAAGCTACAATTCCCAGGATTCTTGGTGTGTGTGTAAATGTGCTTTGTGCAGTAAGGCTGTGTACATATTATACCTTTAATTGGTTTTAAAGCCAGGAGAACAGTACTTGTTCATTTCATTCAATATATAACAAATTGATAAAATTACAGTTTATTGTTTCAGCTGCAATGAATGTGAGATCAAGGATGACTTTCTGACACTAGAGAGCATGGCAATGCAGGGACCTTGCAACTACAGCATCCCTGACAAATGGCTACTATTCTCTGCTTAAATATGTCCAGTGAATCCCATGAACTCCTGACGCAGTCTGTTCCACTGTTAAAAAGCTCTTACCATTAGACAGTTTCTTCCTGCAGTGGAAGTCTAGGATTCACCAGGGATTTGTAGCTGTTGTCTTGAACAGGCACACAAGTTGCTTGATGCCTCTCCTATGGGTGACCATGGACTTGGAGTGTGCACAGCAGTAGAAGACCAGCAAATGTCTGAGCTTATGTGTGTGGCCAGGCTGCTGTGAGCGGCATACAGCCAGAGCTGACTCAACCATTAGGTGGACTGAAGCAGCTGCCTCAGGCACCAGAAGCCCCCAAAGTGGCAGTTGAATCCTAAGTTCTTCATCCCTACTGCCATTCCTCCTTGCCAGGCAAGCAGAATAAAGTTTCCTCAGGTGCCTGATGGTCTGCTCCCAATGCCGCCTCTTTTCCTGAATAAATAGTTTTGTCCAATTTGGAACCAGAAATATTGTTGTGCACTATTCCTGGAATACTGCAATACCCAGTTGATGCAGGGAGCGAATGGAACAAGTTCCTATTCTATCTCCCAGTTCCAAAAATATATTTAATACGAATGGTACACAAGTACCAGACATACCAGATACTGCAATGATAATAATAGATACCGACATTTGATCTTAGTCAATTGACTGAGAAGCAAAGCCAGTTGTTCGGGAAAACATAGGAACTACTTTCCTAATGGATTCTTTAGTACCCAAGAGCAAATAGAGGCTGTAAAGTGCTCACTGCTGCAATGTTTCCAGGTTCACAAAATATACTCCAACAACATTTATTATTTCTATTGTCCAACCAAGCAGCTTCTTGACAGACACTTTAATCTCAACAATTCTGGATTTTCTCAACCGTGCCAATTTCTCAACTGGCTGGCTGGCCTGTTGTGATAGTATTTGGTGCAGTGTTTGCATGAACCCATATTCCTGCCAACCTAGCAGTTCGAAAGCACGTCAAAGTGCAAGTAGATAAATAGGTACCGCTCCACGCGCTGCTCTGGTTCGCCAGAAGCGGCTTAGTCATGCTGTACACTGGCTCCCTCGGCCAGTAAAGCAAGATGAGCGCCGCAACCCCAGAGTCGTCCGCGACTGGACCTAACGGTCAGAGGTCCCTTTACCTTGCATAAACGGTACCCATCCATTTAATTTTCATGCTCTGTGTAACTGTTAGCTCATTGCATGCCAGTGGAGGTCCCAGTTGTTTCAGTTGGATAGCTTTCTGTTCTCCAGATAAAATAATGCAAAAACAGCTCTGTGCGCAGAACATTCATGCTTACATTAAAATTTGTGCCCCTTAGTAAAGGGGTGTTTGAAGGAAAAAAATGTTATGCATATAACATTGCTATGCTGTAAATGAGTTTTCTGCACATAATAACTGCAGGGGAGGGAAATATCTGGTTGGTTTTGCATACCCTTTGAAACTTGGCAGAGGCAATTAGGGCAAATGCCCCACCAACCTTCATCTGCCCTCAGCCAAATATTTTTATTTTTTAAAAAAACATTGACTCTGCATCTGAGACTGTTTTCTGTCAGACACATTAGTCACACTTGGTCATGCTATATTTCCGACTTTCAGAAATGGGGAGCAGGTGAGATGGGGACAGATAGCAGTGATTCAGCCTTTATAATGTGGAACGAAGGAAGCACTTCTTAACCATTTAGATGAAAGAAGTTTGAGAGAAGCTTGAGGTTCTACGCAACTAAGCATTACACTCTATAGACCAAATGAAATTAATGGCTCCAGATTTCAACAGCTCTACTCTGAGATCACATTCACACCATACATTTAAAGCACTGCTATACCACTTTTAAGCAGTCATGGCTTTCCCCAAAGAGAAGTTGTAGTTTGTTCAGGCTGCTGAGAGTTGTTAGCAGACCCCGTATTTTCCTCATAGACTGACAATTCTTAGAGCAGTTTATCGATCAATCCCTCTTCACAGGGAACTCGGAGAATTGCAGCTCTGGGAGGGAAATATGGCGGGCCTCCTAACTCTCCACACCCTTAACAAACTCCGACTCCCAGAATTCCTTGGGGGAAGCCATGACTGTTTAATGTGGTATCATAGTGCTTTGAATGTATGGTGAGAACGTGGCTGAATATATACACAGGGCTATAGCTAGGGGGGGGGGTGAGGTGGGCCCTCGCCAGTGGGACAGGCCTGTGGGGGTGTTCCCACAAAATCGGCTTTAAAAATGTCCATAAATATAAATATTGATTGCATCATAAGAAATAGTTTTAAGTAGAGGGTGAATTGAATGGGTGGAGGTGGGGGGGGGGTTGGAGGAGAGGCGGAAAGAAAAGCTAATTTGCCTGTGGTTAGGGGGCGCAATCTGGACGGTTCTGCCAGGGACACAAGATCACCTAGCTATGGCTCTGTATATACAGCACGTAAAGGTAACGGTAAAGGACCCCTGGATGGTTAAGTCCCGTCAAATACGACTATGGGGTTGCGGCGCTCATCTCGCTTCAGGCCGAGGGAGACAGCGTTTGTCCACAGACAGATTTCCAGCTCATGTGGCCAGCATGACTAAACCACTTCTGGCGCAACGGGACACCGGACAGAAGCCAGAGCGCACGGAATTGCCATCTACATAAGGTGTGCATGGACAAGTTAAGTCCTACTGAACTTCAAAAGTCTTGCTCCATAGCAAAAATGCTTAGCATTTGCTGCAGCTCAGAAAGTCAATTACACTTGCCACTCAGCGTCCGATTTAGAGCACTGCAGGCTGTTCCCCGCACAGGGCGCCAAGCCGAGGGGGTTCAAAATAACAATACCTATATTCAGGGCTTTTTTTCTGGGGGGTACGCATACCCCTAAACATTTTGTGAATCTAAGTTTGGCCTTATTGAGGGGCAGTATTTCAATATGAGTAGGAAAATGAGAGCACCCCTAAACATTCTTTTTAGAAAAAAAGCACTGCCTATATTTATGGGTGTAGCTACTGAGTAGATCCAAAAGAAAAGCAACTGTACCAGGGCCGGATTTAGGTTTGATGAGGCCCTAAGCTACTGAAGGTAATGGGGCCCTTTGTCCTTTGTCAACAACTGTCGCTGCTTTTTGTGTTGAATATATGCTATATGGTAATTTATGGACCTAATAAGTATCTAAAGCCATTTGCACATAACAAATAGGAGCCTACACAACACAAAGCACTGTTGCTCTATGTAGGTTTTATTTTATTTTATTTGTTTTTTATCTTATATTTTGGAAATGTACATCCAGTTGTTTTTTCCTTTAATTTTTTGGGGGGCCCCCAAGAGAGTGGGGCCCGAAGCTGTACCCAAATGATTTGTGAAAATAATAAATATCTGGTGGGGTGCCAAATTTTGCCCTTGCCCAGGACGCCATAATGCCCAAGTTCGCTCCGGCACTTGCTGGCCATCGGTGGTCCACCAGAGCCGCTTCCCCTGTTCTCTGCTTGGCTTCCGCAGCCCTGCAGCTAGGGCACCTGCTGGCTCCAGCCGACTCCTCCAAGCCAGCAGAGGAGGCCAGAAAGCCCATGAAGACACGCTGGAAGCGAGCCCGGCAGGAGGAGGAGGAGGATAGGGCGAGAGCGGTGCGCTCCGCTCGTCCCCTAGAGGCGCAGCCCTCGCCGAGGGGTCGGTCCCCTGCCAGGGAAGAGGAGCGCGCAGGAGAGCCATTGCGCGCCGCGCCTGCTCCTGAAAGGAATACGGGGTGGGCGGAGCGGGCTGGGGAGGCTGCAAGGGGAAAATCGCCTGCGAGCCGGAGGCTGCTCGCTTCAGCGTGGACGTCCTCAAGGGAGGAGCATCGGCGGCAGCCTCCGGAGAAAGGGAAGCAGAGCACGCTGGTATTGGCCGAGTGGACACAAAGGGGCCGCGAGCGGCGGAAGGTCGTTTTCTGCAGGGGAGATGCTGCGGTCGCGGCGCGGGTGGTAGAAGGGAGAGAAGCGGCCGGAGGAGAGAGAGGTGGGTACCGCTGAGACGCCCACCGCCCCACCTTTGCTCTTTGGCTTAACTCTGGCTTCTGTGGAGCCCCCCACCCGCCCCTCAAATTCTCTTCTGGGACAAGGGAAGCTAGGGAGTTTTGGGAGGGGAGGCGATCGTGGCTCTGCAACTTGGGCGGCAGATTACCTCACAGAACCATAGAATTGGAAGGGGACCCCGAGGGTCGTCTAGTCCAACCCCCTTGCGATGCAGGAATCTCGACTAAAGCGTGCCTCGCGTGTGTTTACATTTTGTGGAGGGACGACGGCAAGGATGAACCATCCGGTTGTTATATCTGCGTTTCAACTTCTGTACGAATTTCAACTTCGCGTGACTGCTGCTCCTTGAGGCCAGCTTTGCCGTTTGTCTTTTTTTGAAAATCCGAGTTTCCCCACCAACCAGGGAGGTTGTACTTCTAAGAGGTTTTCCCCGCCAGCTTTTCTCTGTGTGGTGACCTTTTGTCGATACTCTTTCCACATTTCTTCCCTCCAGCTCTCCAAACTGGCTGTGTCCTGCTTTGAAATCCCTCTCCTTTTCATGTACCTGGTGCTTCCTTCCTCACCAAATGTGCAGCTTGTGCTATTATATGAAGAGCCTGGTCCTAAAAGCAACCCAAACTTTGTTTTGAAATCTCATCTACGCACCTTCTCAGTTTTTAAAGAGAAGTAGGTTGCAAGGAACACCAGCTGTTGTTTTGTCTGGTTTTTATAGTACAGTATAAACTCCTCCTTTATTAGTTCCTCTTGTGTGGAGGGGGTTTGGGGGTATAGGAGGAATTCGGCCATCCATCTCTTGCATCAAATTTAAGGCAAAATTTCCCAGCTGACCCCCTTTCAGCTCCCCCCACCCCAGTCATCAGCTGTGACCGATTTACACTGCACTTGAAATTTAAACTGGTTTAGGTAGCTGCCCTAGCCCTGCTTACCTGGGTGTAAGCTCCATTGAATTCAATATGACTTACTTATGAGTAGCAGTGTTAATTTCATTAGTCAGTTGCTTTTTTAAAAAAAAGAACTTAAAGTGACATGGTTAGGATTGATCTGTTAGTCCTAGACAAGTGTAAACTTTTGTTTGTTGTTTAGTCATTTAGTTGTGCCCAACACTTCGTGACCCCATGGACCAGAGCACGCCAGGCACTCCTGTCTTCCATTGCCTCCCGCAGTTTGGTCAAAGTGTAAACTAACAACAGCTAACTATTTGAGCAGCCTCTGCCCTCAGGATGTGTAGGGTGGGACAGGTGTAGCCCAACACATCTGCAGGGCAACTGGTTGATGAAGGCTCCCTTAGGGCCTATGAGACTTGCTCTGCCCTGTTCCTTATTGTTTTCCCATGCCCAAAGAGGAAAATACTGTTTTAGGAGAGACTAGAGGATTGCAAATTACCTACTTTTCTAGACTGCCCAACCCAAAGTATCAGGGAAAGGGCCATCACCCAGTGCCAGAGCACCTGCTTCAATTGCAGAAGGCAATTGAAGGTTCAATTCCAAGCACCTGCAGGTAGGGCTCAGAGATATTCCCTGCCTGAAACCGAGACAATACTGAGCTGGATGGCCCAAGGCTATGACTTAGTATAACACAGCTTCCTGTGTTAACCCATGTGTCTTGCTGTTCTTCCAAGGAACCCTGAGTGACATTTTAGACTCAAAGCAAGCGCTTGTGTGCCCTTGGGAGTTTCGTCATATTATTCTGGGAGACGGGTGCTTCTGAAAGAACAAATCACCGCCACGCATTTTTTACTGTAAAAGCAAAGCTTTGGGGGTTGCAAGCGTTAAAGCTTGCCTCCAGGCTCCAGCTTCAAATCAGAATAAGGCTGGACCTCAGCTATGAGCAAGGATTTTCAAAGTTTCGTTGCAGCGAGTTTCCACTAGTCAAATGGTTTGTATCTTTCCAAGTGTAAGAAAGACAAACATCAGTTGACCCACGGAGCTCAGCTTTGTCCCAGGCATGAAGCCAAGTCTATTAATGGTGGGGGGTTTTGTTTTGAAAAGAAAACCGGCCTGTTGGCAGGTTTCAAGGTTTTCAAAGAAGCATATAATTAAGTAAATATTGAATTGGGGGGGAGGGGAATAAGATGAGCTGTTGTCATCCCAGTTCACACTTTGCAATTTTAAGGAGTACACTTACAGCACCTTAGGGTGAAGATAATCAAAAGTCTTGTGGTGATGTATTACAGATTTGTTATGGTATAGGCTTTTCTGCATTGCAGCCCATATATCGTCAGATATCTGTGTTAATCGTTGCTCATTTAGCAGATAGACATGATCCTACCTGTCCCATGTGCTCAGCTGGGCCTGTTATGTGTCCTGCCACCAGCTGAGGCACAGCTGATAGGAAAAGGAGAGATTGCCCAGATTATGGAATTTCCTGCCCTATGAGGGCACCCTGTGCCTCATAGTTTTACTGGTGTATTATATTTTCCAGTGCCAAGTTAAGACAGCTTTTGTATATGAACGCATGTTGGCGTTTGCAGCACAATCCTAACCATGTCAACTCAGAAGTCCTCTTGAATTCAGTGGGGCTTACTTCTAAGTTAATGGGGTTTGGATTGCAGTGCATCTCTGTGTGAGCACGTATTCTGTGTTGCTTTCATCTTCTGTGTTGACGTACTTTTTACGCTTTTAATTAATTTAAACATTTTAGTGTTTATTTTGCTCTACCTTGAGAACTCGAGAGTGGAAAGGCAGAGTATAAAATGTTGTAATACTGTAAATGCCCCAGAACTCTCTCTCAAGGGATGTTAGAAAGCTGCCAGGTTTGTGATGAGTGGGAGCAGGCAAGCCCAGTGGAGATAATAATTCCTTTCTGTTTTGTGTAGAGGTTTGAGAAGGGAGCTCATGTCTCCCTGTATCAATTTATGCCCTTGTGGGGGGAGGCTTCTTCTACCCTTTGATTATCTACTCCTTATTATGACTGATGTCATTCATCAACTGAACCTTGAATGCAGTCAGTGGGAAAGCATTGTGGGACTGTCTGTAACAATATAACCGTACAGTAATGAGATTTTACAGCTCTCCCACCCCACCCCCAGAGAATGACTTTGGAAGAAACAACAACTTTGCATTGTCTGATTCGGAGCATTCTTATAACCTCGGCTCATTTTGTAATGGGTTGCTCAGTCTGCAGCCTGGTGTAGCTTCTGGAGAAGGATGTAGCTCAGGGGTTAGAGCAGAAGGTCTCGCGTTCAATCCCCGGGATCTCCTCTTGGGGCAGGGAAAGACTCCTGATTATTGCATATAAATGCAACACATAAATAAATTGTATGCTTTTCAGAAGATGAGTAGATGGCTGGAAATTAAAGAGATCTGGAATGCTTTCAAGTTATATATGTGTATGTATAGACCAATTTCTTTTTAAAGTCTAACATACAAGTCCAATGGGCAGGTACAACCGAAAGACTAACCACAGAATAATGAAACAGCCGAATTTAAATGACAATTTTAGTTACCTTTTAAGAATGCAGGATTCACCATTTCAGATATACCAATTTCAAGGTGACAGGAAGATTAAGGACTTGCGTCAGGGTTCAGTTTTCTGCCCGTAGGTGTATTCAACATTAAACTGTAGGAAAACAGTACCTTTAAAAACATTTGTTGTGATTTTTAAAAATTACTGTTATTTTTCTGTTTAGAAATCAAACGTTGAACTTTTAATGGCAGCGTGCTCAGGAAAGGCTAAAGACTTTTACCAAAATTTTACTTTGTCTGTGTAACTGAGACAATGCAGGAACATAAAAATGTAAAGGTAAATGATAACAAACATAGAAACAGTCTAGGAAAATATTTCAGATTCCTAGATATTTGTGTCAAAAATCGACTTACCCAGGCAATTGGACATTTGCCACTGGTTCAGCCCCATCTGAAAGACTCAACAGTATTGTAGAAATGAGTTTTATTCCTGGAAGTTGTAGGAAGAACACAGAAATTCTGCTTACATTTAAATGATTAAAAGTGAATAGCTGTGTGTGGTCTGCCAAATTTCTCTCTTTCACAAGTACTTTAATTTTTGGAGCTTAGACTTTTGAGGGAGAAGATTATTTCTTAATACACAACTAATTTGGTGTCAATTTTAATCTGCCAATAAGATTTACTTAAGAGGTTGTAAATTCACCTTGCTACATTCCTGCTTGCAAAAAAATTCCTTTAAGGGAAACAGAATTGAAGCCTCTAAATTTGCTAGGCTCATTGTACAGAAAATTAGAAATACTGTAGGCACAAGGGTTATAATCTAAAGATAAGACTCATTAGGAAGAAAAACTTGAATAGCTGTTGCACTCTTGTGGGGGAGCCCCTTCACCAACTACCTCCTCATTGATCCAGGGTAAGGGGTCTTCTGATAGAAGTGGCATGGTCCTAGGTAGCAACAACATCCATATTCCTTGTGAAGTGGCTTGATGCTAATGGGTGTGAGATAATGGAGCTTGAGCCAGTGGGGTCCTTGTATGTTAAAAATGGGTCCCCTTTTTTGTACCTCTTGCAAATAATTATTTTAGTTTTCCAATAACCTGCCTGTGTGCTAAGACAATGTTCTGAGGCCCTTCTCTTGATGCTCCTGCCTTCTAAAGTGAGGCAGATGTTCAGTAGGAAAATAACCTTTCCAGCTGTTGCCCTCTGTTGTGGAAATCTCAAGTGGTCGCCTTGCTGTTCTCTTAAAATATATTTTTTCCCAATGCCAGGCTTGGAATTGCTTTTAGTTGAAATTTTAGTCTGCTGCTGTTTTTAGTTGTTTTTGGTTGTGATTTTGATTACGGTATATACCGTATATGTTTTAAATGTAATTGTAAGCTACCCTAAAAGTCAGGATATTGAGATTTTATAATTGGTGGGTGTTCCGTGTCTTCCCACATTTTGGGCTACAGCTCTAGCCAATGAGAAGGAGCTTTTACAAGTTTGTGAAAGTGATTTCCTTGTTTTCACTGAAGCGAGTGAGAATCTCACCGCCACAAGAACATTCTTCACATATATTTTTTAAACCCAAATGTGTATTTGATGTGAGGGAGTTGAAAAACTTAGACCTTCCTTCTGTGCTTAATCTCAACAATGGGATGACAGTATTATTCGCAGTTGAGTTCAAATGCAGTGATATTTAAATTTCTGGGCTCTTCTGAGTTGGATCCGATGAGACAAAGTTTTTATAAGCAGGAACATTTGGCAGGGACACAAGTCAAAACTATAATACGAATGTCTGCCAGCAGAAAAGACTTAATGACAGCTAACTTGGAGCCTGTTTTGATCAAGCTTTGTGGCTGTGTTTCGGTTTTGCTAGTGAGAGAAATATGATGTGATCTTCAATCAATTGTCCCAGGCTTAGGCTCATAAAAATAATGTGTTCATAAGGTTCTGAAGTGAATTAGCTGAGGATTTCAGCTATACCAAGTCCTGTGCATGAGCAATCTGCTTTTTCTGTGTGCCGTCATGATGTTGCATGGAGTAGTTTGGTTATTGGAAACCAAGGAAGCAATGTTTTGTTCAGTTGACTGTTGAAACTAATGGACCTAAGTTAGCCATGTCCATTAATTTCTATGGGTGTCCTTGGAGTATTTATAACATTGTCTCCATCCCATGGCAGCTTTTACTTTAAGAAAACCCAGTTCAGTAGAAGGCTGTCTCGAATAATGTCCACTTCTGTGTAATCTTATTTTTTGCCTTGCACATTAAATACATATATTTGAAAGCAGTTCCTCCGGAGGACCTGTTGTCCTCAGGTCTTGCTTGTGTGTTTCCCAAAGGTTGGCCACTGTGAAAACAGGATGCTGGACTAGATGGGCCATTGGCCTGATCCAGCAAGCTCTTCCTGTGTTCTTATGTACAGACACGGTGCCTCCTCCGTCCTCTTTGGAGAGGTGTCTTCAAGAGCACAGCTGGGGAAACTTTGGCTCTTCAAATGTGGTTGGATTCTTGCTCCTATCAGTCCCAGTCAGCGTTGCCAATGGCAAGAGATAATGATGGTTGTAATCCAAACAAATTATAGAGTTTCTCCCAAGTTCTCCATCCTTCTGCAGAGCCTCTGAAGATGGAGCTGAGCCATGAAAAGTGAGAAATCTACTATCTCGTGCTGAAAGCAAATCATTAATATTGCTCAAAGGAAAAAATAGGGACAGGGATTTACCAGGGACAGGTAGCAGTACATAGATTCTGTCCCCGGTAAATAGGGGTCTTTGGAGCATATGGGGTGGTGATCCTATTGTGGCCGTGCACTCAATGCATTTTATTCAAACATGACATCTGTTTTCTGGGATTAAGCTTTTTTTTGGGGGGGATGGGAACTGGTTCTACTTGGTTTTATCAAGGGCTGTCCATTCAAAGCACTGATTAGCCCTGCTACTTCAAATAATATTTCAAATACAACACTGCAATTAAAAAGTTGGTGGTCAAATGTCTGTGTAATAAAGATGGACATAGTCATCTTGAAAATATATGAAAAGGCAGACAGCCTACCTAAAGCGTTGGGATGGAGGGTGAACAGGAAAACAGAACAGATGGAACCTTTGATTTGTTGATCAGTATGTTTTTAATTTGTGTTCCAGATGCAGCAGGAATCTGAATAATATGCTATGTTTAAGGGGGAATGGAAATGTGCTGTGACTCACATTTTGTCTGTAAGCACTCTGTAGCAAATTTTAAACACAGAAAAGAACAGTGTAGGGAGGACTTTTTCGCCCCTAAGGTAGGAAATGATGGTAGGAAGTGTGTTAATCATTAGTACAGCAAAGCTTTCCCCGACCTGGTGCCATCCAGATATTTTGGACTATGGCTGGGCCTGATGGGGGTTATAGTCCAAAACATCTGGAGGGCTCCAGGTTGTGGCAGGCTGGTATAGCAGAAGCCAAGAACAGGGACAGTCAAAACGAGTCTGAAAAAGGATGAAATGTTTTGTGTAAATCATGTCTCTGTATTGGACTGAGGGACTCGTAGTGGTAATTGATAAATGTTTAAGGTTAGTTTTAGCATTTGTACTAAGCAAAAGAAGAGGTGTTAAAACACTGCTGCTAAATTTGTTCATTTCTTGCATTTTTTAGTTGTAGGTTTTAATTTTTCATTCTGTTCGGAATTTTTTTAAAAAATTTACTATATATTTTGGAAAGTATTTTGTTTATTTGCTATGCATTTCCACATCTCTTATGATTTAACCAACTTTTGCATGATGGTTCCTGAGAATCAAGGAGCATGTTTTCTTCTATGTTTGGGGTACAGTTGGATCCCATTTTGATTCAAGATGGCGGTTGAACCTTTCTGAACTGCACAGATTTTAACAACTGATTTCAAAACTGCACTCATTTTGGGCGGGAGGGGGCGTGTTCTTAAAATTCCTGAGCAATGTTGCTACAAGTTTGCTAGTCACTGATAATGTAAGCTTCCTTGAAGACCCTATGGTGAAAAGGCAAAGTTTAAACAAAAATGAACGATAGGAGTGAGAGTATAAACGATAAATAGCACGTTGCACTAGCAAGATGCAGAGCATATGTTTAATACAGTAGGAGACAAGAGTGGGAGATAAGAGGATAGCTAGGGTGGGATTGGTAGAAGCCTAATGGATTGTGGGATAACGAGCTTGTATAAGACCGGAAAGATGGGTGGCAAATACAGTAACAGGAAAAGTTGATCTGGACAACTGAGGATAAAACTCAAGAAGATAACCTTAGTATCTACTTAAAGGGATTTCTGTTGTGAAAGCCAGTCTGTCTGCCTTCCTCTAACCCCAGTTAAATCTGTACCAGGTGCTTTCTTAAAGCCCTGGCTACTAGAATGGCATTGGTCCCAAGGTCCCTTTATGTTTTACATTCATAGCTTGCACCTGTGACATACATTATACATTATACTTTCTATTTAAAGAGCAATGTGGAGCACTTTCAACCTTTTGTTTGACATGCATATTGCATATGTCCACTTCTATTGGGACACCGTGGTCCACATGCATATGTCCACATGCATATGTCCACTTCTATTGGGACACCGTGGTGTTCAGGTAATATAATGGAAGTGGCTCTTGTGCTTTGTTTTGTTTTGCAGAAGGTTGTGTGTGGTCTCAGTGCCTGCCCTCAATTGTTATGGTGTGTGTGTGTCAGTCTTACTGGCATAAACAAGATCCCATTCAACTAAGACCAATCTGATGCATCTGCAAAGAAGCTTTCCCCTGCCTTTAGCTTAATAATCATGTGGAAGTACAGGTAGCCTGTTGTTGGCATCCATCTGTCTTGAGAGACAATGGAGTGCACCTCAGGAGGGGAAGTCAAACTGCTGTGTTAGCAGCACCCAAGTGACTTCCCCAGGACGCAAGCTTGGGCAGTGTGTAAGGCGGTCCCGGGATGCCCAGACGACAAGACCCCACTCTCAGCCTCACTGATGTGTTCCAAAGGAAAGCAGAGCAATGTTTGGCACCGGTTTAGCTGCAGGAGTTGCTGGAAAGAGGCGTACAAGGCGCCATCCAACCATCTTAGGGATTCTACTCTGGAGTAGGGTTTACTCCTTAGCCTTTTCTTCTCCCAAAGATAACCTGCAAGGCAATGGAGGTTTAGGATCATAGTTTCCATTCTACTAGATGGACTAGCTTCCAAGGTTGACGAGCCCCATCTGCCCCTCACTTCCCTCTACAGCACGTGCAGAAACCACCTTCTTTACCATTGGACCTGCTATCTCGTCCACTCAATCCACTGGAGCCTGTCTTCACATGCAGGGGAAGTCCCTAACACACCGAGGGTTTGAGGCAGGTAGCGCAAGCAGCAAAAAGGTATCTTGGTGTGTGTGGCCATGGCTGCATTGCTTTTTCTGAAGCGTGAGCATTCCCCTGCACCTGCTTTGCGGCCAGATATTGAGGATGTCTTTGTAGGCAGGTTGTCCATGGGTACTGCTCCAGAAGATACGTTAAAAGTGCGTCCAAAACTTGGAGAGATTTTTTTGTTTAAAACTTAAAAGCCTTGATAATGCATCTTCCCAGCCTTCAGAACGAACATGGAGATGTTGTCTTGGATGAAGTGTGCCATACTTACAGTTACTGGAGTTTGTTACGATAATAGTTTTGCTTGCAACTGAGAGAGAGGGCAGGAAGATTCTCCATATTATTTTCCAGGCAGATGCGTAGAAGTTCCTAGCTGCCTGATTTTAAAACGAAATTTAAACCATGAGCCCTTGGGAGTTGCTGAGGTCATTTTCTAAGCTCATTACCACACACCAGAATTACATTTGCTAACCCCGCCGCTACTTAATTCATTTTTTTCCACCTGCATATTCAATTTGTGAAATTAACATTAGCGCTTGCATATAAATGAAACCCGTATGCAGATGTTGTTTTTCTGCTTATCCTGTTGATAGGGTTTTTTTTTTTTAAAAAAAAGCAGAACCCCCCCCCCCATTATTTGTTCTTTGCCTCCAGCTCAATTAAGCCAGCAACAGTGGGATCTCACAAGAGCAGGTGGCTGCGTGCTTGACTGATGCAGGACACTGAAGCAGTTGGTGCCGCAGAAGTTTCCATTATAAATAGTTGTGTTGTGCTAAATACAGGTCCTACGTTAAAACTCAGTATAACTGGCATGGCACACCCAAGACATTCCTCTTGGTCACTAATGTGGAGAATGAACTTTAGGAGACATCTCCTGGTCCAGATACTACTGCCTGAGCCACTACTGGAACTCTCGATGAAATCAATGTCAGCATTATGATAGATAGATATACTTTATTGTCATTGTACATAGTACACCGAAATTGAATGCCATCCCATAAAATCAAAACCAAACCACAATTACAGCCACACACCCACTTACACCCACCCACCCATCACAACTCCCCAAGATCGTATTATTTAGTTACAGCATTTAAGATGGTTATAGCTCTTGGATAGAAATTGTTTTTTAATCTATTCGTTCTTGATTTAATTGTTCTGTATCTCTTGCCCGAAGGCAACGGTGCAAAAAGACTATATCCAGGATGAGATGAATCCTGTAAAATATTATGTGCTTTTTTAAGGCAATGGGAGTTGTATAGTTCTTCCAGAGATGGGAGAGGATGACCGATAATCTTTCGGGCTGTGGTTATGACCTTCTGGAGCACTTTCCTATCCATGACTGTGCAGCTGGAAAACCAAGCACAGATACAGTATGTAAGAATGCTCTCTAATATGGAGCCTCGGTAGAAGGACACCAGCAGTCTCTCACTCAGCTTGTTCTTTTTTAGAAGTCTGAGGAAATAAATTCTCTGCTGGGCCTTCTTTACCAGAGCAGTGGTATTAGTGCTCCAGGTCATACGCTGCTCGATGATAACACCCAAGAACTTAAATACAGCCACCCTCTCCATCCGGTCCCCGCCAATATACAGGGGCTGAATGTCCGCCTTTTTCTTCCTGTAGTCCACCACCAGTTCCTTGGTCTTGGCAGTATTAAGGACCAGATTATTATCTCCACACCAAACAGAGCCGCTCCACCTCATCCCGATAGGCGGACTCATCCCCCACCCAGGAAATGAGCTGCACCAGAGTGGTGTCATCAATTCTATGCAACAGTAGAATTAAGAATGCAAAACCAACTGTACTTGGTGAGGTCAGTGGTCCATCCATCCCATAGTTGCCTTCAAACGGGACCTAGAGCTGGGCATGCCTTTGCAAACTGAGATTCTTTTGGGGAAGCTTCTGCTTCTCTGGCTGCTATAGAAGTTATATCATTATCATTATTTTGTTTTAATCTCAGAAAAGTAAATGCAGATTAAAATTTAGGAGAGTGTAACTGAGGGAACAGCCATGATCTCCATTGCGGAATTCCCCCTGAAAATATGTCAAGAGCCTGCTATTCAAATGGATGGAAAAAACTTGCTCACTGCTTAGAGCTCAGTCAGTTCTTCCTACATGAATCTTAAAGCAGGTTTGGTTTTTGCCCAATTCTTTGGGGTGTGGGTGGGGTGGAATCAGCAGCAGGATACTGGGGGCAAAACTGGATGGAGAAGAGGTCCACGTTCTTTTGTCTGGCTGGTTTGGCCGTGAGACGGTAAGGATTGTCTGATAAGCATCTTCGTGCCAGAAATGCAGTTTGGCTTGGCTTAAAGGCAGGCTTAATTCCTCTTAGTTCCAGCTGTTGGTGTAGCCAAGAATGCTTCCAGAACGGAAATTCTTGGCTGTGCCAAATGAAAATCTGCCTTCAAGGAGTTTGGTGATGGAGGAAGGAGGCTGTCTAGTTTCCATTTTCTCACTAGCTCTCCCTCTCCTCCAAAGCTACCTTGTTGGGTAGAAATGGATGCATGGCATACAACCACAACCATGGTCAATTAGTTCATTTAAAAAGGATACAGCATTGAGGCAAACCCCAGACTTTTATACCCCCTTGCTCTCTTTCTATCTACAAGCTGTCAACATTCCACTCTTGCGTAATGATTTGTGCCATGCCGTGAATGCTCAAGGAACTGAACACCTAAAACAACACAAATTTCACAGATCAGCAAAGTGCCCTGGCGTGGGTGTTGCTCAGAGCCAGCTCCTCTGGAGACTAAAAAAGAGGTATGTGGTAGGAAGCTGGGTTTGTTTACATAAATGATTGAATCTTCGCCCATTGTATTAATTTCAGGCCATTCTGCTGTTTCTCTTGATGTAGAAATCACTCTCTCCAGCTATCTCTCTCCAGCTGTTTGATGTATTACTTCTACAATATATTTCTGACTGACCCTTAAAATGTTACGGTTAAGTCTCCCCCCGGGGGTGCTTTCTGGTACATGGGCTGCGAGTTACGACACACATTTTCCCTTTGGTTTTTAGGTCTGTGCAATAAATTTAACCTGAGCTGACTGTTAGGCTTTTTAAAAGAGGTTTAGAAACACAATATTTTCTCCCCGCCTCCCTCCAGTGAAAGGAAATTTGGAAGGAGTTCATGTAGGAAGAAGCCCACTGAAGGTTACTAGAGGGCTGTGTTCTGCTTCCATGTTTGGAGGTGGCAATACATCAGGAGGAGATACTGCTCTTCTGCTCAAATCCTGCTTGTGGGTTTACCACAGGCATATGAGTGGCCACTGTGAGAACAGGATGCTGGACTTAGATGGGCCACTGGCCTGATCCAGGAGATTCTGCTTACATTCTTCAAGGAGATTGGGTTCTTCCTCCTGAGATTCGCCCAGCAAGGGTGGGGAACTGTGGGACGGATCTAGCCTGCAACCTCTCCTCTGCTACCCCAACCTGCCCAAAGCCTCCCTTTCCGCTTCCCACCAGACGGGCAAGAGGTACTTCATGGGAAGCTGTTGCCTCAACATACCCCAGCAGTGTGGTGCTCACTGGGTAGAGAAGTGCGTTGTGAGAAGTTAGAATTGTCACTTCAAATCCACTGCAAACTTTCCTCCAGTTAAAAACTACGGATTCTTTATGGTTGGAGTTTTATGCATCCGACCATCATGCACTGAAGAAAGAAACCATCAAATATACAGGAAGGCAGAAGTGAATGGAATAAGAATAGAAGGGAAACCTGCATCATGGGATACTCAATTTTTTTATTTTTTTATTTATAAACACAATCCCACAACACAGTTGGGGAGTAACTACTGTACTTTGTAAAGAAGTTGAGTATGTGTTTCTGCTTTCTGGAGTTAGTGCTGGAATTGGGCGGAGAAAGGAACTTTGTGGTGGCTAATCTGCTTTAGGCAGAACTTGGTGTTATGGTGTTGGAAAACTGATAGCGGTAGAGTTTGGGGGTGGACTGTACCTCAGTGGTAGAGCACATCCTTTGCATGCAGAAGCTCTCCAGGGTCAGTCCCCAGATCTTCAGTAGGGCTTGACAAGACTCCTGGCTGAATCCCTAAGGGCTGCTGACAATCAGTGTGGACCAGTCTCACCAAAACTAGTGCCTTCCAGATGTCGTAGGACTAATCACCCCCTGATCATTGGTTATCCTGGCCAGTGCTGTTGGGAGCAATATATGGATGGCCATGTGTGTTCCCCATCCTTGGGGTAGAGGCTCCCTGAAGCCAAGGATCAAAATTCCTTGACTATTGGAGCAAAAAGATCCGACAACATAATAATAATAATAATTAATAATAATAATTTATTATTTATACCCCGCCCATCTGGCTAGGTTTCCCCAGCCACTCTGGGCGGCTTCAAAAAAAAATTAAAATACAATGGTCTGTTAAACATTAAAAGCTTCCCTAAACAGGACTGCCTTCAGATGTCTTCTAAAAGTCTGGTAGATGTTTTTCTCTGGACCTCAGTGTCCAGGCAGAACAATGGGGGTGGAGACACTCCTTCAGGTATACTGGACTGAGGCCGTTTAGGGCTTTAAAGGTCAGCACCAACACACTGAATTGTGCTCGGAAACATACTGGGAGCCAATCTAGATCTTTTTATGTGGTTTCGGCGGCCGCTCCCAGTCACCAGTCTAGCTGCTGCATTCTGGATTAGTTGTAGTTTCTGGGTCACCTTCAAAGGTAGCCCCACATAGAGCGCATTGGAGTAGTCCAAGCGGGAGATAACTAGAGCATGCACCACTCTGGCGAGGCAGTCCGCAGGCAGGTAGGGTCTCAGCCTGCGTACCAGATGGAGCTGATAAACAGCTGCCCTGGACACAGAATTGACCTGCGCCTCCATGGACAGCTGTGAATCCAAAATGACTCCCAGGCTGTGCACCTGGTCCTTCAGGGGCACAGTTACCCCATTCAGGACCAGGGAGTGCTCCACACCTGCCCGCCTTCTGTCCCCCAAAAACAGTACTTCTGTCTTGTCAGGATTCAACCTCAATCTGTTAGCTGCCATCCAAGGGTGCTAGGTTGGGCAATTTGAGTGAGCTCACATTTTGCTCAGCTTTGAACCAGGAATTTCTTCATTGGTGCTTTTTACCACTGTGCTAGGCTATTAACCGGCATTGATCCTTGTCATCAGCACCAGGCAGCGCAGCCAGTGATCAGGGATAATGAGAACTGTAGCCCAAGCACATTTGAGAACACCATGTTGGCTACCCTTAACCTGCTCAAATACCACATTTTAAATTTACGTGCTTAAAAGGGGGGGAGAAAAGAGCAAGAGAGAGAGAGAGAGAGAAGAAAAGTCCCAGTTCTGCAAAATGCAAAAGGAGAAAAGAATGGTGGTTGAATGCTTGATATCAGTGCTTACTAGGAATGTTGACTCTCATATTTCCACTTCTCTTTCCTTCCTCCCCTTTCCAACTGACTCGTTTTAGGCTGAGTCTTATACTATGGGATGGGTGAGGAAGAGAACAAATATGTGTCCCAGCTGAAGGACGTGTTCAACAGCTGCGATGCCACAGGCACCGGGTATTTGGACAAGGAAGAGCTGACCGAGCTATGCCGCAAGTTGCACCTGGAGAGGCAGCTACCCCTGCTCCTGGACGCCCTCTTGGGAAATGATCTCTTTGCCAGGGTAAGTAGGCCCAAGGCCTCTGCGCCTGGCTATTGTGAAGGAGCGCTTCTCTCATAACAGTTTAAAATGGCAATCTTGTCTCCCGGCCCTTCCCCACCAGTTGTTCCCATCCGTGCATGGAATTCTCAGCTGGCCACTCTTCATCCTTCCTGTCTGGCCCTGAACACTTTTAAATCCCATTGGTGCCTCCTAAAGGCAAGCCTAGGGGCATATTTCAAAAAAAAAAAAATTGCACCACTCGACATGTCTGTGTTGAAGTGGGATAGGATGCCATCCCTGTGCTTTTCAGGGAGACCTAAAAATAACCCTGTCCCACTGGTTTTCCGATGGGCATTATGGAGTGTGGCCTAAACTTCCCTCTCGTGTCATTTTTTAAAACTGTCCCACTTTGGGCATGGCTTGTTCTTTTCTCCCGCTTGCCGATCAGAAGGTCAGCGGTTCGAATCTCTGTGACGGGGTGAGCTCCTGTTGCTTGCTTGGTCCCTGCTCCTGCCAACCTAGCAGTTCAAAAGCACATCAAAGTGCAAGTAGATAAATAGGTACCGCTCCGGCGGGAAGGTAAACGGCGTTTCCGTGTGCTGCTCTGGTTTGCCAGAAGCGGCTTAGTCATGCTGGCCACATGACCCGGAAGCTGTACGCCGGCTCCCTCGGCCAGTAAAGCGAGATGAGCGCCGCAACCCCAGAGTCGTCCGCGATTGGACCTAATGGTCCTTTACCTTTATACTAAACCTTGGTTTGGTCAAAATATAAGTTGCATACAAACCAGGACCTCCAAATGTCCTGGCTCACTGCTGCTCATTCCCAATCCAGAATGGCTTAGAATCCTAGTTTATGGAAAATCCATAGTTTATCGCGTTTGGACACAAAGGCAAATTATGGTGTGCTGCTAAGTAGCACCTTCCAGTCTCCTCCCCTTGCATTATTGGAGAAGAGGAGAAATGGTTTTACTGCTCACTGCTGTATTTATTCTCAATCCTCCAAGCCAGTTACGTAGCCCAAATCTTTTGGTGTAGAAGCAAAGCTCTGTTTGTTCTTTTGTTTTATGTGAATAGCTTTCTAAAGTTCAAACTGATTTCCTATGTAAGAGAATTCATAGGCATCCTTGCTGGGTTTTCAGCAGAGAGTTATAAATTGTTGCCTGTCTTTTCTAAATTGGGACCTGGATTAATGGAACTTGCAAGAAGCTGGAAGAAAGTTCCCTGTTAACAAAAGCTGGACTTTTGAACTGACTGAGGGTATTGTTCCCATTCTTACAAATGATCCTGCAAAGGTTTCTGCCAATCAAATATTCTCGGTCTCTCAAGTGCAAAAATATAGTAACTTCTCTTTCTTACTATAAAGAATAAGGAAGAAAAGAGTGACTGATTGCAATACTGTAGTAAAAACGTTTAATAGAAAGAACATGGAAATTCTAGTATTTTGAATGCTTGTTAATAGAATGCATGTATATTTCTGGTGTGAAAAGTTGAACCCCAGACCTATAGACCATTTGTTTGTTTATGGGATGATAGCTTAGTATAGTAAACATTTAAGGGTGGTTTTATATATATTTTGCAGATTTTATCCTTATATGTTGTACTTTGCCTTGCTATCTTTTTTTGAAATACACACACACACACAAAACACACATTTGTACCCCTACCATAACTGCTGAAGCTCGTCAACATTCTAATATGATCCCATAAACTATCTACTGTACTCATTTTCAAAGGACAATTACCCTTTGAAATAGCACTTGTGTACTTATTGTTGAGGTGGCATCTTAAAACACCTTGGTGAATCAAAAGCCAGACCAAATAAACACTTTGGCTTGCCACATTGGTGCCCAAACTACAGTGCCCTGGAACGGTACCCTTTCTAGTGGTGGAGTCTGTAAGAGCTTAGCAATCAGCAATCTCCCTTTAGACAGCTAGCATCTGATGTGTTGCATTCATGCTGGTGCCTCACTTTAAAACCAAAGTGCCAGGGCAGTGATGCAAAATGCATGTGTGCATTGCTCATTCCCCAAACCTGATGAATATCACTTTAGTTCCTGTCAAGTGAATAAAATTTGGTCTTTGAGACCTCATCAAACATTAGCAACATTCTCCAGTAGGGGTAGGTTCTGGAGTAACTGAACGAGAACAAGATTCTCCTGGGAAATCAGTGCTGCCCTGTTACCATCAGATCTTCTTAAGCTGGATTGGCAAAAGTGAAGAGCCATGGCTTGGTGGTAGGGCATCTGCTCAGCAGGCAGAAGATGCCAGTTCTAATCCCTGACATCTCGAGGTAGGGCTGGGAGTGTCCCCTGCATGCATAGCTGCCAAGTTATTCCTTTTTTAAAGGGATTTTCCCTTATGCTGAATAGGCTTCCTCGCGAGAAAAGGGAAAACTTGGCAGCTATGCCTGCATGGCACCTGGGGAACCACCGCCTGTCAGTGTAGCCAATATCGAGCTATGTGGGCCAATGGTCTGACTCAGCATAAAGCAGAAACAAGAACTGAGCTTCATTCCTGGTATACACCTGACTTAACAATGTCCTGTCCGTCCACTCCTAGGTTAACTTTGAAGAGTTTAAGGAAGGCTTTGTGACCATATTGTCCTCAAGCATCAGTCTTGGTCTTTCCGATGATGAGAGCAGTTACCTGGAGCCAGGTGGGTGAAGAAGAGGGGGTGCTAAAAGATTACTTGTTTTGTATTTACTGCTTTCAAGTTCCTTTGCTTACAGTGGGCTATTGACCACTAAGCTTAAGTATGCTGTAGTAGACTAAAGGCAACAGCGGCAACACGTGGACCGATGAAAAATGAGGGCATAAATGTACATTATATCTTTATGTATATCTTTATAAGTTGCAGCGAAGCGATATTCAAGAGTACAGTCCATATAGTATCAAAATAAAATTCATCCAGTGATATAATTTGAATGCTTAGCGATATCTGTCGATGCAAATAATAGCAAATCATAGACACTGATCCGGATAATGACACTGTTTCGACGTGGTCTTCCTCAGTGTTCCACTCAGAAATGTATACAGCCAACTTCTAAGGAGCAGTGGTCATAAAACTAGTCTACAGCATACTTTTTATATGCCTGTTGTCTTTGTCCATAGAGTTTTCTTGGCAGGGATACTGGAGTGGCTTGCCAATTCCTTCTCCAGGTGGATCACGTTTGGTCAAAACATAACTTCTCTAAGTTATTTAAGCCCCTTCGCCACGACAAGGCAGTGATCCATGAAGGGATTTGGTTTTTTCTGAAGCTCAACATCAAAAAAACCAAGATCATGGCCACTGGACCCATCACCTCCTGGCAAATAGAAGGGGAAGAAATGGAGGCAGTGAGAGATTTTACTTTCTTGGGCTCCTTGATCACTCCAGATGGTGACAGCAGTCACAAAATTAAAAGACACCTGCTTCTTGGGAGAAAAGCAATGACAAACCTAGACAGCATCTTAAAAAGCAGAGACATCACCTTGCCGACAAAGGTCCGTATAGTTAAAGCTATGGTTTTCCCGGTAGTGATGTATGGAAGTGAGAGCTGGACCATAAAGAAGGCTGATCGCCGAAGAATTGATGCTTTTGAATTATGGTGCTGGAGGAGACTCTTGAGAGTCCCATGGACTGCAAGAAGATCAAACCTATCCATTCTTAAGGAAATCAGCCCTGAGTGCTCACTGGAAGGACAGATCATGAAGCTGAGGCTCCAATACTTTGGCCACCTCATGAGAAGAGAAGAATCTTTGGAAAAGACCTTGATGTTGGGAAAGATGGAGGGCACTAGGAGAAGGGGACGACAGAGGACGAGATGGTTGGACAGTGTTCTCGAAGCTACGAACATGAGTTTGACAAAACTGCGGGAGGCAGTGGAAGACAGGAGTGCCTAGCGTGCTATGGTCCATGGGGTCACGAAGAGTCGGACACGACTAAACGACTAAACAACAACAGCATACTTAAGCTTAGTGGTCAAAAAGCCCTCATTTTTCATCGGTCCACATGTTGCCGCTGTTGTCTTTAGTCTGGAGTTCGCAACACAGGGGTTAGTTGATTTAGTGGTTAAGTATGCTGTAGAGCAGAGCTGCAATCGGACTGGCGATCCTGATCTACAATTGTGTTTCCAACTCTTAGCTGTTCCAGATGAAGTCGAGCCTAAATACATCCATGGGGCCAAGTGGTACGGCCGCCGGACGAGACCAGAACTGCAGGGCGCAAATCTGGAAACTCCCAAGTTATTACAGGAGCAGCAAGCAAAGGCAAATGGGAAAAGTCAGCTGAGACGCTCAGCATCTTTGGAGAGTGTGGAGGTGAGGTTGAGTCTCTTGAGTTTTACTGTACGTTACTTTAAAAGAAGCAGCCTTGTAAACATGAGGCTTCTTTCATAGTTCATGCTTACCCAGAAGTTCAGAAGTTTCCAAAGCCTGCCCAGCATCCAGTAACAAATATTAGGCTCAGATATCAAGGCAGTGAACATGTCATTGCAGAGGAGGTGTTTGCATGTTTCTGTGAGATGTAATCCACTGGGAGCAGTCAAATACAACATTCCTTGTTTTGCTAGAGTGGACATGCAAGGGAATGTTTGGTCCAGCCAGTCAAAATTTCCTGGCCTGGAGCATCCTTCCTTGCATGTGACTAGTGGGTGGGCGTGACCTTTCCTGACCTGGTAAAAGGCCAAGGCATGCTTCCGCTCTCCCTCTTTTCTCCCTCTTTTCCATCTTCCTTTCGTCCTGCGAACTTCCTGGACTGCTAACTGCAGTCACTAGGTCAACCCACATATGGGGTAAACCTGCTTGTATATGCTTGTAATTTCAAGCCTTAAGCCTGCCTTCAGGGATCACACTGTGCTCTGCCTGATCGTGAGTAAACTTTATTTTTATTGCTTATGAATAAGACTGTGGTGTCTTTATTCTTTTAGGAGGGATTCCAGGGGTCTTACCAGGAAAGTATTAGAACACATTTCAATCTGGACAAGCCAGATTGAATTGCGTATTGTCTTAAGAAAGTCACACACGTTTGCAACCAGTTTTCTGCTGTGTGAAGGGGAATGCACTCTGCTAAGTAAAGGAACTTGATAACGCAAGTTAGGAAGGATATTAATAAACAATATATCCTCTCCTGCCACCCCGAACATTCCCACAGTTTCTGTATCCAAAGCCAGCATCCAGGAAGCTGAAGTTACTTAGGATGAGGCTGGAGAGAACCAGGGCATCTGTATAGTGTCCTCAGAGACAAGTGGGTTTGGGGCCAGGTCAGCATCCAACATGCTCTTAGTTGCTTGTCTCTCTGGAGGGAACCCCTTTTTGGCAAGAGAAGTGACTCGTGTGGCTGCATAGCAGGAGGTATCTTACTAGGTGTATGCAGTATTGCAGGAGCAGAACACCCCTCTGCCAATCCACTTTGACCCTCTCCTGAACCCAGCTGTCCATTCTTCAGATGACTGATCTCCTCCCCGGGTGCAAATACTTCTTGAGATCCCGATTCCACATCCTTTATTCCACTAGGATCCTCCACAGGGTTGTTCAGGTCAGCTCCCTGAGCTCCTCCCATTCCTCCTCAGGATCTCACCATCCCCTCCAGGACACCTCCGCAGGACTCATGGCAATCCTTTTTTGTTATTTTTTTTTAAAGCTTTGCTCTATAGCTTGCATGAAACAGTGAATCCTTCTCTTGTTTTCAGAGCCTTAAATCAGACGAAGAGGCTGAAAGCACAAAAGAACAACAGCATGAGATGTTTGAGGGTCAAGGTAGGAGAAACCTAAACTCAAAATGCATGTTTTAAAAAAATTAGAACGGGTTCTCTCCTTTTGAAAAAAGGAAAGGAGAAAAAGCAATACCAAAGATGGAAACTTCCCTTCTTTAACTTTCTGGTCATCTGATTTCAATAGGTGACTTTAAGGACAGGGTGATAGTTCAGTAACAAAATCCATTTTTACAGGTAGAAGGTCCCTGATATTTCCAGTTAAATGTAACAGGAAGCAAGTGATGGAAAATAACCTTTTTCTGAGACCTTGGAGACCTGTCAGAGTAGGCATAAGAAGCTGCTTTATCCCAAGTCAGACTTTGGTCCATCGTAGCTCAGTATTGTCTACACTGACTGGCAGTCGGCTCTCGGGGGTTTGAGGAAGGAGATTATTTCCAGTTCTACTTGGAGATGCTGGAATGGAACCCAGGACCTTCTGCATGCAAAGTCCTTCTCACAGCTCAGTTCTCTGTTAAATGGTTGAAGGCTTGTGGAAGGAACAGTCTTTGCTATGACTGATGGAATAATTTAAAGGTAGAATGCCGTTCTTTTTGCTTAATGGAATTTCTTTATATTTACAGGGCGAAGGTGTACCTGGCACGATGACCTCTATGATAGCCCCAGAAAGGTCTCCCCTTCGTGTTTTGGCATGACTGAGAATCAGGTTCGGGACATCTGGGAAGATCTTGGCATTGGAAAGAACGGGCACCTTAACAAACAAGAGCTGGCTACCGTTTGTAAGAACATTGGACTCAAAGAGATGGAAAAAGAGGTGGGGTAAACTCAGCTGTTGGAAATTGCTTGGCCAAGTATTGAAGGCAATTCTTCAATGTCGTTTAGGCAATATTTACAACAGCCCTGTATGGTAGATCAGCCTTGCAAATAAATCTGAGAGCTTGTTCCTGCCAATCCTTATTTATTGCATTTATGGCCTGCTTTTCTTCTGGGTGGGGTACATTGTTCTCCCCCAACCCTGATTCAATCCACTCAACATCCCAGTGAAGTAGGTTAAGCTGAGAGTGACTGGCCTACCTCCCCCCCCCCCGACCATGCAGAGGGCCTTCTTGATAGTGGCTCCCTCCTTGTGGAACACTCTCCCTTCAGGTGTCAGTCAAGGAAATAAACAACTATCTGACTTTTAGATGACATCTGAAGGCAGCCCTGTTTAGGAAAGCTTTTAATGTTTTATTGTGTTTTATTATTTATTCCCATTGAGCGTCTTGACCAAGTGAGTGTTGTCCTAGTCTGACACTATTAACTATTGTACCATGTTACTTTTTTTGTAGATGTAGTAGTGCCATACTCCTTTTTCCTGGCTAGAAAGACCACCAAGGTGGTGCTGCAGCTTTTTGTTGCAGCCCTTAAAGCAGCAGAAGAGGTGCCAGGGTGATAGTGCTGCAGCAGTTGCCCACTATAATAATAATAATAATAATAATAATAATAATAATAATAATAATAATATATCCAACCCATCTGGCTGGGTTTCCCCAACCACTCTGGGCGGCTTCCAACAGAATATTAAAATACAACAATCTATTAAACATTAAAAGCTTTCCTAATGTCTTCTAACTGCAAAAGAGCTTGAAAGCACTAACAATGTTCTTTCTCCAAGTCTTTAAGGTTGAGTAGACTTTATTAAATTCTGGTCAGAACCCGGTGAGCTGCTGTGGTAGGCTGCCTATTGGTTCTCTTGGAACAAATCGATGTATTTTGATAGGTTCACCTTCCTCTTAATGACTAGGCAGTAAAATGACTGTTTTAGGGGAAAGAGCATTTGTTAGTTAAAATAGTTATAAAATACCACTTTTTGTATTTTTTTGAGACAGCATAAAATGGTCCAATTCCTCAGGTAATTTTTTCCCCTAAATATAATGTCTGACACTTTGTGATAGATTGCTTTTTAAAAATGTTTTATTCAGGACCTTGAAGATTTGTTTAACCAGTTGGATAGTGATGGAGATGGCAGAGTAAGCCTAAAGGAATTCCAGCTTGGCTTGTTCAACCACAGCCCCATTCTTTGCCCTATTTCTTCCACACCTCTCAAACCAAGATGTCAGAGATCACCATCCCACCAGGTAACTGTCAAAGCATAATTTCTGAGAGACTTCCTTCAAGAACATAGTTTTAAGACTCAAAATCTGAAACCGTTCAGAGGACCTCCAGCAGCTGCATTTTCACGCAGAGCTGTGTTATGACACATGGGAAGCCATGTTTTCATGCAATGTGACTAAGCTGCAGCATGCTTTTTCGAATGCTAGGGGAGAAGACTAAGACCACCTGCTTTCTGTTTTAAAGTTCTCAGTGAACTCCACATTTGGGGAAATGTGGCTTTCTAAAGTAAGCCACGTTCTGAAACTGTTGCTGCCTCCTGAATTGTTATCACTAGCAGTGGCTTAAATAAACAACAGTTTCCAAAGTTCTAATGTTGTGAGTAACCATGGTTAGTTGCAAACCAGAAACGGAAGTTTCCCCTTTCCTCTTCCTCGTGCACATAATGGGCAACCGTGGTTTACATTAAAAGTTTCCCTAGGTTAGAATGTCTTGAACTGACCTTCAAATGTAAAAGGTGACCTGAAAGATTCAGATGCCAAAGACTGTTTTCATTTACTCTACTTTTTGTGATCCCTGGAAAGCAAAGCAAAGCAAAGGAAGAATTTAGCAGACTTCATCTTATTAATTCAGTATGAAGTATTGGAGTGGTGTGTGGGATCTCTGAGTTGCCTTTTCTAGCCTACTTGACAACTCTGTTCCAAAAAAGTGTGTGTGTGTGTGTGTGTGTGTGTGTGTGTGTGTGTGTGTGTGTTGTAGTTGCTGTAGAAGTCCAGACAGTTGCTAGGGGAGGCACAGAAATGGAAACTCAAATTGGGAAAAGAGGGTGGCAGCGAAAATATACAGGAACGCAGCATCATAAAAATGTGCCTTAGTTCTGGATGCAATCCAGTGTGTGTTGGAGTCTCAAAGGCCATAGGGGAATCCTTCTTGCATGTACTGATACTTTTGAGCTTCCTCTTCCTCTTCGAACTGCAACTGATACATGGCTGCTCTAAACATAATCTAGTGCAATATGGCCTAGTGCCTGTTTAATGAGAGAGTCGCTTACCCGAGATAAAGCTCAGATATAGAGTAATCCCATCCAGTAGGAGCTATGAACACACCCTAGTTAAAGCAGTTGGTGTAGGAAATCCTAAGTACCCACGCGGATGTACCCAGAGTAAAAATTCACACTGGAGAATAAGCAGCTTTCCAATGGTGGGTCAAAAAAATGAATAAATTGAGTGCTGTTTACAGAGTTCAGATGGGCTGCATGCATCTGGCTACTAGATAATCCTTCTGGTCTTCCCAGCTTGAAACAAGCTAATTCTGTTTAGGTGGAGGATGAGAGAACTGGTTTAAATTTAGGCAAGCTTTTACAGTGCCGCCTCCTGCTCACTTTTGGACAAGCTCTTCGAAGGCACTTGTTTTTACATACGATCCCAACTGATATTAAAATGCAAACCCTGGTAGCTGCGAACAATCAGCTTCCCTTATTTATAGGTGCACAAGGATGTCCTTCATTGGTAAAAACATGTTGCCTTTCAGGTCTCTCTTGATTGCTACACTGTTTGTCTAAACCGACTTTTCCTTCTTTTCCTCGCTCCATCGCTTCCCTCTCCAATCTGCCCCCAGATTTTCAAAGACAGAAGCACAACTCCATCCTTCTTATCTACTTCCGTGGCCTTGAATCTTTTCTCCAGCATCGATGACGGCAGTGGCTTCGCAAGGCCTGAGCAAGTTGTTTCCATCTGGGCCCAGGAAGGGGTTGAAAATTGCAAGGAGATCCTTAAGGTTTCTATAGCTGCTCCTTATTAACTGCCTACCTGCGGATTACGAAGGCTTTGGTTTTCCTTTCACCCCAAGAAAAAGCCTTGTTTTCACTTCTCTCTTGCCCCCACCCCCTGCACCCCTCTTTCCCACTAAAGATCCCAATGATGAATTGCAGCACCTTCATATTAATTAGCATCCATGTGACACATTTTAAGCTACGCAGATAGTAGTACAACAGTGGCAGCCTACAAAGAACTCTGGGAACTGAAATTATTCCCCTTCTTGTTTTCTTTGCTTTGCTCTGCATTAACCCATCTGTTCTTGACCCTTTTTCTCCTCCTTCTGCCCAAGTTCTTCTGATGGCTTAAATCAGTGTTTCCCAAACTTGGGTCTCCAGCTGTTTTTGAACTCCCACTATCCCTAGCTAGCAAGACCAGTGGTCAGGGGTGATGGAAGTTGTAGTCCAAAAACAGCTGAAGACACTAGCTTAAATGAAAGGATAGCCAACATGGTACCTTCAAAATGTTTTCAACTACAAATCCCATCAGCCCCTAGCTAGCACGGTTAACAGACAGGGATGATGGAAATTGCAGTGCAAGACGTCTGGAGGACACCATTTTGGCTATCCCTGCTGAAACAGCTTTGCCCTCTGTATTAAGGCAGCCCCCCTCTAAATCCCACTTCTGCCAAGCCTTTTCTGGAACACCATAGCCTCATGCTTTCTGTACCTCCTGCTATCGACCTTTTTAAAGCCCACTTCTTTCAATTGCTCTGGCTGTGGGTATTGCCAGTTCTGTATATAGAACCTAGCACACTGGTGTTGAATAAGTATTGATAGCAGTAGTTTTAGAACCTCTTGACTTACATTTCCCTTGATTTTGAGAAGCTCTCTCTGTGTGTGCTTGTGTTTTAACAGAGTCTGGATTTCAACATGGAGGAGAGAGTTAACCTCTTGGAACTGTCTGCAGCCCTTGATGAGGAGATAACAGTTCCCAAGAGCGGACTTCAACAGGCAACATTTGCTTCTTACCGACACGAACTTCGCCATCTAGAGTAACTTGTTCTTCGGCTGCTTTAGCCAGGGGGCCCATTCCTGGCCAACCCCTTCTCCCTTTACACCTCACCCACCCCTTCACCTATCACCTCACAGTTTGCCCAAACCTACCCCTCCCCTCCTAGCTCACCCCAACTCCCAACCCTTTTAAAAGAGCGGGGAGGACTTCAGAGAGCAGTTTGTCCAAACTGTTCTCTGAAGCACATTACTTCCCTCTGTTAAACAGCTTGTCTGCGCTGTCTGCCACCCAGCGCTGCTTTCTCACTCACTCGCCTGCCGTTCTGTTATTACACAGGAGTTGGCGTGGCCATCTTTTGGTAGCCACCCAAACTACAGTGTGGCAACAGCCTTACTGTTTTATGTACAGTGGTACCTTGGGTTACAGACCCTTCAGGTTACAGAGGCTTCAGTTATAGACTCCACTAATTCAGAAACAGGGCCGGCTCTAGGTAGACCCCCGGTGGCGCAGGGCACCACGGTGCCGACCCGCCCAGTCCGCTGGTTCGACAACCGCGCTGTGCCTGCCCGCCCACCGCAGCGCTGCGCAGCAGTGCCTCTGGCAGCCGCGCTGCACGCTGCGCCCACCCACCCACCGTGCTGGGAAACGGGGCGGGGGAGCGCCGGAGGGATCTGTCGCTCCACGGCGCCAGGGGCGCTTAAGACGGCCCTGTCAGAAATAGTACCTCGGGTTAAGAACTTTGCTTCAGGATGAGAACAGAAATCGTGCGGTGGCAGCAGCAGCGGGAGGCCCCATTAGCTAAAGTGGTACCTCAGGTTAAGAACACTTTCAGGTTAAGAATGGACCTCCAGAATGAATTAAGTTCTTAACCCGAGGTACCACTGTACAGTGGTACCTCGGTTTATGAACAGAATTGGTTCCGGAAGTCTGTTCATAAACTCAAGTGAACTTTCCCATTGAAAGTAATGGAAAGTGGATTAATCTGTTCCAGACGGTCCACGGAGTACTTAAACTGAAGCGTTCATAAACTCAAGCGAACTTTCCCATTGAAAGTAATGGAAAGTGGATTAATCCATTCCAGACGGGTCCGCGGAGTACTCAACCTGAAGCGTACTTAACCCGAAGCATGGGTGTAATTGGTTCCGGAAGTCTGTTCGTAAACTGAAGCGTTCATAAACTGAAGCAAACTTTCCCATTGAAGGTAATGGAAAGTGAATTAATCCGTTCCAGATGGGTCCGCGACATTCGTAAACCGAAAATTCGTAAACCAAGGTGTTCATAAACCGAGGTTCCACTGTATATAGGAAGGTAACAAATACATGCAGTTTTAAATTGAATTAAATAAATAATAATAACCTGCTGTTCTTTTTGCACTGATACCATGGGAAACGGTAGGGTAGAAACTGAGCAGAAAGATGCTTCTGCATCATTTCGGATGCATACTTGACAGAACCTTCCCTGTCTTTGCAGAGCTCAGGTAGAGCAAATATCCATTGAGAGAGACAAAGCGCGAGTTGAATTGGAGAAGGTGGAAAAGCGGAAGCTGCAGCTTTTTGAGGAGGTGGATGATCACAATAGTGCATTGGAGCACCACAATGAGAGTAAAATGAAGTACGTGAGCCAGCTTTTTGGGTGTCATTATCTGACGGGGTTTATAGACAAGGAGGAGTGTGAAGAGCAGGCCCAACTTGCCATCCAGTGAAACAGCACAGCATAAGCTATGCAGCCAATGTTCGCAAAATTGTGACTGTGTAGAGGCCAACTCCTTAGTCTCACTAGTCATTTCTCTTGTGGGCCATTCTGTTTTTATTTTTACATGGAAAATACTTGCACATACCAGTAACAGTCCTTGTATCTGGCAGAGACCTTGAGCAAGACTACAGAGGGAAACTCAGTGTTATGAAGTCTGAAGCAGAGATGGAGAAGGAGCAGCTCTTGCAACAAGGGAACCACCAGAAAACCAAGTTAGAAGCAGACATCAGATCTCTTCAAGAGGAAGAATCTAGCCTGAGGCAGAAGCTGAGCTTAGTGATCAAGGTAAGGATTCGGAGCATCTGTTATCTTCAGCAAGACTGCATAATTTGAGCTTGGAAATAAGAATAAAGTAAAAATGCTGCCTGAAGGGAGGCTGAATTCTGCTAATACAGTAGTACATATTAAGTAAAAATATGCTTTCGTCTCTTGACTTACGGAGACTTCACCAGGCATTACTGCTACACTTTAATCTGCAGCCATGAGGACTAGAGTGTTAAATTTTGTTTTTAAATGAATTTAACCCACTTTTCAAAGAGATCCATCCACCTATCAGGGCTTACTTTCTTATCTCCACTTCCCTCTCAGCCCTTGTTGGGTGGAGCTGGTTTTTCAGGATTGCTTCTGAGTGCTAATCTTTTTGTATCCTACATGTTGGTATCTTGCTCAGGAATTGCAAAAGGTACCCCATTGTCATGTTTAATGAGCATATATGTGAACTTCCGATTTCATTTTTTCATATTTTTGTTTTGTTTTTTAAGGAAAATAGTCGCTTACAAAGTGAACTTGTTGAAGTGGTTCAAAAGTTGTCTGAATCTGAAAAGCAAGTACTAAATCTTCAGAAGGATCTTGACTTCATGTTGAAAGACAAGGTAGCTTCAGATTGATGAAAATGCTTTCCTCTTCATATTGAAAACCAATAACATTTATATTTATGTCTGTTGTAGGATTTTGACCTCTTTCAGTTGACTTTCTGTTGTGGCTTTATTTGGTTTCTAATCACAAAGATAAATGCATGTATTAAAAATCTTGTTTTTTTGAAGTTGACGGAGCTTCCAAATTAAATGTATTTAAAGTCAAACTATAAATCTAGCCTTGCCGAAAAATTGGCTCCCACCAGCTAATTGTAAACTGCTTGAGGGTTTGTTTGTTTTTCCAATCAAGGGGTGTATAAATTTCTAGGAATGACTGAATGAAAATATATATATATATATATATATATATATATATATATATATATATATATATATATTTCACCACTAATACTTTTAAAATAAACCTCTTTGCTTGCTTTAGCTGGGGCTGCTGGATCCACACAGCACAGAGCTCTTTGATCAAGAAGAACGCTTTGCCAAAATCATTCAGGAATATGAGCTGCAGTGCCGGGTAGGTGGCCTGTACTTGTTATAAATGGCATCATGCAGGGAGGACCCATCCGAGTGCCGAGAGAACAGCCTTCGTTCAAGTCTCATAAAAATTAAGGCTTCATGCCTCTTTTCTTTAACAGATCAGCAATCTTTTGATAAGCACCTATACCATTTCCTCAATGGCACATTTTAGAATAGCAGTTAAAACACCAAGGTTCAACACAGAGGGTAAGTTCAGACGTAGTGCCAAACCATAGTTTGATGTTGCGCGACCAAGCCTCAAGCACTCCTCCTTCCCTAGTGCAGATTTAGCTAGTTACTTCCTGGTTAGCTGTAAACCATGGTTTGCTGTTACATTTTTTAAAAAAAGCAATGGTTTGGCTATGCCCAAAGAATCGTGGGAACTGTAGCTTGTTACTGGTGCTGAGAATTGTTGGAAACCCCTTTCCCCCTCACAGTTACAATTCTCAGAGTGGTTTAGCAGTCAGTTCCTCTTTCTAGGGAACTCTGGGAATTGTAGTTGGGGAGGGGATAGGGGTTTCCTAACAACTCTTGTTGCCCTTAACAAACTACAGCTCCCAGGATCCTTTGGGGAAAGCCATGACTGTTTAAAGTGGCATGATACCGCTTTAAATGTATTCTCTTTAATTACAGAGCCCCTAGATAGCTTACCAGCTGCACTCATAGACCAGAACAGTGAGATCCTAACCAAAGAGCTATATTTTATTAGAATAAAAATTGGGGACACCTTACCAAATGGTTGTAGAGATAACTTTGAGCATGTGACTATTGCTGTTTTTGCTCCAGCTCTGCTTCTTGCCAGAAGGAGATCACAATGTAATATCTGTCGCTTCTGACAGTGCGGGTAGAGCTACTGCTGTTGCACTAGAGTTATTTCATGTGTCCTGCTACCAATTCAGTTCTCCCTGTTTCTCCCCAAACTCTTGACATTTGCTGCTGCTACATCTTGATAGAGAGTGAAGGTGAGCACTTTCCCCTCCTCAGGTGTGTGCACGATCCACTTGTTTGTAGTGGTATACTGTTCTTTAGCAAACCTGCATGATGTCTTGTTGCATCCTGAGATCTTGCGTGTTACAAGGTTTTTTTTGTTTTCGGAAAGGCTTGAGTTCACATTTCCATGGACTTCTATATCACTGCTTGCTTTTTACCTCCTTTGGGTTGAGTAGGCCTCAGTCCTGTCCCCCTCTAGTCACTTCTGCACTTGTAAAGTTATATCGTTCATGTACCTTGTCAGGTAAGGAAATGAGAAGTACAGATCTTTTTAAATTCAGTTCTGTCCGTAGCTCCCAATTCTCCCTCTCCCACAGACTTCACGGTGACTCTAGAAAACTCAGGTGTCTTTCAGAACTGAGTGGTAGGCTTTTGTTTTTGAGCAAGTTCTGCAGTTCAACAGCTCACAAGGATCCCGGGAATGTTCAAGCCCACTCTCTGCAACAAGGTGGTGATCCAGTGAGGGAGAACAGCTGTACTACAAAAAGTTAAGAATTTGCTGGAAAGGGTTCAGTGCTCTTGCAGCATCTGAAGCAGCTACCTTTAAGAAAGTGTTGCAAAGAGAATAAATACTCCGACATTAGGAGTCTGTACTTTGAATTATCTGCATGAAGTTCATGCCCAGGGGGCTCTGCTTGAGCCTATTTCTGCTTCCCTCCACCCTTTCAGTTTTGTTTGATTGGTTTGACTTTAACTGTATGGTACTGCGCAGCAAATTGTTCTGTGCTATAAATCAAGCACTGCTAGGAGTTGCTTCTTTTTGTATTTCTTGTCAATAATAAAACGTGGCATGGAGTGACCAAATTCTTTTCCTGAAAGTATGGCCCAGAGAAAGAAGTTATAGAGAGCCACTGGGCTAGATGGATCATGGGCCTGATCCAGCATGCTCTTCTTATGTTCCAGTGTCTTGTGTGTGTTTTTTAAAGACTGTCTTACAGCATTTCTGTGAGAATTATTTGCAAGCACACCTAGTTATTCTGTCGAGGAACGTTTGTTGTGCACCCAACGAGGCAGATCCGAGGGAGGCTGTTCCACATTTTGAACTTCTGGGTTCTTCCCTTTCAGGAGCTGCGCGACAAGAATGATGAGCTGCAAATGGAGGTGGAGAAACTGCGTTCCCAGCTGCATGAAAGCAAGCATAGTCTAGCCTGGTGTAAAATGAAGGCCAGCAGACTTGGAGAAAGGCTGCTGCCTGAAAATGTAAAAGCCAGAATTCTGGGTGTGTATTGCAAGTTGCATTTAGAACGTCAAATTGGGTTAAATCACATAGGTTAAATGCATTGGTGTCTGTTAGTCACAAGGGGTTTAGGAACAAGACCCTTCTGTCCCCGTCCCCCCCACTTCACCCCCAATGCTGAGAGGCAGAATAGAGGAATGGCGGGTTGCCCCTATTGCAGCAAATGCAGCTGAGAAATCTAATGCAACATCTGGCCCACTCTAATGGGACCATTTCCTGTTGATGCAGCCTGATGATGTTGAAAAGATCCTTGCAGCAGTGCGTCTGACCACCTACCCTCTGGACCCTTGCTCTTTCAGGATGGTTAAAGGTGGCACTAGGTTGTTGCGGCTAGGAGTGCCTTTCACCATCTATGTCTGGTATACCTGCTGCAGTTGTAACTGGAAGTGGGTAACATGGCCGCTGTAGAGCATGCGCCAGTAACCTCAAGGCTGGATTACTGCAGTGCGCTTTGTGTTGGGCCACCCTTGGACCTGGCCTGGAGGCTTTAGCATGTGACACCTCTGCTGAAATGCCTACGCTGGCTGCTCATATCCTGCCAGGCCAGGTATAAGTCTCTTGTGCTGATACATAAAACCCTGAATAAATTGGGTCCAGTATAGCTTAAGGACCGCTTGAGCCCTTAGAGTCCAGCCTGATCACTGATCTGGAGCACCCCTGTTAGTTTCCTCCCACGTTGCAGAGGCCCAACTGACCTCAGCCAGAAGTCAGGCATTTAGTGTTGTGCAGATTTGGCAGGCATCTTCAACTTTTCACTTTGAGGCATCTCTTGAAGACACTTTTATTTTATGCCAACAGGCACATAGAGTTAAAAAATTCTTCCTGGGTAGCCATTCATTTTGATGATTGATTTGAATTGCTTTTCAAGGATTTTACATTGCTGTGAAATGCTTTGCAAAGTAGGACCAAGCAATATGACCAGCTAAACATCATGATATATCACGTCTGAAATAAGGATGGAGCATTGGCTGGCTTTGCAGTTTCCCCCACATAGTGCGTGCGCACAACACATATCAGGATTCGCAATATATTGCCAGGTCAGAAACTGAAACCAATACCACAATATGGACTTCAAGCCCGTTTCGGACGATATATTGATATATCGCCCAGCCCTATTTGCAAGAGGGCAGTATATAAAACACTTGTATAAATAAATAGCAATTCTGATGGATCAATCAGAGTCGGAATGGTAGACCAGGTGGATCTCGGGTTAGGCTGCTTTTTCCATGCTGGATTAAATTTATAAATGAAGGTTAGAGTCGAGCATTTATTTATCAGTTGCCTCTCCACTGTATATATTTTAAAGTCACTGCAATAATGTGATAAAAACACATGCTGCCAGGAGTTCAGAAACTTCCCTCTTGGTTTCTTTCAGGCTTGCCATAAGGCTAAGTGACAGATTAAACATACGTTATCCCTGCTTTGTTTATATTTCACCCTTTAGGCTTTTTTTTGTTTGATTTGCCAAAAACCTGCTTTGCTTCCTTCCCTGTATAGATGTGCGTCTCTCAGTGGGGTGGGGTCTGTCAATGTGCCTCGTTATGTTGCTTTAGCCTTTTCCTTGCCCTTTAAAAAAATCGACTGTTGAGCCTTGGCACTTGGTATTTATGTCCAGAGTGTTGTATCCAGGTCCTATTAGCATGGGGGAAGTTGCCTTTTAAAATTTTCAGCCCTTTTCATGCTATGTACCCTTTTTTCCCCATATCAGCGGTGTGCCCTAGTGTGGTTGTATGATTCAAAGTTTTGGTGGTGGTGGTGGTGGGGCTCAACTGAGTATCTTGATACAGTGCTTTGATGTTATATATGCATCATTCTGGCACAATGGTCCTTGCATCCATTCTTCTCTCTTGCACCAGAAGGGCAAGTTGTTGTTGTTGTTGCTGCTGCTGCTATTGTTGTTGTTGATGATGATGATTCGATTTATTACCCACCCTTGACCCTAAGGTCCCAGAGGGGGTCACAACAATTTTAAATAGACCAATGAAAATATCTTAAAACAAATTGTGGTATACAATGTGCTCTCTGCCTTTTCCCTTCTGCTATACCAAATCTTTGAAGAACTCCTTTTGGCATAATGTGTACCTTTTTTCTTTCTTTTAAGACACCATGCAAAAAGATGAGGAACTCCTCCTTGGACACCATCACTTTCCGGTGGCAGGCCAAAACGGTAAGAAATGTTCCCAGGTGTGTGCATTTTCTATGAAGGAGTAAGTTAAGATACATGCCAGCTCTAGAGCTCTTCAAGAGAAAACTAATCCACCCCCCGTGCCATGAGTGGTACAATATCCAGTATCAAAAGCGTCTCTTGACAACCTGTCCAGTTTCTTCTGGATAACCTCCAAATACAAAGATTCCCAGGCAGCTGCTTCATGGGCTACAGATATTTCCCCAAATGTTTCAGCTGCAGGTGTCGTGGTCTGTAATTTCAACCCACAGCTCTTTTATCCAGTGGGTATTAAAAGAATAATATATCATGTTTCCCCTCCAGGTAGTTAAACAGTTTCCTCTGTTGTTTTTAATATTTTCTCCCTTCAAGACTTGTAAGATGTGTTTCCTGGGGTGTTATGATCAAGCCCACATTCCCAGCAAGTGTATTTTAAGCATGTGTTTGTGTTTTCCTTTGTTTTTGTTTTTAATAGGTTTGCATGACCTATGTGACCTGTGGCTCGTCTAAACTGTTACCATTTTTTATTTTTTTTAATTAAATTTATATACCGCCCTATACCTGGAGGTCTCAGGGTGGTTCACAGAAAAGATCACAATATATAAAATCAAAATGAAAACAATAACCCAATAACACCCCCTCAAAAAGAGCCACATTTTAAAAGGGCATAGGATGTCCCTCGGGTCAACCAAATGCCTAGTTAAAAAGGAGTGTTTTTGCCTGGCGCCTGAAGGTGTATAATGAAGGCGCCAGGCGAACTTCTCTGGGGAGAGCATTCCCCAGATGGGGAGCCACTGCAGAGAAGGCCTGTTCTCGTGTTGCCACCCTCCGAACCTCTCAAGGAGAGGGCACACGAAGGAGGGCCTCAGAAGATGATCTCAGGGCCTGGGTAGGTTCATATGGAAAGAGGCGGTCCGTGAGGTATTGTGGCCCTGAGCCACCTAGACTCTGAAACCTTTCCAGTGTGTCAGTAATCAGTTCTGATAACGGGCCCACATTTTAAGTTATTCAGTCACCGTGGCACATACTTGTAGAGCAGACAGTTGTATGCTTTGAACCATTGCACTCTTGTTCCCCTTCCCATGCCCCTGTTGGTGGAGGAAAAGCAACTAGACCACACCCCAGATACATGGTTTATCTTGGCAGTTTGTTTCCTTAGTGTTCTAAGAACACAGGAAGAGCCTGCTGGATCAGGCCATTCATTGGCCCATCTAGCTCAGTATCCACTTCTCACTGTGACCAACCAGATGCCTATCGGCAGTTTGCAAACAGGACCTGAATTCAGTAGCATCTTCTCTTCCTGCGGTTTCCAGCAACTGAGAAACATGTTTCATCCATTCATAGAGGCATGACCATCATGTAGTAGTAGTTTTATCCTCCATGATTCTGCATTCTTGGGCCTGTTTTTTTCCAAGAATAATTTTATTTATAGGACTCGTTTTCATTGAATCCGGTCCCTACTCAGTAAGCATAGAAATGGAGCTTCTGGTTGAAGAACTGAAGGAACAGCATCAAGACCTGAAAATACAACTGGAAACCAAGGTGAGTCGAGGAGGAAGACACAAGCAGGTGTTTAAATGCCAATTTATGTTCAAGTTAAAAATCATCTTAAGAATCAGTAGACTCTCAATATATTTCTGAATGCAGTCTTCAGGTTACTTGCTCAGCAGGATACATTTGAGTATGTTGACCAAATGATGTAGCTTTTGTTGTTAAATTTAAAATAAATCAGCATTTAAAGTATTTTTTTAAATAGACGTAAACTCATTTATGATAATGAAATGTTTTGGGTTTTTTGTGGTGCTTTTCTCCATTGCTCTTGTAAATTAAGTATCTCATTGACAATGTAATAGCATATTACGGGATAGCATATTATGGCTGTTTGTAGAAAAGGGTGGACTTGGTTCAGCTGCAGATGACAAGTTAGTTCTGTAAGAATGGAGTAAGTCTGTATGAATGGAGTAAGAATGCTCTCATTCTGTATAAAAATCCTGCTCTCTTGAAATGCATAGGCTTCTAGCTCTTGCAATGCCTCACTTCAAGGACCAAGTTGTTAAACGTGAAGTAAGGACTCTCGACCTGTTTGTGCATGTATTAACCATGCTACCTAAAGAATGCATAACAAAAGTTTGGTTGGGTTTTACTGTGCTAGGTCAATTACTACGAAAGAGAAATTGAGCTGATGAAAAGGAACTTTGAGAAGGAAAGGAAGGACGTTGAACAAGGTTTTAAGATTGAGATCAGCGAATTGGAGGAACAGAAGAGCGATTTGGAAGAGCTGAATGCCAAATGCCAGGAAGTGATAGATGGCTTGAAAGACCAGCTTCAGAAACTAGTTCCCACCCAAGAACTCAAGAAGAGCTTTGAGAAGGAGAGATCAGAAATGGAGCAGTACTATGCCAAAGAGATTTCCATTTTGGGACAGAGACTGGCCCAGGAAAGAGACAGACTGGAAGAAGACATGAAGATGAAGCATGAGGCTGAGACACACTTCATGAGGTCTGGTGATATTACTGTTTTGAAACATGAGCACTTGGCGGTATAAATAGTAGTCTCATATTCTGCTACGTTGTGTTATGGTTGAATCCTTGGTAATTTAGGCAAAAGCCTTTCTCACCAATGCAGTTGTATGGTACCCGGTCCAATTCCCTTCTCACTTTTGAGGAATTGTGACATTTTTTGCCATGAAGCAGCTTTCCATGCGCCTGCTAAAGAATTATTGCTAATATGCTGCTTCACAGCTACTGTTCTATGAAATGAAATGTATGGTTCTTCTATAAAAATGCACTCGCCTTTTAAAAATGATTTGACTAATCATTGCATGCTTGCTTATTACTTTTGGGCTTGTTCACATGTTTTATAGTAGATATGATCCATCTTCCCACATAAATTCTGTTCCATAGTGTGCATTAATTCAGACTCTGTGTGCACCCCATATATTTAAAGCACCCCCTGCAGCGCTATGATTTGCGACACCCTTAATAAACAACGGTTTGCAGGATTTGAAGTGTGTGTGCTTTAAATATGTGATGTGTATGCAGCCTTTCGGTTCTCGTGTGTTGGTGTGCGTGGATGCATTTTCTTCTGCGAGGGATGCTTAATAGATGCAACCACACGAAACATGCCTGAAATCAAAGAGAACAGAGCATGTGCTCTTATATGGGGCACTTTAGATCTCTGGGTCACATCTACTATTCTCATAGTGACGAGATCAAGTTTGTGTGTCCCATGCCATAGCATAGAGCTCTAGTTTTGTCTCATAGAAGAAAGAAGTCATGGACTGCCTGTGAAACAGGATAAGCAAGTAGTAAAACCCGGGAGCCAGTAGTTTCAGGAGGGATGTTTGGCAAGTCCGTAGCACACAGAGAAAGGGTTAACCCCAACCACCCCACAGCTGCCATTCAGAGAATAAAGTAAGTGAATGTGTAGTGCTGGCACACATTTAACACGGGTGGCGCTGTGGTCTAAACTACTGAGCTTCTTGGGCTTGCTGATCAGAAGGTCGGCAGTTCGAATCCCCGCAATGGGATGAGCTCCCATTGCTCTGTCCCAGCTCCTGCCAACCTAGCAGTTTGAAAGCATACCAGTGTGAGTAGATAAGTAGAGCAGTGGGAAGGTAAACTGTGTTTCCATGTGCTCTGTTTTCCGTCACGGTGTTCCGTTGTGCCAGAAGTGATTTAGTCATACTGGCCACATGAACTGGAAAGCTGCCTGTGGACAAACGCTGGCTCCCTCGGCCTGAAAGCAAGATGAATGCCGCAACCCCATAGTCGTCTTTGATTGGACTTAACCCTCCAGGGTTCCTTTACCATTTACCTTTAACACCTGATGTAGTTTGACCCTTACTGAGCAAGTAGTTTAATGGAATAATATGAATAACACCCATCCATCAAGTGTTCTCTTTGCTTTCTGTGATGTAAGAAAAACAGCACATTTGGAAGCAGCATTGCATATAATAATATTTTATTTAAAAGCTTCTCTTTTAGGGGAATTGTCCAATTCCACTGCCTGTTCTCAGACATATTTATTTTGATGGCGCTTAGCTGAGTAGGGCTAATCCGGTTGCCTGATTTGATTAACGTCCCTAACTAACTAACTCTGGTCCTTCAATACTTTTTCTCTCTCCCATGATGCAGAATTGAGCTCCACAGAGTTTCAGAAGATAACCTCATCCTAAAAAATAAACTTGGAAGATTTCAGCAAGAAGTGAAGGAAGTTGCTGAAGCAAACAGAAAGCACAGGTTAAAAAGGGGTGGTGGGGGTGCAGTTCTTTGGGAAGCTTGTAGAGGAACTGTAAATGTGAAACCATACGTCTTCCCAAGAGGCAACTCGTTGAATAAAAGGATTGTGTAATTTTAAGCAAATATTGGCGAGAGGGTCTGCCCGCACACAGCAAGCCCTCAAAATGTAGCTGCATCAGTGCAATGAAGTGTGTGCTCCAGTATACCTGATGGGATGCTTAGTTATAGCGTTGTATGAATACACATACAAGAATTGCCAGTCTGGTCCTTAGGTCTGCCACCTTAAATCTGTAAATAGACATGGTGGGAGGACTAAAAATAAGAGGGCTAGATCCAGCTGCCATGAAAAACAGCTTTGTTTTTAGCAGATCTACTGTTAATATTCTTTTTTAAAAAAAATTCAAGATGCTTGAGAGTTGAGGACCAACATAACTCATTTTCTGAAGCTGTGTTTCCCCTTTTTCTTTGCAAGCCACTTGTAAACAATAGCAAAACATTAGCTGTGACTCATGACAGCGTGCTTCCTGCTCCCGCTTCAGACTCTATGCAAAATATGTTTAAATGGTTGTACAATTTAAATTGTTTTCCCTCCTTCAGAAAACATATTGACGAATTGATGGTGGAAAAAGAGAAGGTGGTGCATGGAATAGAAGAATTAAATCAACTGGTAAATTATTTTTATATATATACAGAGATACAGAGAGAGAGAGAGAGAAGCACTATTAGATATGCCTTTACATGACCTACTAGCAGGTGAAGGGTGGGGGAATCTCTTCCTAAAACCCTGGAAAGCTGCTACCAGTGATAAAAAACACAACCTTATACCAAGTCAGACCATTAGTCTTATGTAGCTCAGTATTGTCTACACTGACCGGCAGCTGGCTCTTCAGGGTTTCAGGCAGAGGACAGAGGTTTCAACCCCATCTGGAGATGCAAGAGATTGAATTTCTGTATCCTCTTTCCAATGTTTAAATGCTTTACAGTCATTCTATCTTCATCCGTGCAAGGTTAGGCTGATGGACACCAGTTTTGCCTGAGTTTTATCTTACCGACTTTGGCTGAAAGTTGGGTTTCCAAGTGCCAAAACCCTATACTGTCCCACCTTGCAAAGAGTTAAATGCTAATTCAGTAGGGCTTGAGTTCTTTTGCAACCTTTTGAATCTTTCTAGTATATGTGCCTTTAACAATGTACGTGTAACATTGGAGTCAGTCATGGGCTGCTCTGGCAGTGCCCCCTTTTGCTCTGCCTCCAGTAATTCAACAATTAAACAAACCAGCCCTTTCATCCCAAGAAAAGGCATTTCTTAACTTCCGCCACCCTCATTAAGAAATGTACACTAGTGTGATACTGCTCCAAAAAACGGGGAGAAGACCCCTGCACCCGTTCTTTGCGGGCAAGCAGTATGAGACAGCCCCTGATACAGTACTCAAGATTAGATGTTAAGATGTTTTCCCCTGGGTGGGATGAATGCTGCAGCTCTGAATGTCTGAAATGCCTCTTTAGAATAAGCACTACGAGGTGGAAATCTTCCAGTTAAACGCCAGGATAGATCAGCTGAGCCATGAACTCTCTGAACTGAGCAGTGATAACAATGTCAGCCGGAATACCATCAGTTTACTGAATCGGAGGCTTGTCGAGCTGGAGAGCCAGAGGGACCACGAAGCTGCGGTTGCCAGGCAATTTCAGGAGGCCGCTGCTGAATTGACAAAGGAGCATCTTCAGGAGCAGTTGGCATGGCAGGGAGAAAAGGCCCTGCTGGAGCAGCAGCTGAAGGCCTGGAGGGAAAAGGTAAGGCTGATTGGAATTTGGAGGAAGGGGCACATCAGTTCCAGGCTGTCATGCCATGTCCCACTGCACAAACCCACCTATAATCTTGAGCCAGCCATGCAATATTCTGGTGGAAATTTCTAAGGCCTAACACGTGGACCATGGATATAGGGATGTGCTGCTTTTTACTACATCGATGCAAAGCTTGGGTTTCTGTGGTGGTCATTGAGTTGCTATGTTTAGGCAAAGGAGATAGTTTAAAATATGTTGCCTTCTGGGAGAAGGTGGGTGAAAATTCTGCAGCGTCTTGCATTTACTTCATTCCTCTACTAGAACTAAAACTAAAGTTTGTATTTTGTATTCCTTGTATAAACTGCTTAGAAGCTTCATTTACAATCAAGCAGTATGCACATTCTGTTATATAAAATGAAAAGTGGAAGTGCTGAAGGAGCCTTAACAATGAAAATTATTCCATACTACTTTTTGCAGCACACTTTGTTTAAATTATAAACAATCTGAGCACACTTATGATCTCTCAACTGTGCACTGCTAGGCCATGGCTAGGTAATTATTTTCTGGGAGTAATAAAGGGAGAAATGGGCTGCCCACTAACAGCCCCATAGAGCAAGTTTGTGACTATTGGAGTGTAATTGGGTTGACTTGTTTGCCAGGTGAATTTATTAATGCAATGGATTTTATAAAGAGCGTCATTCTAGGCATATCAAAGGAAGACTACAATGGTCACACATAAGGTTTGGGTTTGCAGGGATAAATATGAAATCAAGCATCCCTAACCTTTTCGGGCCCAAGGGCACACCTGGGAATATAAAAATACCCCTTTCACAGAAGGAAAAACTAGGGATGCTCAAACAGTCTTCCAAAGCACCTATATTCCCTGAAACACACAAAGAAAGAAAGAAAGAAAGAAAGAAAGAAAGAAAGAAAGAAAGAAAGAAAGAAAGAAAAAGAAAGAAAGCAAGCAGATATGCACCAAGAGGGTTTGTGTTTTGAGTGTGCTGTGTACTAAAATATCCCACATTGTTGCTGGCCTCATCCTTCCCTGCCATTCTCTCCTTGAACAGGCCAGCCAGTCTCAGGAGCTGGAGGCTGAACTGGAACGTTCGACACAGGAGTGTCAGATGCTACGGCTAACAAAAGCACAGCTGAGAGAAGAGGTGGAAGAATGCCAGGATCGGGTACGCTGGTGCAGCTGAATATGGCCTGCCTTTGGCTCACTGGGAGCATCACTGCCTGTTACAAATGAAGGCCTCGGCATGGCTGAAACAGCAGTGAAGTGCATGCCCCTGGTTGGAGAGAGGAGCAGGACTCAAGAGCCTTTACACCCGGTCAAAGAAATGTGTCCAAACATTAAACCTAAGAGAAGATCTAGTCCCAATGTCATAGATTTGAGGGGAGGGTAGCATTGTTGTAGCGGGATAGCAGTGTTGCTGAAAAACGGAGCTAGATGAATTCTTTGGCACTAGTTGTGCACTTCTTACTCTGCAAAACCAACAAGGACCAGGGCAGTTTCTACTGGAGTTCGCCCTTTTTTTTTTTGCCTATGTTTGGATATGCATTGCAATAAATAAATAAATACTGGCTTCTAAGAGAATTAGTAGTGGATTAGTACCATTACTTTGTTTTGAATTGATCTGACGAGAAATTACCTTTATGGACTGTGGAGTATTTCAGTTCTCTCTATGCTACTGGGGCCCAACCGTCAGCTGTTAAGTAGGAAGGGGAAAGGGCTTTGTTGTGCAAAATGCACAATTTTAAGCTCCTTGCTCTGCAAGGTCTGCTGCAAGGAGATCAAAGCAGAGGCATTTAAAAAAAAATATATTGGTAAACCACTTAATATTTTTTAAAATTCTCAGTGGTATACATGGTGCAAAACAAAGAACCACTGAAACAATAGAACGAAGCTAAAAACTCAATAGAAAGATACCATTGGTACAGGATCTAACCTTGTGGATCAGGGAAAGTTTTATGTTCTGCCAACACAAGGACATTCTGGGTGGCCACTGGCAGCTACCCTTGTCGCAATCTGCTCAAGTGCAAAGGGGAAACTCCTGAGCCGCTCTATTCAGTTAAATGTCTGGCTCATTCTGCAGCTGAGCTAAAGTGTTCTCTTGCCCCCCATTGGCTGATGGCAGAATGTGGAGTGTGTGTGTGGGGATTTTTGGGGTTATTTCAAGGGCATGAATCCTTACCAGTGGTGATGGGATGCACAGTGGAGGCCCTTCCAGCAGCTGGATGCCCCCCCCCAATTTGATGTCTCAGGCTTATGTTCCTTCCAAATACGCAAAAAGTAACCCTTGCATATTGCAACTACGTGCATGAATTTTTGCAGGAAGCAGTTGCATTTTTATGTTTGAGGCTTTATTTCAGTTTAGCGGTGCATTTGCCTTATTTGCATTCATCTGGGATTAAGTTCTTTCTGCCTTTTGCACAGCCAGGACAGATGAAAGGTCTTGGAGAGGTGTTTATACTTTTTTGTAAAAAGAAAAGCCAGAGTATGAATAAAATGGAGGACAAAGCTTTAGATTTAAATATATGCCTGCTTCTATGGGAAATAGCTTTGTGGTGGGGTTTGTCCCTACCCACTATTAGAATGCAGCCTGATAGTTTCCCCCAGCGCTCAGTCTAAGAAAGGTTCTCTGTTCCTGGTCTACAGCATTTCAACTTTTAATGATGTTTTTAATTTTCTCTTGCATTGCAGCTACTAGAAGCCAACACGAGCTTGAACATGGCCAAGTTCCAGCATTCACAGGAACTAGAAGAGTTAAAGGGCCAGGCAGGCAATTCCGTACCTAAGGCCTGCCTTGCAGAGCTAGAAAAGAGATTGGCAGACGAACAGAATGTGGTTCGGCAGCTGCAAGGAGAGGTGAACTCCCAGGCGAAGCAGATGAGATGGCAGGCGGTCACATATCAGGTAGGGAAGAATGGTGCTCGAGTTGTGTCTCATACAAAAATAAAGGCTCCCTAGGTGGAAACGCAGTATGTGTGCATGTGTGGTTTTTACACAGCCTCTTCCTACCTGAAACAGGCACTTTCAAACAGTGACTCTTTCCTAGTCTTTATTTTTGTTACGTAATTATTTCAACTACTAGTCTCATTCAGCCCGTTAAGAAAACGGGCGCTAGAGGTGCGACGGGGCCGCGGCCTTCCCTCCCTTTCTGCGCTCGGCCGCGGGGCGCGCCAGGAACGCAATTAAACAAAGCTCTCTCCCGTCGTGTCCCGTGGCCGAGTGCAGAGAGGGAGGGAAGGCCGCAGCCCCGCCGCTCCGCCCACGGGCCAGGTAGGGTTGTCAGGAGGAGGAGGCGGCAGACCAAGATGGCGGCATCAGGCTCCGGGGCTGCCGCGGCCCCGGAGCCCGATGCCGCCATCTTGGTCCGCCGCCGCAGGGGAATGGGAGGCAGAGGGTTGAGGGGGTAGAGAGCGCACGTGTGTGTGTGTACGTCCCGCCTCTTCGTCCAGTCCCTGTGTCCGTGGGGCACATGCGCATTAGCGCAAACCCAGGGACACAGGGAATACTGGATGCAGAGACACAGGGACTTTATTATATAGGATGATTTATACACTGTTTAATGCCATAGTCTCTAAGCATTGTACAATAGTTACAAAAATCATCCAGCAGAGATAAGATAAAAATAACGGTGAAAATCCAGGGGCGGGACGATGAGTGGCGTGCAAAAGGGCTGCTTAAAATAGCGGCCGCTCAAGTAATGCTGCTGCTGGCACCAACAAAGCTGTAACGGATTAGCCCCAGGATGGAAGATTTATTACACCCTGGATTAGAAAGAGTTAATCCACCTCCAGCTTAATTGACAGCGCATCTTTAGGAGGCTGGATGGTGCCCGGTTTAAAAAGGAGGGAATAACCGTTTTGGCAGTTGGAAGAGTGGGAGTGTGGTGACGAAGAGGGAAGAAGAAGGGTGTGGGGCCAGGATAGTGGTGGTTTAGGTTAGGCTTAGGATAACTTGAAGTTAAAGTCTGACAGAGTTAAGGTATAACTGTAACTAAGCTTGTAAACTTATGCATCGTTAAGAAAAGAAAAACCTATGTTCTCAAGAAAATAAAATCCATCTTTTTTGTGTGCCAAAGAGTATCGTCTTGGTTATTCCAGCAGCGTATTAAAACTCACAAAGGTGGAGACTCAGAAAAGGGCAAAACGTACCCAAGGAAAAGAGGATAGTTTGTGTCCTAGAGTCCAGGAAGGGCAGTATGGTGAAAACCTAGAGTGTCACAAGTTTGCCAGGGGGATATAGCAGACTGATACAGTGGGGATCTGAGTTGAGGGAGTCCCTGTTCTGTAGGCAAGAGGTTGTTCATTCAAATAGCCCTGAGTGTTTGTGAGATCAGGCCACGAAAGCTGGAATTAGACTCTCTTTACTGAGAAGCCCAGAATTGATGGGTTTATTTTAAGGCGTAAGGAATTGAGTGGGGATTGCTTTACCCCTGTACCCTTTTGTCTCATAATCTATTGGCAATGTTGGCGAGGGGGTTTGTCGCAAAAGCCCATCCCCCTTTCTCCTCTAGGCAGGGCGGGGAGAAGTAAGGAGGTGGGGCCGCGTGAAGGAGAGGGAAAGAACCCATGCACTGGAGATCCACGTGGCGATTCCCGGACCGTCTGTGGGCTGGATCCAGAAGGCAATTGGGGCTGATCCAGCCCACGGGCCTTAGTTTGCCAACCCATGATCTAGAGCAGCGTTTCTCAACCGCTGTTCCGCGGCACACTAGTGTGCCGCGAGACGCTGGCTGGTGTGCCACGACATGCGGCGACGAGAAGGGCAATTTGCATTGTCACGAAGGAAGCCGGCCGGGTCACGACGCGGGGCGAGCGCAGCTCTCAACAGCCACCACCACGGGAGGGTGGTTTTAGACAAACTTAAAGAAGCTGGCTGGATGAGCTCAACCTGAAACTTGCTGAGCAAAGGATTGTGCTGGCAGAGAAATCAGCGGCTTGTGAAGCCTTATTACAGGAGATTGCAACCAACACAGCAATTGGCAAGTGTTTCTTACAGTCATAATTATATAGTCAATATAGGGCGGCACAGAGTTAATTTTTTTAACTTTTTTAATGGTGCTGTGCCTCGTGATTTTTTTCATGGAACAAGTGTGCCTTGGCCCAAAAAAGGTTGAGAAACACTGATCTAGAGTGTGCAGAGGAGAGCAATCAAGATGATAATAACCTGGAACCAAGCCTTATGAGGAATAGTTGAGGGAGTTTTGTATGTTTAGCCTGGATAGGAGACTGAGAGGAGATAACGGTAGCCATCTTCAAATATCTAAAGGAAATATCACATGGTAGATAGAGCGAGCTTGTTTTCTCCTGCTCTGGAGGGTAGGACCTGAACCAGTGAATTTTAAGTTACAAGAAAAGAGATTCTGAGATAATAAATCGTTATTTCAGAAGCAGCATTGGGACTTGTTTGAAGTGAATTGACTTTCTAAAGGTAGTTATTTCCTATAACTGTTGTAATATCACAGCTATGACTTTGTCCCTTTATTTTGCAGGAAGAGCATGAGAACTCACATAGATTAATGGAGGAAAAGGTGGGAGAACTAGAGAGGAATTTGAAGAACGTACAAACAATGCTTCAGGAAAAGGTGGCTGAACTCAAGGAGCAGGTCAGTGGAATGTGGATTAGGTGGTCTATGGGTCCATGATGTTTACAGCATTAATTCTTGTAATGTAAAAATATATAATTTGCCTGGAAAAGGACATAAAGGGACCCCTGACCATTAGGTCCAGTCATGACCGACTCTGGGGTTGCGGCGCTCATCTCGCATTATTGGCCAAGGGAGCCGGCGTACAGCTTTCCAGGTCATGTGGCCAGCATGACAAAGCCGCTTCTGGCGAACCAGAGCAGCACACAGAAACACCGTTTACCTATTTATCTACTTGAACTTTGACATGCTTTCAAACTGCTAGGTTGGCAGGAGCTGGGATTGAGTAACGGGAGCTCACCCCGTTGCAGGGATTTGAACTGCCGACCTTCTGATCGGCAAGCCCTAGGCTATGGTTTAACCCACAGCGCCACCCGCATCCCTGGAAAAAGACATAAGCTGGCCAAAAATAGCTAGGGTACCACCAAGATGTGTCCTGAATTAGGTCAATGTATTTGGCACTGAACACTTTTCATATATATTGTATTTGAGTGATGCTGTTTCAGGGTTGCTACTGCTTCTGATCCTCTCCACTCATTTGTAAGTGTCCTGCACAGTGTGAACTGCAAGCTGCTTGGCTTGCAGGCAATGCGTAAAAGCCCCATGTGGCAAAATCCAGGATTCTCCACTCTTGGTATAAGCTGTGGCCCCATCAGTCACTGTACTTCTGGCTACAATATATGGAAAGACAATATTAGAACAGGCTATCTATAGCCATTCTTAGAGCACATCTTCAAGCTGGCACTGGATCTGTGGTTGTTCTAAACTTTTCCAGTTTATTCTGGACAGTTTGTACATGGACTAATTATTCCACGGTCAAAACACGGAGGGAATGGGAAATGTGCTGACATAAATTGATATTTTTTTAACAGAGGGAAGGTGGATGAAAAGGGATTATTCTAAACTAGTCATATTGCTACTTCCAAATAGATTACTATTATGGATCAATGTTGTTGTTATTAATTTATTTCATAAAATTTATATTAGGCTTAATTTGATAGAAAAAAAACACTCTCAAAGTGGTTTACAGAAAACAGTCAAATCAAGAAAAAATCACCATACCTAAGTGTACAAAAGTTAAAACAACAAAACATTAAAATTACCTCAACTTTCTAAGCATCTGGGTATTCTTGTCTAAACAAGAATGTTTTTAGAACCATCATTTTAATTAAAGAAGTGATTGTCCCTATGTTTGCACTGGTTCATATTTTCTGTTTACGATGGGCTACATTCTGGGAATGAGGGAGAATGGTGGTTACCTCCTAAGGTCTTGATATAAAAACAATTGTTCAAAGCAGGGGCAGCTAACCTGTGGCCCTCCTCTCCATGCTTTTGAACTACAACTCCCATAATTCAAGGCCACGCTGGCTGGGACTGATGGAAGTTGTAGTCAAATATCATAGAGCATCATAGGTTAGCCTGCTTTAAACCTGTTGCTAAAACTTAAAACCAGTGGACCATAACACTTGCTTATTTCCTAGTTAACAACCATGAGTGAAATGACTGCTTTTCTAGCAAGAGCAAGCAACATGTTTTGAGTGCTGTATCATCACCAAACACTGATTAATGGTGTGCTATTCATTTTATTTTCCAGTTTGAAAAAAATGCCAAGTCTAATCTATTACTGAAAGACCTATATGTGGAAAATGCACAGCTGATGAAAACTCTGCAGGTTACAGAACAGAGGCAGAAGAGCACAGACAACAGAAATTTAATACTGGAAGAGAAAATCTCATCCTTGAACAAATTAGTTAGAGAAATAACTCTGGCATCTCAATAAAATCTGCTTTTCAGTTGTTGGCATTAAAGCAAAAATGACAATCTGTGGTAGAAGCAATACTCCATGCAGTGGTCCACTTCACTGTATACATTCCTGATCTTGGCCAAATGAGTATTATTTACTTCTCACGAGACTCCAAAAGTACATTATATTCAAAGGATCCCTCATCTCTTTCATGTGGGGAAAGCATCACAGAAAGCAGCATAACCAGCATGAGAAACATACTCTCAGGGATAAGTTTGAAGAGGGAGATGCAGCTCTACTAGTCAGTAGCAATAAACTACCCCGCCATCTTCTTCTTTTTTTTGCAGTGGGGAAGCTAAAGCTTTTAGTGCCTTCTGATCATTTTCACAGAAGCCTCTTTGGTTCTCGTTCTGTCTCAGGACTGAATATTTATTGTAATTGCAATTTCTTACCTCCCCGTGCCTCACCCTCACTCTGGTCTGTACACTGGCTTGTATTGTGTATATATATGTACAGTTTTCTACAAGTATATGTACTCCTTTAAATCAGTGTATATCAGATGTAAACAAAAAAAAATGATGTATGTTCCTTTTTGGTAAAATCTGACATGACTTTTTTAATTAAATGATATTTATACTGCTTGTGCAGTCACTGGATTTTCTCTATGCAAATGGCTGGGGTAGTATGTCGGGAGATAGCAGCAAACATAGGTAAAGCTGGAACCCAAGAAAATGAGAGGAATGACATGGCTAACCTGTCCTAAAATGCAGAAAATAGACTACAGTACTTTTTTAAATACCTTCCTATTTGGCAGATTAAATCTCATTTAGTTTAGAGTAAGAGAGCAATTTTTTTTTTTTGGCTTATGGACAGAGACCATGTATCACAGATTTGTACACTAAGGGGGGAAAAGTATTTGATCCCCTGCTAAATTTGCCCGTTTGCCCTCTGATGAAGAAATGACCAGTCCATAATTTTAATGGTAAATTTATTGTAGCTGTGAGAGACAGCATGACAACAGAAAAAACCCCAGAAACCCAGAAGACAAAAGTCAGAGATTGATGTGCATTATAATGAGTGAAGTATTTGATCCCCTATCAACCAGCCAGATGTCAGGCTACCTGGTATCTTCACTGCATGTAATGAGCTGAGATTAGAAGCACCTGCTGTAAGGGAGAGGTCTTACCTGCAATCCCAGCTCCTTACAGTACCTGTACAAAAGACAGCAATCAATCCAGCAGATTCCAAAGTAGCCACCATGACCAAGACCAAAGAGCTGTCCAAGGATGTCAGGGACAAGATTGTAGACCTGCACAAGGCTGGACTGGGCTACATGACTATTGCCAAGCAGCTTGGTGAGAAGGTGACAACAGTTGGGTATGTTTAACTAGAGAAGAAAAAGGATGAAGGCTGATATACAGAAGATTTGTTCTCTGCTGCTCCAGCGGACAGGACTAGAGCTAAGTGGCAAACATTTCTATTGAACATCTTACAAGAAACAGTTTGACAATGGAGCCATTTATTTATTTATAATAGACACAGAATTGAGGTGGGTGGTGGCTAGAGTGGGGTGCAAATCATCTCCTTCCCAGTCATCAGATAGATGTTGTGATGAGTGGAGAGGGTATGACAAGTCTCCCCATGCAGCCAATTTGCACAAATTGTGGGCATCTGTGTGCATATGGAATGGTCATGCCCACTGCTGGCCTGCAGCCACTTGAATGCTGGCCAAGGCCTCAGGCCAAATAAAACTTAGCCCACCTATGTTCTATGAGTTGGAAGGCCCTGCTCAATGAGAACTATAGCATAAAAGCTTAGAGAAAAAACACACGTGTTAGCAATTAACCTGCAATTGAACCTGTATCACTCCTTAAGTAACTTTATCGTTACATCATTTCAGAGGTCTTTTAACAATGCACACACTTAATAGTACAAATGCTGTGGCTTTCTTCTAAGCATGACATTTACAGTAAGACGATGTCTGGGTCATACAAAAAGGGCAGTGAATAAAAAGACGGTACTTAAAAATGTGTCCAGAAGTCAAGGCAAGTGAAGGCTACTTGAAGCTATGAACTTAAAAGAAATTCCACTTGTTTTGGGATAGTGATATTTTAAAATTGTTGATCATATCTTCTTCTTTGTCCTCTTCACTAAGTATCCATGCAGTTCCCACAACAGTAAGTCTCTTTGCCTTTTCTTTTTCAAAAACAGAAGACACACTGGCATGTTTTTATACTTACCCAATTTAAAATCTGCTAAAATGTTTATAGGTACTTAAATCAGTCTTGCAAACAGCAACTTAAGAAAGGACGTGTTCCAAAATTCCTTGTCTGATTAACTGCTCGCATTTCCAGCGGGGTAAAAAATGCTGAGGGGAAGCAAACAATTTTCAAAGCTGAGGCAAACATTTGCAATCTCTCACCATCCCCTTTATAGACCTAAAGCTGGTCTAATTTAAGGTGGAGTTAAGGTAGTAACTCTCTATTCTACCTGTACTATGTGTTTTCAAACAAAGTCCAATAATAGGATAACCCCTGCTATTTTAGCCACAGCTACTGTAAATCCCATGTTCTGTGCATTGCTGTTATTAACACTGCTTAGAAATATGAATGATTAAGCAGTAGATAAATGTCTTAAATAAACCAACATAATGAAATGCTTTTGAATCTTTTCGGATAGAACAGGGGACGGCAAGGTTTACCTCACCTGGGCCGGTTCACTTCAGCGGAGATTGCTCTGTGGGCCGGATTGTGTGCACGCTTGGGATTTCCGGCATGTGCAGACGCAATTTCCAGCACCACAGAAGCGAGTCCCTGCGTTATGTCGGTTTAGCGCAGTGCACGGGGACTCGCCGAGTGGGCAGCTTGGTTTGGGGGCGGCTCGTGGGCCGGCTAAACGACTCCCATGGGCCTTAGGTTGCCTACCCGAGATAGAAAGTACTAAAATGGCTCCAGGGTTTTCCTTCATGAAAATGGGTAGAATGACATGAAAGCTGACAATGGTAAGCATAATGAGAGTGTGGAGGAACCATAGCACACACTTTGCATACAGAAGGTCTCAGACAGGCCCAGCAGCACAAATAGGCAGGTGCTGATGGCCCAGCACCATCTCCTTGCTTCTTCCGTCCCTGCCATGCCACTGGTTTCTTCTTCAGCACTGTTGCATCCTCCTCCCAACTTTCTTGCTGTGTGTGAGATTTGCCTCACCCGTCAGCCAGTGGACTTTTATAGGACAGAGGGGCAGGACAATGAAAGAATCTCAAGGGCCCATGTAAACCTGGAGTTGGCTCTGGTTCAATCTCTGGGATCTCCAGTTAAAATACTAGGCTAACTGTACCTGACCCAGTATAGGGCAACCTCTTGTATCTAAACTGTGCCAGAAGCAGAGGAGAACCACTTCCATCTATCTCCTTAAACATCAGGGTACCAAAATGGAGCTCTTGCACTGTTTGCTGTCTCATCATAAATACCTGGCTGTTCTTCTTCAACAGAATTGTTGTGCCATCATCAATCTCAAATTCTCCATAATCTTTCAAACACCGAACCTGTAAAAAGAAATGAATAACCATCGAATTTAAAGTACTGTCAGAGAAGTCTGTTTTAAGGAAAACTGTAGCTATATGTAGACAAAAGGATTCATACTTCCTACATATGAACACATTAGTAAGTTTCATTTAGCTTTCCATTACCCTGTTAAACAATAGTCTGTGATAATGAACTGCAACAATTATGTGAAAAGGTGCTGATGATACCAAGGTTGCAGGTTCAAATGCTATATGGGACTGCTGCATATTCCTGCATTGCAGGGGGTTGGACTGGATGATCCTCAGGGTCTCTTCCAACTCCGCAATTCTACGACTCCTCTGCATGCAATAAACTACTTCCAGTTTTAAACAAGGAAATGACTTCTTAGTACTACATATAACTACACTGCCAATGATATCCAAATACAATAAGCCTTCCATAGTTCTAAATTTCACTTACTTCAATATACAAACTTTTGGGAGGTTGAATGTCCTGTGTGAGGTCCAGCCCATCTCCTCCTCCTAAAGATCTCATATAGGTAGCCAAAGACTTTTTATACTGGTTGAACCACAACACCTGAAATTATAAAAAGTTGGCTTAATTAATCCTGAAATACTATGTTCAAACTGTCAAGCAATAAATTAGCTAAATATTTAAAACAAAAGACATGGGGAAATGGGGGGGGGGGGAAGAGTAATGTGCGAGTTCTGGAACTGCTTACTTCAATCTAGCCTCCTCTACAGGGCATATAGTTTGAATCTGTTTGACTTCCAAAACATTCGGAAACCAAAGTGTCGCTTCTGATTGACTGCAGCCAACTGGAAGCTGCAGAAGCCCCGTCAGATGTTTGGCTTCCAAAAATAGTTTGCAAACCAGAACACTCACTTCCGGGTTTGCAGTGTTTGGGAGCCAAAACATTTGAGAACTAAGCTGTTCGAAAACCAAGGTATGACTGTACTCCTTTTTCGTCAATGTGCAACAGAAAAGTTATGAATTAGCAAGTAAGCAGTCCACAGTTAATATCTAACTTGGAGTGGGCTCTCCAAGCTCTCAGGCAGATCTTTCCAAGCCCTGCTATCAGATTAGTTTATTTGGCAAAGTTGGGGGCTGAACCTGACACTTTCTACATGCAAAGCATGCGTTCTGCCACTGTGCTACATGGCTAAGTTACACAACATTTATGAATAATATACACTATACTCTCTATCCTTTCCTTTATTTCGATTGCATGCATTGTCCTTTCAACCTATACATAAAACAAACTGGCTTACTTCATCAGTTGACATGTGAAATCGGACAGCGTTTGGCAGCACGCTACCATATTCCCACCTAAGTGCCCGGATGCGAAGTAAGCGGTCATACCTGAGAAAACAAACATGGTCAGAAATAGACATAATTTAATCCCTTAAAGAATAATGGAGTGTTCTTAATCAGAATTTTATTTTAATCTGATAACTAACTCCTTAACTAATTATGAAAAAATGAAGATTTTTGTTCTGGTGTTACACAGCTCAGCTCAATGTATGGAGAACTGCAACAGTCCCTGATTTAGGATTATGGTGCCAGGCTTGCCAGCTCCTGACCTGAGGCTATTCAAACTGCTCCTACAAATCACAGGAGTATCAATCACTACTTAATGCACAGCAGCAGGGCAATGTAATCTTTAGATCCCAGATATATCTAGGTTCCCTGAGGCCAAGGAGTGTCAGTGCAGTACAGCTGTATTGTGCATCAGGTCCTTAAGAGTGTCTGTGTACACTCACCCACATGTGCATTTAGCCACTTCAGTGATAAGCTATAAAGATGCAGCTAAGCAAATCAAAGCCATATGCTTTATTTAATGTAAACTGGAAGACAGGTGTGCCTGGTGTGCTATGGTCCATGGGGTCACGAAGAGTTGGACACGACTAAACGACAATGTCTCTTTACAGGGGATGATTTGATAGGGTACATGGATAAGCCCAAACATTCACAACTCCTGTGCAAGTCCAGTGACCCTGGCAAATCCCTCTGAAATCTACCAGTCCCTGAAGTGAAGGAATCAATTTTTGGAATTGGAAACAATTTCTGAAATGCTTTTTATCTCATTTCCCTAGTCACAGGTGACTGCAAGAAACTTACAGGTATGCAACAATACATCGGCGATTTCTCAGCAGAGAGCAATGGCGAAACTTGATTGTTGGAATCAGCTCACTGTGTCCTGATTTAGCTTCATTTCTGATAATAGAAGGACAAGCCATATTACATACACTTTGAAAGTAAGAAACATAAAAGTACACATTGTGGTTAGGGGGACCATTTTAATTAGTGTTTATACCTAGCCCATCATCCAATGGCTGCATTATTAGTTCTTTTACTGTGTGTATGGCTGCTTTTCTACAAAGAGCAACTCACAATAAATCGAATGAACATCAATAATTAAAACATACAAATAATGATGAATGAGAATGTCATTAAGTGTATGCATTGTAAAAATACTCAAGGACTGCCTCTCCCCATATGAACCAACCTGGACCCTGCAATAACCAACTGAGTCTCTTCTTTGTGTGCTTCCTCCATGAGAAGTCCAGAGGGTGGCAACACGATAATGGGTCTTTTCTGCAGCGTTTCCCTATTTGTGGAATGCTCTGCCCAGGGAAGCTCACTTGGTACCTTCACTACATATATTTAGGTGCCAGGTGAAAACCCTTCTCTATAACCAAGCCTTTGGCTGATTAACATTCTAAGGCCTTTTAAATGTGTTTGTGGGAAGGGGCTTATTGGTTTGTTTATGTTTTATTGTGTATTTTATGTTCTCGTTTTGTATTTTTGTGTTGTGAACTGCCCTGTGATCTTTTGATGAAGGACGGTATACAAATTTAATAAAGTATATAATAATCTTTATCCTGCATAGAAATCCCTTCACCCGGTTTCTCTGTGAGCTGCAAAGTACAGTGCTGCCTCACAAGACGAATTTAATTCGTTCTGTGGGTCAATTCGTTTTGCGAAAAATTCGTCTTGCGAATCCCATAGGAATGCATTGAAATTTTTATTTTTTTATTATTATTTGCCCATAGGAACACATTAATTGAATTTCAATGCATTCCTATGGGAAACCGTGATTCGCTAGACAAATTTTTCACAAAACAAATTCGTCTTGCAAGGCAACCTCCGATCACAAAACCCACTTGTCTAGCGAAAAATTCGTCTAGCAGGGCACCACTGTACTTGGAAAGGGACATATTTGTGGTGCAGGGAATGACAGGGTTGGTGTCTTCCAGCTCTAAGCCCCAGTATAAAGTGAAACAAGACTCAAACCAAGTCCTTGGGCACACACAATGGTCTTGGGGAAAGGGGCGTTTTTATTACTTCACAACAGGCTTTCAAGAAGCCATGTTGCTTCCTCCAATGGGTGGCAAAGAAAGGATTTGAAGGAGTGTTATCTCACCTCAACCTGTGGTTTAGGGAAGGCAGAAGCAGCCAAAATGTGATGTTCCAATTCCTGCCTCTCTCTAAAGCCCATTACAAAGTAAGTGAGGAAGGTGGATCAGCAGGCTGTAAGTATTATCTTTTTTATATAAAGTATTTTATTTTTGTTTAACAATATTCTTATACATTTTCAATTTTTTACATCCGAGATTACCGGTACTTAAATCCCCAGACTTTTCCTCACCCTCCCCTGGTTTCCAGTTTTTTTTCTGTTCATTCTATTGTATCTAATTACATTTTTCAAATTCATTTTGTATCCCTTTTAAACTTAAGTCATATTACATTATATATAAGTATTATAACAATACTGCTAGCATTTTTAGATATCTACAGTGGTCTTTTAAGATACTCTTATAATTTTTTCTACTCTTGACTAAAAAATTTTATCATCTTGGTGTCTGATCTTCACGGTCATCTTCACCATTTCGGCATAGTCCATCACAACATACAATAGATTATGCTGCCACCAAAGTGAGAGACCAATTCCTTCCACGGCATTTTCTGCATGTGACTAGAGGATGTGGGAGTAGAGAACAGTCACATAAGGCTGCCTACTAAACCAAGTCCAAGTTTGTTGACAGCCACAAAGCTACGTGGAAAACTCATGGCAGTTATCAAGTTGTTTTCATAACATTAAAAAGTATTTTATTTCTCACTTCTGCAACTTATTTTTTAATTCTTTTAGCAGATGTTTTTTGGTCTGTTTTTCCTGTAAGAACCTTACTTACACATCAGTTTGGTTATGTTCATATAATGCTTTCATCTCCTCAAGTACTTGTCTGATTCCATCCTCCTACAACATGAAAAGTACCAATTTCATCAATAATTTGAAATTATTACTTTGACTAATTAAAAAAAACCCAATAAATAAAAATGCACACCTTTTTTCCTATAAAAATTGAGGTAGCCATCAACCACCACCACAGAACTATTTATATGCAACACAACCTACAGCAGATATGCACACATATGGTAGCTTTAGCCAGCATATCACCAGTTGGAACATTTATTTAAAACATTGTAAAATAGGAAACATTTGCCAACTCTACACTCAAATATGCATACCTATTTCTATTCTAGTTCTATTCCTCTCTGTCCACTATCCAGAATTTGTTTCCATCAATATTCTGAAGTTTTCCCTTTGCTTCTTTTCCTTTTGAGCTGCTAGATAAGACAATGACTAGGCCACCGTATTTCTATGAGTGGTTCAGCATGATTAGAAGCCTCATAGAAAATACTCAGCTGTTATGGTCATGTGTAGGTTGCAGGCCATTTTCTACAGAAGCTAAAGATGTGTAGCATCAACATAGCTTAGACCACTCTTTCTCTCTCCAGGTGCATCAGTGAAACATTTATTGGTCAGATGTTCATCCAAGTCAACTGAGATGTACCTCAGTGCTAATTTTCAGGCGCAGTAGTCATTTAGATTTTCAGTCCAACTTTCCTCTCCATATATTTGTAAAGTTTGTGGGGAAATGCTCACTAAGTAAATCCCAGCAAACTCAGCAAGCTTATTCCCAAGAGAACATGCATATGATTTCAGTCTCAGGGTGACTAGCCAACCAAATAATTAATGGGAAGCCTGTATGCTTCTTTTTTAACAGCTTTTATATTGTAGAACGTTATTTTATTAGACAATCAGGTACTCCTAGATCCACTCACTCATAACATGAGGGGAGACGGCTAACTCTTCCCACTCACCACCAAACCCTCTATCAAGGTGGGCTTTATGGCATTAACGCCAATCCAATTCCCCATCCTCTTTGCTTTTAACAGCCAACCTCATGAAGGAATAGCCTTGCGGAGCAATCCTAGCCAACCAATCATTTGTTTGTTTGTTTCATAAAATTTATATACCGCTTAGTCGTTAAAAAAAATCGGGGGGAAAATACAATACATTAAAACATACAAGAAGAATGCTAAAGCAGGGTAAAAGCCACAGCGCCATTCCTGAGTATCAGGGAAACCCAGTCAGATGGGCGGGGTAAAATTAATAAAATTATTAAGTAGGAATTCAGGGAAGGCTTGGTATCAAGAGGCAGGGAATTCCGAAGGACCCCCGTCCGCTTCTCTCACAGAAGTCCCCTCAGGGCGGCTGGGCAAGAGGGCGGCCCTTCGGAGGCGGGGGAAGGGATGGGAGGCCGCGCCGTCAAAGGCTCACGTTGAAGGAAGGAAGCTGCCCGTCGCTGGCGCGGTGGAGCTCCCGGATGAGCTCGGTCGCTTTCTCGCAGAACATGGCCGCGGCCGGGCTGCTTGATTCACCTCAGACGCGCAACGGCCTTCGCTCGGCGCGCGCGGCAGCGAAACCCGCGCCACTGAACTCCTCGGCCAGTAGGAAGGCGAGGGAGAGAAGCACCGCCTCTTACGGTACGGGGAAAGGGAAGGGACAATCTTAGCTCTCCCTCACAGCTGTTTCCTATAGCTTGCGGCCGGCGGTTGTTTGGAATTGCAAGACACGGAGTTCCGTATCGGAACCTAGCAGGAGAGTTTGAAATCTCTGCAGTTGTCCATAGGTTTGCACCGTTAGGGATTCAACTGGCGCGGCGAAAGATCGTTGGGGATCTCGTTCAGGCAACCGAATGTGTGAAACATTTCCATTGGGGAAATATTGTTTTCCACTTTCTTCCTGCGGCAGCTTTGCAGTGATTCATTTCATGATTCAGCAGGTTTTGTTTTGTTTTGTTTTGTAAAAAAATCCCTCACATTGTAAGACAGTCTTCTGTGAGATGATGATGATGATGAATGATGAATGATGATGATTTAACCCACCTTTTTGTTCTTTTTTAAAGTCGGGGGTGGGAACAGATCAGCTTTGACCAGTTTACGAATATGTCACTCCAGAGAGTTTTGTCTCCACTGGGTAATGGCCAAAAGCAGAGCTCAGCACAACCACCGGGCCTCGCGGAGTCGCGATCAGCCTCCAACACATCATCATCTTCCCAGACTGAGCTTTTCATGTTGTAGATGGCTAGTGTCATTCATGGATTCCACACGGATCTGGTGCAATGTCTCTGAGAACCAGTGTGACCCAGCACTTAGGTGACTCAGGCCAGCTTGATGGGTTGCACATGGCTTGTGTGTGTCCATAGTGGATATACAGATATAGATGCAGCCAAACACACTGGGATAGCTCAGTCAGCAGAGCATGATACTCTTAATCTCAAGGTCCTGGGTTTTCTTCAGCAACAAGCAGGGAGTGAAGATCTACCTACATTGGGAACAGGGGAGAATGAAATCAACTTTACCCAACTGTTGAAGTGGGAATCAAAAACCATTGCAGCAGGGAAGGGGCCTGCTCTAAATCATGCTGGGTGGGTGCAGGGATCAGAGGGCAGCCAGCCTCCCTGGGTGTAGAAGGGCATTTCCTCCTTAGGAGTAGGAGGAGACCAGCAGTGCCTCTTATTTGCTGAGAGACTGATGTAGAGGCAACACTGGGGTGGGGCTGCTGAGGTGCTGACAGATCCAGACTCCAATGAGCATGTCACCCACAGCTACGGTACTGCTGCTGCAGCAGCCACGGTGGTAAGCACTTCACCTTGCCTCATAGGTGAGCCAGTCCTGCTGAGCGCTGTGCAAAAAGCAAAAGCCCTTGAAGTCGGATGTCAGGTTAAAGAGCATTTAATAACAGGAACATAGGAGTCATGCTGCTGGAATTTTGGAGGCAGCTTAGCTATTACTAGAGGTTTGGAAAATATGACCTTGCATTCAAGTTTTTATAAAGAGCATCTGCCCGCCGCATGTTTTCAGAGTGTAGCCTCTAACATGTAGATTACTGACTACCGGCCTAAAAATCAGAACAGCTAATATATATAATTAATATAATATAATATAATATAATATAATATAATATAATATAATATAATATAATAATATAATAATGCCGCAATGTCGGAAGGGAAGCCCAGAGTTCAGGTGGTAAGACAAACAGTACAGCTCGCAAGCTTATGACTTCGCGGTTGCCCTCACTCAAAATGGCCACATGCGGTTATGCGTGTTGGCAGAGCGGGGCGGGGAAGAGGAAAACGAGTTTGCAACACTGTACGTACTCAGATATGTATGAGGGCATGCTACGACGCAGGAGCCATATTTTTTGTGGGCAAAACAATACCATGTTTTTTAAATAAAAGCGGGGGCAAGAGAAGGTCATGTTTGCCCTTCCCTGTGACGTAACTGCGTAAGGAGGTCAGGTGGGCTGAGGCCGACTCTGATTGGTGGCGCCGGAGAGGCGCCGCTAGTCTTTCGGTTGCTGGGCTGTGGTTGGCATAATGTAGGGAAAGCCAGCGTCGGTTTCGGGACGGAGGCGTCTTCCCTCGAGCGGCTTGAGCTGGCACCGCCCGCGCGTTTCGCACCGCCGGCATGAGAAAGCGGAACGAGTCCGTCACCTTGGAGCATGAGCGCTTCGCCTCCTCCGCTCCGGCACCAGCTGCCGCGTCTTCCTCCTCCTGCTCCTCCCAGCAGCCGGATAAGAGCTTCAGTTTGAGACCGAGCCTGCGCCTGCCTGGTAGCTCCCGGCCCGCCGGCGACTCTGGCATGAAGCGAACGCTCGGCAGGTGAGGCGACCCCCCCCCCGGCACCGTCGCTATGGCAACCCCTCCATCTTCTGTTCAACCGCCAGCCTGACCTCGGCCTTCCCCGTTTCCATGGCAACGGGCGGCCCGCTCGACGTCGCCGAACCTTCTGGCCCTTTCAACCGCCGCCTCTCCTCTCCCCCCCCCCAAGAAAAACCCTCACACGGGGGCCTGGCATTACTATGGCAACTCTTCTGAGCCCCGTCGCCAGCCGCCATAGCCCCGAGCGATTCATACTGGAATGCCCTTGGCTGTGTTCTACTCCGTCCGGCTTTTTGTTCTAGGTTAGGGGAGTGGGGGGTGGCGAAGGCAGCCCTTGACAGAATGAGCCCTTGCCCGAAGGGGCTGTCTGATTTGCTAGTGAAAGGGTCGGAGGCCTTCTCTGCTGGGTGTTCCCTCCCATATTGCTGCAATGGGTTCACCGAGTGCGGCTGCAGGCCAAGAAGAGGAGGGTGTGTTAGAGCCGGACGGCGCTTCAGGTTTGCTGGGGGCGGGGCGGAGGATGGATGTTTTCGTGTGGTGGTGGGGTTGGATATGACTTTGAAAAACATAACTTTGAGATGTTTTAGTCGACATCGAATGGTGTTTGTCTTTAGTTATAATCATTTTGCTTTGCTGCAAAATGGGTTATGGGTTACAAATCTTTCATGAATGAACTACTGTATCTCCCCCGCCCCCGCCCGAAAAATATTGAAAACTATGTGCCCTTGACTAATGAGAGAACAGGGGGAGGTTTTCCTTTCTCCCTCCCCCTCCTCCTTGCATCCTGACTCAGCTTGTCAACAACGCATATTTTAAAACGCACAGAATAGTTATTATTTTCCCATTCCATATTCTAAATTGCAAAGTGTTAGAGAGAATAGTAAATTATGGGGGTGAGAGTGGTCAGAGACTGATGAATGAGTGGAGTACCAGTCAGCTAGCAGCAGAGGAAGAGACTAAATGAGAAAATGCTTGCCTATTATACTGCTAGAAAGGGGCTTTGGCTTTGTACACATTACCAGTTTAAAAGACAATATATATAATCTGTGCTTCTCTGTCACCTTCATTAAAGGGGTGGAGGTGCTGGAGGTCAGAACACTGTGAGACCTTCATCTTAATCCCATGCATGTTTATTTGGTAGAAAGTCTTATTGTGGTTGTTGGGACTTGCTGCAAGTAATTGGGCATGGTAAATTCACGGCTGTGATCACTGACCTTCCAAGCCTTCGGATCTCAAGTATCCAGAAATCAATAATCTCTGATGGTAGAGTTAAAGTAGAAAAGATTAATTAAATCTCAAATAAATATAAAATGTAAGCTGTCCTCTGAGCATGCCCTATTGTAGTTGCGGGCCTCAGAGGAATATCTGGCGCTACTAGAGAGTACCGGTACATTAGTTTGAAGATGTTGCCTCACAAACCCCATGCATGGAAGTAATTGTAGTTAAATAATAGTAAAGCTGTTGTCCACAATCCAGTTTATTCTGCATCCCACACACTCCCACTGCTGTTTGGGAAGCGGTATACACACAACATTAGCCACAATCCACATCTACCCTGTTGTTTCTTAGGTAAAACTATGTTTTGAGTTATTTTCCCCCAAACCAGCTTTGATCTGGATTGAGAAAAAGAATGATCTAGCTATGTTTTATGTTGCTAATGTGTACAAAGCCAAAGCCACTGTTCAGCATCATATTAGCAAACGTTTTCTCATTTCATCTTTTCCTCTGCAGCTAGCTGACTAGTCCTCTCTACACCGTCATCAGTTTTTGACCACCTTTTTCCCCACCATTTGCTGTTGTCTGCAATTTATAAGTGCTCTAGAACTTGGTGGTGATTATCTTTGTTTTTAATTCTCACAGCAAACTGTGAACAAGGTTAGTCTAAGGATTGGTCAGGCCATGTAGCAAACTTCAGAGTTTAGCAAGGAAGGAGCCTGCATGTCAGACCCATCACTTCACCTACAATTGATCTCTATCAAATAAATGTGTGTGGAGAAATCTAAGAATTTTTCACGCAAAGATCACTTCTCAACAAATGAAATTATCACTCAATAAGCACTTGAAGAACATACAGTGCAATCCACTACATGTTTACTTGGAAGTAAGCAGCACTGAGTTCAATGGAACTTACTTCTCAGTCACATAGGATTATAAGCTTCATATATGTACAAAAGAGTCATAATGTGTAGAGGAGTCATTTTTCTGGGATCCACCAGTGGCAGGTGCACAATATGTGGTGATGCACAGAAGGGCCTAATCTAGTGGTACCCTGATCGTGGAGTGTCTTTGCAGTGAAATAATTCCTGGTGCCAACACATTTAGCATTTTTCTACCTACTAAAGAGTCTCATGTTTGCATTTGTAGGTCATTAGAGTGTGTGTTGAATGGATAGGTTAAGTTTTAATTTTGTATTTTTAGCTTTTCTTGTGGCTGTGTTGATTTGTAGTTTTTATTTTAAATTGGTCTTTAATAACTGACAATTTCAGAGCTGTTTCAGGACAATTCTCTCAGGTTTCTTTTACGTTTACCAAGTTGGTTCTAAGGTTTCTTTGCTTCTGGTATGAATGGAATTCATTATGCTGTTGTAAATTTTCTGTTTCAATTCCTCTTTGAGTTCAGGCATTGTTAACAATGAATACTTAAAGCAGAAACACCATAAATATTTTATTTATTTAAAATATTTATAATACTGCCTTTGCTAAATAATAATAAAAAAGATTTAAATATTCCCTCAAACAGATTTCCAAGTTTTTCCTTTCTGGATTTTTAATTTTGAGACCAATTTATTTCAATTTTATTTTGGAATTGCTTGGTGAACCTTTCCTGCTTTTATAAATTGGTGTATAGGCTTATGTGTAATCCTGAAATGTGAATATAGTTTTGCCTCATTTAGTCCATGGAAGACATCTTGGAGCTTTCCCTGTGCAATAAGATAAAGGTAAAGGTACCCCTGACATTAGGTCCAGTTGCGGACGACTCTGGGGTTGCGGCGCTCATCTCGCTCTATAGGCCAAGGGAGCTGGCGTTTGTCCTCAGACAGCTTCTGGGTCATGTGGCCAGCATGCTCTGGCGAACCAGAGCAGCACACGGAAACGCTGTTTACCTTCCCGCCGGAGCGGTACCTATTTATCTACTTGCACTTTGAAGTGCTTTCAAACTGCTAGGTGGGCAGGAGCTGGGACTGAACAAAGGGAGCTCATCCCATTGCGGGGATTGGAATCGCTGATCTTCTGATCGGCAAACCCTAGGCTCTGTGGTTTAGACCACAGCGCTACCCATGTGCAATAAGATAGTATGCTTTAAAATGAGTGGAGGTTCAACTATTTTTAAAATCTAGATATATATAAATTGCTTTATCAGAGTCAATCCATTAGTCCACTAATGTCTACTCTTAAAAGCAGTGTCAGAATTCTCTTTCGGAGATGCTTTCTGTGGAACTTTAACTGGAAATGGAATCTGGGCTTTAAAAGGTTTGTGAAGCATGTGTTTCACATGCTTCGGTAAAGTCAGTAAAGTCTTGGGATACTTTTCTACTGGAGATGTAAATTATTTTTTGTTATTTTACATTCCCTTTGTACCATTGAGCTTTCTATACCTTATTTGCCAATCAACCCTGTTAAACTATCTTATTTTTGAGTCTCATTATCTCAGTCTGACACTGATCAGAGTTTGGCATCAGTATAAATAATGGGGTGGTTCGGATGTAACGCTAAACCATAGTTTAGTGTTACGAGAAAAAGCCACAAAGAGCCTTAGACTTGTTTGCTCTCCCCTCTTCCTCTGGTGTATCCATGAGGATGACTTCCTACAACCTCTGTTATTTGAACCCAAAGAAACTGGTTCAAAAAGGTAGCGCCAAACTAATTTATGAAGCTTGCTTATTTCAACCAGCCATAGTTAAAATTAGCCACCGTTTAGGGTTTGGGCAACACACTGAACTGCTGGTTAATCTAAAAAGGAAGCAGAAGCTTCTGATCTTGAAACCATACTGGAGAAGGAGAAGAGAGTACTGTCCCAAGACTCATTGAAGCTTGTTCTCTGAACCCAAATCCTTTTTTGTGTAGACACAGCCATTAAGTACTGGTAGCTTGAATTGTTCTGTACTTAGCCTTCTATAGCTTACTTGTGTGCACTTTTTCATTGTATTACAGTGAAGTACAGAGGTCATTAAAAAACCCCGTAAGTGATCTTTTTAATGCAATCTATAGTGGAAAACTTTCTTAAGAAGTCCGGTACTCATATCATAGCTGAACCTGCTGCTGGAAAAACAAATGTATAAACAAATGCATGCGTAGTGGTAGGATTACTGAATGAATGGCTTTGAAATCAACCACAGTAATGATCTGGCACAGTATTTGAAACTTGATTTTTACAAGATATAAAAGTCCTTCAGAATGCTGTTGTTGTTTGCCCTCAAGCCTTTCCACCTCCTCTTCGTAGGCTACTTGTTAACTGCATATTTTTCTAAGAAACTTGGGCTTTCCTGTGCTTCTGTGATGACTATTTCTCTGTCGTCCTCCCCTTGCTGTAATGTAGGAGAGGAGGAAAATATGTTTGGTGCTGAAGATCATATCTGGAATAATATACTATGTCGGGCACAGCTTTGCATGCATTACTTGTAGCTAACCTGCAATTTACAAAAATCTTACCAACTTGTTGATGACAAACTACAATTGGCAGAGATGTTGCTTCTCACAATATTGTATTTAGATATTTTCCTCATATGAGAAATTTGAGCCAGCCTTTTGAAAAATCAGCAGGCTCTTAAATCATTAGTTTCAAAAACTATGGACTTTTAATCTTTCCAGTTGCCTTCATATCCTTTAGTATGTTTTGCTATCACGTTTTTATTTTCCCAGTCGTGAAGACTGGATACTTCCTTTCTATGAAATCAGTATATTACATTCTACAAGGTCCTTTGTATCATGTAGGTGCATCATTTATGTATATAGCTTGTTTTTGGCCATGCCTTTTGTTTACCTTGTCCTCCAAAAATATACTGTTAATGTGTTCATGGAGCTGGCAATACAGCTTGATCAGCTTTATAGTTTAGAGTGAAATAAAGGAAGCAAATTTGATATGCTTGAGATGAGGTTACAGTAAACTATTTATTATATTACTTTAGGGGCTCAAAAACTTGTTTCTATGATACAGATGGAGTGTTTTTTTCATATGACGCTGAGGGTGTGTATATATCTGTTTTTCAATACTTCTTTGTTTCTATGCATTTGGCAGGCTTTGTTATATCATTTTGTATTCTGAGTGTTCCTTTTAGTCATGCTGGCCACATGACCGGGAAGCTGTCTGGGGACAAATGCCGGCTCCCTCGGCCTATAGAGCGAGATGAGCGCCGCAACCCCAGAGTTGTCCGTGACTGGACCTAATGGTCAGGGGTACCTTTACCTTTACTGTTAAGATTTAGGTTGTTGTTCCTTGGGAGACCCTACTTTTTGCTTATGTTGCTCTGTAAGTTGTCATCTGTAGCAATAACACTAATATTTTTGTTCACGTGCAATTAAGATATGCCCCAAAGTGTCTCCATTTTACAACGTTACGTTGTTTTATTATTTCTACAGGGTTTACATGCAATTAAGAAAATCTAGATGCTAAGTCTTCATTTTACACTGTTTTGACTTGTGGACACACAAAGACTAGACAACAAAGTCCTTTGGCTGCTGAAGATGAGCCAAAAGGAAAAATAAATCTTAAACTATTCCCTACAGTCTGTTTCTCCATCCCCAAAGTGTCATAGTTGCTGCCACCATTGGGAGTAATTATTCATTGTTTGTGCAAAGGGCTTTAAATAGCTAAAGCAATTGTTATTTGGAACAGAGACAATAGGTGTCTTGCAGGGCAGCATGCTTTGCATGCAGGAGTTTCCAGGTTCAATCCCTAGTATCAAGGCTGATGGAAACACTTGTCTGGGACCCCAGAGAGCCACTTCCAGTCAGGCAGATGATACTGAGCTAGATCATCAGTAACAGATGCACAAAAGCACAGGGAAGCCCAATTCTTCCTTCACTTATGATCTTTTAGCAACAAAAGGATCTTTGGGGTCAGAAATAGGATTTTAAGGGTGCATATCCTGTTTGGGCAGGAAAGTGGTAATGGGAGGAGCCAGCTGGTCTTCATCGAAGCCCACTTTGGCATCCCATGCATTTTGGTAATACATACTCACCTTTAAATCCAAAATGAGTCCCGGTCCTCCCCAGGAAACTTGCTTGGAGCCAATTCTTAGGTTCCTCTGGGGCCAAAGTTTACTCTTGGCAGAGAACTGTTACAATGGCTGGCACCCTTTCTCTTTTAGGTCATACTGACTAATATAGGTGTTTGTGGACTAGTGTGTATTACAGGCTGGTTTGCAAGGCTAGATTAAGATGTCCTATAGGTCTTAGGTTCTCTGTGGTTTTGGCAGATTGGCATGCCTGACTGCTGATCTATAAGGGATGGCTTATCTGTCTGGCACAAGACCAAGGTTTAGGTCTGAGTCACAAGGCAAAAGGTTGATTTATGAAATAAGATTCAAATCATAATAGGGAGTGGGTGTTAAATACTAGAAGGTAATGATAGCTGTTTGATGAGTCAAAGTCTTAGTTAATAGCCTGACAGGACTCAGTAACCTGGAAACTGGGGTCAGAGGTAGGTAGGTAGGTAGGTGTACAACAGACAGTCTGGTTCATCTCGGGCCAGAGTCCAATGACAAATAGAGATTAATATGAATACACAGCCAGGTCCTTTTATATTGCCTATGGAACTCTGGTTCTCGTCCCACCTCCTTATTCCTTCATGCAGCCAGTGGAAGATTGTGAGAGATCAGGATGATGGTGATGGGTGGCTTTGAGGTTAGGCAGTTCTCAGCTCAGTAGTGAGAAATCTTTCTGCCACCATTTGAGTTGTCACAGCAGGATCTTGTGCCCTCCAAAAAGAAACAAATAATAATTGAATACCAGTAGGAATAGTGTATGTGTGTGTAGTTGTGATGCTGCAGAGCATGTGCTTAACACACTATTTAAAATTACTGTATGTTATAAACTAGCTGCCTGATCTGAATATATATGTATAAAGTTGTTTATACTGAATCAGACCATTTGTCCCCTTACAGTACAATCACAACTCTGTCTGTTCAGAAGTACCATAAGTCTTACTGATTTCAGCAGAGTTTACTCCTGGTAAGTGAGGTTAGGATTGCAGCTTTAGCTATGTATTTATTCTCTGTAGCAGCAGTTCTCGCAAGATGGAAACATGTAACTGGAAAAGCAAGTGAGATACTGTACAAAGAGTTTGCTCTGCACTGCTGAGCTATGACTTCAAGCATAGTTTAAAGATAAAATGCTGTGTTGTACACTAATAGTGTGCACGAACTCCTGGTTTATTCAGAATCTGTATACAGTATTTACTTTGTTATTAACAATGCCTAATAGATTTGACATTCATTAGTCTCTTAGGATAAGTAATTCACCTGTGTTTGTATGCAAGAGAATCTTAATTATACGAATTAATTGCTCAAATACTGCTAAGTCAGTATTTTTTACAACCGGCAGGCTGCAACAATAAGGGAAGTATAGCATGTGCATTATAGATTGCATGTATGTGTGTGGTTACAGGTAGGTAGCCGTGTTGGTCTGGGTCAAAGTAAAATAAAAAAATTCCTTCAGTAGCACCTTAAAGACCAACTAAGTTTTTATTTTGGTATGAGCTTTCGTGTGAAGTGTGCATGCACACGAAAGCTCATACCAAAATAAAAACTTAGTTGGTCTTTAAGGTGCTACTGAAGGAATTTTTTTTATGTATGTGTGTGTTATGTATTTATTCTACCAGTAAGTTACTTTGAGTTACCTTAGTAAAAAAGTGACCAATAAATATAGCTTATAGACACTAAAGGTAACGGAGTCATAAGATGTAATTGCAGAAGAACCCCAAATCCTGCTAAGTCAGTATTTTTTACAACTGGCAGGCTGCAACAATAAAGGAAGTATAGCATGTGCATTATAGATTGCATTCTTAGTGGACACATTGACTTTTACAATAGGTTGAAAAATATTTCAAAGATTGAATTTCTGAGGAGAAGCCCTTTTGCCCCTAGTTCCACATTTTTGCATTAAACTGAAAGTTATATTTATCTTGAGCCTCTATCACAGAAGCAGCTCGTGAACGAAAACCTATTTCTAGCTGGTTTTGTACTTCAGCACAAAGCAGAAATGTCTGCAAATACTTAATAGAAGCATGAGCCCTTATCTGCAAACTACTTGAGCAGCAAAGCTGCACTGGTAGTCATATGACTGTGACTGGTTTCTCTTCCTGTTTTCCCCCATTCTCCTCCTTTGTGAATTATTCCCATTGTTACTTAAAATGCAGTTTTTTAAAAAAGCTAACTTTTGAATTTGTCTCGTGACTGCTCTTAATAATTTAGCTTGGGCAAATCTAAAATATACCAAGTGTAAAAACTTTTTCCAACCGTTGCACAATCAGAAAAGGAACTGTTTGCTTTATTGCAGTACTTTTCCCCAGGGGAAAATTGATTAAGATCTGATGCCCTCTTCTGTTTAAAAAGAAGTTCTATGAAAGAGACTTCAGTCACACTCCCTGTTTATGCCAATAATAATAATAATTAATAATTAATAATATTAAAAACCCAGCAGCATCATAGTAGTGGTTCTGGTTATTGATGAACAATGATACTGAACATCTGTCCTGGATCCATTTTTAAACAGATACTGCCCTGATAATTTGGTATAAATGTTGCATTAATGGTTACTACTTGCAATAATTAGATGAGGCAGCCCAGAAAAAGGTTTCTGTGGGTGAAGGGAGGAAGACGCTGCCAGAGCATCTGCTTACTCATGAGTAGTCCATCCTCCAATTAAAGTATTGTACTGTAAATGGAATGCAGCTGGGGGAGGTGTGGGTTATATAATGGAATTTTGGAAGGGGAAGAGGAAGAGAAGCCTGAAAGGTTGTTTTTGAGGAAGCAGAGGTCTGGTGAGGAAAGTAATCCAAATCTTTAGGAATACATGAACTGGTGGAGAGGGTTACGTTGTGCTCTTCCATACTCTTTCATAATGAGTCTAGCTGCCTCTACCTGCTAGTAAGATAACAATTACCCAGTGGTGGTCTCCTTGAAAATCAGAGGCTGTCAGATCCTGCCTCTCAGAGGATTGTGCCCCTGAAAGTGTGTCTGTTTTGCTATAACCTTTCTTGGAGGTGCTAAATATTCCATGTTTAAGGGTAAAGGGACCCCTGACCATTAGGTCCAGTCATGACCCGACTCTGGGGTTGCGCGCTCATCTCGCATTATTGGCCGAGGGAGCCGGCGTATAGCTTCCAGGTCATGTGGCCAGCATGACAAAGCCGCTTCTGGGAAACCAGAGCAGCACATGGAAACACCGTTTACGTTCCCGCTGTAGTGGTTCCTATTTATCTACTTGCATTTTGACGTGCTTTCGAACTGCTAGGTTGGCATGTTTAAGATACCCTGTTTCTCATATTTTAAGACGTAGTCATAAAATAAGCCATAGCAGGATTTAGTATTATTGTAAGTTTTATGAATGATTGTTTATAAATACAGTTTGAATGCTTTTGAAACTGTTCAGCAAAGTATATAATATTTGAATTGTATCTTCCTTTTCCTTCAAGGAGTTGAAGGTGATATACATAGTTCTCCCACACCCACCAATTCATTCTGCTAGCAATCCAGCTGATGGGGGGGGGGTTAAATCCTTCTGCTTTGGCTGTGTGCCCCTGCTCCTTCCTGGAAACAGGCACATGCAGCCAGTCAAGATTTAACCCCACCCACCAGTGACATGACAAGTGAGGTCAGTTGATGGATGGGTTGGCATGGTTTTGTCTGAGAAATGGGCCTTTTGTGCTGCTTAGATATCCAAATGGGCACCTGGACCCCCCCCCAAAAGTTGGGAACCTCTGTGCTATTCTATAGAGGAATTGTCCCATGTAAAGCAAAAACAAAACAAAACCACACCCCAAAAACCCATTACCTTCCCAGTCATTCATGATTGCATGTTTATATTCTAAAGACTCCTACTGTAATTTATTGTTCTGTTCCCAAAACACAGTGCCAAATTGGGAATGGTCTCATATAGGATAAACTTGCCATAGGACCCAAGTATCAAGAATCTAGGTTTTCATCTGGTTGTATGACACCAGGGATCATATAGGCAGCTTCATATACAAACCACAATGAGTGGAATGTACTAAACCACCCAAGTCATGCAGGTAGGAGTTGGACTTGCCGTAGTAAAATGCTAGTTCCTTAAATACTTGGTTCCACAAGAATCTCTAGGGTTAATGAGCTGTGTGGCATCTGCTAGGGATCAGTTCACCATTTAACAAGAGGATTTGTCAGGTTTGCCCATCCTTGCAGGTGAGCAAAACTGGTCAGTCCTGTCATTTATTATAGGCTTTATGGTTATTGAGCTCCTCCTCATGCTTTCCATAGGCAAGAAGTAGAATCAGAATGTGTGGTGCATGTAAGGCACTCAAGGGCAACCTCAGCTCTGGGGGACAACTGTAACCCTCCAAGCCTCTCTGTCTGATTCTTGGGGCTTTGCCCTCACCAGCCCTGCTTTGCCACCCTCCTTGAATGGCTGGAATAGGTCCTCGAACTAGGACAATGCTTGTGATTGCCTGGATGGACAATAGAAAAGGGTGTGTGCAGAAATGATCTTACTGTACAAAGAAAAATTTACATTGGTTGCTCTGGCCGCACCTAGCATTGGCATGTCATCTGATAGTTGCCTGTAAGAGAATGCAGCTCTCTGCTGAAAAAAGATTCCCTACCTGTCATATAAGGGGGACAAGCATACCTGTATTAGAGGATATCATGGGGATATGAAATGGGTTTAAGATGGCTTTTTAGCAACAAACCTACACTTCAGTTCTGATGATGCTTTTCTGTGTATTTTCTACCTGCCTGAACATTCCCCTTTCTGATATTTTACAAAATACTAAAATACTTGTGTTATTGTTACATGTTCTCCGGCACAAAAACAAACATGGCACAGGTGTTGCAGGTCACTGCAGCAGCTCCCTTGCCCTCCATGTCTCTTAGTCCTAGGCACACCGAGACACAGTACTCTGGGCGTGCCCCTTAAACACCTTCACAAATGCGTCTGTTTGCAAGCTCACAGAAGTCGCAATGAGCTAAGTTTGACTGCAGCCACCATATAGAAAGAAGCTCCCCCCCCAAACACTTGCTGGTTAAGGTCTTGGGATGACTCTGAAGCTTCCATGACTTCTTAGATCCATCTGTGTTTTGGCAGTCAACTCCTCTATGGGAAAATGTGGACTAAGCCTCTTGTCCTTGGCTTTCTTTACCTGAAGCTAAAGAACTATGCAACTAGCTTGGCATGCATAAGAGTAAGCTCCATTTCTAGACACTTGGCAAGCAGCTCATGACACTGACAGATCAGGAAATCTCTCTCGCTTCCCCCCTACATTTTAAAGAGACGCCTCCCTTCATCTCTTATTACTCTTGCCTTCTGCATCTTCCTGTCAGCGTAATTTTTAAGCTCCCTGGTCAAGAACACTCTGTGTGCAACTCTTTTCAAGGGGCCATGTAAAGTGATGGCAATGTATAAATAATAGAAGTATCCTCAACTCTGGAACTGTCTATGCTGTGCTTAGAAAAACGGGAAGCTATTAATGTTAACAATACATGTTTAAAAACAGATGACTATAGCTATGTATTTGAGCATGGAAGTAGCCTGAACTTTCAGCGGCAACTCTACAGTTCTATGATAAAGGTAAAGGGGCCCCTGACCATCAGGTAAAGTTGTGTCCGACTCTGGGGTTGCGGCGCTCATCTCGCTCTATAGGCCGAGGGAGGCGGCGTTTGTCCGCAGACAGCTTCTGGGTCATGAGGCCAGCATGACAAAGCTGCTTCTGGCGAACC